>NC_141687.1:2008538766-2009815433 GCF_964263255.1 Lissotriton vulgaris
TCTAATACCATGGTTTTCTAAAAGAAGAATTTTTAAAACACCCCACTATTCATTTATTTAATGGATCTGCTAGCAAAAGTTAACTAAAGGACAACAAGACCTGCTTAATTCTCCATTTATTTAATCTTTATTTAGAGATTTATTCTCCTATCATGATCTCTATGTTTTACTAAAATGAAAATAATTAAGTTATGCAATAAATCCTGAAAGAAAAGTTAAATTTCAATAACATTCATTATTAGCATGACAGCTTTGAAAAATAAGCCAGAGGCATATTACTCAGATATAAAGACGCAGACATCAGCATTGAATGTAATAGTTCCAAACGAAAACCTCTCTGTCTCTCTCTCCAAGGACTTTGCACCCATTCAAAAGTTAAAAGTTCAGAAACATTTCTAAATCCCTGCGCCATAGGAAATACAGCATCTCGTGGTGCAAAGATGAGGTCAAAAAGCGAGCATCTTTCAATGTCCCAAATGTCCTGTTTTATACCCTTTTTCACTAACTTATCTGTCTAAATTCGTAACTCTTTAGTCCTAGAATGTCTGTGAATGGTCAATTTAGAGCCGGATGAGCATCACCTTATCATTTTAAAGTTCAATTTTGTGCGAGTCATCCTTATGTCGCAGAAAACTGGGGTCCTGTTACTTCCTTCGAAGTGTCCTTTAAATTGTTAGTTGATGTACTTTTCCCACGAATCAACATGCTGACTCCAACAAACTTGACTTGGGCCCCATGAAATGGACCACGCTGTCCTTGACCCATACTGTTCAGTCACAAGCAGCTTGCATCTCCGATCTGGCACCTGCACACTTCTACCGCCATCTCGGAATTTCAGTCAGCATCCATCTTTATTGGCTCACATAGGCCTCAATTTAGGAACTATTACAGAAACAAACACAAATAAATGTATATAACGAAATAACGCCCTTTCTGTTTACCTCCCCCTTTGTAATGAGATCCCGGTTAGTATTTACCTATCTTTAACCACATCCGAGCGGGTAAGATTTACCGCCGGTGCTGAGCCCTAACGAAAACGGGCGTGGTCATGACGGAACAGTTCCGTCATGAGCACAGGTCAACCGATGCTCATGACGGAACCGTTTCGTCATGAGCATCGGAGTGGTTAAGCAACATATATGCGTGATTTGACTTACCAATCTTCATGATTTATGCCACAAATAAACAGACAAAAGCACATTCATGCAATTCTCAATTAGATTATTACAAATGCTTACTTTATGACACAATATACAACAAATTAGTAAATTATGCTTAGCAATTCCATGCAAATTAATATCCCACATATATTTGTGTGTGTGCATTCTATTCTATGTTGGTTAATTTCAAAACCACACATTTAGTACTTATTACTGTTATGGAAAGTTAATCTCACAATATACAAATATTTTTTGTTTCCACCTTGCTCCATCAACTTCCCCCTATGGTGATTTTATCACCAAATACCTCCCACATTTAGAATTTTTTTAACTCAACATGTTTCATACTCTTTTAATTAGTAGTTGTTACATTTCTGTTTCTTCTATTTTCTTTGTATCTTGATAACATTTTTCTTTAAATTGTTCCATCTCAATATCACCTTTTTCTCTTTCCCTGTCATGTTTTTCTTCAAAGACCTTTTGACATTTCTTCTCTGCCTACATTGACAACTTAATCCCAAAATTAAGATCACTATTATTATTACAGTTACTGGTATTAGTATTTTACCTATTATAGATCTAATTATTTCATAAAACCAATTTCTAACTGCTGATAAACTTCTACCAAGTTTCTCAAGAACACCTACTTCGAGGGTTCTATTTCTTTATGCAATTGTGTAATATTTGTAATGTATCTCTCAATGTTCTGACTCTTATCAGGAATGTATGTTCAACAGTGTTGGACTTTTAAAATTCCACAGACTCCTCCTTCTTTTGCCAAGATTATATCTAAAGCAAGTCGATTTTGCATTACCATACTTCTCATAGCAAGCATTTCAGAGTTAACCATTAAAAATCCTCCAGCTGTGTCTGTTGACAGTCTAACTACTATTGTTAACAGTTTTCTAATTCGATTTGCATTAAATGGTATGCCTACTGCTGGTATCGGTGCTCCAAAAAATCACCTATTATTTCAATTATACTTTCTCTTTTTCTATTACTTAGTGGTTTACCTATTTCATGAATACCATTCGTACCTCTTCAGCATGAAAAATGTTTGGAAAGACCAATCCAATATAGCATGAACCATACCAGTGGTCAGGTAACCTATAATAAGCTTTATTCCCATAAAAGAAAATAAATTCCCAGAAAAACTGAGTCATTTCCACCTTTAAATCCTCATCTCCCTTTGAAAATATATGTATCTTCACATTGACTAGCACCCACAAAGTAATTGTCATACACAGTGTTATCTCTTTGAATACATAATTTCCCTAAAATTGGTGTATCTATACTTATAGCCACATTTACATTATGTCCTTCAATATTATCATCTGAAAATACCAATTTTGTGGATTTAGCCTGTTTTACTTTTTCTCGTCTCTTATATTGTTGTCTCCTTTCTTCTACCATATTCAGAAAAACTTTTTCTTCATTTCTCATTTTACAAGTCAAATTATGTTTAAAAGCATAATCATGTGTCAATTCTTGTGTTTTTAAGAAATATTCACCAAAAACTTCAGCAGGCTTAATTTGATTTAGTTCTGCTACAATTTTCAATTTCGCAAATACATCATCTGAATCAGAATAATAGTATTCTAATTTTCCAGATCTATAAAATAAACTTGATATAACACTACAAGTCACTCCATATGTTAGCGGTAAATGGTGGTAGATCACACCTTCTGACACAGATGCAGGCAGCTTTACACAAACATAACAATCGCTGGTATGCATGGTCCTCACATATTCAGACAATAATTTTGAAAAGGTGTTTTTAGAAAAATCGCTAAGCGAATTATCTTGATGGATTTCAGGCCTATATGCATGCAATTTCTCATTTTTCAAATCATTATTTTTATCTTTCAAACTCTCATTTGTTTTCAGTCTTTCAATGTCAGGAGTAAAAGGGATGAAAATAGCAAGAATTAACCATATCAACATCAATATCCAAGTACAAATTAGCCACATTCTACACCATTTTCTAAAAATAGAACATTTGGATTTAGTCACTTCATTAGTAGTATATATCCCTTTCTTTTCACTGTTACACTTGGAAAATCCTTTTGCTTTTTTTATATTACAGTTTACTCACATTCCTTTTCAACACCTTGGCTATGCAAGTTCACTTGGCTGCTGTTTACTTCTCTTTTTCTCTTTTTGGAGGCAACACCATGTAGGTCCACTCAGGTGATTTGTACTTTTGATTTGGTCTTATCACTCTTTTTGGCCTTTGCACAACTTCTATTTTCTTTCCCAACAACTCCTTTTGACTGGTTATTTCATTTACTTGATCCTCTTGCACTTTTGCTTTATTAACCAGTTTAATTTTCAGTCCATCAATTTCTTTACGCCAATTATTCTCTCCACTCTCCAAGTTCGTTTCCACAAACTTCTCCTCAAATCAGCTTCGTCATCACTGTCGTCTGTCTCTGTTTCAGATATTTCTATAGTTTCATTTATAACAAATTTCACAGGATCGGATTCTTTTTCGGAATTTAAATTGTCTCTGGTCAGTTCTTTCACTCTTTTAGGAACTTCTCCATAGCTGGTACCTGGAAGCTCATCCTCATCATGAGTTATTTCCTTTTTCACCAGTTTTGAGATTTCGGTTCCTGCTTTCAGAGCTTTCAGACTGTCCTTCAGTATTTTCCGAATTACCAGCTTTCTTTTCACTTTGCTCAGTGTCCTTGCTGGTATCAGTTTCTACCAAATCTCGATTTACAGGTCGATCTTCAATATTTGGTATTTCAACAATTTCATTTTCTCCTTCTGATGCAGAGCTAGTATCTGATATCTCCAGATGTCGACGAACAGGTCGAGCTTCAATATCTGGATGTCTTTCTGGTTCACCTTCAGTGTCTGAATCAGTGGTGCTTTCACTCTCTCCTGCAGCTTTTCAGGCTCTAGCACACAAATAGTACGACTGACGTGCACCCATCTTTTGATTCCAGCACACTTAACTGCAGTGGTACTGACAAGAATGACTTGTCGTGGTTTTTACCATCGAGGCACCAGCCAATGTCTTCTCCTGTGAACCTTTATCCGTACCCAATCTCCAGGGACTAGATCATGAGCTGGATGTTTTTCTTTCGTTTGTGACTCAGTTCCCACCTGATGGAACACAGAAGTTACTACGTCAGACAGATGTTTGCAGTACTCCAGTATGATATCATCATTTATGCTCAACAGTTTATCAACTGGTACAAATGCTTGTCTCATTACTCTTCCCATCAAAATCTTATGTGGGCTCAATCCTGTTCTTCTGTCAGGAGTACTCCTCAGGGTCATTAGAACAAGTGGCAGTGCATCAGGCCATTTAAGTCCTGTAGCCAAACACACTTTGGCAATTCTGTTTTTTATTGTTCCATTTACTTGTTCAACCACCCCCAAAGCTTCTGGTCTGTAAGCACAATGTAACTTTTGATGAATGTCCAGTGCTTCACAAATCATTTGTATTAGCTCGTTGTGAAAATGTGATCCACAATCTGTTTAAATAGTTACTGGGAAACCGCAGCGTGGTATTATCTCACGTAACAGGAGTTTGGCAACAGTCACTCCATCATTCCTCCTAGTGGGGAATGCTTCAACCCATCATGAGAATAAACAAATGATTACAAGTACGAACCTAAGTCTGTTACATGGAGGAAGCTCAATAAAATCTAACTGCATTCTGGTGAATGGACCTCCCTCCCGTCCTATGGTTCCCAGACTCACAACAGTTTTTCTTCTTGGATTTAGTTATTGACACACAAGGCATCTTTGACAAAGGCTTTCAGCAATCATCCTAAATTCTGGATTGTACATGTCTGCCTCAATATTCTAATCATAGCGTCTCTTCCAATATAAGCTTGACCATGATACATTCTGCCCATATTTGGCCAGGATGGGTTCCTGCCTCATGATTTAGGTCTGCTGCATGTCTAGGCCTGATGTTATGCTGATACCAAATAAGTTAGGCCAGAGGTTAATGCTGATGTTGTGAATTCACTATTGACCCTAATGGACTTACCTTTTTCTTCTTTTTCATTTACCCTGTAAATAATCCTCTTGTATATATCGCCATGGCGCCAGTTGGCGCAGCATTGTGATTACTGTGATTTCTGTTGCAGTTCTGAGACAATACAAACGTTATTCTTTTTCACCAAAGCTGGTGTTGTGTCTCTTTTTGTGGTGTGCCTTGTGTGTTGTCTGGGTGTACTGCATGGATGCTTCACACGTCCTCAGGAGTTTGGCATTCCCGCTCTGCACCATGCTACCCCTTGTAGAATTGGCTACCCCATTTCTAACAAGCTGTGTCCACTAGGAAAGTCACATCTACATCATTCACCTTTCCATTCACATATGGACCAGACTGATCTACCTCTAGAGTAGCACCAAGCACGCACTCTTCTCCCTTTCTCAGGCACCGTCAGAAACTATCATCTGACTTGCTTCCGTCTTCTTTCAGCCAATATTGCGGACTCACATGCACTCTATTATTTCTTGTCACCTGGTGTCCTGCGCAGAATCCTGTCTCTGCACTGTATCTCTGTAGGTTTACATTGTGAGGAAGTGGAGGTTGTGGCACCTGACACTGTGGATTAACTACCTGTTGCGCTGGCGATGGTTGCTGAATTATCTCATTCTGCACCTGTGGTTTTAATGATGTATTTTCCGGATTAACTTTCAGTGGATACTTACACTCTTTCCTCCAATGTCCCATCCTACCGCAATTATGACATAGATATTTTTTCTTTAATTCTTCTATATTTCCAGTTAATTTTAGTTTGCTAGAATTTCCTTTTACTCTATTTTGGTTACCTTCTGCATTCTTATTTTCTAACTGAGCTACTTGATGTTCTACAACCTTTACTTGTGCCCACATTACTTTCTCATTGAGGTTTTTTTGTTTTACCTCAATTTCATCACTACAATATTTTGCATGTCTCAGAACTTCGTCCACGGAACATGATTGCCATCCCATCAAATTATGCTCAATCATATCCCCTATCTCTGGTCTCAATCCAAACACAAAGCGATATATACAAAGTGACTCATATCTTTTTCATTCAATTACTCATATCCACTGTACTGTTTAAATACCAGTAACAGTCTTTTCATAGAATGCATGAACTGACTCTTTGGCTTCTTGTATTGTCCTGTCTATTTTTACCCCATCTGTCTCTTTTGGTGGAATTTTATTTTTCAAAAACACTATCACTTGCTCATATTTTCGCATCACTTCTGGTCCAGGAGCACCTGTCACTTTATCACATGGATATTCCCCTTTAGGCCAATCCAACGTAATCTTACATTCTGACCATAAATCTGCTGGTACTACTATGTCAAACAACTCATCTAAATCTTCCCATAAAACATTTGAAACTTTCACAAATCGATCTACTTGCCTATACCATTCTACTGGTTTCTCTCACAATCTGGGAAAATCACTTGTGAATGATAAAATATCTTGTCTACTCCAAGGTACATGTACATATCCTCCTCTAGGTATTTCTCTCATAGGGAATTCTTTTACCACCTCTTCCTTTTTCTTACCGGGAATGCTAATGTGCATTTGTCGCTGCTTTGCTCTCTTTTCTTTGTTCAAATCAATTTCCACTTATCCATATCTCCCCATTTTCTTAATAACACAATTAATTCTTTTATTTGAGTAATTCTCCCTGCAGCATTCATGTTTTCTATATCTTTGTCAGTAAAATTCACTCTATATGATTTCTGCAATATTTTGTATTTTGTAAAATCCGCATCCATTTCACTTGCTAGGCTTTCAAATCTTTCATGCATGCTTTTTGTTTTCCACTTAATACTCTTGCACATAAATGTGATCTCATCATCCTGGTAATTTTTCAATCTATCTATACCAATTGATCCAATTATTAGTTCTTCCATATCAACTTTTAACCTGGCTACATCTAGCAATTTCGGTTCTGTTTCTTTCAGTTTTAAGGTTTTGATCCAATCACTTAATTCTTGCTCTGTTGGCCCTACTGGAGTTTGAGTTAAATCTATTTTCTCTACATTTTTCTCAGGAGTTACAAAATTTGACTGTTGGGAATTTATACAGAAGACTGTGATTAAAAGTCAAATCTGGCGGTATCATTTTGTTGGTAGGTTTAATTTCTGACAAATCTGGATAAACCTTTTCTTTTACTTTTTGTAAACTCTGATTTAAAGGAATAGTTAAAGATGGCTCTTTTATTTTCTGATTTTCAAACAGGACCTATTGTTACCGGAACATTTACAGCTTCTATATTATTATTATTACATTACAAACGTCACAGAAGTCAGGAATGTGAAAAGGATCTGTCTCAGGGAAACAAAGGCACCCGACTGAGCAATGCACCCGTGCTACAGACTTCAGTTATTTTTCAGCGTGTGATAGGAGCATGGAAAAGGGACAGCTAGTGCACAGCAGTTTGTTCAGCATTTTCAGTACAGCACAAATTCGCTCTTTTGTTGATCCCCTACTCAGGAACTTGTAAAATGGCATGAAAAGAGCACACCCTACTAAAAATATCTGGTTTATCATCTATTTTAATAACCAGATATCAATTGTAAAATTAAATAATGGTTTCTGTTAACTAGTAGTTGCTGAGACCTTTGTGTGACCTGCAAATCACGGCCCAATTCACAAACTGCTTTTTGTAGTACTACAGTACTACTAGTCACCTACTACAAAATTAAATTCACAGACCTACGACTGCAGACCTCCTTCTCTACTTCCTTTTCTATGAGATCTCTGCCACAATGGCAGAAATCTCTGCACACATAAATGTAGTAAATTTTGCTAGAGAGTAATGGAAAAGTACTAAAAAAAGGTGGGGTTAAGGGAAACTCAAGGCAGGGTTTGGAAATGATGTGTTAATACAAAACACTCACTAACAAAACAGTGAGAAAATATATTTATATAGATATAGGTTGTGAGCAAGGCGGTGTTACAGTCGAAACGCGCAAGTGCTTTCCAGTGCATTAAAACTTGGTGTAAAATTTTCCACTGTGTCGGTGCCTGTTTCTTGTGAAGGAGCGGGACTAGTTTTACATATATATATATATATATATATATATATATATATATATATATATATATATATATATATATATATATATATATTCGAACACCTTTTCACTCCAATTAGGCTGAAAAACAGGCCAGCGCACAGGTCTCCGATTGCAGAATGTTTATTGCAACCCCATCACCCCTAACAGACGCGTTTCGCTCGGAATGAGCTTTGTCAGTGTCAGTTTGCGTGTTTGTACTGGCGCCATTTTAAAGACATATTCACATTGCTGTGCAACAACATAGAAGAAGGTATAATACCTTAATGCAACCTTAGTGGCGGCCATCTTATAGTATGTTACTTTAAATATATTATTAGTGTCTTTCTTTCTGGCGTTTCTTAAATAAAGTGCATACCCTTTTAAAAAAACATATGACAGCAGACTGATAATACATCACAGTTAATATTAACTTTGAACATTACTAAAGTGCATCATTGATTTTACATTTGATGGGCATATATATTATTGTGTAATAGTTTTGTGGCCCTGATTGGGCATAGGTTCGTTCAAATTAATCGGTAATACAATGTCTTTGCTTTTGCGGAGTTCATTAATGAGTTTTGCTGGTTTTAGTCTCTTCCGAAGATTAAACAGTTCTGACGATTTATTATTTTTTATTTTTATTATTTTTTATTTTCAAATCTAGTTCTTTCCAGTGTCAGATGGTTCAGGCATTACAAATGGACCCACATCTCTTTATCGTTGTTGAGCCCCCACGGTGCCATGGTCTTAAGATCAATTATGTACTTTGATTCCAGAGTACGTAGAGCTTTTATTCTATCACCCCCTCTTTCTGATCGCTCCACTTGGTCGATACAGTAGAATTTCAACAGATCCCTGTTGCTTTGGTGTGTTTCTGCGAACATAGGACCTATCGTTTTTTTGTTATGTCACGCATATGCTCTAAAATTCTTAGTTTTGTGGGGTTGATAGTGCTCCCTATGTATCGTTTCACACAGGGACATTCTAAGCAATATATAGTGTACTCTGAGTTGCAGTTTACCAGTTTTTTAATCTCCCTGTTCGGTGTATCCTCATTTGTTCTTCCTGGGTAGCTAGATACTTTTTTACTACCTTTACAGGCCTTGCACCGTAGACATGGAAAGAAGCCTTTTGATTTGGATAGTTTCATCGGTTGTGTTTTTGGGGAGAAATGGCTATGGACAAGGTGATCTGCCAGAGATTGACTGCGTTGATATGTGATCAACGGTTTCTCAGGAAGGATTCTTTTGAGTACTTGATCAGTTGTCAGGATGTGCCAGTTTTTTTTTTTAATTTTTGCACAATTTTTCCTGCTTTAGTGCTGTAGTTTGTGATCATTCTAGTAGACTCTTCTGACTTCTGAATTGGTTTGGCTACTAGGAGATCCCTCCTGTTTATTTTAGAGGCTTTTTCATCAGCTTGTTTTAGTGTGTATTTGCTGTAGCCCCTGATTTGGAATCTTTTAATGGCCTCCTCTTTTGCTGATGTGAATTCTGCTGTTTCTGTACAATTGCGTTTTAGGCGTAAGAATTCACCATAGGGAACGTTGTGAAATAAGCTTTTTGGATGGTGGCTTGCTGCATGAAGCACAGCGTTCCTGGTCGTGGGCTTTCTGTATAGTTTTGTTTTCATCTTATCATTTTCTATATAGACTTCCAAGTCAAGGTAACATACACTGCTGTTGCTGATAGTACTCGTGAATCTTAGATTCCAACTATTGTCATTAAGTGAAGAGATATAGTCCTCAGCCGAGGCTCTATCCCCGCGCCAGATGACAAAAAGGTCATCAATGTACCTTGTCCATAGAAGAATTTTGTCAGTCCAATGATCATTGGCCTCACCCCATGCCTCGTGCTTCTCCCACCATCCCACAAATAAATTTGCGTAGCTGGGGGAGAAGCACGAGCCCATTGAAGTGCCCCTGGTTTGTTTGTAAATTTCCCCAGAGAAGAGGAAGATATTGTGGTACAAGCAGAATCTAATCATAGCTAGCAGCATAGAATTGTGTTGTTTGAATTTTTCGGGTTTTCTATCTAAAAACCATTATATATATATATATATATATATATATATATATATATATATATATATATATATATATATATATATATATATATATATATATATATATATATATATATATATATATATATATATATATATATCTAAGACAATGGCCGTGGTCGAAACAAGTCTTTTTGTCATGCAACAATAAACAACTGATGATACCTGACCAGTGGGCTCGTGGACTCCTTTCAGCTCTCTAACCAGACAACACTGACTATACCTCGCCACTCTACTATGCATTGTGTGTGACAAATGTTATCATTTGAGAAGTTATAATTGTTATGAGTACTATAATTTCACATGCTATAAGTGAAGTAGTGTGCAAGGGTGTAAGCAGTGCTTTGAAATTATAGTTAATGTAGTGTGGCGTGTGAGGTGACAAGGTGCGCGACTTATAGTTATTTGAGTATGGTGCATAAATTATAATTTGAAGTTATATTTAGAACTTTTTAATTTTTAATGTTTGTGTATTTTAAGTTGGTTTTGTATAGGAAGAATCCTTTTTTTTATATCTTTATTGGATTTTATTTTTACAACAACGCAACCCCTCCCCCCCTGGTCAGACAAGCAAGAAAGCAAACTAAGCAGAGAAGAAATTCAGGTACACACATAAAGGGATTAATGATACTGGATTAGTAATTCATACAGTAATAACTTGGTGAATTAATCAAACATTTTCCCTCTTTTAAGGGAATACAAACATAATTTGATAAACTGTAAACTACAAATTATTTACAAGCGTTACCAATTAATATTTACAATTTTGAATCAAGCTAATTGATACATCATGCTACAGGGAGTTACCTTGGGTTTGGGGCCATTCAATTAGAGGGTTCCAGATTTTGAGCCCCCTGGTCCTCCGCTTCCTACCTTTTCTTTTGTATATAGCCCTTTCTAGGTTAAATATGGCTAACAGTCTAGAAAACCATTGTTGAAATGATGGGGGATTTGGATCTTGCCAGGAAGAGGCAATACAGATTCTTAATATCGCCATTGTGATAAAAACTAATTCATGGCCCTGGCAAGGATCGCTGAGACGTGTTGCCCCTAGCATAACCACTTCATTAGAGAGAGCTATTTCAGTTTTTAAAACCCCCGTTAAGAACCTTTCGATGCTTAGTTTTAGGGAGGATAAGTTTATACAGGAAGAAAAGATGTGTATGCAGTCAGCATTAGGAATCATACATCTAAAAGAACAAGACCCCCTCCCACTCCCCCATTTAGCCATTCTGTCTGGAGCATAATACATAAAAAAGCAAGTTTTATAGAACTGAGTTTGTAATTTTGTTGACATAAGAATAGTTTGAGATAAACCATAAGCATAATTAAATTCTTCTTTCGTAATAGCTATTTTTTCCTGCCACTTCTGGGCAGTTTTCTCAAGGTTATCCGGAAAGTGAGATAATGAGAAAGAGTACATCCTCCAATAGTGAATTTCTTGGGCTTTTTTAGTGTTTCAGCTGTAATTATTTTATCAAATGGGATATTTCCCCTAGTACGCTGTAATAAAAAATCTCTAATTTGGAGATATTTTAAAAAATCTCTCCACTCCAATTGATATTTCTCTCTTAAGGTTTCAAAAGAATTTAACCCTTCATTAGAAAAAAGGCATCAAATATGCGTGATTCCAGCTGTGATCCATTTATCAATGCAGGCACCTCTAAAAATTTCAGGAAGGGCAGGGTTGTTACCAAAAGGAGAAACGTATGAAAGTCATCCTATGCCCAGCAGTTTCCTAACGGCTTTCCAAGCTTTAAAACCCCACAACAGGGACTTCAGGTGGACTTTTTTATAACTATCATAAAGAAATCACCATAGATAGCCCCTACTCTTGTTACCCAATACTAGCTGATGAATTGAAGGTTGGTCCTCCCCTGAGGTTGTCTCAGTACCATCTAATAAAAAAAGTTTGTGATTGTAAAGTAGCATTGATGCCCAATAGTATGCCTTAAGGTTAGGGAGGGCTAAACCTCCTTTTTCTTTGGGGAGGGTCAAGATTTTGTAGGCTCGTCGAGTTTGTGAGTATGCCCACATGAAGCTAGTAAAGGTGTGTTCCATCAATTTAAACCAATGTTCTGATATCTCTAAATTAAGTGCTCTGAACATATAGAATAGTTTAGGAAAATAAACCAACCAAATTATCGAGGTTGGATGTGATACACACCCCCAGGTAGGTAGCTTTTTCTGTCACACGAGGGTCTATCATAGTGCATTTATTTTTCAGGACCACTTGGGTTTTACTCTGATTGAGTGCGTTGCTGGCAACATTGCCAAAGTCTTTAGCTTCTGTTTCGATGATAGGTAAGGCTGTAGAAGGATTGGGTGTGACTATGGCAATGTTGTCGGCGTAAGCCAAGGTCTTGGTCAGAAATCCTTGAGTCAAGATAGGAATGATACCTTCATTGGATTCCAGGCTACGAATAAAACGGTCAATATGAATTGCGAACAGCAATGGGGAGCATGGGCATCCCTGTCGAGTTCCCCTTGATATTATTAGTTCTTTAAAAAGATTGCCATTGGCCATCACCACAGGTTTAGGATTGATGTATAACTTTTGTATCGCCTGGATAAATCCCTGTTTAAAACCCAATTGAGCCATTGCAAGCCACAGAAATGACCAGGAGACCCTATCGAAGGCCTTTTCGGCGTCTAGAAGAATTTGCGCCATAGGGTCTCCTGTCACTTCGGTACCATCAAATAGGCTAATCACTTGATGAATATGATCTGTAGTTCCTCTTCCGGGCACGAAGCTGTGCTGACATTTTGACACAACTTTGTGAATTAATGGTGAAATGCGGTTTGCAATTAATTTGGAGTATATTTTGGAGTCTACGTTTATTAAGGTAATGGGGCGATAGGAGCCCATCTGATCTGGAGGTTTATTCTTTTTAGGGAAGACGACTATTTTGACCTTTGACCACAAGCTTGGAGGTTGTTCCCCTTGAAATATATACACGCATAGATACAGCAGAATCTCTTTAATTTGGTCTAGAAAGGTTACATAGAATTCTAAGGGGATAGAGTCCAGGCCTGTTGCCTTTCCTCGAGGTAGATATTTAACTGTCTCTAGAATTTCTTCCAGGTCTGGAATCTCCTCTAAAGAATCTCGATCTTCTTCACTTAGTCTACTAGGTGTATCTTGATCCAAATATTTGCTCATTCTTTCTACATCGGCCCCTCCTTCTTCAGAGTATAAGGTGCTATAAAAGCGCCAAAATGCTTCTCTAATCTTATCACAATCTGATACCAAACCTTCCGCTGGGTCCACTATTTCACGTATGAGGTTCTGTGATGATTGTTGCCTCAAACATATAGCCAATTGATGGCCCACTAATTTGCTCACTTCATAGACCTTCTCACTGTGAGTGGTAGCTTTTTGAACCGCTTTGGTGGTAAATGTGTTCATGATAGCCGCTTTATTAATTGCCACCTGATATTGAATTTTAGTAAATTCTTCAATCGTTACAGAATCTCGAGTTGCCCTAATGAGTTCCTCTTTGGACCCCTTTAATTTTTCCAATAACACCCTATGAGAGTCTCTAGCCAGTTTATTAACCCTCATTGAGTATTGCATAGTTTCCCTGCCGATCCCCGCTTTTAGAGCGTCCCACACTGTTTCTATTGTAGTGCTCCCTACATTATCTTCTAAGAAGTTGGGAATCCATACTCGCATATGATTACAGTAATCATCTTCAAGGAGAAGGATTTCTCAAAGGTCCAATTTCTTGGTTCCTGGCCCGTTTGTGTTAGCCCTAAAGTACATAATAAGGGGTTGTGATCAGAGAGTACGAGGGTAGTTTTTCTATCTGTGTTATAGATCTTAATGTTTGTGATAATAAAAAATAGTCAAGCCTAACATGTACACGATGTGGGTTTGAAAAGAAAGTGTAGCCTGGATCATCAGAATTGGAGATTTGCCACCCATCCAGGAGTATGTGCATATGGCATAGAAGTTTTAAGGCTTTAAAGACTTTAGGTTTCCGCCCGTTGTACCGCTAGTAATCACTTATTGACCAATCGAAGGGCAGATTGATATTAAGATCCCCACAGATAAGTATTGGTGATGGCCACTGTGTGAATTCACTGGAGACTTCATTGATCACAGTAGGATCATCACAATTGCTCCCATAAATTGAGCAGATGGTAAATAGTTGCGATTGTTCAACCAGGCACTCTGCAATTGCTCATCTGCCAAATGTATCTGTTTTACAACGGTTGAAGCTGAATCCTCTGCCTCTGGCTAATATTGCCACCCCCCTGACCCGCGCTCCTTGAGAGGTAGCACAGACCAGTTTGTACCCCAGTGACTTTAAAAGATGTGATTGTGAGCCTTTGATATGAGTTTCCTGCATACACACCATAGGCCTCATTAGGATGGCGGACGGACCTGCGTCCGTCCTTCACCCCAGAGGCAGATGGACCGTCCGCAGGGGCAGCGGCGGTCCCTCCGTGCGAATTAGGATGTGACCGCCACCCTGGCGGTCACATCCTGTATATTTAACATTGCGGCGGGTGCTGCTTCAAGCAGCACCCGCCACAAGGTTAAATATGCATTTCTTCCATTTGCAAGCGCAAAACGGCAGGCACCGCGCGGTGCCTGCCGCCTTGTACATGCAAATGTTGGGGGGTACAATAGGTACCCCCATGTGCACCCCCACCCCCGACACCCTGGGGGCCCGCAAGGGCCCCCCTGAAGCTATATTCCACATGCTTTTCCACGGCGGTGAATCCGCCGCGGAAAAGCATGTTTTGAAACACATTGTAATTTGGCTGGCGGTGTCTTGCAGACACCGCCACCAAATTGCGGCAAACACCCCGCGGATCAGCGGCGGACGGGCCTGCCATCCGCCACTGATCCCACCACGATCCTAATCTGCCGGTGGGTGTTTTAAAGGGCCGCAGCGGTGATTCCGCATCCTCCGGGCCGGCGGTGGCTTCCGCCAGCCCGGAGGATGCGGAATCACCGCAATCCTAATCGGCCCCTAAGTTGACACCTGCTGTTTGTAAGCCTACCGTGACAGCTTGTCTCTTTTTAATATCGTTTAAGCCGCAGATGTTAAGTGACATAATCTTTAGTGCGTATAGAAAGAATCCATAAGGTATTTCTAACTATAAATTATTCTTAACCTTTGTTTTTTTCATTCTATGTTAATGGTTTTTATTTTTTAACAAAAATGTGTTTCAAATCATAGTATGGGTGTCATAAAGTGGACTATAGTACAGTGCAGTAAAGAAGAGTGTCATAGAAACTAGTGGCATAGTGTATTGTTTAGTAAAGTACAGTAGAGTGAATTGATGTGTCGTAGAGTAGAGCAGCATGGAGTGAAGTGTAATGGCATAGTGTAGGTAGTAAACTGTTATAAATTGGAGTGGGGTCTCGTGCAGTATAGTGGAGTGCCGTATCATATAGAAAAGTGCCAAATGGTGGAATAAAGTGTTGTACAATGGAATGTATGGGCATAGAGTTCAGTTTAGAGTTGGACGGAGGCTTGTATGGGGATAGACTGGCATAGAATGTTGTAGAGTGCCATAAAGTGTGGTAGAAATTTCTAGAGTGGAGTACAATGAGGGGAGAAGAGTATCATACAGTGGAATGCCATAGAGTGGAGTGCACTGCAGTGGCGCAGAGTGGATGACCGTAAAGAGGAGTAGCTTACATTGGAATAGTGTACCGTGGAATACTGTAGACTCGAGTGTAGAAGAGTGGAGTGGCATAGAATGGATTAGCATAGAGGGGAGTGGTGTACAGTGGAGTGGTGTAGGATGGGGTGTCGTAAATTGAAGTGATGCAGTGTAAAGCCGAGAAAACCGTTGTAAATTGGAGTGGCGTCTCATACAGTAGAGTGGAGCGTTGTGTTGTACAGGATTGGAAACTGTTGTGGAGTGAAGTAGAGAGTTGTACAATAGAGTATACTGGCTTAGAGTTGAGTACACATTTGGACAGTGTAGTGTATGGGGATAGAGTGGAGTAGAGTCTAATAGAGTGAAGTAGAGTTTTGTAGAGGAGTTTTATAAAGTGGAGGAGAGTTCACTGGAGTGGCATAGAGTGGAGTAGAATACAGTGGAGTGGCTTACATTTGAATAGTGTAGAGTGGAGTGGTGTATGGAATAATATACTGGAGTAGTGTACAGTAGAGCAACATACAGTGGAGTAGTGTAGACTTGAGTGGCGCACAGTGGAATGGCGTAGAGTGTAATAGCGTATAGTGTAGTAACTTACAGTAGAGTGGTGTACAGCGAATTGGTGTAGACTGAAGTAGTCTATTGTGGGGAGGGCAACAGTGTAATAGCATACAGTGGAGTGGTATATAGTGGAGTATAGTAGAATGGAATGTCATACATTAGAGTGGCCAAGATTGAAGTGAGTACAGTGTAATTGCATAGAGTGGAGTGGCGTACAGTGGAATACCATGGAGTGGAATACAGTGAAGTGGGGTAGAGTATAATAGCATTGCGTGGAATAGTGTAGAATGGAACAGTATAGATCAGAGTGGTGTACAGTGGAGCAGTGTAGACTGGAGTGACATACAGTGGAGTGAGGTAGAGTCCCATGAACTAGTGTAGAGTGGAGTGTTGCACAGTGGAATGTCATACAGTGGAATAGCATATAGTGGAGGAGCGCACACTACAGTGGCGTACAGTGGAATGGTGTAGACTGGAGTGGCATACACATGAATGGGGTAGAGTATAATAGCATACAATGGAGTAGTGTACATTGGAGTGATGTCCAATGGAATACCGTTTAATGAAGTGGCATAGAGTGGAGGGCCATACAATGGAATGGCGTAGAGTGGAGTAGCGTAGAGTGGAGTGGTGTACAGTGGAATGGCATACAGTGGAATAGTGTAAAGGGGAGTAGTGTCCACGTGAGTACCATACAGTGGTGTTTTGGAGGCAGCAGTGGTGTAGAGTGGAGGTGCATACAGTGTAATAGCGTAGAGTGTAGTGGCCTACAATGTAGTAGCGTACAGTGTAATAGCACAGAGGGGAGTCTCGCACACCAACCAGAGAGGCATAGAATGGAGGGGCATACAGTGGAATAGAATATAGTAGAGTGGAGTCAGTGGCATGGCGTACATATGTATGTGAAAATTTTACAGCAATGTAGATTAAGGTGTGCAGAGTAAGGCAATACAGTGAATTGCTCTGCCTTGTATTTCTCCAGATGTAGTAATCAATGCAGGGTAACACATGGTGATCTTGCATTGCTTTGTAAATCTGACTTAAGTATTGTGTTGCCGGGGCAACACCTTGCGTGATGTAAAGGTACCCCAATCCAATAATACAGCTAGGCCTTAGTTATATTTTAGGCCATCGTATACACAGTAACTTTGCAGTGTACCGTGATACATGGCGATGACACGCCAGTATATAATTGGTTAATGGCTGTTTTTAGAGAATCAAAAGGGAGCCATATTGTTTTTACTACACTGTGGATGTGTTCAGTGTTAGCAGTAGGACCCTACCTATTTCCAGTTTAATAAAGTGGTAAGAGGGAGAGAAATTAATTTATTTGTTTATATATTTTTAAATAAGTCTATGCCCATGAACTGTTAGTTTCACAACATTTTGTGAAATTCTGAGATAATACCGCAGTGACAGATATCGCAAAGTTTAAATGCCTTATAACCTAGAAAACACTTGCCCTAATTAACTACAGTACCCAAATTTCATGGAATCCGTCCAGCCATTTTTACACCACATCAAATACAATAGTTTATGAAAAAGGCATGGTCGGAAAAAGCACGTTTTGGGACCCCCCCCTTTTATTTTTGCACCCCTTAACAATTCACCATCATCTCAAATGCAGAAAATTGTATAGTTCTGGAAAGGTTAATAGTGATACCTCAAATGGGTGGAAAGCTTTTAGGGAGCTCATTTCTTGTTATCTATTGCATTTGGTATGTTTTTGTTTATAGGTTTACTTAATCATGTGACCATCAGTATGTCTTTTAGTTGGTCATGTTGTAATTCTTACACTTTACATATGCAGTCTAATTTATTTTTTGATCTTATTTGCTATTTTGAGTTGGATTGTGCTATATATGAAGCCCAAAGTGAATGAAAGACAAGCATTACGGCTGTTATAGCATTTTTGATTTTTTTCCCCTCATTGGCCAATTATCATGCCCACCTAACAGTAGTTTGTGAAGATCACTACTAGGTCACTTTTTCATTTTGTTGCACAGGGGTACATAAGAAAGATGTTTTTTGCTTGACTCAGAGAGCATGCAAAGAAAACTATGTCGATTAAAATGCATACATGCTAACATTTTGGAAGACAAAAGTGGGAGTTTAAAAAAGAATATCAGGAGAATGTAATTCTCCCACTGACATCTTTTGCGACCCGTATGGGGTCTAATGGCATGTATGGGACTTGCATTTGCATTTTTTACATGCCTGTCAGGAGCACAGACAAATCGCTATGGGATGCAGAGAAATCGTGATAAAAATGTTGTGCACTTGCTTGCAGGAGCAAGTTACTGGCAGTGCATAATCCGAGTCACACAACACCAGCACCTGCCATCCGAAGACTGCCAAAGAATCAGGTTTTTGGATGCAAGAATCGGGAGGTGTGAGACTAGCCTTGAAATAGGTAGTGTCCTGCCGGAATCATGAGGGTTGGCATGTATGGAGATGTATTCTATTTACTTCATATTTGTTTATAGTTTTCCATTAGCATGTGGCCATAAGTGGATCTTTTAGTTGTTCATGTAGTAAATCTGAAACTCTACATATGCATTCTCTTTTATTTTTCTGCTTCTCTTGCTACTTTTAGTAGTATTGTGCCACACAGATATCACTAAGTTGTTGACCCTTATAACTTCAAAATCGTTTCATAACATTACTTGCAATAGCAAAAACAATTATTTACATAGTACTCATACATTGTTATGAAATTTCATTACTGTCCTTTCAGCTGTTTTGCCGCTATGTAAAATACAAATGTCTATGTAAAATGCATTGGAGTGCAAGTGTGTATTGGGGCTCTGATAAATCTTTGCACCCCCTTGACCCAACACCCCCAAACTTTCAATCCTTCACCAAACTAAGGTATACAATAGGTCTGCACAGTTTTGTGAAGATTCATCTAGCGAGTGTAAAGTTATCAAGGGACATATATATGAGGAATTCCTGTATTACATAACCCTAACTATAAGGATAGTGTGGCTACAGTCACTTTCTAAATGTGTATATATATATATATATATATATATATATATATATATATATATATATATATATATATATATATATATATATATATATATATATATATATATATTTCTTATGTTTTTGCTTTTAAAATTGATTACATTTTTAAAACAATAAAAACTACTAATTAAATACAGAACTTTCAACTATGCTTACTAAAATAATTGCAAATAAAAAGATCATTGAGGGTAGATATTTATTTAATCATTTTTAACAATGAAGTTATAAATTTAATAAATATATTTAAATTGTAGTATTATTCAACTCACATTTAATTTGATGTATTATTAAGGTGTACCATTTTAATAATATGTATCGTAAACTATTTTACTTTTACATCTTACAGTACAATATTTTTGTTTAAAAAAAATTATGAACTTTATTACTTTCCCCTATACTTTTCCTTAAAGAAAGCTCTACACCACAACCAGTCATAGAGGTCTCAAACAACATGTAAAACGTTACTAGTAGTGGCTTTGAACTCGTAAATTCTGTTGTAGGGGAATCACAGTCTCACCTAGATGTAAACTAGCACAAACTTGGAGAGTTACATCTAGGTGCAGGAGAAAATTAACACATGAGTAAATATACACCTTCATATTTATCTTCGTGAGTCATTCCCCTCAGTTTCTAAAACCATCAGAGTCTACTGACACCTTTATCCTAGTGAGGCCAACAAACAAAATATTATTAAAGTGAGAAATAGTACCCTTTTCCATGTATAGTGCTATAAAAATCACTGGTTTGACTAGTTGTTACTAATCTTGTCATCATCTTCATTATAGACATTTTGATTGGAGACTGGACTGGACAAGACTGCCAACGCAGTTCGTCCCTCTTGGGACATCTTCAGGGCTCAAAAGATTTTTCCATATTTTCTGTATTTTACAATTTGTGTATGACGTTCAGAGCAGCAATAGTACATGGATTGTTTTATTGTTTTTCTTTTTCATTCGCTTTCACGTATTAATACGCAAGAGTAGTCAGGCATCTACAGGACGCACTGTACTCGGCTCTCCCGAAATGTATTGAATTGGACAACTGCACACCCACAGAGTTAGATACCTATTCTACCTTATCATATCGGGAGAGCTGAGTACAGTGTGTCCTGTGGTTGCCTGGCTACTTTTGCATATTATTACGTGAAAACGAACCAAAAGAAAAAATGATAAAACAATCCTTGTACTATTGCTGCTCTGAACATCATACTTGAATTGTAAAATACAGAAATGATAGTAAAATATTTTGAGCCCTGAAGAAGTGCCAAGAGGGACAAAACACGTTGCCAGTCTTCTCCAGTATGCATCTGTATTTTAAATAATTAAGTTTATGGATCATAAGAATAAAGACAACGTTTTTCTACAATAAAAATTCGACTGTTCCTCTTCACAATTGGAAAGCAATCTTTAATACTCTGTTCTGTTCCTATACTATGGTGTATAATTGCCTTCATAAGCAGTCCACCTGTATGTTTCAAGTGCAGGGTCATTTGTTTGTACGAGAAAGGTAAATGTGTGAATTCTAAGAATGTGTCGCTAAGGTAAGCGTTGCCAAAGATTATACACGCATGCAGATCAAAGCAGCATGTGTCATTTCATCCACATGCACTCAGCACACAGGAGACGCTCGTGCAGAGCAGTGCAGCATTTGTCAATACAGCTGTGGGCGCCCAGCTCAGGAGTGAACATCAGGAAAAAGCGCATCTCCCTGAATAGTATACTTTTACAGAATTGCCCCAATTATGGACTCACGCTCTGAGAAGGATCGGCAGACAATAAAGGAAAAACAGGCACTGAGAACAATGAAATACATAGAAGAAATATCTTGCAAACATGAGATGTCACTCGCCGATGTGGAAGACTTTGGGTTATGCCAGAGAACATTGTTCGATTCCAGTTTGATGCCAGAGTTTGAAAAAAATGCTTTTCAGTTTGTTGTATGCAAGTGTCTTATGAAGAGTTAGTGCTTTTTGTTTATGTCTCTGCTCCAGTAAGAGTATGCTTAAGTTTTCTGAGGCGTTGTGGCTATGGGTGAGTCCATGTTTTAAGTACCTCATGCTTCAAAAGTATGCAGTAGGGGGAGCGTTTTTGAGTCTCTGGTCTGGAAGAATATGCAGTAGAGGGTGATCAATTTAGATCACGCGTCCTTCATGGGCATGCATGATTTAGTTCCCTGGTCCTGCAGGAGTATGCAGTAGAGGGTGAGTGTTTGTGAATCCCTGGTCCGGCAAGAATATGTAGTAGAGGGTGAGTGTTTTTGAGTCCCTGGTCCTGCAAAAGTATGCAGTAGAGGGTGAGTGATTTAGGTCCTTGGTCCTTGGTCCTGCAAGAGTATGCTGTAGAGGATGAATGTGGGATACTAGTCCTGTTGCTAATTCACAAAATGCACTGCTGTTTTGAGATGAGTTTCGGTTGTAAGAGACCTGTTGCAAACTTTCATGTTATATCCTGTTGTTATTGGGATGAGAAAGGGTTGAAAGACACCTATTGTGTTATGCGTGGGATGCCCTGTTCTAGGTTGAGTGAGAGTTTAAAGATACCCATTTTGTGGTTCATTTGATTGTTTGTACCTGGTCGAGTAATAAATGGTGTGTTAAGGCTTTTGCTGTATATGGGTTTGTTTATGGGTTTCTTTGGATGAAGTCGAATACGACCACTGTGTCAATAATTGCTAGGATTTTATCGAGGCTAGAAATACTTATATCTTCTATTTATGATTTATTATTTTCTATCTCACATTTCCTGTTTGCATGTTATTATTATTTCTAAGGGAAGGAAATGTGTTATAATCTGCTATGCATGTGATGCATTCTGTGAACACCTCCAATGTATTTCTCTGCTCTGCTCAGCCAGTGTGCGATGTTTTTGGAATGTTGGTGTGTGACTGGGAGGTTGCTTGGAAGTTCAATAGAGTGGGAAGAGCAGAGAGGATGCTCATTCTGGTGGGCTATTTTACTATGCAACTTTCAATTACAAACCGGCCATGAGCGAAAAGCAAACCTACATGTGAGAGAGGTACTGATAAAAGGAAAGTGGAGAAAGTAGATTGAAGACAAAGCAAACCTACATAGGAGAAAAACTGACGAGCAAAGAAGAAAAGGTAGATTGAAGACTCAAGAAAAGAGACGTCCTGTACCACACCAGTGTCTTTTCTAATACACAGCCTGCGGACAACAAACTCAAAAACCAAAAGCTTGTGTGCAGACTAGTGAACTCTGAAGTACAGATATTGACAATGATGTTTGGAATCTACCAGCACCACAGGTTCAAACTGGGATTAAATACTGAACGACATTGGTTAGACTGAGAATACTGGTGGGCATTGAATGGACAGCTGTAATATGCACAGTTGCACTTTTTGCCCGGCACCATGAGTAACAAACTGCTAATCTGCACATTTTAGCTTTTTAATTTGAAGTGAGTTATTTCTCCCCTTTTTTGGGCGGCGTTTTATTTGGCAGTTATCAGCTGGTGGTGAGCCTGCCACTAGGCTTTGGGCCATGTTGCTAAGAGTGCTTGAGTGGCCAGGTGCATCTTGCAGCCGCACAGCTGTTCATCAAAGCTGCATGTTCAGGGAAGGTTGCATTGCTACCGACACACACAAGCGGCCAGGAGCAAGAAAGGTAAATATGTGGGGCCTTACTTATGAAGGCCTTGCGCCACCGGTGAGTCACTTTTTCCCATTTTAAAGGTGACGCACCAGTGGCGCAAGGCCTTCATAAATAAGGCCTGTGAATTCTAAGAATGTGTTACTAAGGGAAGCGTAGCCAATGCTTATGCACGCATGCAGATCAAAGCAGCATATGTCATTTCAGTTGCATGCATTCAGTACACAGGACATGGTCTTGGACTGCCGGCCACCCCCGCCCTAACATGCAAACTATAATTAACAATAACATTATTAATCAGTCAAGCAACAGAATTCTTTGGAAGGCAGGGGGTCTCGCGACCCCCCGGCCGTATTTATTAAAATATGAAAACAAATTAAAAATTGATTAAAATAACATTATTTACATAATTAATAAATGCAAAATTCAGACATTAGATTTACAGCAAGTTAGACAGGTATGATGGGCTAACCTTAACAAATGTCTAATACAGCGTGTTTCCTAACCGAATCTAACATCCTACATATCAATTTTGCATTCTGATAATTTCTGGTCCTACGGCAAAGTCGTTAATCGGTGTCAGATCCTTTACCCAGCTACGCCCTCACGTCTGAGTGCGCATGCGCAACAATGGCCCGGTTACCGGGAGAGTCCGTCCCTCTCCTGGCTGCCCTCGTACGCTCCGTGAACTCCATTTAACCAAAAAGGAGGACCCTTACACTCGCGCCATTTGCTGACGTCATAGTGTATGTGCAGGTGGCTACCAGCCAGAGGAAAGCGTGACTCCCTCCCCCGCACCCTTCCAAGCAAGCGGATATCCTGCCTCTGAAGTTCTAGGAGAGACCATTGGCCCCTCCCCCTGGGCAGCCCCATTCGCTAATGGTGCCGCCCCCTAAGGACCTTAAATTGCTGCTCACCGATTATGACCTTACCGCCACAGGCCAGCATGGTTGACCGACTGTCTGGCCTCCCCCAACTGCCTACACTGAAAGGTCATACCCTCCTAGCAAAACCTTCTACTCATGCCAGTATTTTCCCTATTAATAGGGCATTCCCGGTCTCTGTCAAGTGGACCCCATCCCGCAAGTAGAACTGTTGCCCCCAAATGCAACCCTGAGGTATACTCTGCAGGTGAGGAGTTCGAAACAGCTTGTCTATTTTATTGTTGACCCTCTTTACCAAGTGATTCAACGCCCTGACTGATTCACCCCCCCTCCACTGAAGCCTGGGTATCAGCTGTGACCACACTATAGTGCAACCCGGTAACAGTTTCGCCAGCCAACCTGCCGCTGAAATGATTTCTTCCAACAGGACCCGTCTGCCTAAGTCGACTAAATCATTAATTCCCCCCCAGGCGCAGCATGACCACTGAGGGCGGTGGGGTGTGTCCTTCGAGTAAATCTGAGATGTAGCCCCTAAGCTGACTGAGGTGAAGCCCCCCTCTGCCATGGATGGAAACCTTAAAACCCCCCCACTCCGCCCTCCGTCTACCCGCTCCTGCAAGAAAAATTGGTTTAGCACGTTTCACATAAGAATGACTGCCTACCCATACTACATGTGTCCTCATGTTGTCTTCCTGTCCTTGCCGGGATGTTGATGGTTGCTTTTGATGACCTTGTAGTAGTTTCCGCCCTGCGTCACAGGCCCGAGAAACTAAAAGATAAACATAAACAAAGCAGGTGTCAGGGGGTGTCGACTGACCCTAACAACATGTGCAGCCGAACATAACGCTTATAGGCATTGGAAGACCATCTTCCAATCCTCTTCACACTATTGACATTCAATCCCCTCGCAGTGGCCTCGATGGCTGCCCCTATCCGGAAAGAATGTGTCCCAAATTCCTTGGGGTTTAAACCTGCTTTGGCGATACTCATAGCTAAAACTCTTTGGAACTGAAACCTGGTCAAAGGGGTACCATCTGCATGCATTAGCAATGCTCCCCTTGCCTCACCTGCCCGTTGTTTGATGAACGCCTCCACCTGTGACACCGGGCAGCACGGTTTATTCGGTGCCCGATGTAATACTAAACTCTCTCCCCTGGCCTCCTGATCAGTCTTGGATTTCCGGATGGTAACCCGCATTGTGTCGCCCTGTATACTGGTATCTCTCAGCTGAAGGCCACCTATCCTGTTGAGTTTGTTGCTAGCCACTAGTTCACCTTCCCGGAACGCCCCGTAAAAGGCCAGGGAAAAGGCAGCCTTGAATAGTATTACTTCTCCCGAAGAGCTGCATGTGTCCGGCAGGGCGAGGAATACTACTGCCAACCGTTCTAGACCAATTGGCCTTCTGCTATCGGCGGTGGTTGCCTGTAAGCGCCGCCACCCATTCAATGCTATGGTCCTGCCTCCTTGGCCCGGAAGTGTACAAACTGCTTCCGGGTCAATGGCGGGACCCACGAACCAATCAGGGCGGGTGAGGGGGGCCGGACCCAGCCATGTGTGCATGGGGGCCGAGCAGCCCCCCTTTCCTGATGCAGGGGACCCTCTTACAGTAGGGTAAGTGATTTAGGTCCCTGGTACTGCAATGTGGGGTACTAGTCCCTAAGTCTGCATGAATATGCAGTAGAGGGGTCAATGTGTAGTGCTAGTCCTGTTGCTAAATTGATAAAATGCACTGCTGTTTTGGGATGACTTTGGGTTGAAAGAGACCTGTTGCAAAATGTAATGTTTTATCCTGTTGTTTTAGGATGAGCAAGGGTTGAAAGACACCTATTTTTTTATGAATAAGATGCCCTGTTCTAGGTTGAATGAGAGTTTAAAGATACCCATTTTGTGGTTCATTTGATCGTTTGTACCTGGTCGAGTAATACATGGTGTGTAAAGGCTTCTGTTGGAACTGTATATGGGTGTGTTTCTGGGTTTCTTTGGATGGAGTCGAATACGACCACTGTGTCAATAATTGCTAGGATTTTGTTGAGGCTAGAATTACTTATAACTCTGTTTGTGTTTTATTATTTTCTATCTTACATTTCCTGTTTGCATTGTATTATTATTTCGAAGGGAAGGAGATGTGTTATAATCTGCTATGCTTGTGATGCATTCTGAGAACACCTCCATTGTAGTTCTCTGCTCTGCTCAGCCAGTGTGCGATGTAATGGAATGTTGGTTTGTGACTGGAGGTTGATTGGCAGTTAGATATAGTGGCTGAGCAGAGAGGATGCTGCTCCTGGTGGGGGTATTTTACTATGTAACCTGTTATTCTACATGAACTGGCTACCTGACTCCTGCTTATTAAGATGGTATCTTTCAACTATAACACAGTAGTGCTTAGTTTAACAGAAGAAGGTGTACTCCACCCATTAATAATTTGACGTTGGGACACCTTGCGATCTGTTCCCAATTTTGTTTGTTAGTCAAATAGGAAATCTTAGATTTGTGATCAATAGTGGTTTGGCCTCAACTATTATTGTAGTGGAAACCCTGAGGACAGTCATCAAGGGACAGACACATGGCTTCCAGATCTTGTTAAGTTAATGTAATAAATAATAGGGTTTAGATTTTAGTCATTCCAACACTTTCTAGCAAAAATAGTCACAGAGAACAATTCTCAGACAGCTCTTCATGCATTGTAAAGTTCAAAAGAGAGACCCAAAGTCAGGTCTAAAAATTCACTGTCTTTAACAGGATTGATTTCTAATAATGAGCATATAAATCCTGGCGACCTCAATAGATTGTCACTATCAAAACGTTTGCATACCTAGGTGCAAGCCTTTTCCTCATGTTGTCCTTCACACACTCTTAATGGTCATCAAAAGCTTAAATAGTGGAAAGTTGATCGGATTTCTATTTAAGCTGTAGGGATCCCTATTCTATTCTGGGCAGTTAAGGGCATCTGGTCAAATAGAAATATTCTCATATACTGAGAAACTGCTGGGGTAATAGTTTTCCATAAAATGAAAAAAACACCCTAAGTTCTCTATTGTCATTAGCCTATAACTCTTCTGATCTAGTCTGGAACAAATAACTATGCGTGCTTGCTGTGTTTGCTTCTAACCAGTGCACATACTAATCTGGTCTTTCTGAGGAAGCATAGGTACATCTGCAAGGGCAATACAGCCATTCAAACAAACATGACTGTGGCTCTCACAGATTGGGCACAATAATCCTCTCAGCTCCTTGCATAGAGTTTCTTGGTACTGTAGCAGCAACATAGTTGTCTTGGTCAATGGGTTTGTCTTCACTGGATTTACAATTCTGCAAAGGTTTATCCATGCTTTATCCACTTCCTATGGACTCGTGTTTCTCTCATTTCGAATTGCGTTATACGTCTTTAGTGATCTGCACCAGTTGTTTGATCAAGATTTCTATTTTGCAGATTTGGTGGGCGCTGAACCTCTGATCACAGAACAGGGCTACTAACTGAGATATTGCATGCAAAGTTGACCATCTATCTGAGTGCAAAATCAACAATTCTGTTAATTGGGACTATAACATTTAACTATGGATGGGTAACACATCGCAATTAGAGACTCACAAAATGCAATGTACTAATGTGTCTCAGACACATTAGCGATTCCCAAATGGGTTGCAAGGGAACGTCCCTATCAATATTCAGGCAGATCTCACAGGGATGGGGGCCTGCTGGGGACAGCAGATCACCATGTCTGTGTTTGCTTTTTAATAAAAACAATTTTTTTTTAATACAGCCTATTTTCCTGAAAGAAAAACGGGATGTGTTTCAGAAAGAAAATTGAAACGCTTCTGTTTTGTTTTTCAAGGGTAGGCAGTGGTGTTTGGGACTACTGCCTGCTCTTGAAACATTTTTTCACTACCATTCACAATGGGCAGGGGTCCTCTGGAGACCCCTTCACGTTTGAAACTGGCTCACCACCTACTTGAAGTAGATGGTAAACTGTTATTGATTTGCATCTGCATTCCGAACGCAAAAACAAATGTGCATTCCTTGTGACTCCCTATTACAAAGGGACTCCCTTGGCATACCCCTTCCTAATAGCGACTCGAAAACCCTATTTTGTGAGTCAGGAATTGGTTAGATAAATAGAACAATTTATCTTATCGGTTGCAAACTGCCTATCTGTAAAATGCGTCATACATCTGGCCCAAATTAATAATATGTTGAATCGTAATTATGACTGCATGCTTAAGATAGTTCCTTTGGGAGCATTAGTAAGATATGCATTTTTTGAGGTCAAAATAGGACGTACCTAGAGAAAGGGCTTCACCAAATTTAGTAAACAAAACAGAGCCTTAAAAGAGCAATATTAACCCTTTAAATGTATTTTTCATTACAAATAGTTCACAACATGGTGCTACATACAGGAAAAAGCGACAATGCTGTGCTCAAGTATATTAAGCATGCAAAAAGTGAATACATTTAGATACAACCCAAAAAGTTTGTAAAAAGTGGTTGACAACAATTTGTAGCCCGTTACTATAAGGTCATTTGCTATTAAGTCCCAGATAGGTTTCTTGAGGGAGGGAACATGACAATCGGGGAGTTGTTGATGCTTCATCCTAGGGAGGCATATATGATGGGTCATCATTTAAACATTGTTGTAAACAATTGAGGCGTGATTACTCTTAGTTAAGACTCATTTTTTAAGTAAAGAATAATGTTTAAACAAATTAAGAAGTCACTATCAAGGCACTTTACAGGTGACTCATTTCAAGAAAATCAAGTCAAAGCAGCAGTTCAGATTGTCACTGTCTACCACAACATTTTGTTTCTTCAGTTTTACTCATGCTTTTTCGCTACGTACAATTTATTTTCACCTTGAAAACATAACTATTTTACAAATGAACCCGAAGGAACCACTGTGTTACTCACACCAATAATTACAGGAAGCTGCAGGCTGACTGCCTTTGGAAGGGAAAGGAAGTGATTCATAATATCCTTTAACCTTTAAATAAACTTGAAGGTTTTGTATTCATTATGATATGTGGATTTAAGTGGGTACAGTGAATTATGGCATAAAAGAACATGTAATCCAGAAACATGTGAAGATGTTTCAGAATAATAAAAAAGGGTGTTTTTGTGAGAAGAAGAAATCACCTCTCAATCAAGTACTAACTTTTAGGCATAGTATTACACAACCACTGTATTACATCATCACTAAAAAGAGACAGGAAATAAATCATCATCTAACTGGGCGGCTAAAGTGCAAGAAAAAGAAATACAGTTTTTTAAATAATATTAAAAAATATTAAAAACTGTACTTTGAAAGAACTTTGCCACTGAAGGGAAGGTGACCTATCTCCCTTTCTTGGACAAAGTACAAAGTACAAAGTACAAGAAAAATGAGTACACTCTCGACTGAATCATTGCACTGAAGATTTTGACCTGTTAGACGGATCCTAATCTGGTTTCAAGGCTGGGTGCTGTATGCAAACTGCCATACTTGACATAATGGATGTGGCTCTTATCATTCTAGGGAAAAGTGAATGTCTACTTGTTCTTCTCAGTCTTTGCTTGGCCTGTGACTAAGTCAAGTATAAAACTCAACATCTTGACATGTTCCTCGCATCTCAATAACGGCTGCCAACAAATTAAAGTAGAATCCATGTCAATTCCCGGCCTTGTCAGTCAGGGGATTCCTCTGGGCACCATTTTTGCATCCATGCTCTTCCGTCTCCGTTGGAAAATAGCCCTCTCAGAAGGGTCACCCCAACATTTTGCCTTCATCCTCCTTTTTTCTGACCTTCTTTTTGTTGGCTTTAGGACTCTGGACACTTTACCACTGCTGACCAGTGCTAATGTACGTGTGCTTCTTCCCTAAATATGTGTGTAATTGATGTATACCTGATTGACATATTTAATTTACTTTTAAGTCACTTGTAAAGTGGAATGCCATGTACTAAGGGCATGCAAGGGAATGCTACTAGTGGGCTTTGGCACTGATTGTGCCATCAAGAGTAGTAGCCTTCCTAACAACTCTCAGGCCTGTTTTTGCAGTGCTTGTGTAGACAGTCTACTGTCCCTTCAATTTGTGATTTAAAACTACTTGCCAAGCCTTAAAATATCCCTTTTATTACAAATAAGTTACCCCCAGGTCCTAGGGAGCCTTAAGGACAGGGTGTTATGCAAGTAAAAGGTAGAGCATGTACCATTGTATTTTGCATGTCCTGGCAGTGACAAACAGCAAAATTTGTTTTTCACTACTACGAGGCCTACCCCTCTCATAGGTTAGCATTGGAAATTCCCTTGTGCCCTTTTAAATGACAATTCCTGATCAGAGAGGAGTAGGTTTTTCATGTTTTATGTCTTATATCTTATATCTTTGGAATGGTAATGATAATGTCTCCTTACTGGCGAAGTTGGATTTAACCTTACTTTTTTTAGAAATGGCACTTTTAGAAAGTGGTAATTTCTCTTCAGCAACTGCTCTGTGTGCCTGACAGCCTTTCTCCAATCAACGTCTCGACTGTGCTGGGTGACAGCTACATTCGGGCATTCCCTCTAGACAGCCACAACACAAACAAGAAGGACGATTAGCGATTAAAGCCAACAATTCTCTGGATGTAAAAGGCTGCCCCACAGGAAGTAGCGCTGTCTGCGAACTACTTTACGTTTGAATCTCTCTAACTGTTAAATACACCTTCAACAGGACTCTATTGTATGACCTCCCAGCACGAAAAGCAAAAGCAAATTTGAGGAAATCATCAGCCCAATAATAGAATATAGTACTGACTCTGACGACTACTGCCTACTCGGTGATTTTAACTATCAGCTCGAAAATTTAGAAGACCACAACACAGTATCATTAATAGAGATGATGGCCAATGTCTCGTTGGAACAGAAATTCACATATCCTACACATGATGCCGGCCACACTCTGGATGACTTATTCACATCCAACGCCCACCTTAAATTATCAGAGGTTCTGCCACTTCCATGGTCAGACCACAGAGCCATCCTGTTCGCTGTAACCACCACCCACCACATTCCCAACTCGCATATATGCCATAAGATAACTAAAGGATGTAATTGGAAGAATATAGACCCCTAGCAGATGCAATGCACTTAAGCAGCCTCCAAGCCTAATTTAAAACCTGAAGCAAACCTAGCAACAGGCAGTTTCACCAACAGGATCAAATCCGCAGTGAACTTGCTAGCACCTGAAAAAAGGGTCACTAGCAAACGCATGAAGAAATCGAGTCCTGTTTCTGTGATGCCCTACGCAAACAGAATCAGATTTGCAGAAGAGCCGAGAGACGCTGGAGAAACAACTACACAATATCCGATAAAATGTCATACCCCCAATCACTGAGTACCTATAAAAAATGATACTGGACAAGAAAAGCAAATACTTTTCTGAAAAAATCCAGTAGGCAGGAAACTCCAGCAAGGCACTATTAACAACACTGAAGAAACTTGTTAAACTTCCAGAACCACAAAAAAAGGACTCTAGTGTAGCATTCTGTAATCAACTCGTAGGGTATTTTAAGAACAAGGTGCAAACCATCTTTGAATCCCTCACAGACTTGGGCGACGGCATGGTAGTCACTACCGTCACAACCCCCCCCCCCCATCCCCCATAATGTATTAGATTCCTTTTTCCTACCCAGTACAGAACAAGTCTCATTGACCATTAAATCAATAAAATCTGGAGCATCCTCGGACCCTTGTCCACCCAATATATTTCATATGGCACTGGACATAATCAGCGAACATCTCAACAGACTCTTCAAAGAAATGATCACCTCAGGTGTCTTTCCAGACGCATGGAAAATTGTGTTAATTCTTCCTTTATTGAAAAAACCCAACCTAGATCCCAGCGAAAATAGCAATTACAGACCAAAAGCAAGGATTCCTTTCCTGGCCAAGGTTCTGGAAAAAAAATCCCAACTTCCAAATAACAACCTTTATTTCCTCAGCGGACTTGTTGGAGTCCTCCCAGTATGGTTTCCAACAAGGACATGGCACAGAGACTGCCTTGATTATGGCAGCATAGGAGGTCAGGGCAATACTGGACACGGGATCCAAGGCCGCCTTTATTCTGTTAGATCTGTTGGTGGCCTTTGACCCCGTGAACCACTACATTTTAATAAAAAAGCTCCAAGAGGTAGGAGTCAAAAACGCTGATCTAAGGCTGATCAAATCCTATCTGAACAACAGATATCAATATGTTCACATCGGTGACTCCTGCTCAGAGCACTTTACGCTGCCATGTGGGGCACGGCATGGATCCTCGTTAAGCCCCACCCTGTTTAACATCTATGCAACCCCTTTAGCCAATATCATCAGGCAATACGGCTTCACACTAATATCCTACGCAGACAATGTATCTCCCACATAAACCAATGGATGGGGAAAAATGTCTACAGTTAACGGAACCAAAACAGAGGTCCTCCTATTGGTATCAGACACCTCTTCTGGTCTTAGAACTGGTGGCCCTCTAAAATGGGAGCTCACCATAACCCAGTTCAAAAAGTGAGGAGCCTAGGCATCATTTCCAATGACATATTGTCCTTCCAACACTAGGTCAACAAAATCATTCTTTGTTGATTCTAACTCTAAAATCAATCTGCAAAGTGCGCATCTTCATCCCCCCGGAAGCAGTTAAAACACTAGTAATGGTTCTAGCCATGGCCAGACTGGACTATGTTCATGCCCTATATCTAGGCCTTCAAAACAGCATATGGTCAAGCTTCAGCACGCACAAAATGCCGCCGCCAGAACACTGCTGAACATCCCCAAATTTCAGTCTCTGAAGGCCTGAAAAAAACTCCATTGGCTTCCTATGACGAAAAGAGTAGATTTCAAATCCCTATGTCTGGCGAAGAATGCCGTACATGGTAATGGACCAGCATTTCAGAAACAACACTTTCCCTGGTACCATCCACCTATACACCTATGCTCAGCTGAAAGCAAACTACTTCAGACACCAAAATTCAAAAAAGTCCGCTTGGTTGGAAGTAGCTTCATCCTGGGCACAGTGAAGCTTTGGAACTCGCTCCTGATAAATATTAAAAGCTGCCCAATTCTGCTCAGATTCAGAAAGCAACTAATGACCTGGCTTTTTTCAAACTAACACAATCCATCTCTCAACAGGAACCCTGGCATTCTCCTCCACAGAGCGCCTAGACGCCCTTGGGCATTCATGCGCCATATAAATCTAACAATCAAATCAAAACAAACACAGGACACTCAACTGCATTTGCATGCATATACAAACTCATTGGCCTTCCTGGGTGCAAGGGATGGGAGGGGCTTACACTCCACTTGAATATGTAGTGTCTCACTCCTACACAAAGGACACCCCACAAATAGCCTGGCAGACAGGAGTGTGTTCGAATGGGATGCTTTTGCACTTCAGAGGCTCCTTTGAAGTCACTCCCTACATCAAAGGCACTTTTGGGCACTGGGGCTGTGACCCTTTCAATTTCGACACTTTTTGTACCTGTAACCAGACACTGCTGGATGTTCATTCGCACATTGCCAGAAGGACTATTGTGTGCCAGGAGGGACTTCCACTCTGTTAACTGCTCTGCTGTGTTGGCCTGCTGATTGCTGTGCTGCAAGATAGACTGCCACTTTGCTTCCTGCCCTGTAGAGCAGGTCTGCTGCCTCCTACCTTTTGTGTGCTGAACTTCAAAGTGTGCTCCAAGGGCTTGCTGGCTTGCCCCCTGTACCCGAAGCCTCAGGGTCATCAAAGACTGCAACCCCTATCGAACGAATCTGCCATATGCGAGTCGGCCATTTACACTTCAACTATCTGGGACTGCTCGCCAGCTTGAGCTGCTCCAAATTGAGCTCCATGTCAGGAGCGGAGAACCTGTGTTGGCTGCTTTGTCCTGACTCAGTGTGCCTGGTGAAAAAGATCAAGCGAATGCTGTGGTAATGCTCTGAGTGCCTGTGACCCACAATGCCACAGAACAGAGGAAAGCCCTCTTTTTGAGGCCCCACCTGGTTGCCATGATGACGAGAGTCGCCATGTCATCGCTGCCCGCCCGTGGGGGGGAGCTCGGATGCTGTGTGACCACCTTGACCAGAATGACGCAACGCCCCGGCGGCTTCCAAAAGGTATTCTTATGCCATGCACGTTCTCAGGCAACTCTCCTTTCCTGCACATGCCAGTCCCGGAAAGAACCAACCTGATTTCTTGGTGAGTGCTGGTTGGGCACGACTTGTGTTTGTAAACACCCAGTGATCCACTGCCTGGATGAATAATACTTTAACCTGCATTTTCTCTAGCATTCCTTCAAAAGATTAACTAGTATGCTTAATAATCTACGCTTACAATGGTGCATGTGTGCTGACATCGGTGGGGGCATGCTCACTTGTGCACATCATCTGTCGCATTCACAGTGCATCCTCATTTTGTCGACAAAGAGACGCAACCCCATGCAGACAATTGCATGTGCGTGGTGTTGAGGCAAGCGGGACATTTTGCCAGCCTGCCACATCTACAGGCAATGTGCCCTTTTCCATGTTCATTAGATTCAGCCCTGTGTACACCAAGTGAGAAAGCATGGAGTGAGTCAGCAATCCATGATCACATGCATTGTCACAACATAGTGATCATGCAGCCTACTATCTAAAAGGTGCATATCCCACAATGCACACATTCAGCACAGTTGAATCAAAATGTCATGTCATACCAGAGGCAGGGGGGGATAAACCTGAAACAGTACAGTGCATGCACAACACATATCAGGAATGTGTCACCATAAAGTTTAACTACACCATACTCACAGAAGTAAAAGAGTCCCTGTAAAGAAGTATGATAGGTCAAGCATGACACCAAACAACCTTACCTCCTGTACAGCACCCTGTCCCACTCTTCAATGATGAAGAGGAAGACCTAGCAACCATCGACCAGGACACACTCCAACATTTTCTTGACTCAATTAGCACCCCATCTCCGGAGGCAGGGCCATCCAGCAGTGATGTTGAAACTCCAACCCCTGCACAAACCACCAAGCAGAAAGCACCGACCACCACATATATCTCCAGGACCTTGAGGACCCACTTCTGGCATTTCAACGTCCTGCGTTAGAGGTTCAGCCAGAGAATGGCAGGTCAGGTGCGGATGGGGTTTTACAGCGTGGCTGCCAAATCAGATGGGTTACGTGGGTGTCTCAGTCCCATTCAGATCCACCTACAGGCCTTCATAGACTCCCACAGTCCGCTTCATGATCTTCAGCATTCCATGGCTGACATTGCTGGAGTACTGACTCAGAGACAAGAACAACTGTCCAGTCTGAGTGGCTCCAGCAATGTCATTAAGGAGTTGCATCTCATGCGAATGAGCATGGAGAACATGGAGTGGATGCAAGCCCCGCTAATGGCAGCCAAGGTTGAACACCACAGACAGGCTGCTGGAATCTTGCATACTCTGCAGCTGCTTGTCACAGCAGTGCTGCATCAAGGTTTGGCACAGATGATTGCTGCTTATTCAACATTCACATCTCCGCTCCCTGATGTGTCAGTGCCTCACAGTGCCGCTAACAATCTACCACCCCGCACACCGGAGGCACATGACACATCAGAGGACGAAGATGTTGATGATTCTGCAAAATTGCCTAGAAGAAAGCAGTAGAATTCATCACTGCCAAACAGTCTGTTTTACCTTGGATCAGTGCTTAGCATCATGCCACAGAACATCATCTTCCAATGTCCTCTTGTAGACATTGTGACCCTAACCATGGACCTCAATATAGACTGCCATAATATGTGTTGTACCCAAAGACACTGCAATCAGCCTGCTGACTGAATACTGCCTCTTCCTCTGGACATGTTCCACACAAGGGACTCTGTCAGGCCCTACACTGGGCATCTATGAAATATGGGGGTTGTTTGACCAAGTACTCTGGCAGTCTTCACCAAAGCCAATTGCACATGCCAATTAAAATCTCAAATGTACAGAGATGTGTATTTATGATGACCATTCACGCATAGAAGTCTCCAATAATGTCTGGGCAGTGAGTCCATCCAAATGTACACCGAATGACACATTATAAAAGTTCATGTTTAACTATGTCACAGATAGGTATTGAGATGACAGGCCATGTGAGATGTATCCGGGCCCTCATTGATCGAATATGATGTACTAGCAATATCCCAACATTGCACTCCGTACATGTTGGCATTAGGCCTGTGTGGAAATAGGTCCAATTCTGTTACATGCCACAAGTGGTGTCTCCCTTTAGCATTGATAACAAGTCTCACTTGGCAGACCTACTCACACTCTACGGGATGGACAAAGATTGTTGTGAAGGGGGTCATTGCATGTCACATTCCAAGAGGGAGCACACCACATAGATGTCGATTTGTTATTGCATATATTGCATACCTGCCATTGGAATCACAATGTCTGTTTCAGTGAAGCTATGTTGGCAATATCAATCAATCAATCAATCATAACACTTGTATAGCACTACTCACCCGGAAGGGTCTCAAGGAGCTTGGGGGAAGAGGTCCGCTACTGCTCAAACAGCCAGGTCTTGAGTTGTCTCCTGAAGGCGAGGTGGTCCTGGGTCAGACGAAGGTGGATGGGGAGGGAGTTCCATGTCTTGGCCGCCAGGTAGGAGAAGGATCTGCCTCCGGCGGTTGCTCTTCGGATGCGTGGTATGGCGGCGAGGGCGAGGCTAGTGGACCGTAACCGGCGGGTGGGCGTGTAGAAGGTCAGGCGGTCGTTGAGGTACTTGGGGCCCAGGTCATGTAGAGACTTGTGTTCGTGGGTGAGGAGTCTGAACGTGATCCTCTTGTTGACGGGGAGCCAGTGTATGTCCCTCAGGTGGCCGGAGATGTGGCTGCGTCCGGGGATGTCCAGGATGAGTCGGTCGGAGGCGTCTTGGATGCGTTGAAGTTTTTTCTGTAGCTTGGCTGTGGTTCTGGTGCAGAGGGTGTTTCCGTAGTCCAATCGGCTGGTGACGAGGGCCTGGGTGACCGTCTTCCTGGTTTTGGTTGGGATCCATCGGAAGATCTTGCGAAGCATGCGTAGGGTGTGAAAGCATGATGAGGAGATGGCGATGACTTGTCTGGTCAACGAGAAGGAGGAGTCCAGGATGAAGCCCAGGTTGCGTGCGTGGTCTGTTGGCTTGGGAGCAGTGCCCAGGGCTGGGGGCCACCAGGAGTCGTCCCAGGCGGAGGGCGATGGTCCCAGGATGAGGACTTCCGTCTTGTCTGAGTTCAGTTTCAGGCGGCTGTTCTTCATCCACTCGGCGACGTCTTTCATCCCTTCGTGTAGGCTGGGTCTGGCGGTGTCGGGGTCTCTGGTGAGGGAGAGGCTCAGCTGGGTGTCGTCGGCGTAGGAGATGATGTTGAGGTTGTGTTGGCGTGCGATGGCGGCAAGAGGTCTCATGTAGATGTTGAAGAGGGTGGGGCTGAGTGATTATCCTTGCAGAACGCCGCAGATGACTTCGGTGGCCTCGGATCGAAACGGGGGGAGGCGGGCTCTATGTGTTCTTCTGGCGAGGAACGAGATGATCCACTCCAGTGCCTTCTCTTGGATGCCAGTGTTGCTGAGGCGCTGTATTAGGGTGCAGTGGCAGACAGTGTCGAACGCTGCGGAAAGGTCCAGGAGGATGAGTGCCGTTTTTTCCCCGTTGTCGAGCAGGGCTGAGATGTCGTCGGTGGATATGATGAGGGCGGTCTGAGGGCTGTGGTTGGCTCTGAAACCGGACTGCGAGGGGTCGAGGGATCCGTTCGTCTCGAGGAAGGCGGCAAGCTGTCTGTTGACGATCTTCTCAATTTGGCAGGAAAAGGAAGGAGCGAGATGGGGTGGAGGTTTTTGAGGTCGGTGGGGTCTGCTGTTGGTTTCTTCAGTAGGGCGCTGAGCTCGGCATGCTTCCAGCTCTCTGGGAAGGTGGCGATGTCGAAGGAGGTGTTGATGATGTCTCAGAGTTGGGGTGCGATGGTGGAGTCGGCCTTGTTGAAGACGTGGTGGGGGCAGGGGTCAGTGGAGATCTGGAGTGGATGGTGTTCATCGTGCGGACGGTGTCTTCGGTGGTCACCGTGGTCCAGGTGCGGAGGGTGGCGGTGGGGGGCGTTGGTTCAGCGGTTGGGTGCGTGGATGGTGCGCCGAAACTGTTGTGGATGTCGGCAATCTTGCGGTGGAAGAACGAGGCGAGAGAGTCGCAGAGATTTTGTGAGGGAGTGATGTCGTTGTTGCCGGTGCTGGGGTTGGAGAACTCCTTGACTATGGTGAAGAGTTCCTTGCTGTCGTGGGCATTGTTTTCCAGTCGTTCCTTCAGTGATTTCTTCTTGGTGGTGCGGATGAGCTGGTGGTGCTTGCGGGTGGCGTGTTTGAGGGCGGTCATGTTGTCAGTGGTCTGGTCGAGGAGCCAGGCTTTCTCAAGGGTGCGGCAGGTCTTCTTGGAGTCCTTGAGTTCGTCGGTGAACCAGGAGGCCTTCTTGGTTCTGGGTCTGCTGGGAGGGTTCTTCAGTGGTGCGAGGACGTCGGCGCAGGCGGTCAGCCACTGGGTGTAGTTGAGGGCTGCTTCATTGGGGTCCGTTGTGCTGGCGGGTGGGTTCTGGCTGAGGGAGGTGGTGAGCTGGTCGGCGGTGATCTTGCTCCAGCTTCTGTGAGGAACCTGTCGCAGGTGGTGGTGGGTTGTGGTTCTTCTGAAGCTGAAGTGGACGCAGCTGTGGTCGGTCCAGTGGAGTCCGGTGGAGTGGCTGAATGTGATGTGCTTGCTGGATGAGAAGACGGTATCAAGCGTATGGCCGGCGTAGTGGGTGGGGGTGTTGACCAAATGCTTGAGTCCGAGGTTGGCGAGGTTGTCCAGCAGGGCGGCGGTGTTGCGGTCCTTGCTGTTCTCCAGGTGGAAGTTGAGGTCCTTTAGGAGGATGTAGTCGGCGGAGGGGAGGGCGTGTGGGCTGATGAAGTCCGTGATGTCTTCACTGAATTGTGTGCGTGGTCCCGGGGGTCTGTAGATGAGGGTGCCTCTGAGGGTCGTCTTTGGGTCGGTGTGGATCTGGAAGTGGAGGTGCTCGGCGGCGGCGAAGGTGTCGTTGGAGTCGGTCGTGATGCGGATGGTGTTCTTGTGGACGATGGCGATGCCTCCTCCGGTCTGGTTGACGCGATCCCTCCTGATGATCTTGTACCCGTCCGGGATGGCGATGGCGATGTCGGGGGCTGAGGAGGAGTTCATCCAGGTTTCCATGAGGAAGGCGATGTCTGGTGATGTTGTGTCGAGCAGGTTCCAGAGTTCCACGGCGTGTCTGTGGACGGAGCGGGTGTTGAGCAGGATGCACTTGAGGTCGCTGCTGGTGCTTGGCTTGGCGGGTGCGGTGCAGGTTCGGAGGCAGGTGAACTTGCAGGTTCTGCAGGTGAAGGGTCCGTGAGTGCGTTTCGGGGTGACCCGGCAGCAGGCGGGGTTCCGGCCGGCATTGAGTGCGTTGAGGGCGGCAGCATCGTAGGTCTGTTGGGTCGTCTTGCATCGGTGAGGTCCAGGGGTCCTGGCACTGGGCGCGGTCCAGGCGCGGACGGGCGCAGACGGGCTTACCTTTGGTGCGCCTTTGAGGTTCCGTGACAATTGTAAGCGGTGTTTTCGACTCGCACGAATATGGTCGAGTCTGGTATCTATGAACCGCAAATGACGAGTTTAGTAAGTGTGCGCAGTTTCGCTGTGCTAACTTAAACCGTTCGTTTGTTATGTGGGTTTTTCATCTGTACCCACGGGTTCCATCTTAGATACGGCATCCATTTTGTCTCTTGCCCTCAAGTAGCCAGCGAACGGACGTTGTCCGCTTCGCGACCCTGGGACTCCAAAGATATTTGCGGAAGACACATGTTCTTTGTAAGTGTCTTTATGACGAGGGGGATGATACTGTAAGGCAGATGGCCCCGCTCGAGGCTCATCTTGCCGTGCCGGTCTATTGTCTCAGCCGTGCATCTCATTAGGCACGTCCCTTTGATGCCTGTAGCTCGTGTTTCCCGATACCTCCCCTTTTACACCCTTTCCGATCTCCCCACTGTCTCCATCTTCCTCTGCACCTGTCTTTGTTCCTATTTCGATCTGTTTTACTGCCGATTGGAATGCACTAATGTTGGGAAGATGGGTTTTTACAGTTGGGAACCGCCAAATGTTTCCGCACTTATGTTCCGGACCTTGTGTGTATCAAAGTGACCAAAGCGACCCCTCTGGGGGATAATTGTGGGAACCGGGTTGTAAACCTTTGTGTATCATGTTGTCCTATGGGTAAATTCTGTATAAAAGGAGCGATCCACAGAACCAATTTGAAGCAGTCTCCCCAAGTTGTACGTGTTGTACTTGTCGTGACTTCTGTGTTCCCTGCAGTAAATAAACCTTGAATCTTTGACGCCGAAGGAAGTGTCCCGTGTCTCTGTCATTCGTACGCCGGAACAGGTAACCTACGAAGGTTTCAGGTGTTGTCCCCTGGCACCGCTGGGTCTTAAAGAACGCAGTCCTTCAGTTGGCGCCCAACGTGGGACTGCATCAGTGGTACCGGTCCAAGCCCGACGATCGTGAGGAACTTCGTGTGAAATCTCCGAGGGAAGGTGCACTCCGCTTCATCGATCCTGTTGTCGAAATAAGTGGCCCGAAGACTTTTCCCGCCAAGATTCCCGCCTCCTGACGGCTGCGACGGACTGCTGCCCTGACTGTAGACCTGTTTTGGCGCCTGGCGTAGACCTTGGTATAGCGAGACGATTGACGGGCCTTCCTGGTGACGCCATCGATCTTTGAGTTAAGTATTTGTGGGTCGCTCCCAGAGTCCTTGGTTGTTGACACTTTAGCGAGTGTTTTTGTTGTTGACGCTGTGTGAGTGTTTTTGTCGGTGACACTTTGCTAGCGTACTTTGTTGTGTTATTTGACGACTGCAGCCGCCAAAAACCGAGGGTTTTTGCTCTTTGCTGGGACTTGGTAAATCCCGTAACCCTTGAAGTTTGTGAAACTCGGCTAGTGTGCAAGATGCCTGGTCGTAGTACTTTGTTTAGTTGTTTCAGACCTTGTGGTGCGGATTCCCGACTGGAGGACTCGTGTCCGATACCTCCGGTTGGAACTCCGACTTATGAACTGTACAGTAAACATGGGCTAGGCCCGATTACCTTTAACGATTACTGGATTCGCTATACAAAGAAGGATGGTGTCCTTAGTTGGCCACCTCATGGTAGCTTTGAGACCCCGATTTTAGATAACCTAGAGGCGAAATTGTTCGAGAAAAAGTCAAGGCCGGCCATGTTTGATGCCTTTCGGTTGTGGCGTAAAGAAGCCCGACAGAAAGAAATCAGACAGACTAAACGAAATCAGAGAGATAGTGTTGCTGCCATTGTGAAGAAAGCGGAGCAATTTCAGCATGATAAGGAGGTTAAGGAAAAGGAAGTGTTTGATAGATTACAGCGTATGACCATAGATAAATGCTATCCTACTTTGCCTACGGAGTCGGAAAAGAAGGAAGAAGCAGTTGAGGATCCTTTAATGTCCTATCTCATGAAATCGCCACCTCCGTATGTACAGGGTGTCGCAGCTCCTGTGATTCCCCCTGTACCTGTTCCTGTACCTATTCTCCCTTTGCCTGTTCCTCAATCTGCACCCGTTCTTCCGACTGTTCCTGCTCCTTTGCCTGTTGCTATCCCTACTGCTCTTCCGCTTCCACATACTCCTGCTCCCGCTACTGCTCCTGCTCTGTTAACTCCTGCTTTGTTACTGTCTCTACTCCTTCACTTGTTAGTCCTGTGTCTTATACTTCTCCCTCTACTCGTAGTCGCAATTCTCCTCTTGCGGCTAGTTTCTTTCACTCGCTCGGACCTGTTCTTGGGTCTGCTGGTTCTGATGGTCCTCAGAGACGAAGTCAGCTTCCTGGTAACAGTGAACGCGCTTCGCTATAAAATATGGCGATGGGTTGGATGACACATCCTCTTAGAAATCCACCACGTGTCGTACTCGATACGTTTTGTCAATTCAACATACCAACCCAAAGATTTGTGTTCGAAGAAATGTGTAAGGTTCTTCGTGATCAGATATCGGCCGATGCACCTGACGAGGTGCTGACCGCTTTGTCTGATCTACAGCTTCAGTTCTCGACTGGACTGATAGTGGATACCAATGTTCGACGTGCTGTTGAACGGTTGCTATCTTTTCGTCCCACTCCTATACCTCAAGCCTTGTTTGTTGAGGATGTCGAAAGACAACCAGATGAGTCCGGTCAGTTTCCTATGCGAGAAGTTCCACCAGTGTGGATGCCTGGTAATCCAGGGGCAAACCCCCCGATTTTGCCGTTCTTCCAGAGAGTATGGATACATCTCCCATGGAAACGCTCAGAAGTGTTGCAGGTGAAACAATCCTTGCCTGACCCTCGCAAAAATCCTGCAGGGTATTATAAAGAATTGTCGCAGCTCGTAGACGCTACGGTAATGAATCTAGCCAATATTGACATGCTGTTTGGCAATGTCGTACCGCAACCGGTATGGGCTAAGATTCGTCAGGAAAACCATCCGAATGAATTAGGTGGTGCTTGGGCTGCCATTATAGCGGCGGATGCCCGACAAACTGGTGGTGCTAAACCCGACCAGCTGATTGCTGATCTCCCTCAAAGAATAATAACGTTAATGAAAACTCTTATGCCAGCTATGAGGGTGAATTGGGACAAATTGTCAGCTTGTAAACAGAAAAAGGACGAGAGTGTCTCCGACTTCTTTACGAGGTTTGAGGAGGCATTCATTGATCATAGTGGTCAGGATTTGAGCACTGAGGGTGGTCAAAGGTTGTTCGTGGATAAATTTGTTTCGAACTTATTGCCCGATTTGAGCAATAAATTGAAGAATTCAGAAAGTGCGTGGGCCGTTTCTACTTCAGCTCAGATATTGGCCACGGCACAATATTATGAGAACAGAGAGAAAGAAGAAAACGACCGTGCTGATAAAAAGACGAAAGAACTTAAAACTAAAGTATTGTTACAGCAGGCCTACCCTCCACGTTCGAATCAGAATACTTCGCAACAAAATAGATCACAGCCGCAATCGAACCGATCTCAATCTCGCAATGATTCCTCTTTCCAAAGATCGTCATTAGGATACAATCAATGTGCTTATTGTAGACAGGAGGGACATATCAAATTCAATTGTCCTGTTCTAAACGAACGTAATAGTGGTAATTCATCTAGAGGAGGTCGTGGTGGTTCACAGCAGGCACCACGTGGTAGAGGTCGTGGTGCTCAGAATGATCGTTCAGATAACTCATCAAATTCCGATAATTGTTTTGATCAACGTGGATCATCGCAAGGACGATCTGCGCAGTACAATGTAGACGATTATTACGTCGATCAGGGACCTGACGACAGTAATTACTAGGACAGCCATAGACAAGGAGAGGGAGTGGTATCAGTTCCGGTTGATCAGAGAGGGCCTTACGTCGCAGTTGCTACATCGGGCGTCGTTGAGCCTTTTCTGTTGGACACTGGTGCAGCGAAAAGTTCCATAAAGCATTCGAAACTCCCTGGCGCACCTTTGTCTGGCTTAACAAATGTTTCCGTTGGATTCTCTGGCGCCCCTGTTAGCAATCCAGTTTCGCGCCCTCTGCCCCTTACAATTGGGCCTCGTGTGCTAGAAGCTCCGTTGATTTTGACTACGGGTTGTGGTGAAAATCTTTTGGGTCTGGATTTGCTGAAACGCCTGTATGCAACTCTGTATTGTTCTCCTGCGGGTGTAAAGCTTACGTTGGGAGAGAGGGTTGTCTCTCCTATGTATTTGTCTCTCGATAAGCTTCCACCGGAATTGAGTTCTCTTCCTGCATCTTTGTGGGCAACAGGTCCCAATGACGTGGGCTTGCTTGACATCTCCCCTTATGTTGTTCAGTTGAAATGTAATGTGCGGCTGCCACGTATTCCCCAGTATCGTATCTCTCTTGATGGTGAACGAGCATTGTTAGCGATCATCTATGATTTGATCGAGAAAGACGTTATTGAGGAAACACGGGGGAACGTGTGCAACAGCCCTGTACTGCCCATTCTAAAACGTACTGATCCTTCGAAACCACCTGTTTATCGTTTTGTTATCGATTTACGGGAGGTGAATAAAATTGTGATTCCTCAGTTCCCCGTTGTGCCTGACATCACGGCACTATTGACTCTGATTCCAGCTTCTGCATCGTGGTTTTCGGTGATTGACTTGAAGAATGCGTTCTTCAGCATTCCCATTGCAGAGGAGAGTAGAGACCTCTTCGGTTTCTCTCTTGGTGGACGCAGCTTCCGGTTTGAACGCGCTCCTCAGGGCTACTGTGAAAGTCCATCGATTTACAGTCAAGCCTTGAAGGGTCAACTGGATGCATTTAAGTTGCCGGCTGGTGCGGCCTTAATCCAGTACGTCGACGACCTATTGGTGGCTGCTGATACTCAGGACATTTGCAAAATTGCTACGGTGTCGTTGCTGAAACATCTCTGCGAGTTAAATCACAAGGTGTCACCTTCTAAACTCCAATATTGTTGTCAAGAAGTAACCTATCTAGGTCACTTATTGTCAAAGGAGGGAAGGCGGTTGACCCCAGAGAGAATTGCAGCGATTGCGCGAATGGCTGTGCCAACCACCCAAAGAGATGTGCGTGCCTTTTTAGGTATTACGTCGTACTGCAGGCAATGGATTCCAAATTTTTCATTGCTAGCGAAACCATTAGTGGCTCTTACGTGCAAGGATGTTTCGACTCCTTTACCATGGACAGAAGAATGTCAGAAAAGTTTTTCTGAATTACGTGATTCATTGTGTTCGGCTCCTGTGTTAGGTACTCCTGACTATAGCAAGCCGTTTACATTATATGTTCACGAGAGGGAAGGTTGTGCGTTGAGTGTCTTAACACAACCTTTTGGTGGTAAGCAACGTCCATGTGCATATTTTTCCTCGACCTTGGACCCGGTAGCTAGAGCATTGCCGAGTTGTTTACGAGCAACGGCGGCAGCTGCGGTCTCCATCCGACAATCAGCAGGATTGGTCATGGATAATATGCTTACGGTGATGGTTCCGCATGCAGTCGACACTCTTTTGAATCGTACGAAAACTCAGCACTTGACGAGTGCGAGGTTGTCTGGGTACGAGTTGACGCTGTTGGCAAGCCACATTCAAATAAAACGTTGTAATGTTCTGAACCCGGCAACTTTGTTACCAATTAGCTCAGAGTCAGATGAAATAACAGAACACGATTGTTATTTGAGGACAGAGGAGGAAACAAAAGGTCGAGTGGACCTTAAAAACACCCCATTGGAAGACCCAGATGGAACACTGTATGTGGATGGTTCATGTTTCAAGTTGCCGAATGGCGATGTGACTACTGCTTATGCTGTTGTAACATTGAATACTGTTGTTGAGACTGCGAGATTAAATCAGAATTCTGCCCAAGCCGCAGAGCTGATCGCTCTCACTAGAGCGTGTGTGTTAGCGAAAGGGAAACGTGTGAATGTGTTTACCGACAGCCAATATGCCTTTGGCGTCGCACATAGTTTTGGACGGTTGTGGAGAGAGAGAGGTTTTCTAACATCGCATGGTACGAAGATTCAGCATGGCCAGCTTGTAAATGATCTTTTGGATGCACTTACGTTGCCTAAGCAAGTGGCGATTGTCAAATGTAGTGCGCATCGTAAGGTGACGGATGATGTTGGTCGTGGTAATGCTTTTGCGGATGAGACTGCTAAGGAGACTGCACGAAACCTTAGCACTCGAATGTATGTGACGAGTTTGGTTAGGTGGCCTACAGAATCGAGTATGTGTGAGGACACTATCGAGAGTGTGAAAGCAATTCAGAATGAGGCCACCGAGACTGAAAAGATGAAGTGGAAAGAAAGTACGGGAAAGTTGGATGCAAGTGGTTGTTGGATTGATTTATCGGATCAGAAAAGGTGGATGTTGCCCGATGCGTATGTGCTGGCCGTTGTGACAATGGCGCATGGGTTAGCACATATTAGCACGAAAGGTATTTGCAAGTTGCTGTCCCCTGTGTGGAAGAATGATGGTATTACGAAATGTGCTGAACGCTTGGTTAAGAATTGTATGGTGTGTATGTTGTACAATCCTGGTAAGGGAACCCCAACTCCTCCTGGTAGTTTTGCTCCCCCTTCATGTCCCTTTGAGGTGATTCAATTGGACTTCATCCATATGGAGCGATGCAATAACCTGAAATACGTTTTAGTTGTGGTTTGCGCATTCTCCCGATGGATCGAGGCCTATCCTCTCAAAGACAATACTGCTTTGTCCACTGCGAAAATCCTACTGAAGGAATATTTTCCTCGGTACGGAATGCCTAGAGTTGTGTGGTCAGATAACGGAAGTGAGTTTGTGGGGAGTGTGATGAAGAGTGTGTGTAAGGGCCTTGGAATTAATCAGAAATTCCATAGCGCCAACCATCCCCAGTCAGCTGGTTTGGTTGAAGGGTATAACGGCACCCTTAAACTAAAGCTAGCAAAGATTCAGGCTACGACTGGTCTCTCGTGGCCTGACGCTTTACCCTTAGCATTACTGTCAACTAGGGCGACTGTACACTCCCGAGTGGGGCTTAGCCCCTACAAAATAGTGTTCGGTCGTCCTGCGAATGTTTGGGGGGTCCCTAGGCCAGGTGCGTTCTGTGATCTTGAGTATCCAATGTTGATCGATTATCTTCATGACTTGACTGCTAAACTGAGGTTAATTCACCTACAGGTTCACGAAGCATTGCCGACGCAGACGGAGGGTCCAGGCCACCAGCTCCAGCCCGGAGATTGGGTGGTAACGCGAAACTTTTCGCGCAAGAACAATTTGGATCCCAGGTTCACTGGACCCTACCAGGTCCTCCTTGCCACGAGAACTGCAGTTCGTCTTGAGGAACGGAAGAATTGGGTGCACGCCACCCACACCAAAATGGTCCCTATTCCGTTGCCAGCAGACTCGTGGGTGAGGAGAGGCATTGCATCAACTGAAACCGAAGGATTGCCGGCGTTTGTACCTTTCAGTGACGCACAACCTGTCGGAGAATCCTCAGTGCAGCAAAAAGACACTGTTGAACATTTGTCATCAAAAGATTCAAGACCAGAACATTCAGCTGATCAACAGGACGCTGTCCCTTCGACGGATCCTTTGTTTGACGAACAGACACGTCCTGGGAAAACCCGATACTTTTTGCGATCTAGCACCAGAGACTAATAAAAGATCCTGTTCTGTCCCTTGACAATTGCATTATCCCGTTTTCCACGATCAGTTTTATCCCGTTTTCCACGATCAGTTTGAACACTCATATCACTGTAATTATTTTTGTATATATTCATTGAGTTCCATTCCTTACACTTTTTGCCTCCACAGTTGAGAAACATTGTTTTCGCATGTATATATTTGTGAAATAAAGACCGTAGGGCCGCGCGCGTACTTCCTTCTGGTTAGTAGGTCTTGACACTAGGTTACAGACCGTCGGTTCCTGGGAACTCCTAGGGATTGACTACTGCTACACAGAACGAAGTGCGTCAAGAAACGTTGCGGACGGTCGTAGGGGATGGCATTTTCGAAGCTGATGGACTTGGAAGGAGCTCAAGCGCAAAGATTCAAGCTGCAGCAACTCAGTCGTACCAAATGTTTTATGTTCCAAATATTCGTATTGTTTTTGACTGTTTCTGCATTATTGGCGGGTGGGGTGTATTATATGTCTTACTTCTTACCTTCTGCCATACCTACTTCTACCACTGACCCTAAACTCACCCCCACTGCTTCTCCTCATTCTTTTCATATCTTACCTGAACACGAGCAGGCTAGACGTGCAGAATTCCGCAACAATTCCTTTATTCAGCTCCTTCATCAGCATCAGTTAGTGGTTAACACTACTAATTGTTGGGTGTGTGGGTTGATGCCACATACTACGGATAAGGGAATTCCATATCTGGTGTTACCGTATAGTTCCCAAGGGTCTGCTCGAGCATTTCAAACAATGTTTCGAAGCGCACTAGGTTTCCACCCCATTCGAGAACCACGTTCCGCCTACTCTGGTCCTACCTCGTATCAAAAACCTTTGTCTATAGCAATAGAGGATTTAGATAGCGATATCTATGATCCCTCGCTTATTCCAGAAGAAGAGGTACAAGCCTATAGGGTCCTGAGTAGAGGCGAGTATAGTGTGTTCACTAGTGAAAAACAGCTTAAAAGCTCGCCTCCGATATGGGTCGTACCCCACATTGGTAATTTTTGTCTAATAGGTCGTGGCCGAAGATCGAAAGCCCGACTTGGAGAGAGTGCTTGCACTGAAAATTACACTCTGCCGATGGTCTCGTCCCCTGTGTTTTTGGCTGCCAAGGGTACATACTTTATCTGTCATGATCGTGCGTATGCATGGTTGCCCTCTGACTTCATGGGCTCATGTTTTATCGCAAACTTGTTGCCTCCGACGTTTACTGTAGATGCAGATTATCACAAGACTAGAGTTGTGAGAGGCGTAATTAGCGAAGAGGATACTGCCGGTCAAGAGGCAGGAGACTTTTTCAAGGGTTTCCTCCCGTTTTGGGGACCTATGGTTAATAGTAGGAACCTGAGACAGTTGACTCGAGTGGTAGAATCGACAGCTAATATTACTGCCAGTGCCCTTGGTAATATCACCACTGAACTTCAGGCGGATAGACTTATGACGTTGCAAAACCGTATGGTTTTAGACGTGATCTTAGCAGATCGAGGTGGGGTATGTAAGGTGATCCATTCGAGCTGCTGTATTTTCATTCCTGATAACGCTCCGACTGTCTATCAAGCCATCTCGAAGTTGCATAAGATCTCCGAATCCATACACGTGGATGTAGGGGATTGGACGCTACTTGGGTGGTTTTGGGGCCTGATGTCGACTTGGGGTTGGAAGATTCTGATGATCATCGGAGTCGTTGTGGCGTACCTGTTCACGTGTTGCCTTTGTGTGCAGTGCGGTCCTGCCTTATGTGGCCTCTGTGCTACAACGTGTATGAGACAGCCACCTGTTACCAAGGGGACTTGGTTGGACAGAGCTATGCTACAGCAACATCTAGATGGTCTGATGAATATCGAGTATGATTCCGACTAGTGCTTGCCTACATGAGGGCAAAAGGAGCGTCTGAGGTTCCGTGACAATTGTAAGTGGTGTTTTCGACTCGCACGAATATGGTCGAGTCTGGTATCTATGAACCGCAAATGACGAGTTTAGTAAGTGTGCGCAGTTTCGCTGTGCTAACTTAAACCGTTCGTTTGTTATGTGGGTTTTTCATCTGTACCCACGGGTTCCATCTTAGATACAGCATCCATTTTGTCTCTTGCCCTCAAGTAGCCAGCGAACGGACGTTGTCCGCTTCGCGACCCTGGGACTCCCAAGATATTTGCGGAAGACACATGTTCTTTGTAAGTGTCTTTATGACGAGGGGGATGATACTGTAAGGCAGATGGCCCCGCTCGAGGCTCATCTTGCCGTGCCGGTCTATTGTCTCAGCCGTGCATCTCATTAGGCACGTCCCTTTGATGCCTGTAGCTCGTGTTTCCCGATACCTCCCCTTTTACCCCCTTTCCGATCTCCCCACTGTCTCCATCTTCCTCTGCACCTGTCTTTGTTCCTATTTCGATCTGTTTTACTGCCGATTGGAATGCACTAATGTTGGGAAGATGGGTTTTTACAGTTGGGAACCGCCAAATGTTTCCGCACTTATGTTCCGGACCTTGTGTGTATCAAAGTGACCAAAGCGACCCCTCTGGGGGATAATTGTGGGAACCGGGTTGTAAACCTTTGTGTATCATGTTGTCCTATGGGTAAATTCTGTATAAAAGGAGCGATCCACAGAACCAATTTGAAGCAGTCTCCCCAAGTTGCACGTGTTGTACTTGTCGTGACTTCTGTGTTCCCTGCAGTAAATAAACCTTGAATCTTTGACGCCGAAGGAAGTGTCCCGTGTCTCTGTCATTCGTACGCCGGAACAGGTAACCTACGAAGATTTCAGGTGTTGTCCCCTGGCACCGCTGGGTCTTAAAGAACCCAGTCCTTCACCTTCGGCGCGCAATCGGCGCGCCCGCTGCGGGAGCGCATGCACTCTGCCATAAATGGAGAGTGGGGGGGCGGGGCGAGGGAGTAGCAGCTGGGAGGCGGGAGCGGGGTGGTGAGTGGGGGGAACGATGCGGTGATGCTAGAGGGAGCGGGGGTGGGGCCGCGGGGGAGCAGCGGCAGGGAGCGGGATGTGGCAGGGGAGAACTGGGCGACAAGGGGCAGCAAAAAACCAACACGAGGAGGAGCGCGAAAAAGCAGCAAAGAGACAATAGAGAGTAAATTTACAAAACGAGGCAGGCACAGAGGGAAGTCAGGGGCAGGGGGCCAGAGAAAAAAACGGCGATGCAGCAATACAATACAGATTACAATTTACAAAACGAAGCATGCACAGAGGGAAGTCAGGGGCAGGGGGCCAGAGAGAAAACGGCGATGCAACAATACAATACAGATTACAATTTACCAGCGAAGCAGGCACAGAGGGACGTCAGGGGCAGGGGACCAGACCTAGCAGGGGCACAAGACTACTCCTGGCAGTGGCGGCGGCAGCGAGAGGAGAACGGCCACACTCGGGGTGGGCCACGCGGCAGGAGGAGGGACCGGACTGACCAGGTCAGGTCAGGTCACAGCTCCTCACCCGTGAGCCTCGCCTAAGTACTCTTGTGGGAGGGAGGAGCAGCTGGGAGGCGGGAGCGGGGTGGCGAGTGGGGGGAACGATGCGGTGATGCTAGAGGGAGCGGGGGTGGGGCCGCGGGGGAGCAGCGGCAGGGAGCGGGGTGGGGCAGGGGAGAACTGGGCGACAAGGGGCAGCAAAAAGCCAACACGAGGAGGAGCGCGAAAAAGCAGCAAAGAGACAATACAGAGTAAATTTACAAAATGAGGCAGGCACAGAGGGAAGTCAGGGGCAGGGGGCCAGAGAAAAAAACGGCGATGCAGCAATATAATACAGATTACAATTTACAAAAGGAAGCATGCATAGAGGGAAGTCAGGGGCAGGGGACCAGAGGGAAAACGGCGATGCAACAATACAATACAGATTACAATTTACCAGCGAAGCAGGCACAGAGGGAAGTCAGGGGCAGGGGGCCAGACCTAGCAGGGGAACAAGACTACTCCTGGCAGCCGCGGCGGCAGCGGAAGGAGAACGGCTACACTCGGGGTGGGCCACGCGGCAGGAGGAGCGACTGGACTGACCAGGTCAGGTCAGGTCACAGCTCCTCCTTAAGTCCACTGTCAAACACTTACAATGGCTTAACAATGCCTTTGAAACAAGGAAACCTCTCATGCTGTGCTCATTGTGAAAGGGGTGGGCAATGTGTCCGGGGAAGTGTAGTGCACCCCACATAGCACACAGTCGTATGCTGTATCACCATTTCAAGGATGGCATCATTATGAGGCAATGACAAAAGTAACAGCATTGAGAAGTGGGTATGAAACTGGCACTACAGGGAGCAATGCTACATTTCCCCCTCTGTTTGCTGCAGAACAGTGTATGGCCTTGTGCCATGCACATTAGATGAGCAAATTTACAGCATTGTGCATGTGCAGGAGGGTAAGCCACCATCCACAGGAACAACCAATGTCCATAATGATGACACACTTGCACTACTCAGCAAGTGTGCCTATGTCTGTGCCTGTTAAATGGACTCAGCACAAGGCTCTTAGGCTAAGAAGGGTGTGGATGTAATCTGTGGTACACAGTGTAGACATCCATCAACATGGTGGATAAGATATGTAATGTCAATGTCTGTTCAAGGCCATGTTCCAATAATGTTTAGCAAATGTGCATCAATGTACATTCCAACTCTGTGAGTTACACATGACATGTTCAACTGTACAAAAGAGTTGTGTACACTAAATGCTCTCTCCACAATGGACCTGGTGTGTCCAAGTGCGACGTTATAATGTCTCTGTGCCTGGGTGTTTGGGGCTCTGAGGGGTGTCGTCAGCCATGGAGATAGTGCATATCCTTGATCACCTGTAACATGAAATGGAGAGATGTGCCCATTAGAATATGCGCATGCTGTGTTTGCAGTGTTCCTATTTTGTTTGTGTGATTTGTGCTACTTAGGTAAATTAGCTTTGCCATGTGTAGCTTCAGACAATTGTCCAGCATCAGTGCAAACTACATTGCTTCCTAGCTGCTTGTCCATCCCCCCATTCCCTATGTATTGGCGGCGGCTGCACATTTGCACCACTGGTGCAATGAAGGCACGCAAAAAGCAAGCACGTCTGCGTCCGTCCGTGACCCCGACACATCCAGCGCCAGGGATCCTGGATCTCATTATGTCTACCTCTCTGACTCATCCGCCATTGTCGCACTCAACCCCAGAAGGAGGTACAACTAACAACATGCCACAATGAACCCACATACGGCCAGTTATCCTGCCTCCACTGCCGCATGACCTTCACCACCGCCACGGCAGCCAACTCCACCAACGCACTAAGATGCAAAGTCATCACAATGCACACCCGTGGGCATCCCGTAGCGAGGTGTGGCTCACTGGTTAGAGGCGGCAGACCCGGAGGCTGAGAACGGCCCGGGACCAGGGTTCGATTCCCGACGCGGCTGGGTCGAGGACCAGGGTCAGCGGACTGATAATTCTCGCCTCGGTGCCCACTTTGGGCAGTGATCACACTCGGTAACTCTGGGCATTAAGCTTGCCTCATCGCTACAACGGCCCCCCACAGACGCCGGGGATGCCTGGCTTCACCTTGGAGATACCCAGCATGGGACCATCTCACAGGGAAAGCCAGGACGGGTTCCCCAGCAGTCATTCGCGCCAGGATACTCCGGTAGTAATTGAGCGCGCTACAAACACCTTACATTTACATTTACATTTACATCTGGTACCTCCGGGACACACTATCACTCAACATCGCCTTCTTTTTTGACAGCTGGACCACCAACTCCTCTGCCCCTGACATCCCCTCACAATCCCAGACGGAAACAATATCGGGAGAGACGACTGCCCCCAACACCCGGCAGGAGTCCCCACCATCGCTCATGAAAATGTCCCTCTGCCTCTCCACCTCCAGCAACATATTTGTCACCACGGAAGACATGCACTTCCAGGTCCAGCCCAGCCCGACTCTACACTCTGAGGCATACTTGCCTACAGAACCTCCGGACACATGGACAGCTTTGCCAATGACCTCTTTGCACCCCATGCCATCACCTCCATGGACTACCTACTCATCGTAGACCTGGACTTCTACCTCAGAAACCCCGAAGACACCAGCTCCACAACCCTCTGGATGAAGAGGTCACCAAAATGTGAATGACACAACTCTTACCCACACCAAACCCCAATGGCAAGATACACCCTCGACCCCTTCTTTGCAGGAGGAAACAGCGTACCCTTCAGCCACACCATACAGCACCCATGGACCAACCATCACTGCACACTCTTCCTCGGCAACATGACCAAGCCTGACACACCCCCACATCACGCAATGCAAAGGTATTGGCGCTGAGTCACCGCTGAGCATATGTAATCATCCCTCAACTGCAACTCCCCCAACACTGCAGCAGACTCCATATGTACTTCTAGGGAATCCCACACATGAATCTCCAAATGCACAGACAAACTCACCCCGTCACACAACTTTAACGGACAGCGCAGCTGCAAATCCACAGATTTCACCACCAAACTGAAATATTACAGACACACCTGCAGAACCCTTGCAATAAGCCAGAGAAACTGCAAGGACCACGTTAACTTCTAGATGTACAAGAACACCATGTCCAAATACCACCAAGGCATCGGTAGCACTGATAGGAGCTTTTGCCACGACATGATAGTTGCATATGCCACCAACTCTATAGACATATTCAACGTCATCCATGAATTCACCAAGACCACCAGATAAGCCACGGACAACACTGTAGTGTCTGGCTCAATAGAACACGCAGACACAGAGTTATGGTTCAGACCTTCTTTATTGTGGTGCTTCCTCGTCGTGGGCTAACGCTAACTGCCGTCCCTGGTCCCCGACTCCTCCCTTTCCGCCCGCCCTCGTCCCACCTCGGGCATGTCCTAGTGACTGCCATGTGTGGGCATCACTACATCTCCCCCCTCTGTAAAAGAAAAAAACTAAAAGAACATGTCACTATATTCACACACAGCAACTGTTTACACTTCTTCAATCAGGCGAGACGGTTTTGTGATGACCCGTCTGGGGCGTGGCTCGGGTTCTGGACTGTCCAGTTCGAGCTCATCAGGCGTCCCCCTGAGTGCCTGACCGTGACTGGCCAATGTCTCTGGTTCTCTTCTCTCCGCTTTATGTTCCATCAATAGTTCTTTGACCTCAGGACTGCATCTTTTAAAGTACGTCGCATTCCTGGTCATGCGTTTTCCATCGTTTTTGTCCGTGATCGCTGTTCCCTTTTGTTGTATCACCTTCAGTGGCGTCTCGTGATATCTTCAGTCAGTCTTTCGGCGTTGTTCCTGCCACGCCAGTACCCAGTCACCTTCGCCGATTTAGGTGGGGACGGCATGTTGTCGTTCGTCTGCATAGTCCTAAATTTTCTCTTTCTTTATTTTGTCCGTGGCCACTATCTCTTCGTGGTCTGAGTTGAGATACCGTCCACTCTCTGCGGTGTTCATCATTGGTAGCCTCGTGCGCACTGGTCGCCTCAGCATGAGGGTGGCTGGGCATTTGCCTGCGGTGGAGTGGGGCGTGTTTCGATAGGCCCTTAGTACTTCGTTTAGTGCTGTCTGGATGTCCTTTCGGGTGAGCTCCGCTTGCTGAATGGCTTTCTTGATTGTGGTCATGAAACGTTCGATCATTCCGTTCGCCTGGGGCCATAGTGACGTGATCATGTCACTGATGTGAGGGCCTGGATGTCTCTCCCTCTCTATTGCTGTGTTGGGGGCTCTCATGTCCACACATTGACAGACTTGGCTAGTGTCTCCTTTCTTTGGGAAGACCACCACTGGCGAGACCCATGGTGTTGGTCCATCCGTCCTTTCTATGATGTCAGCTTCTAGAAGTTCGTGTAGCTCTTTCTCAACAGCTTCTTGCAGGTGAAAAGGGATCTTCCGGTGGTGCTGGGCCACCGGTGGGGTTTGTTCATTGATATGCAGTCTTATTTGGCAGTTCTTCATTTTTTCGAGGCCTTGGAAGAGCTTGGGGAACTGTTGGGTGACGGTTGGTTTGTCATCCACTTTGTACAAGACGTCAACCAATTTCAGTCGCTCGGCAGTGGCCAGACTTAGGAGGCAGTTTGCCTCGGGCCCTTCGTTGGCGTGGATGTAGGCCTGCATAGTGCGACCTTGGTATGACAGGTCAGTTGCAAACTTCTCCAGACACAGTAGTGGTTCCTTGGACATCCATGTATATACTCGTACGTGAGCGTTGACTAGTTCGGGAGGCGGTCTCATGCGTTGGTACTCCGCTACGGGTAGGTAGTTCAGTGACGCTCCACTGTCCAGCATGAACTTGGCAGGATGAGAACCGACTCTGATGTCTAACCTCTGATATTCCTTAAGCCCGTCAGGGTCCGCCACACAGTAGACGTACTCATTTCAGACTCTTGGGACGGGAGGGACGGATCTGGACTCCCTGGATGATGACCGTCGTGACTGATATGTCTGGCAAGAGTGGCCGCTGGATTGTGACGACCCAGTGGATGAGTCTCGTCTATCCTGAACTGCTCTGACGTAATGACAACTGCTTGAGTGATGGTGTTGTCGGGGTGGTCCTCGCTGGTCTCTTTTGTGCCCTGTTCCGCACATACTTTCAAAGTGATCATCTCGGCCACACTTCCGGCATCGTTGTCCTAGTGCTGCGCAGGCGTCCAAATGCGGGAAGTCATAACTGCATCTATAGCATTTGAGTTGTTTGTCTGACTGTCTCTTGTTGTGGCTCGTGCTCGTGTGTCTCTTGGATGATTTTAAGTAGTGTTTCTTCGATCTGTGAGACCGCCCTTGAGACGGCGATCGTCCATGCGCTGGTCGAGATTGCATCTTGATTGCTTGTTCTCGTTTCTCTTGTTCTCGCTTCTTCCCTCTCCCGGCTTCCATTTTCTTTGCTTGTTCATCGGCTTGCTCGTCTACTCTTGTCATTTCTTCAATGTCTTCCAGCGAGTAGCTCTTCTTGAGCAGCTTGCGTCTCAGTGTCTCTGAGGTACAGCCTTCTATGACTCGCAGTCGAAAGTCATCTTCTGTGGAGAACTTATCAAAGTCACAGTATCTCGCCAGCCGTCTCAGGCGCGTGACGAATACGCTTATTTGTTCCCCTCGCTCTTGCATGGCGAGATTGAATGTGTACTGCTCATAGTCTACCTTCTTCTTGTGTGCAAACTTGTGATCGAGTGCTTCACATACTTTATCGTACCAATCTGCCGACTCCGTGGGCAATTCCTTTAATATTTGACCAACTTCTTTCCCAACTAGGTTCTTGAGAGCCAGCAGTTGCTCTTCCTTGTCCGTTACTTTCAATGCTTTCATAAAGTCTGTGAAGTCCTCCATCCATTCTTGCTATGGCAGGCCCATGCCCCCGCCATATTCAAGAGCGAGAGGCTCTGGGCTGCGCAAAACCGAGGCCCCGTACGTCCCCATGGGAGTTCGTTCAACCATTGTTCCCTTTCGTTGTTCTTGACTGCTCTTGCCGGCTCTTTCTCGCTCTTCGTTGCGCTCGCTGGTGCTTGCTTACGGCGTTCGTTGCACTCACCAGTGCTTGTTTGCTGTTTTTGTTGCACTCACCAGTGCTTGTTTGCTGTCTTCGTTGCACTCGCCAGTGCTTGTTTATTAGGTCTACTGCACTCACCCGTGCTTGTTTGATATCTTCGTTGCACTCGCCAGTGCTTGTTTATTAGGTCTATTGCACTCGCCAGTGCTTGTTTGCTATCTTCGTTGCACTCGTCAGTGCTTGTTTACTATTTTCGTTGCACTTGCCAGTGCGTCTTTATTGTCTTTGTTGCACTCGCCAGTGCTTGTTTACTATTTTCGTTGCACTCGCCAGTGCTTGTTTATTGTCTTCGTAGCACTCACCAGTGCTTGTTTACTATCTTCGTTACACTCGCCAGTGTTTGTTTATTAGGTCTATTGTACTCGCCATTGCTTGTTTGTTAAATCTATTGCACTCGCCAGTGCGTGTTTGTAGTTCTAGGTCTTCTGCCTGACTTCAAGATGGCCGCCAATGGTCCCTGGCAGGGGATTGGACAATGCTGCCTGACTCCAAGATGGCCGCGCGGGAATCTCATTTTCGGCGAGATTTCGGCTGTTTTTTCCGTTTCTTCCACCGGAGTCACTCAATTGCTCGGCGCTTCCACTCCCCACTCACCGCTTGCCGGTTACAGCCGGGATCCACTGCCAGAGTCACTGCTGCAGGTAGGGCCGCTTTCCTTGCCTTTTGCCCCCGGGGTGGGCTACCGGTGGGCACTTTGGGCGTCGCGCTCCAGCCCCCACACGTGGGGCGAGCTCTGCTCCTTCCGCCGCCAGGGTGGGCTCCCGATGGGCACTTTGGGCGACACGCTCCAGCCCCCACACGTGGGGCGAGCTCCGCTCCTTCCACTGCCGGGGTGGGCTCCCGGTGGGTACTTTGGGCGGAGCGCTCCAGCCCCCACACGTGGGGCGAGCTCCGCTCCTTCCGCCGCTGGGGTGGGCTCCCGGTGGGCACTTTGGGCGACGCGCTCCAGCCCCTACACGTGGGGCGAGCTCCGCTTCTTCAGCCGCCGGGGTGAGCTCCCTGTGGGCGCTTTTATGCAGCGCGCTCCAGCCTCCACACGTGGGGCGAGCTCCGGGCCGATCAGTTACCACCAGGTTGCTGCGGTAGTCGTCCTCATGCCTGGGGTCGAGTCACTTTCGTCACCAGTTGTAGCGTCTGGCTCAATAGAACACGCAGACACAGGGTTATGGTTCAAACCTTTATTGTGGTGCTTCCTCGTCGTGGGCTAACGGCTAACTGCCGTCCCTGGTCCCCGACTCCTCCCTTTCCACCACCCTCGTCCCACCTCGGGCATGTCCTAGTGACTGCCATGTGTGGGCATCACTACATCCATCACCCTGGGCATGTCTCTGTTTGGATTTCTAAGCAACCACAGCACCGAGACCGCCCTACTCGCTGCTACAGACAACATCCACACCCTCCTCGGTCATGGCCACAACACAACCCTGATTCTACTTGACCTGTCAGCAGCATTCCACGCTGTCTCCCACTACACACTAGCGGGCAGACTACATGGGGCAAGCATACAAGGTACCACCCTTGACTGTTTCTGATCATTCATCTCCGGCTGAAGCCAAAGGACCAGACTGCCACATTTCCTCTCTGAACCCACAAATATTCACATGCGGAATGCCCCAGGGATCATTGATCGTCCCTTAGGTTCTTATGCATTGTGGGTCGACATATTTCAAGGTGTGATCTTTGACTTTTGCTGCATGTGCTTTCTCATATTTGTGTGCTACATGATTGTGGACTTGTGTGTGGTGTGTTCAGTTTGTAATTTCCAACAAGCGGTTCATTTCCAAATGTGCCATTCTCAAACCGCTGGTTGATGATGGACTGCCAGAAGATGGGGGAGTCATGCAAACTCTCTGGAAACTAGGCAACAAACATTGGTGAACAAGCCCCGGTGGTCCAAGATTGCCTGCACGTTCATGGAGTGTGCCTGCTTCCTGTTCTAATAAATGTATGCAGTGTCCGCAGGAGGCACAAATAGGACATGGGTGCAGTCAATTGCCCCAACACATGGGGAAAGCCAGCAATGGCACAGAAGCCTTGTTTGATGTCAAGCTGTTCTTGAGCAGTGTTGGGGAAGCGTAGGTATTGTGGCGGCATGGTGATGATGGCATCCAAGACATTTGGGAAGAACCTTGAAAAGGATGACTGGGGGACTCCCCTAACTCTGGCAGTGGTTGGTTGGAAGGTACCTGAGGCCAACATGTGCAGCACTGCTAGGAGCTTCGCCTGTGGAGGGATGTTGGTGCAATGCTGTGTTGGTGCCTGCAGCCTGAGGAATAGGTGGGTCAATATGAGTAGGATGGAGGGCCTCTTCAGCCTGTAGTGAGCTATCACATCCACTGATGTTAGGTCTATCAGGGTGATGCGTTGACGATATACCCGCTGTCTTCTTTGGCGCTGCCTCCATGGTGGTCCTGGGGGTGGGGGTGGGAAGTTGTGGTGGTTGTTGTGGTCTTCTTGGTGCTCCAAGCTGCAAGAGCAATACCTCCATGGCATCTGTGGGTTGTCAAATGTGGTTCTCAATTTTTAAGACCACCTTTTTTTCTGGTCTTAGAAACCAGCCACTAACAGAGCTTAGCGGCTGTTTTTTTGACGTTTCGCCAGCCCCAGCGATTATTGTACATATCTCAAAGTCGGGTTAGCAGCGGTTTTTACACAGGAACGCCTACCTTGCATCTCATTTTTGTTAGCTATCGCTATCAGAAGTGGAGAACAAAAAAACTGATAATATCACCAGAATGCTATCGCTAACCGGGTTTAGCGGCAACTTGTAGAAACGGTGATTAAAAAGAGCAGCCATAGTGTCAGAAAATGGACGCTACTGTGGTGTTAACTCCTTGTACATATGTCCCAAGGTTGCTTCTTAGCCTTCTTTTTAAACAGCCTTAAAACAGTGCTGTAAATGCCCTTGATGGACATACTAATGCCTGTCCTACAATATAGTCAGTCAGGCATAAGTAATGAGAAAACCCTTGTAATGAAAACCTAAAATTCTAGGTTAGGCATATTAAATTATGATGTGACATCTGTAGATGCCAAGAAGTCAACTAAAGAATCGGGGATTATGGGCTGGAATGTGTTTACAACCTTCCAAGAACCTCCTAGTAGTTGAAGCAAATCCCCCCACGCTCCTTCCCTGGAGTCTCTCTATTCTCTTGAACAGCCCTAAGAGGGTGCATAAAATGCTGGCGACTTCGAGATGCATTAAACTTTCTAATGCCCCCTCCGGCCCTTTGATGGAATTGGAACAGGTAGCGTGCCAGGCAGAATGTATCTGATGCTCTTCCCCATGTAAGGGCACTTCCTTACTCTGCATATCCAGGCGCAGGAATGAGCTCACAAAATTCAGAACTAAAGAGTGCCACAACTGCCCCTTCTGTGATACAGAAGCGTGCAGTGCAAATTAAATGAGCGCCATTTTCAGATGAGGTAGCCACTGATTTCCACAGGTTTTCTAACAACCTTTGTGAGAATAACCAGGTAAAGATGAAGATTTTAAAAGGAGAAAGGGAGAATGTGCAAAGGGTGTGCTACAGAAGGAATGGAATAGAGCTGAGAAGCTGTCAAAATATGGTTACAACTTTACAAGAAAATTATAATTGGTCCTATGAAGTCATCATGAAAAATCAATGAAGTAATATTTTAGCATTAATAGTTATGTAGATGTTGTATTATCCTTGCACGGTTTGTTGATTTCGGCAGTACACTGCGAATGCCTGCAGGCTCCATCACAGTTAAGTTTTTGTAACGGGAAATGAGGCATGCTACGATATGTTGCTAATATATCCACAGGGATCGGTGTGTTTTGAAGTCGTACCAAATATTGAATAATTTAATTAAAGAAAATGCAATTTATCCAGCAGGTCACCTGTGAACCTTTTAAATAGCTGAAGGTGTCGGCCCTTATGACTTTCAGCAGAAACCCTTCATGTGCGCAGGTGGGAATCTTTCCAAAAATAGAAGGACTCCTGGAACTTGGCTTGTGTAGGAAAGTGTCTGCCATTTCTCACGCTGTTAACAATGTAGTTGTTAAGTCAACACCTTTTGAATAACAAGGTAATAGTATTCAAAAAACAAAATGTGGTCATAACTTCGTGTCGTTACACACACTCTGTTTTGCAGCCTCTAGATATTGGCTCTACTCTGTGCTCCTTCTAATCTTTCCATTAGTGTTATTCTGACCAAAATGAAACGCTGCTAGACCTGCGGGTGCCCTGAAGAGGTGTACACCGGAAAATCTCCCACTATCGTTCAAGCTACTGGCTCCAATTGCTGAGCGGAAGTAGTTCTAAAACAAATATGCCTGCTTGTTCAAAACTCTTATGTGCTCATGATGTTTACAATCAAGGCAGACAACGTCTGTGAGCTAGTGCTCAGTATTGGTTTCCATTGCCAAAAGGCACTATGCTCCATGTCTTTTTTCATCCTTTATTTATTTATTTGTGCGTTTGATACAGTGCAAACCACACCCGTATGTATCAGAGCGCTTTACAGAGTAAGGACAACAATCATAATAGGAGGTACATCGCGAATAGATGAAAATATATAGTAACGGTAAAAAAGGCCAACTGTACAATGGGATAAATAGGCAAAATAGCAGCAAGTGCCTGATTTACATACAGCATAAATAAAAATATACATCAACGTTATATAAAAGAAGAATCTGATAGACAGAGGGATGTGAGGATGTAAAGTTCTGAGGTAGATATAGTATAGTAGGGAGTTGCAAGGATAGGGAGAGTGGGAGCACAGTATTGTCCTGAGCTAGGGAACGAGCATGGCAACATAGCACTTAAGATTAACCCTGGGCGTAGTTCGCACTACGGGAGCTACGCGTAGCTACGCGTACTGCGTAGTGCACTGTGCAATATGCTGTTTGCACTGTGCCGGATGCTTTTCCGCACTGTGCAATCAGTGCAAACCGCATCTTGCACAGTGCACGCGGCCATTTTCTGCAGCTTTCTCAACGCGGACTGGTAGTTTCTTCTTGTGAGCGGTCGCGAGCATACACGACCACTCGCAATAAGACACCTGACCTCCCCGTATTGGGAATGTAGCCGGGAAGTTTATTTTCCACGCTTGCGATCGGCAACTTGATGTTGCTGATCGTGTACGAGGAAAAAGCCTCACCGGAATGTCATTTTGCTCGCTCGCGGTCGCCAACTTGAAGTTCAGGACCGCGAGCAAGCTAAAAATGACTGCTACGCTACACATGTTTGCACTGTGCTACGTGCAATTTGCTTAGTGTGAAGTAGCACAAACTACGCAAACTACGCAAGCATAGCCTAGTACTTCACCCAGAGTTACTTAAGATCATGAAACTAGCACTTTACAGCGTAAGCACAGCTGCAGAAACTTGAGGTACACAGAAAGCAAATAAAAGAAAGTGCTAACGGTCAAAAAGCAGTAGAAGAAATACAGTGTCATGTTATGGTATGTTGTTACGGGCCTTGTATTATAACAGTGGGTATTACATGACAGCTTCTCCACTAGGCATCCAGTCTATAATGGATGATAGTTTCATCTACTTCACACATACTGAAATGTGGTTCAAAGTAAGACAATGAAACACTTGCAGCAATTAACTCTCCTATTTGTCATTTGATTATACCAGCTGCTTCTTTGACATTTTTAAGTATTTAATCTGCATGAATGTCGCATTTTATTTTATTTTGAGACTGCGCAGTTGCTGTTTGAATTCTCAGTTGTGATGGCCAAGATCTGTCAAAAGCAGTTCAGTGTCACCCACGAGTAGAAGTACCAAATATGCAACATTCTTATGCAGCTGTTTCGTGGTGGATGTCCTTGGAGGGGAAGGGTCAAGAAGTATTATTAGATGGTACACGTTGCAGGTGTAGAGGTATTCAGATAAAGCAGTACAAGCTTTGCAGAGGGAATGTCAGCTAGTGGCTTGTAGATTAATGAAAAATATGCATACATTACCACAAAAAGATCTTCAGGTTTCATGCAGATGTTGCAGTAGTTTCAAATATTTGTTTTTTCTGGCAATTGTTCCTTTGCTTTGAATTGTGTATGAGTCCTCCTTTTCCTTGCCATTAAATCTATCAAAGTCTATACTGCAGGGTCCATTTGTGGGCCTGGTTCAACTGATTGCATCACAATTGGTAGACTCCGATTCTACCTGCATGGTTATTTGCTAGGAATCACAAGATTCCTTCCATCACTTTGTTGTTTGTTGTGTAGAGACCAGAAGTGCGGCAGGTATACCCATACATGGATCCAGTGCTCACTGTCACAGAACTCCTGATATGCCTCACTACTGATAATTTAAGGAGGCCAAAATAGGTATGAGTGAGGTACCGGGTTTTTAGGAACCCGGTGGTGCCAGGGGAAAACACCCAAAGACCTCTTGAGTTCTTCCTGTTCTGGACCACAGAAACACAGAGTCTTCTAGGTGATGTCAAGGATCGAGTTTATTGGCTGCAACCAAGTAACAAGCGTCCTAGAAGTACAACAGCACGGGATGTATATTCTCAGGAGACTGTTCGTTTTTACAGAGCCAGCCTTGTCCTTTTATACAAAAATATTAGCTGCAGGCAAGAATTCTTTACTTTTACGGTATGGTCATATACATATTTCCAAAACAATGAAAAAGCGAAGTCATGATGGCAAACCCACATTTTGTATGTCCAGTTCGTGATTAGGTATGAGCGGAAAATCCGTTCCGCTCGCGGATTTTGCGAATTTTCGGTAAATTCACGATCCGCGAACTCCCGCGAATTTACCGAGAATTCGCAAATCCGCGAGCGGCGGATTTTTCCGGGGGCAAAAGTTGAAGCCTGCTTGTTGTAACTATTTTCGGATGGCGCCGGCAAGCTGCCAGCGCCATCCTAAAATAGTTACTAAGTTAGCTTCAACAGGAAGCTCTAATAGATAAAATAAAGCAGGTGCTCGATTTTATCTATTAGAGCTTCCTGTTGAAGCTAATTTAGTAACTATTTTAGGATGGCGCTGGCAGCTTGCCGGCGCCATCCTAAAATATTTACCATGCCCTTCCTGTGACTTCTTCACAATCTACCGTGGAAAATCAGCTGTGATGCTGGATAAAGGCTTTTGCATCCGTGACTTTCACGAGCGCAATACCCGAGCTGTTTCTGTGACCAGGAGCTTATTTCTCTTCATCTGCTGAACTGATCTTTCTCTGACCTTTTATACACACTAAAAGCATGTGTGAACTCACATGGTAGCCCTGCCCGTTTGGCCCAGCCCACACACTCGCGGTTTGCACCGTCTTCCCGCCATTCACCCACTATGATGGACAGCTCACTCAAGGGACCCCTGCGCCCTTCGGGGCGATTGCATAGTAACACGCACATGGTCGCTCGAACTAGTTGATGCTCAAAATCAGTGACTCATTCATTAGCCCAAAAACAATCATGAGCGTCTTCGAGGCGGGACAGGTGTGCCTCTTCCCAAATCTACTGTGGAAAATCAGCTGTGATGCTGGGTAGAGGCCTTTGCATCCTTGACTTTCATGAGCGCAATCCCCGTGCTGTTCCTGTGACCAGGAGCTTCTTTCTCTTAATATTATTGTGTTCGCACGGGTTGCTGCAAGTTCGCACGCGTTTTGTACAATTTCGCAATTTGCGAAATTGTACAAAACCCTCGCAAACTTGCAGAAACCCGTGCGAACATAAAAAAAATCCACAAATTCGCGAGAATTCGCGGATTTTGCGGATTGCGAGTTCGCAAATCCGCAAAATCCGAGAACGCGAGATCCGCAAAATTCGCCCATGCTTATTCGTGATGGATTACCCAGTCAGGCCCAGAATTCCCATCAGATATCGATGAAACCCCAATAAAATCGGGCACCTCCTCATCGTAAAACTAGTCATAAACAAGAAACAGGGACAGGTGTGTGCATGATAGAGCATGGGTTGTATGCAGTGAATGGTTTATGACATGTTGTGCCTTGATGCTATCTTACTTGGCCACTGGGCGAGGAATCGCCCGAACAGGTTTGGCTGGAGACAGTGGAGGCAGCTCGGCCAGGTCATGGGGAAGTCAGCTGAGGTGGACGTGTCCTTCCAGATCAAATTCGGCCTGGATCAATTGACTATGTAAGGGCAATCTACGAGATGGATGCCGCTCACAAAATGGAATCCAAGCGTTCAACACAGGAAGTGCGATTTAGGGGTGTTCGCGTCACTCAATCGTGACGCAAATGCACAGGCGTAATGACCTGATCATTACCGGTCTGCCGATACCAAATTCGTCATGGTATGATGATATTTTCTGACGCGAGTGTTGGGCTTCTCTTATATTGTAAAGCAGGGTCCAAACTTTTCAGAACCGCAGACCCTCCTTTTGCCCTTATATAGGCAATAACTCATGCTAATCCGAGTCCAAATCTGTATTCATGAAATCACGGAGATGCTGCTGTAGCATCATCCTGTTGCTCAGTTCGTCCCTGGACACAGGCTTCCTTACACATGATGTAGCACAGAGGCCACATATTGCAGGAGCGCACTGTACACACAGGCAGAATAAGAACAGAATGGCTAAAATCACTCCAATGAATATCAGAATTTTCCATCCCCAGACAGATATCAGTTCCCAGAACGACCCCAGCAAGGACCAGTCTCCTTTGTCCACGTGAATGGACTCAGAGATCTTGTGCAGTTTGGAGATGGCCTGGTACACCGTCGGAGCATTATCAGGGATGAAAATGCAGCAACTGGATTGGATCACTCTACATACCCCACCACGGTCTGCAAGTATGACATCTAGGGCAACTTATTTTGAAGAGTCATAAGGCGGTCCGACGGGAGTTCCGCAGTCAAGTTACTAAGGGCACCAGCCATTTCAATCACGGCGGATTCGACTACCCTCGTCAATTGGCGAATATTCCTGCTGTTCACCATAGGCCCCCAAAACCTTTTGCGAAATCTCCAAACTCCTGTTCCGCAGTGTCGTCTTTACTCACGACACCCCTAACTGTCCTTGTCCGGTGGTAATCTGCCTCGGCCGTGTAGGTGGGTGGCAGCAGAAATGAGATAAAACATGTGCCCGAGAAGTCAGGGGGCAACCATGTATATGCCTTGTCGTGGCAGACGAAGTAGGTACCCTTAGCTGCTAGAAATGAGGGGGAGGTCTGAGACGAGAAAACGTAAGTCTCAGTACAGACACTCTTCCCCAACGGAGCTCTAGGGTTTTTGCCATTTCCCTGCAGACACAGGTGACCTTGATGGGGTACTATCCAGATTGGGGAGGATTTTTCTGATTTCTGACTCTCAGTCAAGGAAATTCCATATTGAGTTACATTCCATCTGCTGTAGGGCGTCAACTCATCTCTGGGAATTGTTTTATATGTGTCGATATCCCTACTCATATTTCTAATTCCAGCCACTAGTGCCTTATTGCTGGAATTTTTCCCCGGGACATATGGTTCGAGGGCAAACAGGAACATTGCCCGAAATGCCCACAGAGAACCATAGTAACCGAATGGCAGGACAAAATACTGGATACCCCTATCTGTTGTGTGTGGCATAAGTCCACATACCCAACAATTTGTGGTGTTCACTACAGACTGGTGCTGGTGTAGGAGCTGAACAAATGAGTTTTTTGCAAATTCCAGTCTTCTGGCAGACTCATGTTCGGGTAGAGGGTAAAAGGAGTGTGGGGAAACAGTAGGAGGAGGTGTGGGCTGAGTGTTGTGTACGAATGTAACTCGAAAAGTAAATAGAGCATAGCCAATCAAAAACATCATTATGCTACATAACATTAAAATGCATACTATTAAAAATTGCTTTCTTGCCATCACAGTGCATATTTTCTTTTCAAAGTTCGTAGATCTGGCAGGTCTCTCCATCTTCGGAAACTCCATCCTCTATGTTGCTGCCCACGGTGGGAGATTGATTCTGCTCAGGAGTGCTTCTGTTCAGTCCAGGGTAATTCCCTTAGACCAACCAGAACTGTTGACCTAACCGTCTCCAGCTGCACTCCTAAGACTGTGGCAACCGCGACCCTAGCAGCAGAACCGGATGGCGGTTCAAAAATCAAAAATGAGCAAGTATCCTAGATGAGAGAGCTGCACAATCAAAAATAGTTCTTGGGGGAAAGGAAAACTTTATTAGTTCGTTTTTATTAGTTCGTTTTTCTTGGCCTCAGATTATACCGTTGTTTTCCTGGTATGGCGTGGTCTTCAAACAAGATTTCAGGTTCGGTAGTGTCCAACTGCATTGACGGTGGCACAAATCCTTGCAGAATATGATCGCTCTCCTTTTCTGTACCAGTTCCTTTTAATCGTGCATCACTGAAGGGTGCAAAGCGTGGCACGGACTCGGTTTCAGAGTCAGCAATTCCCTCCTGGACCCACCGGTCTTATGGAAGGGGCAGAGGGACCCGTTTGCAATGGGCGCTCTGCACCCAATTTTTCTTGCTGTGGACACGTACTGCAGAGCGGGTAGCCAGTAGGACTTGAAAGGGTCCGGACCAACGAGGCTGCTCGTTCTTTGTTCGTTTAAAATTTCGCACCAAAACCCAGGTGCCAGGTTCAATTGCGTGTCCTGGACCATCAGACGCTGGTGGAGAGGAACTGTGGACCTGTTGGTGGAAAACACGCAATTTAGTTGTCAATTCGTGCAAATAGTCAAGCAGTACAGGATGCTCTATCTCACTTAGCTTTTTGGGCCTTGGCACTCCCCATATGTTGGCCGGTCGGCCAAACACGATTTCGTGAGGGCTAAGCCCTATTCTAGAATGAACGGTCATCCTGGTAGATAGGAGCGCCAAGGGCAGGGCATCAGGCCATTTAAGACCTGTGCTGGCTTGAATCTTAGCTAATTTCAGTTTTAGGGTGCCATTGTAGCATTCCACTAATCCAGCTGATTGGGGGTGATTTGCAGCGTGAAACTTTTGGTGTAGGTCTAGACTCTCACACACTCTCTTCATCACTCGTCCCACGAATTCACTCCCATTATCACTCCAGACCATTCTAGGCATACCAAACCTGGGGAAGAATTCTTTGACTAGGGCTTTGGCTGTGGACAATGCAGTATTGTCTTTAAGGGGATACGCTTCCACCCACCTGGAGAAGGCACAAACAACAACAAGCACGTATTTCAGATTGTTGCACCTTTCCATGTGGATGAAATCTAGCTGCAAGACCTCGAACGGATACGTTGGGGGCGCAAAATGACCAGCTGGAGTTGGGGTTGCCCTACCAGGATTGTACTTCAGCCACACCATACAGTTCTTGACTACATTCTCTGCACATTTTGGGATGCCACTATTCTGCCATACTGGAGCCAACAACTTACAGATCCCTTTCACACTGATGTGAGCCAATCTATGAGCCATTGTCACCACTGCAAGCACGTATGCATCGGGTAACAGCCATCTCTGATGCTCTGTCAATTTGACCCAACAACCATTCGCATCCAATTTTCCCTTGTTTTCTCTCCATTCATTCACCTCTTTCTCAGTGGCCTCAGACTGTATCGATTTCACACTTTCTATCGTGTCCTCACACATTCCAACGTCACCAACCCATCTTGCAGGACCTGCAACATACATTCGGCTCATTACACTCCTTGCAGTTTCTTTCGCAACTTCATCCGCAAATGCATTTCCTCGACCAACATCATCAGTCACCTTCTTGTGAGCACTACATTTTACAATCGCAACTTGTAGGGGCAAGGTCAGTGATTCGAGAAGCTCATTAACTAGCTGACCATGCTGTATCTTTGCACCATGCGAAGTCAGGAACCCACGTTCACGCCACAAACGTTCAAAACTGTGAGTCACGCCAAAGGCGTATTGGCTGTCTGTGTACACATTCACTCGTTTTCCTTTTGCCAACACACATGCTCTTGTAAGTGCAATTAACTCAGCTGCTTGTGCGGAATTGTGTGGGATACGTGCAGTTTCTACAATCGTGTGCAATGTTGTCACAGCATATGCTGCAGTCGTATTGATGTAAATATATAATTTACCGTCTTAATTTCTATGCAGGTAAGTACTTAATCAATAATAACTCAATCGGAAAGAAAGAATCAGAGTCCGTGGTGTTAGAGTTCTTAGGGGTTTTATTCCTCAAAAAGGAATGGTCAAGACCAACATATCATGTTCTTCCCACCACAGGGGTGGAAGAGGGGATAGAGAGCGCACGCTACATTTTATTGACAGTACATAGCTTATATACTTAATTCATGTCATAGAAAACAGTACAGTAGGCGTAACAGCTGAGAGAAGACAAGATAACAGTATCCACGTGTTACTAGTACGTAATCAGAAGGCGTGGACTAGGCGTGAACTGGAGGTGTGTGCTAGAAACGTCACCAGGTAGGTGTCACAGAAGGGGTGGCACTAACAGAAATGTTGCAATGTCAGCAGAAATCGGAAGCTTGGATGCGCGCGCAGCTGCATGACGTGTGATTGACGTGAAACTGGAGGGTGCAGGGGACTTGACATTTACACTGACGGAAAGAGAAAGAAGTCTGGCATGTCAGATCAACTTGTACTTCTATCATATCTGATATCTGATGTTTGGGAACCATATTATCTGGACGGAAAGGTCTCTGGGGCAGAAGCTATTCTATACTGACTGTGAGTGCGTGTTTAAGCGCCTGAGTGTCTGCGTGAGAAGCGTGGGGCATGGGGCCTTCCATGAGAGCATGGTAACAGAGTCTATCAATTACTTGCACGGAGACGGGTTGGCCCTCTGCTCTGTAGATGAGGGGGATGTTTACTGAAGCTAGTAGGCAGGAATGTATTTTCGAGGAGCGGAACAGATAACTCGAAGGTTATAGTCAGTCTTGGCAGGCAGCAGGCTGAGCTGAGCGCGGTGGGCCGCGCTGGAAGTAAGTCAGAGTTCACGGGTACAGAGGCAGCCTGGGCTGAAGTTTTCGGAGTCAGAAGCCAGAGAAATGGCTCGATGGCAGAAATTCAGGGCCTACCTTGCCAGAACAGGAAAAACATGTAAGGTACACTACAAAAAGACGTTGGCATAGCATACTTAGGAACGGACTATTTAATCCATTCAGGGTGGATCTGAAAGAGGACAAGTTAACGTTGGACGCAAATGTATTTGCGTCTTCATAGCTGGCACAGGAGGGAAGTTACATGCACTTTAAGCTGGTACATGGAGACGGTGGGGTACGCGCTAGGGAACACAACATGACCATAAAATTTATATTTCCTCAGTATCACCATTTGGCAACTTGAAACATGAACCATCAACCCACAAAGCATCATTACATTTAGGAAGGGGAGTGTCCTGTAAGTCTACTCTCCCTTTTGTCTCTTCTTCTGTCCTAAAACAGCAATCTTGTATTTGGACCTCATCTGTCTCTGCTGGAATGGGCAATAACGTGGCTGGGTTGAGTGTATCGCACCTCTTTATGTGTATGTGACTTGCTAACAGTGTCAGCTCATAACTTGATAGTCGAGCACTAGTTAAGTGCTGTGTTTTTGTTCTGTTTAGCAAAATGTCTAGTGCATGTGGGACCATAACGATCAGAGTGTTATTCATTACTATTCCAGCAGACTTTCGAATACAGACAGCTGCTGCAGCAGTGGCCCTCAAGCAACTTGGCAATGCCTTAGCTACGGGAACTAGAGTCGCTGAAAAGTACGCGCATGGACGCTGTTTGTCCCCAAAACATTGTGTCAGGACTGATAATGCGCAACCTTCCTTCTCGTGGACATATAATGTAAAAGGCTTACTGTAGTCGGGGGTACCTAACACAGGAGCCGAACACAGTGCATCACGCAATTCGTGAAAACTTTTATGACAATCCTCAGACCACGGAATGGGTTTCGGTGTATCCTTGCAAGTTAATGCCACCAAAGGCATTAACTTGAGAAATGAGAAATTTGGTATCCATTGTCTACAATATGATGTAATGCCCAAGAACGCACGCACTTCTCTCTGTGTCCTTGGGACACCCAATTTTGAGTTTGCCTGTATTCTCTCTGGGGTCAGTCTCCTTCCCTCCTTCGATAAGATGTGACCTAAGTAGGTCACTTCTTGTCGACAAAATTGCAATTTAGAAAGAGAGACTTTGTGCTTCATGTCACATAAATGACGCAACAATGACAATGTGGCTTGTTTGCAAATATCCTCAGTATCTGCAGCGACTAGCAAATCGTCTACATACTGAATAAGAGTCGCACCTTCGGGTAGGACAATCGTGTCAAGTTGTGATTTAAGAGCTTGACTGAATATAGATGGACTTTCACAGTAGCCCTGAGGAGCGCGTTTGAAGCGGAAGCTTCGTCCTCCTAAATTGAAACCAAAAATGTCTCTGCTCTCCTCAGCAATCGGGAAGCTGAAGAAAGCGTTCTTCAGGTCAATCACGAGAACCAAGTGGCTGAAGCTGGAACCATTGTTAATAGTGCAGTGATATCGGGAACAACTGGAAACTGTGGTACAACAATCTTGTTTACTTCTCTAAGATCAATCACGAATCTATAGACAGGTGGCTGTGAAGGATCAGTGCGCTTTAAAACAGGCAAAACAGGACTGTTACAAATGTTGCCTGTTGTCTCTTCAATGACATCTTTCTCAATCAGGTCGTAAATGATCACTAACAACGCTTTTTCACCTTCGCTAGAGATCTTGTATTGGGGAATACGTGGCAACCTAACATTGGCTTTCAATGTTATGACATATGGCGCTATCTCCAGAAGACCCACATCATTAGAACCAGTAGCCCAAAGTATATCTGGAAGTGACGATAATTTGGTTGTAATATTCTCTCTTGATAAATACATTGGAGAAATCACTTTCTTACCTAGAGTAAGTTGTACTCCCGAAGGAGAACAGTACAAAGTCGCATACAATCTCTTTAACAGATCCAATCCCAACAAATTTTCACCATAACCTGTTGTAAGAATGAGGGGTGCTTCCAATTCACATGGCCCAACAGAAAGTGACATAGGACTAGAAATCAGGTTCCTAACCGGGGCGCCAGAAAAACCTACTGAAACATTCATTTCGCCAGACAAAGGTGCGCCAGGAAGTCTTGAGTGCATAATAGAACTTTTTGTTGCACCAGTATCCAGCAGAAATGGTTCTAACACACCTGATGTAATCACCTCAACATAAGGTCCATTCTGATCTACTGGAACTGAAACAACTCCCTCTCTTTGTCCATGGCTGTCCTAGCAATCATTACCCTCATTCTCGTTCTCTGCATAGTAGTCATCAGCATAGTACTGAGCTGTCCTAGAAGACGCATTATTCTGTTGATCAAAGCTATTCATAGATTTCTGAGGCAGAAAAGAAGGAGCATTCTGGGGGACATTTCCACGGCCCCTACCTTTAGGGGCCTGCTGAACACCTCTACCTCTTGCACCAGAAACACCATTCAAACGTCGCGATAGAGCTGGACAACTATTCTTAAAATGACCCTCTTCCTTGCAATATGCACACTGATTCGGACCATACGGTAAACGCTGTTGAGAAGACTCATTTCTTTGCGAGTTTCTCGAATACTGCTGTGGTTGCTGATAATCGTGCTGATTATTATCACGAGGTGGATAAGTTTGCTGGAGAAGGACTTTAGTTTTCAAATCTTTAGTCTTTTTGTCTGCCTTCTCTAGCTCGTCCTTGCGCCTATTTTCGTAGTACTGGGCTGTAGCTAAAATCTGCGCTGACGTGGAAACGGCCCAAGCACTCTCTGAATCTTTCAATTTATTACACAGTTCAGGAAGCAGACTATGTACAAACGTATCAACAAACAATCTTTGGCCACCCTCGGTAGCCATATCCTGACCACTACGATCGACGAAAGTCTCTTCAAATCTCGTGAAAAAGTCAGACACATTCTCATCTTTCTTCTGCTTGCACGCAGACAACTTGTCCCAATTCACACGCAATTCAGGCATTAAAGTCTTCATATACGTGATGATTCTACCAGGAAGTTCTGCTACTAAAGGCTCAGGCTTAGCGCCACCAACTTGTCTAGCATCAGCAGCAGTGATATGAGCCCATGTGTCACCTAATTCTTGGTCATGATCTGTATGACGAATCTTACTCCATAAAGGCTGTGGGACAACATTTCCAAACAACATGTCTACATCCGCTAAATTCATGATACATGAACTGGCAGTCTGTGATAACTCCTTATAATACCCTGCAGGATTTTTGCGAGGATCAGGCAATGTCTGTTTTAGCGCTAAGACTTCCGATCTTTTCCATGGAACGTGTACCCATACATGCTGGAAATGCGGTGGAATCGCTGGATTCGCATTCGCATCACCTTCCCTCCAAACTGGAGGAACCTCTCTCATGGGATACTGTCGCGCCTTTTTCCTACCTGGCATGTTCATACAGTGACCTAGAATTGTTCCCCTTACTCCTGTAAGATAGCAACGTATCTATTGCTCGTTCAACATCGGCACCTACAATCATGCCTTCATAGAACTTGAAACGCATACGGAATAATTCCTTCATGTTGCGTTCTGGATCATTTGTCTTCAAATCTTCGCAGAGATATACACACATCTCTTCGAATACATATCTCTGTGTGGGTGCTTCCCACTGACGGAAAACTTCCATAAGAGACTCAACATCATATTTTACAGTATCTGTAACCCATTTACGAGCTAACTCATTCAGCACTTCTCTTTCCTGATAATCAGGCAGTCGACTTCGCAACTGTCTACGTCCTGTATTAGGGGTCGTCTTAGGCGACCCAAAGAAAGGTGAGATAAGACCAGTGACAGTGTTTGTCACTCTCTGATGAACAGAAGGAGAAACAGGTGGAAATGCAGAAACATCAGAGAAGCCAGGCTGATGGAAAGCAGAAGTCGAGGCAATAGCAGAAGAAGTATCAGGAGACATAGTTGGAGCAGTAGGCAAAGTCGTAGGAAAAGCAGATGGAGTATGTAGCAAAGGTGGCGGCCCTTGAGAGGGCTGCGCCGGAGGAGTAGAAACCAGCTGAAGAAGAGCTGGTGCTTGTGTAAGAACTGGAGTTCGTGCACCAGTTCGCGGTATAACAAAGAGTCGCGGGGGTGCAGTAGCATCTTGTGCATAGGGGGTGGTGAACTCAGTAAGTGGGACATTAGAGGATCGCTATCAATTTTCTCCATTGATCCTTGTCCTCTACGTGGCAACATTGGGTAGCATTTATCTGCTGCTAACTTCTTGCTTCTAAGCATTTGTTCACTCTCCTGCTCTTCCTCATTATCCCTGTATGCAACGGCAGCTTGTACCATTGACATACCTCTTTTATTTTTCTTTGCTAATTTCATCTCTTTCTGTTTGGCTTCTTTGCGCCATAAGCGAAAAGAGTTAAACATCGCCGGCCGGGCTTTCTTCTTGAACAGTTTGACCTCGAGATTATCTAAGATTTCTGTGTCAAAGCTACCATATTGGGGCCATTTTAAAACACCATCTTTTCTGGTGTATTTTATCCACACTTCATTATATGTGATAGGGCCTACTCCGTGCTTCACATATAGCTCATATGTTGGAGTTCCAACCGGAGGAACCGGACACGAATCCTCTAATCGGGAGTCCCTATTATTACAACCAAGACAAAACCAGGCATCTTTGCTCACTAGTCTAGCTTCAAACTTCAAAGGATTATCGAATACGATATTCTTGTGAATACACGAGTCCCTCGGCTTTGGCGCTTGAAAGTTCCAAATCAAAGTGTATCACAAGGATACCAAAACTAAGAACGCTCCACTTATACTTAACTGAAGTATTGATGATCGAGGACGTCACTAGAAGACTCATCTATCGTTTCGCTCTACCAAGTATCGATGGGTCCAAAACAGGGCGATAGTCAGGGCAGCAGTCCTTCGTAGCCGTCGGGACGCGGGGAACCTCGCAGCAAAGACCTTCGGAACCACGTTGACATACAGGGGTTGCTGAAGTGGCTGGCCGTCCTCTGGAATTTTCACACGAAGCTCCTCACGAACATCTGGCTTGGACTGACACCGCTTGATACCGCCCCGAGTTGGGCGCCAAACTGAGGTACCGGGTTTTTAGGAACCCGGTGGTGCCAGGGGAAAACACCCAAAGACCTCTTGAGTTCTTCCTGTTCTGGACCACAGAAACACAGAGTCTTCTAGGTGATGTCAAGGATCGAGTTTATTGGCTGCAACCAAGTAACAAGCGTCCTAGAAGTACAACAGCACGGGATGTATATTTTCAGGAGACTGTTCATTTTTACAGAGCCAGCCTTGTCCTTTTATACAAAAATATTAGCTGCAGGCAAGAATTCTTTACTTTTACGGTATGGTCATATACATATTTCCAAAACAATGAAATGGCAAACCCACATTTTGTATGTCCAGTTCATGATGGATTACTCAGTCAGGCCCAGAATTCCCATCAGATATCAATGAAACCCCAATAAAATCGGGCACCTCCTCATCGTAAAACTAGTCATAAACAAGAAACAGGGACAGGTGTGTGTATGATAGAGCATGGGTTGTATGCAGTGAATGGTTTATGACATGTTGTGCCTTGATGCTATTTTACTTGGCCACTCGGCGAGGAATCGCCCGAACAGGTTTGGCTGGAGGCAGTGGAGGCAGCTCGGCCAGGTCATGGGGAAGTCAGATGAGGTGGACGTGTCCTTCCAGATCGAATTTGGCCTGGATCAATTAACTATGTAAGGGCAATCTACGAGATGGATGCCGCTCACAAAATGGAATCCAAGGGTTCAACACAGGAAGTGCGATTTAGGGGTGTCCGCGTCACTCAATCGTGACGCAAATGCACAGGCATAATGACCTGATCATTACGGGTCTGCCGATACCAAATTCGTCATGGTATGATGATATTTTCTGACGCGAGTGTTGGGCTTCTCTTATATTTTAAAGCAGGGTCCAAACTTTTCAGAACCACATGAGTTTGTGTGGTCCTGCATCAGGGAAGTGTTGCGAATTGACGGTTCCGATGTTAAGATGAGAGACGCTGCTAGAACCACAGCTGGGCTGGCAGAGCACCTTCAGGACCACTTCCAAGGATCCAGGACCGGGGTGGCACCTCTTGGGGGAGGACCTCACAGCAGGCAGAGTTCAGGTGAAGGGTTCAAGGTGGTTGGAGCCTTTTCTGTCCCTGAAACTCTGACCAGGAGGCCAGCCAACTTGCCCCTGGAGTCACTCTGGTGGTCCTGTGTTTAAGATGTAGGTATAGTCCTTTTCACTCAGACAGTACGGCATGATGACAGTAGGGTAGCACAGTAGCAGGACAGCAGGGCAGCAGAGTAGCAGTCTTTCTTGCAGCACAGCAACACAGCAGTTCTTCTTCTGAGTCTTCCACAGCTTTAGACGTGTACTGAAGAGATCATTTGAGGGGCCTATTTTTATACCTGGTAATGTTATCTTTATCAAGAGATTTCCTTTGAAGTGCTCAGGATTTTCTGCCTCGCTGCCCTGGCTCCAGCCTGACGGCAGGCTCAATGGGCTAGTGTGAAGTTATTTGTGTCAAGGCAGGGCACAGTTTATTGACTTGTAAATGGGGCTGTGACCAGATCTGTGCCCCATCCTATTCAGGGAATGCTCATACTGTAACAACTAATCCCTTCATTGTGCAGCTGGCTGTCACAAATATAAAAAGTCCAACTGACAACTACACCTAGTCATGTGAACCAGGAACAGGCTGTAGACAGTAAATAGGGCAGGAAAAAGCCAACTTTCTGAAAGTAGATTTTTAAAAATGATGATTTAAAATCTGACTTTACCATATCAATGACAATTTCTGAAACACCAAACATGAATCTCCTCATAACATACCCTGTGTCTTTGTAAAGCCCATGTTCACCCAAGGGTATCTCGGTGCTGGATAATAGATGTTTATTGTTACCCAATTTGCTCCTAATCAAAAATTAGCACTTATTAAATGCAATAAGGCAACCCACAGTATCCTATGGAAGAGGGAGGCCTCAGAGTAGTGAAAAAAATTTATAGGTTTTTTACTATCAGGACAAATAAAACTTAAAGCCCATGTGCAACCTTCTAATTAAAATTCACTCTGCCCTATGGGCTGTCTAGGGCCTACCTTACGCGAGACGTACACATAATAAAAGATATGTTTAAGACTTGGCATGGAGTTATTTTGCCAAGTCAAATTGGCAGTTTTAAAGTTGCCAGCAGGCTTCAGAGGCAGGCCTGAGACATGTTTTGTGGGGATACTTAAGTAGGTAGCACAATATGTGCTGCAGGCCCACTGGTACGATTTAATTTGATAGCCCTTTACTATGGACTTGTAAGTAAATTAAATAAGTCAGGTGTAAGCCAATTTTACTATGTTTTAGGGAGAGAACGGAAGCACTTTAGCACTGGATAGCAGTAGTAAAGTTCACAGAATCCTAATGCCAGCTAAAACAAATCTTAAAAAATCGGACGATGAGGGCAAAAGCTGAGGAGGAATACCAACCTTAGACTGACAGGTCTAACCGTGGAGCACCTGTCCCCAGGGATACTGCTCTACCAGAGTCAAAATGTTGTTGTAACTGAGAAACATCAGCCATAGCTGCAGTCAAAATTAATAATTACATTGCAGTGTATTTAGTTTGGGTTTTGATAGTGTACAATCTTGGAAAAGGTCCTTTCAAATTTAAATGTTTTTAAGAAATGCTCGAAAATGGTGAGGTGAACCCAGTTGAAACAGAAGCAGTCTCCATTGGGGCTCAATTGTGTACTGTCCATGCGCGTCCTTGCTGGGCACACCATGGTCACGTAGTCTTACTGCAGGGACCTTCGTGCACTCTTACTCCTCGTCTAATATATATAAGCTCCTCCTATATACCTAAACTTTGGGGATTGCACCTATTGATTCAACCTGTGCCAGTGTCAATTGGGGACCAAGGGCCCGATGTAGGTCGGCCAATACCGGTCGGTAACGGCCGATTTTGGCCGTTACCAACCTGTATTTGGCTTTTGACATGTAGGTGGCTCGGAATTTACAGAATTGGTATATTTACCGATTCGGTAAATTTACCGCTTCGGTATTTTTCCGAATCGGTAAATATACCGATTCTGTAAATCCATATGTAGGTGGCACAGTTTGCAGTGCCACAGGCCCTTAGGAATTCTTAATTTACCACCCAATACTATTGGGTGGTAAATTAAGAATTTCTGTGTACATGCACATCTGTGCATGTACACCTGTGCCATGTGGCACACATACATGCCCTAAGGGCATGTATGTGTGTCACAATGCACACAAGCCAGAAACAGGGGTGCAACAGGGTGTCAAAGTGACACCCTGTCCCCCTTGGCAATTCGGTATTTTACTGATTCAGTAAAATACCGAATCGGTATTTGCCATTGATTTCTATGGGCTTCAAGGCCCATAGGAATCAATGGCAAATACCAATTCGGTAATTACCGAATCGGTAAATACCGAAACTTACCGATTCGGTATTGAATTCGGTAAAAATACCCACATCCAGATTGCCAGTTCTTAAATACCGAATCGGTATGATTCGGTATTTAAGAATCAGTAATCTGGGATTACCTACATCGGGCCCCAAGTTCTTTTCTGTGTAAGAGGCCTACTCACAAAGACATTTTGGAGTATTTAAAGTAGTTCTTCTGTAGTACTCTTTTACATACGTCTGAAAACTTGGCTTTTTGACAAGGACTCATTGTTCATGTTTCTCGCTCCAGTTGTATGCTGTAGTGGCGGGACGCCTGTGGCAGCTGGGCACTCTATAAATGTTTTTTGATTTATTGACATTTTTACATGCCTCCGTGAACAGGGCCAAAAATATCTACTCATATACACTTGGTGAAAATATAAAGCATTGTAATGACTGTGCCTTCTCTCACTTTATTAACAGATATTGGCAGAGACCTTATAAGACATGGGCTAAGTGGGCAATTACTTAGTTCCCCAACTACCAAGGCCCTCTGGGAAAGTGAAATTTATCTCTATCGCCTCTCTATTTCCCTACCTCATCCTCCCTCTATTTGTCTTCCTCTGTCTTTCAGTTTCTCCTAAACCCAGGAGTATATGTATAAGCACCTATCGCCTCGGGAGCTTCGCTTTTTGTGACAATCCCGTGGCGATAGGGGCATTGCCTTATGTATAAGGCACTGTTAAGCCGCTTAACGCTGCTTAACGCTGCCTTGTACATAAGGCACCCTTTCACTCTATGTTTAACGTGAAAGGGGCGTCCAGTGGGTGTTGTGGTGGGCATTCCACCCCAACACCCATTGTATTTGACACTGCCCCCTAAGTACAAGGGTGGCGTACATAGGAGGCAGCGCCAAAATTAAGACCAGGAAAACCCTGGTCTTAAGGTGGCGAAACAAGGAGAAATCAATCAATCAAGCATTTGTAAAGAGCACTACTCACCCGTGAGGGTCTCAAGGCGCTGAGGGGAGCAGGAGTGCTGCTACTGTTCAAAAAGCCAGGTCTTGAGGAGTCTTCTGAAGGTCAGTAGGTCCTGGGTCTGCCGTAGGAGGATGGGGAGGGTGTTTCATGTCTTGGCGGCGAGGTGGGAGATTGATCTGCCATCGGCGGTCACTCTTCTGATGCAGGGAACAGTGGCGAGGGCATGGTCGGTGGAGCAGAGCTGACGGGTTGGGGTGTAGAAGCTAAGTCGGCTGTTGAGGTATGCTGGTCCGATGTTGTGGAGTGCTTTGTATGCGTGGGTGGGGAACTTGAAGGTTATCATTTTGTTGACGGGGAGCCAGTGCAAGTCTCTCAGGTGGGGTGTGATGTGGCTGTGGCGAGGGATGTCAAGGATTAGGCATGCAGAGGCGTTCTGTATGCGTTGGAGCCGTTTCAGGAGTTTGGCCGAGGCTCCTGCGTAGAGGGCGGTTCCGTAGTCCAGTCTACTGCTGACGAGGGCCTGGGTGACCGTCCTTCTTGTTTCGGTGGGGATCCACTTGTAGTTCCTGCTGAGCATGCGGAGGGTGTTGAAGCAGGAGGAAGAGACGGCATTGACCTGCTTCGTCATGGAGAGGGTGGAGTCGAGGATGACCCCTAGGTTGCGTGCGTGGTCGGTGGGTGTTGGAGCTGTTCCTAGTGCAGTCGGCCACCAGGAGTCATCCCAGGCCGAGGGGGTGGATCCGAGGATGAAGACCTCTGTCTTGTCCAAGTTCAGCTTCAGTCGGCTGTTGCTCATCCAGTCGGCAACGGCCTTCATTCTCTCGTCGAGGTTGGTTTTGGCGGTGTGGGGGTCTTTGGTGAGGGAGAGGATCAGCTGGGTGTCATCGGCGTAAGAAATGATGTTCAGGTTGTGCAGTTTTGCGACGTGGGCGAGTGGTGCCAGGTAGATGTTGAACAGCGTTGGGCTGAGGGATGAGCCCTGGGGTACGCCTCAGATGATCTCAGTGGTTTCAGAGCGGAAGGGGGGGAGGCAGATGCTCTGTGTTCTGCCGGAGAGGAAGGACGTGGTCCTGTCCAGGGCCCTCTCTTGGATTCCGGCGTTGTGGAGGCGTGTTCGTAGTGTGCGGTGGCATACCGTGTCGAAGGCGGCTCACAGGTCCAGGAGGATGAGGGCCACGGTTTCTCCGTTGTCTAGCAGGGTCCTGATGTTGTTGGTGGCGGCGATGGGGGCAGTTTTGGTGCTGTGGTTGCTGTGGAGCACAGTCTGGGTGGGGTCCAGGATGCTGTTCTCCTCGAGGAATCTGGTCAGTTGTTTGTTGACGGCCTTCTCAATTAAGGGTGGGCATAGTGCACGTAGTGGGGCTACCTGAAGCTCCGCGAAGTGGGGTGGGCGCTACGCCCACCCACACACTTCGTGTAGCCCCACTACGAGCTGCCCGCCTCCCTCCCGCACGGAGTGGGCGTAGTGTTGCCTACTACGCCTACTTTGTGAAGCGCGAAGTAGGCAACACTACGCCCACTCCATGGGAAGAGCGAAGTGCTACGCCTACGGTTATTCTCAATGACTTTCGCCGGGAACGGGAGCAGGGAGATGGGTCGGAAGTTCTTGAGGTCCTTACGGTCCGCCTTGGGTTTCTTGAGTAAGGCGTTGATCTCGGTGTGCTTCCAGCTCTCCAGGAAGGTTGCGGTTTCGAAGGAGATGTTGATGGCTTTCTGGTGCGGGTGGTGGTCATGTGGGTGGAGGTCTCGGTGGTTGCCGGGGTGGTCACGGTGTTAAAGCTGTCGTGGATGTCTGTGATATTACGGTGGAAGAAGGTGGCCAGCGAGTCGCACAGGTCTTGCGAAGGTGGGATGTCATTGGTGTTGGAGCTGGGGTTGGAGAATTCCTAGGCGGTCTTTGAAGGTTGCCCTTTTGGCGGTTCTGATCAGGTGATGGTGTCTGTGGGTGGTGTTCTTGTGGGCTGCGTAGCTTTCTGGTGTCATGGATCCAGTTCCTCTCTAGTGTTCGACAGGTTTGCTTGGAGGCTTGGAGGTCTTCGGAGAACCAGCTCGCCTTTTTTCTGGTGTGGCTGATGGAGGGTTTCTTGAGCAGGGCAAGGGTGTGGGGGCAGTCGTCGATCCACTGTCTGAGGTTGCGGGCTACGGCGTCAGGATCGGTTGGGTCTGCGGGAGGGCTTAGGGCGAGGGTGTTGGTTAGCTGGTCTTCGTGACTTTGCTCCAGCCACGGCGAGGCATCTGTTGGGTGCAGTGGTGTGTGGTGGGTTTCCGAAAGGTGCAACGGTGGTCGGTCCAGTGGAGTTCGGAGGAGTGGTTGAAGAAGATGTGGGATCTTGCTGAGAAGATGGGGTCAAGTGTGTGGCCGGCGGAGTGGGTGGGTGTTGTGATGAGTTGTCTGAGTCCAAGGTTGGCGAGATTGTCGATCAGGGTGGAGGAGTTGGAGTTGTTGTTGTTCTCAAGGTGGAAGTTCAAGTCCCCGAGGAGGATGGTGCCCATGGAGGAGAGGGCGTGTGTGCTGACGAAGTCGTGGATGGAGTCTCTGAACTGTGGTCGAGGTCCGGGGGGGTCTGTAGACGAGGGTTCCTCTGAGGGTGGTGTTGGGGTCGGTGTGGACCTGGAAGTGCAGGTGTTTGGCGGTGCTGAGGGTGTCATCGGTGTTAATCGAGATTTTGAGAGTGTTCTTGTGGACGATGGCAATTCCTCCTCCTACTCCGTTGTTGCGGTCCATGCGGGTGATCTTGTGGCCTTCTGGGATGGCTATGGCGATGTCGGGTGCCGAGGAGGGGTTCAGCCAGGTCTCCGTCAGGAAGGTGACGTCTGGGGTGTTGGTGTCGAGTAGGTCCCAGAGTTCAACAACGTGTTTGCGGTCGGAGCTGGTAATGAGGAGGATGCATCTGAGGTGGTTGGGTTCCTTGGTCGGTGGGTTGGCGTGCCGGATGCTGGTGAAGCTGCAGTTCCGGCAGGAGAATGGTCCTTGGGTGTGCTTCGGGGTGGCCAGGCAGCAGGTTTGTGATAGTCTGGTGTTGAGGGCATGGAGGGTGCTGGAGTCGTAGCGGAGACGGGCGTTGTGGTGTTAGTGGGGGCCAGGAGTTCTGGCATGACAGTGGCGTGCCCGCTGCGCTCGGCCACTGCGTGCCTGCTGCGTGGCCTCCATCTAAGGAGAGGTGCGTGGAACAAGCAGCTGGGAGGCGGGAGTGGGGCAGAAGGGGAGGGGTCTGGGGATAGCGGCGAACAACAGAGGGAAAACGGAGGGGGGGACAACAACAAGGGGTAACAGAAGAAAAGGACACAATAACAATGTCAGGCAAAATAAGACAGTACAGTGAGGGGAGCAATATAAGGGAAAAAAATGCAAGCAGTACAATGAAGGGATAGTATCAGGAAAAATACCGGGGCAGGACCTGAGGCGGAAAAGGGGAAACAGGTGGCTCGAACCCTGCAGCGGGGGCTAGATGGACTAGAGGTGGCACAGAGTACCGCTGTGCTGTGTGGAAAGGGGGGTCCTCTGACCAAGGTCTGAGGACTCACGTGTGCTCCCCACGGCATTATTTGTCCTCGTTTTGCTTTTTCCATGTGTGCTGCCTTGTACAGCACACATGGAGAAAGCAAAATGCCATGGTTTGTTTATGTACAGGAAGGTGTCCCTTCCTCTACATAAACAAACCTTTTTAAAAATGGCATTTTGCAACTTTCATATGTGCTGCATGAAGCGGCACACATGAAGTTACAAAATAGCATTTTAGGATTGTTTATGTGCAGGAAGGGACACCTTCCTACACAATCCTCCCCTGTACACAGACACCCTTGCTCTCTGGTGCAAGGTTGCATGTGTAGGCGCTAAGTTGTGAAACTTAGCGCCATAGCAGGGGGAAACACAGGGCTGCACCACAATCTTGTAAATATGGTGCAGCCTTGCGTTTCCGAAGTTGCGGAGCTGTCGTTAAGCCAAGGAGGCTAAGGACACGCTGTGCCACTTCGTCGTACATATGGCCCCCCAGTGTTTTCTTAGGATTATTGAGTGCTGGGCACTAGATATTTCTGCTGTTTTGTGTGTCTCTATTACGAAAACTTCAGGGTATATTTCAATATTCTTTGATAACAGGCAGACTTGAATGAGCAGAAAATCCATAATAAAATTCAAAGTTGTTTACATAGAAGGGCCCCAAAATACATCTTGCCCAGGACCCCAAAACTCCTTAAAATGAAACTGGCGATTGGACGTTTCAGGCTGATCCACGTACACATAAATGCTTTTGACTCCAAATTCTGTGGAAATGTTGAACGTTCACACCGCGGATTTCTTTTTTAGTTTTTGGGTTAAACGTGGATGATAAAATGGGTTTACTAAACACGCATTAAACAAAGCGTGTTTGTCCACAGCTACAATAACTACAAACCAATCTATTTAGAGGAAGGTAGACCTATTAAACGAGGTAGTTCTGGTGTAGTATTTTTTCCTGAAGGAGGTAGGGATCAGAAGGGCACCGAAGCATCTTCCAGTTTATATGACAAAAAGAAAGAGAACACTATGCAAACAATGATATGTAATATGCACTCCTTATTTAAACAAGTTTATATCCCTTCCTTTCAATACTTAAAACCGGTGCTTACCCATATCTTGACTAGCCCCAGTCAAGTTGGTACAAAATGGACACAATTCACAGAAAACCTGTGTTATGGGAAGCACTATTCACTAGCTCACTACACGTGATAATTTCTTCCTTCTTCTTCATGCATTAATAATCAAATCTCAAAATATGAAATATGAAATCTGTCACAAAGCAAATTCATGCGAATCTTTTATCTGCAGTCTCAAAAATCAGACTGCTGATGTAACCATCATACAAAACATACAAAGCAAAATATGACAACAGCACAAGGTGCATGTGCTGAAAGCGTAACAAGCAACCAGAGCCAACAGCCTTTTTTAGAAGGGGGCCACAGTTCCAATCATCCTCCGGACACACAGGTACAACACACATTAGGCAAAACAAACGAACAAGGAGGGGACAAGGCAAAAAAACAAGACTTAAGACGCAACCCAAAGAGGAATTAATCATGAACATCTCAGATACTATATTGACATCCACACAAACAGCAGTCTTGAGCAAAGGAATGTCGTTTGTACCTACATATCAAAGTAACGATCTCGAGACTGAAGTCTCTTTTTTTAAATTTATGAGGAAGTTGAGACTGAGATGGTTTTTTCATCAAATAAATACAGAGAATCCTGAACCCATGGCAGACACTACAACAACCAAAGTGTTTAAACCTAAAAGCACATTCATGTCACCAATGACACATAAGGCTCTAGATCTGTTTGAGACACTGGTAAAAAAGGACTTTTCAGACATAAAACATCATGGAAAAATGAGTAGGAATTTGACGAGACAAGAGATTGTGGCACTTAATGAATTGGCTTCCAATGAATCAATAACCATAGTTTCTGCGGATAAAGGCGGAGCACTAGTGGTGCTCAATTCCGCCTATTATCACTTGAAGGTTGATCAGCATGTGAAGGACACCAACACTTACATACAGTTAGAGATGGATCCCACTAAGGAGTTCCAGAGGATCTTGACTGACATCTTGAAAAGAGCCATTGAGTTAGGCAGGATCGATGAGCAAACAAGTAGGTATTTGACTACAGAACATCCCAGTAGGCCATATATATATATGTTGCCTAAGATGCACAAAGATCCGAAAGACCCACCATTCCGACCCATTGTAGCGGGATGTGGGTCGTTACATGAACCATTAGGTAGATACTTAGACCATTTTTTGCAACCTTTGGTGCAACAATGGTCGACTTTTGTACAAGACACCACAGATTGCTTAAGGAAATTACAAAATGTGCCAATTTGTGAGAATGAGGAATTGTGGTTGTGCACGGTTGATGTTTCAGCCCTGTACACCTCGATCCCACATATGGAAGGTCTTGAGGCAGCAGAGTGGATGTTACTGAAACATGATTATGAGGAGAGTCATAATATTTTTCTGCTCGAACTTCTTCAATTTTGTCTATATCATGGATATTTTCAGTGGCAAGATTGTTTTTTCCTACAAAAGACGGGCACCTCTATGGGGTTTACTGGGGCACCTACCTATGCTAATATGTTCATGTCCAGATTCGAAGATCAGCACATACTACAAAAAGAAATAAGGCAAACTCACTTGGCGCTATACCTGAGGTATATCGATGATATACTAATGGTGTGGAGAGGGTCAGAAGAAATGTTACGTATGCAACTTTATGAGTTGAATAATTGTCATGCTTCCATCAAATTCACATACACTATGAGTACAGAACAAATAAACTACCTTGACATTTTGATTGTTAAAGACAGGAATACACTGGTGACGAGTGTATTTAAAAAGGCAACAGACAGAAATAATGCTTTACATTTTGATAGTTTTCATGCAGACTCATTAAAAAGACATCCACCATTGTCACAATTCATCAGGGCAAGGAGAATATGTTCAGACGAAGCAAAAGGGTTTAAGACTATTGAGAGAATGCGAAAAGAATATAAAGTGAGGGGGTACCCTGATACAGTTCTAGACCAAGCTGAGAACAGAGTAAAAGTCATGCCCAGACAATCTTTGTTGGAAAAAAGAGCAAGGAGTGAAAACAGGAGGGAGGTTTATGTACTAAAATTCTCTACAGCCGCATCAGCTATAAAAAAATGCATAAAGAAAAGATGGGAAATTATTGAGCAGGAACCAGATTTTCAACAGGTATTTTTAGACAAACCTCTATTTGCTCATTCCAGATCAAGAAATATTAAGGAAATATTGAAAGGTCGCAGACATGAGAACATAGATTTGGGCAAGAAGGGAATGATGAAATGTCAAAACTGTGGCCACTGTGGCAATGTATTAGTGGGTAATTCATTTGCCCATCCCCAGACAGGTAAACACATAACCTTGAGACACACATCAGATTGTAATTCAAGTTGTCTAATCTATGCAATAAAATGTCCATGTGGACTTGTATATGTTGGACGCACCACAAGAAAGGTGAAAGTTCGTATGACCGAACACAAGAGCATGATTCGAACTAAGAATATGAAATCTTGTTTGGCTGTACACTGGCATGAAAGAGGGCATACAATACCTCAACTCAAATTCACTGTGCTAGAGAGATTGGTGGAAAAATCACATGTTGACACAGCTAGATTGCTAGCACAAAGGGAAACTTACTGGATAACGTCCCTCAGGACACTGACCCCCTATGGTCTTAATGATAAGATTGAAATGATGTGCTTCCTATAAGAATTTTTGCTTAAATTCATATGACTGGCATTTGTATTGTATTTTAATGGTTACATAGTATGTAAGTGCTAGTGATATTCATGCTCCCAAAATCTCATGAAATAATCTTGAATATTACATTAGTAGTAATTTTGTTTATTTTCACTGTATAATTTTGTGTAAATCACACTCATTGGGTAAAATTTGTTAATTGCCTTTTTAGATGTGGGCAAGCGTTATTTAATGCGAGTTTATTTGCACATTTGGTGATGTACCAGTACATTTACGCCCGCCATCTTGGATAGGTATGCGCGGGTCAGAGGTCCGTCCTTTATGTTGACATAACGCTGACGTCAGACGCCTTATACCGGCACCGTGTAAACGAGCCGGTCTAGCGATAGAGCGGGAGAGCAAGACACGGTTGACGAAGCGTTTAGCAAGTTCGAGAGAGGTAGGAAAGAATCTCTGGTAAATAGAATAATTGTGGGTAATTTTAAACACGAGAATACTGAGGAGGTTTTCCTCTTTCGTTTTACAGACGTATTAACAGCGTAACAGTGGCTTCGTGTTGAGAGGGGGACCAGGAGATATAAGTAAGTGGAGTTATGTTGAGATAAATCTTGCTCTATTGATTTTTCCACCATAGCAGCAAGTTCAGTGTTTGGTTTACATGTTGTTACAGAAAAGGAGAACACGAACTTTGACTAATGCTGCCTCTATTGTAGTTTATGAAGGTAAGCGGACATGGGCATGGCATTCTTTGATATGAGGTAGATTAGGTACATTTGGATGGTTTGGTTTTGCATGCAGGCACGTAGCAAGAGGTGCAGGTCACATGGGGTTGCTCACTCGGTTTTTTGTTCGGATTACAAGGTTAATGGAGAATATTTAATGAACTTTTGCGAGCATGAGGTTCAATCACGCACAGAATGTGTTTTAAACACCAGGAGATCTTCTGGTTTCTGTTTATCACTTAAATCAAACACAATTGTGATTGTAAATAGAAATTTATTTTGTGGTTATGATTTGATGAATTTTTTGTTATTTGTAGTGCATTCCCCTGATGAAGGTGCATACCGAAATGCATTGGGATATGACTTCACTTGTGTAATGATGGAGAGTTGATTGAAGAATTCTGATTAGCATTTCTTCTGATAATTAAGAAGAATAAAAGCAATCTTGAAGGAAAGAAATACAACCATCGGTTTGATGAGAGTCTTTCATATTTTGTTTCATATTTTGCTTTGTATGTTTTGTATGATGGTTACATCAGCAGTCTGATTTTTGAGACTGAGGATAAAAGATTCGCATGAATTTGCTTTGTGACAGATTTCATATGTTGAGATTTGATTATTAATGCATGAAGAAGAAGGAAGAAATTATCACGTGTAGTGAGCTAGTGAATAGTGCTTCCCATAACACAGGTTTTCTGTGAATTGTGTCCAAAAAGAAAGAGAAGCCATCAACTCCAATCAGATGCTGTAAAGAAAAAAAATCAATGCAGGGGCTTTCCGACATTCAGAAACATCAACACGCCAGCCCCGCCGCCGGTGCTGCAATTAGGAGTTAAGGGAAGTGGAGTTTCTGCAATTGTGTATCTTTGGGGGCTTGGGTCATTGGCAGGTGAGGGTTGGCTCCGTTGGACTATTTTTGCACTGAACAGTAGCTATGCTATCGTAAAGATAAACCTAAAAAACACGGGACAATATTAAAGCCACAAAACACAAATGTATTAAAAAATAAGTTACTCCGCACTCGACATCCATCTTAAACAATTGGCCCCGTGATTTTTCATAGCAACAATTAAAACATTGAAGTTCAAGTGTCCATACACATTTACGATCTGATTTTTTATAATTTATTGTAACACTAAATGCGTCTTGTGTGCCATGCCCAAGCCTTATGGAATTTCGTTTCTGTCTCTTTACATAAAATCGTCCCAAAATGCTACGCCTCTGCATTTCTCATTCGACCCTATGCAAAATAGGGGAATCCCGGAAATGAACAAATTACGCAACATTATAAGCGCGAAATGATCTGCCCTGCATATCGCAACCCTCGAGAGTTTAACAGCAAATCTTTCCTCAGTAGTTCCGCGCGAACATTGAAAAAGTTCACTCCCTTGTACAGAGGTCTGGGCACTTCGGTTTTTGGTGCATTCCTGACTGTTTAATCAGCAGGGCCTGGTCCTGTACCATGACTGGAACCAAATGTTATTTCCTAAGCAACAGCAATGCGTGATACATCAAGTGCCAGACACTTCATCGGGAGCAAGGAGGAGATGGCCCCAAGGCAAACGCGTATTCTCCTGAACGCGGCATCTGCTTAACCCTTTCACTCGGAATGAATGGCGTGTGATAGATATTCAATAGCTACCTTCAATGAGCAGTCCCTGTTTAACATGGAAAGTGCATGGATCAAGTGGCAGAACGTAGGTGGAGTATAAAGTGCAGCTGCTACTGTTTGCATTCGAAATGTAGAACTTCAAAGGCGTAGTCCGATTCCACACCACAATATCGCTTTAAAATTGCAGAAAATGGCATATAAGTGAGTGTGGAGAATTAATAAAATGACTGCTCATTGCGAGAAATCTCTACCATGGATCAATTAAGACCTCAATGATAACGTCTTGCTTGCCACTTAAGTAGGTGTATGCACTATTGTGGTGCTCTACTAAAAATAATGATAACATTTGGATTGAATTGCATAGATTGCCTAAGTGCTGATGCAATTTCTTGTGAATGATTGAGTGGGTCTCTCCAGAATTCACCCAGGAGCGACAGATGAATACTTCATTGCATGCACTGAGCAAAGGCAGACAAGAACAAGCATTTGCAATGCAATCGGTCTTTCATTTGTGAAAGTTAGAGTTATTGGCATTGAAAATGACAATGTTTTTTACTTTTGGTTTTTGTTTGCAATGTGGTGTTCACATTTGCTTTGCGCTGTTGCCATTCGTGTTATCTTGCAATGTTGGAGAACCAGAAAATGGGAAATAGGTTGCGAGGGATGGGAGACAAGAGTAATATGCTGCCTGAAAAAAAAAAGTAAAAACATCTTGGAAAAAAGCAAACACTTAAAGGGAATACAAGATTATGTAAAGCATCTGAAAAGCATGCAGGAACAACATGGTTGCCATAATGTTTTTACACGTATTATTCAGGAATCAATTAATATTTTTGCCTGAAAAGTTAAAGTTATGTCCACAGTTTCATTGTCCATTGCTTATATCCTTACAAAACGTAAGCAGTATGGTTTAAAAATACAACATCCCTGAGCATAGAATCTCGGTCCACATTTTAAAAACTAATTAGGAAAACAGCTCATGAGAATCACATTACACGTTTTTCACTCCACAAATCAACCAGGTATGGCAGTATCTCCGGGAATGGTGCACTTCCACACCTGGGAAAAACAATGCTGGTCAAAGTAAGATGAGAAAACGAAAGTAGCACTTCACTGGCAAACTCTCTCAAGTGGCACAAATGTGTTTGGATGTAAATAAAACCAATCTGGCCACTTTGCGATCACTCTGTCTTGCTTTATTTAGTTTTTATTTATATTTCGTATTTTGAACCTTTCCTTCTCTTTGACAAGTGGCTGCACTTTGGAATAGAAAAGTGTCAGAAATAGATGACATTTCCAGCAAAAGCGTTTCCTTCTTTTTTGGATCCATTTCACAGGGGAACTATAGTGACCTGGGGAAGGACACTAGGACCCTTTGATGGCCAGTGGGGGCAGCAGGGAACTGGACACCACATCTGGTCAAGGGTGTGGGGTTGGGCAGTCTGGGGAGAGAAGAAGAAGAGGATGCATGCGTGACCAGCAGTATGCAGAGTCCATATTAAAGAAAGCACAAACACCATGCCTGTGTCCCCCTGTACTCTGTGAGATCCAAAGGAGAGGAAAGAGAGAGTAAGAGTTGCTTGTTGAAGTCACAGTTTTCAGCAAACGAAGAGGAGTGAGACAGAGACAGAAAGAGAGGGAATAAGACGAAGAGGAAGAAAGAGAGAGGGGGCAGCTGCCAGCGGCAGAGCAGGAGAATTGAACACTGTCCTTGTTTTCTCTTGGCAAGAAGGAACATGGAGAGTCCTTTTTCTTCTCAGGCCTCCTCGCCCATCCCCAAACAGCCACAAACGTTCAAGCCTTATCTATAGGCCATTTCTATTTCTGCCATCCTTGGATTCATTTTTAAAATATAAAAGTTGGAGACCATATTCGATTCAAATTTTAAAAAGTAGGGGCGTGCCGTGCCGACTTACCCACTTCGCCCACTGCCTAAAACATTGTTAATCTTTCCCAAATATGACACCAAATAAGCTTGACGGGTTCGCTATTGGAAAGACAGGGAAGTGGGTGGTGTGCGATGACTGTGGTGAAGTGGAGGGGCTGGGGTGGGGTTCATCATATTCAGATGGGGGCCCTACACCGTGATGATGCAGATAAATCTATGTAATCAGTTGGAATTATTGCAAGTAAAATAAAAACAAATATGTAATATGTAAATCTGTATTTGAAAACCTGAACTACTCACCCTTACAGGTCTCAAGGTACTGGAGGCCATCATGGGAATTATGAGAGCTATTGCCCAGAGTCACATGGTGCTGAGCTGAGCTGCCACCAGATCCAGGGATTGAACTCTGAACCCTGTGCTCCGAAGTCAGCTGCCCTGGCCACTGAACCACACCTCTCCTAATAGTTTAAAAAAAAATTGTTACCACAACACTGACTTAAAAATAAACAATAAATCAAAAAATCAAACGCTATAGGCGAGGCAGGGTTGGGAAGGCAGAGGCCATGCTTCCTCATTTCTGTGGCGCTGTAGAAGCAGTGCCTAAAACTCAGCTTTGGGTTTCAAAGAGAGGGGATTACCGCCTGCATGCAGCAATTAATATAGATGCAACTCAGAACGTCAGCACCTGACTGCTAAGCAAGCTGGACAGTAGCCTGGTGGGGTTCCGGCCTCCTTCGAGAGCTGGGGGTTTATTAAAAAAAATATCTAGAAAAATAAACAGACTATTTGTGAAAGGAATTTCTCATGAGTTACCAAACACTTTGTTGATTTTGACAGAAAGCCAAAAAACAATAAACCTGATTTATCCACCTAGGTTATTGCAATCTGCTACCTACTGTTAAGCAGAATGATATTGTATTAAAGATAAAGCCACTTGGTGTGCCGGCTTCCAGAGCTGGTGACAGCCTCCACTGGGCCCCTCCTCTGAAGGGGTTCAGGGCTTCACACATTTTCAGAAGGGCAGGGAACATTAAGCAAGCAGGATGTTTTAACACATGTTTAAACTCACAGTGCGCTGCATTGGAGATTTGCAATTGCAAAACATTTCGGCAACACATGACGTTTGTGGAAAAAGTTGCAGCAAACACAACAGGTCTTCTCCATTCACCCCCAAAGACCGACATGTTCATTTACCTGCGGAAGCCATCTGAATAGGCAAGTGATTATAAATAGAGCTAATGGTTGTTGTCGTGAGGCAGCCAGCGTGAGGAGGCGGGGGTTTGGCAGGAGGCAACATTCCACGAATAGGCTGCGATGCCCAGACCAGGAGGAGGGGTCAGGATGTGCAAGGAGAGGGGAATCAACAGCGCTGCACAGGCTGGGTTAAATAAGTGATTGTAAATACAGCCAAGGGTTGTTTCCATGTGGCATCCAGCAGGATGAGGCAGGGATTTAACAGGAGGTGAATTTCATGATTAGACTGCAATGCCCAGACCAGAAGCAGGGGCCACCACGTGCTACGCTCAAAGCTTCTCAAATTTCGAAAGGAAGCAAAACATGTAGAAACAAGAGGAATGGGTTCAGCAGCAACACATGGGCTGGGCTGCAGAGGAGAAAAAACATTCAACAAGCAGGAGGGAGGAGAAGCATTTGAATATGTGAACTTTTGGACCAAGTAAAAAAACAGGAGTGCTCACAGAGTCATAAATAACAGAGAGTAAGAGCACATGTAACAGGGGCAGTCCTCATGGTAGGTTACAAAAGTCCAAAAGGATGGACTACTAAACCCATTCATTAATCAAAAGACAGGATTTACAAAGGACAGAATGAGGAGGCAATTGCAAAGATGGGAGGTGCCTAAAACCCATATTCTAGGAATAGCACAGTGCCTTCACTGCCTAGGTGGGACCTAAAAATGAGCTTGAGCCCAGAGTAGTTCACTGATTACAGGCAGCCAGAGAAAATCTGTATAAACTCACCTGAGAGAGAAGAGAGCGGCCCAAGGACATATAATGTGTGTTCAATAGTTATAATGGATAAACTTACTAAACTGGCTGTTACGCTGTATAAAACACCAGATACTAAACAGTATTGTTAGCCCTCTGTAAAACACGGAGTATACAGGTTCAATCGGTCATCGCACTTCTTTACCTGCAAGTTTGGTTGAACTTTTACTGTTCATGCCTGTTGGCGACTGGTTGTTATTCCTGAATTGACTCTTTAGACATTTACAACGACTGTCTGTACCCAGGGTATGCACTAGGCTATTCCTCTGTCACTCCTGGGTGGAGCCACAGGATATGTTTGTACCTGTCTGTATTGAGAGCATAGCGCTACACTTGCATTCAGTGATCTACAGTGACAGCATTGTATATAATACACTGTAGATCGTTATCTGTCAGGTACATATCCCAGTACACAATAGATTGTATTGTATACTTATTTACAATTTTATTGCCTCTATATGGTAAAACTGGGTGGCTAGCCATTTATATATCTGAATTGTGTCCAGAGTGGAATTCATAATGTGTGTTTATTTATTTGGGCAAAATATCAGGGAAAAAATATAGGATACATAAATATTGTGTCAAGAATATCGGGGTTTTGGAAATACCATCGACAGGAATATCAAAAGGAAAAATATAACTTATTTTCTTGTTTTTAATATCGTTGTAAAAAATATCAATGTTGAAAATATTGTAGGTAATATAGTCTATATATGTGTTAATTAGTTTGACATTTATTGTAGTGCATTTGATTGTATATGTTTATAAAAAATGTTACTTGTGTTATCAGTAAAATGACATTTATATTTTTAGTTGCATTAATGTATACAAATATTGGTGTTGTACTTTTTTTAGTAGCAGAATATTGGGTTTTTAGGGCATAAGGGTGGGTAGACTTTTAAGAAGTTTATATGTTTAAAGTAAACATTTATTGTAATAACTTAAATGATATACAAATTAATATTTTACATATCCTAAATTGTTTTTTTAATCAATTATTTAAATATTTTTCATTTACTATTAATTAAAACATATATTCATGGTATTAGATTTAAAATAAATATTTTTTTCTCAATTTTGATTAAAAGAAGGAATTTGATTCTGTTCACTGGTGTTTGCTCTGAGATTTATTGTCTAGGCTGGGTTTTGGTCCCTTGTTCATAGATTATTTCAAACACTATATACCTATGCTTCGTTAAGGATCTGTCTGAACGGTGCCTTTGCTAAGCCATTCCTGATTCAACAGGGCTCTAGACAAAGCTTCCCCTTGTCTCTTCTCATGTTTGCCCTAACGATCAAACCCCTGGAAGCATGGGTCCTTTGTGACACACAGATTCAAGGCTTCTGATGGGCAAGCCCTGTGCCTGAAGACTGTGTAGCACTCGAAGCCAATGACGTGTTGCTCTTCCTCAATGAACTCTTACTGTTGGACCCTCAAGCTTTGTATATACTTAGGACCTGATTATGAGTTTGGCACGTCGTGGACCGCCAAACTCACAGTCGCACAGAGGTGGAGGTGAGGCTCCCGCGGCAACAGCAGTCCGATTGCTGTCCTATGACTCTGGTGGTCGGACCACCATGGGACCGCTGCAACCAACAGGGAACCGCGATCCCTGGCAGTGGAGAAGCGGTCTGAGGCTACAAAATTCTTCGCATGCCCCTGAAGCACCACCAAGCATATTATGAGTTTCCTCACCACTAGCACTCTCATGGTGGTGCTGACACCTTGAAAATGCTGAAGTGAGGAAACTAAGGGGGCACTGGACTAGGCCCGGGAATACATGTAGGAGGCACAATGTGTGTCCCCCTGTGCATGCACCCCTTTTCCTGCACAGCATGAACTGCACAGTATATGCCAAGGAGTAGCAGCCTTTGTACTCCCATTTCAGTGCCTTTCTAATAGGCACTGCCGAAGGATTGCCCACCAGTCCACAAGGAACCTCGTAATCTGGTGGTCGGCGGGCGGTTAAATTTGGCATTGTGGGAGCAGGACACTGACGTGGCAGCCTGCTCCCACGCCACCACACTCATAACTCGTAACTTGTATTCTCTATGGCCAAGTGTCTGGGTTCTTGATTAACCACTCTAAGTCCATGCTGACTCCATTGATGGGCCCGCTGCAGGACCATAGCTGGTGTGGATCTATATCTATTCGTCGGTTGAGTTTTCTCTACCTGACCATATACATCCACTTGGTTCCCAACCTAACATGATTGTTACACCTTTGTTTGCTCATATGAGGATAGATCGTGACCGTTGGGCATCTCTACTCCCCCAGCCATCTGGCTAGGATCGCTCTTTTTGAGATGATGGCCTTGCTCCGGTGAGTGTACGTCCTACAGAACTTTTGACACAATATTCCTTCTGCATGGATTTGCGAGGTTCAGGCTCTTATATGTCCCTTCTTGTGGAACTATCGGGTTACGCTTATAGAATTCCATAATTTTGTGCAAACCACAGTTGCTGGGGGCCTGACTGTAGCCGATTTGCGGCTTTACTACTGGGCCTCTCATTTAGTGGTCTTGAATGACTGGCTTCATGGGGTGCATGAGGAGCCATTATATTGCACAGAACTTTTGCTTATGCCCTGGGAGAGGATTACCAGTTGTTTATATGGATCTCCAGTTCCTTGAACACTACCAGATCTCATTGAGGTGATTTTTTAGGATCTTCCGGGATGCAACAAAGTTGATTGATTGGTGGCGGGGTTAATGCTGCAGACCCCCCTCTGGAAGGGCACTCTTCACCGCCATGTATCCGGCCTGGAAGGGTTTGGCCAATACGACCTAATTGGCATCTTCCAACTGGGCGATATTTGTCAGGACGCTACAATGCATTCCTTCTCCCAGTTGCAGGCTGCCTTTCATTTACACCATACACAGTTTTTCCACTTTTTTTCAGATCCTTCATGCCTTCTCTTTTCACCAGTTTTCTTTGGGGGTGGTTCCCAAGTATAGCCCTGTGAAGGTGAAAGTCTGTATGTCACCCCTAGGCCACAAGGGTGTCTCCCAAGTGTATCGGTCCCTGATCATCAACTCCCATGTCCTATTTCTGCCTCACCGCATTGGCTGTGAGTCCTGGCTTGGGCCATGAAGGTTGGGGAGTGGAGGCAAGCACTTTTGACACCATGGGAGCTGGGCATCTGCTCCCGGTTTTGCATGATTCAAATTAATATTCTCAGTGAGACCTACCTAACACCCGAACGGCTGTGGAATGCAGGTGAACTTCCATCACCCGATTGCCATCACTGTGGTGCTGATACCGCAGATTTCTACAATGTGATTTGACTGTGCCCTGTGATACAATGCTATTGGTCCCAGCTCCTGGCAATCTTGTCAGATGCGCTGGGGCGGTCAGTAGATTATTTCCTTCAGATTGTGTTCTCGGGTCTAATGGAGGAGCTGGGGGCAGAAGATCTGAAAGAGGCTTAGTGGGTCTGGGGACCTTGCTGGGAAAATGTGAGATTGCCTTAAACTGAATATTAAAGACTACTCCGGACCTACAGGCGTGGCAGTATGCCATGGACTGGTGTTTGAAGATGGACGAACCAGTGTATGTCGCACGTGGCTGCCCACATAAACACCATAAAATATGGGGCATTTGGTGTGAACATTTTGTGCTTTTGGGATTGTGACTATGACTTCTGGGCTTCATTCGTCAGACGGCTACGCTCATTATTAAATAAAGACGACACACTTTATTACCACCATTTATTGTTAAAGAATGACTCGAACCAATTCCTATATCGCATAACTGACCCAAACTACTACAAACGAGTTAAATGTAAGACGGCGCGAGACATAATTAGAGTTTGGAAAGACATTCTTACTTATTGTAAAACCACTATCTACCATTCCCAGCTTAAACTATGGGATAACCCAGGGCTGCCGGACATATTTAGGGATGGTCTAACACGTGGATGGCAACTGAAAGGCATAACTTTTCTTGGCGATCTGTATAATTCATTAGGTATGTTAGATTTCTCCACCCTTAAGTGTCTATATGGTTTGTCGGAAATACATAGATTTAAATACATACAAATACACGACTTCTTGGTGCGCAAAAATAAAATCAATAGCGTATCCAGCGGGGGCATATGGGACTGCGTTAATTCTAGGAAAGAGAAGGCAATTATTAGTTTGGCTTATAAATGCTTTATAAGCTTTAGTTCCGACGATAGAGAGTCAATCGCGAATAAATGGAACCTGAAACTTGGGACAAGTATCACAGGGAAACAAATAATCGATTCTTATACTAATATACACAACTCTGTTCGATCGTCTAGTCTCAGACTTCAACAATATAGAACTACCTATTTACTCTATTACACGCCAGAAAAGATCTCGAAATGGTCCAGTAGTAACATCCAAGGTGATAAGACCAAATGCTCGAAATGTGCGGCCTACGCGGCGGATTTAACACACATGCTGTTCTCATGCCCAATGCTCGGGAAATATTGGGAGGAGGTGGGAAAATCCTAAATACAAAAAATATCCTAAACTCTTCTATAACAGCGCCTATGGTGCTACTTGGTGTGCATTTAATAAAACCTCCACGCCCATTATTGGCAGTGATACTAATTGCATGCGCTAGACTAATCTTGGCAAGGGCCTGGATTAACAGCAATGCACCAAATGCTATAGAATGGTGGTATTTAGTTACAGAAATTAAAACAATGGAGAAGAATCTAACGGAACTAAGAGGTATATGCTCATTAAAGAAATTTGAGAAAATTTGGGGGGATCTGGAATGATTGTAATCAAAGGAACTTTCAGGCTTCGAGAAAGGGAAAATTACTGCTAGAATTGAATTTTTTGTCTTACTTTATACTTTGTCGGCTTATATCAACCTTTCTATCTGTCTACTAACTTTTGGACTACATTGGATCTAGGCGGTAAAATATTTTGGGTAATGGTTTTATACTTTATTCTTATGTAAAAATACAAATTCTAATTTCAATGTAAGATGTACGTCAAATCAAGTTTATTAATTATAACATGTAACATTTGTTTTTCCCCGTTTATTATGTATTATTGTCTTATACCAACTGGAAATAAAAAAAAAATATATAAAAAAAAAAGGGATTGTGATGTGGATCATTCAGTTATTCTGCGATTGGGGATTAGCAAATCACGCCTATGTTTTCTTTTGTTTCTTTTGTTTTAGATATGTCAAATATGTTTGAAACCCAATAAAAGAGTTTGAAAAAATATGTGTTAAATATTTTAAAAAACATTGAAATAATATAAAACATTTAAACATTTGCAAACTATTTTTAATAAAGTAAAATAGCAAAACTTTATTTTTATGTAAAATTTTAAATTGTAAATATTTTCTAGGAAAAATATATCAATTGTATTACATTACAATGACTGTCTGCTCTGTGCTTTAGCTACCAGGGTGTTAAGCTCAGCTTAATTTAGTGACTTTGAGAGTTCACCCTGACATTGGTTGTAATTATTCTTTGAGGTGCGTAATAATCCACCCCAAATAATAATTTATTTTTTTACGTCTACGTAGTAGGCTATTTTGGTAGAGTTTGATGTTGTGTGTCAGTGCCAGAATTTTCCTTTTAATGTGTGAATGTTTTACACTGAGCCTATGCATGAACTGGAAAGGAAAGGGAGTGAGAAATAGCCTGCATGAGTATCAGCTGAATGGTATATGAATGAATTGAAAGTATGTTAGTGGGAAATGTTTTGGTGCCATGCGAGTATGGTCAGGAATAATCAAACCATCTAGCAGGAAGCATATAGGTTATTTATTTTATTTATTTGCGGGTTTATAACGAGCTTGAATACACTCCCAGAGGAGTATCTCTGCGCCCAGAAAAACACCAGTAGCAATAGGGAAAAGCTGCCGATCCAATAAAGAGATCCTAATCAGAAGAATTCAGAACGGGCTAAACCTGGAATAAGAAGGTTTTCAACCTTTTCCTAAAGGTCAAATGATCTAAACACTGCCACAGCAGAAGAGGGAGCTTATTCCATAGTGCAGGGCCGACCACTGACAGGGCTTTACCACCCTGGGCACACATATACGTGGGCATAGGAGAGTATAGAATCTGTATAATACACAAGGTACCACATGTAAATACCTTTAAAGTTAGGAGTGTTCCTCAATATACAATGTAACCACATTGAGAAGACACATGTTAAAGTGCCTAGACGAGAAGAGTGCTACCCTTGATAGGTACAATCTTGCATTAAGATTAGTACATGTACTGGATTCTAACAGTACCAGCACAGAAGAAATTAATTAGAATGGCCTTGATAGACTTAACAATGATATATACTCAGGGGTGTCTACGCTGTAGGGGAATTGTCAATCCATAAGAATGGCCATTTTGCAACCAGCGATGGTATATAAGCTGAGAGGTAACACATGTGTGCCACTGAGCAGCCAATAGGAATAGCAATTATACAATCAACTATGAAATGAATCATTCTAGAAACTGTCAAGGGTAAAAACCTATGAATGGGTATGATGAAAGCAGCATGATGTATGCCCTCAGGTGTCCACCAATTGATTGCAGGGTGCAACATCCAAATGCAAAGGGATTCATTTCCTTACAGCAATCTTGTATATTATACATTGTCTACAATGGACCAGCATGAGGCAACCCATATGGATTGGAATTATGCCACTATATTGTACCGGAGCGTTTGTATGTGCATCCTTCCATTGACAAGGTTGCAAAGAGTTAAAATGGGCATCATGTTTCTGGGTGCCATTTCAGAGTGCCTGGTTGAAAGAGTGTTGGTTGTACTTTGGCATATGTTGGAGGTGTCTTTCACCAAGTACAGCCCTCTGCTGCATTTTGGCTAGGTTTGCACTATAGAAATACCATATACATATAAACCAATGCAGAGTGGGTACATGAGGTTTGGATGCTTAACATGTTGTGGTGAACTTTGTTATATATCAGCATAAGGAGCTCTAGAGAGTGTGAGGGATGGAGAAATCATCATTGAAGTACATTAGTGGGACACACCAGAACATATAACATGTGGAGTCAATCCAGGAGTAAACAAAGACCTAACCTAACTGGAAGCAGTTCTCGGTAACCAGGAGCAATAACTGGAGCACTTTACAAAATCAGCTCAGGAGCCAAAGAGGACCAGGCACACTGTAGTCACTGTTGGAAATATGGAGTTTATATTGGGTACACACAGGAGATGTTCCCTCGGTAGGCCCTTTCAAATGTCGTGCTTGCAGATGACATTCGCCTTTACCTGCTACCCCTACACAGGTCTTGGCAGCACTCATCAATGTGCGTTCCCTCCCAAGACATACATTTGATATACTGGAGTTCATTTCGTCCCACAATCTAGATCTTTTGTTCGTCACTGAGACTTGGGGTGACAACTCCTCTGGCTCAGACTTCAAAGCAGCCCTACCTGAGGGTTACTGCGTATATAGATTAGACAGAACTATTAAAAGAGGTGGCGGTATAGCCATTATATTTTTAGAGATTGCTATAATTTAAAAACGACAGCCCTTAACTATGTAGGCTGCGAAGCCTTTTCTTTCTCTATTGGCCTTTCCAGCAACCAGTCATTCACGGGCACTCTGCTTTACCGCCATCCTGGCCCTAAACCTAATTTCCTGGCGAGTCTTAACAAGCTAGTCGAGACTACAGCTGGAGCGCCTCACTACACCATATTAGGAGACTTCAATTTCCATTTGGAATCCCTTACTGACATCGATACCATCTCCCTCATTAGTGATTTGTCAGCTGTAGGACTTCAGCAACTTGTCACCCTGCCTACACATAAGGCAGGACACACCCTCGACGGGATATTCACTAACAACCCTGACATTCTGATCTTCACCCCTATTCCCTTCACTTAGACAGATCATTCTGCAGTTTGTTTTTTAGTTAAAATTAAGTCCTTTTCATCTCAAGCCAGAACATCATCCCCAGCTATAACACGAGACTGGAAAAATATCGATATTCCTCTACTGACCTCTATGTTGACCAATGTCCTTAATGTGGTTGAGCCGGATCCGGCACTAGCATCTACTAACTACCTTGAAAACCTAGACATTGCCTGTACCACACTGGCACCTCCCAAGACTATTCTCCGTAACCGCAGTTCTCCTTCCGCTCCTTGGTTTTCTGAACTCCTCCGCTTACAAAGACAACACTGCAGAAACTTGGAAAGACATTGGCGCAGGCACTACAACCCCCTTGATAAACATTCTTACAAAAGCACCCTGTCCAAGTATAAAGAACTCATTTTCGTAGAAAAGACTACTTACTACACTACTCAAATCAATCAGGCACACAACTCTGCAAAAAAACTGTTTCACGTGGTTAACCACCTCTGCAATCCCCCTAACCCTCTTCCCGACACCTCTCAAGCCCGCTGCAATTCTCTGGCAGATTTCTTCTTGGACAAAGTTACTGCTATCTTCTCTGCTTTCCTTCACGAACCTTCCTCAACACATATCACAGCTAGGCACCCCTGTACCAACACTTCTTTTCCTAAGTTTAATCAGGTTTCTGAGGAACAAATCTCTCATTTAATCACTATTACCAAATCAATATTTGCAATACCATGTTCCTCACAGGTTCTTATCCATCAGTATTGAAAACAGCTATCATTAAGCCACTTTTAAAAAAAGCCACCCTTGACCCCGCATTACCTTCCAGTTACAGACCTATTGCCTGCCTTCCGTTCCCTGCAAAAATATTTGAAAATCTAATGAATAGGCAGCTCTCCAAATTCATTGACTCGAACCACCTGCTTGACAATGCCCAGTTCGGATTCAGGCAAGGGCATGGAACTGAGACGGCCCTTATAAAAGCGGCTGATGAAATCAGAATGACCCTAGACAAAGGCGGTGCAGCAGTTTTGATACTGCTTGACCTATCCGCTGCCTTTGGCACGGTCGATCATGCTACTCTGATCAACCGTGTCTCAGCAATTGGTATCCAGCACAAGGCCAAAGACCTTCTTGCTTCTTTTCTTGCCAACCGCTCTCAAGCTGTAAAATTAGGCCCCTTCTTTTCCACTCCCTTCCTTGTGGAGTGCCACAGGGCTCCTCGCTAAGTCCGACTTTGTTTAATATCTATGTCTCGGACTTAGCGAGGGTAATCAAATCTTATGGCATCAGTCTCACAAAATATGCCGACGACACCCAGCTGGTTCTATCAGTACATCATGATGGACTTTCAGTTGCAGCGAACTTCCAAGAGGGAATGCTTGCCATCAGCTCCTGGATGCCCTCCAACTGCTTAAAATTAAACTCTGGTAAGACGGAGGTAATGACCTTTGGGAAACTTGAACCCGCTTGGTCCCCCCACTGGTGGCCTAATGAGATGGGTTCTCCACCCGAACCCGTCACTAAGGTTCGTAATCTTGGAGTCATATTTGACAATAGATTGCTTTTCCATCATCATGTCAATGCGGTAGTCTCCACCTCCTTCTTTACCCTAAAGAAAATCAAGAAGCTTCTCCCTTACCTTCCCATAACTGCCGGTAAGACTCTTATCAGCACCCTTATTTTTTCAAGGACAGATTACTGCAATGCCCTCCTCCTTAACACGCAGGAAAAGGTTCTACATAAGCTTCAATTGGTGCAGAATGCTTCAGCTAGAATCTTACTGGGCAATAAGCTTCAATTGGTGCAGAATGCTTCAGCTAGAATCTTACTGGGCATACCTAAGTACACCTCCATTACACCTTTCATTCGACAGCTTCACTGGCTTCCTGTGAAGAGCCGTACGAAATGTAAAGCACTTTGTATTGCTTACAAAGCTATTAACAACTCTGGCCCGCAGTTTCTTAAACATGCTTTCCGCCCTCTTGTAACCCCCAGGACTCTTCGCTCATCCTCAGCTCATCTGCTTAATGTCCAACGCACAAGGAAAGCGAACTGGGGCGACAGATGCTTTGTGATTTCCACGGCTAGATTATGGAATTCCCTTCCCCTTACCATCAAAACCTCCCCCACCCTCCTTAGCTTCAGGAAGCAAGTAAAATCGTGGCTGTTTCCTTATTAAAAATCTTGTAACTGTCATCATCTGATCACTTAAGCGCCGAGACACCCCCGGGTATTTGCGCACTATAAAAATTGCCAAAACATAAACATAAACATAAACATGTGGCTGCTCATCTTTACTCAAGGCACTGCCAAGCGACAATGAGTATTATATGGAGTACACCTCGGAGATACAACTTACCAACCTCACTGGAAGCACTTATAGTAGGCACTATATGATATGAAGTCCACCTAGGAGCAAGAGAAGACGACAACCTGGAAGCACTGCTAATATTCCCTGTGCCCTTAGAGGTGCAGCACATATACCCAAAGCCCTGGAGGCAAAGCTAATTTGCCTCTAGCATATACAAGAATAGAGAACATCAGAGATTTAAAGGCCCCCCAATGTAATCAACCAGACACCACAGTATATGAGTCTATTAGCATCAGCAATGGAGGAGGTCATGCTGCCCACAAAAGTAGGGGGTACAAGGGAACTGGTGGTAGTGAGCGTCCATCAGTGTTCCTGTGCAAAGAATATGGTTAAAGTTAGGGGGATTAGTAGGAGCAGTAGGGGGATGGAGTCAGGAAACAATGTGAAGGGAATGATGGAGTAGGAGATCTTAGGCCATTTTGTAGGCCCAAACAGGTGTAAGACCTTTTAAAAAAAATGAAATTACTGCTTCTGCATAAAACAAGCATTAGAATATGTCATAAAACATGGCACCAGAACAATTCTGCAGCATTGTCTACCAAATCATGAAGGTGATACACTTCGGTCAGGGGACGCCCCGCCGGGCCTATTCAGTGTGAGGGGTACTAATCCACATGTCAACATATTGTCAATAATACTTCACAGGGACCAAGTCGAACCTCGTATCAACTAACCCCAATCATATCAGCATCTGCCGCAGGATTCAGAGGAAGGGAGGTGAGAGCGGTGGGAAGGAGCTTGGAGCAGCTGCCCATCCATCATTAATCGTATCCAGGCTGTCCTCACTTTCTAGGAGATCTCCTCCTCATGAATGGAGGAGGTCGGGCTCGGATAGGTACACGCCCTTAACTCCAAGCTTCCACCTAGATGCCCAGGGAGGAGTAGAGGGGAAGGAATTGAGTAGCCAGCCAAAGAGGGGAGGTTGAAGCAAAGTGAGGTGAGTGAGGGGAGGGAGTAGCAAAGGTCACACTATAGATTAGGCCTTCTATACTTTGTTGTTGTGGGCAATCCATGACCAAAAGTTACGAAAGGAACTCTAGATGTTCAACCCACTCACGGTAGGCCCTGGTTTCCTAATTATGAATTGGCACATGATTGGCAGATTTTAGTGCCTGTCATTTGCACTTAGTGAAGGGTTTACTACAGTTGCTGCAGTCTTTGGCCAGTCTTAAGACTATCTTACGCTAGGGAAGCTGACCCTTATTTATGAAATGTTTTGCCCTGGATTAAGACAATGATATGCATGCTTTAGACTCGGCTTTGGACAGTCTCAGTGCCTCGTGCTCATGTTTCTGGGATGAATAAAGCTTTATGAGCTTTTTAAGGCATGGGAAAACCTGTGCCAAGCCGGCCAACTTGTTTGTCACTCTTTTCTGTGTTGTACGAGCCCCGTTATTGCTAATTCAAGAAGATAAGACGACATAAAATGGCTCCCTCACAAAATTCCTCACGATGATTCAGTGTTTTTACAAAAAGCTGAGTATTCTTTAAGAAACATAATTTTGCTAAATATATATGTCCTTACATTATCCATGGTCAAATGACTTACTAGTGGAGTGCCCTGGGTTTAAACTGAATTTGAAGCAATTTTGCCATTCTGAAGGGCAAATCTTTTGACCCAGGTCTTTTTTTGGCCAAACGGTATCTGAAGAGATTTTATAAAACATACGCAAACCATGCATATAGTATCCAAATTATATGCCCTCTAATATTTAATGTGTTCAATTATGATGCAATGTGTGACAATTCCATATGTGACTGCGCCGAAGCCAGCTTTAGCTTTTAAAGAGCTTTTAGCTTTCCAGTAAGCAGAACCGTGGCAGGGAAGGGGTTAAAATCCCAAACCTCATAAAGACATCTGGCAGAGGCTGTGGGTGTTGGCTGTGGCAGATCCCAGGTCCGTACCAGTCTCTACAAGGGAGCTGTCACACGTCTGATTTATGGTTGCTTAATGTCACGAGATATGGTATGTTGAAACTGTGGCTAGAACGCGAAATACCCAAAACACGGAGATTAATATGATTTAATGTCTGGGGAAGATCATTTTTGTCCTCTTGTAAACTTAGATAAGGTCAGGCAGCACCATGTGTTCACAAAATCTGCAGCAGGGTGAAGCATCCCACTTCTACAGATTCCTCTGCCTTGAACGTGTTGGTACCTAAAAACATTCAGTGTAGAAACACACGTTCGTAAAGATTAGGGGCCTCATTTATGACTTTTTGCCGTAGGGGAGCGCAGCAGGCCTTCCTGCTGCGCTTCCCTACGGCAAAAGAAAAGGGCAGAAATGCGCCGTATCTATAAGATACGGCGCATTCCTGTCCTTTTCCCCTGCACCGGCGCACAATGGGCTGCCTGCGCTAGCGCAGGCACCCTTGCACAATGGTGCAAGGGTGCCTGCGTTGAGGGGAAGATTATTTTTGTACAGGAAGGGAAACCTTTCGTTACAAAAATAATCACAAGAGGCTTTTCCTATTTCTATGTGTGCTGTAGAATGCAGCACACATAGAAAAAGGAAATACGAGGAGAAATAAAGACATTTTTCCCTGTTGCGCCTCCCTTACGCCTGCCCTGGGGAGGCGTAAGCTTTTGGCACTGCTTCAGAGTTACGATTTCTCGTAAATCTGGGGCAGTGTCAAAAGGCCATGGATGTTGCTGGGAACGCCCCCAGCAACACCCATTGCACGCCCCTTTAACGCAGAACACTGCGTTAAAGGGACTGATATTTATCAGGCAGCAGTACGCCACAAAAACTGGCGTACTGCTGCCTGATAAATACCACGCTGGCTTCTGCGCCACGGAACTTCATGAAAAGTGAAGTTCCGATGGCGCAAGGGGCCTCATAAATGAGGCCCTAAGTTTTATGGAAAAGCGCAATAAGAGTCTAAAATGTATTTTGTTTTTTATTAACTAACCGTAACAAACGTTCGATTTTTTATACACACACACACATTCATTAATAATATTTCCGATTTAAACCACTTGAGGCAATTTTCGGAGAAATTAGTCACAATTGACCCCTGCACTGGTCTACCTTACATGGCTCCCACTTCCCACTCAAGCCGTCGTGCACCATGAGAACTGCCCCTCTTACCTTTAGAGCCCAGAACCACTAAACTCCAGAATATTTTGGCCAGAATTATTTCTTCACAGGCGGCTCTCGCTCACATCTCGGCAAAGACCAGAGGCCACTTTCAGCTTTTCATCCACAGTAGTAGATAATTTTCCAGCAGTGCCTCCAGAGTATGGAATGCCCCACCTCCCACACTACAAACTTCGGGGGATATTCCCAAGAACGAATGATAACTATTGCAAGATTAACTTAACGCAACTCTTCACATCACGGTCTACCGTGGGAAAATAATGCTGTGTTAACATTGTATTCCCAACACGGCGGTACAATGCGATAGGCTCACGATAACGCATCAAATGTCAGTGATCAAGTCAGCGCGACGCCGCAAAAATGTGAAACAAGAATGCAAAAAAAGTTGCGATGAGGCCAATCACAATACAAAAATCTGTGAAAACCAGCGACAGGCCTGCAAGTCACACACGTCAGGTGGGAAAAATAACCATGAAAGAAAAAAAAAAAAGACAAACAAATGCCAAACAGCGAAGCTCAATGGATGTTGCCGGAGCAAGTATGGAGGGCAACCAAAACCCCACAAGCCCGCCGGAGGACCAGCCAGGGACCTCGGGGTCAGGAAAAGGGCAAGGAGAAGAAGAGTAGGAAGAAGCGGTTCAGTCTGTAGCAAAAGAGGATCCTGATAACAGAGGTGGTAGAACACCATCAACAACTGTTCGTCACCTCCACTGTGTCATTGGCAACAAAAAATAGACTATGGCAGTCCATGGTTGACAAGGTGAATGCAGTCGGAGTGCTGCAGAGGACAATGGAAGAGGAGTCCTGCGCCACAGGAGGACCTGGACGAGATGGAGGAAATGGTGTCCACAGTCATCAGTGGGGAGATGGTGGCAGGAGTTGGGGGACCGAACACTGCTCAACATACCCGAACACAACAGCACCAGGATGAGTAACGACCAGGGACTGGGGGGACGGGGGGAGATGGGCACAATGGCACACATGTACAATTAAGTAGATCACATCTGCGGACAAACCATGCTCCAGCCCCAAACTCCCACCAAGAGACCAATCTACCTAAGTATGCAACAAGTCCGTACTGGAGAAGCGTAGAAGTCAAAGGCACACCGCATGAAAGGAATAAGGGGCAGCAAAATAAGAGCTACAGGGGCGACTCCCCCGAAATGCAGCACACACACACATAACATGCAGAGCACATCAACATTGACAACAATGTGGTACAAACCGCAACACGTCCACAAGAGAGCACAGGACACAACTGGTGCCACTTGTGTGTAGAAACTGGCCAATCACATTTGGCATTGCAGGGAAATGTGAGTTGATAATGTACAAGTACAAACACACATCCGTTATGTGGTCGAAATGTCCACTGTCCCCCATCAAATAGGCAGCTCCTCCCAAACATTAAAACAACAAATTTCCTTTTCCAAAGTTTTTTTCGAGGATGGAAAAATCCTGGCAAGTCGCTAAACTGTATAATGACTCACCCTTCAGTGTGAAGAAAGTCTTTGCGCAGGTTACCAAATTTACAAAACTATTATTCAACAGGGGCACATAATCACACATGAGCTTAAAATTTCAATTATGTATTAAAGCTCTTCTTAAAATATCAGTACAGTACTGGAATCATATTATTCATCATTTAAAAACAATTAATCACAATTATAAAAACATCTTTAGTAAAAAACATTCAAATTCACAATTTATTGCTAAAAAAAACCCCAATTTTTTTTCTTTGGTCACACTACAGTTAATAGTAAACAAACCAATTATTAACTGTAGTGTGACCAAAGAAATTTTTTTTTAATGATGCATAATATGATTCCAGTACTGTACTGATATTTTAACAAGACCTTTAATAAAAAATTGAAATTTTAAGCTCATGTGTGATAATGTGCCCCTGTTGAATAATTGTTACAAAGAGTTTTGTAAATTTAGTAACCTGCGCAAAGACTTTCTTCACACTGAAGGGTAGGTCACTACACAGTTTAGCGACTTGCCAGGATTTTTCCATCCTCGAAAAAAACTTTGGAACAGGAAATTTGTTCTTTTAATATTATGACCCATTCTTCAGCAAAAGGGTACCTCCCTCCATACTTGATTAGCTCCTCCCAAACAGCCACAATGTACACAGTCATGCAGTCTGTATGAAAACATGTACAATGCAACAACATACAAGTGAACACACTGTTAAACTGCATCTCCCCTTCACATTGCAGAGGGAGAATCAACACCTCCTGCAGAGCAGCCCGAACCTCTTATGATGAAGAGGACCACTAAAGCTTCGACTCTGACACCCTCCAACAGCTCGTAGAGAGCCTCCATGGGCCAACTCCAGGAGCAGGGCAGCCCAGCTGCTACGAGGAGACTGCACCCCCTGCACAGACCACACAGCAGGCAGCACCCACCACCACGGCTGCCACTCAGGACCCCCATGAAGAACACATGGCCTTCCAATGCCGTGTGTTGGGGTGTCAGGAGAATCTGGCTGAACAGGTGCGGGTGGGCTTCGACTGCATGGCAGCCAAACTAGATGCCATACGAGGGTGTCTAAGTCCCATCAGGGACCACTCATGGTCCCTAACGGACACCCACAGCCATTCCATTCTCTCCAATGGAAGAGGGCTGACATGCTGCTGCTACCACAACATCCACATCTCTGCCCCCTCAATTGTCAGTGCCACACAGTGTGGCAGACATCCCACCTCCAGCCCATGAGGTATCACTGCCACACAGTGCTGGAGACAGAACACCACCTGTGGAATTTTAGTTTGCGATCTGAACATCATCTGCGCCAGCTTGTCACCTATGCACTACGCGCACGGCAGCCATTCTAGGTCACCTATGTATTACGTGCACGGCAGCCATTTTAGATATCATGGTCTCCCTGTCCACGACCGATCGCCAGCGCGCCCCTCTGACCCAGCAAGCATCCTCCGCGCACCCTGGCTCCCCCCTCCCTCCTCCTTATGAGCATGACCCATCTGCATGACCCTGTCCTTAGGAGTCACGCCAGCGCCTGACCAACACCTCTTCTCTTCCCATGAATGCCCCTCTGTTGATAAACCTCCCCTCTGCGCTGGATTGTCCACGCAGCATGAATACCACTCCATTGATGGCCCCTCACCCGGTGTCCGACTGTCCACACAGGTCCGAGGCCATTGCCTAAGCCGAGAGATACCATTTACTGCCCTTATTGTATGAGGTCGCTCTCCTTCAAAGGACCCTCTATTGATCCAGGCCTCCCCACCCCCTGTGACATGATCAGGCGCACACATCCTAAGACTCGACGAAACACTCAGCTGCGTGATGACCCTCTCTCTTATCAGCAGGTTGAGGACCTCCATTGTGAATGTATATGGGGGTGGGATTAACATGAGGATTACGGGGATGTCTTTTCCCATGCCTTACAAAGTTGTGATTGTATTAAAGGAAGGTCACATGCCATAAACCAGTGTATAAGAGGCCAGGCCTCTGAGTGGCTGTTGGAGCACCTCGAGACGATACCTTGTTGTCTGATCTGATGTGTTCTGCTCCGTCGGAATAAACTTCTGTTTCCTGCCTTCTGGTCTCCGGCGCCTGCCTCATTGCTTGGTAATTTGAATGGTATAAGGGCGGTTGGCGCCGGGCAAATCTTGGGAAAGGTCCTAGCCCTACCTTTTTTCTAACAATTGGCGTCCCAAAGCGTGGGGCCCATCAGCGACACGTGGATCCAGTGGGAGAGGTCCCGATGACAGAGTGAACGACTGCAACGATCGGGAAGAGCTCATGTCCGATAGACCCTCGTCTGACAACCGATCATCCGACCTTCACTAGTTCTGAACAGACCTCTCTCGAGTGATCTACGGTCCTGACTGGGAACCATCAGGAGTGCCGCGAACATCACGAAGGAGAGAGGACGATCGGGCGCTGGATCCAGAGGACAGGAAACCGTCCATGCGGTCCGGGTAAGGTCGTGTAAACACGACGAATTGAGGAAAATTGTTTGTTTGGATAATACTAGTATTACGCTTTGTTGAAACCTCTGGAGATTCGCTGTCTGCAAACGGGGAAAAACAAACAGGCTCTCTCTTTGCAAACAGTGAAGGATAGGTAACGCGGACTTTTGTACCTATTGTAATCCGTCGTGCCTATCTTCCTCCCCCACTGTTTCCCGAACTGTCGTTCGTGGATTATTGTCTGGAGATTCTTTGTCTGCAAACAGGGAAGAACAAGGTCTCTCTTTGCAGGTAGAGAAAGAGTGGGTAGCGATAACTTTTCGTGCCCACTTATTCTCCCCACTGAATTGTTTGATTGGCCGATTATTCGGTATTGGTTCGTTTGAGGTATTCACCGCCGGCAAACAACGGAGAATAGAAATATTCTGTCTAGTCTTTGCCCGCCGTGATAAGATAGGTAGTGCAGACTTTTGTCCCCGGTGTAAACCGTCATGCCTATCTTCTCCCCACTGGTTGGTAGCCTGTTTAGCCCGGACCGCTTATTAGAGATGAACCATCCAGCTCCACTGGAGGGCACCCCTAATAAGGACATGTTCACTAAGTATGGACTAGTCGCTATAGCTTACACTAGACTATGGCATAAATATACGAAAAAGAACCCTGAAAGTCAGTGGCCACTGATAGGTTCCTTTAGTGAAAATAAAATAAAAACATTAGAAATAGCGCTCCAGAAGAATAAGACCACGCCCACTATGCTCGACAGTATCGGCATGTGGCGCAAAGAAACGGAACAACGAAAGAAAAGAGAAGAAGCAAAAATAGGGAAAGAACTGCGAAAGGCAGCCCACCTAGCCGCTAAGCAACTAGAAGAAGAAATAAAAGAAAGAAAAGAAGTTACGCAAAACCAAGAATCAGGGTCAACAGGCCAATGTCCTGTTAGGACCCCCTCTGCGCTCTACCCTGAACTACCCTCCAAACAACGGACAAACGATGAGCTATTGCTAGGTCCACCGATCATCTACATGCCCCCTCCATATGCTCCCAGCCAACAAAACTTGCAAGCCCCGAGTGTGAGTGAAAGTGGCCCTAGTGCTAGTGCACCGGCCCTCATGGCCTCCGCACCAGCCACATTAACAACTTCGTTAAACGACCCCGAGGCTAGCAAACAATCATCCGCCAGGTTAAGTAGGTTAAGCAAAGACGAGCGGGATGGGATCAACGAAATAGCAAAAACATTGGTAGAACGAAGGGAGAGCGAAGAATACACCATGAGCGTATATAATTCACATGCCGACAGCCATAGACGGCATTTCATTTTGCGGTTCAGCTACCACACCCTGAACGCGTATGAAGATAGGTATCAGAGTAAGGGTCCCGCTAAACTCACAACACTGTATAGAAAGATTGATGTTGGAGATGGGACTGAACGTGAGGCGACGGAGCTCTTCATGCAAATGCTTGAGGTCTTCCGCCACCTCGCGGAACAGAAACCAGAAACCAAGGTTACGGTCCCTGAAACAACCTCGGCAGAGGTAGCCAATACTATGATGCCTATCAGAGAAGCGGCTCCTTACTGGATCCCGCCACGGGGCCAGGGAACGAGCGATGATGTTAATAGTGAAAATGCAAAGGGGAGGGTGGTGTACAATTGGGTTTACCAACCATGGGACCGACAAGACATCCTAACCTTTAAGCAAACCTTGCCCGACTTAAGAAAGAACCCGACAGCATTTTATACCGAATTAGGCACAGCCTTGGGTTCGACAATAATGACTTTAGCAGATATTGACTTGTTCTTTGGGTTATGCCTGCCAGCTGATGTGTGGAAGCAAATCCGGAAGGTCGACCACACGGATCTGTTCGGACATACCTGGGACCAACTCGGTAAACTAGATAGACAGCGAGAGCCGGGGAGTAAACCAGTGAAGGACATACTGGAACTCCCAGACAAACTGGTCCAGAAGTTAAAAACCCTGGTCCCGGAAAGAAAAGTCGACTGGTCGATAGTCACGGCCTGTCGACAGAAACCCCAGGAGGATGTGTCAGAATACTTCTCCCGATTCGAGACCGTGTTCTCCGACTACAGTGGCCAAGACATGACCACCGCAACCGGACAGCACCTGTTTGTGCAAAATTACGTAAAGGGACTAACACAGGAGGTCTCCCAAAAACTGCAGACGAGTGAGAGTAGTTGGGGGGCCTCCAAACCCGCAGCTATCCTTCAGATGGCTCAGTATTACGAGCACCAAAAGAATGAGAATGATAGGGCGTCCGAGAAAAAGAAGAAAGATTTGAAGGAAAGGGTAATGATAGCCCAGATACAGGGCATAGCGCTAGGACGGGAACACCAAAGGGGGAACTACCAATCAACTACCCCCAGAGATCTACCCCCTAAAGATCACACCCCCGCACCCCACACTGGACGTAGAGACGTTAGCAATGACCAATGCGCCTTCTGCAAAGGGCTCGGTCATTGGAAATTTCAGTGTCCAGTTCTGATAGAAATGAACAGAAATAGGGAGTCCAGGGATGTGGCGGGTGGTCCGAGGAATAGAATACAGGGACGAGGGAGCCCCAACGACACCAATAATGACAGATCAGGAAGACTGAACACATTTGACCGACCCCGACATAACCAATATCAGCTATCTGAAGGTGAACATTCCCCCGACTTTGCATAGGACTGCCAGGGGCAAGGGAGGGATCCAGTCGAGCTCTGTGTTGACCAGCAAGGTCCTTATGTCACCGCTAAGGTCTTGGGTACAGAGTCTCCATTCTTGGTAGACACTGGGGCGACACGTAGTGTGTTATCAAAACGACTGATTCCAAGGGCACCCTTGTCTGGCTCACACATAACGTCGATAGGTTTCGATGGGACGCCCTCCACTAACCCCCTGTCCGTACCTATTACCTTTGACCTAGAAAACAACACTACTGACGCGACATTTCTCCTTTCCTCCAACTCCCCTGACGCCATTATGGGCATTGACTTACTGAAGCATTTTCGAGCTACCATTAGGTGTTCCCCAGATGGAATACGAGTCATCCTGTACGACAACCCAGACATGCCCAGATCCCGTCCCCCACGACACATGTGCTCTATAACTGACGCTGACCTATCCCTGCTTGACACCCTACCTTCGTACCTGTGGGCCAAAAATGACTCTGATGTGGGGCGAATGATGATTGACCCTATTCACATAACTGTACGACAGGACGCTATGCTCCCGAAACTCCCGCAGTATCGGATATCGCCAGAGGGTGAGAAGGCACTGGTAGCGATCATTCAGTCTCTGGTAGACGCAGGAGTGGTTGAAGAGGTGGTTAGCAACGTCTGCAACAGCCCAATCCTACCTATTGTTAAGAAGCAGGGTGAAGGAGATGAGAAAGCGTACCGCTTCATCATCGACTTGCGAGAGATTAACAAAGTAGTTGTACCCCAATATCCTGTGGTATCTGATATCACCACCATTCTAACCCTCATCCCGTCCACTGCCACCACCTTTACTGTTATCGACCTTAAGAACGCGTTTTTCTCTATCCCCATCCATCCAGACAGCCGTTACCTCTTCGGCTTCACTCTAAAATCCCGCTCGTACCGATTCTGTAGAGCTCCCCAGGGGTACACTGAAAGTCCCAGCATTTACAGCCAGGCCCTCAAAAGACAGCTGGATGCCTTCCAGCTACCAGAGGGAGTGGTGTTGATCCAATATGTCGATGATATCCTTTTGGCGGCTGACACCACCCCCCTTGCAACAACAGCCACCGTTCAACTCCTACACTTTCTTGCAGAAAATGGCCATAAAGTCTCCAAAAAGAAGTTACAGTTCTGTCAGCCACAGGTGACTTACCTAGGCTATCTTCTGTCCAAAGAAGGGAGGAAACTTACACCCGACCGAATCCAAACCATCCTAGATACCCCCATCCCGAAAACACAAAAGCAGGTCCGCTCTTTGGTTGGCCTAACATCTTTTTGCAGACAGTGGTTGCCTAATTACAGCCTCATTGTGAAACCATTACTTGCCCTACTGACCAAGGATGCCCCCTCCCCGTTTCCTTGGACCGCTGAGTGTCAAGCCTCCTTTAAGGAATTACGGGATGCACTCTGTTCAGCGCCTGTCCTAGGAACTCCGGATTACTCCAAACCCTTCTCCCTCTTCACCCATGAAAGGGAGGGATGCGCATTGTCTGTCCTAACGCAATCAATTGGTCCTAAGCAGCGCCCTTGTGCCTACTTCTCCGCCACTCTTGATCCTGTAGCCAGAGCTTTGCCTGCCTGCCTTCGAGCAGTAGCCGCCGCTGCTGTCTCTATCCGTCAGAGCGAGGGAATTGTACTTTCCAACACTCTCACAGTGCTAGTACCCCATGCAGTTGACACCCTCTTGAACCAGACCAAAACCCAGCACCTGACTAGCGCCCGGCTGACAGGGTATGAACTGACGCTACTTGCACCCCACATCACACTAAAAAGATGCACGACTTTGAACCCTGCCACATTGTTACCCCTGCCTGAAAATGACCCTGACATTCCTCCCATCCACGACTGTGTGACCCTCACAGACGAACAAACTAGGAGTAGGATTGACCTTCGAGACACTGCTTTTACTGACCCCGATGGAGAGCTATGGGTAGACGGCTCATGCATCAAACTCCCAGATGGCACCACCTCAGCTGCCTATGCAGTAACGACAGCCCGAACAGTAGTTGAGACAGCCTGCATCACACAACGATCTGCCCAAGCAGCAGAGCTGATAGCCCTCACTCGAGCATGCATCATAGCCGCAGGGACCACCACGAACGTATATACTGACAGCCAGTATGCCTTCGGAGTGGTCCACCATTTTGGGCTCCTGTGGAGAGAGAGGGGATTCCTGACGTCCCACGGCACCCCGATCCTCCACGGAGATTTAGTCTCCGCCCTGATTGAAGCAGTTCTCCTCCCCAAACGATTAGCGGTGATAAAATGTCAGGCACACAAAAGGGTGACAGACTTGGTCGGACAAGCGAATGCATTGGCCGACATCACTGCACGAACCACAGCTGAGAATAGGACGGTGACGCGCATATACATGACCAGGTCACAAGCAGAAACATGGAGTGACACAAGGATAATGATCAGAGACATTCAATCGGCCAGCACCCCTCACGAGCTGACTAAGTGGGCAGGGGTGGGTTTGAAGGATGAGGAAGGCTGTTGGCGAACGAAGGATGCAAGCAAATGGATGCTGCCCGACTCATATCTGATTCCCATACTGACAATGGCTCACTCCCCCGCACACATAGGATCTGCACCCATGATCGAACTCATTTCCAAAGTCTGGCATAACGACAAAATCCCTGACTCAGCCAGACGTCTAGTTCAGCAGTGCCTTATCTGCCTGCAACATAACCCCGGGAAAGGAACTGTAGTGCCCCGGGGAGGGTTTGGGACCCCCAATCACCCCTTTGAGGTCCTTCAGATGGATTACATCCAACTAGAGAGATGCCAAAACCTGAAGTATGTACTAGTCATCGTATGTGCCTTCAGCAAATGGGTAGAAGCCTATCCAACCCGTGACAACACTGCCATGACTACTGCCAAAGTACTACTGAAGGAATTCTTCCCTCGCTATGGCCTTTGCCGAATTTTATGGAGCGACAATGGCCCCCACTTCATAGCTGAGGTTATCCAACTAATCCTGAAGGGGTTGGGGGTGAAGCAACGATTCCATGCGGTCTTCCACCCCCAATCCGCTGGTCTAGTGGAACGCCACAATGCCACACTCAAGCTGAAACTGGCAAAAATAGTGGCCACCACTGGACTTAACTGGCCGGATGCCCTCCCACTGGCTTTGTTATCAATGCGCTCCACTCCCACCAAGCACCATTTGAACCCCTACGAGGTCGTGTTCGGGCGGCCAATGAATCTCTGGACTGCTCCCAAACCGACCTCCATTCATGACGTCCCAGACGTCCTACTATCTGATTATTTGTGCAAGTTAACTAAAACGTTGTCTGTCATTCATCAACAGGTGCAGCAGGCCATCCCCGATGCTTCCAGGGGCCCCGGTCACGACATCCAACCGGGAGATTTCGTATTGATACGAAATTTCCAGCGAACCAAGAGTCTGGAGCCTCGGTGGACGGGCCCCTGGCAAGTGCTGATCACCACCCGAACGGCACTCCGAGTGGAGGGGAAGAGGCACTGGCTGCACGCGCATCATTGCCGGAAGGTCTCTGCAAACCTGGCCACGACAGAAAACATCAACACCCAAGAAGAGCTCCTGAGCAAAGACCGACCGATATTGGACTGTTATCCAGATACTGAGGCACTCGAACTTGCAAAATTCTCTGATCCTACTGTGCCATCCAGAGAAGGGTATTTCCTGCGTCGAAAGGAGGGAGTCTCGGCTAAGTAGGCCACGGACTAAGTTAAAATCTCAGAACGGTGACCTACACACAATCAAGGGTTGCCGGGAGAGAAGCTAAACGAGGTCTGTGGTTCTGCCCACTACCGAGCCCCTTGAAGGTGATGGAAGCGCCAAATGAGAAGATGATGGAAGCGCCAGATAAGAAGATGATGGAAGCAACGGGAAATACCCAGTATAGAAATCCAAAGACTGACAACCTACACAAATCAAAGACAATTGCACTCTTCATTGTCTTCCTCTTCTGCCTCCTACTCATGACCTCCTTCTGGATCCTGGAGGAGAGCACACCGGCTCATGAGACCTTGCTACCTACTGCACAGCCAACACCCCTGAAAGAGCATCACCTAATCTCTCTGTCGCCTCAGCTCCGAGAAAGGCGCAGGGAATTCTGGAACAATTCCTTCGTGCAACTGTTGCACCAACATAACCTTGCTGCAAATGCTACGAACTGTTGGATCTGTGGGTTGCTCCCGCATGCCACTGGACACTCCATCCCCTTCATCCCTTCACCCTTCTCAGTTCACGGCTCTTGCCTCGCCTGGTTGATCCTCATGCAAGAAAGCCACAGGGACAACGCTACCTCCAGCCGGACAGTGTCACACTTCTACTCTGGGTTCTGGCTGAACAAAACAGGAAAGACTCCAGCTGCCCTGTGTCCTGCGCTCGCAGGCGCCACCTTCATCAAAGACATTCCAGCCAAAGAACGAGTCGAAGTACAGGTGCTCCACAATCCGGCCAGAACCACCTTCACTCATCTGCAAAAACAAACTACCGCCACTCTAACTGTGGCCCTGTCTGTTATCAATGTCACAGGTCTCGTGTGTCTCGAAGGCCAGGGAACGCAGCTGGTGGGTTACAGCGCCTGCCGAATCACCAGAACATTGGACTCAGCTGAACCCCCTTCCTTTGTTGCTTCCCCGAATATGTACTTTGTGTGTGGCACCAAGGTTTACACCTGGCTCCCGAGAGGATGGAAGGGCACCTGTTATATTGCCTTCGTTCTTCCACCCACATATGTAGCCCCTGCCAACCACCACCGGCAGAGGCGGGCAGACGACCTTGGACAAGCCGACTCCACCGGAGCACAGTTCCTGGATGCAGCAAAGGGACTTGTTCCTCTGTGGGGTCCAATGGCAAACAGCCGTGCTATCCGACACCTGACCCAGGCCGTAGAAACAACGATCAACATCACGGCTGGCATCCTCGCCAACAACACTGCGGAACTTCAGGCGGTCCGCCTTGTGACCCTTCAAAATCGACTCGTCCTAGACGTAGTCCTAGCCGACCGAGGAGGAGCATGCCGCATCATCGGATCCAGCTGCTGCACCTACGTACCTGACAACTCGCCCTCAGTCTACAAAGCCATTGAACACCTCCACAGACTGTCCTCAGAGGTTCACCAAGAGCAGGAAGGATGGTCGCTTGGGAGCTGGTTTTGGGACACTTTGAAAAATTGGGGTTGGAAGTTGTTTTCCTTCGTGCTGATACCTATTGTAATATTATGTGGGTGTTGCTTAGGTATCCAATGTCTGCCACCATTGTTCGGCCTTCTTTCTAGCTACATGTGCCCAAAGACTTTGGACTTCCGAAAAGAGCACATGAGCCCCCTCTATGAAGTAGAACTACGTGGGCTTATGGGGATAAATCCGAACTGACAAGTTGGCGAGACATGTTAAAAGGGAGGACTGTGGAATTTTAGTTTGCGATCTGAACATCATCTGCGCCAGCTTGTCACCTATGCACTACGCGCACGGCAGCCATTCTAGGTCACCTATGTATTACGTGCACGGCAGCCATTTTAGATATCATGGTCTCCCTGTCCACGACCGATCGCCAGCGCGCCCCTCTGACCCAGCAAGCATCCTCCGCGCACCCTGGCTCCCCCCTCCCTCCTCCTTATGAGCATGACCCATCTGCATGACCCTGTCCTTAGGAGTCACGCCAGCGCCTGACCAACACCTCTTCTCTTCCCATGAATGCCCCTCTGTTGATAAACCTCCCCTCTGCGCTGGATTGTCCACGCAGCATGAATACCACTCCATTGATGGCCCCTCACCCGGTGTCCGACTGTCCACACAGGTCCGAGGCCATTGCCTAAGCCGAGAGATACCATTTACTGCCCTTATTGTATGAGGTCGCTCTCCTTCAAAGGACCCTCTATTGATCCAGGCCTCCCCACCCCCTGTGACATGATCAGGCGCACACATCCTAAGACTCGACGAAACACTCAGCTGCGTGATGACCCTCTCTCTTATCAGCAGGTTGAGGACCTCCATTGTGAATGTATATGGGGGTGGGATTAACATGAGGATTACGGGGATGTCTTTTCCCATGCCTTACAAAGTTGTGATCGTATTAAAGGAAGGTCACATGCCATAAACCAGTGTATAAGAGGCCAGGCCTCTGAGTGGCTGTTGGAGCACCTCGAGACGATACCTTGTTGTCTGATCTGATGTGTTCTGCTCCGTCGGAATAAACTTCTGTTTCCTGCCTTCTGGTCTCCGGCGCCTGCCTCATTGCTTGGTAATTTGAATGGTACAAGGGCGGTTAGCGCCGGGCAAATCTTGGGAAAGGTCCTAGCCCTACCTTTTTCTAACACACCCCCCACATGTGAGGCAAATGAAACAGCAGAGGATGAAGATGTGGATGAAACCGCCTTACTGGTAAGAAGAAAACTGTAGCATTCATCTCCATCATATGACCTGTGTCTACTTGGTTCTGCCCTCTTCATCATCACCTTCCAATGTCCCCCGATACACTCTGCGACACTCACCTTGAACCCCGACATGGATTGCCATAATCTATTTGATCGCCAATGACACAGCAATCAGACTATGGACTGTCATTCCCTGAAGGAGTCTGGCTGTCCCTCCACGGGCCAACATTGTAAAGTGGGGTTTGCATGGTCCTATACTGCTCCAACTGCAACACTCCACTGAATGTGCATTAAACATTCATAATCACACAGATGTGTCACGTCTTTGATCTTTCAAGTCTGGAAGTATGGATGAATGTAGGCTCAGAGATTCCCCCCTACGTCCACGTTGCTCATGTCATTGGACTTGGGTCACAGGCTGACACATCGGTGAAGGACAGACCCTACTAGAAGTATGCATTGTAACAATGTAAGGATGCTTCTGAGCACTCTGCTCAGAAGGTCATGAGATCTAAAAACACAGGGGCATATTACCAAGGGCCATTATCGCCGCATTAGCGGGACTTTTTCCCGCTAATACGGGAGTGCGCTAGGGGGGCGGCTTGGGACCCGGTCTTTGATAAGAGGGTCAGCGCGTTAAGAGGAGTGCTGCCTCTTGCTTTCTGGTGTGCCAGATTTTGAAAGCCCTTGCTAGCCTCCGGTTAGCCCATATTGCTGGTGCCTGTGCCAGTCTAACTCTCCTTCCCCTGCCCTAAAGGGCCTAGTCATGGCAGAGGGGTATTATGTTGAGGAGGAAACCCACCAGTACTTGGGGGATGACAAATTCTATGAAGCTGTTGATCAGTCCATCTATAGGTGTGTGCAGGAGATCGTAGGGCCTATGGAGGACAGACTCTCGGCCCGCATTGTGGAAAAGTGCGCTAAGTTGGCCTCTACACCACTAGGTACCCAGGGTAATGCCCCTACCACTTCAGAGGTTAAACCACCTGCCCCCAAGAAGGCATGCAGTGATGGCGGCTCCGGGGGGGGCGCAAGGGGTGGATAAGGACGCCTTTGAACGCCTCCGAGATGCGTTCCTGGCTAAGGCAACCGAGCCTGACACCCCTGCGTCGCTCCCAGCCCCGGGCCCTTCGGGGTCGACCGCGATGGCCCCTTCCTCCCCGGGAGGGCTCTCCCCGGCGGACACGGATGATGACGAAGATTCAGTGCGCTCGTGGCGCCCGTCAGGATCAGCGGCTGAGTTGCCTCATGATGCCTCGGGTATGCTTGACCCGGACGATATTATTCATCCGAGGTCGGCAGCCTGGGCACCGGGCGACAAAGTCGCGAAGTTCGTGGCGGGGCGTCTACGCAAGCCATTGGAAAAGGAGGCACGTAGTTGCCTCAGGGGAGAGTGTCCGCGGCCGACACTGAAGGGGAAAGTGGCCCTGACCCCTGAGTTAGACGGGAAAAAGGCCACTTTTATGGCTAAGTTTGTTAAAGACCCGCGAAAAGGCATTGACCTTTCCTGGCGGTCATGCCAGGACAAGCTTTTAGATACCATAGGCCCCCTAACGAAGATCCTAGACATGGCGGAGGAGGCCAAAGTTTCCGGTTCCACCATTTCCCCAGAAGTTTTATCCAATTGGGCTCAGAGAGCAGTGATATTTTTGGGCAACGCTAATTGCGCCCTTTCAACGGAGCGTAGACGCTCGCTGCTCATTAAATTAGATCCCAAACTGGGAGGCCTAGCCTCGTCGGAGGCGGGAGCAGTAGCGCAGGGTGGCCTATTTGGAGATCCATTCATAAAAGAACTGGGGAAGTTTGTCTCCACCTTTTCATCCCTAGACAGGGCACAATCCACCATCAAGAGGGTGTTTAACCAACGTTTTTCTTGGGGGGCCGGTCGTGGTAGGGGCCTCACGACCGGCCGTGGCCGACAGAACCAATCAAATAAAGGTCAAGGCTCCGGCAGAGGTCAATACAACTCCTCGGCCAATTACACTAACTTCTACCCCTCCAGGGGTCAGCGCTTCAGAGGAGGCCGCGGCGGCTTCAGGAATGATGCAGGCAACAACAATTCTCACTGTGAGTGTAATCCCGGTGGACCAGGTTCAGATTGGGGGGAGACTGGCCTGCTTCCCGTAGGCCTGGTCAGCACTTACGAAGGACGCGTGGGTTCTTCAAACAGTGCGTGGTTTCCGCATAGACTTCTACGATCACCCGTTTCAATTAAGGGATCCACGTCCCATTCTTTTTTCCCAAGAGGATGCCCGGTTGATCGACGAGGAGGTCTCGGCGCTGTGCCGAAAAGGAGCCATCTGTCGTTCAACATGGCATCCCTCAGGGTTCCGCAGCAACATCTTCCTAGTGGAAAAGATGGATGGAGGCAAGAGACCTGTGATAAATCTCCGAGAGTTCAATGGTTGGTTGGTCTACAACCATTTCAAGATGGAGGGTATCCATCTTCTGAGGGACGTCCTCCGGTCGAACGACTGGATGGTCCGCTTGGACCTAAAGGACGCTTACTTGGTAGTGCCCATTCACCCGCCTCACCGTTGATTCCTGCAGTTCCTCTGGTGGGACCAGGTTTACGAGTTCACGGCCCTCCCTTTCGGGCTCTCCTCGGCTCCGTGGTTTCACCAAGCTGTTACGTCCAGCGGTGGAGGTTCTTCGGATTCAGGGCATTCGGATGATCGTCTATCTAGACGACATCCTCTTGATGGCGCAATGTCCCAACAAGCTGATTCTTTAGCTCAACCAAACAATAACGTTATTGCAGGGCCTGGGTTTCATTGTCAACCAGGACAAGTCTGTCTTGACGCCTTCCCAGAAGATGGTGTTCCTGGGTTTCCTAGTGGACTCAGTGCAGGCCTCCCTCAGTCTGCCATCACGGAAGATGGCCAAGATCAGGCACGAGCTCCGGCAGACGATCACCAAGGATCGCACGTCCCTGCGTCAGATCGCCAGGGTGGTGGGCCTCCTCTCATCCTCCATCCAGGCGATCTTTCCGGGTCCGCTTCATTATCGGGCCCTTCAGAGCCTCAAAGCGTATCACCTCCGGAAGGGTCTGTCTTACGAACAGTTGGTTCCATTGTCCGAAGAGGTAAAGGAGGAGATGTCCTGGTGGCTCTCCCACATGGAGGCCTGGAACGGCCGGGCGATATTCGGGTCAGTTCCAGACCTGATAATAGAGTCGGACGCCAGCAGATCTGGTTGGGGCGCCCGTTGCGGCGATTTCTGCACAGGCGGAGGTTGGTCGTCAGAGGAGCAGCAACTCCATATCAATTGTCTGGAGCTCCTCGCAGGTTCTTTCGCAGTCCGTTGTTGGACCAAAGACTCAGCGTCATCGTGCGTCCTTTTACGAATGGACAACATCTCGGCGGTGCGCTATGTCAATCACCTGGGCGGTCCTCGGTCCAAGGCCCTGGCGAATTTGGCAAAGAATTTTTGGGATCACTGCCTCGCCCACCAGGTCTCGGTGACAGCGGAGTACCTACCGGGTCGGGCCAACCAGGTGGCAGACTGGCACTCGAGGTACCTGCGGGACTCGAGTCTATGGAAGTTGGACACACAGGTGTTCCATTGGCTACAAACCATTTGGGGCCCGTTCTCGGTGGACCTGTTTGCGTCCCGCCTCGACTTCCAGTTACCAAGGTTCTTCAGCTGGAGGCCAGATCCTCTAGCGGAGGCCACGGATGTGTTCCTCCAAGACTGGAGTCAGGAACGCCCGTATGCTTTTCCACCATTTTCGATGATAATGAGATCGGCGGCCCTCCTTCACCGCCAGCAGGCGGAAGTGGTGATGGTGACGCCATGGTGGAGGTCGCAAGTTTGGTTTCCGGTTCTTCTGGAACTTTCTTGGGATTCTCCAATCCTACTCCCCCGGCTCCCTCATCTTCTCCTCAATCCAGACGGGGACCCGCATCACCTGATAATGCAGGATTCTCTCCACCTCATGGCATGGAGGCTTTCCGGAGACGCTGGTCGCTCCCAGGCCTTTCGGGAGCAGCTGACTCCTTTTTGTCTAAAGCATGGGCCAGCAGTACCACGAAGAGATATAGATCAGCGTGGTCCAGGTGGGTTCGTTGGTGTCTTCGACGGGACCTGGATCCCCTGGTCGCAGGAGTCGTTCACGTACTAAATTTCCTGGCAGAGCTAGCGACTAGTGGTTTGGCTTACCGAACCATTAATGCCATTCGCTCTGCGATTTCGGCGGCACATGAACAGATAGACGGTGCCCCGGTTGGGGAACACCCCCTGGTGTGCAGGCTCCTTTGGGGGGTACGTCTTGATTTGCCCCCGGAGCCGAGGTATTCTGTCCTTTGGGACGTTAATGTGGTCCTGAATCTTTTCCTTTCCTGGTAACAGAATAGATATCTTTCTCTGAAAGAACTATCGGCAAAATTGGCCATGCTCTTGTGCCTGGTGTCGTGTCGTAGGGTGTCTGATGTACGTGCTTTGGATATTTCAGCGAGAGTGTTCTCCCCGGATGGGGTTACCTTCACGGTGGGTCGTCGAACGAAGTCCACAACGAGATCTATATCTTACCCGGCCTTCGTGGACGTTCCCAAACTATGTGTGGTCCAGTGCCTAAAAGCATACGAAGATATGACTTTAGAACTTCGTCCTCCGGGCGAACAGCAGCTCCTGATTGCACTGCGAAAACCGCATAAGGCGGTATCCTCTCCCACCATAGCCCGTTAGGTACGGTGGATACTGCAAGAGGCTGGCATTGATACCAAGCAGTTTGGAGCTCATTCGGCCAGAGGTGCCATGGCCTCGAAAGCTTTCTCCTTGGGAGCGCATTTGGAGGACCTAATGCGCGCTGCGGATTGGTCCTCGGATTCCACTTTCAAACGGTTTTATTTCAAGCCAGTGGTGGATATTGCGCATTTGGTGGTCAGTCAGCTTTAAACAAGCATAATCTGAAGCTTCCGGTCCTGACATAGAATCGAAATTTGCCTAGCATAGTAACGGTAAGTTTCAATTCTATTAAGCATAAGTTGTGGGATCAGTGGGTCACTGGTCCCATCCTTGGGTGCACACTGTGATTCCTCTGTGGTTCATAGAGGTTCCAGACTTGGTTACTTATAAACTGTTCATATTTATTATATTCATAAACATGTTGGATTATTTCATTTTCAACATCTTGATTTAGAGTTTAACGTCAATCCAATGCATTTCGGGGCTATATGTTGCCCCTTCATCAGGGATGAAGTACTGTAATAAAATTCCAAAAAGAACGTGTAAGTAGTGGTGAAGAATGAATGTAAAACGTGTCTGGTGCTTGGGAAATAATAAAGGTTGTGCGGGGGAGCGGGGTGGTGTGTAGCTATTATGGGGTCACCTTCATGCATTCCCATTTATCCATGTTCGAGAGAGAAAGTAAAAAGAAAATCATGTTTCCATGATCGCTTACGTGTATCCAAAGCCTGACGGTAATGCCGGTGTGCTAAATAAGTGAGAAAAGCGCAAGTTGTAAGTCTGCCTTTAAATTGCTATGGCGCTTACATTCGGTGGTGGGTCATGCTGTCCACTAACCTGGTTAAGGCGGAGGTTAAGCTTCCAGGTTTGTCCGTTCGTGACGCCGGTCAGGACGCGGGGAGTTCCTGCCGCGTTTGATCAGTTACGTTAGTAGCGGTCACGTGGGGGGTAGACATAGTGAACAGACTCGCGGGTGCAACATCGCTTGTCTATTAGAAGAGTGACTATCTGAAGAAGAAAGGTCATACAGTGCCTGGGGTGGTTCAAATGTGATATTAGTGCGTGTGCAATAATTATTAAAGGTTAAAAAATGTTAAAAAATAAAAAGATTAATAAATAATAAAGATTGTCCATAAGGGACAGATATTCCTAATTAGGTAAACTCATTGTGTGTGTGCTATTAAGGTATGGATCTCAGTGCATACAGTAAAAAACAGTACATAAGTTGGAAAACAACAGAAAGCCTTTTAGTTGCTCCAAGGGCAACTTTCATAGATAGCAAGACAGTTCAATTCGATCATTGAGGCCCGTGGGCTTCTGTGTGGAAAGTCTTTGAATCCAGACTTTCCACACAGAAGCCCACGGGCCTCAATGATCGAATTGAACTGTCTTGCTATCTATGAAAGTTGCCCTTGGAGCAACTAAAAGGCTTTCTGTTGTTTTCCAACTTATGTACTGTTTTTTACTGTATGCACTGAGATCCATACCTTAATAGCACACACACAATGAGTTTACCTAATTAGGAATATCTGTCCCTTATGGACAATCTTTATTATTTATTAATCTTTTTATTTTTTAACATTTTTTAACCTTTAATAATTATTGCACACGCACTAATATCACATTTGAACCACCCCAGGCACTGTATGACCTTTCTTCTTCAGATAGTCACTCTTCTAATAGACAAGCGATGTTGCACCCGCGAGTCTGTTCACTATGTCTACCCCCCACGTGACCGCTACTAACGTAACTGATCAAACGCGGCAGGAACTCCCCGCGTCCTGACCGGCGTCACGAACGGACAAACCTGGAAGCTTAACCTCCGCCTTAACCAGGTTAGTGGACAGCATGACCCACCACCGAATGTAAGCGCCATAGCAATTTAAAGGCAGACTTACAACTTGCGCTTTTCTCACTTATTTAGCACACCGGCATTACCGTCAGGCTTTGGATACACGTAAGCGATCATGGAAACATGATTTTCTTTTTACTTTCTCTCTCGAACATGGATAAATGGGAATGCATGAAGGTGACCCCATAATAGCTACACACCACCCCGCTCCCCCGCACAACCTTTATTATTTCCCAAGCACCAGACACGTTTTACATTCATTCTTCACCACTACTTACACGTTCTTTTTGGAATTTTATTACAGTACTTCATCCCTGATGAAGGGGCAACATATAGCCCCGAAATGCATTGGATTGACGTTAAACTCTAAATCAAGATGTTGAAAATGAAATAATCCAACATGTTTATGAATATAATAAATATGAACAGTTTATAAGTAACCAAGTCTGGAACCTCTATGAACCACAGAGGAATCACAGTGTGCACCCAAGGATGGGACCAGTGACCCACTGATCCCACAACTTATGGTTATACTTTAGCGTCACGGACACTTGACGTTACTTGAGTAGCACCTAAACTTAAGCAAACTATCCTAAACCTAACAAACTGCTGTGCATCTATCCCAACCACATTGTCAATTCTATTAAGGACACGGAGGCGAGGATTATCCCACCCACATTCCTGCAGAGGTCCCTCCCCGTATTGGTGTAAGTAAACAACTTTTGAAGGTACTTGCTTCTAATGTATCTGCATACGTATTGTTCTTGACTTGTTCTGCTCAACTATAAACATTTACGGCGCTGACGCTGTTGCTATTTTTCCTTCCAGGTAATGAGACTAAACAGGATCGTGGCTGATTTGGCGTGACTCGCGCGAAGAAAGAGGAAGGGATCACAAGATGAACGCCCTACCTTACCGCAGTAGACACTATGGAAGGACTATGTTTATGGACTGATGGGAGTTGTAGCTTATCCCATGTGTTATAATGTTTTTGCGATATGTTTATCCCAGTGTTGAGTGGTATAGCATATCCTTTACAAAAAATCTTTCTTTTCTGGCTGCTATGTGGTTTTCTGTTTAATAAACAGTGAAGAGAGAAAAGCATAATCCTCGCCTCCGTGTCCTTAATAGAATTGAAACTTACCGTTACTATGCTAGGCAAATTTCGATTCTATGCCCCATCACAAGAAATCTGCAGTGACAAATCTAATTATATTTCCAAAAAAATAAAATCATCACTTTGTTAAGTAATCTCCCCGTTTACTCATGGGTTGGACTGGGATAGAAAATAGGTCTGGACACCAAAATAAAAGCGCTCCCCCCAATAGTGAATTAGAAGGCTAAAAAAAGTAGCCTACGCTAGCAAATTGGGGCAGCTTTCAACCTGTAAAGACACTCTGTATAAGTATTTTGCAAGGTATAAAAGACTGAATGGGTTCTAAATTGCTGAAGTCGATGTTTGTTTTAATATCATTGTATCAACAATACAAACTGCCCAAGCAGACCATAAAACCGACCCACAAACAGCCTAAAAACAGGCCCACACATTGACCTGTGTGTCCAGCCCATCAGGCATAGCCTGTTTGCCCTGCATGCCAGGCCGACCATGGTAGAGAATATGCAGTCAAATGAGGTACCATTAGCAAGACGGATTACTTTTACTCCAGTAATAGAATCCAAAGTAGGATTTGTTTTCTCAGCCATTTCCTAATCCTCACCCACTGATGTGGCTGAGAATAGGCAAATAAAAAGAGTCTTGTTCCAGCACTTATACAATGCTCAATTCTTCCTCCTTCTGGGTCTCCATCCATGCCAAATGGAAAGCAGGAATGGTGACACCTTTGTCAAAATAAAAGCATCTCTGATTCCCAATGTTCTATTTAATTACCGTCCAATTTATTTGCAACTCACCCTTCCAAACTGACTGAAACCTTGGTTCACAGACTATGGTTTAAACATCGACAATCTAACGATGCATTTCATCTGCATTCTGTAAAGGTTTCAGAACAGAAACTGTGTTGGTCAAGATGATCGATGATCTCAGACTAATAAAAGATGTAGATATTGTCTGCACCCTGATTGTGTTAGATCTACGGGTATGTTTGACAAACCATCTCTCATTCCACACTAATCAAGCTCCTAGAAGATTGCGGCATAGGTGGGGGCGTGGTTTCTGTGCTAATCCAAGATGGCCTGACTCCTACTGACCGGTGAGCCTTTGGTGACCCTTTTTGCTGCCGGAGACCTCTTTAACGCTCGCAGATGGAAGAGGCTTCACGGCGCCTCTCCCTCACGATGTTGTGAGTTGCTGTAGTTTTGCATAACTCCCGCTTTTGTGCTCTTTCTAGCCATAATGGCCCTGGGGGTTTCTCTTCACAATTATGCTGTGCCAGCCATTTTGAAAGGTGAGCGTGTTCCTTTTCTTTATGTGGCGGCTAAACTACGCTGTGCTCATGTTTTTACAGGCAATTTGAAATGTGCTAAGCTTCAAGCTTCATATCAACTTATTTTTTCTCTTCTTTTATGTTTTTTTACATGACCCTATGTAAGGGAAGGCTTAATCTTTTTGGCTTGGAAGCCTTTTCTCCACAGTAATTTGGATCTGTGGGGTACATTTTCCTGCATATAACTGATATGTCATTGGTATCCAATATATAAGTACTAGACACTGTTTTTGAACCCTCATCTTTATTATCTAAGAGGGAGGTGAACCCTGCGGTCTTTTTTATATATCCTGTGTGCTTCACTCTTTTAGAACTGTGGATTACTTGGATTCTCCTCATTGCGTAACTGAAACTACCTTGCATCATTGAGGGTTCTACTTTTTGTTTGCAATGTACAAGGGGGCATATGTATCAAAGGATACATTTGCGATTCTCAAATAGCGATTTTTAGAGAATCGCTATTTGAGAATCGCAAAACGCTATGTATGTAGTAGGATTTGCAAATAATTTTGAGGCCCATAGGAATGAATAGGAAGAATTCTCAATTTGCGATTCTCAATTAGAGAATCGCAAATTGAGAATGCAAATTCAGGGCATGTATGTGCGCCACATGGCACTTTGAAAAATGCGAAAAAGTGAATTTTTCAAAGAAATCCCAAATTACCACCAACTCAAAGTTGGTGGTAATTTGCGATTCCTTAAGGCCAAATTGAACTTTTTCTGTGCTTCTTACATTGCATTTACAGAATCACAATTTGCGATTTCTTATATGCAATCGCAAAGTAGGGAATCGCAAATTCCTTATTTTGTGAGGTTGGTTTTGATTCCTACATACCACTAAGTCCAGTTGCGACCGCAAACACTGAAAGTCTGCGAATTTCGGAATTCGCGATCGCAGTTTGAAATGATACATATGGCCATATATCTTTAAAGGGTTGGAACAATGCATTTTAATAAATAGGACAAAACGTCCCCACTTGGCACTCCAATGAATCAGCTTTATAAATTAAACCATTCATCCATTTGATATATTCTTCTTCTGTTTATTAATCTTCCAAGGTTTTCAAAAAGATACATAGTGTTCAAGGATACAATACATCGTAGTTTATTCTTTGATTATGCATATGTGAAAAAACCCAAAGCATTTCGGGCTTAGCCCTTCGACAGGGGGTAATTGCTAAAAAGTGATATCACTCCTTAATCAACGCTCAATCTTCTTTTAAAAAAGTTTGAGTTTATTAAGAACAGCAAGAAAAAGAACTGCAATACAATGAATATAATAAGTCCTATTTAACATAAAGATTAAAAAGAAAATATAAAAAGGTTATCATGATCATGCTGTGTGCAAAGGAAAATATACATAATATAAACACTAAAAGGAAGGAAGGGGTAGGAGGGAAGGAACAATACACAACTACTTTATAATACTAAGAGTAAAAAATATTATAAATGATTAAGTGATTAAACACTGTAAGCATAATAGTAAGACAAATGAAATAACATATTATAAATATAAAGGGGTAAATATCTTCTAATATAAAACAGAGACAACAGGGTGAAATTAAGGTGGCTTCCTTTCAATTTAAGAATCACAAATTGAGAATGCAATTTCAAGGGTGCCAGGGTGTCAAAAGGACACCCTGTTGCATCCCTGAAATGTGCATGCCTAAGGGCATGTATGTGCACCATATGGCACTTTGAAAAATGCAAAAAAGTGCATTTTTCAAAGAAATCGAAAATTACCACCAACTTGATGTTGGTGTTAATTTGTGATTTCTTAAGGAGAATTCGCACAACTTGCTTGTTTTTAACATCGCATTTAAGGAATTGCAATTTGCAATCCCTTGAATGCTTTCACAAAATAAGGAATCGCAAATTCTGTGATTCCCTATTTTGTGAGGGCCTTTTGGGATGATACATCCCAAAAGGTTTTTTCCCGTTTGCAAACAGGCCGATTCTGAGAATCGGACCGTTTGAGAACAGGAAATGGGCTTCATACATATGCCCCATAGTGCTCCACATAAACCTCCCTTTCTCTTATATGGGGAGTCTAAGAAATCTTAAGCTTTCAGTTTCCTCCAAACATACCATACCCTCTAACTCAGATTCTACTCACAACGACATGGTGGACAACTCCCCTCACAGATCTGAACCTTTACCAGGTGCCATTACAAAATCACAGCTTTCAAGCAAGATGACTGTGGGATCCATTACATGACCAAAGAAAGATCCTCCGTCTCCAGTGCACTCCTCTTCAGCTTCCATGGATATGATTCTTGAGGAAATTTGTGCTTTGAAACCCTTCATGGAGGAAACTTATAAAATATTGTAACACCTGGATGAAAAATGGTCTTCTTTGGAATCAAGTGTGCTTGTTGTGGAACACAAAATGGAATCTTTTCAGTCTGCATGTTCTTGTATTTCTTTTCTAGAGCCAGAAATAACTTTCCTCAAAAATTACACAGGGGCCTTGGAAAATCGAAACTGCAGGATTAACCTCCGCATTTACTTTCTGAAAACATGGAGTGTTCTAATACAACATTTTTTAAATTTGCCTAAGCTTTTGGATATGTCTACTACTGCTCCACTTAACATACAATGAATTACAGGCTCAAGCCAAGCATCTCAGCATTAACCACAAGGTGTCATCTTGTTCTTTTTGCAATATTCTGACCTACTACAAGTCATGTCAACTGTGGAATCCAAATAACAAATCTATTGGGAGGGTCATCGATTACACTTTTCTCAGGATGTTGCTGAGGTGACTGCAGTTTGGTGGAAAAAATTCCTTGATCTCTGTCCTCAACAAAGAACTATGAATTCCAGATACGATCTAATTCACCCATGTCTATTTAAAGTTACTTACTAAGAAAAGACAACCACATATGAGGAGCTGGCTGCATTACAGGAATTTCTTCAACAGCATGAAGCAGATGTCATGGACACTTCAAAGTCTATTTGACTGTTATTTTGTTTTAGTTTTTTCTGGCTGCTTTACTTTTTGTATAACTCACTGAATGTTTGTTTTACTCTTGCTTAATTTTTAAGTTGCTCTTTCTCTTGTCTTTTTTCTCTTTTTAATTTCTTTTTTATTTGTATTGTCTCTTCTTCTGTTTAATACAGGTGTATTTCTCGCTCCCTGTCCCCATATCGTCTCCTCTGTGTGTTGATGCCATTATTCAATTCAAGGCTGCCCTGACGTTCGGTGGAGCTGGAGTGCTGTCGTCGTCATCTTTTGGTGTTGTCACCCCCATTTTGTCTTTGTGTTTGTAGGTATGTTCCTCAGTCATCATTTGTATAACTTGTACTGTCTTTTTGTTTCTTGTTGTATTTCTGCTTTTTTGGCATTTCCTTATATGGTTCTTTTCTATCATTTTCTTCTTCCTATTATTTATTTCATTACTCATTTTCTCCTTTTTCTTCTTCTGATCAAACAAAAGCTCTATCTCTATCCATTTTGCCTTTCATATTTGTCTTATCCTGATCTCAATTTTGCTACTGTAGGCATATTGATTGTTCAAGTTATTATTTTCATGTCACATTCTGGGTTAATACTTGGGGTATTAAAGGGTTAGGTAATCCTATTAAAAGGAAACGTGTGTAAAGGGGGCATGGCCAAGATGGCGGGCTGAGAGGACGCTCTTGCCGTGAGCTCCCGAGCCCCTGGAAACCCTGCACCGTTTTCCACCGCTGATCTCCCCCGGATCGAGCGGGAAACACGCCCAGTGCACCCCAAGGGTGTGTGGAGCAGACCGCAGCCCCCAATTTCTTTGTTGCGGTGGCGGTGCCGAAACGGGGCCGGCCCACGGCGAGAGCCGTCTGAAGAACCGCCGAGAGGCCGGAAGCCCATTGACCGCGGACCTCCGGGGATCCGGATAGGAGGTCTAGGAGCACAGGGAGGACTAGCGGCTTGCGAGTGCTCCGACGGCGAGACCCCAGCGTGGCTTAGACACGGTCATCCCCTGCGGAGCGGAGTCGAGTTAGCGGAGAGCAGAGAGGCGGAGCCGACAGGAAGCAGCTACGCAAACCCGGGGATCAGGTAGGCCGCGAGGCCTAAGCCATAGGGCCCGGCCCCGGGCCCCGCCCTGCGCCCCTACCGGGTGTTTCCGGACTATCGGACGCTCAGAGTCACCCTCGCTGCCTGCAGGGCCTGACCCCTCCCCGGTCCCTGCCACAGAACGATCTACTTAGCCGGCCTTGAAACAAGTCATACACGAGCGGGCCCGGACTCCGGCTACTGAGCTGAAGTAGGCCCCAAGTCATCCCGCCTTCTCCACGTGGAACCTTGGCTGGCCCGTGTAGCGACGGATAATTACAGCGAGCCCCGGGAGAAGTGAGCTATCCGCAAATGCGGCCCAGACGGGGTCACTGGCAGTGGTGTGGAGCGACGACCGGAGGGGGACCCGTCCTGTGACGCCTCTGTCTGTAACAGAAGATCTAGTCCTCGACCCTGGCCGAAGAGGGGCAGCTCACGTACAGCCCAGAAGACGAGACTGCGCCACAACCACGCTGGTCCTCAAGGACGAAGCAGGTTGCCACCTTGGACGGGGGCGCGTCGGTCACACCAGCCCTGCAGAGCAGCCATCGCTCCAGGCACTCGGAGGCACCCAGCAGTGCTCTAGTTTGAATCGGCGCTACGGAGTCCGGGGATTCCACTGGTGGTGGGGGTTGCCGCCCTATGACAGACTGCTATACGGGCCCTGACCCTTCCTCACCATAGCGCGTGGGCCTCTGTGACTCCCCACCCCCACGATGTCGAATGTAAGAGGGTCGAAGAAAGGAGACCGGACCTTGCCAGATATGCTGGGCAGAGGCGCCCCGAGACAAGACAGGAACCAGCCAGCCCCGAGCCCTCCGACCAGCTCTCGGGGTGCGGAAGGCGGGGAACCTCCGGTAACTAGATCTTTTCTGGAGTCGCTGTTCAGCTCTTTGAGGGAGGACTTTCAAGCCCTAAAACAGGAGGTGGCCGGGGAGGTCCGAGAAGTTCGGAGAGAGGTTGACTCCCTGGGAGAGAGAGTGAACATGGTGGAGGCGGCTGGCCACTCCAGAGATGAGGAAATCACTCATCTACTGCAGGAGGTCCTGAGACTGAGAGATCAACAGATCGACCTACAAGCCCATGCCGAGGACCTTGAAAACAGGTCAAGGCGCAACAACATCCGGGTCCGAGGCGTTCCATCCAGTGAGGAGGGTGAGGATGTGGCCGCCTACCTGGGGGCCCTGTTCCGTGAAATCCTGGGAGAATCTGAAGACTTCCTGATCCGAATTGACAGGGCACATAGAGTGGGTCGAACCCGAAGGACCTCGGCGCCCCCTCCAGACATTTTAGCCTTCCTGCCGGACTTCCCTCTGAAGGAGCGGATTCTCCGTGAGGCCAGGCGACAGCAGCCTTTACGTTTCCGAGACCACCAAGTGGCTCTGTATCAGGACTTGTCCACAATAACGTTGCAGAAACGGAAGGCCTTTAAAATTGCTACGGATTTTTTGAGGGAACATGGCACACTGTACTCATGGGGTCATCCCTTTCGACTCATCTTTCGCTGGAATGGGGCTCAGCACCAGCTCCGATCCCTCCAGGACGTTTGCGGAGTACTGGGAATCACCGCAACGGACACAGACACTCCGGCGCCTCGTCATAGGCGAAGCACACGAGGCGGCTGGATGCTGGCCGGGGGACGGCGGTCCACACCGCCGCCCACAAGACCCACTCGCCTACAATTCTAGCGGAAATGACCAGCGTCATACAGGAGGCTTCCAGGACCACGGCGGCTGGTGATGTGGCCTTGACGGCTTGAACATACTCCGGGGGGAGATTGCAGTAGCCTTATCTTCATTGCAGGTACGGGGGTTCCGGGGATGGGGGGGGTGGCGGGAGCACTGGAGGTTGTGGCTGGACGTCCACTTTTTTTTTTTTTATAAATTTTTTATTGAACATAGCAATGGTTAATCAGTGATACAATGCATCTTTACAGATTTAAATAAATAAATAAAGAAGAAAGACATCTATATACAAATATATATCAGACATGAGAATTAGGAAAAGGGGAAGAGATTCATCGAGCACAGTTAAAAGGGAATACAGACAATGATTTAATCTAGAAGGGACTGTGCAAAATCCGCAATTTATAAAGTGTCGTTGTAAATAAGTGCAAAAGCCTACAATAAAGTGCTACTGCATGTGCAAAGAACTATGATACAGCGATAACCAAAAGAAGTGCTAGTGCTTTTAATTGTACTAACCCTTTCTTTATCTTTATTCTTCTTTTGCTGCTCATCCCTCCTTCAGTTGATCCAAATCCCCAAAATATTTCCAATTCCTTTCAAATCTCTTAATAGAACCTACTCTGCCCGCATATGCTTTTTCAAAAAAACAGGTTCTCCTCATCTTATTGAACCATTTTATAAGTGATGCAATTTCCCTTGATTTCCAGTTTTGTAGTATTAGAGAGCGGGCAATCGCGCATGATATAAATATAAATACCTCCTCCGATTTGTTGATATTGCTTCTATCCTTGCTTATTCCAAACAAGGCTACTTCTACCGTTGGCGGAAATGGTTTTCCAATGGCCAATTCAATTTGCGCGAATATCTCTTTCCAGAATGACTCCAACATCGGGCAGGCGAAAAAAATATGATACCATCCCCCCTGGCCATGTGCTAAACATCTAAAACACTTATTTTCTGTTCCAGGAAACATTTTTTCCAAAGCCTCTGGCGTATAATAGGCTAGCCAACGAGACAGAAAGGCCATCCTCTTATAGTTGGCAGCACGCAAGGATTTGTTTCCCAGTAAACAGAGAGCCTCCCAATCTTTGAAGGAAAAAAAGCACTGGGTCGAGAGACCTACTTTATTCAGATGTTTAACAATGAGTGGGGATTGGCCAGAGCCATGGAGCAATTTATACCATTGCCCTATCCCGCTGCTCTTCCTACCATAAAGGTTATTTAGTAAATTATTGGGGGTATTCAACAAGCCACTTCCTTCCTTTTTAATAAAATGAGTGATCTGAAGATATTCAAAAAAGGACAGACGCCTTAAAATGTTGGATCTAATTATCACCTCTTGCCAACTAATAACCCTATTTTGGACTAGCAAGTCTCTCAATTCCCGAAACCCACACAATTCCCATTTTTTAATCTTCGAGAAACTTAACGGAAGTCCTATTTTACTACATTCAAACAAACTTAGATATTGGGAACCATCAGAACCATGTTTTTTTAAAAAGCAGCAATAGGCGCGTAGTATATTCTTTCAGCGTCTTATACCTTGATTTTTGGGGGAGTTTTGCGGTCTTTAAAAAAATAGGGATTTGAGACCCTGCTTCTTGGACCATCTTCTCCAAAAAGAAATTGTCTCTTGTCTGATACACCCTTAAAAGACCTGCCACTATATCAAAGAATGCAGCTTCGTAGTATGTTTTTAAGTGGGGTGGGCCTCTGTGACTCCCCACCCCCACGATGTCGAATGTAAGAGGGTCGAAGAAAGGAGACCGGACCTTGCCAGATATGCTGGGCAGAGGCGCCCCGAGACAAGACAGGAACCAGCCAGCCCCGAGCCCTCCGACCAGCTCTCGGGGTGCGGAAGGCGGGGAACCTCCGGTAACTAGATCTTTTCTGGAGTCGCTGTTCAGCTCTTTGAGGGAGGACTTTCAAGCCCTAAAACAGGAGGTGGCCGGGGAGGTCCGAGAAGTTCGGAGAGAGGTTGACTCCCTGGGAGAGAGAGTGAACATGGTGGAGGCGGCTGGCCACTCCAGAGATGAGGAAATCACTCATCTACTGCAGGAGGTCCTGAGACTGAGAGATCAACAGACCGACCTACAAGCCCATGCAGAGGACCTTGAAAACAGGTCAAGGCGCAACAACATCCGGGTCCGAGGCGTTCCATCCAGTGAGGAGGGTGAGGATGTGGCCGCCTACCTGGGGGCCCTGTTCCGTGAAATCCTGGGAGAATCTGAAGACTTCCTGATCCGAATTGACAGGGCACATAGAGTGGGTCGAACCCGAAGGACCTCGGCGCCCCCTCCAGACATTTTAGCCTTCCTGCCGGACTTCCCTCTGAAGGAGCGGATTCTCCGTGAGGCCAGGCGACAGCAGCCTTTACGTTTCCGAGACCACCAAGTGGCTCTGTATCAGGACTTGTCCGCAATAACGTTGCAGAAACGGAAGGCCTTTAAAATTGCTACGGATTTTTTGAGGGAACATGGCACACTGTACTCATGGGGTCATCCCTTTCGACTCATCTTTCGCTGGAATGGGGCTCAGCACCAGCTCCGATCCCTCCAGGACGTTTGCGGAGTACTGGGAATCACCGCGACGGACACAGACACTCCGGCGCCTCGTCATAGGCGAAGCACACGAGGCGGCTGGCTGCTGGCCGGGGGACGGCGGTCCACACCGCCGCCCACAAGACCCACTCGCCTACAATTCTAGCGGAAATGACCAGCGTCATACAGGAGGCTTCCAGGACCACGGCGGCTGGTGATGTGGCCTTGACGGCTTGAACATACTCCGGGGGGAGATTGCAGTAGCCTTATCTTCATTGCAGGTACGGGGGTTCCGGGGATGGGGGGGGTGGCGGGAGCACTGGAGGTTGTGGCTGGACGTCCACTTTTTTTTTTTTTTATAAATTTTTTATTGAACATAGCAATGGTTAATCAGTGGTACAATGCATCTTTACAGATTTAAATAAATAAATAAAGAAGAAAGACATCTATATACAAATATATATCAGACATGAGAATTAGGAAAAGGGGAAGAGATTCATCGAGCACAGTTAAAAGGGAATACAGACAATGATTTAATCTAGAAGGGACTGTGCAAAATCCGCAATTTATAAAGTGTCGTTGTAAATAAGTGCAAAAGCCTACAATAAAGTGCTACTGCATGTGCAAAGAACTATGATACAGCGATAACCAAAAGAAGTGCTAGTGCTTTTAATTGTACTAACCCTTTCTTTATCTTTATTCTTCTTTTGCTGCTCATCCCTCCTTCAGTTGATCCAAATCCCCAAAATATTTCCAATTCCTTTCAAATCTCTTAATAGAACCTACTCTGCCCGCATATGCTTTTTCAAAAAAACAGGTTCTCCTCATCTTATTGAACCATTTTATAAGTGATGGAATTTCCCTTGATTTCCAGTTTTGTAGTATTAGAGAGCGGGCAATCGCGCATGATATAAATATAAATACCTCCTCCGATTTGTTGATATTGCTTCTATCCTTGCTTATTCCAAACAAGGCTACTTCTACCGTTGGCGGAAATGGTTTTCCAATGGCCAATTCAATTTGCGCGAATATCTCTTTCCAGAATGACTCCAACATCGGGCAGGTGAAAAAAATATGATACCATCCCCCCTGGCCATGTGCTAAACATCTAAAACACTTATTTTCTGTTCCAGGAAACATTTTTTCCAAAGCCTCTGGCGTATAATAGGCTAGCCAACGAGACAGAAAGGCCATCCTCTTATAGTTGGCAGCACGCAAGGATTTGTTTCCCAGTAAACAGAGAGCCTCCCAATCTTTGAAGGAAAAAAAGCACTGGGTCGAGAGACCTACTTTATTCAGATGTTTAACAATGAGTGGGGATTGGCCAGAGCCATGGAGCAATTTATACCATTGCCCTATCCCGCTGCTCTTCCTACCATAAAGGTTATTTAGTAAATTATTGGGGGTATTCAACAAGCCACTTCCTTCCTTTTTAATAAAATGAGTGATCTGAAGATATTCAAAAAAGGACAGACGCCTTAAAATGTTGGATCTAATTATCACCTCTTGCCAACTAATAACCCTATTTTGGACTAGCAAGTCTCTCAATTCCCGAAACCCACACAATTCCCATTTTTTAATCTTCGAGAAACTTAACGGAAGTCCTATTTTACTACATTCAAACAAACTTAGATATTGGGAACCATCAGAACCATGTTTTTTTAAAAAGCAGCAATAGGCGCGTAGTATATTCTTTCAGCGTCTTATACCTCGATTTTTTGGGGAGTTTTGCGGTCTTTAAAAAAATAGGGATTTGAGACCCTGCTTCTTGGACCATCTTCTCCAAAAAGAAATTGTCTCTTGTCTGATACACCCTTAAAAGACCTGCCACTATATCAAAGAATGCAGCTTCGTAGTATGTTTTTAAGTGGGGTAGCGCTAACCCTCCTTGATCTATTGTGAGTTGCACCACCGGGAGTTGAACTCTAGGAGTTTTATTACCCCAAATAAATCCTCTTAACATTGTTTCTAATTCTTTAAAGAAAGACAAATTAATTTTTAACGGTACATTAGTAAACAAAAATATAAGTAGAGGCAGAACTGACATTTTAACTATTGACACCCTACCAATCACTGTCAGGGGTAACAAGAGCCATTTATCTAACATATGCTTGATTTTATTTTTCATTCTCGTGTAATTTAGTTCTAAAAGCATATCATACTCTGCAGTTACAAAAATACCCAGATATCTTATTGGGTCTCTTTTTGCAGCTTGAGCTTGCAAGAAATTAGGGAGGAATCCTGTATCTGTATTTAAAGCAAGAACTTCAGTTTTTTTAGCATTTATCTTATATCCCCCAATCTTTTCATAAGCTTTAAACTCTTTCAATAAGTTCTCAACCACCCCCTTTTCCGGAGCAAGATAAAGAATAATGTCGTCAGCAAAAAGTTTTAGTTTAGACATGCCGAGGATGGGGGGCGTGATAGCTGCATTATCTCTAATCCTTGCCACCAAGGGCTCAATAAAAAAAGTAAACAGCAGGGGAGATAAAGGGCAGCCTTGCCTAGTGCCCCTGGTTACATTGATCCTGCCGGCCTGTTGTGCATTAATTATTACCTGAGCAGAGGCTCCAGAATATATATTATGTATCATCTTAATTATCTGAACCGGGAATCCAAATTGTCCAAGGGAATAAAATAGGGCGTCCCAATTTACCAAGTCGAATGCCTTTTCGGCATCAACCATTAAAATACAAGCTGGCAGCGAATTGGTAATCAGATAGTCCAAGGCCTGAATTAGGTTTTCCGTATTTGTGGCCATATAACGTCCTGCAATAAACCCGGTCTGGTCATGATGAATTACTTCCTGAGCTGCCAGGACAAATCTTTCTGCCCATATTTTCATAAGTATTTTGTAATCGGAGTTCAAAAGGCTAATTGGCCTGTATGAATTTACATCCTCCTTTTTTTAATCTTTTTTTAAAAAGCATATAATTGTCGATTCTTTGAAAGCCCCCGGAACCGAACCTCCTAATTTTATATGATTAAATAATTTTAATAGAGGTTGTTCTAATTCAGCAAGAAATACTTTGTAGAACTCTATAGGGTACCCATCCTGACCACAAGCCTTTCCCCCAGAGGTCGCCTTGATACTTGTACGAATTTCTAAAACAGTTAATTCCCTATCTATTTGTATCTTCCGGGATTCCGAGATTTTAGGAATCTCTAAATTCGCAAAATATTCGTGAATCTTTTCTTCCTCTACCTGGTAGTTTGTGGAATAGATTCTCTCAAAGTGATCTAGGAAAATCCCAGAGATCTTCTCATTTTCCACCACTTCGATCCCACTCAGAGGATCCTGGATTTTAACTATATGGGAAGATTCCTGTTTTTTTTTTGCAGAGTTGGCTAGTAATTTCCCAACCATCTGACTATCTTCATAGATACTTTGCTGGAAAGTTTTTGAGTTATTTATTTCTTCGAGAGTAAAAAAATCCCTTAAACATGCTTTAGCTTGCTCCAAGTGGTTTGGTTGAGACTGGAGCTGTAATAAATATTGCTCCTCGACAGTAGATTGTAATTTAGCTATTTTTAGTTTCCTTTCCTTCGCCTGAGCACTTGGGAATGCGATTATCTTACCCCGTGCTGCTGCTTTGAACCCACCCCAAACTGAGAAGGGTTCAGCTGAGTCTTGATTTATTTCGAAATATTCCACAATCCATGATCTAAATCCAGATACCCAGGTTTGGTCCTGAAGCAAAGTGCGATCTAACTGCCATCTTGGGCGCACCCTATCGGTCCCTCCCAAAACAAGATCCAGTTCAATTCTGCCATGGTCGGAGAAAGGATTGCATCCAATTAGATTATTTGAGATCTGCAAAGATCTTGATATCAAGAAAAAATCTATTCTGGATGCAGTCCGGAAACGATGGGAATAGCATGTGAACAGCTCCCTCTCTACATTCTTGGAGCGCCAGGGATCCCGAAGTTGGTATTCATCTACAAACGTTTCGAGAAAGCCTTTAGTTCTGGGCTTCAACTGTTTTTTATTTTTATTTGAAGTATCCCTTTTCAGATCTTGAATAAAGTTAAAATCCCCTCCACAAATAATTTGTCCTGGGACACCTCTTAACACCTCATGAATTTCTTTCAAAGAAGAAACATCGTCAAGAATTGGGCCGTAGTAGTTCACGAAGTTTAAGGGCTTCCCGTGAAGTTTAACTGTAACCCAAAGCCACCTTCCTTTGGAGTCCCTTCTGGTCTGAATAAACTCCCAGGGTAGATTCCTAGAGAAATAAATTGCTACCCCTCTCTGGGCAACTCCCGCAGATGAAAAAACAGCTTGACTAAAGTATCTCGGAATAAATAAGTTAGGGTCGTTCGTTTTCAGATGTGTCTCTTGAAAGTATACTACTTGAGGATTTAGTGAGATTACCCACTTTAAGAGAGCCCCATACTTTTGTTTGTTCAACATACCATTAGCATTGATTGACAGTGTCTTACATAAATCATGATTCATTTAAACTGAAATGTCTTATCCTTGTCAAGTACCAAATACTGAGAAAATAACTATTACATCCATTGCTCATGTATCTTTTTACTGCGTTTCTCACCCCCTGCTCCCCCCCACCCCAGGAATGTGGCAACCCTCCGCACTTCCACGCTGACCACATTCCTCCCTCCCTTCCTTTTCAACTGGGTGTCTTCTTCCTACACCCTGGGTGACCCGACTGACTGGACCCACCCTGTTTTTTTTTACCCAGGAAATGTGTTTTCCCCTTTTATAAAACGCTAGCTCACCCTTTTGCCTCCTCCTTCCCTACAAGAAGCCCACAGGATTCCAAGAGAGGACGAAGAGAGAGAAAAACCATTGAGGTAGGAAGGGAAGGGGAAAAGAGAAAAAAGAATGCCAAAGAAAGAAGAAAGAAAGAAGATTCTTCTCGACGTCCACTTGACTAACTTTCCACGGCCTTGTCCGTTACGGACCGGACTGGGACAATGGAATACTATGCATGGTTGGGGATGAGGGGGGTGGGCGAGGGAGTTGAACAGGGAAGTTTGAGGTTTGGGGAGTTCACATAGCGGCGGGGAAGGGGGGGTGGCGTTGGGCTCTGGGGAGGGGGTTCTTGCAGTTGGGGGGGAGGGGATACAGGGACTGTACTGTGCTATGATGTCATTTACTTTCACTGCTTGCTGTGGCTGCGTTTTGTTGCCTTTGAGTTTAGCCTTGCGGGCTGTGCCCGACTTGCTGAGCGCTACTGGTACTCTCCTCACTGATGGCCCTTAAGATTGTTACCTTGACTGTGAAGGGGCTGAATAACCCGGTCAAACGAAAGGCTGTACTGTCCCTACTTGAAGACACGCAGGCAGACATTTGTCTTCTGCAGGAAACCCACCTTTCACCTTTTAGCTAAAGTCTGCCACAGACTGCGAACCCCAAAATTCCCCACACAGCTCTTCTCTTCCTGCACTTCCAAAACAGCAGGGGTGGCGATCATGGTGTCTAGAAAGTTCAAAGGGGAGATACTACAAAAGGTAGCGGAACAAAAAGGGAGGCTTCTAGCTTACAGAGTCAAGGTGGGAGGTCTGGTATTCACTGTAGGCTCGATATATAGCCCCAACGACCATCAGGAACAGTTTTTGACCAGGGCACTGGAAGACGTGACAACCACCCCTGACAGACACATTGTTATGGGAGGGGACCTAAATATGGTCTTTGACGCGTCCCTAGACAGGTCAGCGCAAAGACGCCTGCAATCAGGGGAGCTCTCGCGCTCGATTAGGTCCCGCCTGGACGATCTAAACCTACATGATATGTGGCGCCGCCTCCACCCTATGACCCGTGCCTACTCATACTACTCCCTCTCCCACAAATCCTATGCGAGACTGGACCATCTCCTGGTGACAGGTCCGATGTGTGAGCTGGCCTCGGCCGCTGACATAGGAGTCCTGTCTCTCTCCGATCATGCCCCGGTGGAGGGCACCTTTCAACTGCCTCCTGTGTCTCCCTCACGAGGAGTCTGGCGTCTCAGGGACACTCTGCTACACAGACAATCAGTAGTGAAGCATATCGGCAAGTCAATTGAGGAATACAAGCGTCACAATGATAATGATGAAACCACCCGCGCGACACAATGGGCCGCCTTAAAAGCGGTGCTCCGCGGCGAGTTTATTGCAGTCCCCTCAGCGGAGAATAGAGATCGACAGCTAAAAAAAGACAAACTTACACGCAAGGTGAGGGAGCTGGAACAGGTGCATCAGCGGACAGGAGCCCCTCGAGTCTGGAGGCAAATTAAAGCCGCCAGGAAGCTCTTGTCCGCGCTCGACATGGACAGGGCGGAGTACGCGGTACTACGCCTGAAACACAAATACTACACTGGCAGAGACCGGTGTGGCCGGCTCCTTGCGCATAAGCTCTGCATACAACACCAGCAGCATCGGGTGAAAGAACTGTCGGTTCCTAACGGAGGGACAGTCACAGAAGATAACCAGATCGCGGAGGGCTTTCGTAGATACTACGCCGATCTCTACACGGGTGTCCCCCCTTCACCGCAAGCCGAGACTGATTATCTGGAGTCGGTAACTCTCCCCTCCCTCACGCCGGACCAGGCCCAACATCTTGAGCGGGAGATCCGGATTGAAGAGGTGGTCACGGCCATTTCCCGACTCAAACACGGGAAAGCCCCGGGACCCGATGGTTTTATACCTCTCTTCTACAAAACTTTCTGCTAAGACCTGGCACCACTGCTGACGCGCCTGTTTAACTCGTTCTCTGAACCGGGTGCTATCCCTCCGGAGTTCCTCCAAGCGACAGTGTCAGTGATCCCTAAACCGGGCAAGGATCGGGCCGAGTGCGGCTCCTACCGCCTGACCTCGCTCCTGAATGTGGACCTGAAGATATACACCAGTATCCTTGCGGCGCGTCTAGCACTCCACCTACCGGGTATGGTTGACCCAGACCAGGCCGGGTTTGTCCCAGGTAGGCAGACAGTTGATAATACTAAAAGAGTGACCCACATACTGGAGAAGGCCTCACGGATTCCAGGGGAACGCATGCTCCTCTCTATAGACGCGGAGAAAGCGTTCGATAGAGTGCACTGGCCCTACCTAGAGAAAGTGTTGTGTAAACTGAGCATAGGGGAGAAGTTTAGACACCTGATATTCAACTGCTATAGATTCCCATCCGCAGTAGTGAGAGTGAACGGTTGCAGCTCCCAGAAGTTCGCGATAGAGAGGGGCACCAGGCAAGGGTGCCCGTTATCGCCACTACTCTTTGCCCTTTATATGGAGCCGTTCGCTCAGAGGGTTCGCCAGAATCCTGATGTGACGGGCGTCCGCATGGGGGAGTTTGTCCACACTCTTAGTCTCTACGCGGACGACGTGATCTTGACGCTAGATGACCCTAGGAGGTCGCTGCCTACTTGTATTGATGAGCTGGAAACCTTCACGGCTGTGGCAGGTTTAAAGGTGAACTTTGGGAAATCGGCAGCCCTCGACATCTCGCTGTCTGACACCACTAGAGCTGACTTACAGAGGCTTTTCCCTCTGAGCTGGTCTAAGGACGAAGTACTCTACCTGGGAATTCTTCTAGTGCCCTCTCTTCCTGCCATGGTCACAGCCAACTACACGGCCTTAAGCAGGAAAATTAAGGAAGAACTGGCCCGCTGGGACAAAGGCACGCTGTCATTGCTGGGCAGAATAGCTGCAGTGAAAATGACCCTTCTACCGCAAGTCCTGTATCCATTTCGGGCCCTCCCGTTACAACCCTCTACTGGATGGCTCAGACAGACCCAGTCTGATATCGCACGCTTTGTATGGCAAGGCCGTAAACCCAGGCTCAAACAAACCTTATCCACGCTAGCGCCTGAATCCGGGGGGCTTGGCATACCGGACTTGCACAAATATTTCCAGGCTGCACAACTACGTTACCTAGTAGAATGGAGTCAATGGGAATCTGATAAACATTGGTTGTTTCAGGATCAAGCGGTGGCGGGCAGGACACTGCAGGAAGTGCCCTTCCTACGCAGAGCCCACCGTCCTCCCAACCTTTATGCGTCTTTCGTCACGCGGGTTCCGCTCCAAATATGGGATTCCGTGTCTTCCAAACATGAACTTACCACCTTTCCTTCCCCGTTTACGCCACTAATCGGGAACCCGGACTTTAGCCCTGGTATGGAATCTGGAGCCTTCGAGCTCTGGCGAACAGCCCGGTGCTCTGCCCTATTCCATATGTACGGCCCCGAAGGTATCGTTTCCTTCCAGGACTTTCGGCGGGACTTCGACCTGCCCAAGACAGAGCGCATGAGATACATGCAGGCTCGTCACTGGGCGCTCTAGCCGCAGGTACGCGCCTTGGCGTACCGGAAGCTCACGCCTTATGAAAGATGGCTAGTTACACGCTCCTCAGACGCCAAGCTTATCTCAGACCTCTACAAATTCTTGCAGCCCCCCCCCCTTTTCACATCTACAATCCCGGACGAGAACACTGGGAACGGGAGTTGGGACGATCACTAAGCCACACTGGCTGGGACCACATTTCCTACCGGGCACGACACTCTGCTTATCACGCTGGGCTCACTGAAACATTCACCAAAATATCCACTTACTGTTATCGCACCCCCGAGAAACTTCATGAAATGAACCACACCATTCCCCAGACCTGTTGGCGAGATTGTGGACAGACTGGCACACTCACTCATATACTATGGGAATGCCCCCTACTGAATACCTACTGGGATGAAGTGTTGAATGAGATAGACCGATGCTTTGACATTGAATTGCCCCGCTTCCCTGCCTATGTTCTGCTGGGTTTGCCAAACGGCTTGATGTACCCCCTAAGATCTAAGAATGGTAGGCAGATAGCGATTGCCTTGGGCTCGGCGATTCAGAATATACTCATTCACTGGCGCACTACCACGCTCCCTACTGTTGTTGGTTGGCTACATAGATTGTGGCATGTCCTAGGCATGGAGAAGATGTCCCTGGTGGTGGCAGGGGATGTAGACACATTCGAAGAGCTGTGGTTGCCATTCCATACATTGTTACAGTCCGAGTTCAGGGAAATTACCTGTCCTAGATACCTCAGACTGCTACGGTTGACGTCCCAGTCAGCCCCGTCCACCTGAACTGCCTGAGATGATAGCTGGGGGGAGAGATGGATGACCACGCTGCTACGGTGGAGGGAGGAAAGATCGTTAGCACAGTACAGGGGGTGGGGGGAGGGACTCGGGGGGGATGGGAGGAGGGTAGTTGGTTGGGAGGGTATTGTTTTTCATTTTTGGTTTGTCCCACCCGCAGGTGCACTCGCCTTAAAGACCCGGAGCATGATATGCCCAACACACTGTAGGAGCGGACTGCACATCTATAACGAACTGTTTGCATTATCTCACGTGGGACACCTGTGGTTCTTTGTTTGTATTGTTTCTTTTTTCTTTCAATGCTGCAATAAAATGCTTTAAACCTAAAAGGAAACGTGTGCTATCTAAATCTAGCTAAATTAAAAACTGATATTGAATTGCTTTAGAATCCCATCTTTCTGAGCCTGAGGTTTCCAAGCTGAAGAAATGTTGGGTAGGTAATGTGTTTAAATTGAAAAAGCAACAGTGGCAATGTGGTAGCAACAACCAGCACCTCTGTCTTAATGTTGGCAACAATGTAATAACATAAAAAATATTTTTTTCCTTCTCCTTCTCAAAGCGTGCTCTATGTCTGATACTGTGCCATCCACAATATCACTTAATACAATTGAAAAGATCCAATTGTTTTAAATAATTCAATAGGAAAGACAGAGCACGACTAACACACAAGTAATCAGCTGATTGAGCCCAACCAGCAACAGTATTTAATGTGGAAATTGCAACAAATAAATTCTGTTCAGCAAATCCATCTTCCTATACAGATGTTCTTAGTTTCTGACATGGATACAGGTACAGCCAGCCAACACGTGTTTCGTCGCCATATAATAAATACGTAACGACTTTTTCAAGGCTTTAGCAACGTTTTCTTGTCACTTCTGGGAATCAGTAAACACCAGAAGGATCCATATGTCTTGTTACCGGATTTATTAGTCCAGGCACACGAACAGAAGAGTAACCAAAAGGTATAGGTCACTCAAAGACACCGCCAATGTCTTTAAATATGAAAGTAGGTACTATAAAGCTGATTGTCTTTCTTAGTAAGTATAATGTCCGGCTTGAAGTTTAATTAGATTGGGGCTTTCACGGGTAAGTTTTGCGAGAAAGAGGCGTCTTATACGTCCATGATAATGCAAGCTCTCAAAGGTCATGCATACTCTAGTGTAGAGCTTTCCAAGCTGTGTGTCCCAACACAGTATTGTGTCACCTGCAAAGGGTGGGTGTATCAAGGGATGACACAAGTATTAAGGGCACTTAGCACATAACTGCTGCTAATTGAGAGGCATTCCTTTAAAAGAGTGTCTCTGAGTATGCCGCAGCAGCACAGACTCTGAGACATTCTGCTCTATGGGGGCTGAACGATTCACACCAAAGCAGTAACTGGTCTTTTAAAGACCTGCGAAGTACTGGGGTGCGGCTGTGTGTGTGTGTTCAGGAACCTGTCTCTGCCCAGATTGAAACACACATGGCTTGAGGGGACAGAGGGTGACAGACAGAGGGAGATAGAGGGAAGAAGACAGAGGGAGGGAGACCGAGGGAGGGAGACAGAGGGAGGGAGACAGGGAGAGAGGGAGAGAGAGAGGGGGAGAGAGAGGGGAAGAGAGGGAGGGAGACAGAGGGACTGAGACAGAGAGAGATACAGACAGTGACAGACGGAGAGAGATGGAGACATAGAGAGAGGGAGACAGAGGGCATCATAAACTTAGAGAAAGAGACAGAGAGAGAGAGGGAGTACGAGGGAGGAAGACAGAGAGAGAGGGAGACAGAGGGAGAGATAGAGAGGGAGACAGACAGAGGGAGAGAGAGGGAGAGGGAGACAGAGGGGGAGGGAGAGAGAGGGAGACAGACAGAGAGGGAGAGAGGAGACAGAGGGAGAGAGAGAGAGAGAGAGGGAGACAGACAGAGGGAGACAGAGGGATGGAGACAGAGGGCGACAGATAGAGGGTGACAAACAGACAGAGGGAGGAGGGCGACAGAGGGATGAGGGCGACAGAGGGAGGAGGGCAACAGAGGGATGGAGACAGATAGAGGGAGACAGATGGAGGGAGACAGATGGAGGGAGACAGAGGGAGGGAGACAGAGGGAGGGAGACAGACAAGAGGGAGACAGACGGAGACACACAAGAGGGAGACAGACTGAGACAGAGGGAGGGAGATAGAGATAGAGAGAGGGAGGGAGACAGAGAGAGAGGGAGGGAGACTGAGTGAGGGAGAGAGAGAGAGAGAGAGAGAGAGAGAGGGAGACAGACAGACAGAGTGAGTGAGACAGAGGGGGACAGAGAGAGAGGGAGAGAGAGGGAGGGAGACAGAGAGCGGGAGACAGAGGGTGACAGACAGATAGCGACAGACAGAGGGCGACAGACAGTGGGAGGGAGACAGAGGGAGGGAGACAGAGGGAGGAGGGTGACAGATGGAGGGAGACTGAGGGAGCGAGACAACAGACAGAGGGAGGTAGGTAGCGGGAGGTAGACAGAGACAGACAGAGGGAGGCAGACAGACGGAGACAGAGTGAGGGAGACAGAGGGCAGGAGGCATTGGGAGACAGTCAGGGGGAGACAGAGGGAAGGAGAGGGAGGGAGACAGAGGGAGACAGAGAGAGAGGGAGACAGAGGGAGGGAGATAGAGGGTGGGAGACAGAGGGAGAGAAAGGGAGGGAAACAGAGAGAGAGGGAGGGAGACCGAGAGAGGGAGACAGAGAGAGATACAGACGGCGACAGACAGAGAGAGATGGAGACAGAGAGAGAGGGAGACAGAGGGCATCATAAACTTAGAGAAAGAGACAGAGAGAAAGGGAGAACGAGGGAGGAAGACAGAGAGAGAGAGGGAGACAGAGGGAGAGATAGAGATGGAGACAGACAGAGGTGAGAGAGAGGGAGAGGGAGACAGAGGGGGAGGGAGAGAGAGAGGGAGACAGACAGAGTGGGAGAGAGGAGACAGAGGGAGAGAGAGAGAGGGAGACAGACAGAGGGAGACAGAGGGATGGAGACAGAGGGCGACAGATAGAGGGTGACAAACAGACAGAGGGAGGAGGGCGACAGAGGGATGAGGGCGACAGAGGGAGGAGGGCAACAGAGGGATGGAGACAGATAGAGGGAGACAGATGGAGGGAGACAGAGGGAGGGAGACAGAGGGAGGGAGACAGACAAGAGGGAGACAGACGGAGACACACAAGAGGGAGACAGATGGAGATAGAGAAGAGGGAGGCAGACGGAGACAGACAAGAGGGAGACAGACTGAGACAGAGGGAGGGAGATAGAGATAGAGAGAGGGAGGGAGACAGAGAGAGGGAGGGAGACTGAGTGAGGGAGACAGAGAGAGAGAGGGAGACAGACAGACAGAGTGAGTGAGACAGAGGGAGACAGAGAGAGAGGGAGAGATAGAGAGAGGGAGGGAGACAGAGGGACGAAAACAGAGGGAGACAGAGAGAGGGAGACAGAGGGCGACAGACAGAGGGCGACAGACAGAGGGCGACAGACAGTGGGAGGGAGACAGAGGGAGGGATACAGAGGGAGGAGGGTGACAGAGGGAGGGAGACTGAGGGAGCGAGACAGACAGAGGGAGGTAGATAGAGGGAGGTAGACAGAGACAGACAGAGGGAGGCAGACAGAGGGAGACAGAGTGAGGGAGACAGAGGGCAGGAGGCATTGGGAGACAGTCAGGGGGAGACAGAGAGAAGGAGAGGGAGGGAGACAGAGGGAGACAGAGAGAGAGAGGGAGACAGAGGGAGGGAGATAGAGGGTGGGAGACAGACGGAGAGAAAGGGAGGGAAACAGAGAGAGAGGGAGGGAGACCGAGAGAGGGAGACAGAGAAAGAGAGAGAGAGGGAGACAGACAGACAGAGTGGGTGAGACAGAGGGAGACAGAGAGAGAGGGAGAGAGAGGGAGGGAGACAGAGGGACAAAAACAGAGGGAGATAGAGAGCAGGAGACAGAGGGTGACAGACAGAGGGCGATAGACAGGGCGACAGACAGTGGGAGGGAAACAGAGGGAGGGAGACAGAGGGAGGAGGGTGACAAAGGGAGGGAGACTGAGGGAGCGAGACAGACAGAGGGAGGTAGACAGAGGGAGGTAGACGGAGACAGACAGAGAGAGACAGACAGAGGGAGACAGATGGAGGGAGACAGAGGGAGGGAGGCAGTGGGAGAGAGTCAGGGGGAGACAGGGGAAGGAGAGGGAGGGAGACAGAGGGAGACAGAGAGAGAGGGAGACAGAGGGAGGGAGACAGAGTTAGGGAGACAGAGGGAAGGAGACAGAGGGAGAGAGACGGAGGGAGACAGACAGAGGGAGAGGGAGACAGAGGGAGACAGCGGGAGGGAGACAGAGTAACAGAGACAGAGGGAGGAGACAGAGGGACGGAAACAGAGAGACATAGAGAGGGAGACAGAGAGCGGGAGACAGACAGAGGGAGGAGGGCAACAGGGAGCTAAACAGAGGGAGCAAGACAGACAGAGAGAGACAGAGGGAGACTGACAGAGACAGACAGAGGGCGATAGAAGGAGGGAGACAGTGAGAGAGAGAAGGAGACAGACAGAGTGAGTGAGAACCCACCAAAGGTGGTTCAGGCTCGCTTGCTACGATCGCTCGCTACACTGCCTTACTGTGTCCCAAAATGATGCATCTCCAAACAGTGTGTCAACAACATGAAAAGTTTGGAAAGCTGTGATTTACATGGTAAACATAGTTCCAGGGTTAGAATGGCCTTTTGAGTCTGTGCAAACCCACTAACTTCCATGTTTTAAGGGTTTTTAACAACTCATCTCTAATCTTTTTTCATGGTGAAGAATGTTGGAAATTTCTTCCTGACAATGGCAGACATCAACATTCTTCCTGAGTTAAGAAAAAAGGGGTTGGAGGAAAAGTGAATTTGTAAAACATTCAGATTTTCGCATGAGCAAATCTACACATGTAAATTTGCTCATGTTAAAATGTAGTTCACAAATATTTTCTAGGAGTACTATTTCTTGTCCTACTTGTGTACATTTTCGGGAATTCAGAAAAGCTGTATAGCTGCACTTAATGCTAGGACATATACCATTGGTGCACTTTTGAGACTTTCTTGAATAATTGGGCACCTAATTTGGTCTGGCATTAACCGTGACCTTTTGCGTTTATTACATCTCTCTCTCTCTCTCTCTCTCCCCTTCACTCTCATCCACTCTGATCTCTCTCCTGTCTCTCTCTCTCCCTCTCTCTGTCTTTGTATCTGATGGCTTCACTGTGAGTCACAGCAATATTTTTTTGTTTTGCCAAGGTTTGTTATAATAGTGAGGGCCCAGCAGCTTACATGCCAATAACGTTTTACAAACACAATGCCAAAACGAGTCACACAATGACAAAAGTAAAAAGGTTACCATCAATTTCAGACCTACCGTGTTTGCCAATGCTTGTTGAATTTTGTTTACCATAATCTTATTGAAACTAGTTACACAGATTTTCCATAATAATATTTTGGGGAAATACTAGCATGGATTAACACGTTATTAAATGATGCTGCAAAAAAATGGTGACTGAAATTTTATAGTAGTTTAGCAAAATGTTTTTTTTCCTGCTTTCTCTTTTTTATGAACTTTTTATTTTGAAAGCAAAGTATTATCAAACTTGCTTTTAAGCTTCTGAAATTATTTGCATCGAATCGCAGAGCATTCTGGGAGCAGTATACATAGCCTCATAGTGCTAAACTTTGGAAATGTGTGTACACTTTTTTTTACTACACAAACTGTCAGTAGTGCACTCTGAGATTACAACATTTATTTGGAACAGTCACTCTAACTAATAATAATAATTTGCATCAATGTTGTACAAGTTGGAAGGTCATTAACATATGGACACAAATATTACCTCGGCAGCAGACACTTCCATTCCTGCTCCATAACGTTTTACTGTAAATTGGTAGCTGAAGGATTTGTGTTGCAGGGCCTGGGACTACTTGTTCCAAAGACAAAATAAATCTGAAATCTTGATAGCACTGGCCCCAATAAATATATGATGCTGATCATTGAGAGGTGCAAGAGTTTCTGATAAGCATACGTGGGTCAGGGGTGTTTCAGAGCTGCACGCTTTTCTATACTGGAGCCACTGACAGTTGTGCACTCAGAGGTTACAACATTTACTTAGAGTGCGCGCCCGAGTAATAAATGCATTCAATTAATGAACCATAAATACAGGTTTGAACAGCATTAACATATGGGCAAACATATTACGTTAACTGCAGACAATGCCCTTCTCTGACCCATTATGTGGTACTGCTAACTGGCAGTCATAGGGTTTGTGCTGCTGGGAGTTGGGCCTACTTGTGCCAAGGACACAATACACATGAAAACTTGTTGCCCTTGACCTAAACAATATGTGCTCTGCATCGGCCTATATGAATTCCACATCCCTGACGGTGCATAGTCAGCTTTCCAATATACTGGACGCATCTCAGAAAAGATTCTTACCATAAAGTTTTCTGTATAAGTTGCTGAAGCTTTTTGGTTGCAGACACCACAATACTTTTCAATAGACTGTAAATGTAAAAAAGATGTATCATCATAATGGCAATGCTAACCATTGAAAAGTTAGTTTGCAAATTATTGTACATGTTGCAATAGTTTTAAAATGTTAGCAATGGGGCTGTCACAACTATTCAAAGGAATAGTAATTGTTTGTATTAGGATTGGGGTTGAAAACCAATCATAGGTTTCAGAGCAACCGTGTTAGGACCATTGTAGTAGTGAGACAAAATGATATGCAAATAGCAATATCCTTCCGACGGGAACTATAGATTCGTTTGGTAGACGTTCATAAATGTTATCCTTGAAAACCCTCTTTGGTGTTTACGAGTATTTTAAGAAAGTTGCTTCAATCAAAAAACCGGTCACAAATGGGCAGATTCCCAGTATCTGCCTCTTTGTGAGCGGTATTTTTGCATTTGGGATGCATCATCCCAAATGCAAAAAACGCAATTAAGGAATCTCTAAATTGAGATTCCTTAAATTGCTATTGCATTTAAGCAGCCATGGCTCGTGCAGGGCGTTACGCCGGGCGGTGAGGTCAGGCAGAGGAGGGGCATGGGGGGGGTTAATGAATTTCGGTACCCGCGCTGCATCGCCAAATGTGATGCAGCGCAGGCAATGAAATTCATTTATTTTTTCGGTACTTACCTGACATTGTCTATATCCCGCATTTTACAACCCCGCACCCTGCCCCTCATCTGACTGACGTCACCGCGCCGCATAACGCCCTGCACGAGCCGTGGCTGCTGACGTCACCGCCCGGCGTAACGCCCTGCACGAGCCGTGGCTGCCAATTACATTCGTTTAGACTTACAAGTATTTAAAAACGAATACAGGGTTGGGAGTGTCATGTGACGCAGTAATAAATATTAAAACTAATGAGAGAATTAGGAGGGAGCAAATACGATGAACAAGAAAGCATATATTCCAGAAAAATAAAGCAAAACAGAGCTGGGAGGTCCACGTGACGGATTAAAAAAATAATAGTATTATGAACGCACAATGTATAAGAATACAGGCTAAAGCACGTGACAGTTAAAAAATACGAAACCGAAATTTATGTACGCAGAATTTATAAAAATACAGGTCTGTTGGACTTCGTGACACATAAAGAAACATTTATACTATGTACATACAATTTAAAAGCATTGAGGGATAGGAGGGGCACGTGATGCAGAAAAGAATACCATCATGAACATACAATAAGAAGAACACATTGTAAAGCACGTGACACACTTCAAAAATACGATACAGAAATTCACGTTGAGTGTCAGGAGTCCTTCTCCACTCGAGCTATGGGTTTGTAGTAAAATCGATGACGACACTCTGTCTGTCACCGCAGCAAAGGCACGCAAAAGAGAGCGTACTCACGTCAGTGTTCGGATTATATGAAAACCGCGGGGGCTGAGCAAACCAAGCCCATGAGCATCATTGGTAGCGTTTTCGCGGTCTATAAAAATGATGGCCTTGGGGGACATCCCATTGGCTAATGTATTGGTTTCCAGGCTTAGTGATAGCAAGCATGCTAATGGTGGCATGTGGGGAGTGTGCGCGGGCGTGCACCGCGCATGTGCAAGTGTGAGTGTGTGCACCAACAATTAACAACAGAGAGAGATGGGGGCGGTGTTGTTATGTGCGCAGAGGCAGGCCCAGAATCGGATCTCCAATGAGTGACCACTTCTAATTATTCTCCTTAGCACGCCCTGAGCTCTGATTTGTCACTGAGACGTGATCCCAATATACTTTGCACTGCTAATCATACTCAGCCTGTACCCGCGCATACAGTACGAATATGGTTTGACGTTATGCGTCGCAGTGAAAGCTACCGTTTGACGTCATGTACGGCGTTCTGTACGCGAAAGGCACCAATGTTTCTACATGGATATAAACATATATTTATGTATTTAATGTGCATACTAAGGGAAGATATTATTTGTGAAAACTATGATTTTGTTTACAGTTTTAATAATCATATATTACTTTTAAAAACAATTACACAAATCGCGGTAGAACATCATGCGTACTGGTATCGAAAGAGCTGTGTAAGCGCATCATAAGCGTACGCAAACCCATGTGACTTTAAAAGGAGAGATTTGATTGGTTCATAACTTTTCCTATTGCAACTGTTGAAAGTTCCGTCCCATTATAATCATTCAACTTTAACCTTCTAAGATGAAGCATTTCTTCTGAGAATTTGCTCAAATAGAAGGAAGATCATCATAATAAGAGCAATGGACTCATTTTCCAGCAGTTCTTCAGAGGGAGGTTTCATTCCTGAAGAACCTCCAAAGAAGAGGAAAGAAGCTCAAATTTGGCAATTTTTTGCTTTTCCAGAAGGGCAAAAAAAGGTTAATGCTCCAAAAGTAACCTTTAAAATTTGCCAAACAAATGTTTCAAGGGGTGATCCATCTAAAAAATACTCCTTTGGCACAGCAAATATGGTGCGACATGTGAAGAACTTGCACCCCAATAACTTTGCTCGAGCTGCAACACGGAGGTTGCAGGAGAACCCACCTGGTTCTGCACCAAGCACATCAACTACTGCAGCAGAATTTTCAGCAAGCAGTCCACATCCACAAATTGATTCTGATTTTGCTGACGTTAAAATTGTATGCATTCATTGCGATAAACATTTGTGTTATCGGGAACAGTCTATTAATCTGATAAAAAGCGGATGCAGGAGCATCGCTGTCCTCGACATTATTTTTTTTTTTCATTCTTTTGTTCCTGTTGGATACTTTTTGGGTTCCAGTTCCATTTTTTTTGGTTTTAAAAAAAAACTTGCTGACAAAACACACAAAAAAATGAAAAGTAAAAACAGAAAAAAACAGTTCTTTTTAGAACTACCTTCAAAGAAAGAACTATATTTCTATGTTAGTGTGTAAATGTTTGTCAGATTGAAGGTGTAGTTCATAAATGAATTAATGAATATATTACTAGTGTATGGAGAATGTGAAAGTGCAGAACTATAAGGAAGTGCTACAGCATGAATCTATAAGGTGTTTACCTATAGTATACTGTAGTATGTCCAAAGCACTTGAATGTAACATATGTACATAAATATGTTACAAGTCTATGCTTCAATTTGCGCTGCTGGTGAAACTGCCTGGGTGAATTTGTATGTGTTAGGGGCGGATTTACAATCCCCTTGTGCCTCTTTTACACAGCCTTTGCGTCACTTTTGTGACACAGCGGTGGTGCAAAAGATGTGCCATGGTGTGTGCTATTAAGAATGTGACGCATCTGGAGGGTGCATTACATTGTAAAGCCCTGTGCCAGAAGGAGGCTTCCCTGTGCAGGAGGGTGTGCAGCAACACCTCCTAAAAGTGACTGAGTAAAATGTATAACATTTCATTCAGTCACTTTTGAGCTTATGCTGAGTAAAAACCTTGCACGTGCTTGAAGCAGGTGTAAGGATTGATACAGCATTGTGAGCATAGGGCCCTGAGAGCATTGCTGGAGTTGTGTTATGCTTGCAACAGAAGTCAAGCAATAATTAATCCCAAAAATATTTTGCAATTTAGTTTTGTTATTATTTTATAATAAGAATATGAAATATAATCTACAAAATTAAATAAATATAAATATTTATATTAAATAAAATTAGTATAAAAAAAAGACATATTAATTAATACATTTATACATTATTATTTACAAAACCTTTGAAATTCACTGAAAAAACCATAGGTTTCAGGCACATTATAGTTCGGAATTAGCATTTAAAAAACCTTAGAAATTCACTGAAAAAACCATAGGTTTCAGCCATGTTATAGTTAGGAATCAGCACTTAAAAAACCTTAGAAATTCACTGAAAAAACCATAGGTTTCACTGAAGTTATAGTTTGCTGGACATTTCTCTCATACAAAACCATTGAAATTCCTCCGTTATAGTTAGTTCAGCTAACTATAACTCGCGCGCCCGAAAAGCACTACTGATGACATCACATATTACATCACACATGACATGGTCAGTGACATCACTCATGACATCACTGATGACATCTCAAAGAAACGGAGGAGTAATATATATATATATATATATATATATATATATATATATATATATATATATATATATATATTTCTTCACTGAAAAAACCATAGGTTTCACACCAGTTATAGTTAGCTGGAAATTTTACTGACATAAAACCATTGAAATTCCCACGTTATAGTTAGTTGGACTCACTATAACTTGCGCGCCTGCAATGCACTGCTGATGACGTCACATATTACATCACTCATGACATGATCAGTGACATCACTGATGACATCAGTGAGGACATCACTAATGTTATTTTAAATGTAATGTAATTTTTTTAGTGAATGTGTGTCTTTCTGAAAAATAAATATGTTTTATTTATGTATATGTAAAGGTCGATGGAAGAATAAATGTTTAAATAAGTGTCTAAATGGATTAGTTTTTTTAAAGAAATTGATTGGTTAACTGGCTTATTAAGTGTATCTTAGTGAATACATATATTAGTGAGTAACTTTTATATATTGAAATATATGTATCAGTGTTTCACTTTGTGTATAAGTGGCTGCATGGGTTGGTGACTGACTCACTGTTTGTATGTGTTTTGAAGACAGCATATGTGCAGGACTGTATGGGTGGATGAGTGTGTATATGTGTGTATTAGTGAGTGAATGACTGTCTCACTATTGTCTTTATTAGTAACGACATATGTTTTAATCTAGTATATGTGAGTATTGATGCATATAAGTGAGTATATGTGAGAGTGAGAGATTGTAAGAGTTTCTGTTTAAATAAGTATGTGTTTCTATAAGTGATTGTTTAAGAGATTAAGTATGTGTAAGTTTCCTTAGAAGTAAGCTGGTAGTGTGTGTTTAGTTGTGTATGCATAAAAATGGATGTTCAATAGTTTATTTGCATGTGTGAGTATGTGTGTGAGTAACTTTTGGATGACTGTCGGTGTGTAACAGGATGTATAGGTGTATCACTACGTATGATGAGTGAGTATATGTATGAGTGACTATGTGACTATATAGAACTGTTGGTGAATGAGTGGATGTGTATATAGATGGTGGAATTACTGAATTGGTTGTTGTAACTGGTATGGGTATCTCCATTTTTTTGAAAATGTTAGTTTCTATTTTTGAATATGTGTTTCAAGGGTTACATTACACTGAAAGGAGGTCTGTCACTATGTCACAAGGATGATGTCATCACTGATGTCATTAGTGATGTCAATGACCATGTCATGAGTGATGTAATATGTGACGTCATCAGCAGTGCATTGCAGGCGCGCAAGTGCAAGTTATAGTGGGTCCAACTAACTATAACGTGGGAATTTCAATGGTTTTATGTCAGTAAAATTTCCAGCTAACTATAACTGGTGTAAAACCTATGGTTTTTTCAGTGAATGTAATAGGTTTTTTAAATGCTAATTCCTAACTATAACTGATGTGAAACCTATGATTTCTTCAGTGAATTTCAAAGGTTTTTTAAATGCTAATTCCTAACTATAACTGGTGTGAAACCTATGGTTTTTTCAGTGAATTTAATAGGTTTTTTAAATGTAAATTCCTATCTATAACTGATGTGAAACCTATGGTTTTTTCAGTGAATTTCAAAGGTTTTTTAAATGATAATTCCTAACTATAACTGGTGTGAAACCTATGTTTTTTTCAGTGTATTTCATAGGTTTTTTAAATGCTAATTCCTAACTATATATAGGGCCTCAAACCAATGTTTTTTCAGTGAATTTTTCAAAGGTTTTTTTAATAGCAAATTACAATAACTATGAAATGTAATATTTTTTATAATGAATCCTATATTGTATATTTATGTAATACTATTTTCTTTATGTATATTGTTCATAGTTTTTTTTGCCCTGGAGCGCTCCCGGTGCGCGTACCAGTGAGCGCACCGGAAAGTGCAGTCTTGCGGCGCGCCCCGGTGCGCGTACCGGTGAGCGTCCCGTTAGCGCTAATGCCACGAACAAAACATCATCGTGACATATCGCGTAGCCGCGTCCGCGTGATACGCACGGCGTAAGCGCACCCGGAAGCACTCGAGCGCATACGATCGCGCTACGTAAGCACCCTGGGGCGCGCCCCGGGGCGCGTAGCGTAAGCGCGTCAGACGCGCCCCGGGCGCATAGCGTAAGCGCGTCGGGTCATGTGACCTAAAAATAACACTTTTCATTGGTTCAAGACAGTTTTGGTTTCCAAATGATGAAAGCCCGGGTCATGTGACCTGAAAATAACACTTTTTATTGGTTCAGGACAGTTTTGTTTTCCAAATGATGAAAGCCCCCACCTTTTTTCCTTATTCTCACTTTGTCCTTTGACTGAGGAAGACCTGTTTGGAGATCTATTAGTACCAATTTGTACTGAAAAATGGCTACAATAGCAGCAGCAGCAGCAGCAGGAGCATCTCAGCCACCACCACCACCACAAGGACCACCACAACACCACAGTAGTGTAGATGAAGAAGAGGAGGAGGAGGAGGAGGAGGAGAGGAGGAGGTTCCTGCCTGAAGATACTACCCCATATAAGCCAAAGGAGCACATTATCTGGGAGTTTTTTTCAATCCCAAAGGACCTCAAGAAACTAAATGCGCCAAAGATTACTTGTCTAATCTGTGGCACTGTACTTTCCAGGGGGAACCCTAACAAAAAGTACTCTTTTGGCAATAACACCATGATTCGTCATATGCAACGCCGGCACCCTAACAACTATGCTGTGGCAGAGGTCCGAGAAATGACCAGAAACCCTCCCCAATCTTCTCCCAGCACCTCCCAAAGTAAGCAACCCACTTCATCGTGTCCAGAGACAAGGGAGATGGTCCCAAACATACAAACCCAGTTTGGACAATACAAAATCATTTGTATATTTTGTGGAAAAACAATTACCTATGGTGAGCAAAGCATTAAACTCATCAACCGGCTGGTGACAACCACAATCGCCCAAAAAAACCTTAATTTTTTCCTGGTTTTTTTTGCTCCAGTTGAGCCGTTTACAATTCCCTGTTTTTTGTTTGTCCCCATAAAAATAACAAAAAATATATAAAATTGTTTATAAAAGCCAAAAAAAGAACAAAATGTTCCAAAAATAATAAAAAAAATATAAAACAACAAAAAGAATAAAAAAACAGTTCTTTTTAGAACTACCTCCAATTTATAAAAAAATGCTACATTTTTTTAAAAAAAATCTGTCATTCTTTTTTCCCCATGGTACGCTCCCCGGTTCGCTCCCCGGTGCACGTACTGGGCGCTCCCCCCGCGCAAATCGGAATTTTTTTAAAAATGATGTTGCCTCTTTATGGCCCCCACATCAAACTTAGGGGATCAGGGGGGGTCTACCCTGCCCCCTTTTGGTCATTTCCCCCTTTGTTTTTGCCACCTCTTGTGTCTCGATCCTACCGAGAGACAAGATGGCGGCCGCTCCGGACTGTTTGGAATGTTGACAAACACCCGAGACCCAATCAGCTTTCCGCGCGCGAACTCGCGTAGTGCGCTGGTGCACGCCCCGGTGCGCGTACCGGGGAGCGCTTATAGATATATATATTTTTTTACCTAAATTACTCAAAATCCACTGGAGCACATATCTTGAGACATAGCAAAGGCACATCGGGCTACCAGTCCCTACAATTTTGCCAAGTTTGGTGGAAATTCATTTAGCCGTTCGGGCTAAAAGTGAGTCCAACCGCCCTATGGAAATTAACATGGGGAAAACACGTTTTGGGACCCCCCTTTTTTCTCGGCCCCTGCTTGACGAATCCGCCCCAAACTTACAGCGAAGGAGCGGAGCGCAGCGAGTCAAATTTGAGGAAAGGCAGATTCCTCAACCAGCGCCAAAGTTATTCCCAATAGAATGTTGCGGATTCCCTATGGAAAACAATCCTAACTATAACTACATACTGGCGACCGCCAGTAGGTAATATATATATATATATATATATATATATATATATATATATATATATATATATTTATGTACACACATATATCCATATATATATATATGTCTATATATATCTATATCTATTACCTACTGGCGGTAGGTAGTTATAGTTAGGATTTTTTTCAATGTTAAATCTCAAATTTCTATTTGGAATAACTTTGACGCCGGTTGACGAATCTGAGTGAAAATTTCCTCAAAATGGGTCGCGGAGCATCGGTCCTTCCCTGAAAGTTTGGGGGGGTTTCGTCAAGCGGGGGCCGAGATAAAAGGGGGGTCCCAAAACGCGTTTTCCCCATGTTAATTTCCATAGGGCGGTCGATTTCACTTTTAGCCCGAACGGCTGAATGGATTTACACCAAACTTGGCAAAATTGTAGGGACTGGTAGCCCGATGTGCCTTTGCTATGTCTCAAGATATGTGCTCCAGTGGATTTTTTGAGTAATTTAGGTTCAAAAAAATATATATATCTATGGCAGCGCCCTGGTACGCGCACCGGGGAGCGCACCGGGCGCGCCACGCGACTTGCGCGCTGAAAGCTGATTGGCTCTCGGGTGTCTGTAAACATTCTAAACAGTCCGGAGCGGCCGCCATCTTGTGTCTCGGTAAAACCGAGACACAAGAGGTGGCAAAAACAAAGGGGGGAATTGACCATAAGGGGGCAGGGTAGACCCCCCCTGACCCCCTAGGTTTGATATGGGGGCCATTAAAGGGCCCCGCGGGGTCTCCAATTATTTTTTTTTTTCCGATTTTTGCGGGAGGAGCGCCCGGTACGCGTACTGGGGAGCGCTCCTGGGAGCGCTCCTGAGAGCGTACTATTGGGAAAAAAGAATCACTTTTAAAAATTGTATGTTTATTAATTGTTCTTTTTGTTGTTATTTTTTTTATTTAAGTACCAACATGTAGGTATCAATGCAGAGTATATAATTTAATATACACAGTTTCCTTTGTAGATATCTTGCATGTTGTTACAGAAGTTATTGTGGTATATGGAATTCATAACATAGTCTGTCAAGAAAGCAGAAACAACATGGAGGCAGGAGATGATAAAGAGATACACATTGGAGATAATATAGTGGGAGAAAGGAAGTAACTATGAGCAAACTTTCTATGTAACACAATAAAGTTGCACAGTATACTATAAGTCTCACTTTATATTTTAAATTTTTTTGATCTACTTGATGAATTACATATAAAAATGAATAATGGCTCGAACAATTTTTGATTATTAAATATAAATTTATTCTTCTGATTCTTTTTCATAATTTAATAAAACTTCTAATAAAATGTTGTCTGGAATCTCTTCATTTACATTCTTTTTAATTGGTTGTAAATTCTCACACTTCATATGTGTTTTGGTCTTGTAATTTACCTCAGGATATTTAGTCAGGCCTGTAGCCTAAATGTCTCAATGGAATTCCACCAAATTTGGGAAAATGGTAGGGACTGCTATGAAGTAGGGCCTATTCTACATTTGATGAAAGTGTCTCCAGTTGTTTTTCTGTAAATTACTTTCCCACCTTTTTTTATGGAGCGCTTACCGGTGCGTGCCCCGGTATGCGCACCGGCAGCGTTACGGGAGTCCTCAATTTTGTGTTTCAGTATAATCGAGACACAAGATGGAGGACAAACAATGCTTAGAATGGGTATAAGGGGGCACGGTAGACACTTCCTGGCCCTCTAGGTTTTATGAGGGGGGCTTAGGAGGCTCATAAAGGCTTAAAAAAAATTCTTGAATTTTCCGCGGGGGAGCGCCCGGTACCCACACCGGTGCGCGTACCGGGAAGCGTACTTTGGTGAAAAATAGTGAAAAAAGTTAGAAAAACATAAACGTTTTGAATGATCAGAGGTAGGGTAGCTCTGAAAAAAGCTTTTGGGTTCTGTGATTGATTTAGGTACCTACAAGTAGGTTCCAATGCACAGTCTTAAATTCAGGAGGAATATTATATTCCCCTCATCTGAGAAGTGCACACCATCTGCTCTGTAGATGTCTTGCATGTTGTCACGCAAGTTATTATTGTATATTGAACCCATTCCACAGTCTCTCATGTAAGCAGAAACAGATTTATTCACATGTTTCCGTGCTTTTTCAAATTGTGGACAAAATTGGTTGGACCAGTTCCATTTCTGTCTTTGGCATATATTGGAATATAGCAAGGCAGTTTGTGGAAAAAGTGTCATCAATTGATCAAAGGTGTCCTTTAAAAGCATTTCCAAACCAACCCCAGTCATAGTGCCCAAATCATTTCCACCACAGTGCACTATTAAGAGGTCAGGGTTTGGCAGATGCAAAAAGGTTTTCACCAATGGTATCAATTGATGACATCTCAATCCTCTCTGGCCAATCCACTTGATTTCCAGATTTTATAAATCAAGGTTGTGATAATTTCTGCTAGCTGCATACCTTTGAGCCCAGTGGATGTAGCTATGTCCAATAATCCACACAGAATACATGATGTGAGAAGGTTCTACTGCAGTCAGATGAAGTGTGGGAATGAAATGGAAGTTGGAACAGTAGGAGTTTCCCAAAAAATAATTGTGGAATTTCTCTGCTCTTGAATCACAAGCAATTATTGGTGGATTCAGATAGTTGAAAACTAAAAGTTAGGGTGCATGGTTGTGTTGTGTGAAAGAAGCAATTTGAATGGTTAAGAAAAAGTCACTAAAAGCAATAATGCCCTGGATATGCTGGTGTATTGAGAGGCCAAACATCCTTGCTGACTTACTTTGCAACATTGTAGAATAAACTTTTGACCCTGAGAGTTCAGTTAGGAGGGAGTAGCTATGGTAACAGATAGAAAGATCTGAGAGGGGGAAGGGTGTTGGTTTGAAAATAGTGAGGGAAGACTCTCGATTGGTTGAAATAAGGCATATGTGTGCAAAGTTAGAGATTTTCTATGCCAGTCTTGGTTTCAGTGTATTGAGTGCACACCTTTTGCTCTGCTAAAGAAAAATTGGTGTGTGTGTCTGACACTGTTTTCAATCTCCCAAAGCATTTGTAAAGGTAAGTAATGATTTATTTAATTTAGATAGAGACTTGTTTGCTGTATGGAGAATATTTGGAAGCAGATAGTTACGTTTTAGTAGTGAAATTGAATGCCTGTACATAGGTTCTGCGCAGTGTTTCTTAAATGTTATTCGAAAAACGATTTTGGGGGCAAATCAATGGTATTTTCATTTGGCCCTTATTTATGATTGCCTTGTGCAACCGGTGCATCACTTTATACCTGGGAAATAAGTGACGCTCTTCTGGCGCAAGGTCTTTATAAATAAGGCTTTGAGTTTCTTTGCTCTTGGTTTGTGTTCTGGTTTTTGATAATGCTTGATATCAACATTTGCAAGGTAGAGGATTTGTATTTTGGGAAACAGTGACGTTTCAAAAGTGAAATTCACTGCTTGTACATATGTTCTGCCCTGTGTTTTTTAAATGTTAATCAAAAAAACGATTTTTTGTGCCAATCAATGGTATTTATATTTGGGTCTTATTTATGATTGTCTTGTGATATAGGTATGTCACTTTTAACATGGGAAGAAAGTATGGCCGGGATGCCCACCACCCCCTCCCAACACCAATTCTGGGTGGCGACCCCCTCTAGGGACCTTGAAATTACTGCTCACCGATCATGACCTTACCGCCCGACCAAAAAATAAATACGACAGTTGTTTTACCTACTAAGGGAAGAAAAATTCTGACATAGCCTTGAGTCATCAACTTTATTTTCATACAAAGGGAAACATTATCCTAGAAACAGAAGTCACATTATTATATGAAACATTCCCTTACTTCTCTACAAAGGAAAAAAGGCCTATACATTTCTACTAATCAAACTTTATTTAAACAAACATTGCCATAAGGGGCTGGTGGGTGGGTCAAAATTGCCACTTGTTCCGTTGAGGGCTCACGAGCAACGAGTTGGTGCAGCCTTCAGAGCACAGGAACAAGCCCCCTCAGGGCTCTGCTTTAAGCCCCACACTGTTCAATCTGTATGTGAAACCGCTGGCCGCTGTCGTCAGGCAATGTGGCCTTACCATGACATCGTACGCCGACGACACGCAGCTGGCGGTGACACTCAGTGGGGACCCTGAGGTGAATGCGCCCAGATTCCGTGCAGGACTTATAGCTGTGGCTAATTGGATGCGTGACAACTGCCTACAGCTTAATGCGAAGAAAACCGAGGTCCTGATTTTAGGGAAACAGGCGGAACTTTGGGGAGACCAGTGGTGGCCTCCCGAATTGGGGGTGTCTCCCATTCCAGCGGCCGAAGTTAAAAATCTGGGGGTCTGGCTGGATTCCAACCTCTCTTTTACCAGCCATACAAAGAAGACAGCAGGTACCTGTTTTGGTATTCTGCGAGGACTGAGACCTGTCCTCAAATTCTTCGACCCCCCCACGCGGCAACTGGTGGTTCAGGCCTCCATCCTCTCCCGATTGGACTACGGGAGCGCCCTGCTGCTTGGAGTCAATCAGGCTGAGGCTACTAGGCTTCAGAGGGTGCAGAACGCCGCTGCACGGGCCATTGTGGGCCTTCCGAGACGATGCTCCATCTCCACCGTTCTGACCTCCCTTCATTGGCTTCCGGTCAGACAGAGAATCAAATTTAAGGCTCTCTGTCTGACATTTAAGATCCTGAAGCTTTCCTCCCCTCCCGCCCTTGCGGGCCTTATCTCTCCGTATGTCCCTGCGCGGTCCCTCAGGTCTGAATCTTACCATCTGGCGATTAAGCCAAGATTCAGTAGGATGGGAGGACGCTCTTTTCGCATTCTGGCGGCTGATTTATGGAATTCCCTTCCTGTCCACATCCGTGCCCTAAACAGCCTAACTCTTTTCAGACGCGCCATCAAAACTCACCTGTTTGCCTCTGCTAACTGATTCTTCTTTCTCAGCTCCTCCTGTTATGTTGTGGCACTTGATCAGGCGCCAGGACGCCCCTTCGCTGGGGCAGCTGTGCGCCAAATAAAAGTTATTAACATAACATAACATAACAAGAGGACGCTTCTTCGGATTCCCGCTCTATTTATCCATCTGCGGGAGGGCAGGGACCCTCCTCCGGTATGCCTACTGGGGCGTGGTCTTCCGTGCGGGTGTCTAGGACAACCCCTCCTGGGCGGGAAAGGGCGCACCCCGGCTACGCCACTTCGGGCATACCAGCCGAGCCACACCTCCCGCCCAAAATGGTTTCCCGGGGGGATCAGGGCACCCAACCATACGTTCGGGGGGACCGAGTGGTCGCCCCTTTCCATATGGCCGGGATGCCCGCCACCCCCTCCCAACACCAATTCCCAATGGGAGTAGACAGACACAGGTTTGAGCTTTTGGAAGGCGGGGGGGAGTTACCCCACCCGGCCGTATTTATTAAAATATGAAACAAAATTTAAAACATTAAATAAAAGTTTCATGAATTATGTACAATTTTACATTTATTACATTTCGATGAAGACATGTTCTTTGGCTAACCTTAACAGATCTCTAATACAAAGGTTTCCTAGCCGAGTCTAGCATCCTGTAAATGCATACATTCTAAATTAAAATTGTACATCCTAGCATTAAGGGCCAACGGCAAGGTCATAACCGGTGTCAGATCCCTACTACCAAAATCCCGCCCTCACGGTGTGAGTGGCGCATGCGCAGAGGACTTTACCCTCATTGCCAACTGTAACTTCCCTTGTCGTGGGGGCCCCCTTTTCACTCGACGCCATTTTAAAGGTCGTCCGAGTTCCCGTGTGAAGTATCTGTAGGAAGGACAGCGTGGACTCCTCCCCATCCCCACACTCTCTATCCGCCGTCGCGGATATCCGGCCCCCGGGAAATTCATAGGAGGGGCATCTAGCCACCTCCCCCTGGGAGGGGCCTATGGCCGTCTCCCCCTAGGCGACCCATCCTTAGTGGGTGCCGCCTCCCCGTGGAAGGGGCCAATGGCCGCCTCCCCCGGGCGCTCCCATCCATTCTGGGTGGCGACCCCCTCTAGGGACCTTGAAATTACTGCTCACCGATCATGACCTTACCGCCACAGGCCGGATAGTTGACCGACTATCCGGCCCCTCCACTCCTCCTAAAGGTCATGCTTCCTCAAACCCCTTAAACATGCTATGAAGTCTCCTATGAGTAAGTCATTTCCCTCCCTGGACAGGTGAACCCCATCATTCAGATACATGTGATCTCCCCGAATACACCCGAGAGGGATGCTATGCAACTGCGCGGAGCAAAACAATTTCCCAACTTTATTGTTAACCCTTTTCACAGAGTGGTTCAATGCTGACACTGAAATGCCCCCCGCCAACTCTTTCTGGGGATCATGTGGGACCAGGCAATCGTGCACCCCGGGACTTTTTTAGCCAACCAGCTAACTGCCGACAGGATGTGTTTTAATAACACTCGTCTTCCCAGTGTCACCAAGTCATTGCCCCCCAGGTGTACTATGACTACAGATGGCGGTGACCTTTGCCGCCCTAATAGACCCTCAAAAACGATTGAAATTGGTCAAAACAAAGCCCGCCCTTCACATGGAAGGTCACTCTGTACCCGTATTCTCCAGATGCGTGAGTCGCGTCACCTGCCTTGAATACGTCCCTGGCGCGCCTCACATATGAGTAGCCCACGACCCATACCACTCTCTCTCCAGTCGGTGATCCTCAACCACTGGTCTCCTGATGCTGGGTCGACTTCCAATTCCGCCCCGCGTGACAGGTTCGCGAAACTGTAATGTAAACAAAAGACAAGAAGCGTGAGTGCATGTCAATTGATCTTTACAATATGTGCAATCGCACATACCTTTTGAAGCAATTCGAGGACCAACGGCCTAGCTGCTTTACTTCCTCCGCACTCTGACCCCGGGCTGTAGCCTCAGTAGCAGCCCCTATCCTAAATGAGTGGGTCCCAAAATCGCACGGGTCCATGCCCGCGGCAGCGATTGACAGCGCCAGCACTCTCTGAAACTGAAATCTCGTCAGTGGGGTACCATCCTTGTGCCTAAGCAAGCTCCCCCCCCCCCCTGTAGCCGTCCTCAGTGCCAAGTATTCCTCTACACACTTTATCGGACAAGTGGGGGACCCCCGTGCGCGCTGCACGATAATACTATCCCCCATAGCTCCCTGGCGAGTCTTGGACCTGGCTATAGAGATGACCATAGAATCACCCCATATTTGGACGTGATCCCTGCCCAGGCCTCCCTCTATATCCTTCTTGTTCCTTGCGACGAGTTTGCTCACCCGCATAGCCCCATGGAATGCCAAGGCGAAAGCTGCCCGGAACAGGACTGCTTCGAAAAGGGAGGAGCACGTCTCATCTAGCTTTGCCAAAAGTCGAGACAATCTGTCTAAACCAATCAGGCGCCTCGTATTCTGCTTGCGACCCTCGAGGCGTTGCCAGCCACGGAGTGCCTTCCTAACCAAAAAGGAATCCGTCGGATCTCTTATGCCCTGCGCCTGTGCCATGAATGAAATGGCCGCCCTATGTCTATTGGCCGTTGCCGCTGATCGGCCTTCTCTGTGCAGCGCAACCAGGAACCCCAGGAAGGATTCCTCCTGTCCCCAGCTCTGTCTCCCTGATGGACCCAAAAATGTGCAGTAGGAATGAAACGCTCCTTCGTATGCCTTCCTTGTCCTGGGAGCTAAGCTGGCTGCCACGAGGTCTTGTAATCCGGGGCACCGATTAGCCATAGAGCTTCGGGGAACGGTGCCGCCACTAGGTCCGCTGTGGGTAGATAGCCCCTGAAAGCCTGCATGTGTGAATGAGAGAGTGCATCAGCTGCATAATTCAGTACGCCTGGCACATGTTTTGCCCTGAACTGTACATTCAATTTCATGCAACGTAAAACAATTTCTTTCAACAATCTCAAGATCCACTTGCAGCGGGCTGCCTGCTGATTAATGCACTCGACCACAGTCATATTATCAGACCAAAACACCACCGAGCGGTCCCTGAAGTCGTCTGGCCATGCCATCCGAGCAACCCAAATGGGAAATAGCTCTAAGAACCCAATGTTACCTGTCAGACCGCTGGAGTGCCACCACGTCGGCCATACTTGTGCCGACCATCGGTTACCAAAGATGGCGCCAAATCCCACGCTTCCAGCTGAGTCGGTCCACAAACCTAGTTCATCCGAAGAAGCTGGTGGTTTGTTCCACACAACTCGACCGTTGAAGTCCGCCAGAAATGCCAACCAAATGCGCATATCCTGGCGAACCTCTGCCGACAGTCTTGTACGGTGGTGTCCCTCCTTGTGACCAACCATAGCCTGTGCAATAGAGCGTGAGAAGGGGTGGGCCATTGGTATCACCCTTAAGGCGAAGTTAAGCTGACCCACTGTTTGCTGTAACTGGTGCAGGGTCACCTTCTCCTTGGCCAGGCATTGTGTCAAGGAAGCCCTAAACTTGGCCACCTTTTCCATCGGTAAACGGAAACATCCCTCCACAGAATCGAGCTCAATTCCCAGAAACTCCAGTGAAGTAGATGGTCCAACCGTCTTACCTGGTGCCAATGGGACTCCGAATTCCCGCATGAGAATGCAGAAGTCCAGCAGCGCCTGTGCACATGTCGTATCGCCGGCTGCTCCCAGAAACAGGAAGTCATCCAGATAGTGCATAACATGCCTATGTCCTGTGGTCTCGGTGAATGCCCACTCTAAAAAACAGCTGAACATTTCAAAATGGGCACAAGAAATGGAGCAACCCGTAGGCATGCATTTATCCATGTAATAACTCCCCTGAAATGCAAAACTTAGCAAGCGCTGATCTCGCGGGTGTACCGGGAGCAACCGGAATGCCGATTCGATGTCTGATTTCGCCATCAGCGCTCCGGTGCCCAGGTGATTTAGCATGGCCACGGCATCATCGAACGATGTGTACCGCACCGAACAAATATCTGGGTCAATGGCTTCGTTCACCGAAGAACCCCTTGGGGCAGACAAGTTGTGAATGAGTCTAAACTCCCCTGGGTCTTTCTTCGGGACCACTCCAAGCGGGGAACACACGAAATCCGCCACCGGCGGGCGGTGAAAAGGCCCCGCCACCCGCCCCAAGCTGACTTCTTTGGAAATTTTTCTAGCAGCTACGCTTGGGTTATGTTGTACAGATAACTGATTTTTACAAAAGGAGTCCCCCCGAAAATCCCCCGCCGGGATATTGAAGCCATATGGGAATCCCTTCCTGAACACCCCGGCGGATACATGATCAGGGTATTCGTTCAACCAAGGAGTCAGAGCCATGATATCGACAGGTGTAGACAATCGGTTACCAAACATCACCTCACTCTTGCTTAGAACCCCCTTTTCCTCCCGTTCCGCTGTTTTTAGATCTAAAGCTACTCTCCGGGTGTGAGGAGTTCCCACAGCCCGCACACACATGCCTGCTACAGTTGCCTCTATTGAAGCCCCAACAAACCCCCCGCTTGCCGCCATTCCCGCCGGTCTTGGGCTGATATTCCCCACCGGCGCCTGCTCGAAAGGGCACCGCGGGCTTTAGGCGAGCTGACCCCGACCCGCTCCCGCCCGGCGAGGACGTACCTGCCGCCCCAGGCAAGAGCTGCTTGTGCCATGACACCGAGTCGAGGCAATCCCAGGTCAAAGTTGCATCAAACTCTTTCGCTTTTCGGAATTTCATGTCGTAACCTTTCCATTCGTCCCCCTCATACATGGTATAAAAATCCATAATCCTATTCTGATAACAGGTCAACTCAGCCATGACTTCAGGCTTTCGTTCCCCCATGACTGCCGTAAATATCGAAAAGGCCTTTACCCAATTCGCTACCGTCTCATCGACCCTAAATTCCGCCATCTTGGCCCGCCATTCGCTAGGGTGCCATAAATCCTTCTGGGATTTCGCATATTCCATCTCGCGATGGTCAGTCAACAATGAAAACATATTCACATATTTTTCCCCCCATATTATTTTCTTTGTGGCCGCAGGGATGTGCTGGGCCACCCTTTTGCACCTTGAAGGTAACGAACCCTCCCCTGCCATTGGCAATGTGTGCTTACCAGGTTCGACCGTCGTGTCTGTAGCCTTTTCCCGGCTAATCGCAGGTCCTCCCGGCGCCACCTGTGGGGGAACAAGAGGAACATTCGCCGTCGCGGCCTCTCTCGATTGCCGTAACTGCTCGATTATTAGTCTAGCCTCCTCAGCCGGGTCACCCGCGGCCACTGCCCCCCCCGCTTTCTTCTTGAGCCATGGCAATACTGCCGCTAACTGGATGGCCAGTTCCGGGGGCATCTCCTCATCATTAACAGGAGTAATTACAACGGGGATTGGTAAACCTATATCTGGGTTTGGTACCGGGCTGTCCGCCGGTGTGATGGGGGCGATTGGGGGTACCTCAGGAACCGGATCTTCCCCAGAAACCGCCCTCCTCTTAACCCGCTTTCCCCTACCCTCCGGGACGACTCCTGGCAAGGCCGGGCCTATTACCTTCTTCGGACGGCCTGAGCTGTTCTGGGCCGCTAACTGTTTCTTAACATCGGCCAAACCTCGACCGATCGAGTCAACTTTACCGAGTTTTCGGTCCATGATCGCCATTCGATTCGACAAGGTGCGCAGTAGCTACTCCAACTCGGAGCTCTTTCCTGCTTTCTTGCCGACCATAGCTGCGTTGATCAACGAGGTCCTGGATCTTTGTACTCCAAATAAGTGAAAGAGAAACAACAAGATTACAAGTTCTCAAAATTGCCGCTTGTTCCGTCGAGGGCTCACGAGCAACGAGTTGGTGCAGCCTTCAGAGCACAGGAACAAGAGGACGCTTCTTCGGATTCCCGATCTATTTATCCATCTGCGGGAGGGCGGGGACCCTCCTCCGGTACGCCTACTGGGGCGTGGTCTTCCGTGCGGGTGTCTAGGACAACCCCTCCTGGGCGGGAAAGGGCGTGCCCCGGCTACGCCACTTCGGGCATACCAGCCGAGCCACGCCTCCCGCCCAAAATGGTTTCCCGGGGGAATCGGGGCACCGAACCATACGTTCGGGGGGACCGAGTGGTCACCCCTTTCCATGACGCACTGGTGGCGCAAGGCTTTCATAAATAAGGCCCTGAGTTTCTTTGCTCTTGGTTTGTGTTCTGCTTTTTGATAATGCTTGATATCAACATTTGCAAAGTAGAGGATTTGTATTTTCGAAAACAGTGACGTTTCAAAAGTGATTTTGAGTGGTTATACATAGGTTCTGTGCAGTGTTTTTTAAATGTTATTAAAAAAACGATTTTGGGGGCAAATCAATGGTATTTTCATTTGGCCCTTATTTATGATTGCCTTGTGCAACTGCTGCATCACTTTATACGTGGGAAATAAGTGACGCTCTTCTGGCGCAAGGTCTTCATAAATAAGGCTTTGAGTTGCTTTGCTCTTGGTTTGTGTTCTGCTTTTTGATAATGCTTGATATCAACATTTGCAAGGTAGAGGATTTGTATTTTTGGAATGCAACATGTGTTGCACTGGTGGTGCAAGGCCTTCATAAATAAGGCCCTGAGTTGATGTTGTATAAACTTAAATATGTTGCAATTTATTGTTTATATTCTTTGCTTTTTGTCATTACTTTGTTGTTTGCTAATAGTGGTCTTTCATGTGTTTTTTTTTCAGAACAACAGATTCAAATCAAATTCTGAAAAGCAAGCAAAAATGCCTTCAAGGCAAAGAAGTATCAAAAAATACCATACGTAAAAGGAGAACATCAGCAACAGAATTTATAGAATCCTCTACAACAACTACTTCAAAAAATACCAGAAAAGCTCCTGGTAAGTCTTTTCTTCGCAACATATGTCGTACAAAAAAAATATTATTGGTAATGTGAATATTCAGAAGGAGACAGCAAATCTAAAAAGGAAGGAGAGGCCCACAAAAAATGTCTCGATTTGAGCAGGTGAGAAGAGAATGGATAGCAATAGAAGGGTAAATCAATTTAGGGACATTCGTAGGCGAATGTTTCGCAATAGGGTAGTTTTAAGTTTGCTAAAAAATGATAAGAAAGGTAAACAGAGAACTGCTTTTTACAAGAAAAAGAAAAGTGTAGAGAAGATTGTTGATCAGGCTTTTGAAGTTAAGAAAAAATGATTTATTTTAGTAATCAATAGAATTAGGATACTTAATAAGGCAATTGATGTTTTCAAATCGAACAGTAGATGGAAAAGAATTATTAATCGGACACATTTTTGTGAAGTATTTTCTGGCGAATGGATGCATAGTTCAAATTCTGAGCCATTTTTCAATGAGGAGAGTTACTTTCAGGAAAATGATTTGGTTCATGCAGTTGACACCAGTGGTCGAGCATATGAGGTGAACGATGGACGTGTGATGGAAAAAGAGAAACTTGTGTCTAGAGATGCAGAAGAGGTGTTAGCTCATGAAGTTTTAGGGAGATGTACTAAGGGTCCAGTGTACACATGGAAGTGCAGTAGTATTTGTAGTGTGCGACAGGATTTAATCGATTTGCTTCTAAATTTCTCACGTACATATAGTAAGAAAAGTCTCAAACAAAAAATGAAGATCTTGCAAGAGTTAGATCCTTGCAGAGTGAGAGAAAGCACAGGTTTGCATGGGCATTCACTGGCTTGTCTTTCTAGAAAAGTATGTCAGAGTGTTTTTCATCATTTTAGGATGTTAGAAGTGCATCATAATAAGGTGAGGAAATTAGTGAGAAAGTTGTATTATGCAAAAAGTCCAGCACTTAAGCTTAAACAGTTAAACAGTGCTCTTTTGCATGGATCTGAAGTGGATGTGAAGACTATTTGTGAAGAAATTGAGTTTTGTTATTTTGGGAACAAAGAGGACAGTGTAGAAATGGATATAGTAATGGATGGTAATGTGGAAGATAATGGACAGATTTCAAGTACAGAAAAGTTTGACGAGGAAATTACCAAGTTTAAGGTGAAATCAAGTGAAAGGCCTAATTTAACTTGTGTGTGTTGTCGACGGACTCATTATAAAATTCAGACTAGGTTAGTTGAATTATATGCGAAATGTGAATTTGAAAATAATAGTGAATGGAAGAATTTTGTAAGTTATTTGTTGGTGGAGAATTCTTTTGATTTGAGTTTTGATCAGCGTATTTGTAATTATTGTTTGAAAAAATTAAATGAAAATAGAATGCCTGCTAGAGCAGTTTATATTAATCTTCAGTTGATAGATATTCCTTATGAATTGATGGATTTAAATACTTATGAATCAATTTTGATTCAATGTGTCTATCCTTTTCAAGCTATTGTTCGCATGGAGCCTAAGATAGGAAAATTACCTCCTACAGATTTACAAAGAGGATTAAAGGGAAGAGTTGTTTATTTGCCTCTAGATGTGAAGAAAAATATTGATACAATTGGTGTAGAAAGAGTAGAAGAGGATCCTCTAGTTATTCTAGCTAATGGGGTTCCGACAAAGACTAAGAAAATCTGGCAAGATTTAGTGGATGTTAGGAAAGTCAAAAAGGCAACGTTGTATTTGGTCAAAAACAATGAGTACTATAAAGATGTAAGTTTTGGAGCAGAGGAAACAGCTACAGAAGAAGACAGTGATTGTTCAGTTGGCCAAATTGAAAAAGTTGATGTGTCTAGAAATGAAGAAATATATGAACATTATACTGTTCATCCTTTGCATTCCAAAGAAGTAATGGGGAATGCAATTGACTTGTTTCAAATGAAAGCAGCAAAAGGAAGTCCTATTAGTGTATGGGAAGAAAGTTTGGAAGCTCGTTGTTTTCCACAGTTATTTCCAACAGGTCGTGGTGGACGATATGACGATCGACCAGTTCAAATTCCTGCAGCTGAATACCGGACTTTAAGATTATATGCTGAAGATCCAAGGTTTCGTCAATGTATTCCGTATTTGTTTCATCTACTGTATGAAAGTGATTTGTCTGGTCTTTCTTATGCAGTTAATCATATACTGAAAAGTGGAGCTCATCTGCAAAATGTTTCTACAAGGGACTTTATGGAGAAAGTCAATCTGCAAGATAGTATTTTGGAATCTCAGCTAATCAATCTCATGGCATGTCAACGTGGAACCAATGAGTATTGGTTCCGTCGTCATGGAGAATTGAAATGTATGCTAAGAAACTTAGGAACTCCTACATGGTTCCTCACTCTTAGCTGTGCTGAGTATGCATGGGACGACTTACTTCAGTTTCTACGAGAGCCAAATGGAAACATTCAAAATATAGAATTGAAAACACCTGGAGAACTGTGTTCTTTGGATCCAGTGAATGTTTGCAGATATTTTAATCATAGATTTGAAGCTATGATGTCTTTTATTACCAACAAAAAAAATCTTCCCCTTGGAGAGGTTTTGGATTTCTTTTGGAGGAAGGAATATCAAGCGAGAGGTGCTCCTCATATACATATGTTGTTATGGATTAAAGATGCACCCAAATTTGGATTAGATTCGGATGAAACAGTGATGAGTTTCATTGAAGAGTATTCAACATGTGCAATTCCAAAATCTACTGAAGAAAACAGTTTAAGGCAACAAGTTCTACGTTTTCAATCTCATCGTTGTGGAAAGTACTGTCGTCAAAAATTTAAAAACAAGGAAAAGTACTACACGAAATGTCGTTTTGCGTTTTCACGACCAGTGATTTCTAAGGGAAGAGTAAATAATTTGATGTCATCTCTACGACATACTGTGACGAGGAAATCTCCCAAAAATACATAAAATTTGAAAAGAAATGAAGAATATAAGTACATCAACGATTACAACCCAGTGATTTTGTCCATGTGGAATGCTAACATGGATATTCAGTTCGTTACTGACAATTCTATTGCTGTGGCTCGAAATGTGACATCTTATATCACTAAAATAAAAAAGACAGAACTGAAGGAAATGTGGGAGGACATTTCACATGAAAAGAGTCTAAGCAAGAAATTATATAGTTTCAGTCTGAAGATGTTGTCGCATCCAGAAATTGGAGCATATGAATGTTCTGATCGGTTATCATCAGCAAGTCTCTATGCCAAATCAAGAACAATCATTTGGGTTAGTCTAGGTCTTGCTGCAACACGAAACCGAGTTTTGAAATCTGTACAAGAAATTGAATATAATAGAAAGAACCAAACAGTACAGATATTTTGAAGACAAATATGTTGGATACATACTATCCAAATAGAAGTACTCACCTTGAGAACACTTGTTTGTATGAAGTTCTGCAAAACTACAGTTATAAGAGGAACATCACAGAAGATATCAATAATGGAAAATATGCAGTCATTGGCTATGAAGGATGTCTAGTTAAGCAGAAAAAAGGCCATTTGATTAATCATCAAAAATTGAGTTGTGAAGCTCCAGACAAAAGAGAATTTTACTATTTAGCTCTTTTGCAACTCTTTAAGCCATGGCGTACAGAAGAGGAACTACTTGGAGATTTTCTCTGTTATGAAGACTCTTTTAATGCAACTAAGGATACCATAGAATGTCCTATTTTTCTAAATTATCTGCAAATGTTGAACGAAGAAATAGAGGAAGAAACCACAATTGTTGAAGAGATAGCTAGAGACAGTTCTCAAGACAGTCAGAGTTCTACTTCATTGAGTCAGGATCCACTAGGAGGACCTATTATCCAAAATGAAGCTGCCACTGCCATGGATGAGGTGGAAAGAGCTATGGAACAAGCTCAAGAGGATGGAGTTAACTTAGAAGATTTGGTAAAGCAACTAAACGTTGAGCGAAAAAGATATATGATGAAGTCACAGAGCAGATTGAACATGGATTCAGACATGAGAAAAAAGAGTGCTCATGTACATCATTTGACCCTGTCCGACTGTATGTAAGTGGAGAAGCGGGGACAGGAAAAAGTTTTCTAATTAAAGCCATTGCAAGTTATCTGCAGAAAAGGACTGATTCACCGCTGTCTTGTTTTGTAACTGCTCCAACTGGTCTGGCAGCACATAACATTAAAGGGATTACTCTACATCGTTTACTGATGCTGCCAGTTGAGCATGATAATAAATTGCATTACAACAAGTTATCTGGAGATGCGTGTTCTGAAGTTTCAAGAGTCTTGAAGAAAATGAAACTTCTTATTATTGATGAAGTAAGCATGGTCTCAAATCTAATGCTTGCTTTTGTGCATTTGAGAATGCAAGAAATTCTTAGAACAGAGTATGATGTGTTATTTGGAGGAAAACACATTATTGTTTTTGGAGATCTATTGCAGTTGACTCCATTAAAAGGACAACCAGTTTATAAAATGCTCACACATGAAGATACTAGGCAGTCCCTTGTAAGCATTGGAAACGTTAATATATGGTTACATTTTAAATATGCTGAACTGCTTCAAAATATGCGACAGGCAAAGGATGAAGATTATAAAAATATTCTACAAGATGTAAGAATTGGAAAAGTAAGCGAGCTTGGGAAAGAAGCTTTACATGGTCGATTAATTTCAAATTTGTATCCAAATGAAAACATTCTTCCAGAGAATATTTTTTTTAAAATGACTGAGAAGAAATCTGGGATATGTTTGATGCAAACTCTGCAAGAATGTTCCATCTTCAACAACAAAATGTTAGAGTTAGAAAATGAAGAGATTGTGAAACTGGAAGCAATAGATAAAATAGAGCATATGGGTGCAACAATTGTTTTGTCTGAAAATTTGAAAACTAAATTGGATTCATTAGAGAAAAGTATTTCTAAAACAGCTGGTTTTGAAAAGACTTTGAATGTGTGTTTAAATTGTCGTATCATTTTGAGAAGGAATTTAAATGTTGAAAGAGGTCTGGTAAATGGAGCAATGAGTTATGTTGTTGATTTTGTGAATTATAGAAATAGAGATGGAATTGAATTTTTAAAAATAAAATTTGATGGCATTGAGCAAGTACAACAAATCAGTCGTTGTTCTGCTAGATTTTTACTTGTAAAAGACTTATATGTTCGCCGAAAACAGTTTCCTGTTTGTTTGGCATATGCACTAGCAATTCATAAATCTCAAGGTTTAAGTGTAGATAATGCTTTAGTGAACATTGGAAGATCTGTGTTTGAAGAGGGTATGGCATATGTGGCATTATCACGAGTCAGAACTTTATCAGGATTGTACTTGATTGAGTGTGATGAGACAAAGATTTGTGCAGATCTAGATTGTGTTAAAGAATACAATAGTTAAAAAGAGAGTATGCTCCACATTTGCCTCAATATCCTCTGTTTGAAAAACGTGTGGTAGGCCGAAAAAGAAGAAATGAGGATAATTGCAGTGAGGTAGTAGCAAAAAGACAAAAAGTAGACAAAACTGTAATTGAAAACAGGAAGAAAAAGAATTGTGAGGAAAATGTTGTTGGATTTCAGTTTGAAAATAGTTCTGGTGTCAACTGCTATGCTAATGTAGTGGTTAATGTTGTTTTTTTTCTTCAAACTTTACAAGAAAAGATTGTTGAAAATCGGGATCAAAGATTGTGTGGTTTATTGAATTCTGTGTTTGAGAAATGTAGCAGTGATAGAGCAAAAATAGAAAGTGTAACAGAAATTCGAAATATTTTAGATATGTGTTGTGGTCAAGATAACTTTTCACAGAACATTCAGCAGGATTGTCAGGAATTTTTAATGTATATGTTTGGTGTTTTGGAAGATGAAGATGTAGATATAAATAATCTTTTCAGCCTTTCTTATCAATGGCAGCATGACTGCCACAATTGTAGTTCATCAAGTACTACTAGAATAGACACTGAAAGATTTATATATTTGACTTTACCTGACTGTAAATCAGTGTCATTTAAAAATCTAGTTAAAGCAGCAGATCATAATATGGTGTGTACTCAATGTAACTATCCAATGCTATCCACATTATTTATACAAAGTTATGGGCAGTATATCATTTTAGTTTTCCAACGATGTAGACCTGATGGAACTAAATTGACAACTTCTATCAAAATTTTTGTGGCTTCTCAGTTATCAATTTCAGGAAGAACCTTTACAACTGAAGCCATTATTTATCATGACGGTTCTTCGACAACCTCAGGACTTATACATGCTACTTAAAATGTGAAAAATTATGGAGTTATTGCAATGATTCTCATTTAACTTATAAACAATGTTTGCCTTATGACTTTACAAATTCTTATCTAGTGTTTTTAAAACCAAACTTTTAGTAAAAGGAATTGGCCTTTGAAGACGGGAATAGATAATAAAAGTTAGTTAGTTAGTTAGTTAGTTAATCTAATGTTTTAAATTATTTATCTCATATAGATACTTTAAGTGGATCTCAAAGTAAAAAATACTGATATATCTGACACAAATTGGCCTTGAGGAAAGTGTAAGGTATGATGTTCTTAGATCTTTTTTCATAGGAAGTCGATGAAATGGAAGTTATAGAGCACAGCAGACTTTTTTCCACCAAAAGGACCTTCACTATCTTCTATTTGGCCTCGCGGAAAAGTAAGTGAATCAAAGATTAGTGTACATATATGAGATGTATGTTTGAATGGTTTTTTTTAAACACAATCTTTTAGATTGTGTTTTTTTTCCCGCTGTTATATGATGAAGACTTTGAACTCACTAATTTAAGTGAAATTCAATATATTCTGAGAACAGCAAAAATAAATAATGTAACATATTGTAGAAGTTATTGTATAGTTTGCATTGTGTAATTTATATTGTATTCACATTGTCTCACACTCATTTTCCTTTTTCACCCTCACCCTTACCTCTCTTTACTCATTTACACTGCTTTTTTAACTTTGTTTCATCGCTGTTCCTTTACTGCACTTCATTCACAACTTCTCAATCCAATTTGAACTGTCTGCATTTCCCCTCTTCCTTCCACCACTTTTTATCTTTTTAACATTCTCTCAGTACCACTGCTTTAGTTTTCTTCCCCTCTCTTTCTTTCTTTGTCTCCATTTTTTTTCTTTCACACTCATTGTACTGTAGTTCACTTACAGCCTGATTCATCAATCTCCCGTTTTGCGAGGCCCTAATAGCGAATCATAGCGATTCGCTATTAAGGACTCGCAAAACTGGATTCATGTAGGATTAGCAAAATTTATTGCGATTCCTACTGATTCCTTATTTGCGATTAGCAAATTGCTAATCGCAAATAAGGAAAAACTCCCCATTGATTCCTATGGGCCAAAAGGCCCATAGGAATGAATGGGGAGTATTCCTTATTTGCGATTAGCAATTTGCTAATCGCAAAAAAGATTGCGATTTGAAGGGTTCCAGGGGTGTCCAAAGGACACCCTGGAGCACCCCTCAAATGACATTTGACACAGGTGTTGCACACACACACGTCCAAAGGACATGTGTGTGTGTAACATGCAACTCAGAAAAATGCATTTTAATGCAATTTTCTGAGTTTTCCCAATTTACCACGAGGTCTGACCTCGCGGTAAATTGTGGCCAGAAATTGCGAATTCGCAAATTAAAATTGCATGATGAATTGCATTTAAGGAATCTCTAATTGAGATTCCTTAAATGTAAATCCTCGCAAAATTGCGAGATCGCAATTAGCGATTTTTGCATTTGGGATGATGAATCCCAAATGCAAAAATCGCACTCGCAAAGGGCCAGTTTCTCAGAATCTGGCCCTTTGCGAGCGCAATTTAGGTTGATGAATCGGGCGGTTAGTCCTTTCCTTTTTGTTTTTCTGTGTACTTACTCTCTCACTACTGTTTCATCCATCGTTCTATATTAACCTCATTCCCTTCATCCCTTCACTTTGTGACTCCCCTTCACTCACTCTCAGTCATCTTCTATTCCTCTTTTTTATTAATAGTTCCTCATTCAGACTCCTCTCCTTTTCACTCATTTTCCTTTTACTTTCTTATCTTTCCTGATTTCGTTTTGGTATCTCACATTCTTTTAGTATCTTACTTACCTTCAGTAATTTGTTCTCTTTCTATTTCTTTTTCCTTCTTTTTTCTCTTTCTACATTACTTTATTTCTGTTTTTGTATCCTTCACTATTGCTTTATTTCTTAGTAAACTTTTTTAGATTTTTAAACCTCTTGAACTGTTTCTTCTATTTTAATATATATTTTTAACTTATTTTAACGTGTTTTTTCTTTTGTCTTTCACAGATACAAGTTTTCATTAATTATATGGTAAGTGTGTTTACAAAATGTACTTTCTTATCACCCTTTGCTTTAACCTCACTACTTTTCTCTCACTCTACCTCACCCCGTTTCCTTACTTTGCTTCCCACACTTATTCTTATCCTCCATGTTTACTTCCTACCACATTCAACTTCTTTCATTACCTCTGCTTATCCACATTCCTTCACTTACCTTTTTTACTGGTTCACTTAGTCCCTTTGTGACACTCCTTCCTTTACTCTCTCTCTTCTGTCTGTCTGTCACTCCCCATGTCTTACCCTTATTCACTTATATCCACCCTCTTTCACTCCTCTTAACTTACACTCACTGCTATTTTCTTTCCCTCCGTCACTACTGTTTTTTTTCTCTGGTTCCGTCACTATCTGTCATTTCCCATACTTAAGTCTCCTTCCTTTTACTTTCATCACCCATTCACATTTTCCCAGAACCTCTGCTTTAGTCTTCTTCCTCTTTCTTCTCTTCTTTTGCTCCCTTATTCATTTTCTATTTCTCAGTTACTTCCTCTTACACCTTTTCTTTGTCTTACTATCTATTACACAATCCATCTGTGTTCCTCCCTTTAGCTCTCTTTCTTTTAACACCACTCTCTCTGTTCCCATTCCTCATGCTCACTCCTTCATTATTTCTTTTTTCTTTTTTTTTTGTTGGTGCGCTGACGGGACGCGCACCGGTACGCGCACCGGGGCGTTCACCGGTACGCGCACCGGGAGCGCTCCAGAGTCAAATATAAAAAAAAAAGTAAAATACTATTTTAAAACAAAAATATTATCTTAATATACAATATAGGGTTCATTTATAGAAAAACATACCTTTCTCAGCTATAGACATTTGCGAAAAAATAAGCTTAGAAATTCACTAAAAAGTACATAGGTATGAAGCTCTATAAAAAGTTAAAAATTAGCAGTTAAAAAACCTATGAAATTCACAGAAAAAACCAAAGGTTTCACACCAGTTATAGTTAGAAATTAGCATTAAAAAAACCTATGAAATTCACTGAAAAAACCAGAGGTTTCACACCAGTTATAGTTAGAAATTAGCATTAAAAAAAACCTATGAAATTCACTGAAAAAAACAGAGGTTTCACACCAGTTATAGTTAGGAATTAGCATTTAAAAAACCTATTAAATTCCTGAAAAAAACAGAGGTTTCACACCAGTTATAGTTAGCTGGAAATTGTACTGACATAAAACCATTGAAATTCCCACGTTATAGTTAGTCGGACTCACTATAACTTGCGCGTGCAATGCACTGCTGATGACATCACATATTACATCACTCATGACATTGTCAGTGACATCACTCATGACATCACTGATGACACCATTCAGTGAATGTGTGTCTTTCTGAAAAACCCATACTAAGGTGGTCAAGACAATGAAATTTCAACACCCTGTACAGCACCTTTCACCACAGCGAAAACAGGGGGAGATATTTATATAAAATTATGTAAATCCTCTGTGGCATTGAGCCCGTACGGCTGTTTGCTGTCCAATGCCACAATATATTGGGTTTCCAATTTTCTAAGGATTTTGTCCCTGTCGCCACCCCGTCTCAACGAGGGCACTGCATCGATAACAAAATAACTCAAACACGACAGATCCCTGGCGTGTACTGCGTCAAAATGCCGTGCCACGGGGTACGCTGAATAATGATTCACAATGGCACGGAGATGCTGCAATATCCTCACGTGCACCTGCGACCTGGTGCTACCCACATAGTTCAGGCCGCAGGTGCAGGCCAGGACATACACAGCAAACTCCGTGCGGCAATTGAAATTGCCCCTTATTGCTATTTTGGTGCCTGAGAATGGATCATCATAATGCGTGATGTTTTGCCCGAACTTGCATGCACGGCATGAGGTACATTTGAAAAAACCTTTCCTGACGAGCCAATCACTGCCACTGACTAGCTCTGGACTCGATTTAACTAACTTACTGTGCATGCTGTAGGCTTTTTTGAAGGTCATAATGGGTGTGTCTGACACTCTTGAATCCAGTACACCATCCGTTTTTATGATGGGTCAATGCCTGTTAATGATGGACTTTATTTTTCTTTGCTGACGGCTATAAGTGATAATAAGCCTGGGTGACTGATCAGAATTTGTCACCTCAAGAGTTTTTGCCGTCAAAAGTGATGATCTAGATCTATCCTGAGCCTTTGTTAAAGCCCTGGAAAGAGTGGTTTCACTGTAGCCCCTGGCCCTTAAACGTTCCATCATAGCTTTGGCCCCCTCATTAAATTTCTCATCATTGTTGCAGATACGTTTTAACCTCAAAAGTTCCCCCAACGGTATACTCTCAATTACATGTCGGGGGTGTCCACTGCTGGCATGAAGTATGCTATTTCCAGCAGTGGGTTTACGGTATAAATAGGTTTTGATGTTGTTCTCAATGATGTCAATTTGAACATCTAAGAACTGGGCCGATTGTCTGCTTATACTGGAGGTGAAAAATAAATTGCTGTTGTTGTTATTGAGAAATTCGACAAACTCTTGTGCACTTGTGATATCACACTGATAGATACAAAAGACATCATCAATAAATCTCATCCAGTAAAGGACATTGTTGTAGCCTGGTGTTGCCATGAGATCCCGCTCCTCCCACCAGCCCACGTGTAAACACGCGTAGCTGGGGGAGAAGCAGGATCCCAAGGCGACCCCTCTGATCTGTTTCCAGATGTCTTTGCCATACATAAAGAAGTTGTTGTTGAGACACCAATTTACCAGATCACACAACATTTGATTATGACCATAGTACTCGCAAGATCTCTGTCCCAAGTAATGTTTGATGCCTTCAATGCCCTTGCAATGTTCAATACAGGTGTATAACGATTCAATGTCCAATGTAATCATACACCAGGTGGCTTGCCATTGAATTGTGCTGAGCTTGGACAGAAAATCGGCAGTGTCTTTTATGTAACTGGCTAGACCGCGGACATGGCTCTGCAAAAAATAGTCAATATAACAAGAAACATTCTCACCCATACTTTGGATTGCAGAGATGATTGGTCTGCCTGGAGTTGGTTGGCGCATTTCATGTACTTTTGGGATTAAGTACAAATGCGGCATCACCGGGTTTTCGACGTGTAAAAATGTATACTCTTCCGATTAAATTAGATGTTCTCGTTTATATGACAATAATTTGCGTTTTAACATGTCACGGGCTCGTTTGTACTCCATGCCGCTACTTGCAACGTAACAATTATTGTCACTCGATTGTCTCAATGCTTCCGCTACATATTCTTTTCTTTGCCAAAACACAATGTTTCCTCCTTTATCTGAGGCGTTGATCACTATGTCCTGATTTTTGCTTAGTTTCTCCATCAGTTTGTTGTACTGGATAGATTGAAAATTACTTTTGTTGGTGCGTTTCTGTCTTTGTATTTGTTTGTTGAGTGTTTTTAAATCTTCCACCACATATTCGTGGAATATATCCACAGCATCTTTAGGCATAACTGGGACAAATTTACTTTTTGCTTTAAAGGGACTTTCCCCAGCTCCCCTTTGTGTAACGCTGATGGCGCGAAGCTGATCCTGGGTGTTGGGTACAATGTTGTCATCATCCGTGCTGGAGGAAGATCCAGATCCTAGGTCGCATAAAGTTAAAAGAGTTCTTGCGTCACATGCTGCTGCCAGTGAAGACTCGCCATGAGAAATGTTCTGTTCAATGCGAGTTGGCTCTTGGACATTAGGTTTGATTGCAAAGAATTTTTTCAGCTTGAGTTTCCTGATGAAAAGGAATACATCTGCTCTGGTCCCCGTGTAATTGAAAGAACTTTCCGGGCAGTAATTAAGGCCCAAAGACAACAGCTGTTCTTCCGCCGTTGTTAACGTGAGGTTGGACAAATTGGTAATGGTACTTGCCATGTCTGCTGCTTTTAATTGTTGTTTCTCTTTCTGTGCCAATATATATATGCATAACAATTAAATCACATCACTGTTTTCGAATCCACCCGATATGACCTCTCCATCAACCCTGAATCAGAAATACAAGGTTAGGCAGGCCCTCTACCTAGGCCGAAAGCAACTGATCGACAGACTACAGGTAGGTTGGCACATGGCCCGTAGATAAACGCCTGACCACTTAAACTGCTGGGCGTGACACAGATGGTATGCATAAGTTTTGGGTCTGATATAGGGCCAGCACCTCAATTTAATTTTTTTGTTTAAAGGAGTTTTCTCTGTATTACCAGTCTTTTAAGCACAGGTAGTGTCTGAAAGAAGTTAGAGGTGTTAATCACTTGGACGATGGGCATGACACAGATGGTATGCTAAGCCCTTGGGTGTGAAGCAGGGTGAAATTCAGACATTAGGGAAACACTTGGACCTCGGAGATTAAAGTGTAGCTTGTGCATGGGCAAGGAGGGCCTGTAGTTGTTGAGTTATTCCTTCTAATCAGTATAAACTGTTGCTATCTTTGTCCTAGAGCTGATATTGAGAGACTATTGGAGTCAATTAGTCTAGTGTACCATGCAGAGGTGCCCCTCTTCGTCGGGCAGCAAGCGCTAGGATCGGGCTAAGGATTATTTGACAAAGTCATAATTTTTTCTTTCTATCACTTCTATTTCTATTTTGGTTTCTGATGCATTTTTTGATGTTCTGGTGCTGATAAATTATTGCATTTGTGATTTATGTTGAATGTTGAGTCTCGTTAACAGTTCTATGTGCAACTGAAGAAGTTGCTATGTTTTCGTATTTGCTATTCCACTGCTAGTAAATAACTCATAATGTTTTAATTTACCCAGTACACTTTCTTGAAGGTTGTTGGCCTTCATATGCATTGTTTTTCGTATTGTGAAAGATATGTTTTTTATGCATGGTTCTCGTTGTATAGTAAAGTAGTTATTGCCGGCATAACCCTGTGTACATCCCTGCAATCAGATTAGAACTTTGTAATAGTGTAATAGTCCCTTAAAGAAAGTTCTCAATCCATTATATGGTCACAGTTGAACCACAGGCAAACTAAATCCCCCACATAGCCTGAAAGGATAGATACATTTTGTCTTAAGTGGCATGCACACACCAAGACACACGCTTTTCCCTGGCCAAAGGAGGGGAACCTTCCACACAAACAAAATAAGGCACACGAGAACACATATTCAGACCAAGTATGTAGGACAGAAGAACGCTAGGTGGGAGGCACTGCTGGAACTGTGGACCATTTTTGAGGAAGTCCCAACCTACAATCCTGTCCCAGCGCCCACAAGCAAGAAAGCTGCACCTCTCCCACCATCTACAGGTATGGAGGTGCTCTCTCTGATGCCTGCCATCCAAGCCACTCCTGCACTGGGTTACACGAATCTGCCGGTCAAGGACAGTGAGCCATTAGAGGCTGTGAGGTTGCCAGACCAGCCAACCTCATCTTAGTTCAGTGCTAGAAATCTTTGAAGTGTGACCCTACATCAACCCCAGCGGCACAGGGATCATATGCTCCAACACATCCAGTAGGGCACTCTTAAGTAACTTGGAGGTTTACAGCAGTTCTAGATAGTACCACCACCAGTGGTGGTAGGTGGGGTCGAAGCCTTCTGGGGTCTAACTTCGAGGGGGGAGCCACAGGGTACACTCCCCCAGGGCATGCTCAAGCAGCAGGAGAGGCAACAGGAAATGAGCTTGAAGACAAGTTCCTACCAAGGAGACCCACCACAGCACCAACCAAAGGAGACAACCAAGGTGGAAGTCAGAGGAGATGTGCAGGTTGAGAATGGAGAGAGAAAAAGCTCTCACCTGGGACGCACAAAGGGCGACAGAACCTCCACATACTCCCTAGGAAGAAAGCAAAGCTAGGCCTGAAGTAGAAACAGAAGGGATGCCCCTTTTGGGAACCCAAACTATACCAGATTGTAAGTGTAGGAGAGAGGCCAAACAAGAAATAGGCGATCAGGGCAGCCTAGCTCAAACTCAAGGCACAAGAGGGCAGAATGGCACCTCTTAGTGCGAACAAGGACAGCAGCAATGAGGATGTCTGCCGCTCCCCCAAAATGTGAGGGTCAAACAAACTGATCCCTGGTGAGATAGTGTCTAGAGAAGAAGGCAATGTCTTTCTGTGACCATTTTGCCACCTGCTAGCCCACTGGATCGAAAGGGAGGGCCAGTATGATAGACCCTGGGATCCTTCGATCCAGAGGACATGGCTACTGCAGAAGACAGCATCTTTGGAGAGGAGACTAACACAGTGTTTTCCCAAGTCCGCATCCCAGCGGTCACGCTGACCAGCACTGAGCATAACAGAGCCGCATGCAATTTGTTCAGACACAAAATATTGACAGGCCTGAGGGAAATGTTTCCTGACCACCCAGATGCAGAGAGTTTGATGGCAAAGAACAAGTGGGCATAAATCCAAGCAATAGCGATAATTATCGCTATTGCTTGGTTAGCGGGAAAAAAATATCGCCGAGCACCGAGGATTTTTACCGCTGAGATATCTTGATATTATCAAGGTTTATCTCAAACACGGTAAAAATCCTGCGAAATGCATGAATATCGCTGAAAAATCAGCGATATTCATGCATTATCGTGACAATGCTCTTAGCCATGTTATCCACCTTCCATTGGATAACATGGCTAAGAATTGCTATTAGCAGGCGTTAGCTTTTGGAGATATTCGTGCTTAGCGCAAATTTTTCCAAAAGTTGTTAATTGGAGTTAGAGATGTTAGCGACTATTTTCAGTCGCTAACATCTTGGCACGCCCACTTTGCATGTCATTAGCGATAATTATCACTGACATGCAAAGTGGGCTCCTAAATGCCTGCTATCGCCTACCAGCTGTCGCTAACTGGTGTTAGGGACAGCTTGGTAATAGGGCGATAAAATTATCACCGCATTAGCGGGAAAAAGTCCCGCTAATGCAGCGATAATGCCCTTGGTAATATGCCCCAAGAAGCCTAGGAAAATATTACTAACTTTCTGGACAGAATGAGAGAATGATAGGGACAAGAGACAGGACAGCCATGGATTGACACTGGTCCCCAGGTTACATTGTTCTACATCCTCAAAAAGGGGCTTCCCACTGAAATATAGAGTGGACTGGACAGCGTAGTAGGGTTAGACAGCAGACTTTGGCGGGAAAAACAGGCCCACATATTACATTACCACAGAAAGAAGCAGGAAAATGGCAGGGAAAAACAGGGGAAAGCCCAAAGAGACACTGCTAAGCTGGCCCAATATGAATTGAAAAAACCTTCCCTCGAGGGGGCCACATTGGCCGTGAGCATGCAAATAGAACTAGTCTTGAAGAGAGATCAATGTCTGAGCCCCAGAGGATTTCCACCCAGTCCTAACAGCAGAGGTCATGGAAGCTGGCAGCAGCCAGACCTCAGAGAGTGCTATTATGGTTACAGAATGGGCTTCATGGTAAACTGATGTTTAGTTAAAGGCATATCATGAGTAATGATTAACAAACCTGGGCCAGTCCCTACAAAATCCCCATGCTCAAAACAAAGCCCAGATCAACCCGAATGCACTGCACATTCAGCTGCAGGGAAAATCAGTCAGCCACTACACATTCGCAACAGGGGTCAAATGATTGGCCCAACACCTAGCAGAAGCAGCCTACAGGGAATCCAGCCCAGCAAGGAATAGGGCCACGGCAGGGAAGGGTGACTGTCTGGGGTGGCAATGCCGCTACACAATGGAAAAATCTTAAATACAGAGTAAGTCCAAACCCCTAATTCAACACATCCACTTCCTACCCACTTCAGAGAACTCATTATAGCAATAAAGACTAGTAACACAACATTAGAAGAAACTCAAGCCTTTACTTGCACTCAGGTAGAACTCGGGGCTGCTGTATATTCTGTCGACCGGGACTCCGCACTAGAGCCCCTATTTGGGAGCCTGCAGGGGCCTATGCCCCACTCTACTGCTTGTCCACTGAGGCGGGGTTGGCTGGACATGGCCCTGGGGGAAAGACAGTCTGCTGAGGGGGGCAGAGCATCCCCCAATCAGCACATGAAAGCAAGCACTCAGATCCCCTCATCCAAGTCCAATTGGGATGGGTTCCTATAACTAGGTCGAAAGGATCCCATTCTTCAACCTTCTAGGCTTCCTGCTAGTCAAGTTCGCCTTTTAATTCCAAAACGAGGCGACGTTCCAGTGGCGGAAGCAAGGTTTTCCGCCCACTTGGGATCATGATGTCTTCATAAACCTCTGTAGTCCACACACAGACAAACATCAACTTGACACCGAGTCAGTAGGGAAAATTCACCCCAAAAAATAATCTGTCCCTTCCCATATCACGACAAGTTATAGTCTAGCACCTAACTACCACTGTAAGCAAAATACTCTGCCTCCTCCTCTCCCAAAAGACTTCTAAACCTTCCCAAGTCTGCTCGTCGGATCATGTCCCTCTTAAACAGCAAGGGTAGCGTGTCACCGGGTAGAAGTCCTTGGTTTCAGCCAGAGGCGGCAGACCTAAAATACCCTGGATCTGAGGGAGAGGGGGTGCTGGGAGGAAAAGCGATTTCTGTAGATGGCCATTGCAGCCCCCATGCAAGTTGCCTGAAAAGCTCACAAACACGAAAAGTCCATCGAATCAGATCCCACAGGGCCTCACAAACATCGGCCAATGAAGCAATAGGCCCAATCCTTGTCATTTCTGCATCAGAATCACACAGGAGCCACAGAGCTGCTCTCTGACCCCACTCCGGTATGCCACAATCAAGACAACATTGCATAAGAATCTAAGGAGGTGCCTAACGACCCACAAAAATTAGCGCCAAGGTAGCCCAAATAAAAGTTTCCAGAAAATGGGCATAGTCAAAACACCTAACTCCCTTAGGGAGGACCTCAGTGCATGCCACATGTAGGGACCAGAGGGGCATACACATGTCCCCGGAACATGTTGCAATTGCATGCAACCTCCAAACTGCAACACGCCCCCTTCCTTTCACGTCACTCTACAGCTTTGTAGGTCAAACGGTAGCATTTGCATCAATAAAGCACATGCAAAAACATGCAAGTTAGGAAAGCGAGGGTGTTAGAAGGCCAGCAATGCCCATGAAAAATGATAGTTAGATGAAAGGAATCAGCCATACACCCACGAAGATACCCCCATAAAAATACTCCCCTCTGTCATGGTGTTCTGACCGACTTTTTTGGCCCTTCCTTGAAGGAAGGTGATTGGAGGTGACTTCAGTCTACTATCATCCTAATGGAGGGATTAGAACCGTAAATAGAGCCTATTCACAAGGCGTGTTGATATAATTCCGTACCCTTTTCCTTAGATCAGGGCTTATAAACTTATGTTAGGGGATAGATTCATTAGTATTAGTGATAATCCATCCTTTTGTAAGAGTGTTAATATACTTTCCATGGAGTTATGCTTATTTCGGGCCTTGTAGGCCTCAAATGGGAGAGACTCCATCTTTCTTTCTGCCCCGGCAGCTTGAGATGCTTCTAGGTCAAGTGTAATGTTTTAGTTACGAAGTGTTGTTCGCTTGGAGAGAACCGGCTCAGGCTGGCCCTTATTGAAAGACTGTATTTTTCTCCATTCCGAAGACATAACATTAAGCCGGCCAGCTGAGAACGTGTCCTTGGTACGGGGAGGTACAAGAATTTGGTGGGCGGCAGGTTACTGGCCGTAACTTTCCATGAAGGGACAAGCTTCCATATTAGCGAAAGCATGAGGTAGTGAGTCAGTCAGTCTGTAGGCGGCAGCTAGTCGTTAGCATCAATGCCATTAATTATTCCAGGGCAGACAGTCACCATTTTGAAGTCCGAGAAAGACCGAGAAGCTGATACTCTCTTAGAAAGATTGAAGTTATTTTAGTTGGAGCAGCTGGCGAACTTTGACATTAAGATCAGAGCATACAAAGTGAAGCAGTTAGTTGAGGGAATGAATACCAGAGTGGCAGAAACTGAGTTATAAGATTGAAGCCGAGAAGTGAAGATGGTCTGTGATTGAGAGGAGAGAGGAGTAGTGCAGAACAGCCAGAGAGAAAGCAGCTGATGAGAGAAAGGTTCCAGTGACTTGGAGGGAAGCGGAGGAGACAGAGCATAGCGGTGCAGACGTGTATCCGTGACTGCAGAGGTGTGAGCCTGAGACGAGCCAAGGCACAAACGAGAAGGGAACCCAGATGACTGCTGAGTCCAGACTTCATATTAATAAGGTGACATCGACCCTTTCTTATTAGCGTGCACACATTCTAACCTTTCATTTTCCTTTTCAGGCTATATGTTATAGTATAGTGTTATATTGTTATATTGTTATATTGTTATTGTGATACATAAAGTACCCCAGTTCTTAGTGAACCGGCATGTGCCTCTTGTTCTTGTATAATAAAGGTAACCTGTTCTTCTAGTCAGGTGCTGTCTCCTGAACGGACGCAACCCCCGATCAGGTAAATGGTAACTGAATAATGAGGGAGAGAGGAGCCCTTGAAATGGAGAATAAGTCGTACATCATATAATTTGGCCATCATTGTGTGATATATAATATGTAGCATTGTACCTCTAGTAAATAGCGAGAGATTCCCCGACATGAGGAGCTAACGGTATTCATAGGAAAGTGATCGTCGTTGTGAGGCGGCGTTAATGAGAGCATCAGGGGGGATACTGATGTATATACCCACAAGATTGTGGCTTGTACGGAGATAAAAGAGAGTAACAGGGGGGATACTGGTATTTATACACACAAGATTGTGGCTTGAGCGAGCACTGGTTGCGGCCAGTGTGTAATGGTACATATTCAGAACTGCCTTAGGGTAGGATAGTCTGGGCCTGAGTTGCCGTGAGACTATATGGTAAGAGTGTGGTATTGTAGAAAACTTAGGCATGTATATTGCTAATTCCCCATCCTTGGGCAGGAGACATAGATACCTGTTGTAAATAGGTCCTAAGGAGGGAGGTGATTACGTTCCGGCTGGGTTGGTGGTGCTCTGGTGAGCTGATTCTATCTGGTCCGAGAATCCGGTCGTTACATCTGGCGTCACGAACTGTTTACGAAGCCTGTGTGCGCTGTATTGTTTTTCTCTTGTTGGCTTGCGCTCGGCTCGTACGTGGTTTATTTTGTATATTATTTGTTAATAGTTCTATATATCTTTTTGATTTGTCGAAATGTTTTTGCGGAGATCGAAATCTACTTTTAAATTGCCTGTTGAAATTCCCGGCTGGGAATCAACGCCTTACGAGGCCTTGGCCTGTGAGTGGGCCGATTCTACTGGTTTGAGTGAAAATTGGAGTTCTTGTTTGGAGCTGGCGGAGCCGGCTGATGTGATTTCTTGTTTGCAGAAAGCGCCAGTAGTGAAGGGTGATGAACTTCCTATTTTAGGACGTAGAGGTTGGATTGTTTTAACTGCATACAGGATTGCACATGAGAAACTTTTGAAATTGCAGAAGCAATATGTGGATATGGAAGAAAAGTTTGTTGAAGTGCAAAATGCTCATACTCTTTTGCGATGTCAAAATAAGTTGCTTGCCGACAAACTTGAAACTTATCAGACAATAGCCAAAAGGGCTGCTGTTCGCATTGCGAAATACAAATATAAGAATCGTCGTGGTCGTGTTTCTAAACGGAAGGTACATCTGGTCGTGGCGAAAGCCAGACTGGACTGGAATCCTGATGAATGGGATGGCAATATCTGGGACTCAAATGATTCTGGCTCCTCGGCTGAGGAGTCTGACAGGCGCGAGTCTTCTCGCTCCGGACGTGACTGTAAATCCACTTCTTGTGACAACCGTGATGATTCCTGCAACCATGGTCGCTCTTCTCGTTCTAATGACGTTTCTCATTCTGATTGTTCCTCTAAATCTATGGATCGGGCTTCTTCGGATGCTCGTCCGGAGGTTTCTGCGCATCCGGTTTTTCGACGAAAATTACAACAAGCTCCTGGTAATCCAAATGGTATTCCTTTGGATAGTTTAGAAGATTTTACACAACAGGAAGTTAGTGACATTTTGCATCGATTTCGACAACGGCCTGGTGAGGCCTTGCTTACGTGGATGGTGCGCCTTTATGAGTTGGGCGCTGCAGGTATCATGTTAGATGCAGGAGATGCCTTGAAATTTTGTTCTTTGAGTTCCGATTCTACTGTGCAGGATCATTTTTGGAATTTTAATGGTGCCGGTCAGACTAGTCTACTCCAGTTAGCGACTGACGGCTGTAATCACAAATACCCTACTGAATCTGATTGGCCTGTGAATGACAAGCCGTGGTACACCTTGTGCGATGCAGCGCAACGGCTGAAAGAGGAGGTGATGAAAACTGAGATTTTTCTGAGTACGGCTGACAGATTGTTGGATGGTTTGTTAACATCTTCCGTGCGTAATCGCATTATCCGTTCTTCTCCTGTTGCTTATAAGCAGGTTATGATGACCTTGTTAATTAATCAAACTGGCAATCCTTTGTCTATGGTGCTTGAATCTGTCCATCAGCTTGGTGAGTTGGGTGACTGGTTTAAACCTGAGAGGCAGTCCAGACCTGAGGGTCGTACTGCTGGAGATCATAAATTCTCTAGACGTGATATGTTTCTTGCGCTGTTGGCTGATGTTGTGAAACAGGAAGACATTGATGGTGAACCTAATAATCGCTTGTGGGACATGTTTCGCAAGCGTGGTTTGGATCGAAAGGAGGGTGCCCGACGTGTGCGGAAGAATGATTGTGATCGTGGATATTCTGATGACAGTGGTGATGACAGACGTCGTGATGATTCTGATCATCATGGTGAACGACGGCATGAGCGTGATGTGTCTCCTCGCTGTGCAAAGGAGAGGGGGCGAGAGGGGGAAAGAGAAAGGGGGAGAGATGACCGTGTTAACAGCAGATATAGAGAGGAAAGGGATCAGTCCCCTGAGTTGAGAAGAAGGGAGGATCGACACAGACTTTCCGATCGAAATTCGCAGTACCAGGCAGATGACAAAAATCCATTTCGTCATGGAGATGGATATGAACATGATGTTTTAACACCCAAGAAGTATGAGAGCATTTACCCTGATTTGTCCTGGTTGGCAGAATGCAGTAAAAATTACTAGGAAATAGGTCAAGCTCCAGTACGCAGGTGGAATCACAAAGATAATAGACCCTATGTAGATATTGAAATTTTTGGGAAACATCGTAATATCCAAAGGGCCCGAGCATTGGTAGATACGGGAGCGGAGGCCACTCTTATTCATGGAAAATCAAAGAAATTTAAAGGTCAATTTTTCACAATTACTGGTTTAGGTGGAAAGGAAACCCCTGCAGTGCAAACTACACTTGAAATGAAAATAGGTAGAATTCCCCGGAAAGAGTATTTTGTGTTAGTTGTGCCACTTTTGGAATACATAATTGGAATTGATATTTTGAAAGGAATGACATTGCATTTAGATGACGGCTGTTATCAATTTGGAAGTAAGAATTATATATCATCCAGACCTGTACGAGTTGGTCATTTAAGAATGCCCCCCATAAAAATTCCTCAGGCTACACAGGTTGTCTGTCAAAAGCAGTATCGTATCCCAGGTGGCCATGAAGAAATTAGTGCTACGATTCAGAATTTGGTGGATGCAGGAGTTATAACTCAGGTTTCTTCTGCTTGGAATAATCCTGTTTGGCCCGTGCGTAAGAGTGATAATTCTTGGCGCATGACTGTTGATTACCGCGAATTGAATAAACATACACCCCCTTTGACTGTTGCAGTACCAGATATCATTACTTTAATTGAGAGAATTCAAAAACATTCAGGTACATGGTATGCGTCCATTGATATTGCAAATGCTTTCTTTTCAATTCCGATTGCCCCCGAGTGTCAGGAACAATTCAGTTTTACATGGAATGGACGTCAAATGATGTTTAGAAGTCTTCCTCAAGGCTATGTACATAGTCCTACGATCTGTCACCGGCTGGTGGCGGAACATTTGTCCGAAGTACCTGTACACCCGCAAATTCAGATATGTCACTATATTGAAGACATTTTAATTCAAGGTGAGACCCAAGACCAAGTCCAGACCCAGTTAGATCAAATCATTGATTGCTTACGCGAAAAAGGTTGGGAAGTCAATCCCGACAAGCTGCAAGGTCCATCTCAAAATGTAAAATTTTTAGGTATTAATTGGCATGAAGGTCACAGAGAGGTGATTCCACAAGTGAAACGGAAAATTCTTGATTTTGCAGTCCCATGAAATAGAAAAGAAGCCCAAAGCTTCATTGGCTTATTTGGCTTTTGGCGCCAGCATATTCCACATTTGAGTCAGATATTGGCCCCTTTATATCGAGTCACTCGCAAAAAGAATGTGTTTGAATGGGGTAAACTACAGCAAGATGCGTTTAATTTGGCAAAAGAAGCGATTCAGTATGCTTCGGATTTGTGGCCTGTGTGCGATGGTGATATGGATTTGAATGTGTCCGTGCAAGGTCTTTATGCAAATTGGAGTTTGTGGCAAAAACAAGGCAAGAATAAAGTACCATTAGGTTTCTGGACTAAAAAGTTACCCGATGCTGGTGAGCGTTATACACCTTTTGAGAAACAGTTGCTTGCATGTTATTGGGCTCTGGTGGATACCGAACAATTGACTTTGGGACATGATGTGATTTGAGACCTGAAATTCCTATTATGCAGTGGGTTTTGAGTTCGCCGAAAACTCATCGAATTGGACATGCTCTAGAGGCGAGTGTGATTAAGTGGAAATGGTACATACAAGACAGGGCACGTGTGGGACCGAAAGGTGTAGCATCCTTACATGAGCAAGTGGCGCAGGCGCCATCGACTGAGACTGGGAGTGATTGCTCTGTACCTGTAGTACAGGAATCCCCTGTTAAGTGGGGTAAGCCATTTGATGATTTGTCCGCGGAGGACAGAAACCATGTAAGGTTTACGGATGGTTCAGCGAGGTACATAGGAGAGAAACGACATTGGAAAGCAGTGTCCGATAATCCCATCACACACAAATTGCTGAGTACGACTGGTGAAGGAAAGAGCAGTCAATTTGCAGAATTATATGCTGTTTATCAAGTTTTAAAACAAGAGTTACCCGGTACATGTCATATTTTCACTGATTCCTGGTCCACTGCTAATGGACTGGCGGTTTGGTTACCAACTTGGCATTCTCATAATTGGGAATTGCACTCTAAAGAACTGTGGGGAAAAGAGTTATGGCAAGAAATCTGGGAAATGCTCCCACAAAGTACTGTTACAATCTTTCATGTGGATGCTCATACCCCGATAGACTCCCTTGACAAATTCTTTCATAACATTGCAGATGAGAAATCTAAAATTGCTGAGGCAGTGGTGGACATGCAAGATTCTGATTTGGCGGGATTGGCAAAATGGGCCCATCAGAAAGCAGGACATTTTGGAGAGAGAACCACTAGCAGGTGGGCCGCCGATCGAGGAATTTATATTCCTTTAAATTTGATTAAAGACACAATATTGCATTGTCCTATCTGTCAACATTCTAGACCACGAAAAGTACCTCAAATTGTTAAAGGTCATTTACATCGAGGAAAATTGCCTGCTCAAATTTGGCAGATTGATTATATTGTATTGGTCCACTTCCTATGAGTAAAAACTGCCAATATGTTTACACCATTGTTGACACGTACAGTGGCCTTTTAGTGGCCTTTCCCTGTAAACGAGCTACCCAAGTGAATACCATTAAAACATTGGAATTGATTATGCTCTATTATAGTGTTCCATTTCAAATTCAATCTGATAATGCATCCCATTTTCGAGGAAGATTGGTGCAGGAATTTTGTGTGGAAAATAACATTGAATGGGTGTTTCATATACCATATTATCCACAGGCATCAGGCCTTATTGAGAGACTGAATGGTTTACTAAAAGATCAATTGCGAAAATTAACTGACAACAAATATAAGAATTGGACAGATTATTTGTTTCAGGCACTGTTAATTTTAAATTATCGTCCCTTTTTGAATGCTGAATCTCCATTAATGCGTTTATTTCCTCCAGCTATTGATGCAAAGCCCAACACCATTGGTAATACTGTAATGTATTGGGAAATTTCCCCCGGAGCACTAGCTCCATGCAGAGCAACCCCAGGTTCCGCAGGCTTGGACCTGCATGCCATGAATGACACTACCATTAAAAGCAGAGATCGAGTTATCATTGAAACTGGTGTTGGTGTCTGTATACCAACTGGAAATTTTGGACTGATTGCCCCTAGATCGGGCCTGGCCTTAAAAGGCATTCAAGTACTCGGAGGAGTCATTGACAGCGATTATCAGGGAGAGATTAAGGTGCTCCTGCTGAATAGCAGTGAGGTTGATTTACCAATTCACAAAACTGACCGAATTGCTCAGTTGCTAATAATGCCTGCTTTCAGTGGTGAGATTCAAAAAGGCATTGCCCCAACGTTGCTAACTGTACGAGGACAAAAAGTTTTTGACTCCACGGATAATCCTGGAGCGAGAGTGTGGGTGCAGTCGCCTAAAAATCCCCCTGTACAAGCTGAAATTATTGCAATCGGTCATGATAATACAATTCTTGTTATGAGACCAGGGAAAGATAGCTGGGAAGCTGTCCCGGCTGACAAATGCTACTTACGAGAATGAATAATGCCTGTATTTGATTTTCTTTCAGATCATTCTCTGGACTGTTGCTGCAGGATGTGTCGGCGTTGGACTCCTTTTGGTCTGCTACGTCGGGAAAGGAGGGAACCCACAGACTTTGGTTGATTCGATACCCCGAGTACCGCGTTCCTTTGCTGCGTGGGATTCATCATCTAATTTTTGGACTACTTTAGCTAAACGAGTTACCAACTCTCCACATTTTTGCTTGACACCGATGCGTTCGGTGACTGACATTCTAGCGACCTGTTTGGTTGCTGTCCCTGCTTCGTTGGAGACTCTAGCCCATATTTTTAATATATCAAGTACACGACCCAATGTAATCCTTGGAGATTTCGCCACCCATGAGTACTGTCCGTTATGTACGGTACTTTTAGATCCAATACCACCGATTCATTCCCAAATCACTACATGTAATATCACTCAAGGAGACTTGTGTTTTTTCCTTACCTGTGATCCCAATGCAATTGCTGAATGTGTGCGTTTAAAACTTGAAAGCGGCAACTTCCTTTTCAGCTCATGAACGAACTTTGTGTATCCGAAGACCCCCAAAATCATGTACTTCTGTTAGAAATAATATGACCTGTAAAAATTTAGTAGTTACCCCTAGTCATTATCGTACAATGATGTTACCTTCTGGATGGCTTTTCTCTTGTGGTAATACTTCTTGGCCCTACATTCCCGCAAACATTTCTGGAGAACCGTGTGCTATCACTAGACTAAGCTTATTGATGTTTTCCTCACATCCTAATACATATTCACGTGTTGTTCGTGATGCTGTGATTTTACATGAAGATTGTGATTCTTCACAACATTTATATTCCAAATCTGAATACCTTAGTTTAGCTTTCTCAATTATTGGTGTTCCAGCTTTAGCGGTTTACAACTCCAAGTCCATTGGGAAAGTGGCCTGCTGGATGGTCAAGTCCATTAACCATACTTATACAAACATATCTGACATGTTATTAGACGCCCAGGGTGAACGCAGAGCTATCTTGCAGAACCGGGCTGTCATTGACTATCTTTTGCTTAAACATGGACATGACTGTTCTGACTTTGAGGGCCTTTGCTGTTTTAATCTGTCAGATCATACTAGATCCATTCAGGCTCATATTGACAAACTTCACGACTTGACTGAAGAGGTTAGAAAACACATTGACCAGGGCTGGTTTGACTGGCTCGTCAATTGGTTACCTGACTTACATTCTCTACGACAAATATTAGGGGGTATTATGATTACTATTAGTATTTTAGTAGCTATTTGCTGCTTTATTCAGTGCATTCCTTCCTTACTCCAGTACTGTAGATTTGGTACGAGAAATAGATCAGTTAGTTTTGTTTCATATTATTCTTCTACAGATGTTAGTTCCATTTAGCGAATGATTAGTAGCCTAAAGTCAAGGGTGAAGTGTTCTGATCGACTTTTTTGGCCCTTCCTTGAAGGAAGGTGATTGGAGGTGACTTCAGTCTACTATCATCCTAATGGAGGGATTAGAACCGTAAATAGAGCCTATTCACAAGGCGTGTTGATATAATTCCGTACCCTTTTCCTTAGATCAGGGCTTATAAACTTATGTTAGGGGATAGATTCATTAGTATTAGTGATAATCCATCCTTTTGTAATAGTGTTAATATACTTTCCATGGGGTTATGCTTATTTCGGGCCTTGTAGGCCTCAAACGGGCGAGACTCCATCTTTCTTTCTGCCCCGGCAGCTTGAGATGCTTCTAGGTCAAGTGTAATGTTTTAGTTACGAAGTGTTGTTTGCTTGGAGAGAACCGGCTCAGGCTGGCCCTTATCGAAAGACTGTATTTTTCTCCATTCCAAAGACATAACATCAGGCCGGCCGTCTGAGAACGTGTCCTTGGTACGGGGAGGTACAAGAATTTGGTGGTTGGCAGGTTACTCGCCGTAACTTTCCATGAAGGGACAAGCTTCCATATTAGCGAAAGCATGAGGTAGTGAGCCAGTCAGTCTGTAGGCGGCAGCTAGTTGTTAGCATCAATGCCATTAATTATTCCAGGGCAGACAGTCGCCATTTTGAAGTCCGAGAAAGACCGAGAAGCTGATACTCTCTTAGAAAGATTGAAGTTATTTTAGTTGGAGCAGCTGGCGAACTTTGACATTAAGATCAGAGCATACAAAGTGAAGCAGTTAGTTGAGGGAATGAATACCAGAGCGGCAGAAACTGAGTTATAAGATTGAAGCTGAGAAGTGAAGATGGTCTGTGATTGAGAGGAGAGAGGAGTAGTGCAGAACAGCCAGAGAGAAAGCAGCTGATGAGAGAAAGGTTCCAGTGACTTGGAGGGAAGCGGAGGAGACAGAGCATAGCGGTGCAGACGTGTATCCGTGACTGCAGAGGTGTGAGCCTGAGACGAGCCAAGGCACAAACGAGAAGGGAACCCAGATGACTGCTGAGTCCAGACTTCATATTAATAAGGTGACGTCGACCCTTTCTTATTAGCGTGCACACATTCTAACCTTTCATTTTCCTTTGCAGGCTATATGGTATAGTATAGTGTTATATTGTTATATTGTTATTGTGATAAATAAAGTACCCCAGTTCTTAGTGAATCGGCATGTGCCTCTTGTTCTTGTATAATAAAGGTAACCTGTTCTTCTAGTCAGGTGCTGTCTCCTGAACGGACGCAACCCCCGATCAGGTAAATGGTAACTGAATAATGAGGGAGAGAGGAGCCCTTGAAATGGAGAATAATTTGTACATCATATAATTTGGCCATCATTGTGTGATCTATAATATTGTAGCATTGTACCTCTAGTAAATAGCGAGAGATTCCCCGACATGAGGAGCTAAAGGTATTCATAGGAAAGTGATCGTCGTTGTGAGGCGGCGTTAATGAGAGCATCAGGGGGGATACTGATGTATATACCCACACGATTGTGGCTTGTACGGAGATAAAAGAGAGTACCAGGTATTTATACCCACAAGATTGTGGCTTGAGCGAGCACTGGTTGCGGCCAGTGTGTAATGGTACATAATCAGACCTGCCTTAGGGTAGAATAGTCTGGGCCTGAGTTGCCGTGAGACTATATGGTAAGAGTGTGGTATTGTAGAAAACTTAGGCATGTATATTGCTAAATCCCCATCCTTGGGTAGGAGACATAGATACCTGTTGTAAATAGGTCCTAAGGAGGGAGGTGATTACGTTCCGGCTGGGTTGGTGGTGCTCTGGTGAGCTGATTCTATCTGGTCCGAGAATCCGGTCATTACACATGGCAAGGGAGGAGGACCAAATGACCCACAAAATAAAACTCAGGTGATCCATGACTGAACACTCACCGTTCCCTAAATAGCTGCCCCAACTGGGACCTCCTTCCGGTACCCCACTAAAAAGTTGTGCAAAATGAATGTACATAATATTTCCCTAAAAAGAAAGGAACAGGAATTTCCAGAGACTGAATGATGATATATGTTCTAAGCTAACCTACAACCCACAGCTCTTATCCAACAGGTCAGCCATTGACCCACAAGTGCAACACTTTTACAGCGACCCCCCACTTTTTTTGCCACAACTTCCCAAACCTTGATAAGCCAAAGACCACAGACTGTTTTTACAGACATTTTTCAACAAACTCTTTTCACACTGTGCTAAAGGAGACATCGCATATGCCAGAAAACTGCAGATTTCTCCTCTGGAACCCATCCCAAGACCTGCAATGTCCCAAAAGTTATGCATATTTGCTTCATTGTATACCATCTGCTTGGCCGCATCCATCCATAGCTAGAAATCTACCTAGTCATATGAAACCTACTTTGACATGTCTACAGCGTTTGTGCAGGGACCTTTCCGAACTCACTTACAATTACACTGAAGCTAATGCTAATTTCCCACACACACGGCACAGCGCACTCTTACACAACACATGGTATCAGCACATGACCGCCGTGGGCGCAGGCTGTATTATGTCTGCTTGCTAATACTTCATGCCGTAGGCACTGACATACTTATTCATCTCAAGTAAAAGCAAAATGTCTTATCATCTGCAGCTGTGTAGGATTAGGGCCAAGATACAACCTAATAAAATAGAACCCCAAAGAGTAGTAGTAAACCTCACCCGGTATGAGACCAACCCCACAGCACTGTGTCTTTTCACCAAGCTTTGCGATATTCATACTGAGCTAGATAGGATATACAGGTGGGGCACTATAGAAGAGGATGCTGTTTGGCCCTGCGATTTTCCAGAAAAAAAGGTTCTTGGAGGTAGAAAAACCACTGCACCAGTGCACAAACACGTCCACTCCTGCTGCTGTTTGTTTTCACGGTGGCCCTTAGCATATCTGGGGAAGTCTAATTTAATAATAAATGGATCCCAGACATGGAATTTCAGTGCAGGACCATTCACCTTGCTGATGCAAGGGGAAATGCATCTTGTAGGGAAAGTTTAAGTATCAGCATAGATACTCCATGTCAGGAAATCTGGAATGCTGAAATAGATAGGTACATATGGCTAGAGGGGAATGCGCAACCCCTAATTGTACGGAAACTTACTCTGTATTCTTTGTGTTTCAGAGGCAAAGTAACGATCCTGCTTTGCATGAATGAGAATCAATACTGCACGTACCAGACATGCAATTGGGGACCTCCACGCTGATGGATATCTACTAGTAATATGGGGAAATTGCTACGCTCAGCTAGCCCCCAGACTGTGGGACCTCTGCGCCCTTGTGACCATACACACCTTGACCCTGGTCATCCCTGTAGAAGGCCTGCCTGCTACAGAAGAAAACAACTCTTTTACAACAGGGTCAAGAGAAAAGAACTGCAGATTATTTTGGCTGGGTTCGGTACAAGGACATTATAGAAGAATTTACTGACACTTAAGTAAATACAGGAGGGGCCATACTCTTCTTCACCCTGCAAATGAAGGAGAACACTCTTTGGTTGCAGATAACCAAGTGGGAAATGCTGAAGATTATCAATGATACTGAGCTTGGCTTAAATGCTATCAGGGAAGAACTAAGAGCCAAACGCCTCCTGTTGATGCAACATCGCAATTTGAAGGACTTGATCACCCCAATGGTGAATGGGGTGTGTGCAAAAATCAGGGCATTCTGCTGTACTTTTATCTCTGGTAATGACGTAGACAAAGGGAAGTTCCCTCTTGCCATCAAAGCACTGCATCGTCTACAAGCGGGCATGAAGAAGGATAGAGGTGCCCCTGAGCAGGACTGGTCAATACATTGGTTTTCCTGGCTCCCCCTGTGGGAGTCCAGACCGTGCATGTCATCACTTTTGCTTATCATTTTTGTGCTATATTTGTGTGGTTTCCTACAATTGGGGGTTTCCTGCTGTAAAATCCCAGTCCTCACAATTGGTAGAATTCAAGTAACTAGGGAAGTGGTAATAGACACAACAGAAACACACTGAACCTCAAATAATGTAACTGTCACGAAGTATGGTGTGATTGATGTTGTTGAAAATTCAACTCGAAGGGGGAATGTTAATATTGGAAGATACAATGTCAATGAACAACATGATATATGTGCTCATAGCAACAAACTTGCATCACTCTTTTCAAATCCACCTGATATGACCTCCTCATCAAAATGGGCTACTATTAAGCAATTTGGAATTGTTAGAGTTTCTGAATCGGTTGGCCGTAGAACATAGAAGAATACATATCTGGGGTCACAATCAAAGGGCATAGTGGAGAGGTTCATGATAACACTCATAAGCACAGTGCAAAGAACAGTAACTGATGATATACCGCTTCAGAAACTCTTTGCCAAGTTCTGAGGGCATATAGGGGCATTGTACATTCAACAACAGGAGAATGCCCTGTCATCTTTTGCGTGTGAGTTTTGGTACCCTGCAACGACAGAGGCGAGACACTTAAGATACTTGTGGTCTGGAGACTGCTTATTGGCTATTGGTACAGTGATGAATAACAAACTGTGACTCAACCCTGGTGTTTTCTATCAATATGTTGACTACATCCAACAGTCTTGTTGGGGTGTGAGAAGCAGTAAATACTGAGCAAATTGAGCTATCTTTGCATGTAGAAATTGCAAATTATCCAAATATTTACAATCCGCCAAGAAGAGAGTAGGAAAATGTAGTGTTCTGCCCTAGTGCTAGGTATCAAGCTTTATACAAGAAATAACCAGTGTTACATTTCAAGTGCATTTCTGAAAAAGTATAATATGTTGTTCCAGCTCGAAGCATTTTTCTGTTTACTTTTGATTTGCAGGCAACATGATCCACCCCTGTAGCAAAGCATAGAGTGCAGGACTCTGTCTTGCTACTAGGGGCATGCATTAACTATTAAACTGGTGCCACAGGAAAAACATTGTATTTGAAATGATAATACTAGGATGTAGTTCTTTGGTACTTTCAAACAAAGAGCGCACTTCAGAACTGTGAAGAGGCCAATGTATAAAAGCAAAGGAAAGAAGGATATTAATCTCCGAACAATATACAAATATCAGTTCATTTCATTTCATTTCATAAAGCTTTATTTGGTACATATCAAAAGAATGACCAAAAAGCACAATATAATACAGATTTGAACACACAAATATTACAGTGGTATTAAATCAATAACCGCAAATATTAAAACATCATACTTTTCCTCGCATGAATTGATTTGTTTAAAAAGGTAGCAGTAAAAAAAAGCATACATCCAGGTAATGCATACTAAAAAGTAAATTCATCGCCTCATTGAGAGTACGAGCTCCATATCTCACAAAGATAGGTTTTAAATAAACTATACGGTAATTCGTATATAGGTTACATAGCAGAATAAAGTGCAAGGTGCTTTGCCTGGATTGGCCGTCACAGCGGCACAGGCCCGCCAGGTGTCTTTACGGTGACGGAAAGGCCACCAGATGGTGTACTAACCCAAGCCTCATCCTGGTAAGGACAAATCTATGCGTGGGTCTAGTCACCTGACTCAGATATGGTTGAAACTCCCCATTCCCTGAAAATGTATTGTAAAACATACAGGTCGGTTTCAAACTACAATTACTCGCCCGTCTCTCAGCTTTAAATTTCATGAATGTGGTTTTCAGATCATGTTTAGACATTTCTGCCACAGCATATGGGTCGGCCAAAATATCCATACCCAGAATTTCCTGGAAGCTAACTAGAACATATTTTAACCAGGGAATCTTGGAATAATTATTCAAAGAGAGGCAGTCACTAATAACAGATCTGTTCATACCTATCTCCTCCTTTAGCCAGATCGAACGCCATAGCATAAGTGGTCTTAAAGTTATTAGATCGGATAAGTGAGAGATCCCTAATTCTCTGTGGGTTAAATCATTAGGGGCTGAGTGAGGCAGACACAAAAGTCTCTTGAGGAAAACATTTTCCTCAACTTGCAAACAGCCATTAGGGCAATATCCCCAGATCCCAGACCCATAAAGGGCGATCGACTTGCATCGCGATTGGTAGATCTGGAGCATATCCCTAATGCGTCTATCCCCTATCTTGGATGCACATTTAAAACCCCAATGGGCAGTTTTGGCCATTTTTGCCCGTACATTGGTAAGTTCATGTGCCCAAGTACGGTCTCTGGCAAAGCTAATTCCCAGGTAACAAAAATTCTCAACTTGGAGCACTTTCTGTCCTATAAAAAAAACGATATTTCCTGCGACCTCCCCCACAGATCATAGTGTGGGTTTTGGTTTTGTTTATAAGCAGTTTCCTATCCCTGATGAAAGCGGAGAATCTCTCAATCAAGCGTTGAAGGCCGATGGGAGTCCTAGATAGTAGCACGGCATCATCCGCATATATAATACCGGTACATCGAGGCCATTAACCAGTGGGGCATCGGCACTAACTGTTTTTAAAACTAGATCTACCTCATTAATAAAAAGTGTAAAAAGCAGGGATGGGAGAAAGCAACCTTGTCTTATACCGCTCCTAACCTTCAATTTAGGAGTGCATTCCCACTTCACCCTGTAACGAACACTAGTTTGAAGGTTATCATAAAGCTGAGCTAGAAAGAAAATAATACCTTCTGGAGCCCCCAGTTCAAGCAGCTTCACCCAAAGAATAGAATGATCAACCAGATCAAAGGCGCGGCTTAAATCTGCGAAGCAGAGGTAGAGATTGCCCTGCTTGGCCTGGGTATACTTCCCGATGATTAAATTAAAATTTAGGCATTGATCTAGAGTTCCTCGCCCTTTCCTGAAGCCATACTGGGAGCTGGCCATAATGCCTTTCTCCTCTGCCCATTCTTCCAGCCTAGCCAGAAGTATTCTGCTCATGATTTTGATGGAGGAATCTAACAAAGAGATGGGGCGGTCATTTTTGGCCTCCCCCATCCCCCTTTTTATTTCTAGATTGGGATTATAATAGATTCCCCCCAGGTCGGTGGGACACCATTACTCACAGCAGCATTAAATACAGTGGTAACGCATGACTCCACAACTTAGGGGCAGTTTTATACACGTCGATAGGAACCCCACCCGGCCCCTGGGCCTTCCCCCCTTTACTAACATTAATGCTGAGTTCTACCTCTGCAGTTGTAAAATCTAGAGGGGCTACAGGCCAAGAGCTATTGTTAACAGAGTGGAGGGTATCTGACTTAAATATGGTAGAAAAATGCGAGCACACCCCATTGGAGGTAAAAATTCAATAAAATCTGTTGGCAAAAAAATATATATATATCTGTACAAATGCAATAAAACGGGAATTATTTTTTTAGCGCTATGATCAAAAAATGATATCATAATATTGCACATACCCCTGCCTGATTGTGTACACCAACACAACTCGTATTGTAGACCATCATATTGTATCAACTATAACCTCATACAATGTTTCTCATAGTTCTAAACCTTCCATCCTGCTTTGATGCTGCAGTCTTGGGATAAATCCATCTTGAGTCATCACCTCTCTAAGTAGTCGGGGTAACTCCCACCAACCAGTATCATCATCAACCTTACGAATTAATTCATAAAAGTGCTAAGTGCTAAAGCGCTACCTTATGTTCAAATAATTGCATAACTAAAGTGCCAGTGCTAAATGTAAGCCCACTTTAAAAATTCATATCATGAATGAAGCATAAACAAATAGTGCCAGTTTTCCATAATTGATCCGATTAAAAACTGAATAAAACTTATTTAAATTCAATTAAAATTCAAATCAATAAAGAAAGGCCGCAATGGAAACTTATACCTATTTGTCAGACCTGATACAGTAATATGAATGGGACTTCTCAGAAACACCCTACCAAGTACACAGAAACACAATGTAGCATTTGATCCAAGTCTATTTCATATTAACCCTATAAAAAGTGATGCAAGTTCTCCATGTTGTTCAGACCATGAGGGAACTTACTATCAAGCTCTATGATCATTCTGGACTTCATTTGTCTAAGAGCTCTTTCCTTGTCTCCCCCTCTACGCAGTTTTGGAACAGACACCACCACAAAATAACTCAAACAGTTAAGGTCATTGCTATGTACCTGTTTAAAATGGCGAGCCACAGGATAGGTTGAGTCATTTATCACGGTGGTCCGCAAATGCTGTAGATTTCTGACATGCACCTGCACCTTTGTGCTGCCCACATATCTTAAGCTGCAGGTGCATGTCAGAATGTACACCGCAAACCGCAGACCGTCCTACAGTTAAGAGTGCCTAGAATTGCAATTTTGTCTGGGCTAAAGGGACTAGATTAATGCGTGGTGTTTACACCACATTTGCATGCTCTACATGTAGTACATTTGGTGAACCATTGTCAGGGTTGCAACCACATCTTAGCCACTGACAACTCAGACTCGGTTTAGCAATTTGCGTACGCATGGATATACATTTCCTGTAAGTGACGACTGGATAGGTAGGTCATCTGGGAGACAGTACCCCATCAGTAAGGACAATTGGCCAATTGCGCCTAACGATGGACCGTATCTTCCTCTCTTGCTTACTAAAGACAGTGATTAACCTAGGGCCTATGTTTGTGACCTTGGATTTCTCTTTGTTCGCGCTGGTGCTCAACAAGGATTCCCTGGTTCTCTCATTCGTTTTGTGGACTGCCTCTCTCAAAATTTCTTCACTATACCCTCTTTGCTTAAATCTGCCCAAAGCCTCTCCTGTACACCTTATTAGGTCTCCTTCTGTGCTGCATATTCTTTTTAAGGGTAATAACTCCCCGTAGGGTATGTTTTTGATCAGATGTTTGGGATGGGCACTGCTGGCATGGAGTGTTAGGTTGCCAGCACTAGATTTCCTAAAAAGTGTTGTCGCTAATTGCCCCTGTTCATGATACACCTTTACATCAAGAAATTCAATGCAGTCCTTATTCACATCAGAGGTAAACTTGAGATTGGCAGTGTTGTTGTTAATGCGACTGATAAAATTCCATGTGCTCTTTTCAGCTCCATGCCAAACAATAAAAACATAATCGATGTATCTTAACCAGTACAAAACATGATTGTAAAAATCAATAGCATGCATTTTTCTGAGGACCTGTTCCTCCCACCATCCAACATGCAAGCGTGCATAACTGGGAGAGAAGCAGGCCCTCATCGCCACTCCTCTCTTTAGTAAAAAAAGTAATTGTCAAATGAAAAATAATTATTATGTAGATGCCACAAGACCAAGCTCTCTTTAGTAAAAAAAGTAATTGTCAAATGAAAAATAATTATTATGTAGATGCCACAAGACCAAGCTTAAGAGCATTTTGTTATGCTGGTGATATTCAATGGGTCTTTGTAGGAAGGTGGATATCTGACTATGGTTACCCCCAAACTTTTTGCCTGGTGTTTAGCTGGTTTTTGACTTAGTTGGCCTGGGATCCTCCTATTCAGGACCCCAGGCTGATTGCTCTCTCCTTAAAAATTGACTCCATGCACCTTAGGTGCATAACACAATTGGAACTGGTTCACCTTGTTGGCCCCTGTAACAGTGTACCCTAGGTACCCAGGGCATAGGTGCATCCAAGGCCTACCAGGGGCTGCAGCATGTATTGTGCCACCCCTGGCCTGGCCTCCATATTTGACACAACTGGCTGATCACTCAGCTGGGGTAAGTTGGTGTAACCACCTCTTACTTAGGTACAGTATGTCTGTGCCTAACCCTAAACTGGACACATATGTTCCTATCAGCCACTCCTATGGAAGGCCTCATCAATCCTGGAGGCAGAGTGCTTGGAAATATGTGAGATGGTGCTCTAGCATGAGCTGAGCCTGTCTGCAGCTGTCGGGAACCACTCCCTAAGCTGTTCCGGGATATTGCCATACCATATGCTCTTAAGTGCATTATAATCCTCGCGGTTAAATGCTATCTTTGGTTTGGCTTTATCAAAACATGTCGAGTAAGGTGTCATACGAATTGGAATACTATCCCCTCGACAGTTCTGTCGACGGGGATAGCATTCCACCCTTCTAGAGGGACACGACATGTGTGTAGCCTTAACTCCGGTTAAAGTTAACCAGAGCCTCAGCATCACAAAATGGATGCTGCCACCACAGACACGAGTCTGGCCTTCTGCTGCTGACCGAAACTCGGCAGATGGTGGCCTGGACAAAGGGTTTCCTGCCTTGGGAGGTGCGAGCACCACCCCAGACAGGGTTTTGTGTATTGGGTAGGACAGGGCTGAATAGAATCAGACATGCCCGGGGCACACAAGGTGTCCCCGTGCATAGGCCAGTCCAAACCGGTCCTGGGACTTTCCAGACCCAAGGCTGGCGAGGAGCTGGACAAAGGAAAGGGGGTGTAACCGCCCCCCTTCCTGGTTCCTCCCAGAGGAGGGACCTAGTAGGTGATCCACCCCTCAGATTGGGAATAAGAGTGGGAGCAGTGCCATTGCACAGCAGATCATCCTGAAATCAACTTTAAACAAAGAAGAAGACTGGACTTCGACATTCTGCTGCTCAGAAGACTGAAGAGAATCTCCCTTGTGGCCTAGGAGTGGCCACCCTGTGAACACAGGCACCAACCAGCAACTCGACGTCTGCTTTGCCGCCGCCTCCCGCCGGAGCCCGAGCCCAGAGCCCAACAAAAACCAGACTCCCAGACCTCTCAGAGCCCGATCCACAGTCCCTGCAAAGAGGGGACCCGTGGAGGCACCGAGTGACGTGGGACCGGACATCTTGGAAGACACTCGAAAAGCTGACTGCGCAGTTTTTGAGGCATCCTTGATGTTGTGCTTTGGGGACTGAGAACCCCCACCACCGAGCAGCCTTTGCACAGAAGATCAGCCCCCCAGCATCTCCACGATCTGCGTGGGGCCCTTTTGCATTGTGCCACTCGACGCGCCATCCCGGCCACTAGCCACGTGGTCAGCGGCCATCTTGGCGACAAAACCGACAAACTACACAACAGGTCTGGTTGCTCTAGACCTACCCAAGCTCCTGTGAAAAGGAGCCCTCGCTCTGACCTTGCTGGTCCGAGTGTTAAGCATCTTTCGATTCCTGCGTGGCTTGCATTAGCCAAGGCCTGTTTGCTCCGATCAGGTCGCCGACACCGCCAACAGCGAGAAGCGTGCGTGGGACAGCTTGTGACCGACTCCTGGACGTCCTTGACCCCCGGTGTCCACGTGGCTGCAGAGAGAAGCTACCTGACAACGCCTGTTTGCACCCGACATCGCCTGGTTCCAATCTGGTTCCACGGTAGTCACTGGCTAGTGACTTTGAACATTGTCCCCTCTGCTTTCAGGTCTTCACCACTTCAGATCCACAATTGGATCCACCGGAACTCTTCACATCGAGCCGCCTGCAGCATCTTCAGCTCCAAGCACCATCGACCAGCGTGACGAAACCCGACACTACTTCGACCCTGTGCACCCGCTTCCTGTGGGTGAGGTAACTCAGCTCCGCCGGTGTTCCTACACTGGTACACATCTCAAGGGCCTGTGTCTTAAGTTTCAGCGTTCTAGGTCACTCGGAAGGTTCCTAACTCTTTAACTTTGTACTTTTTACGCACCATAGACTTTACATTGGAAAGTGCGTGCACTTTGAACACTGCACCCGAGTCGAGCGGGCCTTTCCCGACTTAGTCACTGCTAGTCTTGAATAGCTCCAGTGATTCCCAAGGCCCTAGGCCTGTTCCCATTCCGATTGGTATCTCTTATACCACTTTCTTAGTATATGGTTTAGGTGGCCCCTAGGGCTCATCCATTTTGTGCAACTTTTGTGTATTTTAAACTGTCTTGTGATTTAACGCTTGTGCTTCTGTGCTCATAAAGAGTCCAGGGGATTTTTTAGTTAATAAATCAATATATATATTTTCAATATATATCTGTGTGGTGTCCCTTTCATTTGGTATTCAAGGGGGTTGTGTATGGTATTACAGCTGGCTTCACATGCCTTTCAGAGTTTAGCCTAAGACTGCTTTGTCCACGTTACCACTAGGATAACTGGTCTACAAGGTTGAATTACAACCAATCATCATAAGGGTTGCTTGGCATGGTATAAAGTGATCACTAGAATTAGTGAGCATTATATACCAGGCCAACTTCTCACATTGGTGAGCAGCGGATTGGGATCTGAGCTTGCTGTTGTTTTACCATTACAATCTTTGAGATTATCATTTGAAAGATCATACAGGTACCTGCTAGGTACATATAAAACAAGACTAGTATACATAAGTTCTACTGAACTTAGTTGTTGTAGAGCAAAGGGAGTAGCACACCCTAGCTACAACTACTAGATAGGTTTAGTAGGTAAACACCAGTGTAGGTAGATTGCAACACATCCACCCACACTAGAGCAATGTCTGGAGCAGAGGGTTCCACTGGGAACATCCCTGTTGAGAGTGACCCTCCAAGGGCACCATCCAAATTTGCTATTTTTTCCTTTAAGGAATTAAGACAGCTTTGTGTCTTAAGGGGTCTGAGGACAGGGCCTTCCCCTACCACAGACCGCCTTAGAGAGATCTTGGATCAGTCTGAGACTCTAAAGACCTCTAAGGCAGACCCCACAGGGAATGCTAAAGGAGGCCATCCTTCTGAGGATGACACTGTAGAAACCCCTGCCCCTATCAACCTGGTAGATGAGGAAGCCCCCATCACTGGAGCTCCTCAGGTAGATGAGGAGGAAGAGGAAGAAGAGGAAGAGGGGGGAAGCAGTGAGTCAGATGATGACAGAAATAGTCAGGTGCTGGTCTGTAGACTGAGCCAGGCTAACCTAAGCCTATTTGGGACTGAATCAGGTAACAACCCATTCAGACCCCCAGGTGGACTTAACCAGAAGCCTAGGAGGAGAAGGACTCACTCAGGTGACTCCAACAACTCCCATGCTTCTAGAGGCTCTCATGGTCACTGCAGAAGGGAGATGACTAGCCCTCAGAGAAGGGAACATGAGGCCAAAATGAGAGAGGCTGAATTGAGGATCCAGAGACAAGAATTAGAAGTTGCCCTGGCCCAAGAGAAACTTGCTAGAGCAAGACAGCCTAGAGAGAGTGGATTAGGATCCACTGGTGGCAGCACTGTCCAGAAGGATAAAGACAGGTCCTTTGATACAAGAAACCTGAGTAAGATTGTGCCCCCCTACAAAGCTGGGGATGATATCCACAAATGGATGACTGCACTTGAGAGAGCCTGCATGGTACAGCAGATCCCTCAGGAGCAGTGGGCAGCAATCTTGTGGCTCTCCTTTGAAGGTAGAGGCCGAGACAGACTCCTCACAGTTAGTGATGGGGATTCTACAAACTACCTGGTCCTGAAGAGTGCTCTGATTGATGGGTTGGGCTTAACCACTGAACAGTACAGGTTAATGTTCAGAGACACCCAGAAGACACAGACTCAGGACTGGTCTGAATTTGTTGAATGTGCCACTAAGGCTCTGGAGGGCTGGTTGCTGGGAAGTAAGGTTACTGACTATACAGGATTGTATAATTTAATTATGAGAGAGCAAATCTTAAGTAATTGTCAAAATCAGCTTCTACATCAGCACCTGATTGACTCTGATCTGACCTCCCCACAAGAATTGGGTAGGAGGGCAGAAAAATGGGTCAGAACCAGGATCAGGCCTAAGAACCAGGGTGGTGACCAAAAGAAAGAGACTACCATGCCTCAAGAGAAGGGTGGGGATAAAAGTAAGGAAAAGACTTCCCCAGGGCCCCAAAACTCCAAGAATGGGGGTGGGTCCCAACAGCGACGGCTCGTGGAGGGAGTTACGGTGGGGCAGGAGGGCGGGGAGGGGGAGGGGCAGGGCGGAGGTTGCTAAACACCGGCATATGGATAATTGCAGGTAAGTAAACAATTTAATTAATAAAACGAATTTCGTAGCTCGCACTGCATTGCATTTTGCGATGCAAGGCGCACTACGAAATTCGTTTTATTAATTAAATTGTTTACTTACCTGCAATTATCCATATGCCGGTGTTTAGCTACCTCCACCCTGCCCCTCCCCCTCCCTGCCCTCCTGCCCCACCGTAACTCCCTCCACGAGCCGTCGCTGGGTCCCAAGACACTTCTACAACCCAGAAAAAGCCTTATTGCCATACCTGTAAACAGGTGGGGCATTACAAAACAGACAGCTGTTGTCCCAAGAATGGCAATAAAGAGAATATACCTCCAGGTAAGGCTCCAACACCTCCTGTCACTGTTAGCAGTGGTCCCCCAGGTGGTGGGAGCACCCCCAAGAATTTGGGTGGGTTTACTTTTGGAGGACAGGTGGACTCTGGCCTATCCAGGTCCCCTAACTCAGATACTCTTGTCTATGAGACTGGCATGGGGTTTGCCAATTTCACTGCTTGCCCAAACACTTTGAGCAAGTATAGACAGGAGCCCCTCGTCAATGGCTTGAAAGTTGAGGCCTTCAGAGACACAGGGGCTAGCATCACCATGGTGGCTGAATGTCTAGTCCCCTCAAGGCAACTTTTACCTGATGCCAAATATCAGGTGACAAACATTGATGGCATAGAAACCAATCATCTCATGGCAGTAGTCAATCTTAGCTGGGGAGGTGTCACTGGCCCAAAGAGAGTGGCAGTGTCAGCAAACTTGCCTGTAGATTGCCTACTGGGTAATGATTTGGAAATCTCAGCCTGGGCTGAGGTTGAACAGCAAACCCATTCTAGAATGGTAAATCTCCATGGAAAGGTTAGTGGGGCTGTGATGGCTACAGCCCCAATCCAAGATGTCCTTCCTGGAAAGGTTGGGAGGGCTGAGCAAACCTCAGCCCCATCTTTAGATAACTTACCTCCTGAAAAGAGTAGCAGGGCTGTACTAGTAACAGCCCATACCCAAACTGAGTCTCCTCCTGAAAAGGTTGGTGGGGCTGTGATGGTCACAGCCCAAACTCAAACTGATACATGGGTAGTGAAGCCTGAAATGACGGATCACTCCACCCAAACAGAGAGCATTGAGGAGGAAGAGCAATCTCCCTCCCACCAGACTTTAGGAAAGGATCAGCCTCCTCAGGGAACTGATCTTACCCCTGATGAAGGAACTGTCCCAGAGGTTGTTAGGCCTGGCCTGACAGAGCCTCTGATGGCAGTGGACCCTTCTCAGGTGGGACCCAGTCTGGAGCAGGTAGCCTGCCCCTCTCTACCTTGCCTTACTCAGCCCAGGGCTGCAGAGGACAAGAAGGACAGTGAGACCCAAAGGGGCCCCTGTCAAATAAAGCACCCCCATCAACAGATTAGGGGCACCGAAACTAGTAGCCCTAGTGAGGTGCAAACTTTAAAAACTCCTGCGGGATCCCCCTTAAAAGTAGTTAGGGACCTCCCCCAGATGGATATTGTTGGGCACAGCCAAACCTGGGACCCTAAGGGCCCAAACCTGAACTGTCCCTCCAGTAAGCCAAACAGAGGGACTCAGCCTCCAGCTTTAGGTAGCCAGAGGTTGACCCTGAGAGCACAGTGCAACTCAGTCAAAGAAAGAAAGGCACACATGGTGGAGAGTGATTGGAGGAAGCTGAGTCCTACAGAGGAATCTCACTTCAGTACTCCATTCCAACACCAGCCTTTAACTTTGCAAAGACACACCACAGGTAGAGATTCCCTATGGTGGAGACCCTCAGATACCCTTAGGGTGAGGGATTGCTTAGTGGACCATGACACAGGGGGTAACCAAGCCAGAGCTGGTACTTCCTTATAGGGCCACTTAGGCAATATAGGCTTACCTGGTCAAGGATAGCCTTATCTCCTTTCGTTTGGGGGGGGGGGGGGGGGGTTGTAGGAAGGTGGATATCTGACTATGGTTACCCCAAAACTTTTTGCCTGGTGTTTAGCTGGTTTTTGACTTAGTTGGCCTGGGATCCTCCTATTCAGGGCCCCAGGCTGATTGCTCTCTCCTTAAAAATGGACTCCATGCACCTTAGGTGCATAACACAATTGGAATTGGTTCACCTTGTTGGCCCCTGTAACAGTGTACCCTAGGTACCCAGGGCATAGGTGCATCCAAGGCCTACCAGGGGCTGCAGCATGTATTGTGCCACCCCTGGCCTGGCCTCCATATTTGACACAACTGGCTGATCACTCAGCTGGGGTAAGTTGGTGTAACCACCTCTTACTTAGGTACAGTATGTCTGTGCCTAACCCTAAACTGGACACATATGTTCCTATCAGCCACTCCTATGGAAGGCCTCATCAATCCTGGAGGCAGAGTGCTTGGAAATATGTGAGATGGTGCTCTAGCATGAGCTGAGCCTGTCTGCAGCTGTCGGGAACCACTCCCTAAGCTGTTCCGGGATATTGCCATACCATATACTCTTAAGTGCATTATAATCCTCGCGGTTAAATGCTATCTTTGGTTTGGCTTTATCAAAACATGTCGAGTAAGGTGTCATACGAATTGGAATACTAACCCCTCGACAGTTCTGTCGACGGGGATAGCATTCCACCCTTCTAGAGGGACACAACATGTGTGTAGCCTTAACCCCGGTTAAAGTTAACCAGAGCCTCAGCATCACAAAATGGATGCTGCCACCACAGACACGAGTCTGGCCTCCTGCTGCTGACCGAAACTCAGCAGATGGTGGCCTGGACAAAGGGTTTCCTGCCTTGGGAGGTGCGAGCACCACCCCAGACAGGGTTTTGTGTATTGGGTAGGACAGGGCTGAATAGAATCAGACATGCCCGGGGCACACAAGGTGTCCCCGTGCATAGGCCAGTCCAAACCGGTCCTGGGACTTTCCAGACCCAGGGCTGGCGAGGAGCTGGACAAAGGAAAGGGGGTGTAACCGCCCCCCTTCCTGGTTCCTCCCAGAGGAGGGACCTAGTAGGTGATCCACCCCTCAGATTGGGAATAAGAGTGGGAGCAGTGCCATTGCACAGCAGATCATCCTGAAATCAACTTTAAACAAAGAAGAAGACTGGACTTCGACATTCTGCTGCTCAGAAGACTGAAGAGAATCTCCCTTGTGGCCTAGGAGTGGCCACCCTGTGAACACAGGCACCAACCAGCAACTCGACGTCTGCTTTGCCGCCGCCTCCCGCTGGAGCCCGAGCCCAGAGCTCAACAAGAACCAGACTCCCAGACCTCTCAGAGCCCGATCCACAGTTCCTGCAAAGAGGGGACCCGTGGAGGCACCGAGTGACGCGGGACCGGACATCTTGGAAGACACTCGAAAAGCTGACTGCGCAGCTTCTGAGGCATCCTCGACGTTGTGCTTTGGGGACTGAGAACCCCCACCACCGAGCAGCCCTTGCACCGACGATCAGCCCCCCCAGCATCTCCACGATCTGCCTGGGGCCCTTTTGCATTGTGCCACTCGACGCGCCATCCCGGCCACTAGCCACGTGGTCAGAGGCCATCTTGGCGACGAAACCGACAAACTACACAGCAGGTCTGGTTGCTCCAGACCTACCTAAGCTCCTGTGAAAAGGAGCCCTCGCTCTGACCTTGCTGGTCCGAGTGTTAAGCATCTTTTGATTCCTGCGTGGCTTGCATTAGCCAAGGCCTGTTTGCTTCGATCAGGTCGCCGACACCGCCAACAGCGAGAAACCTGCGTGGGACAGCTCCTGACCGACTTCTGGAGGTCCTTGACTCCCGGTGTCTACGTGGCTGCAGAGAGGAGCTACCCAACAACGCCTGTTTGCACCCGACATCGCCTGGTTCCAATCTGGTTCCACGGTAGTCACTGGCTAGTGACTTTGAACATTGTCCCCTCTACTTTAAGGTCTTCACCACTTCAGATCCACCCTTGGATCCACCGGAACTCTTCACATCGAGCCACCTGCAGCATCTTCAGCTCCAAGCACCATCGACCAGCGTGACGAAACCCGACACTACTTCGACCCTGTGCACCCGCTTCCTGTGGGTGAGGTAACTCAGCTCCGCCGGTGTTCCTACACTGGTACACATCTCAAGGGCCTGTGTCTTAAGTTTCAGCATTCTAGGTCACTCGGAAGGTTCCTAACTCTTTAACTTTGTACTTTTTACGCACCATAGACTTTACATTGGAAAGTGCGTGCACTTTGAACACTGCACCCGAGTCCCGCGGGCCTTTCCCGACTTAGTCACTGCTAGTCTCGAATAGCTCCAGCGATTCCCTAGGCCTGTTCCCATTCCGATTGGTATCTCTTATACCACTTTCTTAGTATATGGTTTAGGTGGCCCCTAGGGCTCATCCATATTCTGCAACTTTTGTGTATTTTAAACTGTCTTGTGATTTAACGCTTGTGCTTCTGTGCTCATAAAGAGTCCAGGGGATTTTATAGTTAATAAATCCATATATATTTTCAATATATATCTGTGTGGTGTCCCTTTCATTTGGTATTCAAGGGGGTTGTGTATGGTATTACAGCTGGCTTCACATGCCTTTCAGAGTTTAGCCTAAGACTGCTTTGTCCACGTTACCACTAGGATAACTGGTCTACAAGGTTGAATTACAACCAATCATCATAACGGTTGCTTGGCATGGTACAAAGTGATCACTAGAATTAGTGAGCATTATATACCAGGCCAACTTCTCACAGTCTTGTATCCAGAAAATTCTTGATTGCATTTAAACCTGTCACATGGTCAATGTTTGTATATAAAGATTCAATGTCCAGGGTAATAAACAACAAATCTTCTGACCGAGGGATCGCTTGAACTTTTTTCAGGAAGTCACCATGTCTTTTATATAACTCGGCAATTGTTTGACATAGTCTTGAAGAAAGAAATCCACGTATTGGGTTATTTTCTCTCCCACGCTGTTAATGGCCGATATAATGGACCTACCCGGGACAGGTGTTACCTGCCTGTGGACATTTGGGATGAAATACAGCCTAGGTAAGTCTTGGTGTTCCACATTTCAAAACTTAAACTCTTCAGAAGAAATGCCCCCTTCTTGTTTCCACCCAAATAAGTCTTTCTTCAGATTTTTTCTAGCCACATTTTATTTGCTAAGATTGTATTTCTCATAGCATTCCATGTTGTTAAGATGCCTATGTGCCTACATTACACAGACCTTTTGTGGACCAATAACCATATTTCCCCCCTTTGTCTGATTTGGCTACAATAATCTCATGGTTACTACTTAACTTCTTGATCAATTTGGCATATTCCACTTCACATTTCCTTTTGTACCGTTTTCTTTGTTTGGTTGAGTGGTGCAACTTTTTAATATCTTCAGTCACTACCTCACGAAAGATATCGATCGCATCCTTCTGCATTGTTGGCACAAACTTAGATTTAGATTTGAAAGAACTAATACCCGCTCCTCTTTGTCTTATATTTGCCTGTTGTAGTTGCCCTGGTGTGGAACTCTGCTCCATTTGATTTTGTATCTCAGTATTGCTCTCGTTATTAAGATTGTGCAGGGCCAACAAACTCGGCACATCTAAAACCTGTAATTCCAAATTGGGCTCCCTCATTGCATCAACATTTGACTGAGCCTCCTTCAGACCTTCCTTAATGGCAAAAAACGTTTTACTTTTCAATTTCCTGATAAAGCAGAAAATATCCACCATGCATATTAACTACTGGCAGTCCCTGGGGGCCACCTAGCCCACTAGGTACCTCTAGTAAGCGCCAGCGAGCTGCCTTGCAGAGAGGTGGTTCAAGGCCATGCCCCCTTTCTACACCACTCTTCAACACACTCTTCTGCCCCCAGGGACCCTTAGGACTCAAGGGACGTAATCCCCCACATTACAACGCACCAGGGAGTGCGTTTGCACGGTGGTGCAGGGAGGGTGCGTGGCCTTATGTGACAAATGTGCAAACGTGCCCTGTGGTGCATTTTAAGTTGGGGAATTAAGCCCCCTTGAATCCTGAGGGTCCCTGGGGGCCAACTAGTCCACCAGGTACGTCCAGTAAGTGCCACAGAGTTGCATTGCAGAGAAGTGTGAAAAGGGGCGTGGCCTCGGACCACCTCTCTGCAACGTTGCTCTGTGTCGCTTACAGGTGGGCTAGTTATAAATTCACCATGCACTCTCCTTGCAGTACTCTAATCTTCCAGTCAGTACCTTGTGCTCATGGAATGACCCAGGCACTAACACATGCACTGCTACAGTCCCCTCCAGAAATTCCTCTCTCACTACCCATGCACTCCTCCAATCACCCATCCAGCATCATATACTTATCCAATCACTCCGCCAAAACCCAAGCAGTTATAAAATCACCATGCACTATCCTTGCAGCACTCTAATCATCCAGTCACTACCCATGTATTTATGAAATGACAGAGGCACTAACTCATAGCTAATACAGAGGAGGGCATGCTCATTACAGGGGTACCCCAACGCATAGTGTTCCCTAGTGTATGTAGGTGTTTTCACTGTATTTTAAGTGTCTTTAAGCATAGCACTGGCTCCGGTCGTGGTTAGTCAGAGTCACTTGCCACCAGTACTCATCACTAAAAAGTTGGGGGCACAAGAGGACTTCCTGCTCCTCTGATGGTTCTTTCTGCACATCTCTTGCTTCTTCCTGCACTTTTCTTCGTCTTTCTGGACTTCTGTTGCCTCTTTCTGCATATGTCTTGCTTCTTGCTGTTCTTTTCTTCCTCTTTCTTCATGTTTCCTAAGTTTGTAGGCATAGTTAGAATATAGCCTTTACAAAAACTATTGAAATTCACTGAAAAAACCATAGGTTTCAGGCATGTTATAGTTAGGAATTAGCATTTAAAAAACCATCGAAAATCACTGAAAAAAACATAGGTTTCAGGCATGTTATATTAAGAAATTAGCATTTAAGGCCTCCCTGAGGGGGAACATGACGACCGGAAGCTGACGGTCATGACGGAGCTCCACCACTCTTGTGTGAGCGTCCGAATCATTGTTAGCGGCTGACGGCAGTGGCTGCGGCTGTCTTTTCTACTTTTTTTTCACCCCCAAAAATACCCGCATAATATGTAATAACTAAAAACAGCAGCCTTAATACTTCCCTACCTGGCGTCTGTTTCACGGGACTCTCCCGTCATCTGTTTGTTTTCTTCAGGGCCAGCGCAAAAACTGATGGTCTGTTGCGCTGGGGGCGGCGCGTTGTCTGAGCCTTCCTGGTTCCGAGAGCTGGGCGCGGCCAGAGAGTGGCGGAGGAATCCAAGGAGATTGCCCCAGCATCTCGGACCCGGCATTGGAGGGCTTGAGGTGGAGCGGTAAGATCGGTCTCCTGCCAAGTAAGTGCCGGGGGGAAGGTGGTCTGTTGGATATCTTGTTTGTCTTTTATATAAAATTTGAGAAATATATATGATGATTTGCAATAAATTAATGTAAACATAATTGAAGAAAGTTTCTGTCATACTTTGAAGGACTTTTGTGAAATATGTGAACTATGTCATAAGATGAAAAGTATTTAGGCCATGAGGGAATTTTGTTTTGCGGTAGATGTTCCTTAATCAATGACTAATAACCAATGCTAGGATTAAGTTTATCTCATGGAACGTCAACGGGCTTCGGTGCCCATGAAGACGAAGGCTGGTAATGAAATATTTAGAACAATTCCCAGCCCAAGTCATCCCACTTAAGCTTTAGCGAGAGTAAGGACGTCTTTGGAAAATTCAGATGGGTGGGATCATTCTGTTGCTCTGAACAGACGGTCACTAACAAGGGGGTCGCAGTCTTAATTAAAACTGGAACTGGTGGTTCCATAAAGCCAATATCTACAGATCACACGGGTAGGTAGATTTTGGTACAGGTAGACTTCAGGGGGAGGGAGCTAGCTATTATTTCCTATTACTGCCCCAATATTGATGACCCTGTCTGTTTGCTTAGAGTACAGACTAAATTGGTGGAAGTCACCTCCCCGGTAGTCATAGGATGTGATTTTAACGTCCTTCTCAACCCCGTCAAGACTGGTCAAATCATAGTCAGCACATTTCTGCTCCTTGATCCTGCAAGGCCATGATTAATATGATTCATGAGCTTGGCTTAATTGATGTCTGGAAGGCCAAGAAGGGGGCAGTTCCAGGCTTTACTTATTTTAGCAAAAACTATGGGCATGCCTCAAGATAAGATTACATTATTATGGACAGAATAGGTTTAGAGACTTTGGAGGATATTAATATACTCCCAAGCATCTTATCCGATCACTCCCCTATTTGGTTTTCACTCTCGATAGGTAGATTCAAGGCTAACTCAGCGCCCAGATGGACCCTGAAAAGGGCAATGTTATATAACCAGGATATAGGTACTGCTGTTAGAACATGTATTGTTAACTACTTCCATGAGAATTTGGGTTCAACTTTGCCTGATTACATCTGGGATGCATTTAAGAACAGGGAGGAGGCGTTGAAATTTCAAAAATTGGAAGATAAGATGTCCTATCTAGAAAGAGCAAGATTGAGTGGCCAACCAGATAATCTTCCACAAGTCCTCGATGACTTGGAAAGCCTACGTTTGGAGTATAGGGGGTTGTTAGATTTTAAAGTCAGGGCACAATGGGCAGTCCACGGCATGGAGAATTATGAATACGGGGAAAAAGCCGCAGCCATCTTAGCCCGCAAGATAAAAGCAGACCGCGTAAGAAACAACATTAGCAACCTAATTTTAGATGACTTAGGGACTGCCTCTTGTGACCAGGAGGATATGCAGAGGCACTTGCTCACTCTGTTTTCTAAACTCTGTGAGTAGGAGGCTACTCCTAGCACCAATAATATCCAAAAATGGCTGGAAAGTAAGGCCTTACCAAGCTTGACAGACGAGGGTCGAGATATGTTGAATAGCCCCTTTACGGAGGATGAAGTCAGGCTCTATATAAAGAAAGTAAAGAATAATAAAGCTGCAGGAACCGATGCCCTTCCAGGTGAAATATTCAAAGTTTTTCAGGACGTTTTGGTCCCAAGGCTATGCAAACTTTTCAACTATGTATACAGTCCAGAGGGGAGGGTCCCCCCATCTTGGAAGGAGCCCATCATAGTACTTATTCTAAAGCCAGGGAAAGATTCCCTTAAAGCAGACTCCTGTAGGCCTATCTCCCTGCTTAATGTGGATTATAAGATCTTTACCAGCATTTTGGCAGGGAGATTGGCTAAGATGGCCCCACAACTCATTAATCCTGGCACGGTCGGAGACCCTGGCAGTGGCTGCGTATGACGGAGCTAAGGCTTTTGACCGCGTCAACTGAGGCTTTTTATGGGAAGTCTTAAGAACGATGGGCTTCAGCTCAACTTTTATACAAACACTTAGTAGGTGCTATGAGGGCGCTTCTGCTGTTATACTTTTAAATGACCTACTGACACCGAGCTTCAATATAAAAAGGGGAACATGGCCGGGGTGCCCCATCTCGCCCCTTCTGTTTGATATATATATTGAACCCCTCGCGCAGGCATTGAGGATGGACGATACGATTACACCCTTCAAAGTTCTGGAATACAGCTTAAAATAGCCCTTTATGCTGATGACTTGCTGGTTTACACCAGTAACCCCGCGGAGGTGTTCGCTAGGATGGAGGCTGCTCTGGCCGAATTTGGTCTGTACTCTGGTTACCAGATTAATAACTCCAAAACCGAGGTAATGTGCTAGGGGGTACATAGTTGGTCAGGCTCCCATAGCAGCGAGTTTAAGTAGCTGGGGATAATTATAGCAAAGGACCTAAATAACATCACCCAGATAAATCTGAAGAAGGTGGCCAAGGAGATTGACCATCTTTTCTCATGAGGGCAAAACCTCCCTCTCACAATATATGGTCGTGTGAATCTGGTTAAGATGGTCATCTTGCCCAAACTGACTTATCTATTTAGTACTATACCTTTGTTTTTTTCTGATAAGCTTCTGGGGAAAATCGAGGGTAAAATAGGCAGCTTTATAAGGGCTAATAAAAACTCCAGGCTGTCCTGGAAAAAGTTAAAAAGAAAACTTTTAAAGGGAGGCCTAGCGTTGCCGGATGTGCTCTGGTATTCATTCTCTATCCAGCTGAAAAATGTATGCAGTCTGCTCTCCAGCCCGGATGATTCCAACTGGGGTCGGATCTTGACTATAATGGCCAATTTTGAGGGGGGAGACACCGGTTTCCTGTATAGGTTTGGTGTGCCAACATTTTTCAAGAAGGTCCTACTGAAGGTTTTAAAACTAGCGCTTCACATTTGGAATAAAGTCAAAGGGAGATGGGGTATAAGATACCTCTCTGACTTAGCCCCAATTTGGTATTCCCCGGGATTGCCCGAGTGCCTCCGAGATGGTTAAGCACCCCCCATCAAGAGAGCAGGGATTAAAAGATATGGTCTGACCTCGTAACATCTGAGGAGGTTCTCCCTTGGGAGGTTTTCAGATTAAAGATAGGGGACTCTTTTTCTAGATTCAAATATATGCAACTTTGTTCCTGGTTTCTGGCAGAGAAAGAGAATATAGGCGGAAATTGGAAGATCGAGAATGCCCTCCAAAGTACTAACCCTAGGAAAAAAGAAGTGGGATTTTAGTATAGAAGCCTGTTAGATGCAGAGGACTTAAAGATCCCCCCATCTCATCTAGTATGGAATTCATCCATATTGGAAGAAGCCTCAGCTAGTCTTTATGCTTTATCCCTCCAAATTCTATATAAGTTTTTCAGGCCTGCTTCTTTAAAAAAAAAACACTATTGTGTCATTAATAGTCTGTATTACACGCCCAAAAAAATAGCGAAATTTGTTTGTCCCCCCCTAAGAACCCACGATGTGGCCTGGTCGAGGCCGATGACATCCACACTTTTTATGATTGTGTTGTTTTGTGTGTCTTTTGGGCTAATGTGGGTAGGGCTTTGGAAGGTATTTTTAAAGTTAAACTGTGCCTTAATGCAGCTCGAGTGCTGTTTGGTTTGGATATGGATCTCTTAAGGGTGTTATCTGCGACGCAAGTGGGCTTGTTCTTCTGTTTGATCTTGATTGCCTGTAGAGAGATATGCAAACTGTGGAAGGATGCTAGTCTCCCTCTTTATCAAAACTGGTTTGCGTGCAGCATTAGGTATGGCGCGTCTAGATATGGGCTTGGCACATAATGGTAACAACAATGTGTGTGAACCTTTGATCTCGTGGAGCAGAGAGATGAGGCTGGTCTAACGTCTCAAAGGTTCTATGATTACACCATGCCTCGTACAAAGATGCAGGTCTGGTTGGCCCTAGGCGAATGCAAGAACATCAGCCCTGGGCACCCAGGTTGGATTGGGTTTTAATTGTACATTTGTAGACCCAATGGTGAAATGAGGACTTAAAAAAAAAAAGAAATTAGCAGTTAAGAAACCTTAGATTTCACTGTCATGAATGATGTAATATGTGATGTCATCATCAGTGCATTGCGGGAGCGCGAGTTATAGTTATCTGAGCGTCTGAACTAACTATAACGAGGGAATTTCTATGGTTTTGTATGAGTGAAATATCCAACTAACTATAACCTCCCTGAAACCTATGTTTTTTTAAGCGAATATATATATATATATATATATATATATATATATATACATACATATATATATATATATATATATATATTTTTTTTCTCCCCAAGGATGCGGCACTCAGCGTTTTATAAGTTTAAACAGCATATATTTTATTTCTCCAGCTCGGACCAACGCGTTTCAGCCATCACAGGCTTTGTTCACGGTAAGTGAGCTTTTTTCTATGTCCACTATTTATCCCATTTGAAACAATTATGGTGCATTATGGGATTTGTGGTCAAATTACATTTCTCATTACTTTTGCAGAGTGCAGATAGCAACGTATACTTATAATATTTACATGTTTTGAAAACACGCTCTGCTTTACGCGCATAGAACATTTTTACAGTCTCATATTGTATACATATGTAGACATTTTCTCAAGTATTGGGTATCGTACCCATTTCTATTGTATTGCAGTTCTCATTTAACATTATGGTTTTCCCAGCATATATCGACTTTAACTGTTGTTACAGCACAAGTTGTAAGTCTTGTAGGGATTATTCTAAGTGTCGAATTATCAATAATCAAACATGCATCATCTATTGGGGTATAGTACCCTACAGTACAATGATCAAATCTCAGTCTGCATATGAATTAAGTCATTATTTCCAATTATTCCAAGTGCACATAAAGTTCCTCATCAAAATTCATCCCTCTCGGCATCTTGGTCTTTAATCTGATTATGAATTTGGATTCGATTTGTCTTAATTTGCGTAGTCTGTGGAACTGCTATGGGGATTTCATTTTCTCCCAACTACGCTAATGTGACAATGGGATGGTGGGAGAAAACCGTTGCATGGGATCCCATGAACCAAATAGATCTGGAAAAAATAATACTGTGGGTTCGATATATCGACGACCTGTTCTTAATTTGGAATGGAACCAAAAAGGATTTTGAGGCATACTTTGAAAAACTGTGCAACAATGACATTGGGCTACAATTCCATCAGTGAAAAGGAAATCGACTTCCTGGATATAAAGGTGTATGTAGAGAATGAGCAGTTACAAACTACACTTTTCCGGAAACAGACGGCCACCAACAGTATCCTCCATGGAACAAGTTTCCACCCACAACCCTTATTGGCGAGTATCCCATATGGCGAATTCATTCGCATGAAAAGAAATTGTTCCGTAGAACAGGATGCAGAAAAGAAAATAATGGAAACCACAGAAAGACTGAGATCGAGGGGATACAGCAAGAGAATACTTGAAAAGAGCAAGAAAAAAGTTGAACTGAAAACAAGATCCATGATAATGTCTACAAAAAGAGTGAAGGAGAAGTCTGATGAAGCACCAAGATTCGTGACAACGTTCAGTAAAGAGAGTGGCATCATTAAAAACAAGATCCAAAAATACTGGCATCTAATCTCAGGAGACCCGGATTTGAAGAAGATTATAGGTGACGGACCAAAAATGAGCTATAAAAAACCTACGTCCTTGAAGGATCAATTGGTAAAGAGTCATTTTAAATCCAAAAAACCGGGGGGAACCAATAACTGGTTAACTAACCAACGAAATGGATTTCGAAAATGCAATGTTTGTAAAGCATGTAAAATTGGCCTGAACACAAACACATATGATGAACCGGACGGCACAAAAACACCCATTGAAGGTCAAATTACCTGCTCCTCCACATATGTAGTCTATGTGATACAGTGTAAATGTGGCTCATGTTACATTGGAAGTACCACTTGTGCCCTGAAAAAACGGATTTTAGAACATATCCGAGCAGTAAAAAACAAAAACCTGGCCTATGCGACAGCAAAACACATGATATCATGTCAAAAAGGAGACTGGAAATCAATGTCATATTATGGCATACACATGGTCAACATGGGAGAACGAGGAGGAAACAGACTACGCAAATTAAGACAAATCGAATCCAAATTCATAATCAGATTAAAGACCAAGATGCCGAGAGGGATGAATTTTGATGAGGAACTTTATGTGCACTTGGAATAATTGGAAATAATGACTTAATTCATATGCAGACTGAGATTTGATCATTGTACTGTAGGGTACTATACCCCGATAGATGATGCATGTTTGATTATTGATAATTCGACACTTAGAATAATCCCTACAAGACTTACAACTTGTGCTGTAACAACAGTTAAAGTCGATATATGCTGGGAAAACCATAATGTTAAATGAGAACTGCAATACAATAGAAATGGGTACGATACCCAATACTTGAGAAAATGTCTACATATGTATACAATATGAGACTGTAAAAATGTTCTATGCGCGTATAGCAGAGCGTGTGTTTCAAAACATGTAAATATTATAAGTATACGTTGCTATCTGCACTCTGCAAAAGTAATGCGAAATGTAATTTGACCACAAATCCCATAATGCACCATAATTGTTTCAAATGGGATAAATAGTGGACATAGAAAAAAGCTCACTTACCGTGAACAAAGCCTGTGATGGCTGAAACGCGTTGGTCCGAGCTGGAGAAATAAAATATATGCTGTTTAAACTTATAAAACGCTGAGTGCCGCATCCTTGGGGAGAAAATTGTTTTGGGCCCTGATCCGGCCCCTTTGCAGAGCACCCACAGTTGAGCGCCCGGAGCCTGAGGATCGCTTTGGTGGAGAAAAAAAAAAAAAAAAAAAATATATATATATATATATATATATATATATATATATATATATATATATAAACCCAAAGGTTACTGGGACGTTATAGGTAGGTTCAGATATCCCTTAAACAAAATCATTGAAGAGGGGGCATGGCTTTGGCACCACCTAAGATGGCACCAAGCGGATGAAGATCCGCCGCACTCTGGACCCCTTGTGGAGTTTTTAGTGCCCTGCCGAAATGACTGACGAAGGGCATCAAGTTTGCTGAGGACAGAAGGTAGCGCAATACTAGCACGCTATTCTTTTAAGTTATTTGGTAGCTTTTTAAATATTTTATTGGCATCTTAGAAGCTCCCTAAGTTGCGGCCACCATTTAGTATTTCTTCTTGATGCTTTGGCAATTTTAAGCAAGCGTTCAGCACTCTCTCATACTGGAATTGTGGCTGGTCTTCTTCTATATTTTGAGTTTTTGGCTATCTGGAAGTGAAATTATAAGTTAAGACTTCTAATTTCTTTCAGAGGTAGCGTCTGCTGGGGCTTGAGGATGTTTTTAATGTTCTTACTTTGATTGTTGGTTCTTCATTGATTTCTTCAATAATATTACGGACAGCACTAGAAGTGGAAGCGTGAACGTTCAAGAGTATATCTCTAAAGACTCGCCTGACTAGCTTGTTTTATATTTTCCTTTTTGTCTATGGGAAAATTGAGGAAGTCACAGTTTGTTTTTACACCTAAGATGCATTCTTCTTCTAAATTGAGTGCTGGGTCTACTTCAAGGTTCGTATCCACAGACAAATTGGGCTCTTCTAAGGACATGGCCAATCCCCTTCTTTTTTGTTCAGCTCCAGTGCAGCCACCTACGAGTAAAGTTCCGTCACCCTCATCTGCTTCCAAGAGATTGAAGCGATACCCTTCTTCACCTGAAAAAAGCTATGCTTGTAAATTCTTTAGAATTGTTGTTGGAGGAAATTCGGGTGATACGTCCATTTGTTTAAGAAACTGATAACAGGATACAGCATTTAGATGATAAATAGTCAGCACTGGAGAGTCGGGTTTCTGTGGTCGAACAGCAGGTGGTAGACATGCATGATGAAACTAATAAGATTCTTAGACTTAAGCAACACACAGAGGAATTAGAAAATAGGAACTGAATAAGACTACCTTTTGAATGAGCATAAAAAGTTTGTACAATCACATATTTTGGTTATTACGGACACAGCTTGACCCTCTTCTGGTTGATTCACTTTTCTCTTTAGTACAGCTTTTCGGATAATTCACAATCATTATCCTGCAATGTTTACTATTGTATTTAAGTGATCATGTTAATGTTTTATTTAATTGTTTGTTGTTTATCCTTACAGATCGATTCTGGTATGTTTCCATCGTGCGGTTCTTTCTCCTGAATGTGTATGTTCTAGATGTGGAGTGGATACCTTCCCTTTTGGGTGAGTCATCCTTTCTTGTGTCGTCACCATCCCGTCTATCTTGTTTTTGTCATTTATTCAGGTACGTTTTTCCAGTCGTCCTGTTTTGGATATGTACAGTCTGTCCTTCTTGTTTTTCATCTTGCTTCTCCCTTTTCCTTCTCTGTCTTCCTTGTCTCCTTTATTCTTCGCTTGTTGCTATTTTCCTTTTTCTATTTATGTGTCTCCACTTCTTTCTCATCTGTCTTCATCTGGCATTTTCTTGATCATTGTAAAGTTATCAAGAAATGTATCCATGATTTCTTGCACATAATTCCGGTAAATATCTTGGAACATAGAAGGATCCATCAATCAGGTGAAACAACAGAAAACTTTATCCCAACTGGGCAAGTCTAGTCCAGATCGAGTTCTCTTTCAGGAAACCCACATACCTGAATTGGAAGCTTTAAAGTTTAAGAGAACTGGGTGGGGAATGTGTTTGATTCTCCTTCATTGAACAAAAAGAAGGGGGCTGTTATATTGTGTAAAAAATCACGTGTTGTTACTTTGAACTTAAAGTAAATAGATGATATGGGCAGATGGATTATTGTTAGTTTTCTTATTGATAATGTACCTCTTACCGTTTTAAATGTATATGCTCCTACGCTCCCAGACCATACTTTTTGGCCCTTTATAGCCAAGAATTGCATACAATATCAAGATTCACATTTTATTTTGGGGGGCGACTGTAACCAAATTATGGATCCTTATTTAGATAGGGGTTCATCTACTCAATTTGAGACCCAGAGAATGCATAAACAATTCCATTCTAGGGTTAATCACACTGCCCTAGTAGACTTATGGAGGCTTTCTAGCCCTATATCACAGGACTATATTTTCTACTCATCCTCTTATGGCACACTTTCATAGTTAGACCACATTTTTCTTTCCAAATCTCTTTCGTATGCAATCTCACATTTCTCCTATTCTCGATTTTGATCCTGCCATGGTTATTACTGACTTGGATTTGGTTCCTCCCTCTTCCCCTCTGCATGGATGGAGGTTTAATTATTCTCTTCTACACAATGCTCAATTTTCTAGTTCTTTTATTTTATTACTTCTGAGTTTTTTACTTTTACTGATAATTCTACTATTTCCCCTTCTTTACTTTGGGATAATTTTAAAGCGTCGGCAAGGGATTTTATTTTAAATTATGTTTTTCGGATAAAAAAAGAATAGGGCTAAGGAGCATATGGCTTTGCCTTCCTCCATTAAATTCTTGGTGCAACAACACTTTACTTCTAAATTGCCTTCTGACCTACAGAATTTATCACAAGCAAAAATAAAATGTAACTATTGCTACTAATGAAGCTAGTTTGACACTTCTTAGGAAAAATGTAAGGTATTGTGGGGGAGAAATAAAACAGGAAAATTATTGGCAAATTATCTCAAAATAAGAAAAGAGAGACGAGTTATGGCCTCAGTGATGAATGTACTGGGTAGTTCAATTACTATACCCCTCACACACCAAAAGGACCCTTGGTGTCATGCTTCATCATAGGGGTCTTCGCACCCCTCTAGCGGGATGCGGCGTGCTACGACCTACGACTACAGACTTCATGAGCCTTCAGGAACGTCGGGGGTTAATTGCCAATATGCAATGAACTCGGTGGGAGTCCTCCTCGATGTATCCCCATACGCAGCAGAGTTCATTGCATATTGGCAATTAACCCCAGACGTTCCTGAAGGCTCATGAAGTCTATATTTTCAAAAAGACAAGTTATGCAATTTGCATTTTACTAGAGCTATACCGCTGTAGGTACATTATAGCCTATAAAGCCATACACATATTTATTTTCTGTCACTTTTTGTAAAGAACCTAACGACACTTTTTTACATAGTGAAACGTGAGTAAGGTGGGGAAATTGTGCCCCCGTCCTGAAGAAGGAGCTTGGTCTCCGAAACATGTCGACGCACACATGAGGTGATGTCTATATTCACAACGTCCACACCTCGCACTTCACTTCTTTTAACAGTACCGGCCCGGGGACGTGAATACATTTTTTTTCTCTAAACCCACGAGCCAGGTGCTTTTTAATTATTTCACTCATCCAACCACTTACATATAGAAATACCACACTCACATACACCACATATAGTCATTTACTAAAAGTGCTCCCGCGTAGTCATAGGTCGTAGCACGCCGCATCCCGCTAGAGGGGTGCGAAGACCCCTATGATGAAGCATGACACCAAGGATCCTTTTGGTGTGTGAGGGGTATTTTATAAAAACACTAAGTGCTCCCAAACCACTGTGAGGAACACTTCCAGACATCATTAGGTGGATTCCTTTTGTTTATGTAAACCAGTTAAGGGAGTACGAATCCTTCCGTAATACTCTCCCTCCCTTCCCCTGTTTATTTGTATAGTTCAATTACTAATCATAAGGATATTTTAGAAGAATTTGTTACTTTTTATCAATCCCTATATACGCCTAAATTACTGGCTCAATCGTCTACCATTGCAGATTATCTTAACCAAGTTTCTCATTATATTTCCCCTGCTTTGGATTTTCTTTTTTTTTAAAAGATCTTACTCTGGACAAAACTTCTCAAGCATTAACAGCGTTAAAATTGGGGAAAACAGTACACCGGGACCGGATGGCTTTACAGTAGAGTTCTACCTCCTCTTTGCAAATATTCTTCTTTCATATTTATTCCATTAGTGTATTCATTTTGTTTATTCCTCAACGACTGGTACCTTCCAGCAGGCTATAATATGTCTCATTCACAAAGATGGCAAGGATCCCCATGATTGTAAAGACGATAGGACTATTTCTTCTTAAATATGGATTATAAGATTTTAGCTAAGCTCCTTGCTCTTTGTTTAGCGTCCATTCTCCCGTTTTTGAAAAGGAAAGAACAATCCAGATTCATTAAGGGTAGGTTTATATCAGGTTATTCTCACGTATTGTTTAATGTTCTTCGCAAAGACCCTCGATTAAAATCCTCGCTTGCTGCCATAACAATTGATGAAGAAATAGCGTTTGATAGAATTAGTTGGAATTTTATGCTTCAATCATTAAATTGGCATGGTCCTGGACGTGAATTTGTAGTTTTTGTTTCTCTTTTGTGTCAAGCTCCTGGAGTTGCAGTCTTGGTGAATAGTAAAGTTTCTTCCTACTTTCCTCTATATAGAGGTGTGAATCAGGGTTGTCCGCTATCTTCTTAATTATTTATTTTGGCACTTGAGCCCTTTCTTTCCCAGATTCATCTCACCCCTCCATTTCTGCTTTCGCTTATGGTGACCACCACCTAAAATTAGCTGCATATGTGGATGATATTATTTTGAATATTTCCTCCGGAAAGATCTTTACCTTTGACTTTTGCAGGAATTTTCTTCATTTTCTAAGTCTCTGGATATAAAATTAATAATAGCAAAACAGAAATTCTTCCACTTAGTAAATACACCTTTATGCTTCCTTACCTCACTTTGGGTTTTCAATGATCTTCCTCTGTTAAAATTAAATATTTAGGAATTTAAGTTACGATTTCTATATCAGAGACTATGGGCCATATGTAGGTAGCTTAATAACGGTTGGTAACGACTGAAAATCAGTAAATTTGCTGTTACCGACTGGTATTTAGCTTTTTCTAATGTAGGTTGCTGGATTTAAGAATTCGGTAATTTACTGATTCAGTAATTTATTGATTCGGTGATTTAAGGAATCGGTAAATTACTGAATCCTTAAAATACCGAATCGGTAAATTACCGAATCCTTAAATCCTATGTAGGGAGCACTCAAGTGAGCTCATTTTTTATTTAAGATTTGTTATTTACCACCAACTACAAGTTGGTGGTGAATATCAAAAACCTTTAAAAAAGCAATTTTGTGTTTTTTTTAAAGTGCCATGTGGCAGACATACATGCCCTTAGAGCATGTATGTCTGCAACATGTGCACACAAGCACGATTCAGGGGTGCAACAGGGGGATGTACCATGTTACTCTGCATACTTTTACTCCGCATACCGTTACAACGCGGTATTTACAACGCATACCATTACAACGCATAGCGCTTTGGGGTGCTGGATAGTGGTAAGTATAATTTACTATTCTAACTCCAGTCCCCGTGGACCCTAGGGAAGGTGTTGGATAGTAAATTATACTTATTCCCTATCCTAGAGCGCCCCCCAGCGCAATGCGTTGTAATGGTATGCGGAGTAAAAGTCGCGTTGTAATGGTAGTGCGGAGTAAAAGATGCGTTGTAACGGGTGTACACCCAACAGGGTGTTAATGTGACACCCTGCCACCCTTGAATATGTTCCTCCTTTTACCGATTCGGTATTTACCGAATCAATAATAGTGAATGGCTTCCCATATTACCAATTCGGTAAAATTTACCGAATTTTTACCTACATGCTATTTACCGATTCTTAAATACCGAATGGGTAAAATTTGGTATTTAAGAATCTGTAAATAGAGATTATCTACATATGGCCCTAAATGAGTTAATTTTAAAGAATTAAACAAAGGTAGATAATATCTTATCCTCTTGGAATCCTTTATTTTTATACTTTTGTGGTCATTAAGTTGCCATTAAAATGATGATTTCACCTATTTTTTATTTCTTCTTTCTATGTTGCAAAGCCATATTCCCAGGACCTTTTTTAAACAGTTTAACTCATTATTTCAAAAAATGTTATCGCATAATAAAAATTTACCAATTGCTCTGAGTATTTTGCAATGTCCTAAAGCGGCTGGAGGAGTTAATTTTTCGGATTTTTATTCTTATTATAGAGCTTTTAATTTGCAGCAAGCTACCCTTTTGGACGTCTGAAGTGGTTTCACCTTTTTCTCCATTATGGTTAGAACTTGAAAAACTTTCTTTCTGCCATTTGCTTTTAAATATTTTTTGTCCCTTTCTGCTTTTAACCCATGTCTTCATTCTCTAGTCTTGAAGCATACAGTTTCATTGATTAAGTGCACATTTCTTCCTACTAAATTGTCTCCCTCCATATTTCTTATTATTGCGCCATGGTATAATTGTTTAATTCTAATTAATAATAGACCTATTTTTTGCCGTACTTGGAAGAATAAGGGCCTTATGTGGGTGCATCAACTTTTTCAGTATTGTGCTCCTCTTTCTTTCCTCGATTTTCTCATATTTATTATTGTCTTTTTACTCTCGCTTTAGCTTATTGATGAATGTGATACTGGACCAGTACTTCTCCATTCAACCCTCGGCATCTAGGTTAGTCCCTTTCTCTTCTGGATTTACTGAGCTCCTTAAATCAGGCCCTGGGCATCTGTTATTTATAAGTGTCTTTTGAAGCCTGACCCCACTAGAATCCAAATCATGGTAAAACTTGTATGGGAGAAGGACTTGGGCATAAGTTGGGATGTTGCATTCTGGAATAAAATATGGGCACGTATTTACAAAATTTCTAGACCAGCTAGTGTTACCCAATCCTTTTTCTTCATTTATCACAGACTTTACTTTACTCCTATACAGTATTCTACGTTCTCTGCAGCTCTTACTGCTAAATGGTGATTTTCTCTGGGCAGATTTTATGCATGTATTATTCCACTGTCCTTAGACTCTTTCATTCTGGCACAGGGTTCGGTCCCAGATTAGACCCATTTTTAATACACAACTCTCTTTAAACATCCTCCACTTGCATTTCAGCAATTTATTTTTAATTGGAAATCTTCACTTAACCTTTCATGCAAAATGTGGTGGTATTCTGTATGTTTAGATCATAAACTGGATAATATGTAAATGATGCAATGCTTTCCCTCTCATAATGCCCCAAGGTTAAGGTTACCTCTTATTGTTTTTCATAATCAAGTTGGTGGTACTGTATCGCATACTACTTCTACGCTATCTGTGAATTTTTATCCTCCTTAATTATTTTATTCTCTGTTTTCTGTGTGCACTTAAATGTCATTTTAGATTTATTTAGGCTAATTGTTCTATGGTTATCTCTAAAATTGTGGTATAGATGAGGATGTGATTTTTTGGGACTAGTTATCTGTATTTATATTTTATATATAGGAATTCTTTGTCCCTTATACCTTCTCCTTTTTCTTCCGTTCCCCTCTGCTCAAATTTATAAATACTTTGGTGTTTAATATTTAATGTATTCATCAAAACTGGTTTATTCTTATATAATTTTTTCTTTACCTTTTTATGTGTTGATATATATTATCAATCAATAAATCAAGAAATTTATATAGCGCGCTACTCACCCGGATGGTCTCAAGTCGCTTGGGGGAGGGGGGTTGGCTACTGCTCGAACAGCCAGGTCTTGAGTCGCTTCCTGAAGGAGAGGTGGTCTTGGGTCTGACGGAGGGGGATGGGGAAGGAGTTCCATGTCTTGGCTGCCAGGTAGAAGAAGGATCTTCCTCCCATGGTGGCTCTTCGGATGCGTGGAACGGCGGCGAGGTCGTGGCTGGTCGATCGAAGCTGACGGGTGGGAGTGTAGAAGGTCAGGCGGTTGTTGAGGTACCTGGGGCCCAGGTCGTGGACAGCCTTGTGTGCGTGGGTGAGGAGGCGGAACGTGATTCTCTTGTTGGCGGGGAGCCAGAGCAGGTCTCTCAGGTGTCCGGAGATGTGACGGTGACAGGGGATGTCCAGGATGAGTCGTGCGGAGGCGTTCTGGATGCGTTGGAGTCTCTTCTGTAGTTTGGCTGTGGTTCCGGTGTAGAGGGTGTTTCCGTAGTCCAGTCGGCTGGTGATGAGTGCCTGGGTGACCGTCTTCCTGGTTTCGGTGGGGATCCATCGGAAGATCTTACGGAGCATGTGTAGGATGTTGAAGCATGAAGATGAGACGGTGTTGACTTGACTGGTCTGGTCATCGAGTGGGAGGAGTCCAGGATGAAGCCCAGGTTGCGTGCGTGGTCCGTTGGTTTGGGTGCGCTGCCCAGGGCGGGGGGCCACCAGGAGTCATCCAAGGTGGAGGAAGATGGTCCCAGGATGAGGACTTCCGTCTTGTCTGAGTTCAGTTTCAGGCGGCTGTTCTCCATCCACTCGGCTAAGATTTTTCATCCCTTCGTGAAGGTTGGTTCTGGCGGTGGCTGGGTCCTTGTTGAGGGAGAGGATCAGCTGAGTGTCGTCGGCATAGGAGATGATGTTGAGGTTGTGTTGGCGTGCGATGGCCGCGAGGGGGCTCATGTAGATGTTGAAGAGGGTGGGGCTGAGCGGCGATCCTTGTGGTACGCCGCAGATGACTTCGGTGGCCTCGGATCTGAACGGGGGAAGGGGGACTCTCTGAGTTCTTCTGGCGACGAACGAGATGATCCACTCCAGAGCCTTCTTTTGGATTCCGATGTTGCTGAGGCGTTGTACTAGGGTGCGGTGGCAGACAGTGTCGAACGCTGCAGAGAGGTCCAGGAGGATGAGGGCAGCTGTTTCCTGTTGTCGAGTAGGGCTCAGATGTCGTCAGTGGCTGCGATGAGGGCGGTCTCGGTGCTGTGGTTGACGCGGAAGCCGGACTGCGAGGGGTCGAGGAATCTGTTCGTCTCGACGAAGGCGGCAAGCTGTCGGTTGACGGTCTTCTCGATGACTTTGGCAGGAAAAGGGAGGAGCGAGATGGGCGGTAGTTCTTGAGGTTGGTGGGGTCTGCTGATGGTTTCTTCAGGAGGGTGCTGAGTTCGGCATGCTTCCAGCTCTCCGGGAAGGTGGCGGTGTTGAGGGAGCAATTGATGACACCTCGGAGTTGGGGTGCGATGACGGAGGCGGCCTTGTTGAAGACGTGGTGGGGGCATGGGTCGGTTGGTGATCCGGAGTGGATGGTGTTTATTATGTGGATGGTATCTTCGGTGCTGACCGGGGTCCAGGCGCGGAGGGTGGTGGTGGGGGGCATCGGTTCGGTGGTTGGGTGCATGGTCTGTGTGCCGAAACTGTTGTGTATGTCGGCGATCTTGCTGTGGAAGAACGAGGCGAGTGAGTCGCAGAGTTCTTGCAAGGGGGTGATGTCGTTGGTTCCGGCGCTGGGTTTGGAGAGCTCTTTGACGATGCTGAAGAGTTCCTTGCTGTTGTGTGAGTTGTTGTCTAGTCGTTTCTTGAATGCTGTCTTCTTGGTGGTGTGGATCAGCTGGTGGTGTTTGCGGGTGGTGTGCTTGAGGGCAGTCATGTTGTCTGTAGTCGGGTCTTTGCGCCAGGCTTTCTCGAGGGTGCGGCAGTTCTTCTTGGAGTTCTTTAGATCGTTGTTGAACCAGGAAGCCTTCTTGCTGCCGGGCCTGCTGGGATGGTTTTTCAGGGGTGCGAGGTCGTCAGCGCAGTTGGTGATCCACTGGTTGAGGCTGTCGGCTGCTTGGTTGGGGTCCGTTGATCTGGAAGGAGGATTCAGGTTCAGGGATGTGGAGAGCTGGTCGTACGTGATCTTGTTCCAGCTCCTACGGGGAACCTGTTGCGGGTGGCAGTGTGTCGTTGTCCTTCTGAAGCTGAAGTGGACGCAGCTGTGGTCTGTCCAGTGGAGTCCGGTGGAGTGGCTGAAGGCGATGTCCATGCTGGAGGAGAAGACGGGGTCAAGCGTGTGTCCGGCGTAGTGGGTGGGGGTGCTCACCAGTTGCTTGAATCCGAGGTTGGCGAGGTTGTCCAGCAGGGTGGTGGTGTTGCTGTCATTGTTGTTCTCCAGGTGGAAGTTGAGGTCCCCTAGGAGGATGTAGTCAGCGGAGGAGAGGGCGTGCGGGCTGATGAAGTCTGCAATGTCTTCGCTGAATTGTGTGCGAGGTCTTGGGGTCTGTAGATGAGGGTGCCTCTGAGGGTGTCTTGGGTCGGTGTGTATCTGGAAGCAAAGATGTTCGGCAGCTGTGAGGGTGTCGTCGGAGTTGGTCGTGATGCGGATGGTGTTCTTGTGGACGATGGCGATGCCTCCTCCGGTCTGGTTAACGCGGTCCCTCCGGGTGATCTTGTATCCGTTTGGGATGGCGATGGCGATGGCGATGTCGGGCGCTGAGGAGGCGTTCATCCAGGTTTCCTTGAGGAAGGCGACGTCTGGTGATGTGGTGTCGAGCAGGTTCCAGAGTTCCATGGTGTGTCTGTGTACGGAGCGGGTGTTGAGCAGGATGCACTTCAGGTGGTTGCTGCTGGTGCTCGGCTTGGCTGGTGTGGTGCAGGTCTGGATGCAGGAGAACTTGCAGGAATCGCAGGTGAAGGGTCCGTGGGTGCATCTCGGGGTGGCACGGTAGCATCCGGGGATCCGGCCGGTGTTGAGTGCATTGAGTGTGGCGGCGGCGTTAGTCCGGCGGGTGGGTAGGCGTCTGCGGGTGGTCGCCCGGGCAGGACAGCAAGCAGGCAGGCAGAAGGAGGAGCGTGGGGGCGACTAGGCCTAGTCGCAGGCCTGAGCTAACTATAACTTATGCTCCCAAAGTGCACTGCTTATGAACTCACATAATACTAGTGCTTGTTTGGAACTGTGAATTGTTATGTAAATAACTGAATGCATTTGCTGAGTGCTTGTATGGGGGAGTGAGTGGCTGTGTTGAGAGGCTGTAGGGGTGAGTAAGTTCATTCCCCATCAAGAGAGGAGTCAGGCAGGGCTGTGTCCTGGCCCGCTTCTTTTTTTATTCTGTATGTAAACGGCCTTGGCAAAGTATTGGTTAATGAGGGTATAGATTTCACTCCAATTGGAGGGTGACCTATACCAGCCCTCCTTTATGTGGATGACGCGGTCCTAATGGCGCGCACACATTAATGTCTCTAAGACGCATTAATGTCTCTAAGACATTTATTATGAGATGCGTTAAAGGGTTTCAGAGGGTGAGGGAAATTTTCCTAGATGGAGACAATTTAGCCTCTCTCAGGAATTTTACCTACCTCGGCATCTTAGTGAATCAGAATAACACCTGGTCTCGGAAGATAAACGCAAAAAACTGGCGTTTACCAGAACAACAACAGTCCTTGCCACCTTTGCCAAGAAACTAGGGAGGAAGCCGCCAGTGGAACTTTTGAAAATACATAAAGCAAAGAGCATTACAGCCACAATGTATGAGGTAGGAGTGTGGGGTTTTGTTAACACTCAGCTATTACAGCTGGTGGAGAATTCCTTTTTGCAATATATTTTGTCAGCTGTGCCATGCAGTTCTCATATATATGTCACGGGCTGTTGAGCCTCCCTTTTATTTTGGATCTCATCAAAATGGAATCAGCATTTTTATGGCATAGGATTTGGACCAAGGAGCAGACTAAGTTGAATAGAGAGATTTTAAAGGATAGTATGAGCTTGGACGGGCCACTGAGATTCCTTGGATCAAATACATGTGTAACTTTATGAAGGATATAGGTCATCCAGAATACTTTGCTGACCCCTCTACTATGATGTCAGTATCGAGAAAGACCCTAAAGCTAAAAGGCCATCAATTATTGAGTTTAATAAGAATGGCAGATGAAGTGTTGAAACCTAGTGTAAGGCTGCATCAACTAACTCTCACCTGTTTGGGGATGGAGCCTTACTTGTTATTCGCTCCTGGAACTTTTGATAGAATGCTTCTAACGAGATTTAGACTGTGTCGTTCATAGATTACTGTCAATACCAACTATGAACGTCGGAATTTGATACCCTGCCTGTGTGATTTCCACTCTGAGCAGTCTACGAATAATTTATTTTTATTCTGTAAATTCTATACAGAGATGAGGAGGGTAAGGTTACTTCCACTTTTAAAATCTTTGGGCGTAAATGAAGTTGATTGTTTTGTTTATTTGTTTGTTTTACAGTTATTGAAAATATGTGTTATTATAGTTGTTGTTTTGTAATGTTGTTAAATAATTTTTTTATAATTAAAAAAGCTTTAATGCTACCAGTGATTTTTTGCTTAATAGTTTTCTTTTAAACATATTTTAATTGCCATTTATCAGTTGCAGTGGTTCAACAATTGCATCAGCAGTATCACAGAAATCGCCCGATCTTCTGGCTTAGAATTGGCAAATACAGGACTTTGGGCATTGATTATTAATCATCAGTACCACTAATATTGAAGTTCTCAAACATTATAAACAAACTAGTTATACCACCAATCAATGAAACCCATCTGATTGGGGAGAGTATTTAGGGCGAATAAGAGGTTGCTGCATCTTCTGTCCACTGTATGTCTGCGACATTGTAAGGATCTAGCCTCACTAAGTAAGAATATTTGAGAGGAAGCCAATAGTAAAAATGTTAACAATTTAAAGCTTGAAAAACGAATTCAGCGAGTGCTAGTAAGTAAGAACCAAGGGGTGGTTATGCTGAGACAGGCGTGGGGTGTGAGTTCCAGTAGTCGGGTCACAGTTTGTGTGCCTAATTATGCCCCCTAAATACTGACAGGCATGTATGGGGCCTAGGGAGGTGAAGAACCAATATAACCCACTTACTGGGTCTCGTCGGCGGGGGAAACGCCCAAGTCTTCCATAACCTTCATACGTAGTAAACGGAGACACAGGAGCCTTCGTCTGCAGGAGGAACCCAGATTTATTCAAATAGCCCGGGCTATGGAACAGAGTCCCAAGCTCATCAGAAAAAAGACAGAGGAGGCTGCTGCTTTACTACGCAGCTTACAAGCCTTTTAAACTTTTTCAAACTGGTCTTTTGGCTGTTAGTTCATTGTTCAAACAGGGCAGTGTTTGCAGTTGATAACCAGATCCAGACGACGTTTGTAGATGGTGACCTGGTCAAGGCTTGGTACACAAATCATTGTTCACTCGGCTTGATCAAGGCTCAGTCTTTCAGGTAATTGTTCACTCAGTTAAATCAAAACCCGGTCTTTCAGTTCATTGTTTAATCGCCCTGATCAAGGCCCAGCAGTCAGACCATTGTCCAGATAACCTGATCCCGGTGTCAAGGATGTTTACCAAGCTGGGAGCAGGAGATGGAAAACAAACCATTCACACAGGGTGTGAGTGTCTCATGGCTTTCTGTTGAACTGCAAGAACAGGGGGTGTTGGGTGTGCAACAGTTCCTGGGCAGAAATTGAGGCTGCAAGATGGGTGTTGTCTTGTCAATTAGATTTTCTTCAGGCATCAGCAGAAATGACCAGGTGGGTAGTGTGGAAGTGTTTGACAAGAGATGGCAATGAAAATGCAATGGAGTCCCAGTACAAATGATGCTGATCAGAAGAACACTTTTCCTCAGACTCTCCTTTTGTCATTGAGTGGCAAATACTTTAAGAAATGTCAATGTTCATAAGCCCATCGGTTTCTTGTTGGAGCATCATCATGAAATTGGTGTTGTGAACGTTAGAGGGTGGAGGCTTGATCGTCTGGACACACATTGTACAGAGCACTGGCAGGCACTGAAAGCACAAACAGCAGGAGTCCAAGACAGTTACTCCCAAGGCAAGGAAGATGAGGATCCTCCACCCCCATTGGCCCCAGATCCAGCCTGTGAGGGACCAGTTGTCTTCATCCAGATGAATTTCGGAAGAAAGGCGATGCAGACGTTGGATGGCATCGTACACTGTAGGTGCATTGTCTGGGATGTACATGCAGCAGCTGGAGCCGATCAATTTACACACACCGCCCCAATCAGCAAGGATGACGTCTAGGACCATGCGGTTCTGAAGCGTTATAAGGCGATCCGCCTGTAACTCCTCAGTGATGTTGGAGAGGGCACCAGCTGTTACTGTGATGGCGGCTTCAAGGATCCTGGTCAGTCCTCGTACAGCCGGACTGTTGGACATGGGGTCCCAGAAAGGAAGGAAACCTTTAAAGAAGTCCCCAGTTTCCTGGCCTGCTGTATTCTCGGCTGATATGACTGCCCTACGTGAGCAGCGCAGAGCGCCCTTCATTGACAGGTGATAACCTCCATGGGAAGAATATGTTGGTGGAAGGAGGAAGGCCAGACCAGTTACGGGGTAGACAAGTGTAGGCGGCAGTGCCACAGATGAAATAGGTGTTGGGGGATGCCACCAGCTTCGGAGGAGATGTAGAGCTTAAAGCTTTTGTGATATCACACGTCATGGATGCAGACACGGCCTTGCACATTTACGACATTCACAGTGTCTCGTTCATCAGGCAGTATCCTTCTTATGCGGAATCTGGAAAATGTTTGTCGATTAGTTGTGTTGAATACTACCATCTCACCGAGTTCATCTGATGATAGTAGCGTTGTGGATGAGCTGGTCGGGCAAAAAAGAGCATTGACATGGCCAGAAGGGTCCCGCCAGAAGTCATCCCGAAATGTTCCAAGGGAAGAATTGGCTGTACCATTGACAGTGTAGGCCTCCTGCATCAACATCCACCATGCAAGACAAGACCCAGAGATGGAAAAGGGGTAGGGAAAGAATGGGACAGGGTGTATCATGGAAAGCGGCATCAGTCCACAAAACCAGCAGTTGGAAGTGTTCATGATCAGCTGGTGATGATGCAACATTTGGAAGAAGGTGTTATTAAAGAATTCTGCACGGCGGGGTAATTCGTGGGCTGGTAGCGTGAAATACTGGTGTTCTGGGATAGTAGTTGGTGAGGTAACAGGATGGTGAATAGTAACAGCTAACCAAGGATAGACAGGATGAGGGAGACAAACAGTGTTACCACGGTGGCCATGAAGCATTTACTATGTCGGAGACTGACATCTTGTTTCTGGATTCGGGTGTTTTGGACGGCTGCCATTGTGCTAAGCCAGAGACCTCTATTGGCTGTCTGTGATTGGTGGTTGCTTCACTGGGCGCAGGTGCAAGGGCCCTATTGCGTACTTTAGACTGACACACCAGCGCTACTCTCAGCCGGGGAAGATCTAGCTGTATATCCTATAGGCACTTGGGGAAGTCAAGGGCAAGCCTTCCCTTGGGGGTGTAAGTTATATCGGTCGGAAGTAGGGATAGTATGGTGGGGAAACAATTGTTCTTGGTGTTGAGCAGCAGAGTTAAGGGAGGGTTCCACCCTTCCTTTCAGTATGCTGTCACTCTCTGCTTCCATAGATGTAGAATGCAGTCTGACATCCCTGAATAGGACAAATGCCGGGACTATTTCAGTTTCTGAGTCTCCTTGTCCTTTCCTCACCCACTGATCATAGGGGAGAGGCAGAGGTAAATGCCTGCAGTGCGACAAATGTACCTAATTCTTCCGACCTTCTACTTTCACGGCGGTGCGGGTGGCCAGGAACACCTGACAGGGCTGTGTCCAGCGGGGCTCGAGGCTCTTAGTCCGTGGAAAATTTTTCACCAAGACATATTCACCAGGTTGGATGACGTGTCCTGGGCCCTCACTTTTATACGGTATGGCCTCATGCACCTGGTGATAAAGAGTATGAAAGGTATTAGTTAAATTGTACAGATAATCAGTAAATACAGGGCATTCAACATCAGACAGTTTCTTAGGCCGTGGGACACCCCATACATTGGCAGGCCTCCCGAACACAATTTCATGGGGGAATAGCCCTATTCTGGTGTGGGCCGTTGTTCTTGTGGACAGTAGGGCTAAGGGCAAAGCATCAACCCAAGTGACACCTGTCTCTGCTACTATTTTGGCCATTTTAGTTTTTAGGATGCCATTATACACCTCCACTAGACCTGCTGACTGGGGGTGGTTAGCTGCATGAAATGTTTATTTTATACCCAATCGGGTACAGACAGATTCCGTAATTTGTGCCATAAAGTGGGTCCCATTGTCACTCGAGGCCAAGCTGGGCAAACCGAATCGTGGGAGGCACTCTTTTAATAGCACTTTGGTGATAGTGATAGCGGTGCAGTCTTTGACGGGGTAGGCCTCCACCCATCGGCTGAAAGTACAGACCACCACTAGAACATATTTCAAATTGTTACATTGGTCCATCTGGATGTAATCCTTTTGGAGGACTTCAAAAGGGAAGGTAGAAAGAGAGAATCTTTCCCTTTAGGAGTAACTGTGCCTTTTCCTGGGTTATACATTAGGCAAATTATGCATGTTTTAACCATGTGTCCTCAGATGCTGTCATGTGTGTCTAAGCTGGGCATCGGGAGTATCCAGTGGGAGTAATGTGGCGAGGTTTAGTACAGTGCATCTTTTGATTTTAATGTGGCTGGCAAAAAGTGTCAGTTCATATCCTCTGAGTCGTGCGCTAGTGAGGTACTGTGTCTTGGTGTTATTAAGGAGGGTATCTACAGAATGCTGGACCATCAGAGTCAGGGGGGAGTTCATGATGATCCCCGCACTCTGACGGACCATGAGGGCAGCCTTAGCGGTCGCCCGTAGGCATCCTGGGAGAGCCCTTGCAACAGGATCTAAGGTGGCTGAAAAATAGGCACATGCCGATGGCGACCTCCGAACATCTGGGTCAAGACAGCGCATGCACAGCCGTCTGTCTCATGTACAAAAAGAAAAAATAGTTTGGTATAATCAGGAGTACCGAGGACTGGAGCAGTACACAGAGCCCTCTTTAAATCTTGGAAGACCTGCGCATGCTCTATAGTCCAAGGAAAGGAACTGTCTGATATGTCTTTAGTGGTGAGGGCAAGAAGAGGTTTGACCATGGCCAAAAAATTGGAAATCCACTGTTTACAGTATGAGGTTAGGCCTGTGAAGGCTCGCACCTGCTTTTTTGTTCGTGGGGCCGTTATAGCATTGATAATGGCTACACGATCAGCGGTGATCTGCCTTCCTTCCTTTGAGAGGAGATGACCTAAATAGATCACCTTCTCTTGACAAAACTGAAGCTTTTTTAAAGAGACTTTGTGATTATGGAGGGCAAGGTGGCGTAACAAACAGAGAGTAGCTTCTTTACATGCTGGGGCAGAATTTGCAGCAATGAGTTGGTCATCTACATATAGTAATAGTGTGGAATTATCAGGGAGTTCCAATGAATCTAGTTGACTTTTTAGGGCTTGACTATAGATACTGGGGCTCTCTGTGAAACCTTGAGGGGCGGGCAGAATCTAAACCTCTGCCCACAAAGGGAGAAACCCCAAAAATGTCTGCTGTCAGGATGTATAGGAATGCTTAAAAAAGCATTCTTCAGGTCTATGACAGAAAAGTGTGTGGTGTTGAAGGGATCATCGTTAAGAGGGCTGTATTGTCATGGACAACAGGATAATGGGAGATTGTTATTTTGTTAAGGGCTCTCAGGTCAATCACAAATCTGTATATTTTAGGGGAGAGAGCATCTCCATTGGTCTTTTTAAGAACGGGAATAATGGGACAAGTACAGATATTGCCACGTGTCTCCTCCACTATGCCCTTGTCCATTAATTCAGATATTACTGTTAACAGGGCCATTTCTCCTTCTGCGGGCAGTCGATACAGCCGGAGGTGGGGGAGAAGTGCACCTGGCTGGATGCATACCACATGAGGGGATATGTTGAGACACCATACATCAGTGTCTGATGATGCCCAGAGGGAGGAAGGTAAAGACTGCAACTCTGGTGGGAGGGGGCCTGATAGATACATATAGGAAGCTGCAGTTGGGGAAAAAGTTAGGGATACACCTTGGGGACTACATGATATGGTCGCATACAGAGATTTCAGTAAATCCATGCCTAACAAGTTTTCACTGCAACCTGTAGTGAGGACCTAGGGAGCGTCAACATGTCCAGGGCCAATATCGAGAGGAAGGGGTTCAAAGACCGGACGGTCACAGGTGTTCCTGCAAAACCCAAGAGACATTCATATTGCCAGAAAGGGGTGCCTCCGGGACTGACAGACGTGCAATAGAAGACCTGGTGGACCCAGTATCCAAAAGAAAATTCTGATCATTCCCCTTTGATCCACTGGAATTTGCACTCTGGTAATACCCCTTTCCTGGCTGTCATATGCTTGGTAGTACCCAGTCTCATCAACTTCATCATAATCGTCATTCTAATAAGTGTGTGTTGCTTCGTACCCATCAAACCTAATGGCCGGGGGCTGCTGAATGGGAGCGTCATCCCTGGGCCTGCGTTCTTTATCCTGTGGATGGGGCGGGCCATGGTCTCAAGTCGGTCTCCCCTCCCTGGGAGCGCGAGGCCGAGTCTTCCCTGTTCGGATGTTTCCAGCTAACACGGGACACTCATCTAGCCAATGGCCGTACCCCTTACAATAAGCACACTGATCTGTTTGTAGGGCTCCCGTACATTGAGGGCTGGAGGGGTTAGACTGGCAAACCCTGGGAAGGGGTTAGGGATGAGGTCTGAAATTCCCGCGGGCATCGGGACCTCTGGGATGGTAAGCCTGCTGCAAAAGTGCCTTAGCTTTAAGATTCCTAACCTGCTTACTTTCCTTGTCTCTATCTTCATTCTCCCTATTCTCGTAATATTGTGCCATAGCCAAGATACCAGTCATAGTTTGGGCAGACCACGTACTGTCAACTTTCTTAAGTCTGGCGGAGATCTCAGGAAGCAAGTTGCTGACAAACTTATCAACAAATACTGGGCCAGAATCTGGGGTCCGGGGATCCAAACCACTATGGGCCAGATGTAGGTAAATATCATTTACCGATTCTAAAATACCGAATTTTACTGATTCGGTATTTTAGAATTGGTAAATGATATGTAGCTAATGATTCAGTAAATGTTACCGAATCGGTAAGATTCGGTAAATACCGAATCGGTATTTACCGATTCAGAATTTTCCCATTCATCCCTATGGGCCTCCAGGCCCTTTGGAATGAATGGGATATTACCGAATCAGTAAATACCGATTCAGTAAAATGGGGAACACATTCAAGGGTGGCAGAGTGTCACTTTGACACCCTGTTGCACACCTGAATAGTGCATGGGTGCACATGTGGCACACATTCATGCCTTAAGGGCATGTATTTCTGCCACATGGCACTGTTAAACAAGCATTTACAATGCAATGGTTTCGCCTTTGGAAAAGTTAGAGTTATTGGCATTGTATATGCCAAAATTTGTATTTATGTTTTTGTTTCGAAAACAGATAAGTAAATGGCATTGTCATTTACATTGCCATTACCTTTTTTTTGCAGTCACTTGGCACTCTCTAGCACTCCCTAGCACTCTTTATGCACTCTGCATTTCATATGCACTCCCTATGCAGCACTCTGTATGCACTCTGTACTCTCTATGCACCCTGCACGCTCCACTTCCTATGCACTCCCTATGTACTCTGCACTTTTTATGCAGCACTCTGTATGCACTGTGCACTTTGTATGCACTCTGCACTTCCTATGCACTCTGCACTCCCTATGCACTCTGCACTCCCTATGCACTCTGCACTCCCTATGCACTCCCTATGCACTCTGCACTCCCTATGCAGCACTTTGCATAGAGAGTGCAGAGTGCATAGGGAGTGCATAGAGAGTGCAGAGTGCCTAAAGAGTGCAGAGCCGAATATCACTGATTATTACACAGGGATCCTAGTGCACTTACTTTTTTACCTCAGGTAGACGCATGTTGTGCTGCTGTAGATAAATAACTCAACCAATTAATATGCTCACACGACCTCATAGGAAAAGGTCAATCTTTTCAGATTTTATACTGGCTAATTATAAGGTTGTTTATGTTACTGTCGAAAAAAGAGGAGATGAAATGGCGGCCTGAAGAAAAGGGGGAAAGTTAGGTTAGATAAAAAGCGAGAGCCTACTAGTTTGCCTTTCCAAGACTTTCACAAAGTCTATGCCGATATCCTCATTAAACTGGTAACTGACAGCATATTTATTTAATCAGTGAAAAAGGAGTCAAGGCCTAATCCACTGCTGTCACCCATACAGTCCAGCAGTCATTGAGCAAGGGTCAACTTCCGCCTCCAGATAGGAGATTCTTCCCTTTCACTCAGTTTCTACATTCCAGGAAGGGGCACACCTTCCCAACAATCCAAGGGAGAATGGTGTGAATTGGTGCATGTACATTTCGCCTTAAGAGCTTCTGTCTGCATTTATTTTTAAAAATTGATAAATACAGAAAATTGTGCTCTCCCTGCAGTCTTTGATTAATTATAGGCTAGCAGCTGAGCATATTGACAGTATGGGAAATTAAAAAACAGGATTAAATGTATTTAAATAATGGCATATGTCAACATACATTTATGGTATGCTAGTATTCACCAGTGGATGTATTGTTATGTAATATTTGACAGCTTCAATAGTTAAAACATGACTGACATCAAAGTAAGAGTGCGTGTCTAAGTTAAATATGGAAATGTACAGTTTTTCCCTAATTATGCAAAAGTGTTGAAATCAACCTGCAATGGACTTCAGCGGAAACCTGAGGAAGAAGTTGAACCATAGCACCATAAGAGATCTGCATAATCTAGAAAAGAAAAGTGTGACTTAGCAGATAGGACCGGGAAAGAAAATAAGCCCGGACAATGAATGGGGAAAAAAGCGTCAATCATTAGCGACATCAGATAGCTAAATAAGTGCCCCACGTTTGCAAGTCTGGTCAGTTTTTAACTTTTAAAGGCAATTTGTAAGTGTGTTGCAATATACGGATGCCTTTAATCATTTGTGCTTGCTGCTGGCAACGTTTGGCGTAATGGCACTAAATAAAGTAATAAGTAATAAATAATGCCCAGACCATAAAACAAGCCTACAAATAGCCAAAAAAACAGGTCCATTACCTGCTGGTCTGACTATGCATTTTACTTATGCACTCCTCTTAAAATGTCTTACCGAGACGTAGGTTATTTGAATTTGAAGAGTTTCTACATTCAGGTATAATTGAAAGAAAAAAATGTAAATCATTTTTTTCTTTTAAAAAAAGTAATCATTTCATGAGTCATAAGTCGGAAATATGTGCAGAATGTCTGGGTTAACTTTTGTCAAAGTACCAATGGCTTTAAACCAAGTACATATCAAAGTATGTGGCCCAAAGCAATCCTTGTAGAATGTTCCGATATTTCCTGATAGTATAAAGTGAAACCGCAAATACAGCGTAGTGCGGCAACTAAAAACTTTGCAACATTAGCAAAAAAATACGCATCAGAACACTTCACCACCGCCTTTTTTAAAGTCAAGATTAATGAAAGGGGCTATTTATAATGAGCGCTAGTTATTTCTCACGCAGTTTACTTTGGTAAAATAAAGTAAAGTTTCTTGAACTGCCAAAGTAATTCACTCAATCAACGCGCGTCAAACGGGGAAATGGAGCCGGGTCCTCTTTCGTGTTACCAGAGTCCTTGAGTCAGATGCCATACCCACAATACCCGGAAGAAGACTATACACAGTGGTAAAGTCAGTAAGGCCCCATTCCAAAACTCACGAACCCACTCACAACGCATATTTCTTCCCCTTTTAATTCCAGCTGAAAACATTAACAGTTCACCTGACTCACCAAGCAACAATAACGCAGGCAGCGTCCGCCACCAGGAACCGCCCAGAGCCATGATAGTGTAGGGTGGCGTAGAGGTAGCTGCACGGAGTAAGCAGCGCGCCCGCGGTGTTGCAAAGATGTATAAGGGGGCAGTTGGTGAAGACTCTGCCGCCGCGCGCAGTCTGCTGTTACCCCTGCGGGTCGAGCTGTCAAGATGGGGCAAGCACAGGGGAGACCTCAGTTGCTCGGCCGCTGATCTATACCAGCGTTGTCGAATCATGTGAGCGTGACGTCACTGGAGGCACGTGAGAGCTGCTGAACCTTTTCCCGTATAATAGTTGATGAGGGACCGTGCGCAGCTCCTTGTGCGCATGTGGGTGGAGACAAGACAATTCGGTAAGGCTTTCAAAGTCCGCCCTTTGTTTCGATTTCCCTAATAGTTGCCTGACTCCGTGATGGACATTGCTTCTTCCACTCTTCTCCGCCCCCAATTTCGATATAAGTCGGGCGATGTTTTCCTTACGCTCTTTTCCGCATTCAACTGTAGGAAAACCGAGCCCAAGTGTAACGGCGGGAGGGGGGCGGGAGAGGACGAGGGAGGCGGGAGAGGGGTTGCCTGACTCCGTGATGGACATTGCTTCTTCCACTCTTCTCCGCCCCCAATTTCGATATAAGTCGGGGGATGTTTTCCTTACGCTCTTTTCCGCATTCAACTGTAGGAAAACTGAGCCCAAGTGTAACGGCGGGAGGGGGGCGGGAGAGGACGAGGGAGGCGGGAGAGGGGCAGCTAGGAACAAATAAGGAGACCCGAGCAGCAAGGGAGGTGCCGGCAATGCCGGAACAGACTCGGGGGCGTTCCCGGCGTCGCGTGACGTCGGCAAAAGCCAAAGAATCTCGGGAACGCCCCCGTGTCTGGTCCGGCATTGACGGACGCCTCTCTGTTCCAATGGCTAGCCTCCATTTATGGAGCTAGCCAATGAAGCAGAGGGGCGTGTTCAAGTCACCCATACTAGAAACTACAGATTTCTCTGGAGGAGGAGCCTAACGGCTCCGCCCCCCAGCGAAACCTAAAAAGCACAGCATGGCTTTTTTAACGGTTTTCGTTATTTACCACCAACTTGTAGTTGGTGGTAAATAACGAATCCTTACAAGTGAAAAACACTCACTTAAGTGATTCCTACATTAAGGATTCGGTAATTTACCGAATCGGTAGATAAGAATTCAGTAATTTACCGATTCCTTAAATTACAGATTTGGTAAATTACCGAATCCTTAAATTAGGCCCCTACATCTGAAAAGCCTAATACCGGTCGGTAATGGCTGAAATTCTGTAATTTCGGCCGTTACCGACCGGTATTAGGCTTCCTACATCTGGCTCTATGTCCCTTGTGTTCTATCTCAAAACGGGTGAAGAAGTCAGCCACATTCTTATCTTTTCGCTGCCTACAGGCGTGTAACGGGGTGTACAAAAGGGCATCGGAGGGCATGCAGGACTCAGAGCCTCCAGGTGCCGGTCTCCCTCGAGCAAAGAGGACGACCGAGGGGAGGTCCGACCTAACGCTTGTTCCCTCCCCTCCCCTCTCTCTCTCTAAACCACAGGACCCGGGTGCAAGCTGGACTGAGCCGAACGCCATGGACTGGCCCTTTAACTCAGGAGAGGATGCCGAGTGGGAGGAGCCGACCTATCCGACCTGCCCCTCAAAAGGAGAACACGACGAGTCACAGGGGTGCTTGTTCACCTGGAGGACGGAAGGAGAGAGTGCGCGGAGAACGGATGGTCGAGAGGAGGAAGATAAGGATCGGAGGATCGGACTGCAGGAGGAGAGAGCGGGAGACGCCAGTGGAGAAGCCGAGAGCCGGTCAGCGAGAGCGAGAGAAGGAAGCCGGACGTCAGGAGAGGAGACGAGAGCAGATTCGGCGCCTGCCACGGACGGAGGGAAGCCAGGAGGCCACCGTTCCCACGAGCCGCCCAGCCACTCACCCAGGGGAGGTGCGTGGCTTCTCCAGGTACGTGACCGGTTAAGGGGTTGGGTAGGAGGTCAGCGTACGCTAGGTACAACACCCCGGGACGTCTAACCACCCCGGTACCCTTCCTGTGCACTTAACCCCTCCAATCACTCGTTATCTAGAGCACAGGTGATCCCCTCACTCCCTACCCTGCACGGATTGTTGTTTCGGAACAAAACGCCTGACACTTTTCCTTTCTTCTCTTTGGGTGATTGCTGGAGAGCTACTCCGATAGTCGGGACGGACTCCGAGGAGGAAGAAACACCACCCAGAGGACCTGAAGGGACCCGGAAGAAGGAAAAGGTCGCCCATCGCCGACGGAGCAGAAGCCGGTCTCCACGGAGATACCCTAACCGGAAAAGCTGTACAGACCAACTTTTTGCTGCAATAAAACCACAGTTGCCACGAGCTCGCCTCTTGCCCCTATCTTCTGCGCCGCATCCCGCACAAATTGTAACAGTGGTGGAGAATGCGGGCAACGTGAATCCCGATACAGAGATGGAGACCAACCTTCAAGAGCTCGTTAAAGGACAGGAGAAACTCGGCTGGGTTGCAGAACAGCAGTTGACCTCGGCCCAGGCTGACCGCGAGAACCTAAAGAAAGCCCTCGCAGCCAGAGAAGAAACCCAACAAGCATGGGTGGATCCCGGCCCCACAGGGGGATCCCGAGTAGAAGGAACTATCCCCCATGGCTCCTCTGCAGTGGCCCTGCAAAAATATCATGCAGGAGACGACCCTGATGCTTTTTTGCTTAATTTCGAAAGAGCCGCGAGGGCCTGTGGGTGGCCCATAAGCAAGTGGCCCTTCTTCTTAGCGCCCCTCTTGTCTGGCGAGGCGCAAGCCGCCTACCAGGTCGCCAACCCCAACGGGGATACCTCCTACCAAGATGTTAAGAAAATCATTCTCGATCACCTAGGACTGGACACAGAGGCCTATAGAATAAGGTTTCGGAAGGAAAGGGGCACCCCCGGTGAGACCCCTAAAACCCTATTTGTGAGGCTGAAGATGGCCGCCGACAAATGACTGACCCCTACCACCAGCACCAAGACCGAGATCATGGACCGTATCTATCTTGAACAATTCCTAGAAGCCCTTCCCTATGCTACGCAACGGTGGCTCCGCCAACATCACAACTTGACCACTGCTGAAGCCGTGGAGATGGCCACCACGTTCTCTAGAGCACAACCCCGCTCCTCGGGGTGGGAACATGAGCGTCACCAGAAACCTCCGGTGAAACAAGAGAGACGCCCCGTCCAGCGTCCCATCGAACCCCCGAAACCTCGTAGCTGGAAGCCAGACATTCCGTCCTCCTCTGGTCCGCAATGCTTTGATTGCGGGAACTGGGGCCACATCGCCAGATTTTGCCCCACCAAGAAACCCCAGGAAGAACCTATGGAGGTGGGATACTTGCCACGGACAGTGCTATACTCAGCCGAGATGGGGAGCACCTATCGGGTGAGTGTACAGGTGAACGGATCAGCTATTCAAGCTCTATTAGACTCAGGGTGCCGGCAGTCAGTTATTCAGGCCCAACATGTCCTCAGGTCACAATACCTGGGTCCTCAAACAGTGGCCATAAGATGCGTACACGGGGATGTTAGAACGTACCCCCTTGCTCAGATACCCATAGCCCCCAAAGGAGGCCCCCAGCAGCTAGTAAGAGTAGGTGTCCTCCAAACCCTCCCGGAGCCCTTAATCATAGGAACTGACAATCCCCGGTTTCTTCAATGGTTCAGGCAGAGTCTAGGTACAGGAGAATACAGCTCACAAACCCCAAAACCAGCCCTTCTAACTCCTGAACCCTGGGTAATGGACCGGAGCTTTAAATTTGCACAGATTAACGACACTACGCTCTTTAACGCCTGGGAGCAGGCCCACCAGGAGATGGACGCTACTCATCCCCGATACCCCAGGTTTCTCATTTCAAAGGACCTACTGTACAGACAGGCAAAGGAAGATGAACCAGAACAGCTACTGGTGCCTGTCTCATACAGAGAACAAATACTATTCTTCGCCCACACTCATCTAGTAGCTGGGCACACCGGGAGCGAAAAGACCACCCAAAATATATTACGTTTTTTTTACTGGCCCGGTATATATAAGGATGCCCAGCGATATTGCCAGGAATGCAGTAAATGCCAAACGAAGAACATGACTAGACCTCCTGCAGTGCCTCTCCAGCCCCTCCCCATTATCGGAAAACCATTCGAAAGAGTCGGTATGGACATCATCGGTCCCTTACCAAAAACCCGAAAAGGACATCAGTACGTGTTGGTGTTAGTAGATTACGCCACCAGGTTCCCGGAGGCTTTTCCCCTCACGGCTACCACCACGAAGCAAGTCGCTGACAGAATGATCGAGCTATTCAGCCGTGTGGGGTTCCCAAAAGAGCTACTGACCGATCAGGGTACCCCCTTCGTCTCCCGTCTGATGAAGGAAGTGTGCAAGTGTCTAGATGTGCACCAAATCAGAACTTCTGTATACCACCCGCAGACGGATGGTCTAGTTGAACGCTATAACCGCAACCTAAAAGCAACATTGAGGAAAATGATGGAGGTCAATGGGAACGAATGGGACCAAATCCTTCCCCTGGCTCTATATGTAATAAGAGGGCAACGCCAAAGCAGTCTCGGAGTTTCGTCCTTTGAGCTCCTATATGGTCGACAGCCCCGCTCTCTGATGGAGATGACAAAAGAAGCCTGGGAGAACGAGGTTCCCGAAGAAACCTCAGCCACTCTGGACTATGCCCAGAACCTCAAATCCAAATTGGGAAAACTCAGAGACCTGGCCTATGCAAACATGGGGACTAGCCAGCAAAGACAGAAACAAATCTACGATAAAGGCAAGAAATGGAGGCAGTTGAGGGTAGGTGAATGGGCCCTCGTATTGTTGCCCTCCTCCACTCAGAAGTTTCGTGCTAGTTGGACCGGACCCTACCGAGTGGTCAAAACCATCGGAAAAACCACCTATTGCCTACAGATAGGACCCAGAAAAACGCAAACCTACCATATAAACACGCTAAAGAAATGGTTAGGGGCCCCTCCCGCCGATGTGCAAGTAACGACTAGTATTGACCCGTCTATTTCCACAAAAGACCAGTTGAACATCAATGATGAGTTGACTCAAGACCAAAAGAAGGATATACAGACAATACTCCACAGACACGAGGGATTGTTCTCTGACCAGCCCGGACTAACCAACCTGGCCGAACATTGTATAAACACACCGCCCGAAAAGGTCATTAATATCAAACCCTACCGGGTGCCTGAAGCCAGGCGAACGGCCATCAAGAAAGAAGTGCAAGACATGTTGGAGCTAGGGGTGATAAGGCCGTCAACCAGCCAATGGTCAAGTCCTATCGTCATGATTCCCAAGCCGGACGGTAGCCGGCGCTTTTGTATGGACTTCCGAGCCCTCAATGAGATATCTGAATTCGACGCTTACCCAATCCCTCGCGTGGACGAACTCATAGAACGCCTTGGGGAAGCCCGGTACATAACGACACTCGACCTTACCAAAGGATATTGGCAGGTGCCCTTACGGGAGGAGGACAAGAAGAAGACCGCCTTCAGCACTCACGAGGGGCATTATGAGTTCACCGTCCTCCCGTTCGGGCTCCACGGGGCACCTGCCACCTTCCAAAGACTCATGAACACCGTTCTTGCCCCCGTATCTTCCATGGCATCGGCCTATTTAGATGACATCGTCATACACAGCAAAACCTGGGAGGAACATCTACAGCATATTCATCAGGTGTTTCAAGAACTGGAGAAGGCGGGACTCCGAGTAAACGCCAAGAAATCCCAGCTAGCCTACCAGAAGGTGAAGTACCTCGGTTATGTCTTGGGACATGGCATGATCGAACCGCAGATAGAGAAAGTCAGGGCAATAGTGGACACCCCTTTTCCCTCCACCCGAAAAGAAATGAGGGCCTTCCTAGGGTTGGTGGGGTATTATAGGAGGTTCATCCCCCTCTTTGCGGACATTGCGGCCCCCCTTACGGATGCCCTACAACAGCCAGGGAGATCCAACGCCCCCATCAAACCCACGGAATGCATGGCCGATGCCTTCAACCATCTGAAGCGCATCATAACCACCACCCCTGTGCTAACGTCACCAGATTTCTCGGTCCCGTTCCTACTTCACACAGATGCCTCAGAGTACGGCATTGGCGCAGTATTGTCCCAGATAGGCAAAGACGGGCTTGAGCACCCGGTGGTATATGTCAGCCGTAAACTCTTTCCCCGAGAGTTAAAATATGCCACCATTGAAAAGGAGTGTTTGGCAGTTCGATGGGCTATTGAAAAGCTGGCTTACTATCTCGAGGGTCGCCCGTTCCACCTGTACACTGACCATGCTCCCCTCTTGTGGATGTCACGTAATATGTCCAACAACGCCAGGGTCATGCGCTGGTTCCTGGCGCTACAGCCATATTCCTTCACCGTGTACCATAAGAAAGGGACTGAGAACGTTAATGCGGACTACCTATCTCGCCATCCACTCCCCGATCGGGAGCGTCCTAGGGGGGAGGTGTGTAACGGGGTGTACAAAAGGGCATCGGAGGGCATGCAGGACTCAGAGCCTCCAGGTGCCGGTCTCCCTCGAGCAAAGAGGACGACCGAGGGGAGGTCCGACCTAACGCTTGTTCCCTCCCCTCCCCTCCCCTCTCTCTCTCTAAACCACAGGACCCGGGTGCAAGCAGGACTGAGCCGAACGCCATGGACTGGCCCTTTAACTCAGGAGAGGACGCCGAGTGGGAGGAGCCGACCTATCCGACCTGCCCCTCAAAAGGAGAACACGACGAGTCACAGGGGTGCTTGTTCACCTGGAGGACGGAAGGAGAGAGTGCGCGGAGAACGGATGGTCGAGAGGAGGAAGATAAGGATCGGAGGATCGGACTGCAGGAGGAGAGAGCGGGAGACGCCAGTGGAGAAGCCGAGAGCCGGTCAGCGAGAGCGAGAGAAGGAAGCCGGACGTCAGGAGAGGAGACGAGAGCAGATTCGGCGCCTGCCACGGACGGAGGGAAGCCAGGAGGCCACCGTTCCCACGAGCCGCCCAGCCACTCACCCAGGGGAGGTGCGTGGCTTCTCCAGGTACGTGACCGGTTAAGGGGTTGGGTAGGAGGTCAGCGTACGCTAGGTACAACACCCCGGGACGTCTAACCACCCCGGTACCCTTCCTGTGCACTTAACCCCTCCAATCACTCGTTATCTAGAGCACAGGTGATCCCCTCACTCCCTACCCTGCACGGATTGTTGTTTCGGAACAAAACGCCTGACACTTTTCCTTTCTTCTCTTTGGGTGATTGCTGGAGAGCTACTCCGATAGTCGGGACGGACTCCGAGGAGGAAGAAACACCACCCAGAGAACCTGAAGGGACCCGGAAGAAGGAAAAGGTCGCCCATCACCGACGGAGCAGAAGCCGGAAAAGCTGTACAGACCAACTTTTTGCTGCAATAAAACCACAGTTGCCACGAGCTCGCCTCTTGCCCCTATCTTCTGCGCCGCATCCCGCACAAATTGTAACAAGGCGTTTATTTTATCCCAATTAATGACAGTTTCTGGCAAAAGTGTTTTCATAAACGTAAATATTTTACCAAAGTCAGGATGGCAGCTTCTGGTTTATTCCCTCCCATTTACCTCCCAACGCTACCTCATGGTCAGTATGTCAAATTTTGTCCCAAATTTCAGTGGGGACAACTGTACCAAGAAGTTAATCTATATCCTCAAGAAAGAGAGTACCTGCAGATATAATCTGACCTAATTCTCTATAAAAGGCAGCCGGATTCTTTCAGGGATCTGGTAATTGTCTTCTTAACATCATAATTCTTACCTTTTCAAGGAACATGAACCCAAAGCCTGCGCCAGTGTGCCTCAACAGCCCCTCGGCCATTATTTTGGGCATCAGTAAGTGCGTTAACAAAGACAGGGGCCGCCTCTCTCATTGGCATAGCTGTTTCTAGAGGGGTGTTGGGAAAAGCGGTCATATCAAGGTAAGCCATTAAAGCAGACATAGTGCCAAACATTCCCTCTCTCTGAACATCGCCTCTTTTTATTTGCAATCTAAGGTCCATTAATCCGGTGGGTATCTGCATAAGCGCATTCTCAAATCTTTGCATGACCAGGGTACACATGTATTCAGCCCAGGTGGTCTGTTCCATAATCGTCCACTGGGAAAAGGTGGACCATATTTCTTTAAAGGCATAAATATTCCTGTTATTTATCCAACATTTACACTGTTGCCTCTGTAGGTCATTTTCTCGAAGGTATGAAAAGCTGACTGCAGAGCGCAAGGAGGACTGTCGGGGGGAATTCAACAATTTATATATATCCTGCTTAACTGTAGACCACGGGGAAGCAGGAAAAGGGCGTATAGGGGTAAAGCCGCAGGGGTTGGGCAGATGGAGACTTGTAATTTCCGCAGCGCGGACAGGGTTAGCGGGCGAGGTCGGAGTCATAGGAAAAATCGGGAGGGATGGTGTGACAGGAAGAACTGTAAGAGGGGAAGTGGGGGCAGGAGTGGGCGGTGGCGGGGGGACATGCGGGGTGTGAGGCGTCAGGGCAGGGTACATTGGGGCATATGCAGGAGGGCTTTCTAGCATGGTATCAAGCAAGGAATCACCTTCTTCTACCCCTTCCATATGTCCCTTTCCTTTCGCCTCATGAGCTGGATAAAAGTTTTGTATCTGGGCCCCATGCTCCCTATCGGCTATTTCTACTGATTTTGTCATTTGATTTTGTAAATTTTCTCTGGCATGGTCGGCCATTGACATATGTTCTTGTTTTCTTTCTTGAGCCTTCTGCTTTCTAGCTCACTGCTCTATCTCTTTCCTCCAAAATCGGACAAATTCAAACATAGACGGGCGCGTTTTTCTTTTCATTAATTATTCCTCTAAGTTGGTGAGAACTTAGGAATTAATGGAGCCATAAAGTGGCCACTGTAATTCCGCATTACTTTGTTTCGTATATTTTACCCGGAATGAGGAAAACATTATGGCAGGAGGGTCATGTTTAACATACATCGTATGGCATGGGGTCCCTTCTGGCCTCCAGCTGGGATTCCTGTGTACACATACAACAACATATTTCTTGAACTTACTACTGACTGGCATGCTTAAAAAATGGATAACAGACACCAGCGGGTTTTTTAAAAATCACCTCGCTTGCTTGGCTTTTGCAGAAGTCAATAACAGCAGAATCATACAGAACAGACACCAGCGGGTTTTAGAAAACCCACCTCGCTTGCTTGGCTTTTGCAAAAGTCAATAACAGCTTGGCTTTTGCAAAAGTCAACAACAGAATCATACAGACTTGGTGGGTAATCAGTCCACCCTTACCTTACAGGGGTAGTTCCATTATGCTGACATAGGGCTGTGTCCTGCTCCAGAATTTATTTTCTAGGGGACTCCTGCAAGAAGGTGGTCATGTGACCCAGACTGGGTGGGGAGGAACAGCAGGCGAGTCATTCGGCTTACCGGATTACAAGAATCCCTCGGGTAGGGTACCTCCATCGGAGTCTCTCCGTGCACCTCCTCAGATCCACCAGGCCTGACCTTCGTGCTCGTGGAGTCTCTGTTCAGGCACCATTTTAAGAACCGGAATAACCCACTTACTGTGTCTCGGCGGCGGGAGAATCGCCCAAGTCTTCCATACCCTTCATACGTAGTAAAAGGAGACACAGGAGCCTTCTTCTGCAGGAGGAACCCAGATTTATTCAAATAGCCCAGGCTATGGAACAGAGTCCGAAGCTCGTCAGAAACAAGACAGAGAAGGCTGCTGCTTTACTCCGCAGCTTACAATCCTTTTATACTTTTTCATTCTGGTCTTTTGGCTGCTAGTTCATTGTTCAATCAGGGCAGTGTTTGCAGTTGATAACCAGATCCAGACGACGTTTGTAGATGGTGACCTGGTCAAGGCTTGGTACACAAATCATTGTTCAATCGGCTTGATCAAGGCTCAGTCTTTCAGGTCATTGTTCACTCAGCTTGATCAAAGCCCGGTCTTTCAGGTCATTGTTTAATCACCCTGATCAAGGCCCAGCAGTCAGACCATTGTCCAGATAACCTGATCACGGTGTCAAGGATGTTTACCAGGCTGGGAGCTGGAGATGGAAAATAAATCATTTACACAGGGCGTGAGTGTCTCATGGCTTTCTGTTGAACTGCAAGAAAAGGGGGGTCGGGTGAGCGACAGTTCCTGAGCAGAAATGCAGGCTGCAAGATTGCTGTTGTCGTGTTAGTTAGATTTTCTTCGGGCATCAGCAGAAACGACCAGGTGGGTCGTGTGGAAGTGTTTGACCCAAGATGGCAATGAAAAAACAATGGAGTCCCGGTACAAATGATGCCGATCAGAAGAACACTTTTCCTCAGAGGGGTTTGACCCTGCTGTTCAATTTCATTTCTAAGGTGTATTGGATTGCCTGAATATGGTCTGTCCCAATCTCAAGGCATTCAATCCTAGTTCACCCAGCTGGTGGTCACTATGTTGGGTTAGTGTCTCCTCCTACCTGTACGTCACCCAAGTGTGGAGGACTTCCATCCATAATTCCACTATGGGACGTTACCACAGACCCCGGGACTCCTCCCTAAACAAAACGCCACCCTCTGCTCTGGCCCACTGGGTTACATCTCGCACCCAAGTCCCCACCACAGGTACAGTACTGTACTTCCAAGCCATTGCTATCCTTCTTTTAACTAATGACAAAGCGAAGTCAATAACTCTGGTTCCCACTTTTCATTTGCCTGGTCTTGGAAAGAGCCCCAGTAGACAAACCTCAATGGTGGTGTTGAGGGCAGTTATGACCACATTCCAGAGGGGCTGCAGTGCAGGGCATTCCTAAGTCATATTTATGAAATCCGCATCTATGTAATTGCATCTCAGGCAACAACACGGATCACCATCATAGACCACCTGAAGTCTGTGAGTGGTCCTGTATGTCATATGTAGGTAATTAAACTGCGTGTACTTTAATCTTGTGTTCCTCATGACCTCTTGGGGTAGGCTAGGATCTTATTCCAGTCTGATTCCCGGTCTAGTATTGCTCCCCATCTCTGATGCAATTTCAACAGAGGTTTATGAGACATCTCTGACAATGATCCATAAAGCCACCTTACTAAGTGTCTCGACGTACCCAGGGAAAGCAAGAGTTGCCGTACCATGAGTCTTGGGTTTTTCCCGGCCCCCTGCCTGGAGTCGTCAAAAATTGATAACCAAATCCTTGTATATGAGGAATTGACCAGCCGGTAGACCTATACTGGACACCAGTTCCTCAAAAGGGATAAGAATTTCTTGTTGGTAACAGTCACTAACCATCACCAATCCTGCATCATCTTTGCTTTTTAGTTATTATAGATGTCAATATTAGTATAGTATTTCAATATTGACTAAAGCTTGCAGAACAATTTTCAAGGATTGCAGAAGTGTTCCTGCATGTATATGCATCCATACAATACTATGCACATGTGTTATGCTACATAAATTTGGTAATGGAGAAGCCAATTATTTAAATACCCTACTATGCTGACTTGTCATGTTAGAGGGAGGTCTGAGTAAAGAGAGCAGTCCTTGTCCACACTGAAGCATAGTCACCTCTCAAACAAGAAAGAGGTTTTGGCACAGAGGCCAGTACATCCTCACACTCTGCTACGCACTGCTATCGGATGGTAGAGATGTGATAATGGAGAGGGGAGTTCTTTTGCACATGTTACTATATATTATTGTAACTCTAAAGAGAAGTTTCAGTGGAGACGTCTGTCCTTGTGCACACCCTACTACACCTGCATGTCACCATGGGGAGAGGTCTGAGGGAGAGGTGAGTTTGTCTCCTCATTCAACTATCCACACCAACCAAGAGACAGTTCTTAGCAGAGAGGATTCTCCATTTCTATACCTTACTATTCACATTTATCACAAAAAAGAAAGGTAGGAGGACAGACAGGTGCAGTCTATATACACAGTCTACTACACAAATATTAGTCTGGGGAGAGGTTTGAGCTGACAGAGCAGTCTCTCTCTCCTTCCCCTAGTCTCTATGCTTGTCATCCAAGAGAGACTTGTTTTGCATAGAGATTAATTGCTTCCCACACCCTAATTTTGTATCTGTCAGCCTGGGAAGAGGTGTGAGCAGACACGTAAGCCCCTCCTTACACCCGGTATGCACACCCATCATCAAAGAAAGAGGCCTCAGCGTAGGGGCCAGTTCCTCTGCACACACTTCTACAGGCACCCTTCATCCAAGACCGGAGAGTCAGAAGAGGTGCCAGCACATCCCCACACTCTACTATGCATACCCATCATTGTGGGAAAAGGTATGAGCACAGATGTCAGTGTAGAGGTGAGTCAGCCCCACACTGTACTATACACATCAAACATTCAAGAGAAGGCTTTCAGCGGAGAGGCCAGTCCCTCCATAAACTATACTATGCTAACCCGTCATCCAAAACAGAGGTCTCAGAGGAGAGTTCAGTCTCTCCACACCCTCTACTATGAACGCCCATCATCAACCCAGAAAGAGGCCAGAGAGAGGTCTCAGTGAAGAGGCAAGTCTCTCTGCTCATCCTATTACGCACACCATCATTACAGAGAGAGATCTTAGCGGAGAGCCCAGTCACTTTGCGCACCCTAGTATGGACACTTGTCATCCAATAGAGAGGTCTCAAAGTAGAGGCTAGTGCCTCTCCACATCTTACTATGCATATTCGTCATCTAACAGAGAGGTGTTTGCAGAGAGGCCAGTCCCTCCACACACTTATCAGCCCAGAGAGAGGTCTGAGCTAAGAGGCTAGTCTCTCCCCTCAACTGTTATGCACACCCTTCATCTGAGAGAGAGGTTTCAGCAGAGGCCAGTCCCTTCACACACCTTGCTATGTGCACTTGTCATCTGACGGAGAGGTTTCAAAAGAGGCCCAGTCCCTCTTCATATCCTACAATGCATATTTCTCATCTGACAGACAGGTCTCAGTGGAGAGGCCAATCCCTCCCCATACTCTACTACACATACACATCATCCAGGAGGGGGTCTCAGAGGAGAGGCCAGTATTTTCACACACCCTACTGTGGTCACCCGTCATCTGAGAGGCCACTCCCTCCCCCACATGACCATCCATACTGGTTGCCCTGAGGAGAGGTATCCACTAAGATGCCAGTCTCTCCTTACACCCTATTATACACTCCTGTCATACTCTGTAAAGCTCTGATTGGAGAGGCCACTTTCTCCCCATAACCTAGTAACAGGAATGATTAAGTAACTGTAATGAAAGAGAGCATAAATGTTAACCCCCCCCTGCTCACCCACCCAAAAAAGTATGAAATCGCGAGACTCATACCGGAATCCTAAAACAGTATGGAGGATTAGAGAAAATCTGCCTCAAAGAGAAAGGTCTCAGCAGAGAGGTTTATGTGCTTGCACACTCTATTACGTACACCCAAGAATACAGGACTGTTAGCCATGAGATATATGCTATGGGTTCAAGCTCACAATATTCTCACAAGAGTTGGTTAAATACACAGATGGAGGCAGGTGTTTGGGTGCTCTCGCAAGACTCTCACATGTGTCAGTATACAAAATAAAAGGGAGGTATAACATGAAAGAATCACTTAATGTTGCAATAGGGCAGCTCTGACAAGAGCCTATGTGCTTATAATGCTGCAATGTTCAGTTACACATAGAGCTGGATGCATTTATTGATTGAATTAAGGAAGATCTTGTTCTCTTCTACTGTTAAGTGCACTCCATCTCGCCTACAGACACCAGTCCTATCTAACCGGATATTGTTATGGTATATAGAGCCCATGCCATGGTCACGAGGAAATGCAGAAATTGTTTTATCATCATGTTTCTAGGACTTGTCAATCTTAGGACAAAAGTCTTTAGACCACTGCCATTTTTGCCGTTTTTTTTTCTTTTGTCCTCATCTCCACCATGGTTGAGATCTGCCAAACCTCTGAACAAGGAAGAAAAGCATATCGCGGTGCCGACATGCTGTCTACGTCATAGACTGGTAAGGAGTATAAAGGGTACAAACGGAGGATGGAACTGCCATGACCCTACAGCTATGTCCGTCACCATGCCGATCTTAGCACCTTGCAGTTGATTAAACAGATACCAACCATGAGCCAATATCCACCATTGCCTATATCGACCGGTGCGCCAAGAAAAAAGGTGAAGTGGTTTAGCAGGGTGAAAGAATCCTGGCTTCGTAATCATCGGACGTGGGGGAAAAAAAAAACCAAAATAAAAAACCCCAGTACTGCTAGTGAGACCAGTCGAATATATGCCAAAAAGCTCTTTTATCTGGATTCCCAGTCCTGGCGAGATCTAATTTTGATATTTGTAGCATTGAGGTACGCCAGTCATGTAGAGAAGGAGGAGAAGCCTCTTTCCATCGCTTGCAGATTTCTCTACGGGCTACCAAGATAGAGTAAAACAAGAGAATATTGGCTGGACTTCGCTTCTGATCCACTACACTGAAGATTACTAGCCAAAGGTCCATAACGACTGTGAAGCCAATAGAAGTTGTAAGCATGGTGCTACTTGAATCCCAAAAAGATAACAAGTGAGGGCAATCATAGAACATGTGGGTGTCAGAAGCCGCCACTAGACCACACCTGGCGCATGCCACCGGGTCCCCTGTTGAAAATTTAGACAACCTCTGAGGAGAGTAGTAGGCCCTGTGGATGGTGAAAAGGTGGTTTCTACGGAGCCAGGCTGGTTTGACTAGATCCCACAAGACATTACAGGAGATTTGCCATAAATCATTTCAAATTCAGGGTAGGCATCAAGGAACCCCACAATAGGTTTGGGAGATGGAATTCCCCGTCAATCTCTTCCAAGATTAAATTGTACCATAGGGAAACTTCTTTAGGTACAGGTGGTTTGTCAAGCAAAGAGGATTCCAATAGACTGCCTCCGCCTAGAGGTATGTTATAGCAACGTGGGGTTCTGGCTGGCTCTGCTTGAGCCCAACTTGATATTTGCAGATATTTCAACTTAGAAAAGTTAGGGCCCACCTTGCTCGCTAGATGTTCCCAAGAAAGCATAGCCCCTTCCACAAATAGGTCACCCCATGTTGAAATTCCGGCATCTTTAAGTGGGATTACCAGAGTATTGTTCACCCAACCCGGGGCAGCAGGGAGATCCCATATAGGGGATCTGTTCGAGTAGTATCCTAGTTTGGTTTGAAGGACTGGGTTATTCTAAGACCCAGTGGTGCCAGGGATAACACCTGAAACCTTCGTGGGTTACCTGTTCCGGCGTACAAATGACAGAGACACAGGACACTTCCTTCGGCGTCAAAGATTCGAGGTTTATTACTGCAGGGAACACAGAAGTCACAAGAAGTACAACACGTGTAAGTTCTAGGAGACTGCTTTAAATTGTATCTGCGGATCGCTCTTTTTATGCAGTTTCTCGTCATAGGTTAACATGATAAACAAAATATTACAACCTGGTTCCCACAGTAAATATCATAGGGGGTCGCTTTCATGTATTCAGGGCCCGGAACATAATTACAATAGCATTTGGCAGTTCCCAACTGTAAAAGTACATCTTCCCACCATTAGTGCATTCCGTTCAGCTGTAAACGAATCAAGGAAGAGACAGAAACAGGTGCAGAGGAAGACGAAGATAGCGAACAGATCGAAGAGAGTGAAAAAAGGGGTGGTATCAGGAAACACGATTGCAGGGATCAAAAGGACGTGTCTAATGAAATGCACAACTAAGACAATAGACCGGCACGGCAAGATGAGCCTCGAGCGGGGCCATCTGCCTTACAGTGTCATCCCCCTCATCATAAAGACACCCTCAAAGGAACACGTGTCTTCCGCTAGAGTTTGGGAAACCCAGGGTCGCGAAGCGGACAGCGTCCGCTCACTGGCTACTTGAGGGCAAGAAACAAAATGGATGCCGTATCTAAGATGGAACCCGTGGGTTCAGATGAAGAAACCCACGAAACAAACGAACGGTTTAGGCTAGTACAGCGAAAATGCGTACACCCACTAAACTCGTCATTTGCGGTTCATAGATACCAGACTCGACCATATTCGTGCGAGTCGAAAACACCACTTACAATTGTCACGGAACCTCATACGCTCCTTTTGCCCTCATGTAGGCAAGCACTAGTCGAAGTCAGAATCAATCTCGATATTCATCAGACCATCCAGATGTTGCTGCAACATTATTCTATCCATCAGTGCTTCCTTGGTAACAGGCGGCCGCCTTATACACGTCGTAGCACAGAGGCCACATAAGGCAGGACCACACTGCACACAAAGACAACACGTGAACAGAAATGCTACAACAACCCCAATGATCATCAGAATCTTCCAACCCCAAGTCGACATCAGGCCCCAAAACCACCCGAGTAGCGTCCAATCCCCTACGTCCACGTGTATGGACTCAGAGATCTTATGCAACTTCGAGATGGCTTGATAGACAGTTGGAGCGTTGTCAGAAATGAAAATGCAACAGCTCGAATGGATCACCTTACATACTCCACCTCTATCTGCTAAGACGACGTCTAAAACCATATGATTTTGTAACGTCATAAGCCTATCCGCCTGAAGCTCTGCTGTGATATTGCCAAGGGCACTTGCAGTGATATTAGCGGTCGATTCCACCACTCGAGTCAACTGTCTCAGGTTCCTACTATTAATCATAGGTCCCCAAAACGGCAAGAAACCCTTGAAGAAGTCTCCTGCTTCTTGACCGGCAGTGTCCTCTTTGCTAATCACGCCTCTCACAATTCTGGTCTTGTGATAATCTGAGGCAACCGTAAAAGTTGCGGGCAACAAATTTGCAATATAACAGGTGCCCGAGAAGTCAAGGGGCAACCATGTATATGCACGGTCGTAACAAACAAAGTACGTACCCTTGGCAGTCAGGAGAACAGGGGAAGAGAGCATTGGTAAGACATACGTTTCAGTGCAAGCACTCTCCCCAAGGTGAGCTCTCGGGCTTCGGCCACGACCTTTCAAACAGAAATTACCAAGGTGGGGTACGATCCATATTGGAGATGAACTTTTGAGCTGTCTATCACCTACTAGCACGCTATACTCAGCCTCACTCAGATCCCTGTAGGCTCGCACTTCTTCCTCTGGGATAACCGATGAATCATAGATATCCCTATCTAAATCAGCAATCGCTATTGCCAAAGACTTATGGGACGGACCGTGACCAAAGTGTGGAGAACGTGGCTCTCGATTGGGGTAGGAATCTAGTGCGCTACGAAACATTGTTTGGAATGCTCGAGCTGAACCCTGGGAACTGTAAGGAAGGACCAAGTACGGAATTCCCTTATCGGTGGTATGTGGCATTAACCCACACACCCAACAATTGGTAGTATTCATCACCAACTGATGCTAATGAAGGGGCTGAACGAAGGAATTGTTCATAAATTCTGCACGTCTAACCTGCTCGTGTTGGGGTAGAATGTGTAAAGAATGAGGAGAAACAGTGGAGGTAGGTTTAGGTTCAGAAGAAGGGGTAGGTGAGGCAGAAGGCAACAATGACTGTATCATGTAATACACCCCACCCACCAATAACGAAGAAACAGTCAAGAATAGAAGGAACACCTGAAACATGAAGCATTTAGTATGTGCAATTCCCTGCAGTTCGAATCTTTGAGATTGAGTTTTTTCCAATTCCGACAGCTTCGAGAAAGCCATCCTCTAAAACCGTCCGCAACGTTCTTGACGCACTTTGTTCTGTGTAGCAATAGTCAATCCCCAGGAGTTCCTAGGAACCGACGGTCTCCGACCTAGTGTCAGGACCTACTAACCAGAAGGAAGTACCCGCACAGACCTACGGTCCACCCGGATGTAAGGTACTTTAATTAAACAGTATATACAAAATCTCCTAGCTGTGGAAACAAATGCACATATGCAGAAAAAAACTAAGAATTCACGAAAATTGCAGTTATTCAAAAATGTTCAAAGTGAAGAGTGATAATGGGGTAACGTGAATATCAGGGGAGAAAGTGAAAATATTTTTTATTTGTCTCTAGTGTTGGAACGGAGAAAATATCTGCTTCTCCCAGGATGAGTCTGATCTTCAAACAGTTGGTCAGGTGAGGAAACAAAATCCTGTCGACCAGACAATTGTTCAGATCTTGAGTCCTCCGATGACAAACGTGCAACAGTATCGTCCGGCTGCACTGAGGTATCTCCGACAGGCTGAGCGTCGCTGAATGAGACAAAGTTCGGTAAAACCTCACCCTCAGACGAGGCGATGCCTTTCCTCACCCACGAGTCCGCTGGCAAAGGTATAGGTACCTTTTTGGTGTGGGTGGCGTGCACCCAGTGCTTGCGACCCTCCAAACGAACAGCAGTCCTCGTGGCAAGGAGCACCTGGTAGGGTCCGATGAACCTTGGCTCAAGATTTCGTTTTCGGACAAAATTCCTCGGAACCACCCAGTCTCCGGGCTGGAGCTGGTGGCCTGGACCCTCCGTCTGCGTCGGTAGTGCTTCAAAGACCTGTTGGTGAATTAACCTCAGTTTAGCAGTCAGATCATGAAGATAATCAATCAACATTGGGTACTCAAGATCAGAAAACACACAGGGTCTAGGGACCCCCCAAACATTGGCAGGACGACCAAACACAATCTCATATGGGCTAAGCCCTACTCGAGAGTGCACAGTCGCCCAAGTTGACAGAAGAGCTAAGGGCAAAGCGTCAGGCCACGAGAGGCCAGTCGTGGCCTGAATCTTTGCGAGTTTAAGTTTGAGAGTTCCATTGTATCCCTCAACTAAACCTGCTGACTGGGGATGATTGGCGTTGTGGAATTTTTGTGTAATTCCAAGGCCCTTACACACACTCTTCATCACGCTCCCCACAAACTCACTTCCGTTATCAGACCATACAATCCGTGGCATTCCATACCGAGGAAAGTACTCCTTCAGTAGGACTTTCGCTGTGGACAGGGCAGTATTGTCTTTAAGAGGGTAGGCTTCGATCCATCGGGAGAATGCGCAAACCACAACTAAAACGTACTTCAGGTTATTGCATCGCTCCATATGGATGAAGTCTAACTGGATCACCTCAAAGGGACATGAAGGGGGAGCAAAGTGGCCAGGGGGTGTAGGAGTTCCCTTACCAGGATTGTACATCATACATATCATGCAATTCTTGACCAATCTCTCAGCACACTTAGCGATACCATCATTCTTCCATACAGGGGACAACCACTTACAGATGCCTTTCGCACTAATATGTGACAAGCCGTGTGCCATCGTCACAACAGCTAGCACATATGCATCCGGCAACATCCACCTCTTATTCTCGGACAAATCAATCCAACAGCCATTCGCATTCAGCTTTCCCGTACTCTCTTTCCACTTGGTCTTTTCAGTCTCGGTGGCCTCGATCTGAATCGCTTTCACACTCTCAATGGTGTCTTCGCACATACCAGCTTCTGCAGGCCACCTTACCGAACTCGTCACATACATCCTAGTTGTAAGATTCCTTGCAGTCTCCTTAGCAATCTCATCAGCAAACGCATTACCACGACCAACATCATCCGTCACCTTACGGTGCGCACTACATTTAATAATTGCCACCTGCTTGGGCAATGTTAGTGCATCCAAAAGATCATTCACAAGCTGTCCATGCTGGATCTTCGTACCATGCGATGTCATAAAACCTCTCTCTCTCCACAAACGTCCAAAACTGTGCGCAACACCAAACGCATACTGGCTGTCTGTAAACACATTCACCCGTTTCCCTTTCGACAAAACACACGCTCTGGTCAAGGCAATCAGCTCTGCCGCCTGTGCAGAGTTCTGATTTAATCAGTCTCCACAACCGTACTCAACGTTACCACAGCATACGCAGTCGTCACATCACCATTCGGCAACTTAAAACACGAACCATCCACATACAAGGTACCATCAGGGTCTTCCAAAGGAGTGTTTTTTAGGTCCACACGACCTTTTGTTTCCTCCTCAGTTCGTAAATAACAGTCATGGGGTGCTACCTCGTCTGATTCCATATTGGTTGGCAACAAAGTCGCCGGGTTTAGGACATTGCAGTGTTTTATTTGAATGTGACTTGCCAAAAGCGTCAACTCATAACCAGACAACCTTGCACTCGTCAGATGTTGAGTTTTCGTACGATTTAAGAGAGCGTCAACTGCATGCGGAACCATCACCGTAAGCATATTATCCATGACCAATCCTGCAGATTGTCGGATGGACACCGCAGCTGCCGCTGTTGCTCTCAAACAACTCGGCAATGCTCTAGCTACCGAGTCCAAGGTCGAGGAAAAATATGCACATGGACGCTGCTTACCACCAAATTGTTGCGTCAAAACACTCAACGCACAACCTTCCCTCTCGTGAACGTATAGTGTAAACGGCTTACTGTAGTCAGGAGTACCTAACACAGGGGCCGAACACAACGCATCACGCAGTTCAGAAAAACTTTTCTGACACTCTTCCGTCCATGGCAAAGGAGTTGGAACATCCTTGCACGTGAGGGCTACCAATGGTTTCGCTAGCAATGACAAATTTGGAATCCATTGCCTGCAGTATGACGTGATACCTAAAAAGGCACGCACATCTGTCTGAGTTGTTGGCACAGTCATTCGAGCAATCGCTGCAATTCTCTCTGGGGTCAACCTTCTTCCCTCCTTTGACAATAAGTGACCTAGATAGGTTACTTCTTGGCAACAATATTGCAATTTAGAAGGTGACACCTTGTGATGTAAGTCACAGAGATGCTGTAACAGAGACACCGTAGCAATTTTGCAAATGCCCTGAGTGTCCGCAGCCACCAATAAGTCATCGACATATTGGATCAAGGCCGCACCAGCCAGCAATACAAACGCATCAAGTTGGCTTTTCAAGGCTTGACTGTATATCAATGGACTCTCACAGTAGCCCTGAGGAGCGCGTTTAAACCTAAAGCTGCGGCCACCTAGAGAGAAACCGAAAAGGTCCCTACTCTCCTCAGCAATCGGAATGCTAAAGAAAGCATTCTTCAGATCGATCACTGAGAACCAGGACGCAGATGCTGGAATCAGAGTCAGTAGAGCCGTGATGTCAGGCACCACAGGGAACTGAGGAATCACAATTTTATTCACTTCCCGTAAATCAATAACAAAACGATAAACAGGAGGCTTAGATGGATCAGTGCGTTTCAAAATGAGCAGCACAGGGCTATTACACACGCTTCCCAGAGTCTCCTCGATAACATAATTTTCGATCAAATCGTAGATGATCGCTAACAACGCTCGCTCACCATCAAGGGAGATACGATACTGGGGAATACGTGGTAAACGCACATTAGATTTCAAGTGAACAACATAAGGGGAGATGTCAAGCAGGCCCACGTCATTAGGGCCCGTTGCCCACAAAGATGCAGGAAGAGAACTCAATTCCGGTGGAAGCTTATCGAGAGACAAATACATAGGAGAGATAACTCTCTCACCCAAAGTAAGCTTCACTCCCGCAGGAGAACAACACAAAGTCGCATATAGTCGTTTCAGCAAATCCAAACCCAAAAGATTTTCACCACAACCAGTAGTCAAAATCAAAGGAGCTTTCAGCTCACGTGGCCCAATTGTAAGGGGCAAAGGGCGAGAAACAGGATTGCTAACAGGGGCGCCGGAGAATCCAACGGAAACATTTGTTAAGCCAGACAAAGGTGCGCCAGGGAGTTTCGAATGCATGATGGAACTTTTCGCTGCACCAGTGTCCAACAGAAAAGGCTCAACTACGCCTGAGGTGGCAACTGCTACGTAAGGCCCTCTCTGATCAACCGGAACTGATACTACTCCCTCTCTTTGTCTATGGCTGTCCTAGTAATTACCGTCGTCAGTACCCTGATCGACGTAATAATCATCCACATTGTACTGTGCGGATCGGCCTTGCGACGATCCACGCTGGTCGAAACAATTGTTAGAATCAGAGGAATCATTAGAACGATCATTTTGGTTCTGATTAACACCACGACCTCTACCTCGTGAAGCCTGTTGAGGACCACTACGACCTCCTCTAGATGAATTACCACTATTTCGATCACGCAAAACCGGACAATCAAATTTCAAATGACCCTCACCCCTACAATAGGCACACTGATTGTACCCAAGCATAGATCGCTGCGAAGAGTCATTCCGCGATTGTGACCTATTTGACTGCGACTGCGATCGGTTCCGCTGCTGCGAATCATTCTGATTCGAACGCGGAGGATACGCTTGTTGCAACAATACTTTTGTTTTGAGCTCTTTCGTCTTTTTGTCCGCACGATCATTTTCCTCTTTCTCTCTATTCTCATAATATTGGGCCGTAGCCAATATCTGAGCAGAAGTGGAAACAGTCCACGCACTCTCTGAATTTTTTAATTTGTTGCCTAGGTCCGGCAACAAATTCGACACAAATTTGTCCACAAACAATCTTTGACCTCCCTCAGTGCCCATATCTTGACCACTATGATCGATGAATGCCTCCTCAAATCTCGTAAAGAAATCGGAGACACTTTCGTCCTTCTTTTGCTTACAAGCGGACAATTTATCCCAATTAACTTTCATGGCTGGCATAAGTGTCTTCATAAGAGTAATTATTCTCTGGGGAAGATCAGTAATGAGCTGCTCAGGCTTAGCCCCACCAACTTGTCGTGTATCCGCCGCTATAAGAGCAGCCCAATCACCACCTAACTCTGCTGCATGATTTTCTTGACGAATTTTCACCCATACCGGTTGCGGAACTACGTTACCGAACAGCATATCGATGTCGGCAAGATTCATTATAGTAGCATCTACTAACTGAGACAATTCTTTGTAATACCCTGCAGGATTTTTGCGAGGGTCGTGCAAAATCTGCTTAACCTGCAAAACTTCCGATCGTTTCCATGGAAGGTGTATCCACACTCTCTGGAAATGTGGCAGGATAATAGGAATGGCATTATCATCACCTGGCATCCACACTGGTGGAACTTCAGGCATGGGAAACTGACCAGGCGCTGCTGTCAGTCCCTCAGTTTCATCCGTAAACAATGCTCGAGGCATTATAGCAGGACGAAAAGATAGCAACTGCTCGACAGCACGTCGAAGATTGCTACCCACCATTATTCCGCTTGCAAACTGAAGCTGAAGGTCAGTTAGAGCAGCCAACACATCATCAGCCGCATCAACTGATAACTGATCACGTAAGAGTTTGCACATTTCTTCAAACACGAATCTTTGTGTCGGCTCATTGAATTGAGAACACGTATCGACCACCACACGTGGAGGATTCCTAAGGGGATATCTAATCCAATTCGTCGCCATGTTATATAGCGTATCACGTTCCCTACCACCAGGGAGCTGATTTCGTCTTTGGGGAGCATCAGAACCAGCGGACCCAAGAATCGGTCCGAGAGAAGTGAAAAAGTAAGCAGCAACAGAGGGAACGCGACGTCGAGCAGACGGGGTAGAGGAGTAAAGCAACGGGGTAACAAGAGAAGTGTCAGAGACAGAAGGAACAGCAGGAGTAACCACAATAGTAGAAGTAGCGGGAACAGGAGTATGAGAAGGTATAGACGGAGGAGCAGTAGGAACAGGAGCAGGTAGAGGAACAGGAGCAGGTTGAGGAACAGGAACAGGTTGAGGAACAGGAGGGACCACAGGAACTGTGGTATCCTGTGCATACAGAGGTGGCGACTTCAGTAGATAGGACAACAAAGTGTCCTCTACTGCTTCCTCTCCCTTATTATCCGTACCCGTCGGTAAAGCGGGGTAACATTTATCCACTGTCATGCGCTGCAATCTATCAAAAACGTCCTTTTCCTTCTCCTCCTTATCTCGCTGAAATTGTTCTGCATTTTTCATCGTTGTAACAATACCTTCTCTCTTAGTACGTTTAAGCTGCTTGATTTCTTTCTGCTTGGCTTCTTTACGCCACAACCGAAAGGAATCAAACATGGCCGGCCTTGCTTTTCTTTGAAACAATTTACCTTCAAGATTATCTAAAATCGGGGCCTCGAAACTACCATGAGGTGGCCAACTAAGGACACCGTCTTTTTTGGTGTAACAAACCCAACACTCATTGAACGTGATCGGACCCAAACCATGTCGACTATATAATTCGTAAGTTGGAGTTCCAACCGGAGGTATCGGACACGAGTCCTCCAGCCAGGAATCCGTACCACAACCTCTAAAGCAACTGAACAAAGTACTAAAGCCAGGCATCGTGCACACTAACCGAGTTTCACAAACGTCAAGGGTTATAGGATTACGAAGTCCCTGCAAAGGTGCAAAAACCCTCGGTTTTTGGCGACTGCAGACGTCAAATAGCACAACTAAGAACAAAATACCAAGAACCACAAATGCAATGGAACCATGCAACAACTTAGCACCCACAACAACAAAGGACTCTGGGAGCGACCCACAAATACGTAACTCAAAGATCAATGGCGTCACCAGGAAGGCCAGTCAATCGTCTCGCTGTACCAAGGTCTACGCCAGGCGCCAAAACAGGTCTACAGTCAGGGCAGCAGTCCGTCGCAGCCGTCAGGAGGCGGGGATCTTCGCGGGAAAAGTCGTCGGGCCACTTGTTTCGACAACAGGATCGATGAAGCGGGGTGCACCTTCCCTCGGAGATTTCACACGAAGTTCCTCACGATCGTCGGGCTTTGGACCGGTACCGCTGATGCAGCCCAACGTTGGGCGCCAACTGAAGGACTGGGTTATTCTAAGACCCAGCGGTGCCAGGGATAACACCTGAAACCTTCGTGGGTTACCTGTTCCGGCGTACAAATGACAGAGACACGGGGCACTTCCTTCGGCGTCAAAGATTCGAGGTTTATTACTGCAGGGAACACAGAAGTCACAAGAAGTACAACACTTGTAAGTTCTAGGAGACTGCTTCAAATTGTATCTGCGGATCGCTCTTTTTATGCAGTTTCTCGTCATAGGTTAACATGATAAACAAAAGATTACAACCTGGTTCCCACAGTAAATATCATAGGGGGTCGCTTTCATGTATTCAGGGCCCGGAACATAATTACAATAGTATTTGGCAGTTCCCAACTGTAAAAGTACATCTTCCCACCATTAGTGCATTCCATTCAGCTGTAAACGAATCAAGGAAGAGACAGAAACAGGTGCAGAGGAAGACGAAGATAGCGAACAGATCAAAGAGAGTGAAAAAAGGGGTGGTATCAGGAAACACGATTGCAGGGATCAAAAGGACGTGCCTAATGAAATGCACAACTAAGACAATAGACCGGCACGGCAAGATGAGCCTCGAGCGGGGCCATCTGCCTTACAGTGTCATCCCCCTCATCATAAAGACACCCTCAAAGGAACACGTGTCTTCCGCTAGAGTTTGGGAAACCCAGGGTCGCGAAGCGGACAGCGTCCGCTCGCTGGCTACTTGAGGGCAAGAAACAAAATGGATGCCGTATCTAAGATGGAACCCGTGGGTTCAGATGAAGAAACCCACGAAACAAACGAACGGTTTAGGCTAGTACAGCGAAAATGCGTACACCCACTAAACTCGTCATTTGCGGTTCATAGATACCAGACTCGACCATATTCGTGCGAGTCGAAAACACCACTTACAATTGTCACGGAACCTCAGGTTGCAGCTCTGCGATTGGACCGAGTTCTTGCTAGGCCCTGCAGCACCTTCAATTTAACTTTTTTAAAGAATTTAGGGTCACCAAACTTGAAAAGAAAACACGACTGCCCAACTCCTTCACCCTGTAGTAGAGCTGAAAACATTGTCCCTATGCCGTGGTCTGATGGGATTTTTAGCAACATTTGTGCGTGTGTCATCTGAAAGGCCCATGCATATATTTGAAGGTTCGGACCAGCCAAACCGCCTTTCTCCCTACGACGCCTTAGTTTCTTCCATGCTATTCTTACGCTTTTGTTTTTCCAAATAAATGAGGAGATATCACTCTGCAACTTAGCTATCAGAGATGTGTCAAAATAAAGTGGTATGGTATTAAAAAAAAGTTAACTTAGGTAGAATAGACATTTTCACTAAGTTTGCACGACCCAGAACCGTGAGAGGGAGATGGCCCCAGGACCCCATTAACTTCCGGCAGTCTTTAGCAACTATGGCAAAATTGGTGGAGGCAATCAAATTGATGTCTTTAACGATTCTTAATCCAAGATATCTCAAGTTCTTACTTAGTTGCTTGTTAAAACCTGTTACATCACAATTCCATGCCATAATTTCGGTTTTGGAGGCATTTACCTCATACCCTGAGATTTTCCCAAAATTCCAGGGCTAGGTTTATTGCTGCCGGAAACGCGGTGCTAATCTCTGACGTCATGATCAAGATGTCATCTGCATACAGGGACACCCTTTTTTCCCAATCTCTGTATTTAAAAGGCTTGATGTTGTTGTCCTCCAGAATTTTTTGAGCAAAAGGCTCTATATAAAGATCGAAGAGCAGGGGGGATAAAGAGCAACCCTGCCGTGTTCCCCTTGTAATAGTGAATGGTTCGGACAGACCTCCGTTAACCAGGACAGATGTGAATGGATTATGATATAAAAGCTCCACCGCTCTGCGGAAAGCCCCACCCACGCTGAATTTTTCCAAGGCCCCCGACAGGTACAACCAATTGACCCTGTTGAAGGCCTTGGTGGCATCCAGCGTGAGGATTGCCAAAGGTATAAAGGAACTGGTTGCCTTGTCTATTGCTCCAATAAGGTCATACGTCAGCTCAAAGAGCTGGCGACCCTTAAAAAAGACCTTCTAATTAGAATGCAGGACTACAGGAGCAACCTGGCCCAGGCTCTTAGCCCGGAGTGACGCAAAGAGTTTTTTAGTCGGCGTTAAGAATTGAAATAGGGCGGTATGAACCACAGTCAGTGGCAACCTTACCTGGTTTTTGAATAAGAGTGATGGATGCGTTATTCCAGGAAATTGGAGGTAGTGCACCTTCCTGCAGAATTTGGTTGAATAACCCAGGAAGGGCCCAATTTCCCCCGCAAGGTGCTTATAGATCTCGGCCGATTCATAAAAGGGGGTGGTGATGAACAGAGTGTCTGAATTAAGTAGACCACTCTTACCCAGTCCAAAGATCAGGGCTTGATCCATCACCGTTTTTAAGCTCACTGCACCATCCCAGCTCAGAACCTGGCTACATGCAAATTAGTCTGTTCCTGTCCCAGTGCATGATGGGAACAGGGCAAAGCAAACTACCAAGCCAATTCTTATACTGGGAAGGAAACAAGCTTCCGGGGACCGGTTTCTGGCATTTCAGCCGTCTTAGGCCCGGCTTGCTTGAATCCTGATGGTGCAATGAGCAAGGGACTCACATCTGAGTATACCCTTCCACGCTTATGGTGGACAAAATGATTCATAAAAGGGGGTGGTGATGAACAGAGTGTCTGAATTAAGCAGACCACTCTCACCCAGTCCAAAGATCAGGGCTTGTTCCATCACCGTTTTTTAGCTCACTGCACCATCCCAGCTCAGAACCTGGCTACATGCAAATTAGTCTGTTCCTGTCCCAGTGCATGATGGGAACAGGGCAAACCAAACTACCAAGCCAATTCTTATACTGGGAAGGAAACAAGCTTCCGGGGACCGGTTTCTGGCATTTCAGCCGTCTTCGGCCCGGCTTGCTTGAATCCTGATGGTGCAATGAGCAAGGGACTCAGATCTGAGTATACCCTTCCACGCTTATGGTGGACAAAATGATTCATAAAAGGGGGTGGTGATGAACAGAGTGTCTGAATTAAGCAGACCACTCTTACCCAGTCCAAAGATCAGGGCTTGATCCATCACCGTTTTTTAGCTCACTGCACCATCCCAGCTCAGAACCTGGCTACATGCAAATTAGTCTGTTCCTGTCCCAGTGCATGATGGGAACAGGGCAAACCAAACTACCAAGCCAATTCTTATACTGGGAAGGAAACAAGCTTCCGGGGACCGGTTTCTGGCATTTCAGCCGTCTTCGGCCCGGCTTGCTTGAATCCTGATGGTGCAATGAGCAAGGGACTCACATCTGAGTATACCCTTCCACGCTTATGGTGGACAAAATGATTCATAAAAGGGGGTGGTGATGAACAGAGTGTCTGAATTAAGCAGACCACTCTTACCCAGTCCAAAGATCAGGGCTTGATCCATCACCGTTTTTTAGCTCACTGCACCATCCCAGCTCAGAACCTGGCTACATGCAAATTAGTCTGTTCCTGTCCCAGTGCATGATGGGAACAGGGCAAACTAAACGACCAAGCCAATTCTTATACTGGGAAGGAAACAAGCTTCCGGGGACCGGTTTCTGGCATTTCAGCCGTCTTCGGCCCGGCTTGCTTGAATCCTGATGGTGCAATGAGCAAGGGACTCACATCTGAGTATACCCTGTGGAGAGGTGTGGCTCACTGGTTAGAGGCGGCAGACCCGGAGGCTGAGAACGGCCCGGGACCAGGGTTCGATTCCCGACGGGGCAGGGTCGCGGACCAGGGTCAGCGGACTGATAATTCTCGCCTCGGTGCCCACTTTGGGCAGTGATCACACTCGATAACTCTGGGCATTAAGCTTGCCTCATCTCTACAACGGCCCCCCACAGACGCCGGGGATGCCTGGCTTCACCTTGGAGATACCCAGCAAGGGACCATCTCACAGGGAAAGCCAGGACGGGTTCCCCAGCGGTCATTCGCGCCAGGATACTCCGGTAGTAATTGAGCGCGCTACAAAACACCTTACATTTACATTTACATACATCTGAGTATACCCTTCCACGCTTATGGTGGACAAAATGAGTCATAAAAGGGGGTGGTGATGAACAGAGTGTCTGAATTAAGCAGACCACTCTTACCCAGTCCAAAGATCAGGGCTTGATCCATCACCGTTTTTTAGCTCACTGCACCATCCCAGCTCCGAACCTGGCTACATGCAAATTAGTCTGTTCCTGTCCCGGTGCATGATGGGAACTGGGCAAAAAAAACTACCAAGCCAATTCTTATACTGGGAAGGAAACAAGCTTCCGGGGACCGGTTTCTGACATCTCAGCCATCTTCGGCCCGGCTTGCTTGAATCCTGATGGTGCAAAGAGCAAGGGACTCACATCTGAGTATACCCTTCCACACTTATGGTGGACAAAATGATTCATGAAAGGGGGTGGTGATGAACAGAGTGTCTGAATTAAGCAGACCACTCTTACCCAGTCCAAAGATCAGGGCTTGATCCATCACCGTTTTTTAGCTCACTGCACCATCCCATCTCAGAACCTGGCTACATGCAAATTAGTCTGTTCCTGTCCCAGTGCATGATGGGAACTGGGCAAACCAAACTACCAAGCCAATTCTTATACTGGAGAGGAAACAAGCTTCCGGGGACCAGTTTCTGGCATTTCAGCCGTCTTCGGCCCGGCTTGCTTGCATCCTGATGGTGCATTGAGCAAGGGACTCACATCTGAGTATACCCTTCCATGCTTATGGTGGACAAAATGATTCATAAAAGGGGGTGGTGATGAACAGAGTGTCTGAATTAAGCAGACCACTCTTACCCAGTCCAAAGATCAGGGCTTGATCCATCACCGTTTTTTTATCTCACTGCACCATCCCAGCTCAGAACCTGGCTACATGCAAATTAGTCTGTTCCTGTCCCAGTGCATGATGGGAACAGGGCAAACCAAACTACCGAGCCAATTCTTATACTGGGAAGGAGACAAGCTTCCGGGGACCGGTTTCTGGCATTTCAGCCGTCTTCGGCCCGGCTTGCTTGAATCCTGATGGTGCAATGAGCAAGGGACTCACATCTGAGTATACCCTTCCACGCTTGTGGTGGACAAAATGATTCATAAAAGGGGGTGGTGATGAACAGAGTGTCTGAATTAAGCAGACCACTCTTACCCAGTCCAAAGATCAGGGCTTGATCCATCACCGTTTTTTGGCTCACTGCACCATCCCAGCTCAGAACCTGGCTACATGCAAATTAGTCTGTTCCTGTCCCAGTGCATGATGGGAACAGGGCAAACCAAACTACCAAGCCAATTCTTATACTGGGAAGGAAACAAGCTTCTGGGGACCGGTTTCTGGCATTTCAGCCGTCTTCGGCCTGGCTTGCTTGAATCCTGATGGTGCAATGAGCAAGGGACTCACATCTGAGTATACCCTTCCACGCTTATGGTGGACAAAATGATTCATAAAAGGGGGTGGTGATGAACAGAGTGTCTGAATTAAGCAGACCACTCTTACCCAGTCCAAAGATCAGGGCTTGATCCATCACCGTTTTTTTAGCTCACTGCACCATCCCAGCTCAGAACCTGGCTACATGCAAATTAGTCTGTTCCTGTCCCAGTGCATGATGGGAACAGGGCAAACCAAACTATCAAGCCAATTCTTATACTGTGAAGGAAACAAGCTTCCGGGGACCGGTTTCTGGCATTTCAGCCGTCTTAGGCCCGGCTTGCTTGAATCCTGATGGTGCAATGAGCAAGGGACTCACATCTGAGTATACCCTTCCACGCTTATGGTGGACAAAATGATTCATAAAAGGGGGTGGTGATGAACAGAGTGTCTGAATTAAGCAGACCACTCTCACCCAGTCCAAAGATCAGGGCTTGTTCCATCACCGTTTTTTAGCTCACTGCACCATCCCAGCTCAGAACCTGGCTACATGCAAATTAGTCTGTTCCTGTCCCAGTGCATGATGGGAACAGGGCAAACCAAACTACCAAGCCAATTCTTATACTGGGAAGGAAACAAGCTTCCGGCGACCGGTTTCTGGCATTTCAGCCGTCTTCGGCCCGGCTTGCTTGAATCCTGATGGTGCAATGAGCAAGGGACTCACATCTGAGTATACCCTTCCACGCTTATGGTGGACAAAATGATTCATAAAAGGGGGTGGTGATGAACAGAGTGTCTGAATTAAGCAGACCACTCTTACCCAGTCCAAAGATCAGGGCTTGATCCATCACCGTTTTTTAGCTCACTGCACCATCCCAGCTCAGAACCTGGCTACATGCAAATTAGTCTGTTCCTGTCCCAGTGCATGATGGGAACAGGGCAAACCAAACTACCAAGCCAATTCTTATACTGGGAAGGAAACAAGCTTCCGGGGACCGGTTTCTGGCATTTCAGCCGTCTTCGGCCCGGCTTGCTTGAATCCTGATGGTGCAATGAGCAAGGGACTCACATCTGAGTATACCCTTCCACGCTTATGGTGGACAAAATGATTCATAAAAGGGGGTGGTGATGAACAGAGTGTCTGAATTAAGCAGACCACTCTTACCCAGTCCAAAGATCAGGGCTTGATCCATCACCGTTTTTTAGCTCACTGCACCATCCCAGCTCAGAACCTGGCTACATGCAAATTAGTCTGTTCCTGTCCCAGTGCATGATGGGAACAGGGCAAACTAAACGACCAAGCCAATTCTTATACTGGGAAGGAAACAAGCTTCCGGGGACCGGTTTCTGGCATTTCAGCCGTCTTCGGCCCGGCTTGCTTGAATCCTGATGGTGCAATGAGCAAGGGACTCACATCTGAGTATACCCTGTGGAGAGGTGTGGCTCACTGGTTAGAGGCGGCAGACCCGGAGGCTGAGAACGGCCCGGGACCAGGGTTCGATTCCCGACGGGGCAGGGTCGCGGACCAGGGTCAGCGGACTGATAATTCTCGCCTCGGTGCCCACTTTGGGCAGTGATCACACTCGGTAACTCTGGGCATTAAGCTTGCTTCATCTCTACAACGGCCCCCCACAGACGCCGGGGATGCCTGGCTTCACCTTGGAGATACCCAGCAAGGGACCATCTCACAGGGAAAGCCAGGACGGGTTCCCCAGCGGTCATTCGCGCCAGGATACTCCGGTAGTAATTGAGCGCGCTACAAAACACCTTACATTTACATTTACATACATCTGAGTATACCCTTCCACGCTTATGGTGGACAAAATGATTCATAAAAGGGGGTGGTGATGAACAGAGTGTCTGAATTAAGCAGACCACTCTTACCCAGTCCAAAGATCAGGGCTTGATCCATCACCGTTTTTTAGCTCACTGCACCATCCCAGCTCCGAACCTGGCTACATGCAAATTAGTCTGTTCCTGTCCCAGTGCATGATGGGAACTGGGCAAAAAAAACTACCAAGCCAATTCTTATACTGGGAAGGAAACAAGCTTCCGGGGACCGGTTTCTGACATCTCAGCCGTCTTCGGCCCGGCTTGCTTGAATCCTGATGGTGCAATGAGCAAGGGACTCACATCTGAGTATACCCTTCCACACTTATGGTGGACAAAATGATTCATGAAAGGGGGTGGTGATGAACAGAGTGTCTGAATTAAGCAGACCACTCTTACCCAGTCCAAAGATCAGGGCTTGATCCATCACCGTTTTTTAGCTCACTGCACCATCCCATCTCAGAACCTGGCTACATGCAAATTAGTCTGTTCCTGTCCCAGTGCATGATGGGAACTGGGCAAACCAAACTACCAAGCCAATTCTTATACTGGAGAGGAAACAAGCTTCCGGGGACCAGTTTCTGGCATTTCAGCCGTCTTCGGCCCGGCTTGCTTGCATCCTGATGGTGCATTGAGCAAGGGACTCACATCTGAGTATACCCTTCCATGCTTATGGTGGACAAAATGATTCATAAAAGGGGGTGGTGATGAACAGAGTGTCTGAATTAAGCAGACCACTCTTACCCAGTCCAAAGATCAGGGCTTGATCCATCACCGTTTTTTTATCTCACTGCACCATCCCAGCTCAGAACCTGGCTACATGCAAATTAGTCTGTTCCTGTCCCAGTGCATGATGGGAACAGGGCAAACCAAACTACCGAGCCAATTCTTATACTGGGAAGGAGACAAGCTTCCGGGGACCGGTTTCTGGCATTTCAGCCGTCTTCGGCCCGGCTTGCTTGAATCCTGATGGTGCAATGAGCAAGGGACTCACATCTGAGTATACCCTTCCAAGCTTGTGGTGGACAAAATGATTCATAAAAGGGGGTGGTGATGAACAGAGTGTCTGAATTAAGCAGACCACTCTTACCCAGTCCAAAGATCAGGGCTTGATCCATCACCGTTTTTTGGCTCACTGCACCATCCCAGCTCAGAACCTGGCTACATGCAAATTAGTCTGTTCCTGTCCCAGTGCATGATGGGAACAGGGCAAACCAAACTACCGAGCCAATTCTTATACTGGGAAGGAGACAAGCTTCCGGGGACCGGTTTCTGGCATTTCAGCCGTCTTCGGCCTGGCTTGCTTGAATCCTGATGGTGCAATGAGCAAGGGACTCACATCTGAGTATACCCTTCCACGCTTATGGTGGACAAAATGATTCATAAAAGGGGGTGGTGATGAACAGAGTGTCTGAATTAAGCAGACCACTCTTACCCAGTCCAAAGATCAGGGCTTGATCCATCACCGTTTTTTTAGCTCACTGCACCATCCCAGCTCAGAACCTGGCTACATGCAAATTAGTCTGTTCCTGTCCCAGTGCATGATGGGAACAGGGCAAACCAAACTATCAAGCCAATTCTTATACTGTGAAGGAAACAAGCTTCCGGGGACCGGTTTCTGGCATTTCAGCCGTCTTCGGCCCAGCTTGCTTGAATCCTGATGGTGCAATGAGCAAGGGACTCACATCTGAGTATACCCTTCCACGCTTATGGTGGACAAAATGATTCATAAAAGGGGGTGGTGATGAACAGAGTGTCTGAATTAAGCAGACCACTCTTACCCAGTCCAAAGATCAGGGCTTGATCCATCACCGTTTTTTAGCTCACTGCACCATCCCAGCTCAGAACCTGGCTACATGCAAATTAGGCTGTTCCTGTCCCAGTGCATGATGGGAACAGGGCAAACCAAACTACCAAGCCAATTCTTATATTGGGAAGGAAACAAGCTTCCAGGGGACCGGTTTCTGGCATTTCAGCCGTCTTCGGCCCGGCTTGCTTGAATCCTGATGGTGCAATGAGCAAGGGACTCACATCTGAGTATACCCTTCCACGCTTATGGTGGACAAAATGATTCATAAAAGGGGGTGGTGATGAACAGAGTGTCTGAATTAAGCAGACCACTCTTACTCAGTCCAAAGATCAGGGCTTGATCCATCACCGTTTTTTAGCTCACTGCACCATCCCAACTCAGAACCTGGCTACATGCAAATTAGTCTGTTCCTGTCCCAGTGCATGATGGGAACAGGGTAAGCCAAACTACCAAGCCAATTCTTATACTGGGAAGGAAACAAGCTTCCGGGGACCGGTTTCTGGCATTTCAGCTGTCTTCGGCCCGGCTTGCTTGAATCCTGATGGTGCAATGAGCAAGGGACTCACATCTGAGTATACCCTTCCACGCTTGTGTGGCAGGGTATACTCAGACATGAGTCCCTTTCTCACTGCACCATCAGGATTCAAGCAAGCCGGGCCGAAGATGGCTGAAATGCCAGAAACCGGTCCCCGGTAGCTTGTCTCCTTTCTGGTGAAGAATTGGCTTGGTAGTTTAGTCTGCCCTGTTCCCATGACGCACTGGGCCAGGGACAGACTGATTTGCATATAGCCAGGTTCTGAGCTGGGATGGTGCAGTGAGATAAATAACGGTGATGGATCAAGCCCTGATCTTTGGACTGAGTAAGAGTGGTCCGCTTAATTCAGACACTCTGTTCATCACCACCCCCTTTTCTGAATCGTTTTTGGCCACTATAGGTGTGGCAGGGTACACTCAAACATGAGTCCCTTTCTCACTGCACCATCAGGATTCAAGCAAGCCGGGCCGAAGACGGCTGAAATGCCAGAAACCGGTCCCCGGTAGCTTGTCTCCTTTCTGGTGAAGAATTGGCTTGGTAGTTTAGTCTGCCCTGTTCCCATGATGCACTGGGCCAGGGACAGACTGATTTGCATATAGCCAGGTTCTGAGCTGGGATGGTGCAGTGAGATAAATAACGGTGATGGATCAAGCCCAGATCTTTGGACTGGGTATGAGTGGTCTGCTTAATTCAGACACTCTGTTCATCACCACCCCCTTTTCTGAATCGTTTTTGGCCACTATAGGTGTGGCAGGGTATACTCAGACATGAGTCTCTTTCTCACTGCACCATCAGGATTCAAGCAAGCCGGGCCGAAGACGGCTGAAATGCCAGAAACCGGTCCCCGGTAGCTTGTCTCCTTTCTGGTGAAGAATTGGCTTGGTAGTTTAGTCTGCCCTGTTCCCATGATGCACTGGGCCAGGGACAGACTGATTTGCATATAGCCAGGTTCTGAGCTGGGATGGTGCAGTGAGATAAATAACGGTGATGGATCAAGCCCTGATCTTTGGACTGGGTAAGAGTGGTCTGCTTCATTCAGACACTCTGTTCATCACCACCCCCTTTTCTGAATCATTTTTGGCCACTATAGGTGAGGCAGGGTTTACTCAGACATGAGTCGCTTTCTCACTGCACCATCAGGATTCAAGCAAGCCGGGCCGAAGACGGCTGAAATGCCAGAAACCGGTCCCCGGTAGCTTGTCTCCTTTCTGGTGAAGAATTGGCTTGGTAGTTTAGTCTGCCCTGTTCCCATGATGCACTGGGCCAGGGACAGACTGATTTGCATATAGCCAGGTTCTGAGCTGGGATGGTGCAGTGAGATAAATAACGGTGATGGATCAAGCCCTGATCTTTGGACTGGGTAAGAGTGGTCTGCTTAATTCAGACACTCTGTTCATCACCACCCCCTTTTCTGAATCGTATATATCTCGGCCGGCAAGCCGTCAGGCCCCGCCGCCTTACCACCCCTGCTACTTTGTATCGCCATCACCACCTCTTCTTCTGTAATCACCTTATCTAGAGATGCACTTTGATCTGGAGATAGCGATGGTAATGAGATACCATTTAGCCACTCTTTTATATTCTCTGGAGAGATGTTCTTGTCCTCCTGATAAATGTTCTGGAAAAAATCTTTAAAGGCCGATCTTATTTCTAGATCCGAAGATACGGTCCCAGCACTAGTTATTATAGAGTCGATATTATTGCGTGTCCGATCCGTTCTAGATTTCCAGGTCAGGGGTTTGCCTGCCCCTTCTCCAAATTCGAAATGGGCTAGTTTACTAGCTTCCCATCTCTGGAGGATGCGCTGATTAAGTACAGCAGCCAATTGCCCCTTAATTTCCAGCAGCTTCTCCTGGTTAGCCAATGTAGTAGGATTGAGAACATTACTACAGGCATCTAGTTCGTTTTGCATTAATGCCAGGTTGGTCTCTATAGATGCGAGCAATTTTTGCCTTTGACATATATTAGAATATGCAAAGGCTGTGTGAGGAAAGAGAGATATCAATTGTAAAAAATCTACTTAATTTGGATTTTGAGCGCAACACCTGCGATTGTGTGTAGGTCATTATCACCACAGATCACTATCATCAGGTCTGGGTGCTCACAATCCAAAATGCTCTCCACAACTGGTAAAAATTGATGCCTCTTCATGCCTCTATCCAAGTGACGTCCAAGTTTGGAAATCCAAGAATGTTGTCAATACCAAACATAATGGAATATTCTCTAGCCCTGTAAATGAAGCTGTGTCCAAAAAAAACGCAGAATGAGTAGGCTTCAGTAGGAATATATATCTAGAAAAGAGTAAAAATGGGGAAGGGGCAAAAATATAAATTGAAGTGGTAGATTTTTGTCAGTTAGAAAAGTAGGTTCGGCTGTGACCAACTGCTGTTTGTATGGTGCACAGTCAGACAAAGTTTAACTATTTTGTGTTTTTCAAATTTAACTACGATCCTTCCAGAATCTTGTGAGTGTCATTAATAAGCTTCTGCAGGCTCACAAAGGCCGCGATTTGTGTGGGCTTTTCTGGTTCAGGCAATATCCTCAGAAGAGATTTGGCGAAGGGAAAGAAAGGGAAACATAATACAAACAACATAAATCATGAAACTGTAGGGTAGCTCTGAAGTGAGCCCTTTTTGTTAACAGGTTTCAACAAGTATAATATGTTTTTCACCATCTTTTATATTTGTTTGTATTTTTAAACGTTTTTAATAGGGTGGGACAAACACATACAACTTGAGGTGTGAAACAAACACCAACATCTTCTTAAAAAGAAATAGGAGAAGCATTTGGAAAACACCAACATCTTCTTAAAAAGAAATAGGAGAAGCATTTGGAAAACATTATTTTTCAGTAGATAGATAGATAGATAGATAGATAGATAGATAGATAGATAGATAGATAGATAGATAGATAGATAGATAGATAGATAGATAGATAGATAGATAGTAATTAAAAAATACATTTACCTTCAATGATTTCCGATACAATCAACCTGTTGTAATAATTCCCAATTGAATTACCTGCAAAGTAACAAAGTTCCCACCTGGATACATTTCTAATTCCCAAAGGGTATTTTAGAGAACACAGTGAGGCACATGTATGCCAATACAATATAGAGCTGATGCATTTGAGAATGCAAAACGATGTGTGGGCAAAATCCTTCCCTAGTATCATGGATAGATCAGTGACATAAAATGGTGTTTCCTACTATCTTAACCACATCACTAGCATTTTTGCAATCAGCAAGTCTTTCCGGGCTTGCTGGGTTGATTAATGTCATCAATGCCTCCTTCCAAGTCTTTAGGTTCAATACATGACCTTGTTCAGTGTGACAGTTGTCATTAGGTGCTTTAAAGTAAGTTCCTTCACCCTAATCTCGATGCATTTTGCAATCTTCAATCGTGGGATTGGACAAACTTCAATTATACGATTTGATTTTGATTTTAAATTTGATATGATTTGATTTTAAATTTGTAGAGCACAACATATGCCTGCAGGCGTCTTGGCTTTGCCACTGAACAGATGAGTAGGTGATCAGACGAAGCTAATCATGACTAAACAGCCAGGTTTTCAGAGCTGTCCTGAAACCTAGCAAAGAGGTGGCTGCTTTCAGCACCGGAGGGAGATGGCTCCAGTTTTGGGCAGTGCAGATGACAAAGCTCCTGTCTCCCCAGGAGGACAGTTTACAAGAGGAAACTACCAAGTTTCTAGCAGAACTAGAATGAAGGGCCCTCCCAGGCTGATACCATCTGAATCTTTCTTTCAGATAGGCAGGACCTAGACCCTGAAGTGCCTTCAAAGCAGTGCAAAAGACCCTGAACACTATACGCTTCTTCTTTACTGGGAGTCAATGAAGTCTACATATCGCTTTTGAGCAAAACAAGGACATTTTTTTCAAAAACGGACTGCCTGGTTTTTCAAAATTTGCAGTTTGTTCAGAGACTTTTTAGGGAGGTTTTGATATAAACCATTACAATAGTCCAATCTGGATAAGAATAATGCAATAACAAGTCTTTCCGGGCTTGATGGGTTGATTAATGTCATCAATGCCTCCTTCCAAGTCTTTAGGTTCAATACATGACCTTGTTCAGTGTCACAGTTGTCATATAGGTGCTTTAAAGTAAGTTCCTTCACCCTAATCTCGATGCATCTTGCAATCTTCAATCGTGGGATTGGACAAACTACAATTATACGATTTGATTTTGATTTTAAATTTGATATGATTTGATTTTAAATTTGTAGAGCACAACATATGCCTGCAGGCGTCTTGGCTTTGCCAATGAACAGATGAGTAGGTGATCAGACGAAGCTAATCATGACTAAACAGCCAGGTTTTCAGAGCTGTCCTGAAACCTAGCAAAGAGGTGGCTGCTTTCAGCACCGGAGGGAGATGGTTCCAGTTTTGGGCAGTGCAGATGACAAAGCTCCTGCCTCCCCAGGAGGACAGTTTACAAGAGGAAACTACCAGGTTTCTAGTAAGCATGGGCGGAAAATCCGTTACGCTCGCGGATTTTGCGGATTTTCGGGAAATCCGCAATCCGCGAGATTTGCGGATTTCCCGCAAAATCCGCAAATTCGCACGCAGCGGATTTTTTTGGCGGCGCGCGGCGTTGGTGATACAATTTTTGCGGCGCGCGGCGTTTATCATCGTTTGCCGAGTTGTTTTTTTCGATAGTTTGCGAGTGCTGCGCCATTTTGGATCTTGCTGTGTGATCCCGCGGAAATTGGCGAGCGCGATTACGTCATCGCGGCTTGCCAGCGATAGTTTGTCAACGCGAGTACGGCGAGATCACGTCTCGCGGTACTTCGCAATTGCGAGATTTGAGATGCGGCGAGCGAAAATATAAATTTGCAATTCTGCACAAGAAATCCACCAGCAAGCAGCATAAACCTTCTAGAAATGATGATTTTTATCTGAATAACTCCTTAGTTTGACATTTGCCTGCACTTTTTTAGCGAGGAGTCCATTTTGGGGAGGGGGGCAGGGGGGTGGGAGGAAGGAAGTGCCCCACAGTCTTCAACTTCCTGTTCCTGTTCAGCAGGCTCCTCCCAGTGCTTTGTCCATCTCCTGGTCACTTTTCATTTGGGTGTGGAGCTGGAAGGATTACTTTTTGTGGATGCTGCTGGATATTTGGATTTGAGGCCTTTTTGACTTTCTTTGGATCACTGTTGGATTAGAAATTTTACAAGTAAGTTTGTTTGGGGCAATACAGTTGCTGCAATTAAAATTTTGGAATTTTCGATTTTTGGGCTGTTTTGGGGCCTTTTGCCCAGGGGTACTCAGTGGTGGGTGGACTGAGTCTTTCTGTGGGGTGTCTTGAATTTAAACATCATGGAGGGGCTGGATGGCTTGGGATTGTGCTTATTTTTCAGTGTTTTTCGTTTTTTTGGGCTGTACTTGTGGCCTTTTCACCAGGGGTAGTGAGTGTTGCATGGGCCTAGTCTTTCTGTGGGGTGTCTTGAATTTAAACATCATGGAGGGCATGGATGGAATGGGATTGTGCTGATTTTTCTGTGTTTTTCGATTTTTGACCTGTTGTGGGGGCCTTGACCAGGGGTAGTGACTCTAGTAAGTGGTGCATGGGCCTAGTCTTTCTGTGGGCTGTCTTGAACTTTAACATCATGGAGGGCATGGATGGAATGGGATTGTGCTGATTTTGCAGTGTTTTTCGATTTTTGGGGGTGTTCATGGGGAGGGACATGCCATGTGGCTGGTGGCCATTTTGAGTGCAGCTACAGGCACTGGCCATGTGCTGGCAGGCAAGTGGCCATTTTGAATGCAGGCTTTGTTGTTAGGCCTCCAACCATTTTGCCTACTTTTCAACCTTTATTTATGCCCAGGGGTAGTGAGTCTTGCATGGGCCTAGTCTTTCTGTGGGTTGTCTTGAATTTAAACATCATGGAGGCCATGGATGGAATGGGATTGTGCTGATTTTGCAGTGTTTTTCGATTTTTGGGGGTGTTCATGGGGAGGGACATGCCATGTGGCTGGTGGCCATTTTGAGTGCAGCTACAGGCACTGGCCATGTGCTGGCAGGCAAGTGGCCATTTTGAATGCAGGCTTTGTTGTTAGGCCTCCAACCATTTTGCCTACTTTTCAACCTTTATTTATGCCCAGGGGTAGTGAGTCTTGCATGGGCCTAGTCTTTCTGTGGGTTGTCTTGAATTTAAACATCATGGAGGCCATGGATGGAATGGGATTGTGCTGATTTTGCAGTGTTTTTCGATTTTTGGGGGTGTTCATGGGGAGGGACATGCCATGTGGCTGGTGGCCATTTTGAGTGCAGCTACAGGCACTGGCCATGTGCTGGCAGGCAAGTGGCCATTTTGAATGCAGGCTTTGTTGTTAGGCCTCTAACCATTTTGCCTACTTTTCAACCTTTATTTATGCCCAGGGGTAGTGAGTCTTGCATGGGCCTAGTCTTTCTGTGGGTTGTCTTGAATTTAAACATCATGGAGGCCATGGATGGAATGGGATTGTGCTGATTTTGCAGTGTTTTTCGATTTTGGGGGTGTTCATGGGGAGGGACATGCCATGTGGCTGGTGGCCATTTTGAGTGCAGCTACAGGCACTGGCCATGTGCTGGCAGGCAAGTGGCCATTTTGAATGCAGGCTTTGTTGTTAGGCCTCCAACCATTTTGCCTACTTTTCAACCTTTATTTATGCCCAGGGGTAGAGAGTCTTGCATGGGCCTAGTCTTTCTGTGGGTTGTCTTGAATTTAAACATCATGGAGGCCATGGATGGAATTGGATTGTGCAGATTTTTCAGTGTTTTTCGATTTTTGGGGGTGTTCATGGGGAGGGACATGCCATGTGGCTGGTGGCCATTTTGAGTGCAGCTACAGGCACTGGCCATGTGCTGGCACTGGCAGGCAAGTGGCCATTTTGAATGCAGGCTTTGTTGTTAGGCCTCCAACCATTTTGCCTACTTTTCAACCTTTATTTATGCCCAGGGGTAGTGAGTCTTGCATGGGCCTAGTCTTTCTGTGGGTTGTCTTGAATTTAAACATCATGGAGGCCATGGATGGAATGGGATTGTGCAGATTTTTCAGTGATTTTCGTTTTTTGGGCATGTACTTGTGGCCTTTTCACCAGGGGTATTTGAGTCTAGCATGGGCCTAGTCTTTCTGTGGGCTGTCTTCAACTTAAACATCATGGAGGGCATGGATTGAATGGGATTGTGCTGATTTTTCTGTGTTTTTCGATTTTTGACCTGTTGTTGGGGCCTTGACCAGGGGTAGTGAGTGGTGCATGGGCCTAGTCTTTCTGTGGGGTGTCTTGAATTTAAACATCATGGAGGGCATGGATGGAATGGGATTGTGCTGATTTTGCAGTGTTTTTCGATTTTTGGGGGTGTTCATGGGGACAGGCCATGTGGGTGGGGGCCATTTTGAGTGCTGGTACAGGCAGGCCCTGGCCATGTGCTAGGAGGCAAGTGGCCATTTTGAATGCAGGCTTTGTTGTTAGGCCTCCAACCATTTTGCCTACTTTTCAACCTTTATTTATGCCCAGGGGTACTAGTGAGTCTTGCATGGGCCTAGTCTTTCTGTGGGTTGTCTTGAATTTAAACATTATGGAGGGCATGGATGGATTGGGATTGTGCTGATTTTGCAATGTTTTTCGATTTTTTTTGTGCTCTATAACTGAACTGATGTTCCTCTGTCTTCCATTTTTTTTAGGTGCACAAGACTCAAGAGAACCACCAGTGCCAGGAAGAAGTCCTGCAGCGGTGTGTGTGTGCAGCATAACGTCACGCAACGTCACGTCTGGCCTCAGACAACTCTACAATTCGTGCAACTGCGGCCTGCTGTCTGACCTGCTCTGAAGAAGATGGCCCCGCCCCCAAAGAAAGTTCTCCGTAGCTCCTCTAGCAAGAAAGTTGCTAGTAAGGAGCAGAAGAAGCAAGTTACCAAGGAGGCTGGTGTGCCACCCGCCACGTTTTTTGGGAGCAAAAAAAAAAGTACGCCTGCAGCAGCAGGTTTTGCTGGGGACCAAGCTGGGAGCAGCACCCCTGCTCCATTGGGTTCAGTGCCTCCACCACCACGCCAACTTAAGTCAAAGCCCTTGAGTGCTTCAGAGGCAGTCAGTGTACTTCTCCAATCACCATCGACCAGTGATGTTGGCTCATCGCAAGAAAGTAGCAGCAATGTCCCTGAATCAACACAGGTTGTTGTAACTCATCTGACAAGTGTTGAACAACCACAGCCGCAACAACAACACCATGTGCAAGTACACGCCCAAGTACATGTGGAAGGAGAGGCAGCAAAAGGAGATGCGCAAGCAAAGGTGCATGGAGGTTCACAAGTGCCCACAATAGTTGTTCCTCCCGAAGTAGGGGCACATCAGGAAATCGACAATGAAGCCGAGGTATCATTGGAAGCCACTCCTCCTGATGATCATTCATTGTCTTCCACATCCCTAGCAAGGAAAAGATCAAGGGGGGTGTCTACATCTTCTTCAAGCCCACCTCGTTCTGATGCAAGTGATCCGTCTTGGGAACCACAACTGCGGTCTGACAGTGAGGCACACCATGATCTGACACCGGTACCTAAGCGTAAAAGGAAGGTCGTCCAAAAACTCAAACCTATGGAGTGTGATGAGGCTCAACAAGAAGTGACAGATACTGCTGGTGATGAAGCCTCTCACGATGACGACGAGCCAGTCATCACAAAGGTCACTGCAGCCCCACCGGGCATGCAGCAAAGAGACATTTTGACCCTATCCCGAGAAGCTGCTGAGCGTGATGATGATGTCGGCGAGGAGGCAATGGAAATGGAATCATTAGATTTGGAGTTAAGTAGTACACCAAAACCTACCGCTTCCATATTTCTTCGCAAGAAGGTACCCACCTCGTCCTCGACCTCAATTCGTGGTGGTGAAAGTGCAAAACGTACTGAAGTTCGGCAATCCACATCCTCCACTTCATCTGGCATTAGCAGCAGGACCACCACCACCAGTATCGCCGCCTCCTCCGGCCCCCGAAGACATTTCAAGTCTCCAGTTTGGGACTTCTTTAGTGTTTGCCCAAAAAAGGAAAACGTAGCCATTTGTAGCCTTTGTAAGCTTCGAGTTAGTCGTGGTAAGCTTGGTTCTAACTATGGTACCGGAGGCCAGAGAGGTCATCTTGAGAGAAGGCACGCTGTCCAATGGTTTCCGCACCTAGAGGCGGTCAAGAAAGCCGGAATTGCACGTAATGAAAACGTTGATTTTTCATCTGCTGATGACGAGGAGGTAGAAGAAGACGATTCAAACACTTCACTTACACCCAGTTCCCATGTCAGCAGCACACCCCATGGGAGCCACACTAAGAGTGTGGGAGAGAGTGAGACATCAATGCGGAAAAGTTCATCAGCGAGCGTAACTGGGTCGAAGAGATCATCATCATCCCGTAAATCATTGGTCCAGGGCAACATTAAAAAGATGTTGTTTACAGAAGCGCAATATGAACGCAACCACCCAATGACCCGTCTGTATAACACTAAGCTGGCTAAAATGCTAGCTCTGGACCTTCTCCCTTTTTCTTTTGTAGAAGGGGTTGGTTTTCTAGAATTAGTGACAGCGCTCTGCCCTAAATGGAAGGTTCCTAGCCGGTACTATTTTGCCCGAGTTGCGGTTCCAGCACTACATGAAGATGTTCTGAAGGTGATTGGGGCAGCTTTGCAGAAGAGTGCTGTTCACACTATACATCTGACAACAGACATGTGGACCAGTGGCGCAGGCGCTGATTACATGTGCATCACTGCACACTGGGTCTCTTTTTCAGGGGCTAAAGCAAAGCTAAACTCAGGTGTTGACACTAACATTGTTTTTAAAGGTGCTCGGAAACATGCAACACTAGCCATGTTTGGTTTGGAGAAACGTCACACAGCAGAAAACATTTTGGATGTCTTTAACACAAAGGTCCTTAACTGTCTGTCCCCACTAAAACGCAAGGTTGGTTATGTTTCCACGGACAATGGTGCCAATATAGTTAAGGCCATGAGGGACGGTTACTATTTCAGAGTGCCGTGTTTGGCGCACTGTATAAACCTGGTTGTCCAAAAATTCTTGGGTAATAAAGGCAGTGCAGCGTACGGTGTATTGGACACCTGCCGAAAAATGTGCAAGCATTTCAGCCATTCTTTTAAGGCCCGGAAGCAGCTGAGGAGCCTGCTATATCAACATCAAATGCCAGTGAAAGCACTCATCCAGGAGGTGGTAACACGTTGGAACTCAACCTTCTACATGCTTGAGCGTCTGTATGAGCAGTATACGGAACTCGATCAATATTTCCTTAAAGAGGGTGCAGAGGAGCTGAGGATGGGTGGGCCGCAATGGAACATAGTTGAAAGCCTGACACGCATGCTTCGTCCTTTTGAGTTCTTCACGCGTGCAGTCAGCAAGGAGGACTCTAATTTGGGAAAAGCTATCCCATTGTTGTACATGCTGGAGGACCAACTGAAGGAGGTGTGTTCTGTGTTTAGAAAAGATAAAAACCAAGACTCTTTGCTTCTGGCCGAGCAATTATTAGAGCTCCTACAAGGTGATGAACGTCTTAAAAAGATCCACTCAGAACAGCATTACATTTGTGCTACTATTCTGGATCCACGCTACAAAAAGGCGCTGGCAGGCCAAGCATTCTTTCCTTTTGATGATGAACATGTTCTAAAGTACAAACGTTGGCTAGCCTTGTCAGCCAAGAAGTTTGAAACAGAACGGCTGGAAATTGAAGGAAATGCAAGTACATCAGCAGGCCATCCCCAGTCAAAACAATCCACTTCTGCACCTGTGGCTGTGGCACAAGTGACCTCTCAGCCGTTAAAGACACCGGCAACCGGATCATCTGCACGAAAGACAACAGAAACATTGGAGGCTGAAGAGGATTGGCTAGCTCTGCGTGGGTTTGGTTCTCAAAAGGTCAGAGGCACAGCAAGAGCTAAGCAAAGTGGAGGAACCTTGGATGAGGACCTTGAGTCGATGGTGAAGGACTATCTGAATGACTCAACAGAGGTCTATGTTAATTCTGACCCATTGGCGTATTGGCATGGGAAAAAAGAATTGTGGCCACAGCTCACCAACCTAGCTTTAAACTACTTGTCTTGCCCACTCGCAAGCGTGTCTTCTGAACGGGTTTTCAGTGCGGCTGGTGGGATTGTAACTCCCAAACGGAGCCGCCTCTCGCCCAAAAATGTGGAGAGGTTAACAATGATCAAGATGAATCAGCACCTCATACCACCAGATTTCAGAGTACGAGAGAGCGTGCCGGATGAAGAGGAGGTGGCCAGCAACATAGATGAGGGAATTTCTACTCTGTCAGGTGACACTGAGCTCTCCCTGCCTGAATTCGCAGAGTATGATGACGAAGCCTTATTCTTATTCCTGGACCGTGATACCGACTTCGAGCCCTGAAAATGAGACAACGAATCAATAACTTTCTTTTTCATCCTTATTCACTTTTATTCCTGTGTGTCTGTCTTTCTTTGTTGTGCACAGTTAATATAATTCAAACTTTAATCAGATAATCACAAAAACAAGCCCATCAGCAGAACTGTCTTCACTTGTTTGCTAATTTATTTGAAGGTGCCGCAGTCTGCATTCCTCAGGTTCACAAGTTCAGAAGAACATGCTCCTCTATCCTCCTCCTCCAGACTCCTATTTCCATCAAAGCAGAGGGCTGGTTTACGCCCAATGAAGAAAGACTCAGCACTTGTGGGGGTGTTGTTCTACCTCTTTGCAGGTGAGTTGACGGGTCTGGGGCCATTGCTGGGAAGCACTAAAAGTGGTTTGGACCAAATCCGAGGCGGAAAATTTTTTGTGTTTTTGATGACTTGCTTGCCTTTGAGGTGCTCTTAGGGGGGGATCCGTCTGTTTGTGGGTGAGTTTCGTGGTCTGGGAGCATTGCTGGGACACTCTAATCTTGATTGCATTTGCTTTTCAGGAAATCCGTCGTGCCAACCCCGACTTATGGCCTAGCTACGCAGCGCGTTTGGACCGAAGGCCCAGAAATATTGCAAGTATGAGATTTTGCTTTTGGCCTGTTTGGGGGTGTTATGCTTCTTGGCGGGTGGGTTGACGGGTCTTGGGGCATTCCTGGGAAGGTCTAATACCGGGTAGAAGTGGTTGGGACAAAATCCAGGCCGATATTTTTTTTTGCTATTTCTGACATTTTGCTCTATGTAGCGTTTTTGGGGGCCTGTTTGGGGGGCTTCCTGGTGTTTGTGGGTGAGTTTCGTGGTCTGGGAGCACTGCTGGGACACTCTAATCTTGATTGCATTTGCTTTTCAGGAAATCCGTCGTGCCAACCCCGACTTATGGCCTAGCTACGCAGTGCGTTTGGACCGAAGGCCCAGAAATATTGCAAGTATGAGATTTTTGCTTTTGGCCTGTTTGGGGGTGTTATGCTTCTTGGCGGGTGGGTTGACGGGTCTTGGGGCATTCCTGGGAAGGTCTAATACCGGGTAGAAGTGGTTGGGACAAAATCCAGGCCGATTTTTTTTTGGGCGATTTCTGACATTTTGCTCTATGTAGCGTTTTCGGGGGCCTGTTTGGGGGGCTTCCTGGTGTTTGTGGGTGAGTTTCGTGGTCTGGGAGCACTGCTGGGACACTCTAATCTTGATTGCATTTGCTTTTCAGGAAATCCGTCGTGCCAACCCCGACTTATGGCCTAGCTACGCAGTGCGTTTGGACCGAAGGCCCAGAAATATTGCAAGTATGAGATTTTGCTTTTGGCCTGTTTGGGGGTGTTATGCTTCTTGGCGGGTGGGTTGCCGGGTCTTGGGGCATTCCTGGGAAGGTCTAATACCGGGTAGAAGTGGTTGGGACAAAATCCAGGCCGATTTTTTTTTTGGCTATTTCTGACATTTTGCTCTATGTAGCGTTTTCGGGGGCCTGTTTGGGGGGCTTCCTGGTGTTTGTGGGTGAGTTTCGTGGTCTGGGAGCACTGCTGGCTATATATACTTTACTTTGCAAGAGGTTTGAAGCAAATCCATGGTGGCAGAGGGGACTTAGGGCCTAGCTGCAGAGCGCGCGCGGAGGGATTTGGCAAATTTGTGAAAAATTGACTAAGTCCCCATTTTTGTACTTTTGCTCTTTGGCTGTTTGGGGGTCTTCTACTCGTTTTCTCCTGGGTTGACGGCTCTGGGGCCATTGCTGGGAAGCTCTAATACCGGATAAAAGTGTTTTGGACCAAATCCCAGGCGGAATTTTTTTTGTGTTTTTAATGACTTGCTTGCCTTTGAGGTGCTCTTAGGGGGGGTTCCGTCTGTTTGTGGGTGAGTTTCGTGGTCTGGGAGCATTGCTGGGACACTCTAATCTTGATTGCATTTGCTTTTCAGGAAATCCGTCGTGCCAACCCCGACTTATGGCCTAGCTACGCAGCGCGTTTGGACCGAAGGCCCAGAAATATTGCAAGTATGAGATTTTGCTTTTGGCCTGTTTGGGGGTGTTATGCTTCTTGGCGGGTGGGTTGCCGGGTCTTGGGGCATTCCTGGGAAGGTCTAATACCGGGTAGAAGTGGTTGGGACAAAATCCAGGCCGATTTTTTTTTTGGCTATTTCTGACATTTTGCTCTATGTAGCGTTTTCGGGGGCCTGTTTGGGGGGCTTCCTGGTGTTTGTGGGTGAGTTTCGTGGTCTGGGAGCGCTGCTGGCTATATATACTTTACTTTGCAAGAGGTTTGAAGCAAATCCATGGTGGCAGAGGGGACTTAGGGCCTAGCTGCAGAGCGCGCGCGGAGTGATTTGGCAAATTTGTGAAAAATTGACTAAGTCCCCATTTTTGTACTTTTGCTCTTTGGCTGTTTGGGGGTCTTCTACTCGTTTTCTCCTGGGTTGACGGCTCTGGGGCCATTGCTGGGAAGCTCTAATACCGGATAAAAGTGTTTTGGACCAAATCCCAGGCGGAATTTTTTTTGTGTTTTTGATGACTTGCTTGCCTTTGAGGTGCTCTTAGGGGGGGTTCCGTCTGTTTGTGGGTGAGTTTCGTGGTCTGGGAGCACTGCTGGGACACTCTAATCTTGATTGCATTTGCTTTTCAGGAAATCCGTCGTGCCAACCCCGACTTACGGCCTAGCTACGCAGCGCGTTTGGACCGAAGGCCCAGAAATATTGCAAGTATGAGATTTTGCTTTTGGCCTGTTTGGGGGTGTTACGCTTCTTGGCGGGTGGGTTGCCGGGTCTTGGGGCATTCCTGGGAAGGTCTAATACCGGGTAGAAGTGGTTGGGACAAAATCCGCGCGGAAAAGCCTTTAGTTTTGGCACTTTTTGTAACTTAGGGTTCGTTAGGGTTAGCCCTAGCAGCAGGATTGCATGTGTTTCGGGGTGTTCTAGATTTTTCCAACTGAGTTCTGGGGTCTTAGAGCACTCGTGAGAATGTGTAATTTTGGTTGCAAGTCATTTGAAGAAAATCCATGGTGGGAAAGGGGGGATTTGGCATAGTTAAAGAAAGCCTTTGCCACTATTCTTAACTTAGGGTTCGTTAGGGTTAGCAGTATTTCTATTGCATGTGTTTGAGTGGGGGGGATTTCGAGTCTTGGAGCGATGCTGGCTATGGCTACTTTTGCTTGGTTGCTTGCAAGTGGTTTGAATGCAATCCACGGTGGGTAATGGGTAATTAGGAAGGGGGTACTTCGGCCTACTTTTACTTTCAAAGTAAGTTTTGTCACCAGTTTTCTGCTAGGCCTCGTTTTTTGAGATTTGATTGGGGGTCTTCTACATTTTTGCGACTGGCTTTAGTAAGGGTCTGGGTGGGAGCACTGCTAGGAAGATCTAATTTTGTTCTAAAACACAGTTTACAGTACACCTAGCTTGAGGGGCAAGATCCGCTACATTAATTTGCCCATACTTATTTATCCTTCAAAAGGTGACTCAGAGTACGCACTTTCAAAAATATTGTACTGTCTACTAGGAAAATCAAATTGTGACTTTTTGCACTCCACAGCCTACATACCTTATATTTATTTATCAGTGGTGTTGTAATATTATATCACTTCCTGTTTTTCGTTGAATAATTACAGGCCGGGTTTCAGTCTCTGCAATGGGGAAAAAAGGATGGAGTCAGGCTTCACAGTAGCGAGCCACAATTCAGCATCAGGCAGGCAGTGGACAGGGTGTCTTCTGGTGACCAACATCGATGGACGAAGCGTCGGCTGCAATGGAGGAGTGCCGCTAATAGGAGGATTTTTTTTCTGCAGGCAACTTACTTACCACTTCCAACAGGACCACTACAACCACATAGATACAGTATCCCTTGCCTTTTTCTCTGACTGTGACTGCATTTCTTGGCTCTCTCTCGGCTTCTACATTGATCCCTTAACACATCACTTAGTCCACTCCACTATCACATCTGCACCACACATAGTCATTTGTAAGTGCTCCTACGTAATTCGCAAGTCGCAGCACGCCCCAGGCCGTAGAGGACTGGGATGGCCCCAATGATGAAGCATGTCACCAAGGGGCAACCCTGGTGAGTGAGGGGACACCTAGAAAAAAAGTAATTTCTCCTTTTCTATCTACTATACCTTCCAGACCAACCCCACTGAGTGTTGTTGTGAATGGATTTATAGTGACCAGCAAGGCTCTCGGGTATCTGGCTACAGAGACCTTATGTTGAATATCGTTATCAATAATTTACACATAGGCCCTTTACTGTTGCATTCTTTCTTCCACAGTTGTCGAATGTACTACTTACTTTTCACTGACATGCATGCAGTAGTGCATGCACTTTCAAAGATTGATGGATAGGTTTGTACCCAAAGAATAGTTTATGTTCAATTGTTTGTCTATGCTGTGCTTTTTTTTACAGGGTGTCTTCTGGTGACCAACATCGATGGACGAAGCGTCGGCTGCAATGGAGGAGTGCCGCTAATAGGAGGATTTTTTTTCTGCAGGCAACTTACTTACCACTTCCAACAGGACCACTACAACCAGATAGATACAGTATCCCTTGCCTTTTTCTATGACTGTGACTGCATTTCTTGGCTCTCTCTAGGCTTCTAAATTGATCCCTTAACACATCACTTAGTCCACTCCACTATCACATCTGCACCACACATAGTCATTTGTAAGTGCTCCTACGTAATTCGCAAGTCGCAGCACGCCCCAGGCCGTAGAGGACTGGGATGGCCCCAATGATGAAGCATGTCACCAAGGGGCAACCCTGGTGAGTGAGGGGACACCTAGAAAAAAAGCAATTTCTCCTTTTCTATCTACTATACCTTCTGTCAGGTTACGCAGCCCTTAAGCGCCTACCGTACTATGAAACTACATTTCCCATGAGTAGGCGGGAGACTTGCAGGAAGTTTATCTGGGGAACAGATGCGCTTCCTGTTGCGCGTTATTCTGGTTTCTGTTCTGCACCGGCATGAGAGCGGACGCTCTGCATGCTTTTCTATCGTGTCTCCTGTGGACTATCACCTTCCCCCCCCCCCTGAGGCTCAGTGGGGAGCGCTTCCGTGTTCTGTCCTTGCGGTAGACGGACTTCACGCGTCTTCAGGTAAAGCCGCTCTAAACTCTTCGGCCGCCCGTGCGGTCAGCTGATTACTGCCTGAACGGATTGTTAAGGGAGGTTCTGTGACTGTTTTCTAACAGAATTCTACCTTTGATGAATTCCTGTTTGGTTGAATTGTGTGTGGCGGAGCACAGTGGCGGTCTATACCACGTGTTAGCGTTCACATCGGGGATCGTTTTTGTACTATTAAAACGGAGCGCGGTAGTAAGGACAACTACGCGTCTCCGTTGTATAACTGTGTATTTCAAAGGACCTCCATAACTGGGCATGTAGTGAGGTAACTACAGGCTACCCCAGTTCTCTTTGTGTAGTGCACCGTGGGGTGTGTTGTTGGCAGAATTCAGTGGTGGTCGCAACTACGTTTTTCTGTTTGACCTTCACCAAAGATTCTCTACTGGGTCATTACTTAGAGAGCGCAGTGTTGTAGTTCTTGCTTCCTACACACTACCGTTTCCCTCTTCCTTTTTGTTGGACCATACATCTTTGCTTTGACTATTTGGAACCCCCTTTGTACATTGAGTCCTCTACCAAGTTTGTGGTATGTTGTGAGTAGTGGGTTTGATGTCTTAGTATAACGCGAGTGTGTTTGGTGCGACAGGAGTGTGTTCGTTAACTATATGTTTAGGTGTTTCTTAGGCCTTCCTCACAGATTGTGGCAGAAGGGCTATAGTATTTCCTATCCAAGGTCATGTTTTCTTGGTGCTCAGGTACTTGTCTACTTCCTTGGTTATTTAGTGAGACTATATGAGAGTACCCTTGTATGTTAGGACAGCACTTCACTGATGCCTGTCTTGTCTTCTGTTACAGGTATCCTTTCCCTGCTGACCCTACCTATACCCATCCCACATTTTTTATTTTAGTTTGTTATTTTTCTCCCCCGCCTAATGGCTCGAACACCCTGTGTTTACACTTCTGGGTGTTGGTGACATTTGGAGGTGGAACCATATTTGCATCGACTGGATCACGGGGAGTAAACCTGACACCTTCCAGACCAACCCCATTGAGTGTTGTTGTGAATGGATTTATAGTGACCAGCAAGGCTCTCGGGTATCTGGCTACAGAGACCTTATGTTGAATATCGTTATCAATAATTCCACACAGGCCCTGTACTGTCGCATTCTTTCTTTCCACAGTTGTCGAATGTACTACTTACTTTTCACTGACATGCATGCAGTAGTGCATGCACTTTCAAAGATTGATGGATAGGTTTGTACCCAAAGATTTGTTTATGTTCACAATAGTTTGTCTATGCTGTGCTATTTTTTCTTGTCTCCCAAAACCTTTCCCAAAAACCCCCGTACCCATCCATTTTTCAAACCCTAACCCTCTTCCCCCGGGCTGTGTGGTTTTGATTGATGTGTGACTAAATTATTATTACAGCAATAAATCCACACACTTGCTGGGGAGGATAAGGTGATAGCAACAGGCTGGTGAAGAAATCCGAGGATATATTCTTCTTACTCTGCTTCACAAAGAACCATTGCTAATGTGAAAGAACTTCAACCGAATTAGTAGTTATACTTTACCATTTGTTAGGCTACAATGTGGCACTGCTCTACTGTACTTCTGTCACCTGCTATATTCTCAGTTGTACCGTTGAATTGCTCAGGCGGACAAACCAGATTTCATTTTCTTTTTTTTCATAGGCATGCAACTGCCACTGTGTCACACCACTAGTACCACCGCTATGAGGAAATTTTATCCGACCAAGATTGCCAACCTTATTCGGTGTTTCCCGTGGAGCCAGCCCTGGGTCTAGCCCTACTTTCAAACACAAATTACAGGTAAGATAAGCGTTTGGTGGTTTGGGGGTATAATGGAGTATTAGTACGAGAGACGAGAGACTGAAGGTAGTACTACTAAAGTCCTAGGACTCTTGGATTCACTTCACTTAGTCTGTGAGAGGCACTTAGTGTTGAAAACATTTGGGCATTTACACTTAAAAGAAGAAAATGGAACTAAACTTTCAGGAAAACAGTCAACGTTAAACCCCCACCCACCAGGCAAGCAGTAAAAAACAGGTATGCTCAGATAAAGTTTGAAAAAGTATATTTATATCCCTAACAAAATAATCTCCCGCAAGACCCTCCCTAACCCCAACGATTGTCCTTCAAAAGTCCCCAAAAACCCAACTCCCAATTCCCACCCCCCAAAAGTCTCTAAAAAAGGGGCAAGGGACACTATGGGTGGATGCTGTTAACTTTTTGGGCCAGGGCATCATGCTCCTCGCGGAGCAAGGCGAGCTCCTGCTGAAGGCGGGACACCATCAGGGTAGTGCGGCGCAGGCGTGCCTTCACTGCCTTGCAGGTGCAATGCCTGTGAGAGGCAGCTGTTGGCCTTGCTGCTCGGCGGTGGCGTTTGCCTTTGGCAGCCCGGCTCAGTCTGGGTGGACCACTGTGCTGGGTGGCAGCCCGTGGGGCCACGGAGGCCGATGCAGACGACGTTGTTGTTGTTGTCGACTGCACACTTTCCTCGTCCTCCAGGGCCACCAGCCGCCGATATTCCGCAACAGTGGCCTCGATCCTCCGTTGCCGGGCCGCTCTAGCCAGCTCCTTCCTCCTTGTTCGTTTGGAAGGAGAACCTATATGAAGAAAGAAAGACATAGTCTGTAACCAATGCTCTTTAAGATTAACTCAATCATTCAGCAGAAATTTGTGTTGCAGTACAACTAGCAACTTGCAAGCGCATTACATAACTATTGAGGCCAGTATCTATCTAACCTCACACTTCTTCATCCTTGCTCTAACATTAGTGGGAGTTTAAGGAACAAATTCTACGAGCACTGTGGACTTCCATTGGAGTCGACTATGAAAGTACACCAGTCTTATTCTTCTTCTTATCTCTTGTTTTGGAAAATTGGTACGTTATTTTCTGCAAGCCGGCATAATGCCAGCGCAGTAAACTTGCACCCGAGAAAAAGAGACGCACGCCATGAGGAGTGACCTAGACTTGCGTTGCCGTTGCGTTACTGTACCCGTCCAGTACATGCAGGTGGTGAAGCTCTTACTTTTCTAGTACGGGTGGCACTGAGAATACTCTGTTACAACTCAAGGGCTACTGCTAAATTAATTTAACTTTCACCCTACAGTGGAAATGAGTACTAGAAATGGAAAATTGAAGAAGATAAATAATCTGATTATCTATCACTTCACATGGGATGTTTTTGCTTATATATGGGATGACTTTAGGTGCTTTGCTTTTTATTGAGTGACCAGTGATACATCCACACATGAATGACTGAGTACTACTAAACTTATTAAGAGAGGTAGGGAGTGGCCACCATAATAACCGGATCTATGCAGTGCTTGCAATACAAACTACTGCTACTATTTATGGTAGTATTTGGACAAAATTAAAAGTTCTTTTCCTTGCCTTTCCTACACTGGAACGGACGTGCGGGTGCAGTGTTACATGCTCTTCAAAGTTACACTTAGTTCATCCACTGACCGTCTACTCTCTCTAGATCATGGGTACTCACAAACTTTCTCTCAGGGGCTACATTTACAGTGTAGTTTGGGGCCGAGGGCCGCACTGGTGGGGGCGGAGTCAGAGGGGGCGGGGCTAAAGCAAAACGATAACTTGTGACCATGAGGTTGCACACAGGTCCCTGCAGCAGATGCCCTCATCCACTGAGCCACCAGACCCAGCATTTACATACATCTCTCTCCCTCCTGCTCTCCCTCCTGCCCTCCCTCCATCTCTCTCTCCCTCCTGCCCTCCCTCTCCCTCCCCCTCTGTCATCTCACTGTGTGTGTGTCTATCTGTGTCAGCCTTCAGCCCGGGTTGAGACCGCTTCCTCAACGCGCACACACAGACAACAACACCAAAGTACTTAACAGGTCTTTAAAAGACCATGAACATATTATTGAGGCTTTGTTTGTTGTAGCGCCCCTGCTTCTCCACCCTGACAATCACTGCTTGCCCGGCCCCACAGAGCAGAGGCTTTGTTCTATTTCACCTCTTTGTGGCCTTGCATCTCCACTCTGCTCTGTGGGGGCCGGGGGAGCAGTGATTGTCAGAGTGGAGATGCAGGGGCGCTAACAGGTGAAATACAAAAAAGCCTCTGCTCTGTGGGGGCCGGGGGAGCAGTGATTGTCTGCAAGGTCTGCGCACCGCCAAGGAAGGCTTGCCGGGCCACCACCGGCCCGCGGGCCATACTAGGAGTACCCCTGCTCTAAATACACATATGCTATCTAAGAGTCAGATAGTAGCATGATCCAGGTATATGGACACATACAGTTTCTGTGTCACCCACCCAGGCTGTTGTCCTTCCACCCATCATTGCTTCATCATTCACCCAGCCATGCATCTCATATTCTTGCCTTCCCAGCTAGTCTTCAATCTCAATAAGTAAGGAATATATAAGAGCTTACCTCTGGCCGCCACCACCACCGTCTCAACTCTCACAGCCGCCGCCTCCTCCCCTGAAGAATCGCCCTCCGCCTCCGTGTCGAGCACCACCACCTCCACACTGGCCCCGCCACCAGATGTTCCACCTACAAAGTACATTTAAGAATGTTAGAATAAAACACTCACTAGTCTTTGGTCTAGGAATGAAGACATGTGAAAACAATGTAATTTGTGACTGTCTACGTTAAAGTTAAAAAAAATGTCCCTTTTTCCAGGGAAGGTTGTCTTGCTGCACTTTTTGGCACAACTGATGAAGGCTGTTTTTTTAACACGCACCATTTTTCTCCACACAGACAGAAGATGGACTTCTAACAACAAGATCAAGTTGAAACCAGGTGAGAGCTCGGCTCGACCACAAGAAATGTCTTCAATTAATCGTCAGCACTAACCACTTTTCCATTATCAGTTAAACGTTTAGTTTTATTATGACTTCATTTTAATAAATGTGTTTACTTTTAATAAAGCTTTTAAACTTAAATACAATCTGTGTTTTTTGGTCCAGACTAGAGTGACTGAGCGAAAGGTTTTGCAATTTTTGCAAGCATGAGTCCAGATAGAACACTTCAAAAGACATTATGGACAATCCCAGAGGACTGCACTAAGTTGATAGAGCTATTGCTGACTAGAATCATGGGAGTTTCGCCAACCGTGCAATCTTAGTTAGCTACACAGACAGACTAATAAGAATAATCTAGTAATACCACAGGGAGTCATAGTAGAGGCAGGATAAGAATTTAGATACAGTCTACAAGAAGAGCAAAGACAATTTTGAAAAAAGTCAAATGAGGAACGCTAGGAAAAATAGGTACTAGTCTAAAATGAAAACTTACTGGGGCCAGCAGAGGAGCCCTCGCCTGCCCGATCCTGGCCCTGTTGAACAGCATCCGCCGCCTGCTGCTCCTGTGTCCTCCTCTCGCCCCTGGGGGGAGCTGACGTACAACATGAAAGAAAGAACAGAAAACATGGATGATTGTTGCTTGTCAATGTCAACCAAATCAAACATTTCAAAAGAACAATAACAAAATATTTCCGCGAAATTATATTGATTATGGTTACTTTTCATTTATTTGCGGACCTGTGACTTCGAAAGTCACGTAACTCACTAAACAAAGTACTGAAACGTTCACCTAGGACTGGCAGGCAGCAGTCCGCAGGCAAGACGCAAAGTGACAGACAAACTCCATTGTGATTTCAGTCAGATCAGTGACAACACTAACAGTTGCCTGCTACATTACCAGTCATTTAAATAGTCAAACTATCAATCCACCGCCACTATTTTTCTTATTGTCAGGGGTACAAAGGAAGGGGCAGATTTAAGCCCTTGCGGCTCTTTTGCGCCGTTCTTGCGTGACTTTTGTGACGCAGCAGCTAAACAAAAAAGGGCGCCATGGTGCGGCGTATAATATTATAACAACGTGACGCATTTGGGAGATGCATCCCGTTATAAAGCCCTGCGCCATCAGGGGGCGTTCCGGCGCAAGGGAGGGCATTCCTGCGCTGGAACACATCCTAATAGTGGCTGAGGGAAATCTACAAAATATCAATCAGTCACCTTTAGGACAATGATGCGTCACACAAACCCTGCACCTGCTTGAAGCAGACGTACGGCTTGACCCAGCATTGGGGAGATAGGGTACCCCAGAGCATTGATGGAGCTGCGCCATCGTTGCGACGCAACTCCAGCAGTAAAGCTTCGGTGACGTTTTGGGCCCATGGTGCGCCGCATTGCAAATACGGCGCACCATGTTTGGTGGTGGTAGCGGGCCGCACAATTAATGGCGCATCCCTGCTACTTTGCAGGGATGCGACGGTAATTGCAATTCTGCCCCTTAGGGGCATACTTACTTACGCGTTCTGGCGCATCTCCAGAGATGCGCCAGATCAAATGCGTCACGCAAAACTACCCTTGCGACACGGCAGATGTGCCTCATTTACAAAGCGGCGCGCCCTGGCGCAAGGGTAGGCACTTGCGTGACGCATCTCGTCACGTAAGAGCGGCGCATCGCTGGAGTCACGTCGCCAACGCAATGCAACTCCAGTAATGCTCAGGGCCACCCAATACTTAACATGCTGTGTCAGTCCTTTCGCCTGCTTCGAGCAGACATAAGGAATTGAATTGACGTAGCAGCGTCGCAGAAGTGCCTGCGTTAAATCTTGTACATTTCACGCAGGCAATTTTGCGAGGCGCACAGCCGCTGGACCGCCCACCCTGCGTACTAGGAACGCACCCATTGTGGTGCAGGCCCATGGCTTTATAACGTGACGCATCTCCCTAGATGCGTCATGCTGTAAATGACTCGCAGGGATGCGGCACGTTTACGCCGCTGTTGCGTCACGCAAGGCAACGTAAACGTGGCGCAAGGGGCTTGTAAATGTAATCTGCCCCCTAGTGTCTAGCATTACGCAGTTCTGTAAAGTACACTCATACATAATAGTTACTCAGGCCAATGAGACCACGAAATAGAAAACAAATAAGCATAGTAGCAACGCCACTGAGAAGGAGAGCAGTGCACCTGAAATGCACAGAAGATTTTGAAATATAATTTAACTACAATGTAATCGTCATCAGCGGCATTATTGGCTTGCTCCATGTAAAAAACAAATATTTGCAATACAACAACACAGAGCAGGAGAAAACATCATAGTAGTGAGTGATTAAATGGCTACTACTACTCACCAAGCCCGGGGATCTCCAAGCCGAGCTGGTCCAGCAGGTCGCGCTCGCGGTCCAGGAGGTCCGTCCAGCGATGGGTGACCTGGCTGTAGGTGCGCTGGACCCCGTAGAGGTGGGATATGGCCCAGCACACCTTCTCCCACCGCTTCCGGCGCTCCCGCATGTTGTAGCCGCCGGCCGCGATCCTGCCGCCTCCCGCGATGGTCCTGGGCAGGCGGCGCTGGACGAAGTAGACCAGCGCGCCCACTTCCTCCGGGCTGAATATCTCCCGTCGCGTCACCTGCTCCCCCCTCAATCTCCCGCATGCTGTCCTGCCACTGGGTCCAGCACTACTCCCCGCCGCCGCTGCGGCCCTCAAGTGCCTGGGCAGCTTCACGGCGCCTGGCTTGACCATGGTCTGGGCAGGTAAGGTAGGAAGAAGTAGAAAATTAAGAAAGAATAGGATAGGGAAGAAGAAAAGAAAAGAGTTTAAAAAAGTAGTTTAAAAGTAAAGAAAAATAGCAGAAAAGACAAAAATATACAGCTAGGAAAAGAGAGGGATAGATAAGAAGCAAAATCGTAAAAAAAAACCTGAAAACAAGCAAAGGATGGCAAAGATACCAAGAGGATTAAACACCATGCCCAGACACAGGAAATGAATGAAAAACAAGATGGCCGGCGCCCGTTCACGAGCGCGAAAGTAAGTTCGCGCGAGATTTTCCTCGCGATCTCGTGCGAACCTCTAGATTTCCCGCGCGATCTCGTGCGAACCTCTACTCGCAATGCGCTTACTGCGCGAGATTATACATAGCGGGCGGAAACGGAAATACGTCACGCAAACAAAATGGCCGCGCCCGTACTCGACCTTGGGGTAAATTCGCGTGTTGCGCTGCAAGCGGCTCGCGAATACTGCAAAAAAACTCGCGAAACAACAAGCCGCAAAAAAATAAAATGCTCATTCGCACGAATTGGCGGCTTCCGCGGTCGGTTTCGCACGACGCCGCGCCCCGCGAATAGCGCGAAAAAAAACGAAAAACGATTTCAGCAAAAGCAAAAGCAATGAGCAGGTGCAAAAGGTCAACCTCATGATTTATAATGATTCTTTGTAGTGCTTCCTGAGGGGGCCCTCCAGAATTCGGTTTCCTGCTTGCAACTATTGTGTGACCCTGCTCTGACCTTAACTGTATGCCACAAAGGTCCTGATTTACAGCTAAAGGAGCAGACAAGCAGGTGCCAGGCTGGAACTTTAAATTCTTTCAGTGACACATTAATTAGCCCCTAATTCATTATTGTCAGTTGGGGCAGGGCAGGTGTTGTTAATAAACTAACCCCAAATTAATTCATGTCAGTTCAAGCAGGGCAGGTGGGCTTGCTTTTCCCCCCCATCTTCTACAGTGATGATGAACCAGAGGGTGGCATTGATGTAACAGAGGGTGGCATGGGTCAAAGAGAGGGTGCCAGTGGTAAAACAGAGGGTGCTGGGAGGCTGTGATGATGAACCAGACGTAGAAACAACATAGTCGCGACCGTTGCGAGCCGACAAGTAAGTTCCCAATTGCGAACTAGTACCAAATCCTCGCGAACTGGCAGAAACAATTGCGAACACACAAAAAAAAAATCCGCAAATTCGCGGATATTCGCGGATTTTGCGGATTGCGAGTTCGCAAATCCGCAAAATTCGCGAACGCGAGATCCGCAAAATTTGCCCATGCCTAGTTTCTAGCAGAACTAGAATGAAGGGCCCTCCCAGGCTGATACCATCTGAATCTTTCTTTCAGATAGGCAGGACCTAGACCCTGAAGTGCCTTCAAAGCAGTGCAAAAGACCCTGAACACTATACGCTTCTTCTTTACTGGGAGTCAATGAAGTCTACATATCGCTTTTGAGCAAAACAAGGACATTTTTTTCAAAAACGGACTGCCTGATTTTTCAAAATTTGCAGTTTGTTCAGAGACTTTTTGGGGAGGTTTTGATATAAACCATTACAATAGTCCAATCTTGATAAGAATAATGCAATAACAAGTCTTTCCGGGCTTGCTGGGTTGATTAATGTCATCAATGCCTCCTTCCAAGTCTTTAGGTTCAATACATGACCTTGTTCAGTGTCACAGTTGTCATATAGGTGCTTTAAAGTAAGTTCCTTCACCCTAATCTCGATGCATCTTGCAATCTTCAATCGTGGGATTGGACAAACTTCAATTATACGATTTGATTTTGATTTTAAATTTGATATGATTTGATTTAAAATTTGTAGAGCACAACATATGCCTGCAGGCGTCTTGGCTTTGCCAATGAACAGATGAGTAGGTGATCAGACGAAGCTAATCATGACTAAACAGCCAGGTTTTCAGAGCTGTCCTGAAACCTAGCAAAGAGGTGGCTGCTTTCAGCACCGGAGGGAGATGGTTCCAATTTTGGGCAGTGCAGATGACAAAGCTCCTGCCTCCCCAGGAGGACAGTTTACAAGAGGAAACTACCAGGTTTCTAGCAGAACTAGAATGAAGGGCCCTCCCAGGCTGATACCATCTGAATCTTTCTTTCAGATAGGCAGGACCTAGACCCTGAAGTGCCTTCAAAGCAGTGCAAAAAAGACCCTGAACACTATACGCTTCTTCTTTACTGGGAGTCAATGAAGTCTACATATCGCTTTTGAGCAAAACAAGGAAATTTTTTTCAAAAACGGACTGCCTGATTTTTCAAAATTTGCAGTTTGTTCAGAGACTTTTTAAGGGAGGTTTTGATATAAACCATTACAATAGTCCAATCTGGATAAGAATAATGCAATAACAACTGTTGTTACCAACTCAAAGGGCAGAAATGGAGCAATTTTCCTGACAATTCATGAGGAGAAAAAGGATGCAGAGATTTATTGACTTGCTCTTTGAACGTGTCTGTCATCGACCAAGACGCCATGTTTTTTTACCTTCTTAATGGGCGTTGAAAGGGAGCTTAGCTCATCTGGACAGCATGAAGGGGACCACAACGGAATGTTGTTACCAAATAACATAACGTCTGTCTTAGAGGAATTCAGTTAAAGATAGTTTTTTGTCCATCCATTGCCTCACTGAGCTCATACAGTTCCCAAAAGGTATCACTCGTATTAGGACCCTTGTTAGAGAAGAAGAAGCGAGTTCAGCTCCGTGGCTTGAATAATGTCAGGCATGGGAGACAAAGTGACATTGTGCATTTTCACCTTTCTTTGTAATAAATAGACTCTTCCCTCAAAATGTCATCCGCTAAGACGTAGAGCTCCTGTACCGAAAATGTACGTTTATGCTACCTGTCATATGCCATCTTGTTGGTATTATCATTGTATGTGGCTGGATCAGTAGATGGATAATAATGGATTGCCTAGTCAGTGCTTATTTGTCAGGTCAGGTCAAAAATTACTTTATGCAGTTAAAAATATAAAACCATCACAGAACATATAACATTAAAACACATTACATTAATACAAAAAGTCATTCAAATTCTCGCGCCTTTTACAGTATCACCTTAAGCCATCGTATATTAAACATTCCTACCAATCAAAAAAATTCCTCGATATTTGAATAAATATACAAAAAGTTTGACCTAATCCAATGTCTGTCTTTTACAGAATAATTTTACCATGGACACAATAAAATTTAACAAAGTTCTCTCTAAGGTACAGTGAGTCTATTTCTACACCTAATTGCTCCTATAATATAACTGCTTATTTGTAATTTCTGTCTTATCTACTTGAAGGTTCTTGTTGTAAGGAAATGTGTCTATTCACGAAGTAGGTTGTGTTTCGTTCTCTTTAAAATGAAGCATTTCCTGTTTTGTTGGGTTTTAATGGCCATGTGCAGTTTTTGGGTCCATAAACCCCAGAGACGATTTGGCAAATCGGAATAGTGGATTCTCTTCTGGTGCCCAGTAAATCAGATACTGCGATGTCTAAAAAATATCATTGTAATTCCAGGACCAATACTGGCGGTCACTCCAGACCTAGACTTAACATGTCTTTTTACCAGCTAATTTGTAATGAGGGTCTAAAAGCTTTTCAATTTTTTGTGAAAATTGTGCTGTAAATTGCGACATTTTTCTGTGTTCTTTCTCAAAATGTTGCAGCTATAGACACTCTGCACATAAGGAAACAGGTTTGCTCACTATGCTTACTTAATCAGCCTGATTTGAAGCAGGTATCATTTGTACCCCATGACCAAAAACAATCACTAACTGCCACTACACACAAACCATTCTTTCTCTATTCCCCAACTGACGGTGTGGGCTTAATATATTTCAATGAAAACAAAACAGTGGTCCCTAAAGGGGGACTTGTGAACCTCTACTTCCTTGGAGAGAGTAATTAGACAGTTTTATTTTAACTTCATAACAAATTGAAAAAATCATTGATTGTTAAGCTACAATCAATTCATAAGTAAGAAGGTCATCCCAAGCGGCACAACGGCACAATGCAAGTGAAAACAAGTGACTGTAATCTGTGTTGGGGCTATACAATCTATGTACATACACTAGTGACTGATCCAAGCTGCTTAAGTGCTTTGTACACACTCTAACAAAGAACGAAATGCTCCAGAATCAAAATAATAGCAGTACACTATTATTGTGTCAAGTCAACGTTTCTACCCTAAGCATACAATTGAGACAGGGTCATCATCGGGAAGTAGGTTTGGGAAGAACCTGCCCAATGTGTAGGATGGATGTGTGTCGTAGCAGGTCTCAGCCTGACACACCAGTGCAAGGGCTTCGCCCTTCTCTGCACAAGTCTTCAGACCAATAGGAAGAAGTTGGCACAGAAACTGGAATAGAAAAAGTAATGTTTATTACACCTCATGAGGTGGTGCTACGGTTCAAACAGTACCCTTAGGCATTGCAAGAAGTAGCACCACGAGCTAAGAAAGCATGGTTTATTTATACCCGCGCAGGGGCTCAAAAGAAGGCGGTACAAACACAAGAGCGCAGTTTATGTACATATAAGGTAATATCGAGAGGCACAATCGATCATTGGGTGGAGCTAACAGTTTTGGATGCTAAATATAACTTGTTGCCGGGCAGATTTCAAGCGCCGTGGAGAGCAAGATAGGACAAAGCACCTGGTCGACACCAGGCAGCATGGAGCAGACGAAATGGCTGCCGTGAATACAAAATGGAGTCCGCTAAATGTCAATTCAACGGCTGGAACTAAGATGCTAAGATTTCTTCTGCTAATGCTTAATCCAATCGCTGTTAATTTACAACAGACAAACCTTTCAGCATTAGCTGAAGACATTCACTTTTCTAGGATAATCTAACTACTCATCTTGTATATCTATTCGCATCATATCAGCTACTTCCTTATCTAGTACGTGTTGTGCTTTTATTTCACAATATTCTCCTTAGTTGGCATACAGGTAGTAATACACATGGAGCATAACATTGGGCCACAATGAATACACATACAACAGGTAAAAATCACTGCAATAACGATACACAGAACAGTCAGTAATTTCCAACCCCAAGCAGTGACTAGAGCCCAAAACTATCCTGCAAAAGACCAAGTGCCATTCTTTGTGTGAATATCTGTAGCTATCTTATGTAGTTTAAAAATGGCATCATACACTGTCGGCGAGTTGTTTGGGATATACACGCAACAACTACTACCGATAATTTTACATGCTCCTCCTCGATCTGCTAGCATCACGTCTAAGACCATCCGATTTTGGAGCGCTACAATTCTAGCAACTTGCAGTTCTTCGGTAATATTTCCTAGCGATATAGCAGTCTGATTAGTGACAGCTTCTACAACTCTAGTTAACCGTCTTACTTTTCTGCTATTTAGTGCAGCGCCCACTAAAAAAACAATCCCAAATTAAAATCAACATATTAATGTAGATTAGTATTTGTTTGAACCACTTCATCAGTGCTTATTGTCCTTTTGTTCCTATTCAACGAAACATTTTAATACAGTTTAAAAGCTTGATGATACGATGCAGGTGCCAGAAAAACAGGTGGTAATAGAAAAGATACATAACATACACCTGACCACCCAACTGGTAATTGATGGTATCCATTACTGCCGCATACTAGATATGTGTTATATGAAGCTAAAAACGAACTATTATTTACACCATCTATATTCAATACTGTAATACATTCGATCACTCCAACTGGAATTCGTCCAGTACTTTGTACACATAGGTCTGCTTTAGTCTTTGTAACAGTAATCACAAAAGGTTCGTTTTTAGCAAAGTCTCTTGTGTGGGTGAAGACACGTGGCGTAGAGAAATTGTCCGGTCGGTATTCCTCCCATTCCCATATAGTTCCATTGGCTTGAGGATACCCATCTTTGTCCTGATAACACTCTTTATTGAGACGGAAAAGTCCACCAATTGTAGGTTTCCTAGTCGAGAATAGCAAAGTGTACCAGGCTCGACAAGAGCCATTATGCGAGAAAGGAAGTGGGATAAAAGGGGTTCCTCCTTTCTTTTGATGCGCTGGAATCATACCACATATCCAACAATTAGTGGTGTTGGTAGCACTATGTGTGTGGTGAAGCATGTGAACAAACGTATTATTGAAAAACAACTGAGGGTGCTTCCATTCATGATACGGAAGAGTGAAATGCTGGTGCTCCTCTGGGACTGGAGTAGTAACAACAAATAACTCACGAGCAGGAACCATTACTTCAACAGACTAAGTGATCACTGCTATATCTGTCAAAGTAGCAAAGAACCCTATAACACCAAAAATGTGCTTCTTATTCATTTTAGCAACAAAATCAACTATTTCTAAAGAACATAAAATTAAAAAAACCAAAAATAATTGTAGAGCTCTTCTCCCATTGGTTTCTTCACCGAAGATCAAGACGGGTGTCACTACACTACGCAGGGCTGATCCCCTCCCCTTGTCATATCGGCATTCCGTTTCCACTACCCAGGGCGGTTGCTCAACCTGTCTTTAAAAAAACTGTAGACTCTTTTCTTGGCCTCAAGTTGTATCGCGATGCTCCAGGAGTCGTCTGGTCCAGGAAGAACTCCACAGATTCGTTAGGTGGCAAAGCTTGGCCTTTCTCCGTAGTCAGGATCTCTCGATGATCAGTCAGCACAGAAGGTTCCACCAAGGTCGATAATACCTTGCGACAATAGGCACTATGCACCCAATTTATCTTGTTGGTAACTCGAACCGCTGTTCTCGTGGCCAGGAGGAGTTGCTCTGGTCCGCACCACCTCAGCTCCAGGCTGCTTTACCTCTTAAAGACTTTAACCATTACGTGGTCACCAGGTCGGAGCTCATGGCCGTCACCTGCAGATCTGTCAGGAAGTGCTTCTCGAACCTGTTGATGAATAGAAACCAAGCTGTCAGTTAATTGTGCCAAATAGTCATTCATTAAGACACAAGGTACATCATACACAGAACTCGGTATTGGAACTCCCCAAATCTTCATTGGCCTTCCAAACACCACCTCATAGGGGGTGAGGCCTGTTCAAGAGTATGGTACTGATCTAATAGACAATAACACCAAAGGCAACGCAAATGTCCAAGTCAAAGGGAGGACGGTGGCAGTGTCTCCCCGACCCGATGACGCCTCAAGCTGCGAGCAAGTATCTGAAAGCACATGATTTTTAAAATTGATTTTGTTCATTGCATTTTATAAGCGCCGAATTTTAACTCTGACTACAGATATTGCTCTGTGTCATAGCGCTGCTGTTAGGGATAACGGACCTCAGGGCAAAATTTAAAACAACTTAGCTTTGGGCTCGATCATCCGTCCTGCCCGCCCCGGTCCCACTCGGCAACCAGTGCCGTTGAGCGGAGGGCGGGCCAGGCAGAGCCAGGTCACTTCCTACATCGAGCGGTCAGCGCTCTAGTTGATCCACGCTGAGGAGTATTTAGGCAGTGAGGAGGAGGCGGCGAATTGCGGTAGGGAGGACGGTGGCAGTGTCTCCCCGACCCGCTGACGCCTCAAGCTGCGAGCAAGTATCTGAAAGCACATGATTTTTAAAATTGATTTTGTTCATTGAATTTTATAAGCGCCGAATTTTAACTCTGACTACAGATATTGCTCTGTGTCATAGCGCTGCTGTTAGGGATAACGCACCTCAGGGCAAAATTTAAAACAACTTAGCTTTGGGCTCGATCATCCGTCCTGCCCGCCCCGGTCCGACTCGGCAACCAGTGCCGTTGAGCGGAGGGCGGGTCAGGCAGAGCCAGGTCACTTCCTACATCGAGCGGTCAGCGCTCTAGTTGATCCACGCTGAGGAGTATTTAGCCCCCTCGTCACAGGAAGCGCGCAGCGGTCACACGCAGCGAAGCGCCTGAGACGTGCCAGAGAGAAGCCCGTCTGCGCCCGTCCGCGACAGGACGGTACCAGGGGCCATGGCAGACCCTGCTCGAAAACATAAGGTATCTAGACTAACCTATAACTCACGGGCCCTAACGGATTTGCGTGATAATTCATGCGTACCTACCTGTCCAAAAATCTACCATTGTAATCCTGAAGGACCATTCTCATGTAGATACTGCCATTATCAATTTACGATAGAAAAAGATACATTCCCCCAACAATATACCGCCAATATTCATACTGTTACAGTACAGGGAGGAAAGAACTTATTATGTAATATAAGATCTTTGGCTAAACACTATACTGAAGTTTGGGACCTTATCTCCACTCATAAAGCAGACATGTGCTTCCTAACGGAAACATGGCTTAAACCCCACTCCACTCCAGCCATTACCCTTGGCACACCGGAGGGCTATAAAATAATCAGATTGGACAGACCCCTAAAAGTCGGTGGAGGGATAGCTATTGTATTTAAGGATAATATTACAGTCTCGGTCCTTGATCAATGGTGTAATGCGGCTTTTGAAATGATGATCTTTAGGTTCGGCACATCAGCCAAACACTGTAGGAAAGGTGCTCTGGTTTATCGCCCCCCCAGGCCCTATAAAAAATATCTCTAAACAGTTTTTGGAAGCACTGGCCCCTCATGTACGCCCAGACAAAGATTTTTTGCTGGTTGGAGACTTTAACATCCATAGTGAAGAAACAAATAATAGTGAAGTACAGTCCTTTTTGGCCGATCTTTCCCTAATGGGACTAAAACAATGTAACTCTGGCCCGACCCATCAAGCAGGTCATACATTAGATATGATAATATCTAATTTTCCTGGGGTCGAATATCATGCTCCCAAGCAGTGTCTGTGGACAGATCATTTTGTGCTTGAATTCTCTATGCCTGAGAAGGGTGTTTGTTCCATCCCCCCGGTACAAATACCATCAAAACGTAGGCAATGGCATAAAATTTCTAATACCAATTTTGAACAGAAATACCTCCCCCTTCTCATTCAGCCCACTGATGATATAAATTCTGTTCTTACTAAATGGAATTCAGCCATCAATAATGCGGTACAACAAATTGCCCCGTTAAAAATTTTTTAAAAGCGTTTAGCAAGGAAACAAGAGGTTTGGTTCTCGGAAGAACTACGTAGCCTCAAACAGAGGGCTCGAAAGACAGAAAAAACATGGAGAAAATCTCATCTGGACGATGATAAAACTAATTATCATAAGGCCTTAAGTATATATCATAAAGCTATACGATCTGCACGTAGGAACCATGTTACCACTCAGTTGGAGGCAGCTGGTAACGACTCCAAAGTTCTATATCAGATCGTTAACACTTTTTTAAAACCCACAGCATGTGAAAGTGCAGACATGGCGTCACAACATCTTTGTGATAATATATCAGACTTTTTCATTTAAAAAATTGATGCCATCTATGATAAAATAGAGGCACTCATCCCTGTCATGACTGGTCCAGATAGTATAACTTCGGTATCTACTGCGCCTACCAATTTGCATTCATTTAATGATTTCCCTGAAATTACCTTACAAGAGGTTCAAAAGCTGTCCATGGATATCAAAAATGGGAGTCCGGAAGATCTACTCCCAGCCAGGCTCATGGGTCCTTTGGGGACAACTCTTGGTCCTGATATTCAGAAACTAGTGAATCTTTCACTTAACACAGCCAAGGTCCCGCAGCAATGGAAAATGGCCTTAGTCAGACCAATCCGGAAAAATACATCCTTTCCTTGGACTAATATGTCCAATCTGAGACCAATTTCCCTGTTACCTTTTTTAGGGAAAATTATTGAGAAACATACCAACAAACATCTCTCCAACTACCTCGAGCATTCAAATAGCCTTGACACATCACAGTCAGGTTTCAGGCCTAAATATAGCACCGAAACGGCCTTGCTGTCGATAACGGATGATCTACGTATGTACCAGGACAATGGCTATTCAGTTGTCCTGGTGCTACTTGACTTATCGGCAGCGTTCGATACCATTTCTCATAACATTCTGATCGAACGACTGTCTGTGAGTGGAATCGGCGGTAGGGCACTGGACTGGATCAAGAGCTTCCTCTCTAACCGCACCCAACGTGTCACCATGGGTGACTTTAGATCTGAAGAGGTTGAGATCACCAAGGGGGTCCCGCAAGGATCGTGTCTTAGCCCGACCATATTTAACACCTATGTGGCCCCCTTGGCAGAAATAACCAGAGCCTATGGCTTCTGTCCAGTGTCCTACGCGGATGATACGCAGCTACTTTTCCCTTTTAAACATCTTACCCCTGAGATTTTACAATCTTTCTCTGATGGGATGAAGGCAGTGGCGCGATGGATGTCTTGTAATTATCTCCAATGCAACGTTGGGAAGACAGAGGTGATGCTCTTTGGTAAAGCTAGGATCCAATGGTCTCCTGATTGGTGGCCTCTATACCTAGGCCCAGTCCCTGAACCCAAATCAATAATTAAGAATTTGGGGATACGTCTGGAACCGGAGCTGACCATGAAACAGCATGTCAATGTCACAGTGAGATCTTGTTTCCACGTGATAGGTCTTCTCTGCAGGATATTTCCTTTTCTTCCTGATTCTTACAGAAGAACTCTAGTTCAGGCTTTGGTGATCAGCCATCTAGATTATTGTAACGGTCTTTTAGCAGGAGCTAATGAAGAGGTTTTAGATCGCCTGCAGGTAGTATAGAATACTGCGGCCAGGCTGGTGCTTAATGCTCCCCCCCAGATCCCCATCTAAACCTCTACTACGTAAACTTCATTGGCTGCCCATACGTTTACGAGTAAAATTCAAGACCTGCTGTACCATTCATAAAAGTCTTCATGATTTAGGACCTGAATACTTGTCTAACAAATTTGTTCCGTACATTCCTATTCGTACCCTTAGATCCAGTGAACAGCTGCTACTAAATGTACCCAAAATCAGCAAGACCAGGCTTGGCGGGAGGGCCTTGTCGGTAGTGGGTCCCACCTATTGGAACATGCTCCCTCTGTCATTGAGACAATGTTCTAACCATCTCTGCTTTAGAAAGAACCTGAAAACGTTTCTGTTCAGCCTAATTTAGCCAATTTCCCTTTCTCTCCATTTTATCCTGTATTTTCATATTTTAAATTTCTTTGCCACTGCTACAGCTCCTTCAGACCGGCTGTCATAAGCGCGGAGATACTCCTCCGGGAGTTTATTCATAGCACTATACAAACCAGCAAATAAATCGTGCGCCACTCCAAAAGCATAGCGGCTATCTGTATAGATGTTCACACATAAATCTTTGCTAAGCTCACATGCTCGTGTCAAGGCTATCAATTCAGCTGCTTGGGCGGATTTCTGTGGTATGCGAGCTGTCTCCACTATTGTTTCGAGCGTGGTGATTGCATACGTGCCTGAGGTCGTGCCGTCCGGTAATTTGAAACAGGACCCATCAACCCACAATTCACCATCCACATCTGGAAGGGGTGTATCCTGCAAATCAATGCGACCCTTTGTCTGTTCCTCAGTCAAGAATATGCAATCATGTGTTTCTTGTGACTGAGGCTGAGTCGCCGGATACGGAAACAAAGTAGCTGTGTTTAAGGTTTCACATCTCTTCAATGTAATATGAGGGGCTAGCAATGCCAGTTCATATCCTGTCAGACGAGCGGCAGTTAAGTGCTGCGTCTTTGTCTGGTTTAAAAGGGCATCAACAGCATGAGGTACCAACACTAACAGCTTATGCGACAAAACTATCCCTTAAATCTGTCGTATCGACACAGCTGTTGCTGCTACTGAGCGAAAACACCCAGGCAATGCTCGGGCAACAGGATCAAGGACTCCTGAAAAATAAGCACAGGGACGTTGCTTATCGCCATGTAACTGGACTACAACTGACAATGCTATCCATCTTTCTCTGCACGTAAACTGTAAAAGACTTCATGTAGTCTGGTGTACCTAACACTGGGGCTGAACAAAGGGCTTGTCGTAACTGCCGAAAAGCAGTTTCACATTCATCTGACCAAGGAAGAGGTATTGGAGTGTCTTTTGTCAAAAGTCCTAACAAAAGTTTAACAATGTACGAAAATCCCCAAATCCATTGTCTACAAAAGGAAGTAAGACCAAGAAATGCACGCACTCCTTTCTGTGTGGTAGGTACTGGAGTATCTAAAATTGCTTGTATGCGATCTGATGTCAATTCATTTTCCCTCCTTAGACAAAAGGTGACCTAAGTAGGTTACCTTGGGTCTACAATATTGCAATTTCTTTCGTGACACTTTGTGATGATGTGAAGCAAGAAAATAAAGCAAAGACAGAGTGCATTTTTCACATTGTTCAGGGGTATCGGCTGCCAACAAGATGTCATCGACATATTGTATGAGAGCCACACCTTAAGGTAAAGCAAAGGAATCAAGTTGTCTTTTCAATGCCTGACTATAAATACTCGGACTCTCGGTATACCCTTGAGGAACTCTACAAAATCTATACGATCGATTATTCAAAGTGAAACCGAACGGATATCAGCTATCAGGATGAATAGGGATCAAAAAGAAAGCGTTCTTCAGATCAATACCAGAAAACGTGATCGCTGTTGGAGGAACCAAAGTAAGAAGTATCGTAATATCAGAAACAACAGGGTACTGTGGCACTACGATCTTGTTCACCTCTCTAAGGTCTTTGATAAACCTGTAAACTCTAGTATCAGTGTCCTTTTTCAATATCGGGAGAATTGGGCTGTTACAGACATTAAATGGAACTTCCTCAACAACTCCAACTGGAATGAGATCATGTACAATTCGCATGAGTGCTTCCTCACCCTCCTGTGAAATTCTGTACTGAGGCAATCGTGGTAAGACAGCTCCCTCCTTGACAATGATGTGTACCGGTGGATTGACCATCTGGCCCACATCAGTGTCCGAGGTAGCCCACAACGTTTCAGAGAGTGAAGCTAATGCAATATCCTCTTTAACAAGACAAGCTCTTTCAGGCACAAAGTAATTGTCATTCAAAATGACGCGCACTCCATCAGGAGAGCATCGTAATGTGGCTCTGAAATACTTGAGCATTTCAAGACCCACAATATTGTCTGGTATCTTTGGAGAAAGCAAAAACGGATATATAGCACTAAATTTATCAACATGAAATGCAACTGGTTGTGAGAGTGGGCTAAGGGAAGGTGTTCCATCGAAACCTATTGAAGTAATAGTTACGCCAGACAGGGGAGCCCTTGGAACCAATTGTCTAGACAAAGCGCTATGAGTAGCTCCTGTATCAACCATAAACCGTTCAAAACAACCCATAACATGTGCTGTAACATAGGGACCTGTCTGATCTAATGGAACTTCAACTGATTCCTTACCCCATCCTAGGCAATCCTATGCATGAGCTGAATCGTAAAGGTCGGGTTGTACATAATCAGACATTTGATACTGGTTTCATCTATCAAAAGTGTTAGGCCTATCCTGTGTTCGTACATTAGTGTCAAATCGAGCATGATCATTTGCGTTTCCTCTAGGCCCTGAGTAGCCAAAACGATTCCTCATTTGTCCCCGGCCTCGCGAGCCCTGTTGAGCTCCAACACTGGGCAATCGGACATCCAGTGACCAAATTGCTTACAATATGCACATTGATTAATAGCCAAATTTGCACGGGTATGAGGGGGATTAAAAGAAACACAGCCGCCACGATCATAGCCTCTAGAAGGCGGGCCATAAACTTGAGCTAACATAACCGTTTGTTTTTAAATCTTTCGATTTCTTATCTTCATTACCTTTCGCTTCTAATTCTTGACGCTCGTAATATTGAGCCATTGTTATAACAGATGCTGGAGAAGATGTAGTCCAAGAACTTTCACTGGCTTTTAAACGGCTAGCCATCCCTGGTAACAAATTCGTAACATATTTGTCGACAAACAGATGTCTGCCTGTATCATCGGTCAAAGACTGACCGCTAAAATCATGAAAGGCTTCTTCGAAATGTGTAAAGAAATCAGAAACCGATTTACCTACCTTTTGTTTACAAAATGCTAAAACAGTCAGGTCAATCTTTGTATGGGGGATAACTGTTTTAAGTTTAGTTAATATGGCTGCAGGGAGATCTAAAATTAACTGATGCGGCTTATGAGCGGGTTCCCTCCCCACATCCATTCGTTCTAGCTCTTTCCATTCTGCGCCAAAAGTGGCACGATCATTAATTCTACGAACGGTCCTCCACATATCCGGTGGTAATATTAACCCGAAAAATAAATCAATGTCACACAAAGTCATAGTACAGGAAATTATGGCGCCTTCAACTTCCTCATAGAAAGCGGCTGGATTTTTACGTGGATTGGGCATTGCTGCTTTAAGCGCCATTACATCTGCCCTATTCCAAGGAGTATACACCCAATTATAAATGAAATAACCCTTAGCATCAGCAGAATCCTTATTGTCATTGTCACCCGTTCCTTTACGAGGAACATACAAAGGCGCAGCTTCCCGCATGGGTTTCATATAGACCGCCATTTGCTTATCTGTCCCGAAGACAAGCGACTGTGACTCTCCGGTCTGATATTTCCATGCAACTTCGTCCGCGAGCTTTTTCTTCTCCTTCAAGTGAACCGCCTCAGTTAGTAATTTGACCAACCGTCTAATCGTGTCAGCCACCTGAGAGAAAACAAAAAGACAGTCACGCATATTTTTGCAATCAGATGCTACATCATCAGGTTCTAATTCTGGAGAGAATTTTCGAAACGCTTCAACGACTTCTACAGCAAACGTTTCAGTAAAATACAACTGCTTCCTTTCTGTCCACCCCTGTATACTAGCTAAAAGATCGGAAGTAGGATCAGTGCTACGTAATGCTTTACGAGCAGCCTGTCTGATATCAGTTGCACGTTGTACAGACAACATAGAACGGGTGATCCACGCCTTTCATTGATCCGAGTGTGAATCCACACCACCTTTGAAAGGAGCAGACGGAACGGTATATGGAGGTGAAGGTCAATCTAGTAATGAAAAATCATCTTGTAGATTATTAAGGACAGGATAGAGAGGCTGTCGGACAGGGTATTGGCCAGATACCTGCAATCTGTGTTCTTTTTCCTCTCTCTCTTTAAGCTCTTTCACTTCTTTCTTCCTCAACGCCAGCGCTTTCTCATACACATTCTTCCGCTGCTCTTTCTCAATCAAGGCTTGCTCACGCTTCGCTCGTTCACGCACTTCTTTCTCCCACATACGCAAACATTCAAACATATCACGTCTAGACTTCCGCTCAAACCCACATCACTCCACATACTCAATCTTTCGTAAATCAAATGACCCGTGCATTGGCCAACCTAACCCAGGATCCTTTTTGGTATATTTATTCCCCAATGGGCTGTACATTATGGAAGAAATACCATATTTAATATACATAACCCTATTAGGCGTCCCCTCTGGGGGAGCCGGTTGCGAGTCTTCAAGTCTAAGTCCGGTCCCATTACAAAAGCGGTACAAAAGGGGGTGGTGATGGACAGAGCATCTGAATCAATCAAACACTCACACCCAGTCAAAAGATCTGGGTTTAATCCATCACCATTCTTTAGCCCACTCTGCCACCCCAGTTCAGACATGGCTATATGCAAATCAGTCTGACCCTGTGCCTCATGGGAACAGTCCAGCCGGAACTGCCAAGCCATGTCTTCCCTGGACCGGAAACAAGCTTCCGAGGACCGGTTTCTGGCATTCCAGCCGTCTTCAGCCCGTCTTGATTGAATCCAGTGGCAAAGTGAGCAAGGGACTCACGTCTGAGCATACCCTGCCACACTTATGGCGGCTAAAAGCGGTACAAAAGGGGGTGGTGATGGACGGAGCATCTGAATCAATCAAACACTCACACCCAGTCAAAAGATCTCGGTTTAATCCATCACCGTTCTTAAGCCCACTCTGCCACCCCAGTTCAGACATGGCTATATGCAAATCAGTCTGACCCTGTGCCTCATGGGAACAGTCCAGCCCGAACTGCCAAGCCATGTCTCCCCTGGACCGGAAACAAGCTTCCGAGGACCGGTTTCTGGCATTCCAGCTCTCTTCAGCCCGGCTTGCTTGAATTCAGTGGCAAAGTGAGCAAGGGACTCACGTCTGAGCATACCCTGCCACACTTATGGCGGCCAAAAGCGGTACAAAAGGGGGTGGTGATGGACGATTACAAAAGCAGCACATCCTTCGAAGTGCGCTGAAAACAGGCATGTCAGAAATAATGTAAAATATACAATATTATACACCAAGTGGCACTTAAGGTACTTCTAGAATGATGCGCCATTCAAATTTGACTCATTTGAAGAAAAATCTCCATATTGCCTGCCTATATGGGTTGCAACTCATATATCATATCTTCCAAATACTTCATACAAATAAGACTAGTCTTTACCAAATACCAAATATGCCACGGTAAGTGTTCCTAAAACTACCTTACCATACAAGGGCATCCAAACCCATAATACGTGCCATAAAATGGCCCTTACCAATCATAGGGTGTCCAGGTTCCAACTGCCAAGTTCTAAATTTGACCAAACGGCCACTGCACAGAGAATCGAATGAAGAGATCTCAGTCGAAGACCGGCGCCACCTGCATGGTCAGATCGGAAAGAAGGGAAAAACGCCTTGGTTTGCCAAGACTCGGGTCTCCTCGGGCAATGATCGTCCGCAGCGAGATCCCAATCCTTCATCGCGACCACTCATTTGGGCATCCGAGTCACCGATGAGCCCCATGTGCTGGGCGCCAATTTGTCGGAGCAGGCCTCAGCCTGACCCACCAGTGCAAGGGGTTCACCCTTCTCTGCACAAGTCCGCAGACCAATAGGAAGAAGTTGGGACAGAAACTGAAATAGAAAAAGTAACGTTTATTACACCTCATGAGGAGGTGGTACGGTTCAAACAGTACCCTTCGGCATTGCAAGATGTAGCACCATGAGCTAAGAAAGCATGGTTTATTTATACCCGCACAGGGGCTCAAAAGAAGGCGGTACAAACACAAGAGCGCAGTTTATATACATAGAAGGTAAGATCGAGAGGCTCAATCGATCAGTGGGTGGAGCTAACAGTTTTGGGGGTCGACAAACACATTCCTATTTGGAACTAATCACTAACAGATGTGTACCCTACTTGACATGCACGAAAGTGGGGGATGCTCAATATAACTTGTTGCCGGGCAGATTTCAAGCGCCGTGGAGAGCAAGATAGGACAAAGCACATGGTCGACACGAGGCAGCACGGAGCAGACAAAATGGCTGTAGTGAATACAAAATGGAGTCCGCTAAATGTCAAGTTAACGGCTAGAACTAAGATGCTAAGATGTCTTCTGCTAATGCTTAATCCAATCGCTGTTAATTTACAACATGTGGAGATATTTTCTGAGTGCCATTGACGCATGGGATGTACAATAAATAAAACAAGAGGAAAAACAATTAAATAGCTTGTGTTTGCTGTATTGTATAAATAAAATAGCAACGGGTAGCATGAGAACTCACCCACAACAATCGCTGAGATATAAAGTTGATCGTTTTGAGCGAATCTACAGCACACCGGTTCGCACATCCGTTTTCTTTGAGCCATCATTGTGGCTGGGTTTTCATGCTATCGCAGACGCTCCGAGCCATCCCATGCGTCAGTTTCCCTCTGAAGCATCCCATGCATCAATAGTGCATTAGAAAATATTTCCACATCCATCCTACACAATACTGTTTCTTGAAATTATTACTTCTGGCACACATTTTTTCGCAGGAATGTGGGATTGGAAAAAAGCAGACAACATGTGAAAGGAGTGAAACAAAAGCCTACCAGTTTTTCTTCATCATAAGGAGTCAATATGTTTTTTGTATTCACCATTCATCCAATTGCATATGTGCCAGGCGAGCCATATCACGCCTGACACTTTTCAGGGAGTCAGAGATTTCAGCAAATAACCTCACCTTGTCATGACTTGTAGATTTGCTTTTACCATTATAAATATAAGCATAAAAAATCACAGTATGCATAATTATGTAGATGTCACATATGTCATGTGTGTCCCTGTAGTTTACACATTCCTGTACTGAACATTAGTGGTGTCTAGTGAGCTTTGAAAGTGCTTCAGGACTTTGTCCGTCCGCCATCCTAATGGACCCCCAAATACGGCTCACCTCCCAAGGAAACCTTGAACACTTTGGGGCAAAGAAAGTGTTTTTACAGGCAGAATTTCCTCCCCAAACATTGGTTAATAGACAGGCTGGTCAATTAATTGTAGTGTAGTTCCTAGTTTCCCACTAGGCCTGCGCATTGGAATAACATAAACAGTAGTATCGACGTGGAACTGCGGATATTCCAGGCCTCCACTGACTATGCTAAACTTAATTGGGTTGTGTTACCAACTAGCTCAGAGGTCACTGGAAACTTTCTTCTCTGCATGAGAGGTGATCAGCTTCCCTGGCACAGACAAGAAGGGGTTCAGCTTTCCAACAACCGTGCAACATGACAACTTTGCTCCTCAGATCAAGAGTCAATCTCTAGGGTCGTGTGAAACAATAGACATGTATTTCACTCAGTCAGTCTAGTGCAGTTTACTTTCACGAGATGTAGAGAATAGAGAGACGGGCGTTTGTCAATAAAAGGTTAACATTTATTGAACAGTCTTTCTTCTCGTACAAGAGAAATGTATTGCCACAATTGCAAGACTTGTTATTATAAAAAGTACGTACAGTAAGATAAGTATTGCGAAATAGAACTGTAAAAGCATTGATATGGTTTCTTAGCCATACAATGGTTTAAAAGTAATAAAACATATATACAGTCATATATACATTAGGCTAACATACTCAACTGGTGCTTCTAACTAAGCCTACCCCAGTGTGCCTGACCTAAGCTTAACACGTGGAAGGGGAGTAAGTAAGTAGCTTTAAGTTAAGTTGGTTTTGCCAAGGTTTGTTTCAAGAATTCTCGTCTAAGGGTTTAGTCAACACCATACCTCTGAATAGAATGATGGAGGATTGGTATCTCCTTCAGGGGTCTCTCTCGATATCCCAGTCACCCGCGAGGGTAGACCGGAAACGCCGGGGCTGGATTTCTCTGCACGAGAAAGGCAGCGGTCTCTTCAGCGCGTCGAGGAAGGAGGGGGGACAGCGTCCGCGGGCAGCTGGAATCTGCTGGATGTCTTCGCAGAGGACGGCTGTTCAGCTCCTTAAGCGTACTGCACCATAGTTCGCGCTTTAGCAGCGATAATGGTATCAGCAGCTTCACCACCACAGGGACAGCAGGCTGCAGCGACAGAGTGCTAGATTTACCAACACGGGGTCTTGCAGGCAGCTGGCATCAGCAACAGTAGCTCGCATTGCTTAAGGCAACATTGGTAATATTTATACCTGACAGGTGCCGGGTTTGACGCAAGTTTGCTGGACATAAGACGTCAATTAAAGATGTCACTGGGAAGTGATAGTTATCAGTTGCTCATTAGAGTTCCATTACTAATCAAAACACAGCAAGCGGGGATTTCCAGGTTTGCTGAATTTTTATCTTGTTGAAGAACTCGGAGTGTTATCTAGGAATATCAGATAGTGACTACTGCTCTGTCATTGCACTAATTGGTCGCAAAGGAAGTGGCAGAGAGAACTATGCTGGAATGTGGCTCTGTTCGTGTGAGGCCAGAGATGACTTTTCAGGAAATCGCATTTGAACGGTTATGCCAATATAGGGAATAAATGGATTTATAGCCGAATAGGGGCATAAGGTCACAGTATCGATCAGGAACCTAGATAAACACGCAACACCCACTCCACGATTTAATGTCCATCAAAATTACTAAAACTAAAGCAATTAGATGCATGTGTAACATTGCCCACCCCAAAATACATAAATGCATTCGAAATAGGCGTACTTGTAATACATGAATTTAGGTACTGTACGTTTTTTAAAGCATAGTAATCATTCAAAAAATTATTGCAGATGAAATCAATGAACGATTATGCAAAAAGAATTACACATGAAGTATCTCTGAAAGAAGAAAGGCGAGATAAATCATCACATAAAAATGCATTGTAATAACATGTGTGCTAGAGGCTGGTGTAATGTTGTTATGTCTCTAGATGTGTTTAGAAATAGAAGTGTGAAGCTTCTGTTCTCTAAGAATAGTTTTTACGTTAAGCAAAGAATTGTTCGTGCCAAAAAAGGTCAATATTAGAAAAATTGTCCAATTCAAAGAAAATAGATTTCCAAAGCTCTTGGCAGTTTTTGTTGATCAAAACTGAAGGCCGAATTCAGAGTTCATGGGAACGCTGTGTGTCGGAAAGCTTCTTAAAAGTTATTGTTTCTCTATGGGTGAGAACATCGTATCAGACAGGCTCTCAAAGAATTGGTCTACAAAATCAGGTGATAGTTCAACCAAATTAGATAGCGCTGTAACTTGGCAGGTGTGAGAATGATTGCTGTCATCGAAGGCAGGACCAGCAATGCTCACAGAACGTTGTACCTGGATGATGTTGCTTTTGTCACTCGCTCCACTGTTACCACTTGGCTGTAGTACAGGAGTCTCCACGAATGCCGTCATCAGGATTGGTAGCCGCTGGGGACAACACAATGCGTGAGCCGTTATTGGACTGAGCAAAGTATCGACGTCCATTGGTACTGCTGATGGAAGTGAAAGACAGATGTCCAACACGCATTCATCGCCGCAAAGCATACACCGTAGCACAGGTAAAATGCAATTTTGTCATATCGGTCTGAATGAAAGGAACCAGGTCATGTTTAGATCTCTCAGCCTGGCCAATCCAAGGACGTTAGTTATCCTGTCCCGGTAGCGCATTGCTAGGATTGTCTCTTCCATTCCCCAGGGAGCTATGTCTGAGCCGAGGCTTGCCATAACGAAGCAGGATGGTCAAAAATAGAATCCCTGCGACGAGTCCCAAAAATAATGGTATGCCGCCAAAAATGGAGTGCACAAAATTAGGAAAAATTGCCTGGAAGGGTGTTAGCAGTCCCGTAAAGACTGTCTTAAATATGCCTGGGATGCTTGTTGCACTAGACATGTTAAGGAGTTGGCCGAACATTTCTACGAAATGCACGGGGCAATTTGTTGATAAAAGGTCATGAACTTCAGTAGCTGTCCTTGCAACTAGAAGATCATACGTCTCTTTAGATGACGTTATAGGCACTGTTGTCTGTAAAAGTACAGATTTCATTTTGCTTAATGTATCAATTCGTATAGAATAGAGATTTAGACGAGGCCAGATGGGAGTCACTATGTCTGGAGGCCCACTCGGAAACAATGCTTGCATACAGCATTTGATACGCTGTAAGGATATTAATCCGTTTGCCGTGTGCTAGTTCTCGTTCATTTGCTAATGCGATTTGCACTGCTTTCACAGTTCTTTCTGTGGTACTGAATGCTTTTTCTGCTTGTGTGTACAAGTGAGATTTAATTGAAATAGGTACCTTTTCTCCCTCATTAGAGGTTAGGTAGGTGAATCCGCATCTTCCTGGGATGACTCGGATTACAAGATCGATCGTGTTGTCACGTGTATCTAATTTTGTTTTTGCTAACATGTCTGTTTGCAGGGATCTCAAAATTTCTGTGTGTTTTTGAGTCCAATTGATCTGTTTAAAATCAGGTTTAATTAGTTCGTAGAGAGGTTTAACCCTCTCTGCGTAATTTAGAATGTAAGTTCTTCCGAAATTCAGAAAACCTAGAATGGATTGTAAATTCTTCAGCGTTTTTGGAGCTTGGAGTACAGCGCACTTCTCTAAGAAGTTGTCCGCTAGGCTTTTCCCTTCACTTGATAATTCGTACCCTAAAAACAGTACTGTCAGATGGGCACTTCGAGACTTTTTAAAGTTGAATTTGTAACCCTCTGCTGCGAACCCAAGTATAATGGTGTTCACTCTTTTCAAGTGAGTATCCAAGTCGTCGTCTGTGAGATAAATATCATCTACGTAAGATAATGCTTCATCATCATAGATTTGTTGTAACTCTGTTACCCTAGCTGAGAATAGTCCTGAGCTGTTCTTGAACCCCTGTGGGAGTCGACAGAGAAAGCGGTCAAATATCTGCTTTCTGGTGCAATGTTTTGACAAAAGAAACCATTAGAAATGTCTAATGCCGTTTTATATTTTTTCCTAACTATGTTATTCATTAGGGCTGCACTATGCGAGTTTTGTACTGCAAAGGTTTTGCAACATGTATTAAGGTGTCTGTAGTCCAAAACTAGACGATATGAATTGTCTGGCTTGGAGACAGGAAACAAAGGATTGTTCATTTGAGAGGTGCATGTTTCAATCACCCCCTGGTATTCAAGTTGATCTAAGATCTCCCTGACTTGTTTTTTAGCTTCTTGCTTTATGGTATACTGCCATTAGGCAGTTGGTTCACTTTTCAATTGGATTTTGTGAGGAGGTGAATCCTCATCCCATCCTACATGATTTTTATACAATGCAGGTGCCTGGGCTACTGCCCATTTCCTTGCATATGTGTATTTTTTGTGAATCGGAATGTGATTCGAGAAGGCAGGCATAATCACTTCTTCGCCACGAGGGCACTCCCTGACAAACTCTGGGGGCCAATCTTTTTCAGCTAACAAAATATCATAGCCTTTTGAGAGCGTATCCCAAAATAGACCCTTAATTTTCCTAGTCTTATCACCCTCTATACGCAATGTTATTTCATATATTTTATGGGGCTCGCTAAGTCTGGCGTCAGCAGTTTCAACCTGAATGTATTCATTCGTGTCCACTGTCTCCAGATGACTCATCAAGATCTTGCGCGCTATACTGATTTCTGCTGCACTGTCCAACATTGTCAATGCCCACTCCCCGTTTTTCAACTGTGTCCTCAGTATTCTCTGCATGGTTGATTACTCTAATACTGGCTACCTTCTTTTTCTGAAATTGAGATTTTTTACTCTGAGCAGGTTCCTTGTCTTTGGACTTGGTGTGCTCTCCTGGGTCTGACCGTCCTCTTCTTTCTGAATTCTGTGGAAAAGATCGAGAGGGACGTGTATCAATACTTTGATACCTATCAGGTTTTTTCAGATTATCCCTATTTCTAAGGTTATATCTTTTCTCAGAGGGCTCCTCCTGGGGAGACTGGCGTTCTCGAGTCGGAGTTCTTTCCCTCCGTCGAGGAGACCTTCCTCTGGACTGGAAAACTTTTTCCTTGGGAGTGGATTGTTTATTTCCATCCCAGCTCTTTTTAGGAGTATTTAAATTATTTTTAATAAATAATTTTTCAGGATTTTCGAGCAGTTGGGGCTTTACTGGTTTCCCACCCAAGCTGTCTCTACCTAATTCTTCATAGCATTTTTCTATGATTTTTGCAAGCTCAACAGGATCTTTTATATCTGTTTCCTTCAACTTCTGGCGGATCGCCACAGATGCTGCTTCTCCTTTAATGTTGGCTAATAATATAGCCGTGACCTGCTTGAAGTCTTTCAGTAATTTCATAGCTAGATTTAAAGCGGGCTCTGGACCGAATTCATTTTGAATCTGTTTTAGCACTTCTGGTATTACCGCCATAGACGGAACACCGTGTGTTTTTGTGTAAATGGAAGCAAAGACTGTACCCCAAGTGTCACAGTCCTCCACGTGTGGTGCGATCCCCATAGGAAGGCAGATGGTCAAGATTCTGTGTTTCTCAATAGGGGTAGTATCAGGAAATACTGCCTCTATTTGAGTGATTTTCTGTGCTAACCAGAAAGGAATTTGTTCCCGTTTTACGGGTGTTTTACCAAGACATGACTGTATGTTCTGTGGTGTAATTTTATTTGTGTTCCCCTGATGAGGGGTCAGCTGTGGTGTATTAACAGCTGGCTGGACTGTTGCAGTCCGCATTACATATTGGACTAATTGCCTATGTATTTTTATTAATGTGTTTAGCTGTACTAACAGCTCTTCTCTAGACATTTTTACAATGTCAGGATGTGGTGTGTAGCTGGCTAGAACCGGCCACGTGGCTCCTGGTCTACCTAGTGGACCGAGCCTGGTAATGTGATCATTGTGTTTTAGGGCGCCATTAAACCAGAGCAGGTGCTCTTGAAATTTAAGTGGAATTTCAATCTCCTCGAAAGGAGCGTACTCTTCCGGAGGTTTCTCTATTTTGTAATAGTGAAACTCTTTTGTTCTAGCGTTTACCGCTGGAAAGTTTATCCATGAATAGAATACCTCTGTCTGCCGATACTCGTGAGCCTCTATCACGAAAATTACTGTACCACCTTGTGGTGTCAGTCCGTTATCTATAAGTTTTAACATTATAGATCTTCTTAAGTGGACCGGGATGATAATAGCATCCGGGTCTGTGTATTCGGGACCCTGCTGAGTCGCATCTGCTGCGGCCCCAGTGTTTCCGTTATTTTCTGGCATTGTAAAAATGCGAGGTTTGCAGAGTAGGTCTCCAAGGAGACAAAGATTAGGTGCACAATATTTTGGAACACTGTATCCTTCAACGTTGAATAAACCAGAGCTTTACATAGGAATCTCTTCCTACTAAGGTCGGGCGGATTTTAACCTTTCACCCACTCCAGACGTCTATTGGAGTATTTACGGGAGAAAGGGGTGTGAAATATGCACAACTGAGTTACTCTAAAAGTCTTGCGTTAGTTTATCACCTTACCAAACGTTAGGGCGCCATGTAGTGTAGTTCCTAGTTTCCCACTAGGCCCTGCGCATTGGAATAACATAAACAGTAGTATCGACGTGAAACTGCGGATATTCCAGGCCTCCACTGACAGTGCTAAACTTAATTGGGTTGTGTTACCAACTAGCTCAGAGGTCACTGGAAACTTTCTTCTCTGCATGGGAGGTGATCAGCTTCCCTGGCACAGACAAGAAGGGATTCAGCTTTCCAACAACCGTGCAACATGACAACTTTGCTCCTCAGATCAAGAGTCAATCTCTAGGGTCGTGTGAAACAATAGACATGTATTTCACTCAGTCAGTCTAGTGCAGTTTACTTTCACGAGATGTAGAGAATAGAGAGACGGGCGTTTGTCAATAAAAGGTTAACATTTATTGAACAGTCTTTCTTCTCGTACAAGAGAAATGTATTGCCACAATTGCAAGACTTGTTATTATAAAAAGTACGTACAGTAAGATAAGTATTGCGAAATAGAACTGTAAAAGCATTGATATGGTTTCTTAGCCATACAATGGTTTAAAAGTAATAAAACATATATACAGTCATATATACATTAGGCTAACATACTCAACTGGTGCTTCTAACTAAGCCTACCCCAGTGTGCCTGACCTAAGCCTAACACGTGGAAGGGGAGTAAGTAAGTAGCTTTAAGTTAAGTTGGTTTTGCCAAGGTTTGTTTCAAGAATTCTCGTCTAAGGGTTTAGTCAACACCATACCTCTGAATAGAATGATGGAGGATTGGTATCTCCTTCAGGGGTCTCTCTCGATATCCCAGTCACCCTCGAGGGTAGACCGGAAACGCCGGGGCTGGATTTCTCTGCACGAGAAAGGCAGCGGGTCTCTTCAGCGCGTCGAGGAAGGAGGGGGGACAGCGTCCGTGGGCAGCTGGAATCTGCTGGATGTCTTCGCAGAGGACGGCTGTTCAGCTCCTTAAGCGTACTGCACCATAGTTCGCGCTTTAGCAGCGATAATGGTATCAGCAGCTTCACCACCACAGGGACAGCAGGCTGCAGCGACAGAGTGCTAGATTTACCAACACGGGGTCTTGCAAGCAGCTGGCATCAGCAACAGTAGCTCGCATTGCTTAAGGCAACGTTGGTAATATTTATACCTGACAGGTGCCGGGTTTGACGCAAGTTTGCTGGACATAAGACGTCAATTAAAGATGTCACTAGGAAGTGATAGTTATCAGTTGCTCATTAGAGTTCCATTACTAATCAAAACACAGCAAGCGGGGATTTCCAGGTTTGCTGAGTTTTTATCTTGTTGAAGAACTCGGAGTGTTATCTAGGAATATCAGATAGTGACTACTTCTCTGTCATTGCACTAATTGGTCGCAAAGGAAGTGGCAGAGAGAACTATGCTGGAATGTGGCTCTGTTCGTGTGAGGCCAGAGATGACTTTTCAGGAAATCGCATTTGAACGGTTATGCCAATATAGGGAATAAATGGATTTATAGCCGAATAGGGGCATAAGGTCACAGTATCGATCAGGAACCTAGATAAACACGCAACATAATATGAGTGTGCAATATGATATTGCCTCAAATAATTTTTCTAGCTATTTACGGATGTTTATTTACTTCTAACTTCCACTTACTTACGTTTCCATCCTGTCTCATTCCGGTGAATTCTCTGTTGCATAATATGATTGAGAAAAGGAAGGAGCAAGATGGCAAACTGTAAAATCACAAAGATCTGACAATCTTAGGTGTTATCAGTCGCGCTATCTATCAACTTTCAAAAGGTCTTATAGGCCAAGGGACTGACGGTTTATGAGTTTGGCAAGTACACCGTCAGCCCACAGGCAAGGAAGCAGCATGCTTCGGCTCTAGGAGAGAGCCTGAAGCCAATGCTGGCCGCACTTCTGCGTCGCCAGCATACCTGCTGGCGATGCAGCAGTGCGGCAAGCATTGCTGCTATGCACCATCTCCTGCAGGGCAAACAGTACAAGCACCGACATGAACGGCATAAGGGGCATATCATGTGCCTCGGTCACATGGCCTTGTTTGCCCTGTGGCCCTTTTCTGTGGCCCTTTACCTGCCTTTTCACTGAGCTTTTCATGGTGGTTTCACCAGCATAAAAAGGTCTGCGGAAAGGAAGGCCGAAATACCCACAACAGTGCCGATGTAGGCACTGCCGCTGTCCACACCGCTGCTGCTGGGGGACCACTGATCTTGGTGGTGGCAGCAGTCTTGTGGGGGTCAACCCAAAGTCAAAGTCGTAATTAGGCCCTAAGTTACTAAATGTACACCCAGGTTATTGAGATCTAACACGTGAGTCAGTAGGCATTTCCTACAGGTTCATGACAAAAGTAATGATGGCAATGCGAAAAAGCTGCATTTGTATAGTCAGTCAGTCAGTCAGTCAGTCAGTGCATTTGTATAGAGGATGAAGTGCTTCCTAATGTGGCATAAAGTAAAAGACAAATCTGCAAGTGCCCAATGATACCAAACAATAAAATCTTCAACCTAAGCAGGGAAAACTCACTGAAAAAATCAGTTTTGAAATGTCACATAAATGCAATCATAATTGTGATCCCAAATATTGTCTTTGTTATTTCATACATTTCATAGATGAGTGCCGGGCTCAATGTCCCCCATTGCAAGGAGTACGCCGCCCCTCCCAGATGTCTGAGTTGGTGTAGATTGGGGCATGAAGAGGATGCTTGGTCGAGACCGGGAGCACATCTGATTGTTTCCACCTGGGTTTCAGCTGAGATCAGCCCGGGCCGGCCGTGCGGCTGAAACCGGTAGTGCACCAGACTGATTTTACCATTATAAATATAAGCATAAAAAATCACAGTATGCATAATTCTGTAGATGTCACATATGTCATGTGTGTCCCTGTAGTTTACACATTCCTGTACTAAACATTAGTGGTGTCTAGTGAGCTTTGAAAGTGCTTCAGGTCTTTGTCCGTCCGCCATCCTAATGGACCCCCAAATACGGCTCTCCTCCCAAGGAAACCTTGAACACTTTGGGGCAAAGAAAGTGTTTTTACAGGCAGAATTTCCTCCCCAAAAATTGGTTAATAGACAGGCTGGTCAATTAATATGAGTGTGCAATATGATATTGCCTCAAATCATTTTTCTAGCTATTTACGGATGTTTATTTACTTCTAACTTCCACTTACTTATGTTTCCATCCTGTCTCATTCCGGTGAATTCTCTGTTGCATAATATGATTGAGAAAAGGAAGGAGCAAGATGGCAAACTGTAAAATCACAAAGATCTGACAATCTTAAATGTTATCAGTCGCGCTATCTGTCAACTTTCAAAAGGTCTTATAGGCCAAGGGACTGACGGTTTATGAGTTTGGCAAGTACACCGTCAGCCCACAGGCAAGGAAGCAGCATGCTTCGGCTCTAGGAGAGAGCCTGAAGCCAATGCTGGCCGCACTTCTGCGTCGCCAGCATACTTGCTGGCGATGCAGCAGTGCGGCAAGCATTGCTGCTATGCACCATCTCCTGCAGGGCAAACAGTACAAGCACCGACATGAACGGCATAAGGGGCATAACATGTGCCTCGGTCACATGGCCTTGTTTGCCCTGTGGCCCTTTTCTGTGGCCCTTTACCTGCCTTTTCACTGAGCTTTTCATGGTGGTTTCACAAGCATAAAAAGGTCTGCGGAAAGGAAGGCCGAAATACCCACAACAGTGCCGATGTAGGCACTGCCGCTGTCCACACCGCTGCTGCTGGGGGACCACTGATCTTGGTGGTGGCAGCGGTCTTGTGGTGGTCAACCCAAAGTCAAAGTCATAATTAGGCCCTAAGTTACTAAATGTACACCCAGGTTATTGAGATCTAACACGTGAGTCAGTAAGCATTTCTTACAGGTTCATGACATCAGTAATGATGGCAATGCGAAAAAGCTGCATTTGTATAGTCAGTCAGTCAGTCAGTCAGTCAGTGCATTTGTATAGAGGATGAAGTGCTTCCTAATGTGGCATAAAGTAAAAGACAAATCTGCAAGTGCCCAATGATACCAAACAATCAAATCTTCAACCTAAGCAGGGAAAACTCACTGAAAAAATCAGTTTTGAAATGTCACATAAATGCAATCATAATTGTGATCCCAAATATTGTCTTTGTTATTTCATACATTTCATAGATGAGTGCCGGGTTCAATGTCCCCCATTGCAAGGAGTACGCCGCCCCTCCCAGATGTCTGAGTGGGTGTAGATTGGGGCATGAAGAGGATGCTTGGTCGAGACCGGGAGCACATCTGATTGTTTCCACCTGGGTTTCAGCTGAGATCAGCCCGGGCCGGCCGTGCGGCTGAAACCGGTAGTGCACCAGACTGAATCGAATTTTGCCTGGAATTCGATTGATGCCAGCCTGGGCTGCTCTGTTGAGACTGGGAGCACACCTAACTAATTTTGTCTGAGACGCACCTTTGACTACACAGGGGCAAGTGGTGAGATCGGAGGCCTCGTTGCACGCGTCCCTGTAGCATGACTCTGCCCCTCATGGAGCACTGATGGGAAATTGATTGAATTGAAGCAACTGCCAGCTCATGACCATGAGCGGTTTGGCTTATTTTCTGCCTACGTGTGGGCTTGAAACATGCTGGTATTTACGCTGAGGTAAGTGTTGAGATTATTTATTATTTATTATTTATTATTTATTTAATGGTTTTATAAAGCGCGTAGTAACTCAGAGAGCATCCCAGCGCTAACCTGCTTCTCCAGGGGTTTCTGCGTCTGACGGGATTATGTTTGCGGGAAAAGGAGAGTCTTTAAAGTTTTCCTGAACTGGAGGTGGTTCAGTTCTATCCTAAGTCTCCGTGGTAGGTGGTTCCAATGTTGGCTGTGTGGACCGAGAAACGACGGCCACCGGTCTTGGCCTTTTTGACTCTGGGAACCGAAATCAGATTTTCTCCACTAGAGCGGAGATCTCTCTCCGCCTTGTAGGGGATTAGGAGTTCTTTGAGAAAGTGGGGGCCGTTATTATTGAGGATTTTATGGGCCAAGCAGAGGGCCTTAAAGACCACCCTTTCTCTGACTGGGAGCCAGTGGAGAGACTTAAGCGCTGGCCTGGCAGAGGATCTTGCCGGTGTGCCCGTAAGTAGGCGGGTGGCGGCATTTTGGACTTTCTGCAGAGTGTTAAGGGTGGCTTCAGGAGCTCCCAGGTAGATGGCGTTACAGTAGTCCAATCTTGCCAGAATTAGACCCTGAATGAGGAGCCTCCTTGCAGTTTCGGGGAGCAAGGGGAAGATCTTCCTGCAGGCTCTGAGAAGACCAAAGCATGTCCCTGCAGTCCTTTTTGCCTGAGTTCTAAAGCTCATGGTCTTCTCGATCCACACACCTAGGCTCTTGATCTCGTCATTGGGTGTGGGAGGGTCACCTAGGCAGCTAGGCCAAAGGTGAAGTGGCAGTGAGGACCCCTTGTGGCCCATCAAGAGTATCTCAGTCTTAGACCCGTTCAATTTCAGCGATGAAAGATTCATCCATTGGTGGACTTCGGATAGGCAGCTGTGAAGATCAGAGGGGGCTTGGTGGGGGTGTGAAAGGGTTACGACCAACTGGGTGTCGTCGGCGTAGTTAATAACTGACACGCCGAACGAGCTGACCCTCTTTTCCAGTGGGGTCATGTACACATTGAATAACGTAGGGCTCAAGGAAGAGCCCTGCGGTACTCCACATCGGAGGGGGATGAAGGGTGAGTGGCTTTCATTTTCCCGTACCTGAAAGGAACGTTCTGATAAGAAGGATTTTAGCCACTTCAAGGCCATGCCTTTCAGTCCAACTTCTCCCAGTCGGTGGATTAGGGTGAGGTGGTCTACAGTTTCGAAGGCCGCACTGTGGTCCAGGAGGATCACTGCCACTGATCCTCCCGTGTCCAAAATGCTTCTGGCCGTCTCCACTGCTGCCAGGAGGGCGATGTCCGTGCCCTGACCTGGACAAAACCCTGTCTGGGAGATACCTAGTAGGTTGTTGCTCTCTAGGTAGAGTGATAACTGCTTGTTCACCAGCTTCTCCACGATCTTGCTGTTTCCTGGGAGAAGGGAGATGGGCCTATAGTTGGAGAGGTCCTGTGGGTCTAGGGAGGGTTTTTTTAAAAGGCCTTTAACTGCTGCCACTTTCCAGCTAGGGGGGACTATGCCCTCTGAAAGGGAGGAGTTGATTAGAGCCGTGAGGGGAGGGATAATGGTGCGCGACACCTTTTTCAGGAAGCGAAGGGGTGCAGGGTCGAGGGGGGAGCCGCTTTTAATTGAGGCCAAGGTTGCCCCTACCTCTTCCGTTGTTACAGGGCCAAAAACGTCCAGGAAGGGTTGAAGGCTGGCCGACGGCGGGGGAGATCGTCTATCAGGGGGATCTCTCTCTTGCTGGGTCTGCCGCCTGCACACAAGTTGACAATGCCCATAATCCAGAGACTTGCATACAATTGTTGGGGAATTCACTTGGGGATTCCCATTCCTAATGAGCTCACAGGCAGCAGTTACCCTGATGCCTAGCAAAATGGTGGCCACGTCAATAAAGCTATACCAATGAGGAGGGGTCTGCTTTTACCCGCTGTTAAGCAGGAAGAGACACGGACCAACCCAGGAAGCAAACGACAGAGGAAGTGGAAAAAGACTAAGTATTCCATCACATATAGAAACTGAAACAGGTCTATTCCTATAGTGGTCCATCTAATTGAAAGGGACATAGAACTACCTTGCAGGTTCTGCTAACTGATACAAATGCCATCTTGGACTGACTACTTCACAATGGATTAGCCCCTAGACATTGCTAGACATCACTCTTTGGCTTATTTCTCCACAAGTACAGTTGAGAATTTTTATTCTGACCTAGCTCCTCATCTATCACACATTTTTCAGCTGGGCATTCGCCTCTCAGATTTGAGATAACCCATACTACACCATACCTCTCCTTTCCCTCTTCCCCTAAGCAGTCACCTGCACCCCCTGTGTTCCAACACCTCCTCCCCATCTCATGCCTACCGTCAATCTATCCAAGCTCATACCCAGTCACAGCTTAAGCCCCCGTAACTGTCCCAATCTCACAACCGCGCCTACCGCAGCATACCACTCCATCCCTATGAATAAGCGCCAGCCCCATCATGGAATGCAAAGGCCTACATACTTACACCATTAATAACCCCCCCAACCTATCAAAAAAAGCCACCAAATGCTTCAAACACATTTTATTAAAATCACACCCCGAAACCCCTATCTCAGACCCCTACTTCTCAACTAATAAAGGACACATAACCCCAACATTATTTTTTACACCAAAAGAAGAGCACAATGGAGGAAAGCCTTCCTCGCCCTGTTCGTGATCTGCTCCACTAGGAAAACAGAGCATGGGTTCACAATATATATCTCCCCCTTCCCAGTCTACAATGCCGCAGCTACAATCACCATATATCACGGTGGGATCATCCTCATGCAATCATCGGAACGTACCTTAATCTTACTGGATAACATCTTTTCCATCATCATGGAAAACATTGTAAAACCTTACCCCCTCCCAAGTGGATCCCACCCCCAGCACACCACCTAACTCTCCCCCTGATTCTCCATCCAGATACTCTCATTCGATAACACCATCTAAATTCAGACCCATTCCCAATGCTACCCGCAACTCCTCTCTTGACTCCCCTACAAGATACTCCCCTCTTATTACACTGCCAGCATTTACACCCATTCCAGATCCATTAATAACCTCTGGATAGCACGAACATCCCCTCAATCCCAACCCTTCTCCTTGCAAAACCAATATCCCCACAGCTCCAGTGACTCCTCACATCCCTGTGATCTATACATCCACTCCACCTCCCCCTGCTCCAGATAAGCAACTGAGCAAGATGCAACACAACGACCCAGACTACTCATACCACCTACCTGACATAAGCTCACCTCCCTTACCCAAAATTCAATCACTAAGCATGCTATCACCCATACCAGACCCAAGACTTGACGAGATCTTACTCTTTTTAATGCAAGTCCAAGAGGACCTCAAAGCTCTATTTGATCTGAATCGTCACCCACCCTTGACCAACAGATCTGAACAAGAAACCTGGACAAACATCCCTACTAACTGTAGTACTGAAGATACTGGACCCGTGTTATAAACATCGTCGTATCATGACGATTTTGGTATCAGTAGACCGGTAATGACTGAGATACTATGCACAAGCATTTCCGTCATGTTCGAGTGACAAAATCACCCCGAAATCGGAGTTTCCGTCTCGAACCCTCGGGTTCCATTTTGTGAGCGGCAGCCATTTTGTGATTGCCCTCACCTAGGCTATATGACTGAAGCCGAGATCGAGTCAGAAGGACACGTATACCTTTCGCTGACTCCTCAGTGACCTGGGCGAGCTGAGTCCACCGCCTGAAGCCAAACCTGTTCGACCAGGTCCTTTCCCAGTGGCCGAATGAGATTAGCATCCAGGTGCGCATGTCGTAAACCTTTTCATCGTATACAAACTGTGTCTAATCTCACACACACCTGTCTCTGTTTCTTTCTTTATGACTTGCTTTACGATGAGGAGGTGCCCGTTTTTATTAGGGGTCCGTCGATATCTGATGGAAACACTGGGCCTTGCCGGATATTTAATTGTGGGCTGAGCAAACTGAAATATGGGCTTGTCATAATGACTCTGCTTTTTCTTTGTAGTGGAAATATGTGAATGGTCAACTGTAAAATAAGGAATGTTGCCTAAAGCATAATATTTTGTATAAAAGAAGAAGGATGGCTTTGTAAGATTGAGCAGTCTCCTGAGAATATACACGTTGTTGTACTTCTAGGATACCTGTTACTGGCTGCAGCTAATAAATACGATCTTTGACTTCACCTAGAAGACTCTGTGTTTCTGTAGTCCAAAACAGGAGAACTCGAAGTCTTCGGGTGTTGTGCTTCAGTTGACGCGTCCAACGTGGGGCGATTTCAGCAGTACCGGTCCAAGCCAGAGGTTCGTGAGGAGCTTCGTGTGAAAATTCTGGAGAAAGGCCGCCACTTCATCGACCCCTGTATATCGACGTGGTCCGAAAGTCTTTGCTGCGAGGTTCCCCGCTTCCCGACGGCTACGAAGGACTGCTGCCCTGACTATCGCCCTGTTTTGGACCATTGATGATTGGTAGAGCGAAACGTTAGACGAGTCTTCTGGTGACGTCATCGATTTCTTCAGTTAAGTATGAGTGGAGCGTCTCCCAGTCCTTAGTTTGATTCTTAGTTTGGTATCCTTTTTGGATCGCTTTGATTTGGAATTTGCAAATCCCAAAGCCGAAGGACTCGTGTATTCGCGAGACTATCGTATTCGATAATCCTTTGAAGTTTGAAGCTAGACTAGAGAGCGAAGATGCCTGGTCTTAGCAGACTTGGAAATATGTTTTGTCTTGGCTGTAATAAGGATTCCCGATTGGAGGACTCGTGTCCGGTTCCTCCGATTGGAACTCCAACGTATGAACTCTATGTGAAGCATGGCGTAGGCCCTATCTCATATAATAAAGTATGGATCCGAAACACCAGGAAAAATGGTGTTTTAAAATGGCCCCAATATGGTAGTTTTGATACAGAGATTTTGGATAATTTGGAGGTTAAACTTTTTAAGAAGAAAGCCCGGCCGGCAATGTTTGACTCTTTTTGCATATGGCGCAAAGAAGCCAAACAGAGAGAAATGAAGTTAGCGAAGAAAAATAAACGAGAACGAGGTAGGTCTATGGTACAAGCAGCGGTTGCGTTTAGGGATAATGAGGAAGAGCAAGAACGCGAACAAATGCTTAGGGTGAAGAAGTTAGCGATAGACAGATGCTACCCAGTTTTGCCGCACAAAGAACAGGAAGGAAGGGAAGATCTTGAGAAAGATCCTTTAATGTCACATCTTTTGAATTCACCACCCCCTTAAGCACAAAGTGCTACGGCACCACCGCCACCAGTTGTGATTGCACAACCCCCAGTTGTTGTGCCACCTGTGATTCCACCACAGCCAGCTCCTTTTCCGTTGGCTACTCTTCCTTTGGCGCAGCCTCCTCAGGGGCCGCCACCTTTGTCTCCTTCTTCGTCTGCTACTTCAACGCCTGTTCTTAATGTTTCCTCCACTTCGACTTTGACTTCTTCTTTTGCTACTGTTCCGTCTTCTTTTATTCTTTCACCTTCTCCTTCTGTTAGACAACGAATGACTACTGCAGTTACTGGTTTCTTTTCTCCTTTGTTGGGACAGATGGGTATGTCCCCTGTTGTTGAGCGTAGACAGTCACGGAGTCGGTTGCCAAATATGGATGAGTGTGCGATTTTGGACCATATGGTGCGTAAATGGATTGCGTACGATATGCGGTATGATCTTGAGGGTATTATGCACGTCTTCCTTCAATGGGAAGCACCGAAGCAGCGGTACGTTTTCGATACGATGTGTGCTTTCCTTGTTGAGAAATGGGAAGAGGAAGTAGGACAAGCTCCTGACAAATTATATAGTGTACGTTCCGAGTTTGCGAAGGGAACGATTGTGAGTCCATCTGATATTGAGAAAGCAGTTGCGATGTTGTTGTCATTTAGGAAAGTGTCTCCTTCTCGACAGTTGTTTGAGTCTGATTCTTCAGTTGGGAGAAAGGCACAGCAATATCGGATGAGAGAAGTTCCTCCGGTGTAGAAGGAGGAAGTGGCTGCTGGTCCAGGTAATGTTCCGCCAGCTGTACCGGCTCATTTTCAGCGTGTTTGGGTACATGTTCCGTGGAAACGTGCTGAAGTTTTAACTATTAAGCAGTCTTTGCCCGATCCACGCAAAAATCCAGCAGGGTACTATAAAGAGTTGACTCAAACTGTGAGTTCGTGTATTATGAATTTGGCGGACATCGACATGTTGTTTGGCAATGTTGTTCCACAACCTATTTGGAGTAAGATTCGTCATAAGGATCATTCGGATGAGTTAGGTGATACATGGGTTAATCTTAGGGACGCCGACATTAGACAAGTAGGCGGTGCTAAGCCTGAGGATTTGATTACTGAACTTCCTGAGAAAATTATTACGTATATAAAGACTTTAATGCCCGACTTGCGTGTCAATTGGGACAAGTTGTCTCCATGTAAGCAGAAGAACGACGAAACAGTGTCTGATTTTTTCACGAGGTTTGAAGAGACCTTCGTAGATCATAGTGGTCAGGATATGGCTACGGAGGGTGGTCAGAGATTGTTTGTTGACAAGTTTGTACATAATTTGCTTCCTGAATTGTGCAATAAGTTGAAGGATTCTGAAAGTGCTTGGGCTGTTTCTACGTCAGCCCAAATTTTGGCTACTGCCCAGTACTATCAGAATAGGCGCAAAGATGAGTTAGAGAAAGTGGATAAGAAGAGTAAGGAATTGAAGACTTAAGTTCTTCTACAGCAAGCTTATCCACCTCGTATTACTAGTCAGCGCGATTATCAGCAGCCTCAGCAGTATTCGAGAAACTCGCAAAGAAACAAGTCTTCTCAACAGCGTTTTCCGTATGGGCCTAATCAGTGTGCATATTGTAAAGAAGAGGGTCATTACAAGAATAGTTGTCCGGTTCTGTTACAACGCACAAATAGTGCTTCTGGTGTGAGAGGTAGAGGTGCTCAACAAGTGCCTAGAGGTAGAGGTCGTGGACAGACTGTACATCCTTTGCCTCCGCAGAACCCGATGAATAGTTTTGATCAACAGCAAAGTTCGTCAGGTAGGACAACACAGTACTATGTGGATGATTACTATGTTGAAGGTGATGAAGCAATTGGTCATGATTGTTAGGACAGCCATGGACAAAGAGAGGGAGTTGTTTCAGTTCCAGTAGATCAGAGTGGACCTATGTTGAGGTGATTATATCAGGTGTGTCAGAACCTTTTCTGTTGGATACTGGTGCTACAAAGAGTTCTATTATGCATTCTAAACTCCCTGGTGCACCTTTGTCTGGCTTTGATAATGTTTCTGTAGGTTTTTCTGGCGCCCCCGTTACGAATCCGATCTCTGCTCCATTGTCTCTTTCTGTTGGTCCATGTAAGATCGAAGCACCCCTTCTTTTGACCACAGGTTGTAATGAGAACTTGTTGGGATTGGATTTGTTAAAGAGATTGTATGCGACATTGTATTGTTCTCCATCAGGAGTACATCTTACTTTAGGTAAGAGAGTGATCTCTCCAATGTACGTGTCGAAAGATTGCCTTCCATCTGAATTGTCTCTCTTACCAGATTCATTGTGGGCTACTGGTCCGAATGATGTGGGTCTATTGGACATTCCTCCATATGTCGTGACACTGAAGGCGAATGCTAAGTTACCGCGCATTCCGCAATATCGCATCTCCAGTGATGGTGAACGTGCACTTTTAGCGCTCATTTATGATCTGATTGAAAAGGGTGTCATTGAGGAAACGAGAGGTAACGTGTGCAATAGTCCTGTTTTGCCTGTTCTGAAGAGAACTGATCCTTCACAGCCTCCTGTATATAGGTTTGTCATTGATCTTCGCGAAGTGAACAAAATTGTTGTTCCACAATTTCCCGTTGTGCCCGACATTACAGCCTTATTGACTCTGATTCCAGCTTCTGCCACATGGTTTTCGGTGATTGACTTGAAGAATGCTTTCTTCAGCATCCCGAGTGCCATGGAGAGTAGGGACATTTTTGGATTCTCTTTAGGAGGTCGCAGTTTTCGCTTTAAACGCGCTCCTCAAGGCTATTGCGAGAGTCCATCGATCTATAGTCAAGCTTTGAAGTCACAACTTGATCTGTTGATTTCACCTGATGGTGCAGCCCTTATTCAATACGTAGATGATTTATTAGTTGCTGCCGACACTGAGGAGATTTGCAGGGAAGCCACTTTGTCATTACTACATCACTTGTCTGAATGTCTTCACAAAGTTTCTCTCTCTAAGTTGCAATTTTGTCGACAAGAAGTAACCTACTTAGGTCACCTCTTATTGAAGGAGGGAAGGAAACTGACCCCAGAAAGAATTCAAGCTATTGCGAAAATGAGTGTGCCTATGACACAGAGAGAAGTACGTGCGTTTTTGGGTATTACGTCGTACTGTAGGCAGTGGATTCCTAATTTTTCCCTGTTTTAGCGAAGCCTTTGATAGCCCTTACTGTTAAGGATACTCCAAATCCTATTCCTTGGACTGACGAATGTCAAACGAGCTTTTCAGAATTACGCAATGCGTTGTGTTCGGCTCCTGTGTTGGGTACTCCCGACTACAGTAAGCCTTTGACATTGTATGTACATGTGAGAGAGGGATGTGCATTGTCAGTCTTGACTCAGCAGTTTGGCGATAAGCAACGTCCATGTGCGTATTTTTCATCGACTTTAGATCCGGTAGCTAGAGCGTTGCCGAGTTGCTTGAGAGCTACGGCGGCAGCGGCTGTTTCAATTCGACAGTCTGCTGATTTGGTTATGGATAATACGTTAGTGGTTATGGCTCCACATGCAGTGGATACCTTGTGGAACCGTACAAAGACACAGCATTTGACTAGTGCTCGGTTGTCGGGTTATGAGCTGACGTTACTAGTGAGTAATGTGCACATTAAACGATGCAACACGTTGAATCCAGCCACATTGTTACCAATTTCAGTTGAGACAGATGATGATAATGAAGAACAGCATGACTGTTTTCTGAGAACTGAGGAAGAAACGAAAGGGAGAATAGACTTGAGGGATACTCCTCTTTCTGCATGTGATGGTACTTTGTGGGTTGACGGTTCGTGTTTTAAGTTGCCGAATGGTGATACGACTGCAGCATATGCTGTTACGACTTTGCATACGATTGTTGAAACTGCACGTATCCCACATAATTCAGCACAAGCAGCAGAATTGGATGCATTACGAGAGGGTGTGTGTTGTCGAAAGGTATGAGAATGACCATATATACTGACAGCCAATACGCTTTTGGCGTGGCTCATAGCTTTGGACGTTTGTGGCGTGAGCGTGGGTTCTTAACTTCGCATGGAACGAAGATCCAGCATGGACAGTTGGTGAATGAGCTTCTTGAGTCACTGACCTTACCGCTACAAGTTGCGATTGTGAAATGCAGTGCACATAAAAAGGTTACTGATGATGTTGGTCGTGGTAATGCATTTGCTGATGAAATTGCAAAAGAAATAGCAAAAGATGTAATGAATTGAATGTATGTAGCAGGCCCTGCAAGATGGGTTGGTGATGTTGGAATGTGTGAAGATACGATTGAGAGCGTGAAATCCATTCAAGCTGAAGCTACAGAGAAAGATTTGAATGAATGGAGAGAAAGTAAGGGTATATTGGATTCGAATGGTTGTTGGACTGATTTGTCAGAGCATCAGAGATGGTTGTTACCCGATGCATATGTGCTTCCAGTTGTCACAATGGCTCATGGAATGGCACATATTAGTGTGAAAGGGATTTGTAAGTTGTTGGCTCCAGTTTGGCAGAATGCGGGAATTCCAAAATGTGCAGACAACTTGGTGAAGAATTGCATGGTGTGTCTGAAATACAATCCTGGTAGGGGGACTCCAACTCCAGCTGGTCATTTTGCGCCTCCTACGTATCCGTTCGAGGTTTTGCAGCTAGATTTCATTCACATGGAAAAGTGCAACAGTTTGAAATACGTACTCGTTGTTGTTTGTTCCTTTTCGAGATGGGTGGAAGCATACCCCCTAAAGGACAATAGTGCCATATCCACAGCTAAAGCCCTTGTCAAGGAATTCTTCCCTAGATTCGGAATGCCGAGAATGGTCTGGGGTGATAATGGAAGTGAGTTTGTGGGTCGAGTGATGAAGAAAGTATGTGAGGGGCTAGGCATTCGACAGAAGTTCCCGCTGCAAATCACCCACAATCAGCTGGATGAGTAGAATGTTACAATGGCACATTGAAGCTGAAACTAGCAAAGATTCAAGCGAGTTCTGGTCTTAAATGGCCTGACGCTCTGCCTTTAGCACTCCTATCAACTTAGTCCCTATGAGATTGTGTTTGGCCGTCCGGCCAATATATGGGGAGTGCCAAGGCCGAAAAAGTATAGTGAACTTGAACATCCTGTACTGCTTGATTATCTGTACGAATTGACGGCTAAATTACGTGTTTTACACCAACAGGTGCATGATACTCTGCCTCCTGTCTCTGAAGCTCCAGGACATCCTATCGATCCTGAATCGTGGGTACTGATCCAGAATTTCCAGCGGACAAAGAATGATCAGCCCCGTTGGACCAGACCTCACCTTGTTCTTCTTTCAACGAGATCAGCTGTTCGAGTAGAAGGGAAAAAACATTGGATCCACGGCGTACACTGTAAGAGGGTCCCACTGCCTCTCCCGTACGACCGTAGGATCCAGGACAATATCGCTGACTCTGAAACGGGGACTGTGCCTTGTTTTCTACCCTTTAGCGATGCACGTGTAAAAGGAACAATTTCTGAACAAGAAAGTGACAATATCTTGCAAGAAGATGTGCCACCGTCAAGTCGATTGAACACTACAGAGCCTGAGCTCTTGTTTCAGGACCAGACAGTACATGGAAGAAGCCGTTACAATCTGAGGCGGAGAACTATGGACAAATACATTTTTTTTTCTATTTTTGAATGTGCAGCTCTCCCATCTGAGAAACTTGCTTATTTTTGTTTTTTTTTAACTGCCATCTGGTTCAGCTGCTAGGGTCGCGGTTGCTTAAAGTCTTTGGAGTGCAGCTGAAGACGTTAGGTCGACAGTTCTGGTTGGTCTAAGGGAGTTGCCCTGGAATGACAGAAGCATTCCTTAGCAGAAACACTCTACCGCCGCAGGCAGCTACTTAGAGAAGATGGAGTTTTTCAAGATGGGGAGACCGGCCAAACAGATGAACTTTAAAGCCAGAATGTGTATATCAATGACAAGAAAACGATTTCTGATATTATGCATTTGTATGTTGCTTAGTGTAATGATGTTTTTTAATAGGATATGTTTTGTTTTCTTTTCAAGTGACCTTCACACCCACTACACAGCCCATACCTCCTCCTACTGTTTCTTCGCATTCTTTTCACCCTCTGCCTGAGCATGAGTCCACTAGAAGATTAGAGTTTATTAATAATTCTTTCATCCAGCTTTTGCACCAACACCAACTAGTAGTGAATACAACTAATTGTTGGGTGTGTGGTCTTATGCCACATACAACAGATAAAGGTCTCCCATACTTGGTCTTACCGTTTAGCTACAATGGTTCTTTGTGGGCGTTTCAGACGATGTTCATATTTGCTATCGAACCATATCCTCCGCGTTCCACGAGAAGTAACTCGAGCAATAAAGCATTGGTAGTAGGAATTGCAAATATGAGCAGAACAATTGACTCGTATAGAACGATTCCTAGAGATGAGTTGCAAGTTTACGTTAGATGTAATGTAACAAAATATGGAGTTGCTTTGAGTGAGAACCAGCGAGCAAAGAGATCCTCCTCAATTTGGATCGTACCCCATCAGGGTCACCTATGTCTGCAAGGTAATGCCAAGAATCCCGGAGCTCAGTTAGGGAGAAGTATCTGTACGGAAACGTACGTTTTTACGTCCAAGACTTCCCCTCCGTTTCTAGCAGCTAAGGGTACATATTTCATCTGCCATGATAGAGCCTATACATGGTTGCCCCCTGACTTCTCGGGCACATGTTTTGTTTGGTTCCTGTTGCCTCCCACTTACACGGCAACTGCAGATTACCACAGGACAAGGCTAGTTAGAGGTGTCGTGAGTAAAGAAGACACTGCAGGACAAGAATTTGGAGATTTTGTGAAGGTTTTCTGCCGTTTTGGGGACCTATGGTTAACAGCAGGAATATAAGGCAATTGACAAGGGTGGTTGAACCCACTATAGTTGAAACTACCGGTGCCCTTAGTAATTTGATGGCTGAGCTCCAGTCGGATCGCCTTATGACTCTTCAGAATAGGGTCGCGTTAGACGTCATACTTGCAAATCGAGGTGGGATATGTAAAGTGAACCAATCGAGTTGCTGCATTTTCATCCCAGATAACGCTCTGACAGTTTACCAGGCCATTTCCAAACTGCATAAAATCTCCAAATCTATCCACCTGGATAAAGGGGATTGGTCATTGATGGGGTGGTTCTGGGAACTGATATCTGCCTGGGGATGGAAGATTCTGATAGTCATTGGGATGATCTTAGCCATTCTTTTTCTGTTCTGTCTGTGTGTACAGTGTGCTCCTGCAATATGTGGCCTCTGTGCTACATTGTGTGTAAGGAGACCTGTATCAAGAAATGAGCTAAGTAATAGGATGATGCTACAGCAGCATCTCAATGACTTCATGAATATAGACCTGGACTCAGATTAGCGTGAGTATAGGTTATTGCCTATGTAAGTGCAAAAGGAGGGTCTGTAGTACTGAAGATTCTGGACCCGTGTTATAAACATCATCGTATCATGACGATTTTGGTATCAGTAGACCGGTAATTACTGAGACACTATGCACAAGCATTTCCGTCATGTTCGAGTGACGAAATCACCCCGAAATCGGAGTTTCCGTCTTGAACCCTCGGGTTCCATTTTGTGAGCTGCAGCCATTTTGTGATTGCCCTCACCTAGGCTATATGACTGAAGCCGAGATCGAGTCAGAAGGACACGTATACCTTTCGCTGACTCCTCTGTGACCTGGGCGAGCTGAGTCCACCGCCTGAAGCCAAACCTGTTCGGCCAGTTCCTTTCCCAGTGGCCGAATGAGATTAGCATCCAGGTACGCATGTCGTAAACCTTTTCATCGTATACAAACTGTGTCTAATCTCACACACACCTGTCTTTGTTTCTTTCTTTATGACTTGCTTTACGATGAGGAGGTGCCTGTTTTTATTAGGGGTCCATCGATATCTGATGGAAACACTGGGCCTTGCCGGATAGTTAATTGTGGGCTGAGCAAACTGAAATATGGGCTTGTCATCATGACTCTGCTTTTTCTTTGTAGTGGAAATATGTGAATGGTCAACTGTAAAATAAGGAATGTTGCCTAAAGCATAATATTTTGTATAAAAGAAGAAGGCTGGCTTTGTAGGATTGAGCAGTCTCCTGAGAATATACACGTTGTTGTACTTCTAGGATACCTGTTACTGGCTGCAGCTAATAAATACGATCTTTGACTTCACCTAGAAGACTCTATGTTTCTGTAGTCCAAAACAGGAGAACTCGAAGTCTTTGGGTGTTGTGCCCTGGCACCGCTGGGTTCTTAAAACCCGGTACTTCATAGCTACCCCAAATCAATCCTACTGCGGCACGCACAACCCCAGAAACCACTGCCCCCAAGGTGGAGATCAGTTCCTCACCTCAAGAACACATCTCCCCCAATTCGAAAGACCAATCTCCTATGAGACAAAGACATATACTCCCTACTATGATCCTACGAGCTCCTGCATCCCACCCTTAACATAGTACTCTCTGTCAACTCACACAAACCATCCCTAATCAAAACTATCACTTCCAATACTCACAAAACATAATCCCAGAGGTGTAGTCGATAACAACCTTAGACAAGTCACCCTTGTTCAAGAACCCAACACAACCCTCATCAAGCCCAGTCTTAAATGCATACTGCTAAATTAAAGGTCTGCCTCAAGACATGCAGCTGATTTAGCTGCCCTCATTCTTAAGCAGGAACCGGACCTTTTCATTCTGACAGAAACCTGGTTAAATCCTATATGCCCATCCTATATGCCCATACTCGACATACTGGTACCCCCAAACCACGATATCATCAGACTAGACAGAAGTAATAAGCCAGGGGGTAGTATTGCCTGCATACACCGGAACAATCTCTCAGTAAACCGATCCCAATCTCCAGTATTCCCCTCTTGTGAATACCTATGATTAGACATCACATGCAATAACAAACCAGTTTTTTCTCTGCACACTCTCAATCATCCACCAGAAGACAACCTCACCTTCATTGAACATCTCATGGACATTATTTTTGCTGGTATACAGACTTAATATCAATTCAAAAATATAGAAAGGCACAAATATAGAAGTAAAAATATAAAATGGACAAAATATCGAATGAAGAGAATATAGAGGTGAAAAATATCGTTTTGAAGGTAAGTAATTTAATATCGATTTTTAAAATATAGAAAGTTAAAATATCGAAGTATATAATATAATAATTAAGATATATTGAATTTTTAATAATATCGAATTTTTTTAAGTGCTTTTTTATGTTATTTAATTTTTGTGTAATTTAATTCTGTAGCCGGTTGTGGTAATTAATTGCATTTTAATTGGTAATTAATTTTTATTAATTGGTTAGTTGATAATTATGTTAATTTATTTTCTGTAGCGGGTTGTGGATTTATAGGGGAATAGGGTGGGAAGTAATTTAATTGTAATTAATTAAGTATGTTAATTTATTTATTGGTATCTATTTTGAATTAATTGTTAATTAATTATTGATTTGTAATCAATTTTTAATTGTTAATTAATTTTTATTTAGTAATTAATTTGTATTATTAGGGAATTAATTTTAATAACTAATATTTATATGCATTTCTATTTGATTAATTATTACATCATTTTAAATTTGTAATTTGTAATTTAGTTTAATAATTTTTTATTGGTATTGATATTTAATTTATTTGTATTGATATATTAAATGTTTACTTTCCCTACTGTTAAACTTACTAGAGTGGGCATAGTAATTTTTACTCCTACGCTATCCAACGCTTTCCCTACTGTTGTACTCTCTGGAGTGGGAATAGTAATTTTTACCCCTACGCTATCCAACGCTTTCCCTACTGTTGCACTCTCTGGAGTGGGAATAGTAATTTTTACCACTACGCTATCCAACACTTTCCCTACTGTTGCACCCTCTGGAGTGGGAATAGTAATTTTTACCCCTACGCTATCCAACGCTTTCCCTACTGTTGCACCCTCTGGAGTGGGAATAGTAATTTCTACCCCTACGCTATCCAACGCTTTCCCTACAGTTGCACTCTCTGGAGTGGGAATAGTAATTTTTACCCCTACGCTATCCAACGTTTACCCTACTGTTGCAGCTGCTGGAGTGGTATTAGTAAATTTTAACCTCTTGCTATACTACAGTAAACATATTGTATATTTTTATCAATATTATTTTAATATATATATATGTGTTACAAAATCAAATTATAGTCCTTATTTTTTTAACTTAAATTCATTATTTAATAATGTTTAAGTTATTTAAGTATTTTTAAGTATGTTTTAATTATTTATAGTTATTATTTCATTAATTTAAAATTACTTTTAAGATATTTAAATAAATTCGATATTTTGACTAAGTATATATTTTTTTCGATATTTTTGATTCAATATTTTTGTACTTACCTGTTAGTAGCTAGGACTTCGATATTTTGTCTTTCTATATTTTTTCTTTGATATTTTTATCATCTATATTTTTGTATTCTATATTTTTTCAGTGATCCGTTTTTGCTAATGCCTATCAACATAACACTCAAATATTCCTCGGAAACCTCAATCTCCACTGGAGTGAGCCTAATGATTTAGCGGTCAATAGTCTCAAAACATTCCTCTTGGACCTTGACCTGAGCCAAATCTGTAACAGCTCCACACATGATAAAGGTTCAATCCTTGACTTAGTCATCTCTAAGTCCGAATCCATTCATCTTAATCCGATCCTTCCATGTCATTGGTCTAACCATCACATCATCAGCTTTTACATCCATGAAACAGTAAATTTTAACTCTGTTCACCCCACAAGAACTAAAATATGGAAGAGGGATCTGGAAAATATCGAGGCTAACCTAATCACAACCTCCAGCTCCAACGTTCTTCTTCCCTCAGTAGGATTAGCCGATGCTCAAGATCTTTCCAACCACTGCTTCCACTCCATGAACATGGTATTAGACGAAGTTGCCCCTAAAGCTGAAGAGAGTCTCCATAAAAGACTCAAAACCCTGGTACGATGGAAGACTCAATGAGGACAGATGATCCCTGAGATTAATTGATTGAAGATTGAGATCTGCACCATCCGCCAACCACCTCAAGCTACTAAGAATGAAGAGAAACTCCGACTACAGAAAGATCAGACAAACTAAAGCAGACTATTTCAGTTATCAATTAGACCAAGCCAAGCATCGTCCCAAAAAATATTCGATCTTATCAAAACACAATCAAAGGACGCACCTGACCCCCCTCCGCCCCCCCCCCCCACAGCAACACAGGCCCACTACCCAACTGCAAAGCGTTCCCTCAGAATATCGAAAACATAAAGAATGACCTATTCAATGATGTAACAACACACATTGACACACACACAGCGACTCGTCATCATCCCTTCAGGAGTCACCCCCGGAGTTCACCAAAGTTCGACCTCAAAAATATGAACCTATAGTGAAGACGCTACACTCAAAGTGCTCATGGCATTGAATCCCGCCAATCACTTCACAGATCCTCTTCCCGCAAACTGCATAAAAGACTTCATCCCACTGCTACTGCCTCTTTGGACCAAGATAATAAATAACTTTCTCCTTCAAGGATTCATCTCTGAAATCCTTAAATCTGGGCAGGTATCCCCCATCCTAAAGAAGCCAACGGCTGACCCTGCAGATTTAAATAATAACTGCCCAATATCCAACATTCCTACCCCGGCCAAACTCTTAGAAAAATATGTACTCACTCAGCTTGGCAAACACATAGACCATTTCACCCTTCTCAGCAAATACCAATCCGGCTACTTGGCAGGATATAGTACTGAATCAGCTACCACCCACATGAAGCACTACAAATCCTTGACCAAAATTAAGCCTGTTTTCTAATCTTGCTCGACCTTTCTTCGGCTTTTGATACTGTCAAACACGACAACTTGCTAGACCTACTGAAACACAGAATGGGATTATCTGGGTCCATTTTAAATCGGTTCACCACGTTCCTCCAAAACAGATTGCAAAAATTCAAGGTTGATCATTCCCTGTCCAAATCCGTCCCAGTCACTTTAGGAGTCCTACATGGATCGTCCCTCTCTCTGACACTTTTCAATCTGTTCATGGAACCACTCACTGAAATTCTCAACTCCTCTAACGTACAGTATCATATGTACGCAGATGATACACAACTATACTTAAAGATCCATTACCTAGAAGACATCAAATCCCTCAATTCTACACAAAAAAACTCAGACCTGACTGGCCGAAAACCATCTAAAACGAAATACCCTCAAAATCGAATTTCTCCTAATCACTCCTCCTTCCCAAGTAATCATTATTTAAGACTGGCTGAAACAACTAACAGCGCTCAACTGCCAACCTCTCATCATCGAATCAACTAAATCGCTGGGAGTAACTCTGGACAGAAATCAAAATATGCAAAAACACATCAGCGCTGCAACAAAAGGAGCAAACTTTCAAATCAACACATTGAGAAAACTAAAACCCTTCTTTGTGGTCTTCCCAGATTCTTAACGGCCTCTCTAAGAGCTTCAATCAATGCGCAGCTAGACGTATTACTGGCTCCAAAAGAAACTCTCACAACCCCCAGACCTCAGATCCCTTAACTGGCTTCCCCCTAAAGCCAGAATTCATCTAAAAATCGCATGCTTGACGCATAGAGCCATACATTACAACACTCTCAGCTATCTGGCTCAGAAATGGGTGCCCTCATGTGTCAACAGATCCTCCAGAAGTGCCAACAACCTTTTACTGAAGCCACAAAGATTAATCAAGAAGAAATCATACAACCAAGCATTCTCGGGGAGGGGGCTCAGGATCTGGAATGCACTGCCCCCAGAACCTAGAATGAATCCCTCTGTGGCATCTTTCAAAAAAAGAAGTCAAATCTCTTCTGATGGTTAAATTCACTTGAGCCAGGTTATAGGTGCTTATACGACTCTTGATTTGCCTGGATCTTTAGGATAGTTACGATTTGCCTATGTGTCTCCTACATTTATTTTGTAAAGCGCTCTGATACTCACTGTTCACGCTATATAAAACCTTCAAAATAAATAAATAGATAAATAAAATACACACATTTCGATCTCATGCTACTTTTGATTTTTGCTAAAGTAATACGTTTATTTTCCCTAAACAACAAATCACCGCATTCTAAAAATACATACATTACGTTTCCAAATAATATCCCTTCATTTTCAGGAAATTAACTCAATCCCCTCAAATAAAAACTTGTTGTTTGTAGTCAATCATTTTGTCTCCAAATGCTGACTTTAACTTTTAGTAAGTACATAAGCTTGATACCCAAACATCAACCTAACATGTTCATCAAGAGCATTGACTAACTCTTCTTTAAATGTCCTTCTATTACCATCATATGACAGCAATCACCAGGTGTCCCCTATATGTGTGTTTGATGCCTATTACATCCAAAAGAAGGTCATTGAAGCAAAGAATTACTCTCATTTGCCCCGGTAATAATCATGGCATGGCGAGCAACCATTCTGCGAAAGATATACACTTTATGGCAGGCCACAATTATGCCAGGTAAGTGGCACCAGAATGCCCAGGAGGGCCATAATACAAGAGGGTTACTGTTCTGTCAGAGATAACTCATTATTATGTCAAAGATGTCCAGAGTATTGCGAGGTCATCATTATGCCGAGGTGGGTCACCTTAATAAGAAAGAGGGCCATAATTTGAAGAGGTCAATATTAGGCTAAGAGTGGGCCACCATAATGTCAGTGAAACCAAGGCCACAATTATGTAAGATGTGGGCCACCATATTGTCAAGGAAAGTAACTGAATACCAAAGTCACCATTGTGCCATTCCCCAGCAAAAAGGTACACACACACATGCAGCTAGACATGCGCACACCCATCACACAAACTCATAAAACTATCTGCCTCTACATCCCCCTTAATTATATGAAAATCAGGTGGCAGTGGTGATAGTGGTCCCTGGTGATTCCTGGATCTGCAATAGCGCCCTCACATATCATGGGCTCGCTAATGCAGAGCATGTTCTGAGGAGGGGGCTGTAGATTACAAAGCCACGTGGTGAAATGTCTCCCCAAGGCTTAGTTGATGGACCATCGGAGCCCTGAACAGGTCTACCACCTTCATCTAGAGCCCAGAACAGCATTGCAACAGTAGTCAGTGGATAGGCCAGTGGCTGTTGTACGCTGCACTTCAGAAACGTGAGAAGGCACCATGGTGACATTCAGCAATGCATACCACACATACTTCACAACATTCATCCCTGTCTCCTATTGTTTCCTCGGTCTCAACTAAAAATAGAAGCTCAGAGCAAACGTTAAGAAATATTTTCAACTTAAGCCTTGGTAAAGTGCCTGCCTTCACCTCTCCTAACCCACATTCACAGCTAAAGTAAGATTGTGGTGAAGTGGAGAGTATCCTGTGTGTGTGGGTGCGTGCGTGATGTGTGTGTGGTGTCAGACTCCCCAGTTGTAGTGCAGCAAACCAGTCTGTTAACTCTTCTTTAATCTACTAATAACACAAAGAACAGAAACGTTGAACAAACATTTTAAATAAATAGTAGATTGTTTTATCATGCATAGGGTTAAGGACACAGTTTTGGGGAACGTCCCCCTGTCAGGGAGCCTCTGGAGTATCTGCACAGAGTATGGTTCAGCCATGGCAGCAGTGCTCAGCATTGGCAAACCCAAGGCACACACCCAAGGCACACACCAATTCCACCCAGGAAGTTGCTACTTAAGCCATTTGCAACCCAAGACACTTAAGCCACTTGCAACCCGAGACATATACAGTATTAACGGGCAGCTATCCCACCTTCATCATCAGAACCTGAAGTACTGGAAGGAGAACCCACCTGGCTCTCTGGGTTTTCAAATGCGCCCAGCACTTCTGACCAGAGGGGCACTATGGGTCGTCTCTGCATCACTCTGGCCTACTCCCTTCTAAATGCATGGCCTTCCGCTTGAGTCCATGTGTTAACAGCGGCATCCCACCATGGCACTACCAGACCAGACACCAATTTCTATGTCATTGTAATCTGTCTTTTAACCAGTATGAGCGTTAAATCTATTTCTCACTTTCTTGTGTTTCGGTCAGGGAAAGGACCCCAATAGGAATGTCTCCAAGGTACATGGCATGTTGTGTTTAATTGTCATATTTAAAGTTCTGCACCATGGTTGCCCAAAACTTCTGTGTATGAGCACATGACCAAGTCATATGACAGATATCCACCAGCGCACATTGGGGGCAGAGCTTGGTCTACCACCATAGATTGCAGGGATTTATTTGGGGATGAGGCAGGTCTGATGGCTGTAGGTAAACTGAATATATTTGATGCAAGTAGTTATGGGGTACCTTCTGTGGATATGCCATTATGTTTGCCCATTCCTGGTCTGGGATGTCCCTTTCTAGTATTCCTTTCCATTTCGCTTTGAGATCAACTAATAACTTCCTGACCATCCCATTCAATCAGTTCATCTTATAGAGTGCAGCTTGTCACCCCGGGGCTCTCCAGGCACTGGGAGGTTGTGAGATCCTCAGTCGGAGAGGTGGTGGTGGTTGAAAAGCCAGGTCTTGAGCTGTTTCCTGAATTCCTTCAGAGGTGGGGAGGTGCACAGGTGAGGGGACAGTCGTTCCAGGACTTTGCGGTGAGATAGGAGAAGGAGCAACCTCCGTAGAGGCTATGGTGGATGCGGAGGGTGTGGGCCAAGGCAAGGGTGAAAGATCGGAACTCTCTGGTCGCTATGTGGAATGTGAGACAGTTGTTGGTGAAAGAGGGTCCGGTTTTGTGGAGGGCTTTGTAGGTGTATGTGTGGAGTTTGAAGAAACATCTCGTCTGGACTGGAAGCCAGTGGAGGGCCCTGAGGTGTAGGGTGATGCTGGCTCTTCTGGGAAAAACGAGGATAGGTCTTGCTACGGTGTTCTGGGTGGTTTGGAGTCGATACAGGAGCTGCTTGGTGATTTCTGTGTAGAGTGCATTGCCATAGTGGATTCAGTTGGAGATTAGGGTTTAAGTGGCTATTTTCCTTGCTGAGACAGAGATCCATTGGAAGATCTTGAGGAGTATGCAGAGGGTGTGGAAGCAGGTGTTGATCTGTTGCTTCATGGTGAATTTGGTGTCCAGGCTGATTACAAGGTTGCAACTGTGGTCAGTAGGGTTGGGTGAGGGGCGGCTGATGATGATGATGAAGGCAGATTTATAGATCGCAAGATGCTCCTAGCAGTGTTCCGGGTGCTAGTCTACTAACAGCAAGTAGAAGATTACAGAGGGCATATCAAAGTTTTTAACTCTTTCCTATAAGAAAGTTCCGACCTTACCTGCCTCAGGTGCAGCGAGAGAGAATTCCATGCAGACGGGTCTAGAAAGGAAAAAGAGTGCCCGCCAATCCTTGTTATCCTAACTCTCAGCACTCTAGCAAAGGCCAGATGCAAGTACCGGACGCTTCTGCAGGATTGTACAAATTAATATGGGAGGTCAGGTGTAACATGGACCAATATTGTGCAAGGCACAAAAGATAAGCATTAGAGTTTTAAAGATAATACTATTCCTTATTGGCAACCAGTGCAAGGAAAAAGATGCCTAGAGATTCTAGTTCTCCTCAGCAAATTCAGTAAAGGTTGTGCCGCTGTGCTTTACACTATTTGAAGTCTGTGACTAGTGCACTCCGAAAAACCAAGATACAAGGCTGAGATCAGGAAGCCACCAGGTATCGTCCCTGGAGGAGGCCTTGTTGCCACAGATGATGACCTGTCTTGTCTAAGTTGAGTTTCAGGCAGTTGGTCCTCATCCAGGTAGTGATGTCGGTCATGGTGGTTTGGAATTTGATTCTTGTGGTGTCTGCGTCTTCTGTGAGAGATAGGAAGAGCTTGGTGGCATCATCTTAGGAGATGATGGTGAGTCTGTAGGTGTGGGTGATGTTCGCCAGAGGTGCCATGTAGCTATTGAAAAAGGTGGGGCTGGGGGATGATCCCTGGGGGATGCCGTACATGATGTCTTTGGGTGTGAAGGAGAAGGGTGGGAGGTGGCTCCTCTGTGTTCGGCAGGAGAGGAAGGAGGAGATCCAGTTGAGTGCCTTGCACTGGATGCCTATGAGGTGGAGTCTGTTGATGAGAGTGTGGTGGGAGACAGTGTCGAAGGCTGCTGAGAAGTCGAAGAGGATGAGGGTGGCTGATCCACCTAGGTTGAGGAGACTCTGATTGTGTCCGTGCTGCGATCAGGGGGGTTTTGGTGCTGTCATTAGGCAGAAAACGAGACTGGGAAGGGTCAAGCAGGTTGTTTTCTTTGAGGTATTCTGTGACCTGGCAGTTGATGGCTTTCTCCAAAACTTTGGCGGGGAAAGGGAGGAGTGAAATGGGTCAGTCATTTTTTAGTTTGTTGACGTTAGCTGTGGGTTTCTTCAGGAGAGGTTTGACCTTGGCATGCTTCCAAGTATTGGGGACTGTGGCTGTGGTGATGGAGGTGTTGAGGAGTCCTGCGAGGGAGCAACTGATCGCTTCTCTTCCTCTGTTGTAATTGTGTCAGGGCACCATAGAAGCATTTCACTAACGCCTACCTGTTCCTAAGGGCAATAATAATTGTAATACAGCATGCATCTGGGGTTCGTCCACCCCTTATGCCAGAAAGCTGTGAATGTCCTGGTGAGTGCCTCATAGGTAAATAAATGTCCTGGGGGTAAGCCATATGTGTCAATAAGAACGTCTAAGCGAAGCAATATTGAAGCCTAATAGTGGTCACCTACCATCAATTGCTCATGGTTATGTATGACTGTGCTCTGTGTCTAATAATATCCATATGTGAATTTGTTTATACGCATGGGTTGGACATTGTGAAGATGGATTTCTATTGAGTCATAAATCCGCCAGTCTATGTGCATGCTGTGATCTATGTGTTGTTTTGTGCCATAAGTTGTGAGCTGGTGAGTGCATGCACTGAACAAAAGTCAAACCTATCGACGTTGTCGCTGATCGTTTACAATTCCAAAGAAGGTTTACTTAGGCAAATGCAACTTAGACAAACTAGTGTTATTTTTAGGTGATCATAGAAAGATTGAAAAGAATGGCGCTTTAAAATTTGCTGAATGGCAGTAGTTTTAATCAGGCTTAACAGCTATTTTAGTACAACATGAATGCTTATTCTTTCTATATCATTCATTAATTCACGCACCTGCATGTTGTCAAATTTGAAAGTATTTGAAGCTTCGTTTCATGCCTAGAACTGCTCAGTGTGACCCTGAAAGCACAAGCACGCGCCCCCAGTACCAAAAACACAAACTCGTGATCTTGGCGAAGCATTTTAACTTGTCCCGTTTGTGTCAAGACGTCGGTGGCTTCAATTTGCAGCCCAGCTTGTGGCATCCATCATACAGACCTGTGAGTAATCTTCTCGTAACAGGCTGTCCATCAGGCATGTTTACTTTACGAATGACAGCTAACACATCTGGACTACATACAGTGTTTGATCTTAAATGGCAGATGCAGCCCACTGGAATCAATGACAAAACCATGCTCAGGGTGAGGAGTTCAAAGCCGACAGTCGGGGGGAAAAGTGGGTATCCTGTTCTGTGATTTTAGTGAACGTGTTGAGTTATTTGCGGGGGGAGGAGGGCGTTGCTGCTTGTAAAATTGAGTGTGTTTGTGTGTGCGCTCTATTTCCATTTAGAACACAATATAGTCACATTTAAGGAATTGTTGCAATACATACATTGTACCTAAATCAAATGTTCTTAGTTTTGTAATTGATTTACGATTCATTCATTGCTAAAAAAAACAAAAAAAAAAGAATCTGCACGATTATCATCGATAATTCAGATGGTTATTGAACGAGAGAACAGATCTTGCAGGAAGAATTTAGCACGTGAGTCTAAGGATTAATTATTATTTGTAGATTGTATGGTAGCGAAAAGCAATTCATTCTAGAAATACAAAACGACGCTCGGAAAACGACTCTATCGTGGAAGAGGAGCAGATAGCAGATTAAATAGCAGTGATGACAGTGACGTCATTCCCCTGCACCGTGTGGGGCATTGCTTTCTGGAACGGTGCACCTATGACATCATTCTCTGCCACACTGTACTGGGCCATTGTTCTCTGAAACCATATGTGTGGCCTTATTCTCGCATACCTTGTAGTAAGTAGCGCGCTAGTCTGTGCCACGGTGTATGATGGCTTTGTTGTATGATGAATTATGCACGGGTATTCATTTGTGAGACGATTTTGAGGACATTCCACTTTGTACTGGATTTTTTGTGTCTAGCACGAGATATCAATGCCATTATTGTATGTTAGACTAGCTTACCCGTCACGCGTTGCTGCGATCTGAGAAGAAAGGAAATTTAAGGAAACTTGTTATGATAACATTCAATTTAAATTGTGTCATTTTTATTGAAACATTCATTTTATTATGGAAAACATTTTAAAGTGTAGTTTTTATTCTGTTTATTTATTCGAGTGCTTGTGGATACACAGTATTTTTTTGTTTTTCCGTCTGGTGCGTACACAAATAAATCAGAAGGTTGTCCGACGCGTGCGCTGGCCACATACAGTTGTTCATGTGAGAAGCACAGATTCTCCAAATCTAGGAGTGTACTCAACAACTTTTAACAGATTTATTTTTTTTATTTTATTTTTTTTGCCAGAAACCTTCGCGGGAGTGTACTCAACAACTTCCCAAAGTTTCATGGCGATCGAATGAATGGTGTAGTAATGCCTAAAGGACAAACAGACATACTTTCGTTTTTATATATATAGATTATGTTAGGGTATTATTCTGAGGCAGAGTATATTGATGGACTTATTCTCTCACATCATGGTACTATTATGTGGCACACTATAATGGGGCATCATTGTTACATGAAACCATACAGTGTAGCAAAGGGTCTCTGACACAGTCCAATGATGGCACTTTATCTGACGTCATAATGGTTCAATAGTCAGTATCACTGTAATATGAGGATTGATCTGAAACTCTCTTTTTAAAATTCACAATTTATGATATTGTTCCCAAAACAGAATTTCAACTGTCAAAATGCTGTGAGACATTTTCACGTCCTCTGGCGCCTTGTCAGTGGCTATGCAGAAGCACAAAAAGACATAAAGAATCTCAGAAAGGGGCTTGATGGCTGGCTGCTAGGCTCCGGGTATGGGGGATTTCTATAATGGTCTCAAACATATATTATATATTCTCTGTATATTGAATAATGCAGTCCTGTATATGGAAAATACAACCAGGGCGGTCTTTTCATACACGGGACTGCAATATTTAAGCCGCAATGTTAGAAATATACAAAGTATGCAACTGGGACAGACTTCTTTCTCTGCTTAAGTATAACAATGACATTATTGAAAATGTAATGATCATTATAGGTATGTTCACACAATTACGGTCATAACACAATTATTGATTAGGTTGAAAATGAATTTAACTTGAGAAACATATAAATATTATTGCTCATGCTGATATATATACAATGAGTAAAAACAACCACACAAGACTTTTTTTGTGTTTATCACGAATGAGGTTTTTTGGATATAAAGATATCTCCAATATAGTGTCCCCCGCATCATGTCCGACTGTTAAATCAGATTTTGGAATTAACATTGCATCATTAGAACTCTGGAAGAGAGCTGGCCCTTCTTTTACTACTGGCATAGGACAAATGAGCAAATATATATTATATATAAAATGAACACTTGATCTGCTTGGGAGAAAGCAGGTACAGGAGTCCCAGGCCACTCAGAAGTTGACGGGCTTCAATTGTGTCAATTGAGTCTTTCACCTTTCATGTATGATGTCCACGCCTAGGGCTTCTGTACTGTGGACCTTCAAACTAGACAACTAGCACCCCTGTGAGCACCGGACTCTCACGGATAAATGTTTAAAGATTTTACGAGATTTGGCGCAAATCAGCCCCCACATTTTTTTTTTTTACCTATTTCATTTCCAGTGCAAAACCTGTTTTGCGCTGGAAAATCACTCAAAAGTTAAGCAAAGCAGCGCATAGTGCCACTTTGCATTACTTAATTACTTAGCTCCAAGGGGGCGTTCCATGGGTGGTGCATGGGTGTTCCCATGCAACCACCTAAGGTTTTTGATGCAAAACCCTATTTACTTAAAAAGTAGACAGGGTTTTGTGGCAAAAAACTGCACACATTTTAAATAAGATTTATGAAGGAGAAATCTTTTCATTCTTCCTTTCTTTTCCGACTTTCCATGTGTGCTGCACTGTACAGTGAAAAATCGTTTAAATTTAGTCTAAGCATAGTATTTTGTACTGGAAGGCTATTCTTCCAGTACAAAACCTATGCTAGACTCAAGGAGATACCCTTGCACTATGGCGTAAAGGTATGTCCGTGGTGCATGGCAGCACATTTCTGCGCCAGCGCTATGGAGGGGCAGGAGAGTGCCATATATCTGTAAATATGGTGCTCTCCTGCTTTCTCCTTCTCACACAGCACAGTGCAGCATTTGTAGCTTCTGCTCTGAGCTGCTTGATAATCTAGTAAATCAGGGCCTTAGTTTAGTAAGGAAAAGCTGTCCAAGTCTGACTGGCAGAGGTGCAGTGGGTTTCAAACTCAAAACTCCTCAACGTCCTGTAACTCTGGGCAAATCAGTTACTCTCTCCGTACCCAAAAACAACAAGCATTGGTAATGCATCGGTTTTGACGATCAAGAGCTGCTTTCATACATCATTGTCCAGGAGAAGGAAAAAGCTACCTGAAAGATGATACAGGAGTAGAGAGGATGTGGTGCAGGGGCCAGAGCTGCGGTTCGAGTCTCAGTGGCTCTTTGCAACATCCTGTAATTCTGTGAAATCACTTAATCTCTCCAGGTGGCAAATTGTTATATAAATGTGCTGCAAGAGTAAAAGCCAAAACTTTAGGAACATATAGTTCCACCAAAGTGTATGTTAACAGTATTTCAGTGGCATGAAACTGATAAGTGAAGCAGAGGAGGAACAAGCATTAGTAAATGCAGGAAAATATGCTACAGCCAATAGAAAGGAGGAAAGGTAAGTTGCATGCACAGGAACCAATGAAACGCCAGGAAAGAGAGGTGGCAGGATGTAAGTCCCTTTTAAGTTTATATTAAAAAATAATAGATTTCTCAACCACACCACAAGCTCTGTGCAGACGAAATCTAAAAAATAATGTGTCCTTGTGTAATGTAACTAAGGCTCAAGTAAAGTGCTAGAAAACCTTCAGGGCAAGTTTGCCCTATGTAAAACAGGGCCTTTCATAAAAAAAATAAAAATAGCTTTAATCACACAACTAAATATTGTACACAAAAATACAAGGCTATATTAGATTTCCAGTAGAATTTCAACGTTGAAACCCTAGCTAAAAGGCCATTGCAGAATAGTCACAAACACTAAAGACACTAAAGAAATATCACAGGGGGCCTGATTCGGTTAGTTCTTTGAGGTGCTTTGTGAGAACAGGAAGCTCTAACCCTTACACGGAACAATACTAGCAGTGTTATTACAAACAATACTCAATAATACCAGTTCACCCTGATGACTTTGTCAGGGTCTTCAGAATACCAAAGGAAAGGGCCCCTATCCTTTACCAGTACATTTTACAACAAAAGCCCCACCTTATCGGCTTGAGTATCAACACTCACATTTTACCTAAACCAACATTAAGGAAGATACAAAAACAGTGACCTTGAGAGTGTTCTCTCACTTCCCCGCTGTCGCGCTCTCTATAGGATCATGCATTCACAGCTGCACGTAACGCCCGCGAGGCCATTCCAGCCCCCGTTCGCTTCACGCGCACAGGCCCAGTAAAGGGCCGCTGACCGAGCCTATTAGCACTGATGAACTCTGGGCAGTGCTCAGCGGGGAGTGAAGGACAGCTTATGCAACACCTTGATTATCCCAAGTACGCCATGGTACTCCTAAAATAAACTTTTGGCCCAGGCGATTCTGAAACTTGGCCTGGGATTAAGTGATAAGAAACATGCATCCCTGAATAAAGAGGACCCCGCGTGCCTGCTGGGGATTTTATGGGTGCGAGACGAACAAAAGGATGGTGTGGGACATTTCAAAAGGAATGCCATAAGCACGAGCGCTGTACCCCAGATCAAGATTTTTTTATCTATTAAATTGGCTTCGTCGTATTTTGCTTTGAACACCATCAGTTTACGACACTCCTGAAAGCCTCCATTAAGCGCGCGGAGTGACGGCAGCGCCGCGTGCTCTGCCTGGCCCGGGCGCCTGGGTCAGGTCACTTAGCCGCTCCATGGTTTAACCAGCCTCGACTTGCACCGCGGTGACACACATCTGCTGACTCGAGGGATCCGCGCATTAAGCTCCGGGCTGACTGCTGGGCCATGCTTGAAAGACTCTTGGCATGTGCTGGTGCCTGCATTTTTCACCCTTGACTGGAAGCATATGCTTCATACAATCGAGACAGTGTTAGCGCGTGGGTCCCAGGCTGCTTCCTACACATCTGGCTGGCCCGGCTCCCCTTCCAGGTGAATCATCTCTCCTGGGAGGGTGGCTTGCAGCGCTGTGGCATCTGCAGAGTGGCAGGAAGTGTCTGAATCCATCTGAGAGTGATTTTTATCTCCACATGCTTTTCCAATTTCATCAGGCCCCTTTTGTGCTGCATTCCAAGTGACATGATCGCATTCGCATTCGCCTGATGCGCACATACCAGCGAGCTTTTAAAACTTTTGTCATGTTCTCATGAGGGTGTGTTGATTTTAAACAGCGTCAGATGGGTCCAGGCTTTCTATAAAGACATGTCCAAGGTCTCGACGAAAGTTGCTTTCAGTGTATAAATGCTCAATCGAATGTTTCATTGTCTCTGTGTAGATTTGTGTCAATGAAGCACTTATATTGCATGCAGCTACACAATTGAACATTTCAGAAACCCTGTGTGCATGGACTAGGCTGCTAATATCCACCATGCCCCTGTTCACGCGTGTAGTGCTAACACTTTCAAAGTTATATTGATACCAATGTTACTGATAAAAAATGTATATCCACAGTAACACGATATCAAAATAATAACAGCAATGCAAGAAAGAAGTCAATTGCGTTGTGATGTGCTGATGTGTTACAATTCTGTCTACACTTTAAAGAAACGCATAGAGAACATGGACGTGATTTTAATAGATAGTTCTATACCATATACCTTTGACAATACATGTTTATATGTATTAATTTGGGTGATCTGAATTAGTATACATTAATACGTGTCGTTTAATCTCAAGACAGCACCAATGCCTGAATTGAGTTAGTGTGACAAATAATAATAGTGTTTTTTTTATGTACCATTGCGAACTGTCTATAAATGCAAACATCAGGGAATCTTTTTCTCTAGGACAATGACTTGGACACCACATACAAACTCAATCAACATGGGTGGGCAGGAAGTTTAAAGTAGCTTATCGAGGCTTCTCAATGGTTGATTTTCTGAGGGCATTTAGAGCAAAATCATCCCAGTGGACTTAAACTGTTACCCTTCTACCATGGTGGGATCACATTTTGGCTTTGGTAATTTCAAAGTCAATAGCCTCAAAAGGATTTTTTCATTATCACAATATGGTGATCCAGGCACTTTGTGTGGCACTGGGTCTGCCATCATTTACTTCAGTAGCTGAAACAGAATTTATATTTTTCTTTTGCTTCTCATTATGACGGTCATACTGCCCAATGACAGCATGCTCGAGTGGGGGACTCGGACAGACAGTGCCATACATAAATTTGATAAATAAGCTATTACATATGCTGGGCTCTGAGAGGGCCCTCTTCTATTACCCCTGAGACTAAAATTAGCAGCACTATTAAACTAAGCCATACATTCATTGCAGTTACAAAAATTAAGTTCTTAAAATCATTATGAACATCACATAACGAAGCATGAATTAAAAAAAGATGTGATTACAGTAGAGACTCTCAACTAATCATTGACCATTTTCACCTTGAGTAGATATTCAAACACATTGCGGAATTTCAAAGGCAAGAAAAGACCTTCAACAATTCTTACAAACGTGATTCTAATAAATGTACCTTTAGAAATATTATAAAACTGCTAGTCTTATTTTGTATGCCACCCTTTTGTTGATTTTGTAACACAAACGAAGATCGGCTCTGAAGGGCCTACGCGCTTGGTCACTGTCATTACCTCTTTGTCCTTCTCTGGCTTGAAGCTATCACTGCTGAGGCCTTCCCGCCTTCTCCATGACCTGACAGGCCAATGCCATCACCTCCACCTGCTTAAACACCCTCTGCATCCTCCGCAAGACCTTCAAATGAATCTCCACTGAATAAAGAAAGACCAACACCCAAGCACTCATAGCCAGCAGACTGGACTACGGAAATGCCCTCTATGCAACAAGTCTCTGCTCCGCAAACTCTAGACCATACAGAACACTGCAGCTAGACTCGTCTTCCGCATCCCTCGACACAAACACATCTCCCAACACCTGCGTAACCTCCACTGGCTCCCCATTGAGAAGAGAATAACATTCAAGATACTCACCCAAGCCTACAGATGTCTCCACAACTCCGGACCCCAATATCTTAGCAACAGAATCTCCTTCCATGTACCCAAGAGGAACCTCTGATCGCCAACCTCACCAAACCCTGTGCATCAACAGAACAAGAACAAGTGAGAGAACTTTCTTCTACATTCGAGCCAAGACCTGGAACGAACTCCTGATCGACATCAGACATCTTGAAGAACCTCAAGACCTTGCTAGTCAACTGACTGGAGTGCCCCACCCAGCACCACGAGACCCTCACAGGTGTGTAGCGTGCTTAAAACTACATGATTGATTGATTGACAACAAAAGACAGAATCACGTGGCATCACAATGAACTGTGCTCACCTTATGGTTGCCAACTGTCCAAGAGAAAAATACCGCCCATTTGTTGTTTTTTAAGAGTCTGCAAAGGCCCAGATGTTATACTAGATAAGACTTTAAAATAATAGTATGTATTCATTTGTAACATGACTTTTCTGCTTTTCTTTACTTTAACTATTAGTCAGATATTGTTACTACACCTCTAGAACACATTGAAAAGCACTTTCTAATAATTCCTGCTGTTTGAAGCATGTACAGGTAAGGGTTAAAAATACAGGCGTTAGGAAATCTTGCTTCTTTTTTCTTCTGGCCATTGGTGCAGGTAGAAAACTAGCCAGGTGGCAACCCTGTTCACCAGGAATAAAGGAAAATGCTGAAAGAAGCACAGAGAATTTTGATCCCTAGCTCCACTTCTAACCCCTCTCCTTCCCCCAATCTCCCCTCCTAGCCGACGCCACTACTCCTCTTCCTGCCCCTACTATCCTTCTCAGAAATTTCTCCCCACCCTCAAATCTGATGCTGCCTCTCCACTCACCCTTTACTCCGTCTCTTCTCCACTTATCCCTTCCCATACCCATATAACTATACCATCCCTCTCCATGCCTGTCCCTCCCACACACTGCCAGTCCACCTCTCTCCCCCCCCCCAGATCTTGCACACTCCCACAGCTTCTGCACTCTGCCTGCCATCCCCTAGGCCTCTCACCCTCTCCGAACACCAGACATCCACCCCAGAACAACTCCAAATAACCCCCTTCCAGCTCTAACCACCACTTGAAGTATCCCGTCCTTCCATACACCCCCCCACCGGCAACCGTAATCCCCCTCACCTCCCAAGGACCTCCCCTACTCCCCCAGTTTCAACACATTTCTCCCCTCTCTTTCCCCCACAGACCTCCCCCACTCCTGCTGCTTCAACACCTCTCTCGCCCCCTCGACCTCTCACCATCTCCAAACGCCAGACCTCCTCCCCGATCTACTCAGAACATACCTCCACCTCCTGTTGCAACTACTAAGGGTGAGTGCAAAATCCGTTGCGCTCGCGGATTTCGCGGATTTTCGGTAAATCTGCAATCCACAAACTCCCGTGAATTTACTGAGAATCCGTGAAATCCACGAGCGGCGGATTTGGGGGGCAAAAGTTCAAGCCTGTTGAACTTGTAACTATTTTAGGATGGCGCCTGCAAGCTGCCAGCGCCATCCTAAAATAGTTACTGAGTTAGCTTCAACAGGAAGCACTAATAGATAAAATAAAGCAGGTGCTCGAGCACCTGCTATATTTGATCTATTAGTGCTTCCTGATGAAGCTAATTTAGTAACTATTTAAGGATGGCGTTGGCAGCTTGCCGGCACCATCCTAAAATAGTTACAGGATGATGGGCACTGGCAGGCAGCACACTCAAGGGACCCCTGCGCTCTTCGGTGTGATGGCAAAGTTAACCAGCCCTCCCAAAAATGTGAGTTTTGTCGAGGCTGGGCAGGTGTGCGTTCTCCCCATATCTATCATCAAAAACTAGCTTTGATGCTTGATGGAGGCCTTTGCATTATTGACTTTCACAAGCTCAATCCCTGTGCAGTTCCTGTGACCACGAGCTTCTCTGATCCGTGCCTGTCCTTTTATGCACACAAGAGGCATGTGAACTCGCATATAAGCCCCGTCCGTTTGGCCCCTCCCAACACACTAGTGGTGTGCACCGTCTTCGCGCCCTTTACCCACTTGATGGACAGCTCACTCGAGGGACCCCGGCGCTCTTTGATGTGATGCCAAAGTTAATCAGCCCCCCCCACAATGTGTGTTTTGTCGAGGCTGGGTAGGTGTGCGTTCTCCCCATATCTATAGTCGGAAATTAGCTTTGATGCTTGATGGAGGCCTTTGCATTATTGACTTTCATGAGCTCAATCCCTGTGCAGTTCCTGTGACCACGAGCTTCTCTGATCCGTGCCTGTCCTTTTATGCACACAAGAGGCATGTGAACTCACATATAAGCCTCGCCCGTTTGGCCCTGCCCCTCACACTAGCGATGTGCACCATTTCCCCGCCCGGCCTTTACCCACACAATCCGCAAAATCCGCGAATCCGCAAATTCGCGGATTTTGCAGATCGCGAATTCGCAAATTCGCGAATTGCAAATTCACAAAATTTGCCCATGCTTAGCAACTACATCCCACCTCACTCTTCTCACTCAAACACTTGGCAACATTGACCACAATATCTCTTCCTTGATATCTGAACTCGCCAGACTTAGAGAGGAATTCAAAGACTTCAAATCCCCTAACCCCAAAACCTGCCCCTCTTGGTCCACTCCACCATGCACTGGTCCTCAAAAACTCTCTAATCCCAAACCTTGGGAAACCATACCACTACCCAACCGTACACATAGACCTCTTCGCACCTTAAACGACCACTCCGGCACTGACCTCTCTGACATCTGCAACTCCTACACATCAAAGATCTCACTTAAGGATACAGCCTTTACTCACTCCAATATCCCTGTTATTATAAGAAGCAGCAGAATCCTCTCCTCCCCCTGCTCCCCAGACCCCCCCAACTTATCATCATCCACTCGTGCCCCCATCCAAAACAACTCCAAGCCCCTGGCCTGCATGCTTGTGAAATCCTGCTCGGCGGATCGACATGCGACCGAAATTTCCGAAACTATCCTTAGTGAAGATATAGACATCGCCTTCCTCACGGAAACCTGTCTCAATGATCAATCAACCCCCATTCTTGATTTACTCCCCCCCAGGTTACTCTATCATCAGAAAAGACCGCTCAAAGAAAATAGGAGGTGGATTAGTAATATTCTTTAAAAGTGAACCCCAGCTCTCCCTAGTCAAAAACACAGACTACCTTTGAATACCTTGGAGCTGAACTTAAGATTCAAGGCTCTCCCCCAATACGAAGACACGACATCTATCACCCTCCGGCTGAACCTCTTCGCATTGCTGATGAATTATCTCACCTTCTTACTTAATCATCACTTTCCAGCTCTAAATACCTCTTCCGAGGAGACTTAAACCTTCACTGGAACGTGCCCAAGGAACCCACTATCAAACTTCTCAAAAACCTTCTTGAGATTAACGACCTCAAACAACTCTGCCATTCCCCAACCCACTCAAAAGGGGCTACTCTTGATGCCATCATTGCAAATAATGATTTGGCATCCCTATCTAACATCATCCCAATTGATTGGTCTGTCCACCACCTCATACTGTTCTCAATCTCCCCCTTAACCCCGCCCGCCCTATCTAAAAGCAACAAAACCAAAATGTCAACCAGAACCCTAAATCTTATCCTCCCTGGTGTACTGGAGGCCAAACACCAAGCTCATCTTTACTGAATCCCTCTCTTTCTTAATGCCAATGAGCTCACTGAGCACTATAATAAAACTGTCTCTGAGGTCTTAGGCCAACTTGCACCACCTAAACTAAAAACTCTAAAAAGTATTGGTTTAACTCAGACCTCAACAATGAAAGACAAGCAATTAGACTGTCTGAAAGAACTTGGAGACAACATCCTTCCCCCTCCAATCTCGTCCTCCTTCAAACTGCTAGATCTACTTACAAGAAACACATTTTCTCTGAAAAGGCACCCTTCTTTCGTTCACAAATTGCCAGTGCCAAAAATAGACCCAGAAATCTATTCAACATTGTTATAAACCAAATTTACCCACCAAGCTTAATTTGACCGCCATCACTAGCAAATGTGAAGAAATTGCTAACTATTTCTCCAAAAAAATCACCAAAATTGACCAATCCTTCATATTAACTCAGATCCCTCCCAACTCCCAATATACCCCTGCTTCTACGCCAACAACCTCCCCTCTGATCCCACCCCCTACCTCCTCCCCACACCAACTTTCCACAACCCCTCGTCAAACCTTCCCCAACATAACACTGCCCAAAAATAATGCCTCCTGGCAAATTTCCACCCAGTTTCCGAACTAGAAGTCTTTAACATCCTGTCCAAGTGAAAACCACCCTCTCCCGTCTACCCTCGTCCAAGATCTTAAGCACATCATTGTCCTTTATTGGACCAATATCATCAACTCCTCCCTTTCCTCAGCGTCCCTTTCTCCCTTCAGCTCGGACAAGTCACACCCATTCCTAAAAACCCTAAGACCGACCCTAACAACCTCCGCCCCATCTGAAACCTCCCCATTCTCTCAAAAGCCCTTGAAAAATGTGCCCTTCTTCAATTAGATAAACACATTGACACTTACAACCTACTCGACCCCCTACAATCCGGCTTCAATAAAGGCTGCACAAAGCGATACCGAAGGGGATGATGGACAGAGCGCTTGAGCAAATCAAACACCCACCCCCAGTCAACTGATCTGGGTTTAATCCATCATCATTAAGATTCTGTTGTGGAAGTATAAGGCTGAAATCATAAAGGCCAAACAAGAGCATTTTATGGCCCTGACAACTTCATTGTCCCCCCCAAAGAGCTCTTTAGGGTTGTGGACTCCCTTATAACCCTCCAAACCTCAGATCCTGTAGTAGCATCCCAAGAGCTTTGTAACAACATTGCCTCTTTCTTTCAGGCAAAAATTTTAGATATCTATTCTGCCTTGGAGCTGCAAAAATCTCTCATGAGTGGGCCCCCTGCCTTAGGGGCTTTGGACCATGCCCCGGCTGAAAATCTCCCTTTGGAAATTCTAGATTCTTTCCCCCCACTTTCTTTAGAGGACTTGGATAGCCTCCTTAATAAAACTAAATCGGTCTCTCCTCTGGATGTATGCCCCCTTAGGATTCTTAAACAGTGCAGGGAAACTCTTCTGCCCCCTCTGGTTGATATTATGAACAGAGCCATGAAGGATGGCCTCTTCCCCACCCAATGGAAAAGCGCGGTGGTAAAACCTCTTTTAAAAAAGGCCTCCCTGGATCCTTCGGTCTTAAAAAACTTCCGGCCCATTTCATTACTTCCAGCTCCAGCAAAGATGTTAGAAGCGCATCTTAACATGCATCTTGCTGCTTTTGTAGAGAGCTCGGCTTGTCTTGACTCCTCTCAACATGGTTTCAGGAGGGAACACAGCACTGAGTCGGCCCTCACCATAGTGTTGGACAATATCCGCACGCGTGATGATGAGGGCAGACCACCCTTCGGATCCTTCTGGATCTGACGGCGGCCTTTGATACCCTTTCTCCTTCAGTATTAACAACTCAGCTGAGGGAGATTGGGGTGCAAGGTGCAGCTCTAGATCTACTCACTTCTTTCCTCAATCATCGAGTGCAAAGAGTGAAGTTGGGGGAGTATCTATCTCCATCCCTTCCTATGCAATGTGTGGTCCCCCAGGGGTCGGCTCTTAGTCCGACCCTATTTAACATCTATGTGACCCCACTTGCCAGGCTCATTAGATCCTTTGGGATGGAGGTAGTTTCCTATGCGGATGACACCCAGATCCTTGTCTCTCTCTCCCAGTCTAGCGTCCCGACTGCCTCCAATTTTAGATCTTGTATGGAGGCAGTCGGTCTATGGATGATCGTTAATTCATTGAAACTGAATGGAGAGAAGACGGAGGTAATGGTGTTTGGAGGGAAAGATGACATATGGTCATCCTGTTGGTGGCCAGACTCATTAGGAGTCTGCCCCACCCCTACCTCCTCTGCAAAAAATCTCGGGGTCATGATTGATCCTGCCCTCAATATGGGTAAACAGGTCAGCAGAACCATCTCCACCTGCTGGGGCATTATCCATGTCCTGAGGAGGATCAGGCATTATCTATCTCTGCAGGCAAGGAAACAGCTTGCTGTTGCCCTCATTGGCTCCCGGCTGGACTACTGCAATGCGCTGTATGCGGGAATGAATAAGAGTCTACTGCAGCGCCTGCAGGTAGTCCAGAACGCGGCTGCCAGGTTCGTCCTGGATCTCCCCAAACGTGCCTCAGCCACAGCGGCCAGAAAACTGTTGCATTGGCTTCCAGTTGAGGACCGCATCCACTTCAAGACCCTTTGTATGACATACAGGGCTTTAGCCAAAAACAGTCCCACTGGTGTAGGATCCATCCTGTCCCGCTACATTCCTTCTAGGGATCTGCGCTCCTCTGGCAGACTTCTTCTATCTACCCCCCTGATTCAGGAGAGGGAAATGGGGTGGTAGGGCCTTCTCCACCCTGGCGCCCAACTGGTGGAATGCCCTCCCGCTGGAAATAAGATCCCTACCTACTCTTCAGACATTCAGAAGCGCTCTGAAAACGCATCTCTTTGTGCAGGCTTATCTGTAGTAGGTGTCGTGCTTACATTTATGATTGGTTTTGTTAGGCGCCTTGATGCCTTTGGGTTATTGTTTGCGCGGTATAAATTTTGTTCAATCAATTCAATCAATTCTTTAGCTCATTCCACCACCCCAGTTCAGACATGGCCATATGCAAATCAGTCTGACCCTGTGCCTCATGGGAACAGTCCAGCCCGAACTGCCAAGCCATGTCTTCAATGGACCGGAAACAAGCATCCTGGGACCGGTTTCTGGTTCATAACCCTCATCACCCAAGCAATCTTGAATCCAGTGGCAATGTGAGCAAGGGACAAACTTCTGGGCATACCCTGCCAACTTAGGGTGAACAAAGCTTTACCAAAGGGGATGATGGATGGAGCGCTTGAGCAAATAAAAAACTTACCCCCAGTCAACTGATCCTGGTTTAATCCATCATCATTCTTTAGCTCACTCCATCACCCCAGTTCAGACCTGGCCTTAAACAAATCAGTCTGACCCTGTGCCTCATGGGAACAGTCCAGCCCGAACTGCCAAGCTTTGTCTTCACTGGACTGGAAACAAGCATCCTGGGACCAGTTTCGGGTTCATAACCCTCATCAGCCAGGCTATCTTGAATCGAGTAGCAAAGTGAGCAGGGCACCTAGGTCTGGGCATACCCTGCCAACGTAGGGCGAACAAAGCAATACCAAAGGGGTTGATGGACGGAGTGCTTGAGCAAATCAAACACTCACCCCCAGTCAACTGATCTGGATTTAATCCATCATCATTCTTTAGCTCACTCCACCACCCCAGTTCAGACATGGCCATATGCAAATCAGTCTGACCCTGTGCCTCATGGGAACAGTCCAGCCCAAACTGCCAAGCCATGTCTTCACTGGACCGGAAACAAACATCCTGGGACCAGTTTCAGGTTCATAACCCTCATCAGCTAGGCTATCTTGAATCTAGTGGCAAAGTGAGCAGGGGACAAACTTCTGGGCATACCCTGCCAATCTAGGGTCTGGGGGTGAGTGTTTGATTTGCTTAAGCACTCCGTCCATTAACCCCTTTCGTGTCACTTTGTTCGTCCTGAGTTGGCAGGGTATGGCCAGACGTGGGTCCCTTGCTCACTTTACCACTGGATTCAAGATAGCCTGGCTGATGAGGATTATGAATGCAAAACCGGTCCCAGGATGCTTGTTTTTGTTCCGGAGAAGACATGGCTTGGCAGTTTGAGCTGGACTATTCCCATTAGGCACAGGGTCAGACTGATTTGCATATGGCCATGTCTGAACTGGAGTAGTGGAGTGAGCTAAAAAAGGATGATGGATTAAACCCAAGTCAGTTAACTGGGGGTGAGTGTTTGTTTTGCTCAAGCACTCCGTCCATCATCCCCTTTGGTATCGCTCCTTAAAGGCTGCAGCACTGTAACTGCATTGCTAAATATAGTTGATGACATCCATCATGCCCTGGATAATGGCGAGTACTGCCTACTCATTCTGCTTGATCTCTCTGTGGCATTCAATACAGTTAACCATTCAACCTTACTCAATACACTTAAACTTCGTTTCGGCCTTAGTGGAACTGTCCTCAACTTGATCACCTCCTACTTCCAACACAGAACCGAGCAAATCAAAATCCAAAGCTGCATCTCTAGCCCACTCCTGTCTCCCTCGTTGTCCCCCAAGGATCTATCCTCTCTCCTGCTCTCTTCAACCTATTCATGGAACCCCTTCCCTCATACTTAAACAGGCCGGTATTAACTATCACCTATATGCTGATGATACCCAGCTGTACTATAAAATCAAATCCCACTCAGATGTCCTACACCTTAACATCACCTTTGCTAATATACAAACCTGGTTCTACTCCAACCATCTCAAAGTCAATCCAAACAAAACTGAGATAATTATTTTCTCTCCTAAAAACAACCCACTCCCCATCCAAACATGGATCACCAACCTTAGTGCCCTAAACTGTTCACTCTCCTTATTCGAATCAGTGAAATTCCTTGGCATCACCATTGACAGCAAGTTAATGCTCAATTCCTGTTTAAAAAACTTGGCAAAAGGAGCACGCTCCAACATCTAAAAAAATCAAACCTTTCATTCAAAGGAAGCTTTTAAATCTGTTGTCCTATCATTAGTTCTCTTGAAATTGACCATGGCAACGCCTTCATTTCTGGATCTCCCTAAGTACACTTTGCCCCTATCAAATCTGTTCTCAGCCTAGCGGCCAGGCTTACAACAGACTGCAAGCGTTTTGAACACATTTCGCCTGTCCTTAAGACCCTTAAATGGCTTCCTATCGAAGGCAGATCCTCCTATAAAATAGCCGGCATCACATACAAAGCCCTTCATCAAAAGACCCCACTTTCTTCTCAAACGAACTCAATACAGCAGGCAGCGCCCGACCGATGAGAAGCACCAACTCTTTCCTCCTCGTCCCCCCTCTGTTAAAAAAGAAAGCCACACAATATCGCTCATTCTCTTGTAAGGCTCCCAGCATCTGTAATGCCCCCCTAAAGATCTACAACTTAATCCTTCATACGTCAGTTTAAAAAAGACCTTAAAATGCACCTGCTTCACAAATACTGGGGTCCTTAATCCTTCTATTACCATACCTGCTACACTCTCCCTTCCTTCTGAAACTCTTGCTCCCGCTTGTGTCGACCTTACCGATTCACCCCTTCCCTTCCCTTCTTCATCTTTTTCTTCCCCTCTTTTCGAACACTTCCCCCCTTTTTTCTCTCTCCCCCAACCCTTACTTCATCACAAAATATTGAGTCTACCTCCTTTATACCGTCTAATAATTCGTAATCACGCTATTCATGTGTTATTTCATAAATAGCCACTTCTTTGCACTTTTTATTGATTCAAGCTATACTGCTCAATGTGTTCTCTTAGTCCTCCATGTTCTGAATGCTTCATTTGGATAACACTGTTTTGTATTCCATGTACTTATTTCATTCCAATGTAAAGCACTCTGGTACCCCAGGGTGGAACCAGCGCTATATAAAACCTTTTAAATAAAATAATAAATAAATAAAGGAAATGGAGGTGCAGTCCAAATAAAGAGGTAGGACAAAGGAAAACATTAAAGTAAGAGGTGAGGGAGAGATGATAAAGTAAAAGTACAGCAGAAAAGTGAAAGATGAACATAATGGGGCAGAATTGTAACAAAGAGCAAGAGGCTTGAGAAAACAGAATGAAGATGAGGAAAAGTGTTCTTCTGAATGGCATCATTTGTACCGAGACTCCATTGCTTTTTAAGTAGCATCTTGTGTCAAACACTTCCACATGACCCACCTGGTCGCTTCTGCTGATGCCTGAGGAAAATCTAACTAACATGACAACAGCCATCTTGCAGCCTGCATTTCTGCCCAGGAACTGTCGCACACCCAACCCCCCCTGTTCTTGCAGTTTAACAGAAAGCCATGAGACACTCACACCCTGTGTAAATGATTTGTTTTCCATCTCCTGCTCCCAGCCTGGTAAACATCCTTGACACCATGATCAGGTTATCTGAACAATGGTCTGACTGCTGGGCCTTGATCGGGGTGATTAAACAATGACCTGAAAGACCGGGCTTTGATCAAGGTGATTAAACAATGACCTTAAAGACTGAGCCTTGATCAAGCCGAGTGAACAATGATTTGTGTACCAAGCAATGGCCAGGTCATCATCTACAAACGTCTTCTGGATCTGGTTATCAACTGCAAACACTGCCCTGATTGAACAAAGAACTAACAGCCAAAAGACTAAGACGAAAAAGTATAAAAGGCTTGTAAGCTGCGGAGTAAAGCAGCAGCCTCCTCTGTCTTGTTTCTGACAAGCTTGGGACTCTGTTCCATAGCCCGGGCTATTTGAATAAATCTGGGTTCCTCCTGCAGATGAAGGCTCCTGTGTCTCCTTTTACTACGTATGAAGGGTATCAAAGGCTTGGGCGTTCCCCCGCTGTCGACACCCAGTAAGTGGGTTAATCCGGTTCTTCAAATGGTGCCCGAATATGGACACCACGAGTACGAAGGTCAGGCCCGGTGGATGTGAGGAGGTGCACGGAGAGACTACGATGGATGTTCTCTACCCGAGGTAGTCTTGCAATGCGATAAGCCGAACAACTCACCAGCTGTTCCTCCCCACCCGGTCTGGGCCACATGTCCGCGTTCTCGCTGGAGTCCCCTAGCAAATAATTTCTAGGGCAGGACACAATCCTACGTCTGCAGAAGAGAACTACCCCTGTAAGGTAAGGGTGGTCTGATCACCCACCAAGTCCTTATAATTCTGTTATTGATTTCCGCAAAAGCCAAGCTGTTATTGACTTTTGCCAAAGCCAAGAAAGCGTGTTGAGTTTTTAAAAACCCGCTGGTGTCTGTCCTTTATGATTCAGCTGTTAATGACTTTTGCAAAACCAAGCAAGCAAGGTGAGTTTTAAAACCTGCTGGTGTCTGTTATCTGTTTTCAAGCATGAAGGTCAGTAGTAAATTCAAGAGATTATGTCGTTGTATATGTACGCAGGACTCCCAGCTGGAGGCAGCTTGTCCGCTTCCTCCAGAAGGGACCCCTGGCCATACGATGTATGTTAAATATGGCCCTTCTACCATAATGTTTTCCTTATTCTGGGTAAAATATATGAAACAAAGTAACGCAGAATTACACTGGCCACTTAACGCTCCTTTATTTCCCAAAATCTCGCGGACCTATAAGAACAATTAATGAAAAGGAAAACGCTCTAGTCTATGTCTGAATCTGTCCGATTTTGGAGGAAAGAGATAGAGCAGAGAGCTAGAAAGCAGAAGGCTCAAGAAAGAAAACAAGAACAAATGTCAATGGCCGACCACGCCAGAGAAAATTTATGAAATCAAATGACAAAATCAGTAGAAATAGCCGATAGGGAGCATGGGGTCCTGGTACAAAAATGTTATCCAGCTCATGAGGAGAAAGGAAAGGGCCATATGGAAGGGGCTAAGAAAGTGATTCCTTGCTTGATACCATGCTAGACAGCCCTCCTGCATATGCCCCAATGTAGCCTGCCCTGACGCCTCAAACCCCGCATGTCCCCCCCCCACAGCCCACTCCTGCCCCCACTGCCCCACTGCCCCTCTGACTGTTCTCCCTGTCACACCATCCCTCCCGATTTTTCCTATGACACCGTTAAGCAGGATTTATATAAATTGTTGAATTCCCCCGACTGGCCTCCTTGCGCTCTGCAGTCAGCTTTTCGTCCCTTCAAGAAAATGACCTACAGAGGCAACAATGTAAATGTTGGATAAATAACGGGAATATTTATGCTTTTAAAGAAATATGGTCCACCTTTTCCCAGTGGACGGTTATGGAACAGACCACCTGGGCTGAATACATGTGTACCCTGGTCATGAAAAGATTTGAGAATGCGCTTATGCAGATACCCACCGGATTAATGGACCTTAGGTTGCAAATAAAAAGAGGCGATGTCCAGGGAGAGGGGATGTTTGGCACTATGTCTGCTTTAATGGCTTACCGTGATATGGCCGCTTTTCCCAACACCCCTCTAGAAACAGCTATGATAATGAGAGAGGTGGCCCGTGTCTTTGTTAATGCACTTACCGATGCCCAAAATAATGGCCGAGGGGCTGTTGAGGCACACTGGCGCAGGCTTTGGGTTCATGTCCCTTGGAAAAGGTCAGAAGTAATGCAGTTAAAAGGACAATTACCAGATCCCCGGAAGAATGCGGCTGACGTTTACAGAGAATTAGGTCAGATTATATGTGCAGGTACTCTTGTTCTTGAGGATATAGATTTACTTCTTGGTACAGTTGTCCCCAATGAAATTTGAGACAAAATTCGACATACTGACCATGAAGTAGCGTTGGGAGGTAAATGGGCTGACCTAGAGGCTATGGAAGAAGTAAGGGTAGGAGGGACTAAACCAGAAGCTGCCATCCTGACTTTTCCCAGTAAAATAATGACATTTATGAAAACACTTTTGCCGGAAACTGTCATTAACTGAGATAAAATAAACGCCTGTAGGCAGGGAAAAGATGAGAATGTGGCTGACTTCTTTACCCGTTTTGAGACAGAATACAAGGGACATAGTGGTTTGGATCCCCGGACCCCAGGTTCTGGCCCAGTATTTGTTGATAAGTTTGTCAGCAACTTGCTTCCTGAGATCTCCACCAGGCTTAAGAAAGTTGAAAGTACGTGGTCTGCCCAAACTATGACTGGTATCTCGGCTATGGCACAATATCACGAGAATAAGGATAATGAAGATAGAGACAAGGAAAGTAAGAAGGTTAGGGATCTTAAGACTAAGGCACTTCTGCTGCAGGCTTACCCTCCCCGAGATCTTGATGCCCGCGAGAATTTCAGACCTCAACCTCAACCCCAACCCCCTCCGAGGGCTTGCCAGTCTACCCCCTCCAGCCCTCAATGTACAGGAGCCCTCAAAACAGATCACTGTGCTTATTGTAAGGGGTACGGCCATTGGATAGATGAGTGTCCTGTGTTAGCTTAAAACATCCGATCAGGGAAGACTCGGCCTCGCGCTCCCAGGGAGGGGAGGCCGACTAGGGACCATGGCCCGCCCCATCCACAGGATAAAGAACGCAGGCCCAGCGATGACGCTCCCATCCGGCAGCGCCTGGCCAATAGGTTTGATGGGTACAAAGCAAAACGCACTTATTACAATGATGATTATGATGAAGTTGATGAGACAGGGTCCTACAAAGCATAGGACAGCCAGGAAAGGGGTATAACCAGAGTTCAAAATCCAGTGGATCAAAGAGGCCTGTATGTTCAAATGTCAGTTGTGGGGAATGATCAGAAATTTCTTTTGGATACTGGGGCCACCAGGTCTTCTATTGCAAGTCTGTCAGCCCCGGAGGCACCCCTTTCTGGCAATATGAATGTCTCCGTGGGTTTTGCAGGAACACCTGTGACCAGCCCTGTCTTTGAACCCCTTCCTCTCGATATTGGTCCTGCACATGTTAACGCTCCCTTGGTCCTTACTACAGGTTGCAGTGAAAACTTGTTAGGCATGGATTTACTGAAAGCTCTGTATGCAACCGTATGATGTGGCCCCAAGGTGTATCCCTAACAATTTCCCCCACCGTAGCTTCCTATATGTATCTATCAGGTCCCCTCCCACCAGAGTTGCAGTCTTTACCGTCCTCCCTCTGGGCATCATCAGACACTGATGTAGAGTGTCCCAACATATCCCCTCATGTGGTACGCATCCAGCCAGGGGTACTTCTCCCCCGCCTCCGGCAGAATCGACTGCCCGTGGAAGGAGAAATGGCCCTTTTAACAATAATATCTGAATTAATGGACAAGGGTGTAGTGGAGGAGACATGTGGCAATATCTGTAACAGTCCCATTATTCCTATTCTTAAAAAGACCAATGGAGATGCTCTCTTTCCTAAAATAAACAGATTTGTTATTGATCTGAGAGCCCTTAACAAAATAACAATCTCCCAATATCTTGTTGTCCCCGACATTACAGCCCTCTTAACGATGGTCCCTTCTAACGCCACGCACTTTTCTGTCATCGACCTGAAGAATGCTTTTTTCAGCATTCCTATACATCCTGACAGCAGACATTTTTTGGTTTCTCCCTTGGTGGGCGGAGCTTTAGATTCAGTCGCGCCTCCCAAGGTTTCACCAAGTGCCCCAGTATCTATAGTCAAGCCCTAAAAAGTCAACTAGATTCCTTGGAGCTCCCTGATAATTCCACACTATTACAATATGTAGATAACCTCCTCATTGCTGCAAATTCTGCCCCAGCATGTAAAAAAGCTACTCTCTGTTTATTACGCCATCTTGCCCTCCATAATCACAAAGTCTCTTTGAAAAAGCTTCAGTTTTGTCAAGAAAAGGTGACCTATTTAGGTCATCTCCTCTCGAAGGAGGGAATGCAGCTCACCGCTGATCGTGTAGCCATTATCAATGCTATGACGGCCCCACGAACACAAAAGCAGGTGCGAGCCTTCATATGCCTAACCTCATACTGTAGACAGTGGATTTCCAATTTTTCGGCTAGGGTCAAACCTCTTTTTGCCCTCACCACTAAAGACATATCAGACAGTTCCTTTCCATGGACTAGAGAGCATGCACAGGCCTTCTAAGATTTAAAAAACGCTCTGTGTACTGATCCAGTCCTCTGTACTCCTGATTATAACAAACAATTCTTTCTGAGACAGACGGCTGTGCATGCGCTGTCTTGACCCAGATGTTCGGAGGTGACCATCAGCCATGTGCCTATTTTTCAGCCACCTTTGATCCTGTTGCAAGGGCTCTCCCAGGATGCCTACAGGCGACCGCTGCGGGTGCCCTCATGGTCTGCCAGAGTGCGGGGATCGTCATGAACTCCCCCCTGACGCTGATGGTCCGCCATTCTATAGATACTCTCCTTAATAACACCAAGACACAGTACCTCACTAGCGCACGACTCACTGAATATGAACTGACACTCTTTGCCAGCCACATTAACATCAAAAGATGCACTGTACTAAACCCCTCCACATCACTCCCACTGGATACTCCGGATGCCCGCTTAGACCCACATGACTGCATATTAAGGACAGAGGAGGAGACGAAGGGATGGGTTGACTTACAGGACACCCCGATAGGAGAACCAGAAGGTACACTGTATGAGGACAGATCATGTCTCAGAGGGCCAGATGGTAACACCTCAGCTGCCTACGCCCTCACGACATTAGGGCGAGTAGTAGAAACAGCTCAGATTCCGCAGTGCTCTGCTCAAGCAGCATAATTAGTGGCCCTCACTAGAGCTTGTGAGTTAAGCAAAGGGATGACAGTAAATATTTATATTGACAACTAATATTCCTTCGGGGTGGCCCACAACTTCCCGAGGTTATGGAAAGGAAGGAATTTCCTTACTTCCCATGGGACCAAGATTCAACAAGGCCCCCTAATTCACCGATTGTTAGACTCCCTGACACTCCCCAGAAAGGTGGCCATTATAAAATGTAAGGCCCATAAGAAAGTGACAGATAATGTTGGGAAAGGCAATGCCCTGGCTGACCAGACGGCCAGACAAACAGCTCATAGACAAAGGGAAGTAATATATATAGGAGGTCCCTCTAGGTAGGTGGCAGATGAGGGCATGGTTGAAAACACAGTACAGCGTGTGATTGATATTCAGTCCCATGAGGAAATATAATTTTTGATCGAGTAGTGTTCCCCAGCGAGTACCCCACCGTCTCCATGTACTAGCTTGCAGTGCATGTTATTTCCCTCCTGTGCCAGCTACGAAGACGCAAATACATTTGCGTCCATCTCTAACTTGTCCTCTTTCAGATCCGCCATGAACGGATTGAACATTCAGTTTCTATATATGCTGTGCCACCGTCTTTTTGTGGTACACTTTACACGTTTTTCAGCTCTGGCGAAGTAGGCCCAGATTATGCCATTGAGCTTTTTCTTCGAGTTCTCTCCTGCTTTCTGACTCCGAGGGCCTCAGCCCAGGCTACCTCTGTACCAGTGGCCCCCACCTTACTCCTTGCGCGGCTCCGGCGCATAGCCTAACCTCTGCCTGCCAAGACCGTATTCAACCTTCGAATTATCTGCTCCACTCCTCGAAAACACATTCCTGTCTCGTAGCTCAAGTAAACATCCTCCCAGCTGCAGGAGCAGAGGGCCCGGCTCTTCTGTCTCCGTGCAAGTAATTCATAGACTCCGTTGCCATGGTAGGCCCATGCCCCCTCACCCTGCATGCCAACACGTAGACGCATACATGCAGACAGTATAGAGTAGTCTCCGCCCGAGAGACCTTTTCCCTTCCAGATACTACTGTTCCTTAAACATACGATACCAGATACGATTTGGGATTAGGTTGATCTGACATCCCAGACTTATGTCTACACTTATGTCTACACTTGTAGTGCTAAATGTCAAGTCCTTTCACCCTCTGGTTATACGTCAGGCCCACGTCAGGCTGCTGCGCGCGCATCTCTGCCATATATTTATGCTGACATTGCAAGATTCTCTTGTGTATCCACCCATTTTGTGACCTCATGATTAATGACGTATCTAGTGTACGCCTTCATGCACGCCCATTATACCGCCTTTTTAATGACGTTTCCATGTTTTATCTCTTCTTTTCCAGCTGTTACGCCTACTATATGCTCATACATTGTAATGCATTGACTATATATATGTACTTCTGTAAACAATATGTTGTCTGTCTGCCCCTTCCTGAACCTGTGTGGTGATGGAATGGTTATGCCACCTTGGCTCGAGCCAATAACCCAATTCCTTTTACAGGAATAAAACCCTTTTGAGTTAACCTCAATATCCCGGATTTTGCCTCTTATTTTTCTGAGTTATTCTTATTGATTATTGATAGCAAATTAAGTATAGGTAATCGATTTTACCACAGTTCTGGCGCCCGAATAGGGACCCCTCCCCCACCCCACGCGCCGGTGGTGCGTTGCAGGCCTAGCCCCCTGCCACAGCCGGACGGACAATTACGCGTACCCGCAGGATTTCCTGTATCTCCCTCAGGCCAACGGAGGTGACTGAGGCTGCGATCGACACCCAGACGAGGCGGTGAGGAGTGCGGAGGATCCCGACCTGAGCCTAGCTGAGAGAGCAAGATCCGTGGTATACCGAGGCCCGCCAGGTTCCGAAGTTCCGAAGTATCTGCGTCGAGTCCGAATCCAGTCCGCGTCGAGTCCAGTCCAGAGTTTCCGAGGCCTTCTGTTTCCGTGCTTCCTGGTGAGTACCGTTGCTAGGGACGCATCCTGACGTGCGCATTGGTTTGTGCCGGTCTAGACGGGTTCGGGTACACGAGCCTGTTCTGCACTGTTCAGCAGTGTATCTGTACTGTATAGCAGTATATCTAGTTTGCACCTGTATAAGGTGTATCCGTGCCGTTTAGCGGTACATCCTGTTGTACTCGTTATCTATTAATGTGGTTCGTTCTTGAAATGTTTTAATGTGTCATTCAAATGTCGTGGTATGAGTGAATGTTCGATTTTCATTGTTGTGCTTAGACGTGTCTTATGTATAGTGTGTTCATATCTGAGTAAGAACCAAGTAGCCAGATTTCAGAATGCCGTTGTTCTCCAAACTAAGACAAATAAAAACCCGTAAAGGGGTTCTAGAAGAAGCTGTTCCCATTCCACCTAGGGACACTCCAGGGTACTTTATGTACCATAAACACGGCCTAGACGCTGTTTTATTTCTCGACTTATGGGTAGACTACACTAAAGAACTGTCAGAGAATCAGAGATGGCCCGCTGCAGGGACATGGGATGCAGATTGCATCATGAGAGTAGAAGAAGCATTATGGAAAAAGAAAGCCAGACAGTCACCGAAAGATGCCATCGAGTTATGGCGTAAAGAGTCGCATAGGCGCACAGAAAAAGCTCACAGACTAGAAGAAAAGAGTAAGGAGGAACCCGACAAGGCCCGAGAAGACGCATTAGTTGAGGAAGGTATCAGAGTAAAATTAGAACAAGTAGACAGACAGCGTAATACGCTTATGAATGGCATGTTCCCCATCTTATCAAAAGGCCTGCCTAAGGCCTCTCCAGAAGTACCGAAGGACCTACCACCCCCATTGCTCCCGACTAAAACACACCAGAGGACAGCAAAGGATGTATTCCTTTCTTCCTATCTAGACGATGTAGCTCCCACCTATGTTAATACCCCTTTGCCTGCACCAGTGCCTGCCCCAAATGGTCAGAATCCTTATGCCCTTCCTCCCCGACAGGCTACTCCTCCCCGGATTCCTCCTCCTGATCTACCTCCTCCTACTTCCCTTGATACAGATCTGACTAACCCTTTCGGAGCCGGTGCCTCAGGAGGCGCGTCCGGAGGGGCAGGTTACCAGACTCCGCCACCAACCCATCGCCTGAGTCTTAGAGAAATAGCGCAACAGCGTACACCTAGAACAGATATTACATTTTATGGAGATCGCCTTGCAGATTGTAGATATGATCCAGTACCTGGTAAAAAGAACGACGTGGACATGTTACTTGCATCAGTACGTTTACGACGAGTCACGAACTTCCTAATGACACTACCTGAAATGACAGAACATATGGATCGAATATATAAGTTTGTGCAGACAGGAGTAGGGCCTGAAAGCATTAAGGAGGCCATGGCTCATCAAAAAGTGGATACTAAAGCCAAGTTATTACGGTTTCTTATAAACTGTTTTATTCGAGAAGCAGATAGGCCGGGTGCGAACCCGGAAGATTTGAAAGCACTCCACAAATGGGGCCGACATATAGCCGATGGACAGCATGACAAAGAAGCTTGTATAGATAACATGTACCGAAGAATCAGAACTTCAATAACTAAGATGCACGAGAAAAGACAGGCCGCACCAGACATAGATGCAGATAAACAAGAATTCACAGAGGAGGAGGCAGAGGAAGAACCAGAGACACCAGCACAGTTGCCAGTTAGAGAAATGGTAGCGTATGTAGGTAAAGGAAGACCGTTTAATAATTCAATGCGCCCAGTGCGCCCGGAATGTAAAAGAATATATCAGGAAGCCATGTGTAATAAAACACCCGAACACTTATTCCAAGCCACCGACCGAGTACTCCAAGAGCGCATGGGGTATCATGAACTCGATTCTATGGATGAACAAGAATTAGCCAGGTCAGCCGTGCAATGGGCTGACAACTCTGAGAAATATGGTGATGATGTATTAGCGCATACGTTCCTGAACTTGACACCGAGTGAGCAGCGTTTAGCTGGTATGTACATGATACAGCATCTGCTCTTATTATATAAAGGCCAACATTCTGATCCAGGTCCCCTGCGCGATATACTAATAGAACTGGTCACGAACAGATGGAAAGGTCTAAGTACTGACCTGATTAAAGCAATTCTAGAGCACCGCCACAAGTATAGTACATTCTTATGTCCACAGATCAACGCAGCACCCATTATGGAACGAAAGACCATGTATTACATGGATAGACAGAATCCGTTGCGAGAAGTGCACCCCGTACAGAACGCAGACCACACGCTTAGACGCGTGTTTGTGTATACACCTATAACCAAAATCGAATTGCTGGAAATGAAGAAACTAGTACCCAGTCATGATAAAGACCCCGCAGGTTTTCACCGCGAAATAAAAGATATGTTATTAATGGGCGATTACACTTATCCCGACCTCATGAAAATCCTGAAAGTGTTACTACCCTCAGGCATATACGAAAAACTCAAAGAAAAAGAGTGGGAGGTGGGAGATGCAAAGATTGATTGGGCTGCATTACAGGATGAAGAGAATTCCCGAGTGCCAGGCCTAGGGCTTGGAGATAAAGTTAAAGCGTTACCAGGTTTATTGGTACAAGTGTTGCCACGTTTATTGAGTACGAAAAAGGAAGATTGGGGTGCAATTTCAGCATGCAAACAGAAACCTGATGAAGACACTAGTGATTTTTACACACGATTTGAGAAATGTTTTGGTATTAACAGCGGTCTGAAAGCAAGTAGCGAGTCATATCCACATCTTTTTGTAACAAAATTAGTCGAGAATTCCCTACCCCAGGTCAAGAACAGAGTACTGAAAGTAGAAAGCACTTGGCAAGCTAACACCCCTTCGCAAATGTTACAAATGTTACAGTATCACCAGAATAGACTTAGAGAAGAACAAGAACACGAACAGAGGCGTATGAAAGATACGAAAATGAAAATGTTGGTAGCTCAGTCGGTTCCTGCTGATGGTCAGAAAAAGGGTGCGACCCAATCTAGTAATTCGTCAGTTCCCGTAAAGGGTGTATGTAATTATTGCAAGCAGCCAGGTCATTATATAAATGAATGTCCCGTTTTGAAACATAATATTGCCACGGGCAAGACAAAAGAGAGACCACGTCCTCCTAGACAAGATCAGACTTCACAACAAGTACCCCAGAATATACAGCAGAGCGCACCCATGCCAGCTCCTTCACAGACAGTAGCGATACCTCAGCAACAGCCCATTACTGCAACACAAACCACGACACAGCAAATGTATCAGTATGCACAGAACGATTACCCTGATTACCAACGATACACATGAAACAGCCTAGAGAGTGAATTCCGCTTGCCCCTTATTGAAGTTCCTGTAGATCAGAATGGTCCTTACGTACATAGTCAAGTTTTAGGGAAAGACAGAAAGTTTCTCATTGACACAGGGGCAAGCAGAACCACGATAAGTCACAATGAAGTACCAGGGGCACCCCTCTCAGGCTCGCAGAACGTGTCCCTCGGATTTTCAGGAAAACCCATTATCAATGAAGTATCACAACCCCTCCCTCTTGCAGTAGGTCCTCTGACACGGACTACAGATTTATTACTCACGAAATCATGTCCAGAAAATCTATTAGGCATAAAAACACTGAAAGCTCTAGGAGCCATTATTTGCTGTTCTCCCGAGGGAGTACGATTATTTTTGCGAGATTTCAAAGGCCATTATGTATTGAGAGATATGGATCCCCGACTACAGAACGTCCCTGCCCACCTGTGGGCGCAGGGCCCCACTGATGTAGGTTGCATGCACATTACCCCGTATCGAGTCACACTTAAAGCAGGAGTGGTATTACCACGAATTCGACAATACAAGTTACCCCCAGATGCTGTAGTGGCTTTACTGAGAATCATTGACGAGCTAATCGCACAAGGAGTGGTTGTGGAAACCGACTCTAATGTGTGTAATTCTCCTATCATTCCTGTCCTCAAACGTACTGACCCAAATGCTCCACCTGTTTATCGATTGGTTATTGATCTGCGCGAATTGAACAAATGCATTGTACCACAGTACCCTGTGGTCCCAGATATCTCTTCGTTACTGACAGCTATTGATTCCGAAGCAGCGTTCTTTACTGTAATCGATCTCAAGAATGCTTTCTTCAGTGTCCCTATTGATCCGGAGAGCCAATTTCTGTTCGGATTCAGTTTAAATGGACGATCTTTTAAATTTGCCCGTGCACCTCAAGGATTCACAGAAAGCCCCAGTATCTATAGCCAAGCATTGAAAAAACAACTCGACAGCATCCACATGCCAGTTCACACTGCTCTGCTTCAGTATGTCGATGATCTGCTGATCACCGCTCGAAGCGAACCCGAATGTGAAAATGCATCTCTGATTGTTTTGAACTTCCTGGCTGACAAGGGACACAAGGTGTCTCCTTCGAAGCTACAATTCTGTGTTCAGCAAGTTGTGTACCTGGGTCACTTGCTGTCCAAAGTGGGGAGACAGCTCACACCTGACCGCATTCAGTTAATTGTTAACATGACGCCACCCAGAACACAAAAGGAGGTACGGGCCTTTATAGGCCTCACCTCATACTGTAGACAATGGATTCCCCAATATGCATTTCTAGCAAAGCCACTCATTCAGTTAACAACACAGGAGGCAGCGACTTCGTCTGTCCTCCCTTGGACTCAGGAACATACACAAGCTTTTGAGGACTTAAAGAAAGCCTTATGTCAAGCACCTGTTTTAGCAACACCATGTTACAGTAAGCCTTTTACACTTTTTGTCACAGAACGTGAAGGTACTGCATTGTCAGTCCTCACCCAGGAACAAGCAGGTTCACACAAGCCTTGTGCTTATTTTTCCAGTACATTAGACCCAGTAGCACAAGCCCTTCCAGCATGTTTGAAATCTGTTGCAGCGACAGCTTTAGCAATCAGACAGAGTGATGCTATTGTGTTAGGACATCCATTGACAGTACAGGTTCCACATTCTGTAGAGGTCCTCTTGAATCGAACTCAGACCCAACACCTGACCATAGCAAGATTGACAGGTTACGAATTGACATTGTTTCAGCCACACATTGAAATCAGACGCTGCAGCACATTGAATCCTGCCACGTTATTGCCAGTAAATGGAGTAGATCCATTGGCACATGATTGCATTGAAGTTATTACTATCACAACAAAACCCAGACAAGACTTGACAGATGTTCCGTTACCAGATCCAGACCTGACACTTTATGTGGATGGTTCATGTATGAGAACAAAGACAGGTGAATTAGTGGCAGCCTACGCCGTCACGACAGACACAGAAGTCATTGAAACAAATTGTATCGACACTTTGTCAGCCCAAGCAGCAGAGCTTATTGCTCTGACACAAGCATGTATACAAGCTAGGAATAAGAGAGTCAACATATATACTGATTCACGTTATGCATTCGGAGTCGTTCACGACTTTGGAGTCCTCTGGCGAGAGAGAGGTTACTTAACTTCTCACGGTGCCAATATCCAACATGGTCCCCTTATTCAAGCTCTGTTAGACGCAATACATCTACCTACTGCAATCTCTATCATGAAATGCAAGGCACACACTAAGGTTACTGATGTCATTTCCCAGGGTAACGACCTGGCAGACCGAACAGCAAAGCAAACTGCTCAAAACCGAACTCATGTAACTGATCAGACACAAATAGGGGTACCAGCACACTGCATGACAGTTAGGGATCCCGCACATGATGTGATCGACATACAGTCACATGCAACACCAGATGAAATTAAGGAATGGACTAGACTAGGAGGGGTCCAAACAGACCAGGGATGGATGACAAAGGGAAAATCTACATGGTTTCTCCCCGATTCTATGGTACAAGTCATCATTAATACAATACATAGTCCTGCACACCTTGGTGAGAAAGCAATGCTAGACAGTATTCAACACATATGGTCCAATAAAAACTTACGGGCAGCAGCCAAACAGAAAGTGCGTACTTGCATGATTTGTGGTCAGTTCAATCCAGGTAAAAGCATCCCCGTAGAGCAAGGTGGATTTCAGCCTCCCGACCACCCTTTTGAAGTCCTCCAGATGGATTATATCCAGATGGAACGCTGTCGAGGATTCAAGTATGTTCTCGTAGTCGTGTGTGCTCTTTCCCGATGGATAGAGGCATACCCAGTCCCCGATTACACTGCTCCGACCACTGCCAAGCAGTTGGTTCGTGAATACTTCCCGCGGTATGGTTTGCCCCGTATCGTGTACTTAGATAATGGTCAGCCATTCTCATCCGAACTTGTGAAACATATTACACTTCTGTTAGGTTATCAGTGGAAGTTCCATTGTGTCCGGCATCCTGAGGCAGCAGGTCTCGTGGAGCGTCATAATCAAACACTGAAAATCCGACTTTCCAAGATCTGTAGAGATAAAGGTATAGACTGGATAGTCGCCTTGCCGGTCGCCCTCTTCTATATGAGGATGGTGGCCCATTCCCGTTCTGGGCTATCCCCGTATGAGGTGGTCTTCGGTAGGCCACCGAATATGTGGGGGACGCCCATTCCGCGTAAAATAACTGATGTTGATTGTCTTATGCTGACAGATTACCTTGCCTCCTTGATGTCTGCACTACAATCTTGTCGTTCACAGGTAGCTGCAGCCTTTCCCGACAACACCGAGACGAAGCCCCATGAGGTGGTTCCTGGTGATTACGTCTACATCAGGAACTTTGATCGGAAGAGTCCACTGGAGCCCCGCTGGCAATCGCCGAAGTTGGTTCTGCTCACGACGAGGACAGCTGTTAAGATAGAGGGCAGGAAGGGATGGCTGCATTCCAGCCATATTAAAAAATATTTTGGACTTCCTTCGGACTTGGACACTAAGCCCTGCCCTCCTCCACAAACTGACACGAAACTCCCTTTGGTTGAGAAAACTGCTTCAGAAACTTACAGACAAAAGTTACGATCTAGCAAGTCAGACAGTTTAATTGTTTAAGTCCTCCCCTAGGTGAATCGGTTAAATTAGTTTCTGACATGTATCCCCTAGATCGAGATAGAGAGAGAGATAGACACAGACAACATAAGAAAAAGGCGTATTGCAAATCACTTCGTAGTCGCTGTATAGTGACACTACTTGTTATGTTTTTCCTATGTTTGCTGGTTATCATTGCTGGTATTCTACTACATATATACTATCCTATATTCAAGCGTGCACAATCTACTTATAATGCTACTACTGAACATTCTTTTAGTGAATTACCGCCTCATGAATTATCATATAGACTTGCGCTGCGCAACAACACTTTCATTAGTATGTTACATCACTCCCATCAGACTACCAATGCTACTAATTGCTGGATATGTGGTCGACTCCCTCCTTACCAAGAAAACAAGGGTGTTTTGCCCCTTTTCCCGTACCCGTTCACACACAATGGCACATGTGGTGCATAGTTTAAAATGCTCAATTCCCTAGTTTCTACTGCTGCTATTTATGAAGGTAACTGGGTTTGGGGAAACCTGAACTTAGTCCTGCTTAAGGTATGCTACCCTGACAAGGAGGGACTCCCCGTTGACACTGGAACTGATCTAGAAAACGAAGTATATGGGTTAGGAAATTACATAGTCACTTTCATGATTTTATCTGTCGAATCTGAAGCTGCTCCTGTTCTACCTGCTATGGCAGTATTGCCTGTTACTGGTGAACTATGTGTTCGCAAGAATGGTTCTGTACACGTAGGTCATAGTAAATGTACCACTGTAGTCGAATTTACTGATCATGGTAGATCCACGTTTAGGGCTATACGTCATTCCTATTTTGTTTGTGGTCATACTGCATATGTCCGTTTACCTTTAGACTGGGATGGCACCTGTTATATCGCATTCCTTCTGCCACCTGTTTTCCTGGCCCCTCCCGACTATCATAGAAATTCCAATTTGGTAAAACATAGATACAAAAGAGATCTCCCGCTTGTCGATTATACTGAGACTACATGGGAACAATATACAGATTTCAATAAAGGTTTCTTCCCCTACCTAGGTACTGTTTCAAATAGTAAACTAATCCGTAGATTAACCAGAACCCTCGAAGCAGTGGTACTTGAGACCACTTCAGCTCTAGGTAACTTAACGGAGGAGCAGTCCGCCATGCGGGTTGTTGTTCTTCAAAATCGCCTTGTTATTGACGTCATCTTGGCAGATAGGGGTGGAGCTTGTAAGGTCATCGGGTCAAGCTGCTGTATTTTCATCCCTAATAACGCGCCAACCGTGTACAAAGCTATTACACGTCTCCATAAGATTGCAAGTTTAATTCATCAGACTCCAGGCACCTGGACTTGGTCCGGTTGGTTCTGGACAACGTTGTCAGCCTGGGGGTGGAAGATCCTATCCCTCCTAGGTATTGGTTTTCTTGTAGTATTCAGTTGTTGCCTGTGTATCCAATGCGGACCGGCAATTTGCGGCCTGTGTGCCACTTCATGTGTTCCACGTTCAAGTTCCCATTCAAAGCGCGTAAAGAAAGAAGAGCAAATGATGTTAAGTGAACAAGTCGATCAATTAATGAGAATCGATGTATCATGAAGGGTCCGTGGGGAACAAGGAGGGAATGAGGAAATATAATTTTTGATCGAGTAGTGTTCCCCAGCGAGTACCCCACTGTCTCCATGTACTAGCTTGCAGTGCATGTTATTTCCCTCCTGTGCCAGCTACGAAGACGCAAATACATTTGCGTCCATCTCTAACTTGTCCTCTTTCAGATCCGCCATGAACGGATTGAACATTCAGTTTCTATATATGCTGTGCCACCGTCTTTTTGTGGTACACTTTACACGTTTTTCAGCTCTGGCGAAGTAGGCCCAGATTATGCCATTGAGCTTTTTCTTCGAGTTCTCTCCTGCTTTCTGACTCCGAGGGCCTCAGCCCAGGCTACCTCTGTACCAGTGGCCCCCACCTTACTCCTTGCGCGGCTCCGGCGCATAGCCTAACCTCTGCCTGCCAAGACCGTATTCAACCTTCGAATTATCTGCTCCACTCCTCGAAAACACATTCCTGTCTCGTAGCTCAAGTAAACATCCTCCCAGCTGCAGGAGCAGAGGGCCCGGCTCTTCTGTCTCCGTGCAAGTAATTCATAGACTCCGTTGCCATGGTAGGCCCATGCCCCCTCACCCTGCATGCCAACACGTAGACGCATACATGCAGACAGTATAGAGTAGTCTCCGCCCGAGAGACCTTTTCCCTTCCAGATACTACTGTTCCTTAAACATACGATACCAGATACGATTTGGGATTAGGTTGATCTGACATCCCAGACTTATGTCTACACTTATGTCTACACTTGTAGTGCTAAATGTCAAGTCCTTTCACCCTCTGGTTATACGTCAGGCCCACGTCAGGCTGCTGCGCGCGCATCTCTGCCATATATTTATGCTGACATTGCAAGATTCTCTTGTGTATCCACCCATTTTGTGACCTCATGATTAATGACGTATCTAGTGTACGCCTTCATGCACGCCCATTATACCGCCTTTTTAATGACGTTTCCATGTTTTATCTCTTCTTTTCCAGCTGTTACGCCTACTATATGCTCATACATTGTAATGCATTGACTATATATATGTACTTCTGTAAACAATATGTTGTCTGTCTGCCCCTTCCTGAACCTGTGTGGTGATGGAATGGTTATGCCACCTTGGCTCGAGCCAATAACCCAATTCCTTTTACAGGAATAAAACCCTTTTGAGTTAACCTCAATATCCCGGATTTTGCCTCTTATTTTTCTGAGTTATTCTTATTGATTATTGATAGCAAATTAAGTATAGGTAATCGATTTTACCACACCCATACTACTCCTGAGGAACTAAGGGTGTGAAAGGAGCAATTAGCAAAGGAGGGAATTGATGGTTGTTGGGTTCGTACGACTATGGAAAGTCAATGCATGTTACCTGACAGTCACGTGCTACCAGTAGTTATAATGGCCCATGGTCCTGCTCACATTAGTGCAAAAGGGATTGTAAACTGTTGGAACCTACATGATACAACTCTAAGATACCAGCATATGCTGAAAAGCTGGTTAAAACATACATGTTTTGCCTAATGTTTAACCCAGGAAAAGGCACAGTTACTCCTAAGGGAGGATTCTCTCCTCCTACCTTCCCTTTTGAAGTCCTCCAAATGGATTACATCCAGATGGACCGATGTAACAATTTGAAATATGTCCTAGTGGTGGTCTGTACCGTCAGCTGATGGGTGGAGGCCTACCCCGTCAAAGACTGCACCGCTATCACTAACGCCAAAGTGCTATTAAAAGATTTCCTCCCACGATTCAGTTTGCCCCGCTTGGTCTGGAGTGACAACGGGACACACTTTACAGCTCAAATTATGGAATATGTCTGTACAGAATTGTGTATAAAACAAAAATTTCATGCAGCTAGCCACCCCCAGTCAGCAGGTCTAGTGGAGGTGTACAATGGCATCCTAAAAACTAAAATCTCCAAAAAAGTAGGCGAGATAGGTGTCACTTGGGTTGATGCTCGGCCCTTTGCCCTACTGTCCACAAGAACAACGGCCCACAACAGGATAGGGCTATCCCCCCATGAAATTGTGTTCGGGAGGCCTGCCAATGTATAGGGGGTCTCGCGGTCTAAGAAACTGTCTGATGTTGAATACCCTGTATTAACTGATTATCTGTACAGTCTGACTAATACCTTTCGTACTCTTTATCACCAGGTGTATGAGGTCATACCTGACAAAAGCGAGGGCCCAGTACACGTCATACAACCTGGTGAATATGTCTTGGTGAAAAATTTTCAACGGACTAAGAGCCTCGAGCCCCGCTGGACACAGCCCCATCAGGTGTTGCTGGCCACCTGCGCCACCGTGAAAGTAGAAGGTCAGAAGAATTGGGTGCATTTGTCGCACTGCAAGCGTGTGCCTCTGCCCCTCCCCTATGATCAGTGGGTGAGGGAAGGACAAGGAGACTCAGAAACAGAAACAGTCCCGATGTTTGTCCCATTCAGCAATGCCAGACTGCATTCCACATCCACGGAAGCAGAGAGTGACAGAATACTGAAAGGAAGGGTGGAACCCTCCCTTAACTCTGCTCAACACCAAGAACAATTGTTTCCCGACCATACTGTCCCTACTTTTGACCGATGCAACTTGCACCCCCAAGGGAAGGCTTGCCCTTGACTTCGCCAAGTGCCTATAGGCTGTAGGGCTGTGATCTTTTCCGGCTGAGAGTAGTGCTGGCTGTTAGACTAAGGTACGCCATACGGCCCTTGTCAGCTGCGCCCAGTGAAGCAACCACCAATCACAGATAGCCAATAGAGGTCCCTGGCTTAGCACAATGGCAGCCGTCCAAGACACCCGAATCCAGAAACTAGATGTCAGTCTCCGACATAGTAAATGCTTCATGGTCACCATGGTGATGCTGTTTGTCTCCCTCATCCTGTCTATCCTTGGTTGTCTGTTGCTAATCTACCATCCTGTTACCTCACCAACTCCTACTCTGACTCCTGCGGAACACCAGTATTTCACGATACCAGCCCACGAATTACTCCGCCGTGCAGAATTCTTCAACAACACCTTCATCCAAATGTTGCATCATCACCAGCTGATCATACACACTTCCAACTGCTGGGTTTGTGGACTGATGCCGCATTCCATGATACATCCTGCCCCATTCTTTACCTACCCCTTTTCCATCTCTTGGTCTTGTCTTGCATGACTGCTAATTCTGCCCTTGGAACATTTCGGGATGACTTCTAGCGGAACAATGCTCCCTTTTGCTAAGCATGGGCGAATTTTGCGAATTCGCGATCCGCGAATTTGCGGATTTGCGAATTCCCAATCCGCAAAATTTTTGCGTGTTCGCGGGGAACTTTGCGTATTCGCGGGGCGCTTTGCATGTTCGCTATTTTTTTTTGCCTGGTTCATCACTGCCACCCTCTCGATTTTTATGCCCTTCTGCCATCTATACCACTTGTTTTTGTGCCTTTCTGCCCTCTGCCCCACTCTTGTTTGTGCCCTTTTGCCCTCTGCCCCACTGGTTTCTGTGCCCTTCTGCCCTCTGCCTAACTCATGCCCTCTGTCCCACTTTGTGCCCTTCTGCCCTCAGCCATAAGTCAGCTTCAACAGGAAGCACTAATAGATAAAGTATAGCTGGTGCTTGAGTTGAAGGTCAAATTAAGTTACACAGTCATTAAACCCCCCAAGTTTGGGGTGATTAATGATTGTGTAACTAAATTTGAGATTCAACTCTAGCACCTGCTTTACTTTATCTATTAGTGCTTCCTGTTGAAGCTGACTTTTTGTAACTATTTTAGAGGCTCTGGCAGCTTGCTGGCGCCATTCTAAAATAGTTACAAAAAGTCAGATTGAACTTTTGACCCAATCCGTTCCGCTCGCGGATTTTGCGGAAAATTCGCGAATCTCGTGGATTGCGAATTTACCGCAAATCCACAAAATCCGCGAGCGGAACGGATTTTCCGCCCATGCTTATTTTTGCCCGACCAGCTCATCCACAATGCTACTATCACCAGATTAACTCGGTGAGATGGTAGTATTCAACTCAACTAATCGACAAACTTTTTCCAGATTCCACACAAGAAAGATACTGCCTGATGAACAAGACACTGTGAATGTCATAAATGTGCAAGGCCATGGCTGCATTCAAGGCCTAGGGACTAAGAAAGTTGGTTCCAGTAAGTATGATATCACAAAAGCTTTAAACTCCACATCTCCTCCGAAACTAGTGGCATCCCCCAGCACCTATTTCATCTGTGTCCCTGCCGCCTACACTTGGCTCCCCCGGGACTGGTCTGGTACCTGCTATATGGCCTTCCTCCTTCCACCAACGTAGTCTACCCATGGAGGTTATCAGCTGTCAATGAAGGGTGCTCTTCTCCGCTCACGGAGGGGCGTCAAATCAGCCGAGGATACAGCAGGCCAGGAAACCGGGGACTTCTTTAAAGGTTTCCTTCCTTTCTGGGGCCCCATGGCCAACAGTCGGGCTACACGAAAGCCACCATCACAGTAACAGCTGGTGCCTTGTCCAACATCACTGCAGAGCTGCAGGCAGACCACCTCATAACGCTCCAGAACAAAATGGTCCTAGATGTCATCCTTGCTGATCGTGGTGGTGTGTGTAAATTGATCGGCTCCAGCTGCTGCTTGTACATCCCAGGCAACACACCTACAGTATACGATGCCATCCAACATCTGCATCACCTTTCTTCCAAAATTTATCTGGATGAAGGCAACTGGTCCCTCACAGGCTGGATCTGGGGCCTCCTTTCCCAGTGGGGGTGGAGGATCCTCATCTTCCTTGCCTTGGGAGTAACTGTCCTGGTCTTCTGCTGTTTGTGCTTTCAGTTTCTGCCAATGCTTGTACAATGTGTGTTCAGACCATCAGGCCCCCACCCTCTAACATTCACAACACCAATATGATGATGATGCTCCAACAAGAAACCGATGGCCTTATGAACATTGACATCTCTTAAAGTATTTGCCACTCAATGGCAAAAGTAGGGTCTGAGGAAAAGTGTTCTTCTGATCAACAGCATTTGTACCAAGACTCCATTGCTTTTTCATTGCCATCTCGTGTCAAACACTTCCACACGACCCACCTGGTCATTTCTGCTGATGCCTGAGAAAAATCTAACTAACACGACAACAGCCATCTTGCAGCCTGCATTTCTGCCCAGGAACTGTCGCACACCCACGCCTGTTCTTGTAGTGCAACAGAAAGCCATGAGACACTCACACCCTGTGTAAATGATTTGTTTTCCATCTCCTGCTCCCAGCCTGGAAAACATCCTTGACACCGTGATCAGGTTATCTGGACAATGGTCTGACTGGTGGGACTTGATCAGGGTGATTAAACAATGACCTGAAAGACCGGGCTTTGATCAAGGTGATTAAACAATGACCTGAAAGGCTGAGCCTTGATCAAGCCGAGTGAACAATGATTTGTGCACCAAGCCTTGACCAGGTCACCATCTACAAATGTCGTCTGGATCTGGTTATCAACTGCAAACACTGCCCTGATTGAATAAACAACCAAAAGGCTGAGATGAAAAAGTATAAAAGGCTTGTAAGCCGCGGAGTAAAGCAGCAGCCTCCTCTGTCTTGTCTAGCCCGGGCTATTTGAATAAATCTGGGTTCCTCCTGCAGACGAAGGCTCCTGTGTCTCCTTTTACTACATATGAAGGGTATGGAAGGCTTGGGCGGTTCCCCCGCCACCGAGACCCAGTAAGTGGGTTAATCCGGTTCTTCAAAGAAGAGGAGCAGTGTCTGTGATGGGTTGAATCAGTGAGAGAAGGTGAGAGTTTGGGCAGGGTCCATGCTAAGCATGGGCAATATTAAAGTATCCAGGGGCTTATTTACAAGCCCCTTGCACCACACGTATGTCACCTTTCCCATGTTAAAAATGACGTAGAAGTGGCACAAGAGGCTTGTAAATAGGCCCTCCAATATCAAAACATTCCTCAAGCGGCAGTGGCTCTCCCGACTCAGATGGGAGCTAATACTATAATATTCACTGCACTCTAGAATCTCACCCTATAATGCTTTGCTGGGCCTTTGGTTGGCATTGTGTTTGCTTGGGGCGGTCCTAGGAGGATGGGACCACCACCGAATAGTTCAGCATGATATACTCTTTGTGTTCAAGGTATCTGCTTGATCCTCCCCCTGGGTTAGGGGGGACCCCAAAATCATCACCTCTCTCATTGCCTGATATTTTTCAAAGCTACATTTTGTGAATTAGTTATATGCTTTTAAGCATGTAAAGGAAAGGTTGTTTTATCAAAAGGTTGTGGGTGCAGTAGCTAACTCCAGGGTTTTTGAATGAACTCCGTGGGTAGTTGAAGTTAGCAAATCTCTGCAACCCACTTAGAGAAACTCTCCTCATCTCATCCCAATGAATAAAACAGAAACCTCACATACCTTTAGTAAAACAACAAGTAACTCTGGGACATATTCTCAAGGAGTTATCGTTGTGTTAACAACACTTTATCGCAGCCAAAGTCGCGATAAATTTATCACCCCATTCACAAGCAAGTGCTAACACCCCTTAGCACCAGTTTACGTGCGATAGCAGCCGCTAAAAACATTACCACAGATGACCCCCGCAACTATCGCTAATGAGATGCAGAGTAGGTGTTCCCGTGCAAAAATCCGCGACAAAACAACTCTGCAACATTCTCAATAACCAGCCAGATCAGCAATACGACCACAAAACATGCAATAAGGCGCGTTAGCAGCAGGAAATTAACACCTGATCCGACCTGGTATAAAGTCGGACCACAGCCCGCACCACAAGAAGGGAGCCCAGCCCAGACCCACACCTGAAGGGCAACAGATGCCATGGAGCCACTGAGCATGCAGGCCGGACACCCAAGAGGGTCATAACACCCACCGCCACCACCCCCAGGAGCCCCAGTCCCTGGGCACCCACCCCCGGACAAAAACATGCCACATCAACTACATGGTATCATGTACCAAATAATCCGCCCGATGTCGCACAAACTCATCACTAAAATGAGCATCACACATTCACCTTCGAATCAACAAATGAAAATATATTCAAATAAACACAGAACAGATATGAAGACACATGGCCGCTCCCATTGGGATAATCCGTAGGTCATAACCTGCAAGACAAAAATCATGATGATAAGGTGTGTCCTGCGCACATCAAGGACAGAGAGAGAGCAAAGGAGACAGAGAGAAAGAGAGGGAGCGAGAGATAGACGGACAGAGAGGGGGAGAGAGAGATAGATGGACAGAGAGAGAGAGAGAGATAGACGGACAGAGAGGGGGAGAGAGAGATAGACGAACAGAGAGGGGTAGAGAGAGACAGAGAAAAGAAGTAAGGAACAGCGAGAGAGAGTGCAGACACTGCACTCACAGGCCACACTGCTCACCTGCTGCCACTGGTGTGTCTCCAACCCCGTGCTGGTATGTAGTACAGTTCACCAGGTCCCACATCTGAGACAGACCTGTTACCTGAAACAGAGTCCAGATACATGAATGGCAGAGCACATACAATTGCACACAACATCATCGCCTGCCTGTCCCTGCGCACCCAGGCAGCTGTAGACAAGCCCCTCCCGCTGCCCAGCGGTGCATGCCTCACTGCTCACCTTCCGCCACCGGTGTGTAGAAAAGAGGGCCCACCACGTGCTGCTGCAAGCCATAGGCCGGGGCCCACGCACATGGCACCCTCCACATCATTCAGCCCCGCTCTGCAGGCCACCACGTCTCACTTTTGGTGCTGGGTCTTGATTTTGCCATGGCACCGGACATGTTAGTGCACAGGGCAGCATCGCAGGCTGCACACCCACTCAGCCCTTTAGTAGCCACTAACTCTGTAATCCACAAGGCCACGCCACGTGGCGGATAGGCCCCTTCTGTCCGCTGGCTCAGGCCTACACTGCAGTCCAGAAGGGCTCACAAAACCTGAGCAGTCTGGACTGCCGGGCGGTGTGCCTGTGCCGGCCGCAGTGTATCCGGTGACACCAAGTCGGTGCCCCGCAAGTCATGGTCCCGCTATGATTGGGTATCGTGGTGCAGACTCCATCATGTCTCCTCCGGGCAGGTGGAATGTGATGGTGCAGGCCCTTGGGTCCCCATGCCTACATGCATACCACACTGTTACACCCCGAGAGAGGTCGGAAATGGTGTGGAGCACGTGCGCCCAGCTCTTTTTATTGGCAGGGTCACATGTCCTGTGATGTGTGTGCTGGATGGGGGTGGTGTAGGTGTAAACCAGCCATGAGGGAGTGGCTGTGTCATGCTGACAACTAGACCTGTGATCTGCAGATCAATACAGGGAAGACCTGGGACATGTAGCGTTGTCGTCCCCCCTGTGTACGTTAGCATAGTGGGCTGGCCTGGCATATGGCAGTCCAGCGTAAGAGTTTGAACAATGACCCAAGGGCTCAGGGTGTTGTTCCGTATGGGGCTGGACAAGGAAGTAACAAATGCATGTGTCGCTGTTGTTGCGTCGGCAGCACAGGACAACATTCGGCAATGTGTCACCCTGTGACCAAAGTCCAACAGCATGAGCCACATGGATGTAAAAGGAATTCACTGACCCTACATTCATCCATACTACCACACTTGATAGACCAGAGACACAACACATCTCTGTAAATCAGAATATTTAATGCACATTCAGTGGAGTGTTGCATCGGGAGCAGTACAGAGCCATGCAAACCCCACTTTACAATGTTGCCCATGGAGGGCCAGCCAGAGTCCTTCAGGGAATGACGAGTCAAAAGGAAGAGGAAGAGTTCACTCTGCAGTCTGAGTGCTGTGTCATTGGTGATCAAACAGAATATGGCAGTCCAAGTCGAGGTCCAAGGTGAGTGTTGCAGATTGCAATGGGGAACAGTGGAAGGTGATGATGCAAAGGGCAGAACCAAGCTGAAACCGGCCATGTGGCGAAGATGAATGCTACTGCGTCCTTCTTAACACAAAGGCGGTTTCATTCGGATCTTCGTCCTCTGTTGTTCCATATGCCTTACGTGTGGGTGGTGCTGGCCTTTCACCAGCACTGTGTGGCAGTGACACCTCAGGTGCCATAGGTGGAATGTCTGCCACACTGTGTGGCACTGACACTTCAGGGCGCCGAGATGTAGATATAGTGGTAGCAACAGCATTCATCAGCACCAGGCCTTGCGGCAGCAATGCCATGAGGATGGTTTTGAGGTCATTGAAGAGCTCAGCTACTCCTCGCTGGTGTGCAGCCATGGCAGACGCTCTTTCTGTCTTGGCCCACTCCATGGTCTCCATTAACCTCCGCATGTTTCCCAGCTCCTGTGTGACATCACTAGAGCCACTCTGACTGGACAGTTGTTATAGTCTCTGAGTCAGAGCTCCAGCGATGTCAGCCATGGTCCATTGCAGAGCATGGAGTGGACTGTGGGTATCCGTGACGGACTGTGAGTGGTCCCTGATGGGACTTAGGTACCCACATATGGCATCTAGTTTGTCTGCCAGGCTGTTGAAGATTACCTGCAGCTGTCCTGCCAGCCAATACCTTCCAACACACGGCGTTGGAAGGGCATATGTTCTTCACGGAGGTCCTGGGAGGCAGCTGTAGTGGTGGGTGCTGCCTACTGTGTGGTGTGTGCAGGGGGTGGGGTCTCCTCGTAGCTGCTGGGCTGCCCAGCTCCTGGAAGAAGGCTGCGTAGGCTCTCCACAAGCTGTTGGAGTGCGTGGGAGAAAATCTGTGGTGGTCCTCTTCGTCATCAGAGAAGAGAGGGTCGGGCTGCTCTGAAGGAGGGGTTGCGAAGGGGCGATTCAGTTTAACAATGTGTTCACTTGTATGTTATCACATTGTACATGTTTACATACAGACTGCATGACTGTGTACATTGTGGCTGTTTGGGAGGAGCTGCCTATTTGATGGGGGACAGTGGAAATTTCGACAACAGACGTGTGTGTGTTTGTACTTGTACATTATCAACTCACATTTCCTTGCAATGCCACTTGTGATTGGCCAGTGTCTACACCCAATTGGCACCAGTTCTGTCCTGTGTTCTGTTGTGGACGTGTTGCAGTTTGTGCCACATTGTTGTCAGTATTGATGTGCTCTGCATGTTATGGTGTGTGTGCTGCATTTTGGTGGAGTGGCCCCTGCTGCTCTGATTTTGCTGCCCCGTATCCTTTTTCTGTGATGTGCCCTTGACCTCTGTGCTTATAAAGTGCTGGGATGTTGCATACTTGGGTACATTGGTCTCTTGGTTGGAGTTGGGGGCTGGGGCATGGTTTGTCCGCAGATGTGCTCAGCTCAATTGTGCATGTGTGCCATTGTGCCCATCTCCCCCAGTCCCTGGCCGTTGCTCACCCTGGTGCTGTTGTGTCCAGTCATGTTAAGCGGTGTCCAGTCCCGCGACTCCTGCCACCATCTACCCACTGATGGCTGTGGACACCATTTACTCCATATCGTCCAGCTTCTCCTGTGGTGCAGGACTCCCACCTCCAGTCTGCATTGCTGCCTTGTGTGCGGGGTTCAGATTGGTTTTGCACTTGACATCGTTTCAGCGCCTCTTGACCTCTTCCATTGTCCTCTTCAGCACTCCCACTGCATTCACCTTGTCCACTATGGACTGCCATAGTCCATTTTTTGTTGCCAATAACAGAGTGGAGGTGACAAACAGTTGTTGATGGTGTTTGACCACCTGTGTAGTCATGATCCTGTTTTCCTGCAGACTGAATCGCTTCTTCCTACCCTTTTTCTCCTTGGCCTTCCCTGAGGCCAAGGTCCCAGGCAGGTCCTCCGGGGAGCTTGTGGGTTCTGGTTCTCCTCCGTACGTGCTCTGGCAACATCCATTGTGCTTCGTTGTTGTTTGGCATTTGTTTGTCAGTTTTTTTCTACTTTTATGGTGATTTTTCCCACCTGATGCATGTGAATTGCAGAATTTTGCATGAATTCCGTGTTTTCAATGTAATGCGTAGTTAACAAATCTCTGCAACCTCTGCTAGCGGAGCGGAGTTCATTTCTCAAGGTTTGTCAGAGCGCAGATTGGAGGAGAGCATGAAACCGAAGAAGGACTCACAATGCTCGTCTGAATACATCATCAAACAGGAAGGTAAACCCACACCTTCCAAGCCTCAATTCAAAAAGAAAAAGGTAGCCGGACTAAAGGTCAGGTATGCTGTAGATTTTGAGGACTCTACTTCTGCGCGGGGTTACATTGGCAGTGACAGCTTGGCAGAAGTCACGATAGTTCCCCGGAACCTGAGGGATTGTCTAGTGGGAGTAGCGCTGAGTGAGCATATCATGGTGGAATCATCTGATATAAGGAAAAATATTTCCCATTGTTTAAACAAAAGATGACCCCAATTTGAGGGGCACATACACAGATACATCAATCTTCTCTTTTAGGAGGACTCAACTTACGGTTCCGATATTTCTTGGGCTGAAAAGGATTGGTCACCTGATTTCGTAAAGGAGTGACTGAATGGGGATACAGTAATTTCACCTGCTTTCTCCGATCTCATGTCAGAAATAAGTACAACATTCATTCCCCAAGTAGTGGATGTGAGCCCTAACTCCTGCATTATACCGCAACCATTTGTGTGGAATGACGATTATTCTTATCTTGAGATCCCATTGAGGACGACCTCAAAACCTCAAAGACCATACCGAATTAAAAATGAAGCTAAAAACAAGTTAGGGAAATCCCAGAACATCTTCCGTACCAAGGTATAATAGAAAGTTGCACATCATTAATGAATACTCCTTTGTTTCCAGTAATGAAACCAGACCATTCATATAGTTTAGTATTAGATTGCAGACATTTACATACAGCTAGTCATACATTTGCAGTATAGAATGCACACAGCACCGCACTAATGAACAATATTGTGCGGAAAGAATACAAAACAACACAGGATATCTCTTTTGATTGTCCCCGGTGTTTGAGAATTGCCCCAGGCTGTTTTCAGCCAGAGTAACAGAGTTACTACAAAAATTTGATAAACAGGTTTTGTCCTATGTTGAGGACAAATATATCTGATGGATGATGACCTTATGGAACACTTGACAAGAGTGGATCGCATAATCCTTGGATTTGCTCACATGGGCTACAAACTCAATTTTAAAAAAATCCAAAATTGATCATCTCTGTGTCAGTTTTCTGTGATATGAGTTGTCAAGTGAAAGCAAAATCCTTGTGACACATTTCTTGAAGAAATGTGTGCTGCTTAAAACATCAACAACATAAAAAAGATTACAATTCATATTGGGATTCATAAATTTTGGCAGAACATTCATTACAGATTTTGCAGAACAAGTTAAACCATTCTATGACTTGATACGCGTAGACTTTTCAAGCACACATTAGACACAGAAACACACAAACATTTTATGTTCAGTACAAGCTGACATGATAGCTTCCAAGCATTTACACACACATGTCAACACAGTGAACCTGGTGATCCACATCATTGCTGGAACATCAGTGTACACTTATTTCATGTTCAACGAAGGTGACACTGTACAAATTGCATATAAATCGTATTTATATACCAATGTTGAAATGTTTTTTGCACATACTGAAAAAATACTGACAGCAGTACAGAATGTTGTGCTAAGAGAGCGAGCCCTGGCTCATGGTAAATGCATGATTGTCACCTTAGAGGCCGTCACCAAAGCACGCATTCTAAACGCTAATGCTCTACATTCACGGTGAATACAATGGGCTAACTCACTGCAATAGATGTAGAGTATAGGTTTGATTCTACACTTTAAACACAAGCCTTTCTGCAGTATGAACAAGAATTCCCTCTGCCAAATGAAAAATTGCCTCTAGATTGCTAGGATTACATAATATATACTGATGGGCCTGCCCAGCCTGTAGTAGGGACTAAGCACCAGTACCCAGCTGTGTGCACAATCGTAAAAGAGCACAATGGGGAGTTCCATTCTGAGAAAACCTACACACAGTCACTTGGGGACTGCACAGTGCAACTGGCAGAGCTGAAGGCTCTAATTCTGTCCCTAAAAAAATATGGATAATGTATTCCCCACACACATAGTGTGTGATTTGTTTTACTGTGTCCAGTCATGTAATGAATACCTACACTATTATGGATTTAGAGATTCAAAGGGTTACACAATGAAGCACAAGTTGCTTTTGGAGAAGGCAGCAAAGCTGAAAGATTACTTGCCACTGACTCATGCAATACACACATTGAGTCATCAACATGTTGGCGTTCACGTTGCAGGGAATTCCGGGGCTGATGAAACTGCAAAAGCAACCGTTCACAATGCTGCAGTTACTGCAATCACTTGTTCTAGCACAGGTATAGGAAAACCATAATTCAGGCCCTGTTTATGAGTAAATTGGATTGACGTTGTTTCATGCACGTACAGCTCAACCTAAGAATGCATGAGGGAGATCCACTGGCTTACTGTTGTCACAGAGCTAGATTTAAGCTGTTGGGCCAAGCACAGAAAGGTCTACACCATCATGGGCCCGAAGTTTGCAAGACAGAGTTGAATTCTATGCCCCCACAAGGAACCTGAGGTCGTGCTATCAGGCACGGGCAACAACTAAACTCATCAAGAAAACCAGGGCAGGGAGTCGCTCCTTCTCCCATCTGGCAGCAACTCACTGTAATGAATTACCACTAAAACTCCCGCTTACCAATACATACCTGGTATTTAGGAAGAAACTGAAAACCCATCTGTTCCCTCTGGTTTGATCAGTGACTTAGAGACCTTTTCACATTACTTCACTCCAAACTAGGTTGTGGACTCCTTAGCGCGCTGATATCCATCCAGATGAATGTTGTGCTGTATATATAAATAAATAAATAAAGGATAGACAAAGACATCATTGTGGCTGTCAACTCTGATTGCAACAGCACCCACCTGCCTTAAGGCGTTCCACTCAAGTACTCCTACAGGCCAAATGCACAAATCATACCATATGCTCACATTCCTGGAGGAGGGGATAGAGTAATACCAAAAACCGATCACAGACTTGGCTTGATACTAGCTGCACATGAGGGCCTGGCCTCTGCACATGAGGGGGTGACTGCGACAATTTCAGTTTGAGGACAAACAAAGCAACGTCCAAGTAAAATGCACTGCCACTGGAGAAGTAAAGGCAGTGCCGACGAGGCCTGACTGGATCCCGAAGGTTGGGGATCTGGTCAGGGAGAAAATAGTGGACAAAAAAAGTTTGGGCCATCTTACCTCAAGGTGAGACTCTACAAGCGGTCAGAGGGATCCTTGAGACAAGTGAGCTGGACAGCATTACTCCATTAGATTTTATAATAGATTGTGCTCGGTTAGCTATGACTGAGAATTTCGTCAAGTTTGAAGACAAAATCTATCTACAAACATCGAGAACCTCGATGGGCAGCGTATTCGCACCATCTTTGACTAATCTATATGTCCATCTCTTTGAGGAAGAGTGTGTCCTCAACCACAGCAACCCATTTTTCTAACAGGTCTTGCTGTGGAAACGTTACATTGATGATATTTTGGTCATCCGGCGAGGGGAACATCAATCTATCTTAGATTTTCAGGTCTGGCTTAACAACAAGAACCCTTACTTGAAATTTACGGTTGATTTTAGCAAGGAAGAACTTCCCTTCTTGGACATCACAATTTTTCCTGTGGGTGGCAGACTAGGAAGTAGATTGTATCGGAAACCGATGGCTAGGAATTCATTATTAACTTTCAGTAGTCCGCACCCCAAATCTCTTCGTGAGAATCTACCTGTTGGGCAGTTTTTGAGGATCCGTAGAAACCGTTTTAATAAATCGGATTTTGACTTCTATGCCAGTGACCTCACCAACAAACTGAGACAGCGTGAATATCCTAAGCGTATGATTAGGAGAGCTCATAAACGAGCCTCTAATAACAACTGTGAGGCCTTGCTGGGTTCCCCTTTTGAGAAACCACCTTTGGATAAGTTGACTCTTGTGACAACATTCAGTACTCTATCAAATAAGATACAGAAATCTGTACGTAAGAACTGGAAGATACTGAATGTAGCTGGATCGAACATACCGACCCCTCTATTTTCATTCAAAAGAGGGGCTAGTTTAAGGGACATTTTGGTCCACACTAGACCGAGACAGGAGGAAAGAGAAGCCACGAACACTCTATGGAATCTGCCAGCGGTTCAGTATCACTATCCCTGTGGCTCTTGTACAGCTTGTCCCCAGACAAAAAAGACGCTCATAGTTGACATAGGGACCAATAGGTCATGGGTCCTCAAGAACCACACAAATTGTAATAGTGACAAGGTCATCTATTCAATCACCTGTCCGTGCTCCCTACGTTACGTAGGTATGACTAAGAGGAAAGTCAAAATAAGAATAAACGAGCACAAGAGCACAATTAGCTGTAACAGACAAGCCACTCGATTGACCAATCATTTCTTACAGATGAGGCATAAACCAGAAGAAATGAGTTGGATAGTCTTAGAGCGACCCTTTGCGCCTCAACATGTGATTGATGTCATGGGATATCTGTTTCTGAAAGAACAAAAATTAATTTTTCAATTGAAATGTGACACAGAAGGCCTGAAACGATGAAATTCCTTGGATTGCCATATGATCTACTCACTCACTTTTGTCTCATTGATGTTTTACATGTTCGAATAGTACTTTCCTGCTGAGACTCAACATGTGATTGATGTCATGAGATATCTGTTTCTGAAAGAAAAAAAAAAAATTTTTCAATTGAAATGTGACACAGAAGGCCTGAAACAATGAAATTCCTTGGGTTGCTATATGATCTACTCACTCACTTTTGTCTCATTGATGTGTTACATGTTCGAATAGTACTTTCCTGCTGAGACTCATATGATTTTGTCTCATTTATGTTTGACATGTTCGAATAGTACTTTGCTGCTGAGACTCACCCTATTATGATTTGGACTAGACCAATAATGTCTGGATAGTTACAAACTTGTCTCTCTGACTATACTACTTATAATTTCTTTTTGGACTAGACCAATAATGTCTGGATAGTTACAAACTTGTCTCTCTGATTATACTACTTATAATCTCTTTTCTAAAAATGTGCCGTCTCGAACTTTGCTTAACAGGTGGGGGTACCTATGTACATGTTGCCCCTATACTTTGGGTTATTTATTTCTAGATCGACGTGTGGGAAAGTGGTTTCACTGCTCTGTTAGCATTACATCATATCACACGCTCGCTCATGCCAAATATTGCATTGGTTAAATTGACTGATACCGACTGCACCCTCTATCGAAGTATAGCACGGCAGGACTAAATAAAGAAAGATGTGGCTGTTTGAACTCGGGTTCATCTAAGTACACATACGTGACCTACAACAGTGGCCTCTTTTAGACTAATGTGCTGTGGGCTCCTAATGATGGGGGTCTTTATACTGGTTCACACGCCTGTTTATAATACACTCGAGGCAAACATAATTATTTTTTTTTAAATAGCTTTGTACTACATTAGAAGGCTCGGCTACACCTCGAGTGCATGGTGTACTGACTCAGATACAGTTTATCTGTCACTGTTTCTTAATAGTAAGTGCACACACACGTAATACCGGAACAGGGTGCCCTTCCGGTCTGCATTTCTGGTAAAATGCTCGTTTCTATTTCTATTTTGAGAGCAGATCTTGCTCTGTTTACAATGTCTCTTACAACGTTTACCACTTTTACATTTCCTGGTATCACCACCTTTTGAGACGCGCATGCATATCCAAAACACTAAGTATGTCGCCTTTCTGGTCCGCTCTTCCGCGGATCCTGCACATGCCGACATTAAGTTGCCTCTCTGGTCCGCACCTTTGCTGATCGTGCCCATGCGAGTATCGACATTCAGTCCTGTTGCGGCTTTCCGCCATGTCTGTCAGCTAACACCTGTGCTTGTGGGAAACATCGGGTTGTGTTTCCTATCAGGTCCGACACTTGCCTATACTGGGTTTGAGTGCTTCGCTCTCATTGGCTACCGCCATATTTATGAGCTGCTTTCCCGTTCCGGTCAGGTACCTCTCCGTCGGCTTAGGATCAGTCAAGGGGTACCGACGGACAGGTGAGGCAGCTTGTACGGCGGCGTCTTGTTCTTCAAACAGCTGTTATAGAGAACCCCCTTTTTGGAATTTAAATATAGAAACCTTCTTGGAGCCGCAATGAATGCCATACCTCTCTTCTCTTGGGCTCCATTTATGTAACAATTGTGATGTTTGCCATAGCAGGCTTTTTAGCGTTTGTGACTATAGATTTTAAGTCCAACAGTAAGAATTGGAGTGAAGATGTTCTTTGTTGTGGTCCCTTGGTGGACTTGTAGGGTACTGCTGCTTTTTTTCTCGAAATGTAAGCCAAGGTTATTAGCTACTATGCTGGTGGGAACTTGATGGGGTTTGACATAATCAGTCATCCATTACTTTTATCCACAATTAGAGCGGGGCCTCCATCCCTGAGCAGTGGCCAAGAGAGGTGAAGCATACTTCCAAGAGTCTTTGGGTGAGTAGATATACTATAAACCAAGATTTGATCGCAATAATGAATAAAGTATAAGCAATGATGCATGTGGCACAATGTCTATGTATATGTATGCCTGTGATTTACCTCTTTGTTTTGTACTTGTGTATTTTGTAGGAAAGAATCCTTTATCTTGAATACACCTCCTCCTTATGGGATATTCTGCACATGGTAGGATGTATGGTATCGTTTTTTTCTAACTTCTTCCACATTGGTTTATTTGCTTTTTGCAGTAGTGTGATTCTGGTCCTGACAAAAGCCAGGTAGGCTGTTATATCCTACAAGGGCTGAAACATGTTGACCATGTCCAACTTGTAAGATGACAGTTATTATTTAAAACTGTCCAACACTCTGTTTTTAATGTTGACACCATGATATTTCCCCAATAAAATGTATCCTTTATATCATGGTAGCCAATTTTATACTGCACTTTCTGATTACTTTCACACTGCATTTTCTATCCCACACCACAGAAAACACATATTCTCTGGTATGATCCATCACTGGTGGTTCCTTTGGATTGGAGCAACACACGAAACCAACAGGTGTGTCGCCCCTTAATCGGACCATCTCTTCAGTAATCCCAGATGATGAAGCTCTGCCATTGGGTGGGCTGATGGGATTCATTTCTCTTTCTTTTTGAACACACTCTAGGTAGCCACTGAGATTACTGGTTTTTCGCCCATGCTGTATGATAGACCAGTGACATTTCTTGTTGTTTAGCCATCTTACAGAGTGCCTGTACCTGTCCTGGCTGTTGAAGGTACAAGAATCATACTTCTTCCACCCCTTGCCGGTCACAAAAGCAAAAGATTTGTCTCCATTGATCTGATAAAACCACACTATGTGGCTGGAGTTCAACATTAAACCACATAGACTCCTGGGTAGCTACCTGCCTCCTCTCACTACAATACAGGAAGTTCAAATGGAAGCATTGATAACTGCATCTTCTCTCCAACAGTCAATGACAGTCTTCCACCTGTTACAAATACAACAGCTGCACAGTCAACTAGTAGAAACACAGCTATCAATTAGGAAACCTAACAAAAACAAGGTCTTCATCAATGTAACACAGATCTAGTCATCTCCCAATTCTACATACAACTTGTGCCGCGCTGCCAAAGATTGATTGGACTGCTTCTGGCTACTTCATTGAATTTGATGACTTCTTTTCCGATGCATCGGATCCAACACCACAATCGCCACCTCTCCCGTTGAGGCAGAAAGTGCGTGTTTTCTATCTTTGGCTGAAAAGGACATTTTTCTGTCTTTTTGGTTACATTTTTGGATTACAATTGGGTTACTTTTCCTGGTCCTCAGGATTGCTTTGGTGACATGCTTTTTCCTGCTTCTAAATGGACATTATCTTCCACAATGCTCTGCAGTACAACTGGTGAACTTGGTATTGAAAACACATGCATCATCACACTGTGAACGTAGAGACCTTTTCCTGGTGGACATTTCACTGTCATATGTCCTGTGCAGGCCCATTCTCATTTTCCCTATGTTTGCATGAGCATGCTGCAGACTCCCTCTCTGTTTTGCACATGTTACTATGCAAACATATTTTGCTTTGTGCCATACTGTACTTTCACAGAACCTGCCATTGTTTTCGTGTCCTGTTCTTTCCTGGGATTTAGTCTGCACACCGTAGACAAGGTCAAACAACAATGCCCCTTGTAATTTTGTTTTGGTCAGGTCTCAGGATCTATAAAAAACACACAAATGCAGCTGTTGTTTGGGAACACATACTTTGTCATATAGCTATGTACAGAATAGGTAACAACACACTTAGAGAGAGATCTTTCCAGGGAAAAGATTGTGGCAGCACCTGAGATGTAGAACTTTTATCTGTGCATGCTAAGGTACGGGGTCTACTGCCAACACCCAGAGATTTTCTGATAAATAATCACTTTGTTTCTGTAAAAGGGGAGGGGGTGTAGCTACCCAGTCTTATACAATGACAGCACCTTTTCTGATTTATGGACTACTTACTAAGTTGACTGTATTTGTGCTAGGCATTTTCTTACTCATTGTAGCACATATCCTGCATAATGGAACACAATAGTTAAAATAAACATTTTAAACTTGTCTCATGTCTCTGTCAGATTTTACTGTGGACTAGTACGAGTGTTAGAGCAAAAGGGTATGTCCTACGACCGCGATTTCTGAGAGGGTTGGGAGTGTTGTATTCTGGGTTGCCTAATCACTTTTTCTTCTATGAGTGAGTAGGAGGGCAAGTTGGAGAACCGCAGCCTTAAGGCCCGGCGGCGCAGGGTATGCCTAAAATCCCCGGGATTCACCTGCCTTGTCAAAACAGAGACACAGACTCTTCATCTGGCGTAGAAGATGGTATTTATTAGCTGCAGCTATTACAGTGGTCTTAGAAGTCATCAGTACAACGAGGTTCAAAAGAGACTGGCACTTAACTCAGTGGCCACAGGTTTATATATGATAAAATACAATGCAAAATGCAATCACACACGAGCATGAGCTATTGGCAAACGTTATAGACAATGTTTTAAGACCTAAGCAACTCAAGTTCCCGGTTCTGTTTGTCATTCGACCCCTTAAGTAAATCACAAGCGAATCCACACAATTCGATTGATAAGCAGAGAAAACACAGCTGCGTGTTGTAGAAGGACAGCCAAGAAACAGGAGAATGCATGAGACATGTAGCGAAGGACAGCAGATAAGATAACTTAAAGGAAACAATGGTGTGAAATGACATGTAGTCCGGACGGGGATTAATCAGCTCAGACAGGAATTAGTGTACTCGGCCAGACCCTGACACTTGTTAGCAAACATAGACGAGGAAGTCACCTGACACGCAAAGCAGAAACGACAAAAACATCGCGTTCGCCAAGCTGCCTGAGTGAGGGCAACACAAAATGGCGGCGATCTCAAAATGGAGGCTGAGCACGAACGAATTCGTAATTTGCAGAGCCTCAGACCCTCCTTTTGCCATTACTCAGACAAAAATAAACCAACTCACGCTAGTCTGAGTCAGAGTCAACACTGATATTCATGAGATCTTCAGGCTGTTGCTGCACCATCATTCTAATATTCTCTGTCTTCTGAGCGGCAGATCGTGGAACGCATAAAGTAGCCAACAGGCCACAAACTGCAGGACCACACTGAACACATAAACAACAAGAGAATATATGAGCTAAATTTGCTCCAAGAAACGTCAAAATTTTCGATCCCCAAGTTGACAATATTCCCCAAAACCATCCCATAAAAAGACCAATCTCCTTCGTCCTGATGTTTCGACTCGGAGACTGTGTGCAATTTAGAAATGGCTTGGTATACTGCTGGAGCGTCATCTGGAATATAAATTCAGCAACTAGATCCGATCAATATACAGACACCTCCTTGGTCTGCTAGGATCACGTCTAACGCATTTCTATTTTGAAGCGTCATAAGACGGTCCGCTTGAAGTTCTGCTGTAATGTTACCTATCGCACCTGCAGTAACATTAATAGTGGTCTCAACCACTCGAACCAATTGCCTAATGTGTCTGCTGTTAATCATCGGACCCCAAAAGGGAAGGAATCCTTTAAGGAAGTCTCCTCCCTCTTGTTCTGCCGTGTCTTTGGCATCGAATACGCCTCTGCTATGTCTAACTCTATGATGGTCTGACAAAGCCGTATATGTAGGGGGAAGGGGAAAAGCTATGTAGCAGGTTCCAGAAAAGTTAGAAGGTAACTAAGTATAAGCTCGATCGTTATAAACAAAATATGTTCCTTGAGACGGAACTAGTGGAGGAAAATCAAGAGATGAGAGAACATATGTATATGTACATTTCTGGATGTCGTCAACTTTCTTACTGTTAATTTGGAGACAAAGATTACCTTCATGGGGCATAGTCCACACTGGGGAAGACTCGCCTTTTCTAGTTTTGTCACTGAGAATGGAGACATAGTGGGTAACATTCCATCCATCGTAAGCTTTCTTTTCATCTAATGGAATCTTACTCTTCTCTACAATCTTGGCCATTACCACTATGCTTTTTATCAAGGTGCTACGGCTAAAATCTAATCCATTCCCAGGAGTTCTCACAGGGCTTCTAAGTCTGTTGTGTTATGCGGCCGAAAACATTATCAAATAGGCCCAAGCTGAACCTTCGTATGAGAAAGGAAGAACCAAATATGGCATTCCCTTTTGTGTATTGTGTGGCATGAGTCCGCACACCCAACAATCAGTCATATTAATAGCCAACTGATGTTGGTGCAACAACTGAATAAATGTATTGTTCATATACTCGGCTCTCCTTATCTGTTCATGCGGGGGTAAAGTATGCATTTTGTGTGAAAAGACAGAAAGACGAGAAGGCAAAGAAGTCGTAGTATTCGCAACATTTCTTGATTGCAAAATGTGGACAATCCATCCTGTGCAGGCTAATAAAATACACAAAAATATAAGAACACACAAAGCTACGCCAAATCGACTACATAATAATTTACAATATTTTGATCTCATTTCTTGCTTCCTATTTTCCCTACCTACAATTATTGTACCATCCATCTTTATCTAAAAAAAATGTTGCTCACGGCACTCTTCCTCGATCTCTCAGCTAATCACTTCTGTACATCCTGAGGCAATAGCCGCTTACTAAAGAACAGAATCAGGTTACAGTCTGAGTCTCCTACCGAGACCCTGCGACGGAGACAGATGGCACATCCAATACTAATTTCACACAAAAAGCAAAAAGGACAAAAAGAATGTCTTTAATTAGTAAAAAGGGTTCAAGAGTTCTGTTGGACAGGCCTCGTGAAAGGCTCGCTCCCTCCCCGCATGACAGGGCCCGGACACCGGCTCTCCCGGTGTCACCAGAAGAACTACCCCGGCAACCCGCAGAAGCCACCCGCAACCCGTCCCCCACGGGACGCCTGCTCCCGAACATCCCAGCATCGGCTGACCCGGGCCACCGTCAGCACCATTGCCCTGGCCCAGCCGCCATCTTGGACACTACACCACGAGGCCGCGTGGCCTCAGCTCGACCCCAACCCTGGGCCTGGCCAGGCCCCGACATCGAGGCACCACCATCCACCCAGGAGGTGAAGAGACCACTTGGCAGGTCAATGGGAGAGAGGAGTGTCGATGGCTCTCCCCCGCCAGGTGCCGATCGCCCCCAGCCTCCCCGGGCGCTGGCTCCACCCCCCTGCTGGGTGTCTGGACTCTCTCATCCCGGACCTCCCGACCTCCAAGCGCGAGGGTCCGGACATTAAAGGAGGCCAGACCTATATCTGGGGCAGCTCCAGAGCAGGAAGGCAGTTGTATCCTGGAGTCGAGAGACACCTAGAAGAACTCATCCTTGACGGACTGTTGGCGCTGCCACAGCCCTGCCTTGTGAATCCTCGTCGGGACCTGCTGGCGCTGCCGCGGCACTCTGCAACCTACATCCTCGTCGGGACCTGCTGGCGCTGCCGCGGCCCTCTGCAACCTACATCCTCATCGGGACCTGCTGGCGCTGCCGCGGCCCTCTGCAACCTACATCCTCATCGGGACCTGCTGGCGCTGCCGCGGCCCTCTGCAACCTACATCCTCGTCGGGACCTGCTGGCGCTGCCGCGGCCCATCCTTGTGTGAACCATCGCCCTTGCCGGCTGGCACTGCCGTGGCCCTTCTCAAGTGAAACTTATCATCCAAGCCTGCTGGCGCTGCCGCGGCCCGACCTTCCAGAACTCCGAGCTCGAGGATTGTGAGCTATCCATCTTACCACCGCAGAACCAGATCGGTACCAAGACTGTCCCGCTACCCCTTTCCCTGCCAGAGACTAGAATTAAGTGGACCCTCGTGTCCCGATCTCACTGTATCGTTGATATCCTTGCTTCAAGAATTGTATATAAAGAGTGTTGACCTTATCCTCGTGTGGTGTCCATCTGTGGGGGGGAAGTTACTTGTCTGTATGATCGCTGGAGACGGCCCTCCCCTCTTGTCCTCGGCCGACCCTCCAGGTCCCTGTCTAACAAGTTCAGTTCATTGGGTCTTGGTCTTAAGTTGTAGTGTGTTTTGCTCGGCACGGTCTGATCTTTAAACAGTATTTCTGGGTTGGTGGTGTCTATTCGACGATGCACAGGTACAGCAGCTTGAAGAATGTCGCTTTTTCAGACTGAGTCCCATAAATCTGAGCATAACTGAATGGAACAAAACAAGGAACTGCTGCAGTGTCTGATTCTCTTACACCACTGCGAATCCACTGATCAAAGGGTAATGGAAGTGGCATCTTTTTACAGTGCACTCCATGCACCCATCTTCGTTTGCCCACCACCTTGACAGCCGTGCGAGTAACGAGCAAAACTTGCGTAGGCGTAGACCAACAAGGCTCCAAATTCTTAGTCCATTGAAAATTCTTCACACAGACCCGGTCACCGGGCAAGATGGTGTGACCTGGATCTGTGGAGACCTCCGGCAGAACACTCTGTACCTGTTGACGAATAACACTTAATTTAGTAGTCAAATCATGTAAATAGTCGATCAACAAAGGATATGGTATGTCTGAGTATCTTTTGGGACGGGGGACGCCCCAAACTTTAGCTGGGCGTCCAAATACTACTTCATATTGGCTAAGTCCCATACGAGAGTGCACAGTAGTTCTGGTTGACAAAAGAGCTAAGGGCAAGGCATCAGGCCAAGCAAGACCTGTACTGGTTTGAATCTTCGCCAGCTTAAGCTTGAGCGTACCATTGAAACACTCAACCAAACCCGCTGACTGTGGATGGTTTGCCGCATGAAAATTTTGTCTGATTCCAAGGCCAGAACATACTTTCTGCATTATCTGGCCCACAAATTCGCTTCCATTGTCACTCCAGACAATGCACGGCAAACCAAATCTAGGGAAGAATTCCTTAATCAGCACTTTGGCAGTTGATAAAGCAGTGTTATCTTTCAATGGATAGGCCTCTATCCAGCGGGAAAAGGCACATACCACCATCAGAACATACTTGAGGTTGTTGCAGCGATCCATATGAATGTAATCGATCTGCAACACCTCAAAGGGATATGACGGGGGAGCAAAATGGCCATCCGGAGTTGGGGTTCCTTTTCCTGGATTATGCATTAAACAAACAATGCAATGTTTAACCACATTTTCTGCACATTTCGGAATTCCTTCATTCTGCCATACCGGAGCCACAAGCTTGCATATACCTTTTGCACTAATGTGAGCTGGGCCATGAGCCATAGTCACGACCGGCAAGACATAAGCGTCCGGTAACAACCATCGCTGATGTTCCGACAACTCTGTCCAACAACCCGTCGAATCTAACCTTCCTGTCCTTTCTTTCCACATACTCAATTCTTTCTCAGTAGCTTCTCCCTGAATCGTTTTCACACTTTCACTCATGTCTTCACACATTCCAATTTCCCTCACCCAATTTGCGGGACCTGCCACATACATTCGACTAGTAGTGTTTCTAGCTGTGGTTTTCGCCACCTCGTCTGCAAACGCATTTCCACGACCCACATCATCTATAATTTTCTTATGTGTGCTGCACTTTATGATTGCTATTTGTGCAGGTAAAGTAAGTGACTCAAGGAGATCAGTCACTAACTGACCATGCTGAATCTTTGTCCCGTGGGAGGTGAAAAATCCTCTCTCCCTCCACAACTTTCCGAAACTATGCGCAACACCGAAGGCGTACTGACTATCCGTGTACACATTCATTCTCTTTCCCTTCGATAGTACACACGCTCTAGTCAAAGCTATCAATTCAGCTGCTTGGGCTGAATTATGTCCAATACGTGCCATCTCAACAATAGTGCATAAGGTGGTGACAGCATAGGCAGAAGTGGTTTCTCCATTTGGAAGCTTAAAACAAGTACCGTCCACCCATAGGATCCCGTCCGGGTCCTTGAGCGGAGTGTATTTTAAATCAATCCTCCCCTTCGTTTCTTCTTCTGTTCGAAGAAAACAATCATGCTTTCCTGATCGTCTTTCTCTTCTGGGAGTGGCAACAGTGTAGCTGGATTTAACGTGTTACATCTTTTGATATGTGTATGAGTCGCTAGAAGTGTCAGCTCGTAACCAGACAAAAGAGCACTCATGAGATGCTGCGTCTTAGGTCTAATGAGCAAAGTGTCCACTGCATGTGGAACCATAACAATAAGTGTGTTATCCAATACCAATCCGGCAGACTGTCTAATAGAAATTGCGGCAGCTGCTGTGGCTCTAATGCAACTGGGCAAAGCTTTAGCTACTGGGTCTAATGTAGCAGAGAAATAGGCACATGGCCTCTGCTTATCTCCGAATTGCTGTGTCAAGACTGACAACGCACAACCTTCTCTCTCATGAACGTACAATGTAAAGGTCTTACTATAATCTGGGGTACCCAACACTGGAGCGGAACACAAGGCAGTACGTACATCAACAAAACTTTTCTGGCATTCATCCGTCCAAGGAAGTGGATGGGGTGTATCTTTCCACGTTAATGCCACCAATGGTTTCACCAAAAGTGAAAAATTGGGAATCCATTGTCTACAGTAGGAAGTAATACCCAAAAAGGCACGCACTTCTCTCTGTGTGGTGGGTACAGACATCTGTGAAATTGCATGAATACGTTCTGTGGTCAATCGCCTTCCCTCCTTCGACAAGAGATGACCTAAATAGGTCAATTCTTGTCAGACATATTGCAACTTGGAGGGCGATACTTTGTGATTCAAAACAGCCAAATGATGCAACAACGCAACAGTCACGTTCTTACACACATCTTCCGTATCAGCAGCCACCAGCAAATCATCCACATACTGAACAAGCGGAGAACCTGGAGGCAAAGGAAAAGTATCAAGCTGACATTTAAGAGCTTTGCTGTAAATAGAGGGACTTTCACAATAGCCTTTAGGAGCTCTTTTAAATCTAAAGCTTGGCCACCCAAAGAGAAACCAAAGATATCCCTACTTTCCTAAGCAATGGGAATGTTAAAGAAAGCATTCTTAAGATTGATCACCGAGAACCAAGCCGCTGAAGCAGGAATCATCGTCAATAAAGCTGTAATGTCCGGAAAAACAGGGAACTGTGGTACCACTATTTTATTGACTTCCCTTAAATCATTAACAAATCTATAGACAGGAGGCTGTGAAGGATCCATCCTCTTAGAGATCGGAAGAACAGGGCTGTTACAAACATTGCCTCTAGTCTCTTCGACCACACCTTTCTGAATGAAATCATCAACAATAGCCAACAATGCTCTCTCTCCATCACTAGAAATACGATATTGAAGAATGCGTGGCATTCTAACATTATCTTTAACTGTGACAACCTACGGTGGGATCTCAAGACGACCCACGTCATTCAGGCCCGTGGCCCAAAGACTTTCTGGGTGAGAAAGTAATTCAGATGGAAACTTGTCCCGAGATAAATATATGGGAGACAGCAATCTCTTTCCCAACGTGAGATGCACACCAGAAGGGGAACAATACAATGTTGCATGCAGTCTTTTTAATAAATCCAAGCCCAGTAAATTCTCACCACAACCAGTTGTCAAAATAAGCGAAGCTTCCAAGTCATAAGGACCAATCGAAACAGGCAAGGGGTAAGAAACCGGATTACGGACTGGAGCACCAGAAAATCCCACTGAAGTATTTATTAAGCCAGACAAAGGTGCCCCAGGGAGTTTAGAATGAATGATAGAACTTCTCATCGCACCAGTATCCAAAAGAAACGGTTCTGAAGCACCCATTGCATTGACAGTGACATACGGCCCATTTTAATTTACTGGAATCGACACAACTCTCTCATTTCGTCCATGGCTGTCCTATTCAGTCTGAAAATTGTTAGCCCTCTCTTCAACGTAATAATCATCATTGTAATACTACGCAGACGGAACTGTCTGCTGGTTCGAAGTAGATGGGACAAGGGAACGCTGCTCCTGAGAGGACGCACCTCATCCTCTGTCTCTAGATCCTGTCTGAAAATTACCACGGCCTCGGGAAGCAGACATCCCATTATTACGCTGTATTAAGACCGGACAACTATTCTTGAAATGTCCCTCTTCCCTACAATATGAACATTGATTAGGACCTAATGAAGGTTGCGGTGTAAAATACTCAGGCTTTTGTAACAATCTGAAACTGTGGAGGCTGCTGAAACTGAGAGTTCTGCTGATGCTGATTCGAGCGAGGCGGATACGCCTGCTGTAAAAGAACTTTAGTTTTTAAATCTTTATTTTTCTTCTACTGCTTCTCTTTCTCTTCCTTATCCCTATTCTCATAGTACTGTGCAGTAGCCAATATTTTAGCAGGAGAAGAGACAGCCCATGCACTTTCAGAACTCTTTAATTTATTCGATAATTCGGGAAGCAAATTATATACAAACTTGTCCACAAACAACCATTGACCACCTTCAACACTCAAATCCTGACCACTGTGGTCTATAAAAGTTTCTTCGAAGCGGGTGAAGAAATCCGAAACACTTTCATCTTTCTTTTGCTTGCATGCGACCAACTTATCCCAAATTTACTCGTACTGCAGGCATCATTGTCTTCATCAATTCAATTATTCTACCTGGAAGAGCCATAATCAAATCCTCGGGCTTTGCACCACCCACCTGATTCGCATCCACAGCTCTAATAGCAGCCCAAAGACCACCCAATTCAGCCAAATGATTTTCCCTACGAATCCGTGCCCATATACCTTGCGGAACAACATTTCCAAATAACATATCAATCTCAGCCAAATTCATAATACAAGCGTTAACTGTTTGAGACAATTCTTTGTAATATTCAGCAGGATTTTTACGGGGGTCATGAAGAGTTTGCTTAAGCGCCAATACTTCAGACCTCTTCCAGGGTTCGTGAACCCATATACGCTGGAAATGAGCAGGGACGGGGGGTGGACTAACCACCGCTTCTCTCCATACGGGAGAAACTTCGCGCATCGGTTAATTCTTACTACCTTTTTTATTGGCGGGTTCAGCCTCGGAAAAAGACAGGGACAGAAACATTGTTCGAAACGCAATGAGTCTAGTTACTGCCTCCTCCACTAGGTGTCCTACAATAAAACCTTTATCGAAATCAGCTTGTAATTTCAGGTGGTGCAAAGGAACTGTATCTAACTCCATATCTTTCCAACCTCTAATAAGAGTTTGACACATAATGTTGAAAACATATCTCTACATGGGCTCCCCCATTGATGAAAACAACTCATGATATCTTCAGTACTATACTCTGGTCCATGCTCAATCCATTTACGAGCGAGAGAACCCAAAGCTACTTTTTCTTCCGCAAAAGGAAGTTGACAACGAGATTGTCGTCTAGAGAAAGCTGGAGACATTTGTATAGACCTAACGAAAGGAGAAAAGAAACTTGAAACAGCATCTGCTATCCTCCTCTGTGAAATAGGAGAATCCCTCGAAAGGATAGGAGGTATTACAGATGCAGAAGGCAACGGAGATTGAAACGTAGCAGACTGAAGAGTAGGAGCAGGAGAAGGTGGGGCTGAAGTACAAGCTGCGAGGGTGGAGCAGAAGCAGACAAGGGAGCATTAAGGAGCTGAGCCGGTTGCTGGACAATCGGTAATTGAGCAACCACTTGTTGAGCAACGGGAGGGGGTAACGGAGGTGCATTTGCACTCTGAACATAGGGCGGAAGTGAATTTAATAAACCAGACATTAGGGAATCTTCTTCTAATTCCTTACTTTTATCTGAAGAGGAAGTAGGCAACATCGGATAGCATCTATCTATCGCCATACGATGTTGTCTCTCTGATACCTCCTTCGCATCGTCTACTTCGTTGTCCTTAAACTGCTGGGCAGCCTGCAGGACTGACATATCTTTTGCTTTCTTATCCTTTTTCGCTTGTTTGATTTCTTTCTGTTTGGCTTCTTTACGAAAGGAGTCAAACGTAGCCGGCCGGGCTTTTCTTTTAAACAGTATCGTTTCTAAATTATCTAATATAGCAGGATCAAAGCTACCATTCTGTGGCCATCTCAAAACTCCACTATTTTTCGTGTATCGGACCCATGTCTCGTTAAAAATAATGGAACCAATACCATGTTTCGAATAGACCTCATAAGTCGGAGTTCCAACCGGAGGGATCGGACATGATTCCTCCAACTGGGAATCCCTTGTGCAACCCAAACAACAAAATCTTTTAAACTTACTTAGCCCAGGCATCGTCACTTCTCTAGACTGATCACAAACAACAAGGGGTGTAGATCAGTGGAACAGTACAATCGTACTTACCCCTTGGCTTCAGCTATTGCAATATCTGAATCAGAGACTAAGAATCAAAACAAAACAAAGGTCTGTGGGAGCGACCCACCAAATATTTAACTTAGAATCGTTCTGCGCCAGCGAAGGTCCGTCTATCGTCTCGCTCTACCAAAACTTCAGAATGGTCCAAGGCAGGGCGACAGTCAGGGCAGCAGTCGTCAGCAGCCGTTGGAGAGGAGTAGCCACGCCGTCAAAGACCTTCGGTCCACTTTCGACATACAGGGGTCGATCACGTGGTGTGCTTCCTCTGGAGTTTTCTTGCGGGGCTCCTCACGACCCTCGGGCTCAACCGCTACCGCTGAAGTCGCCCCACGTTGGGTGCCAGTTGGAGAACTGCAGCCTTAAGGCCCAGCGGCGCAGGGTACGCCTAAAATCCCCGGGATTCACCTGTCTTGTCAAAACAGAGACACAGACTCTTCGTCTGGCGTAGAAGATGGTATTTATTAGCTGCAGCTAGTACAGTGGTCTTAGAAGTCATCAGTACAACGAGGTTCAAAAGAGACTGCCACTTAACTCCGTGGCACACAGGTTTATATATGAAATAATACAATGCAAAATGCAATCACACACCAGCATGAGCTATTGGCAAATGTTATAGACAATGTTTTAAGACCTAAGCAACTCAAGTTCCCGGTTCTGTTTGTCATTCGACCCCTTAAGTAAATCACAAGCGAATCCACACAATTCGATTTACAAGCAGAGAAAACACAGCTGCGTGTTGTAGAAGGACAGTCAAGAAACAGGAGAATGCATGAGACATGTAGCGAAGGACAGCAGATAAGATAACTTAAAGGAAACAATGGTGTGAAATGACATGTGGTCCGGACGGGGATTAATCAGCTCAGACAGGAATTAGTGTACTCGGCCAGACCCTGACACTCGTTAGCAAACATAGGCGAGGAAGCCACCTGAAACGCAAAGCAGAAACGACAAAAACATTGCGTTCGCCAAGCTGCCTGAGTGAGGGCAACACAAAATGGCGGCAATCTCAAAATGGAGGCTGAGCACAAACGAATTTGTAATTTGCAGAACCTCAAAGTGTGACACTATAGCTAGTCAGTTCTGTGATCATGTGTACTCAGGTGGTAGGATGACTCAGTTCCTGCCTACCAAGTTTCTGTGATCCTGGTAATGGACTTGGTAGTCGACGTTTCGGTCTTTTTGTCAAATATGTATTTGAATATGATATTGTCACAAACAATGATCTGCTTTACTGCACACGGGTTATCTGTTATTAATTTTGGAAAAAACTCATAACAATCTGGACATATGAGTAATGCTTTATATTAAGTCTTCTAGGGGGTCATTGCTATATGCTTATGTTTGTTGTCCTGAAGAAGGTCTTAAGGAGTAACTCGACAAACAGACCGAAACGTCGACTACCAAGTCAATTTCTTCATCTATTCTTTAACTGTACAAGCGACCTTTATTTTAAGAAAAATGGGTGTGACTTATTATTTTGATTGATTAGATTGGTTTGGACTTTATGTTCAGATGAACTTTAGGAATAATTTGTGATTTCCTCTTTCATTTCAAAGCATCGTGATCAGTTTTTTAACTGTTGAAATGTACCCTTTGAACTTTTGAAAAATATATATGAAAGAAATCACTTTTTTGATAAAACAGACTTCCTGTGTTGCTTCATTTTCCTTTGTCTAATTGTTAGACTTATATACACAATAGAAATCAGATATCAAAGTTGCTCAAACAGACTGATATATAGAGATTAGACTCTAGTCTGGAATCTGTCAATGTATCTTCCAAATAAAATCCCTTGCTGGCACCATTTTAACTTTCTTTTCTTTCCCAGCTGTCTTTACAGGGTTTCGACTTCAGGAGGGACACCCTAGATATAAAATCTATTTGGGGAACAAGAGATTTGCAGGTTCAGGGAACTGAGGCTTTGTTTAGAGCATGCTTGATAACACAACATATGATTTCCCTGAACATAACTGTGCAGCAACCAACATGTTTTGGAATGACCAAGTTTAATGATTTGACAACACCACAAATTCCCACATTTGTACATTTTGAAAATTAGCAACAATTTACACACTACACAGAGAATAAATTGGATGCCTGTCTGCGTAATGTCACATACAATTCATCTGACCCCAATTGGAATGGATGTTTAGTTTGGCCACTTGACACTAACAGGTGTCAGGCACGATTCCTAGGTAACACTGAGGGTTTCATGATTAAGATGCCTGACATGCGTTATGTGCAGTCTTAACATTCCGGAGTGACAACTTACCGCTTTGAGACTTTGAGAAGTTGTGTCTTGATTTGCTTAAAACCTCAACATTCTCTCAGGTAAAACCACACTTGATCCATTTGTCTGATGACCTGGAACTCAGGGACCTTGTACTGGGTCCCCGGAAGCCATGTCAAAGCACTACTTGTATGCCATATACAAGGAATTATGGAAGGTTTCTCAGCAGGATGCTGCTGAAAGACTGCACTCAATTGACAGGATTAATTTAGAAAAGGTTTTGTCAGTGGTTGATAATGGAATGACCAGCTTACCTCCAGAATATACACTTTGGGCAACATAGTGTCATCTGCAATAGACATTATACTACAAGACATATCCATATTACAACATGGGTAGTCACAACTTAGGTCTATTATGCTATTAAGCTGGACACTTCAAACACTGCGTTCTTGCCATGTGCCATGGCATTACATTAATTCCACTAGAATAGTTTCCCCATATCACCTGACGGAACAGCAGATACTCATGGCATGTAAAGGTGCAAAATACACCATGTTACACATTGAAAAGTTAGAGAAGTTACCTTTCGCTGTTTCCAAAACGCCATACGCAGATTGGATAATCCATGGGTATATTTGTTTGCCAATTTTGACATTCCATTTCCAATATACGGGCATATGCATCAACATTCGGTAATACACGTCGGTAATAGCGAAAAATACCGAATCGCTATTAAGGACATGCAAACCGCGATGCATCAAACAAATCGGAAAAAATTACCGAATCGGTAAAAATCGCTATTAAATAGCGAAAGTACACCCGCACGAGTAGCAAATACCGAGTTAGCTAATACCGATTCGGTATTACTGAATCCGGTATTAGCGATTTCGGTAATAGCGAAAACGGGCAAATTACGCGACGCTTCGGATGCGGGCCGATGACATCACAACCAGGAAGTAGGACCGCCACGCTGCATTCTGTGTTCGGAGTTGCACTGAGGAGGAGGCAGAGCACAGTAGCTGAGCACCAAGACTGAACCTGTAGCAAGCAGGACAAGGCAAGCAGGAGAAGATGGAGAAGGATGCCCCCCAGCAGGGAAAGGACACACACCGAAAGCGCAAAAGGAAGTTTTCAGATAAGGAGCTGGAAATCCTCATCGAGTGTGTGACCAGCAATAATGACAGACTGTTTGGCAAATTGTCCCTGAAGGTGCCAGAGGCAGAAAAACGCAAGATGTGGCTGCGCATCAAGGACAAGGTAAATGCCTGCGGAGTCACCCACCGCAGCATCGACGACCTAAAAAACCGGTGGTATGACCTAAGGAAGAGGGCCAAGGAGAAGATTGCACAGAGGGTCAAGGATGCTGATGGCACAGGAGGGGGCACATCCAATGTGACGCCAAACACTGTCCTGGAGGATCTAGTGGAGTCCACCATAGAACGGGAAGCTGTTGTGGGGGTCACACGTCTGGACACCTCTGGTGCTGCGGAAGGAGGACAAGGTAAGAAGCATGGCAGCGTAACAATGCAGGGTGTACTAAATCCCTGCCCAATCCCCCATGCCAGACCCAGTGCCCATGTAGTGTTGCCCTAAACACATACCCTCACCAATGTGTTGCACCATGGGAGTATTAGTCCATACATGAATGGGTGCATGCCAGAGCACAGAGATGAATACAGCAGCTAAGGGCCAATTGTCAGACTGAAAATGTAATTTATTGTGAGATGCCACTGCTATTTCCACATACTATACCATGATTATAACTAGGCACTGTTTCACACACAGCTGCATCCCCCTACGATTCAGACGACAGTGCCCGCCTCGTCATCTCTGAGATGCCAGTGTTGTCAGAAGCCGAGTGCTCACATGGAGCTGAAGCCATGTCCTCCCCTTCACCACCACGGCGGTCGACACCTCCACCATCCCTGCAGTCCAAGGCACCACCACCACCACCAGCACCAACCTTGCGGTCCAAGACACCACCAGCACCAACCTCGCGGTCCAAGACACCACCACCACCAACCTCGCGGTCCAAGACACCACCACCACCACCACCAGTGCGGGCCACTCCGCAGAGCCGCAGAGCTGATGTTCCCTCCCTGCCCCTGATGGAATCTGATCACAGTTCAGCACCCCCAAATGTTCCACGCCAGGCTGTCGTCACTCCAACCAGCCAAACATCATCACGACAGCGCATCAGGCAGAGGGCTGTGACCCCGGCTCGTGGTGCTGCAAGACCAGTCGATCTGTCCGGAGGGTACAGAGTTGTGGAGACCCGGATGCTGCGTGTCCAGCGCCTGCAGGGGAGACACATGGGTGCCATGAAACTCTCCATGACCAAGCTATGCAACAAACTTAGCAACATGACAGACGCTATGCGTGAGCACACCACTGCCGTAGCTGCCGGCAACAATGACATTAAGCTGTGCCTGCAAGAACTCACACGTGCCGTAGTGGCAGGCCAACAGAGTGAGCGGCGGCGTCACAGGCAGATCATGCTGGCAGTGACTTCAACCAACAAGGCCATCAATAAGCTCTGTAACAGCACGGCTGTGCTGTCCCGCAGGTCCGTGTCCCTGCAAGTGGACCTAGGTCATTACTGTGGGGATGTGGCAAAGGCCCTTGAGAGGGTGACCACCGCAGTGGAGCAACTGCAGCCTGGGTCAGCCAGTGTTAGCATACTGGGGGCGGAAGAGGGGAGTGAGGCAGCCTCCAGTATCAGCAGCGTCTCCCTATCGGACACCAGCAGGAGGAGGCGCAGTGGCCGCAATGCAACTGCCACAGACTTCCATCGAGTAGAAGCCGAGGAGTCACAGGACAAGAGACTGGGGGTACGCGGCAAACGCAAGTGAACATGTGACAAAGTTACACTGTCCTTGGTGACGTAACCATGGCCAGACTTAAGTGCCGCACGCATCACCCGTTCTGTGGACGGACAATTTAAGTTTGACTTTAACTGCAGCAGCAGCATGTTTTTGTTTTGTTTCTCTGCACCACTCAGGTGTCCATGCCCATTAAACCCTTGCAAATCGAGACCTGTTGTCAAGTCTCTCTCTTACCTGTCTCAGAAATGATTCCGTGTGATGTATGTCCGCCTCCGTTGCCCTTCAGCTGTGTTGGGCACATGCGCCTGTCGGTGTTGGGGGGGTGGTTGCTGTGCACGTAGTTCATCCTCTCCGTCCACCTCTATGGGTATCCCCCTGCGTGTGGCGATGTTGTGCAGGATGGCACACACAGCAATGATCTGGCAGCAGGTCACTGAGTCGTACTGCAAGGCACCTCCAGTCTTGTGCAGTATACGGAAGCGGCTCTTGAGGATGCCGAATGTACGCTCAACCACATTCCTTGTGCTGATGTGTGCTCTGTTGTAGCGCTGCTCTTGTGGTGTCGCTGGGTTCAGGTAGGGAGTGAGTAGATATTCACGCAATGCGTATGCGCTGTCACCTGCAGGATGGGGACAGAATGGTCATCAGCATGATTGTAAATATACATGTGGGGATGGAGTGGGTGGAGAGTACGATGATGCATCAATATGTACCTAGTAGGTGTCCCTCTCCAAATTCACCGTTGATCAGGCGCCTGTGGAGGCCACAGTGACGGAATATGTAAGCGTCGTGTGTGCTCCCGGGGAATTGGGCTACAAGGTCCGTAATGATGCACTTGGCATTGCACACCACCTGCACATTTATAGAGTGATATGACTTCCGGTTGCGGAAAATGTATTCGGTGGCTGATGGAGGACAGATGGGGACATGCGTGCAGTCAACACACCCTATGACATGGGGGTATTGTGCCACCTGGTAGAATTCCCGTTTGGTGCGGGTCAGCTGCTGGGGGGTTGTGGGGAAGGTGATGTGGCGATTAATAATGTCAGCATGGCCTCTAGGAACCGGTGGAAGAAGCTTGATAAAGCGCTTTGCGACACGCCTCCAGTCTCAGCTATTACCCCCTGGAAGCTTCCAGATGCAAGCAGGTGCAGGCAGCATAGGACCTGCACATGGGCTGGTATGGCGTTGGTCCTACGGGTCTCGTGCTGCAGTAATGGTTCCAGGTCTGCTATTAGGCGCATTATCATGGCACGGTTCAGTCTATACTTGTCGTAGACCTGTTCCTCGGTCTGCCCCAGCAAAGTGATGCGCACCCTGAAGATCCTGTCCTGGATCATCCTCCTGCGCTGGGCCTGGGCGTTGATCCTCCTCCTCCTAGCAAGCACGGACAGGGCAGCCATTTTGGAAGACATGTGGGGTTTCCCAGGGCTTTTTTGAAGGGTTACTGATTGTGAGCACCTGCAGTTGGGGGTTGTAATTTTTTTTTCTGTCCTTCCGTTTACTTTACCTCCCGATTGTGATTCCCCTTAATTTGCTCATGCTAAATAGCGATTTTTGGGTTTTTCGGTATTAGCGACTTTTCATGCATACCATTGCGATTCTTTATTACCAATTCGCTATTACCGATGGCCGCTTTGGGGGTCGGTAATTCCGATTGTCTGTTTTGCGATTCGGTATTTTACCACGGGGGGGTTAGTAGCGATTCTTTATTTTTTTGCGATTTATTGTTTGATGCATAGCATTTTCTGGTTTTGCGTTCGGTATCGGCCTGTTTTACCGATTCGCTGTTTTACCGGGAGGTATTTCCGTTGATGCATCTGCCAGATAGTCTGCAACAACACGAAGTAGGCAGATATGAAGCACTAGGGGAAGGCTTTTTACATGTGTATTGGGAGCTACCTTTCAAGTTTTGATGTAGAAATGGGGAATTGTAGTCATTCTCAGTGTGAGAACACTTTAAGTGGGTCCTTAGTCTGCAAGGCCATTTAGCTTCCTGGGGCTTGACTACAAGTGTGGCGAACCTGTTCTGCTACCTGAAAGGTTCCCCGGCAGCTGTGACTCGTCCAGATTTCATTTTGTTCTTTAATGGGAGCTATTTGATACTTAACAATCAGGGCAGTTGTGGAAAGAAACCTGGCATCGCTTATCAGGTGCAGGTAAATTCTATAGTTACTTTTTGTACTCAAGTTCTGTTTCCACCTGTCCACACAGTTAGGAAGGCAATGCTGTGGCCTTCAATAAATATTTCAAACATACGCTTTGATGCTCCGAGCAAACTGAAAGCCATGCTGTTTCAACAAGATGTTGCCTTAACATTGTTAAAGAGACATTTGATCTCCATCTTACAAGGTCCTCTTCGGAGATACAGGCGCTATTTCATACTAACTTCCCAATGCATTCTGGGGAGCTGGTTCATTGTATCTCTAAAATGTCTGATACGAAGGGGCAGGATGGGAACACATTTGCTCTATAAACCTGCTGAGAGGTGCGCCTCTGGGAACATTGTCTGCAGTTGTTGGGAACAGAAATGTTCCATCTACCACTCAGAGCACATACACAATTGACTATTCCATTAGGTTGGAACTCTTAATTTGGCCAAATTGTTTCCTAAAGTGATTTTAGGCATGATTTTATTAACTTTGATATGTTTTATAGCTTTATTCAAATGTATTTCTGTATGCTTTGACTTTAAAATTACATGATTGGCTCTTTTAGGATTAGTTTTAGAGGAATTTTATATTTTGACATTTTATATGCCACTGTTTTTATACAGCTTTTCTATATTTTAGATAGCTCATTGGTCGTCCCTTTGTTTGAGAAGTGAGAGTCATGTGTCTCAGTTAGACCCATAAAGGAACACTGCCATTGTAAACCAGGGGCCTCATTTATGAAAAGTGACGCATCGCTGCGTGAAAACAGCGATGCGTCACTTTTCACTGCGCACTCCTTGCGACACCAATGATGCGTCATATTTAATGTATGACGCATCATGTCGCAAAGACTTACAGATACGTCAGTATTTCTGACGCATCTGTAAGCGCAAAAGTGACGCATTGCTGGAGTGTGTCACAAAAGTGACGCATCTCCAGCAATGCGTCCTTTCACATGGGGAAAGCCCCATGTGAAAGGGCTTGCGTCAGTCTTACGCCTGCTGTGAGGCAGGCGCAAGATTTTGACGCAACAGCATCCTAAAAGTGACGCAGTGAAATCTCATAGATTTCACTGCGTCACTATTACGAGGCTTTTTGCGGGGGAACGCCCCCTCTGCATACATTATACCTGACGCAGGTATAATGTGGCGCAGGGGTTTAAGAAGTGACGCATCTACATAGATGCGTCACTTTTTAAATATGGCGCAACAAGGCGCATGTTTTACGCCGCAGATGCGTCACAAAAAGTGACGCATCCGCAGCGCAAAACTGACGCAAGGCCTCATAAATGAGGCCCCAGGTACACATTTCCTACATTGCCTTTCCTTTCACACAATAAACTTTTACCAACATTTGCATACATGATAATGCTGGATTAGTTTCCTTGAAACAGCATCACTTGTAGATTCCGCTTAACTTAACAGTATAACGAGTCTTTGAACACCATGTACAAAGCCTTAACACACATTATGCACATTTTGTTCTATTTTTGATCCATTAAGGGACACGGCTAACTACAGACCATAGCAATGCTGGCTTGCCCATGACTGGCAAGGATGCTTTTCATTATAAATAAACAAGCATTTCCGGGTTAAGTTAGAGGACCACATTGCGTCATTGGTGAGGTTTCTACACGCTGAAGCTTCGGCCCAACAGCCTGCTGTTGTCTATGCAAGGGTGTCCAGCTCATGATCAAGACAGGTACTTACATTCTTCCCCTTCAGGTAACCGGGTGTGGATCATCAAGAATAAGGATTCTTGGCAGAACACACAACACGTCCTAGACACTTAGGTTAGGGACTGCATAGTAGGAGTATGCCACATTTCTAAAGTGCTTTTATATGCCTGCATATATACACTGTATGAGCACAATGGTGGAACTTCATTAATCTGTTAATTGTCTTACTTCTAATAACTTTCATTTGCTTCTTTCTATTTATTACCACAACACATATATTGTGTACAAGAATGGCATTTGTTAAAAAAACATAAAAAATGTGTCTCTATATATTACTTCGCAAAAGGGTTACATGTTTGTTTCTACGATCCCTGCGGAATCAGGGTTGTCATGTTCAGTGGTTGCCAGAGTCATTTGCCACCTGCCAAGGTTTAGAGGTGCTCATGGTGGCACTGTGAGCTAGCTGGCTTGTAGGGCAACATATTCTGAGGGAGTGCATATAATCAGTGTGGCCGTTATGCTGTCCACAAACATGCATTTCCTACCTAGGGTGGAAAATACACAACACATTCCTTGGACCTTGCTGCCATTATAGAGTGAAGTGCAGCCCAGGGCAGGGCCCCCCTCTCCTTAGCCTCAGTGCTGTGAAGCCCAGGGGATAAAACTCCCTAACATGGCCCTCTCAGCACATGGAGTAGTTTAATGGAAGTGGGGAACTGGGTACAGGTCATGTGATTCTCTGCAAATTATTAAACCTCCCCATGTCTAAAAAACCCTGACCTTTTGTAATGGGATTGGTATTTTTGTAAAGCACTCCAAAGACTTTGGGCTGAGCTTGTGCTATATAAAAGTACAAAAAAAGGAAACACAACGCAATGTCACCATCACCTCACATCCTGGCCCTATCCATAAGCATGATCCCTGCTGAACAGATGGGTGAAAGGAAGGGTGGATGGATGAAGTAAAAGGATGGATGGATGAGTGAAATAATGTATGAATGGATGGATGGATGAGCAAAAGGATGGCTGTAAGGATGGATAAATGAAGTGAAAGGGTGCCTTAATGGATAGAAAGAGTGGATGGATGGATGGGCGAAATGATCGATAAATGTGTTAAAGGAAGGTTGAATTAAAGGATTGGTGTAAAGGTAGATGAGTTAAAGAGTGGGTATATGAGTGAAAGTGAGGGTGGAGGGATCAAAGAAAGGATGGATGGATGAGTGAAAGAGTAAATCGCTCAACGAATGAGTGACTGGATGGATTTTATTTATTTTTATTTTGAAAGTTTTATAGAGTGCGAACAAGATCCTTACGGATATCAAAGCGCTTTACAATCAGAGTGGGATAAAAAGGCAAATGTGTAATAATTAAACAAAATATTTGAGAAAAGAAGTGTAAATGGTTACAAAATAAAAGAAAGACAAGGTAAGGTAGCAACGTTGCATAGGAGGTCAATATACATCTAATATACAATGTACATAATCTCAGGAGGAAGAGTACTGAGTTACGAGATTACAATAGTCAAAGTTCAGGTAAATTTGGGTAAGAGGAGAGCTTTTACTTCTTTTTTGAAGGATGCCGTGGATGAGATAAGTCTGATTTCTGGGGGGAGGGCATTCCATATCCTGGGCGCCATTCCTGAGAAGGAGCGTTTATAAGTTTTTTTCTTGTGAAATCTCTGAGGTTTCAAAAGTAGATTGTCTGCGCTTGTTGTCACTCTTGAGCCACCAGAGATTGTCAGTTTCTGAGCGAGATAGCTGGGGGAATTGTGGTGTAAAGCGTTGTGGGTCATACAGGAGATTTTCAGATGTATTCTGGCTTCGTTGGGCAGCCAGTTCAGAGCTTTTAGATCAGGAGTGATGTGCGAGCGTTTTTTCGAGCCAGTGATAAGTCTGGCTGCAGCATTAATAGAGGCTTTTAATGGTGCAATTGTCTATAAGGGGAGACCACAGAGAGCAACACTTCCATATTCTACTCGAGGGATGACTAAGGCTTGGACTGCAGTTTTGAAGTCCTTGCGAGGAAGGAAAGGTTGCAACTTACGCAATGTGTTGATATGGAAATTAGCTCCCTTCGTTGTGTTGCTGATGTGAGGATGCATGTTGAGATTGCCGTCGAGATTTATGCCTAAAGATTTCGCTGAGTCCACAATAGTAAGTTGAACATTGAGAGCAGTGAGATGATTAAGCCAGGCCTGAGTGATGGGGACTTTGGTGGGAGGTGCTATTAGGAAGAATTCTGTTTTTAGCGCATCTGGGGCCATATGTATCAAGGCCAAATGGGTTCGCAAACGCCGAAATTCGCAGAATTTCGGCATTTGCGAACCCATTTTCGCAAAATGGTATGTATCAAACAATTTGGGTGAAAAATAAGGAATCGCAAAATTTGCAATTCCTTATTTTGCGATTGCATTTAAGGAAGCGCAAATTTTGCGATTCCTTAAATGCAATGTATCAAGGAAAAAAAAATCCAAAATGCCCTTAAGGAATCGCAAATGCCACCAACTTCTAGTTGGTGGTAAGTTGCAAATTCTTTTAAAAAAGTATTTTTTTGAAAATCCAATGGTGCCATGTGACGCTCATACATGCTCTTAGGGTATGTATGTGCGCCATATGCGCACACATGTCATTTTCAGGGGTGCAGCAGGGTGTTTTTGAGACACCACTGCACCCTTGAAATTCTTCTCAATTTGCGATTAGCAAATTGCGAATCGCAAATTTCCCATTCCTTCCTTCCTTCCTTTCTTAAAATCGCTATTACAGAATCGCAAATTGGTACCTTGATACATATGGCCCTAAGTTTGAGGTGATTCTCTGCTAGCAAGGTCTGTGTGTTCCTAAGCGTAGTGTTGAGTATTTTGATGTCATCGAGGGTATGTATTTTGAGGTATAGCTGGGTGTCATCTGCGTACATGTGAAATTGGTCATTAAATGCTTGGAGTAGTGCGGTAAGTGGTTCCATGACTACAATAAACAGAGTAGGGGAGAGGGAGGATCCTTGAGGGACACCGAGTGTTACAGGAACTGGAATGGACATAGTATTATTGATCTTGAATTTTTGGGTCCTGTTGTGCAGAAAGGAGGTGAACCACTTGAAAACAGTCCCTGAAATACCCATTCTGAGATTCAATAGATCAAATAAGTTCTCATGTTTGACAGTATCAAAGGCTGAAGAGAGATTGAGTAGTATGAGGAGGCAGGAACCATTCTGATCAAGAATTTGAAGTGCATCATCAATAATGTGGGTCATGGCTGATTCAGTACTGTGGCCTACTTGGAAACCTGATTGGTATGGGTTAAGGAGGTGAAAGTGCTCGATGTGTTTAGTCAATTGAAGGTGTACGCATTTTTCTAGGAGTTTGGCCAGGGTAGGGATATTGGTGATAGGGCGATAGTTGTTAAGCTCGGAGGGGTCCGCTGTGGGTTTCTTTAATATGGGCAAGACCTGTCCCACTTTGAGGGAGTCCGGGATGCATCCTTGTTGAAGTGAGCTATTAATGATTTTGGTCCATAGGGGGAGAAGTAATGGGATAAAGTCCTTTACGGCGTTTGTGGGTAGAGGGTCAGTGAGGTGATTCGAAGTCTTCAGTGTGCTAAGAATCTTGGGAATTTTTTCTTCCGAGTATATTTCAAAGGATGGCCACGAAGCATTGTTTTTTAACTCAATGGGCATTTTACTGTGAGGGTTAGAGTAAAGACTTAGATCAGTGAGCAGATCATTCCTGATGTTGTCTGTCTTTAAGTTAAAGAAGGTAGAGGATTCTTCCCAGGACGGTAGTGCATTAAAGGTGTTGGAGAGAGTTTGAGGCCCATCTCTGGATTGAGTTTTGATTAACTCGAACAGTTTTTTTGGTAGTTTTTTTGCTTGATCAAGCTGGAGGCTAAAGAAAGCAGTTTTCGAGCACTTGATTTTTCTGAAGTAAGCATTTCTTTTTTTATTAAGTGTTTTGAGGTGCAAAGCTGACGGGACAGATCTCCAGTTACGTTCCGCCAGTCTCATCGCTCGCCTATCATCATTAAGAATCCGTCATACCATGGTTTAGAGACTTTAGAAGAAACATTCTTTAATTGAAGGGGGCAGCTGTGTTGATAATTGAGAACGGTAAATGGATGGATGAGGGAAAATGATAGAGTGAAAGTGTGGCTGAATAGATCAGTGATAGGATGGATGGATGATCGAAAGGGTGGGTGAATGGATGAGTGAATGGGAGATGAAGGGATGGATGAGTGAAATGATGGAGACGTTTGAATATGGATGGGAACACGGATGGGCCGATATATGGAATGTTGACAAACTGAATAATGGATAAAAGAATGAATGGATGACAGAATTTAAAGGGGATATGGTGGATATCAGCAGAAGGATGGGAGGATGAAAGGATCTATGGATTGATGCTTAAATGGAAGAGACAAGAGAGCTAATCTTGGGAGGGTTGCAATGGCTTGTTTGGTGCCATAAAAGCTTTGGTTCAAAGTTGGGAGTATTTTATTTCTCTGGCTAACCCTTGCCTATGTGTGACATTTCTGTATTTTCCCTGTGTTTACTTATGGCATTAATACATCATATGTATGACGTTTTGAGGGTCACCTAACTACTACTTGAATGTTACATTAGTAATTGTAAATTGTAGCATGTTTGTTTTATGTATAAGGAGAGCCTTTTAGTGCCATGAGCCATGCTTCAGAGGTATATTGTGCTTCTAGCAATAGGCAAGGTGTACAAAATAAACTGCGTAAAAGGGTATTCTCTGTGCCTTCTTCATGCGTGCTGCAGAGAAAAGCACCTTTGTGACCCCTGCATGCCAGGGCTAGTCTCCCGGTATGGCAAACGTATTGCAGCTCTATGCAAAGCCTTCATAAGCAAAGTCTGAATCCCTATTTTAAGACCCACTTGTTGATACACTTATAATGCACCCCTACAGTGGATCCTCCCCAGCAGTACCTCCCTTTGTTCACTACTAGAGCAAGAGCTCTTTAGTAACATCCACTCAACAATGCAATGCACAAACTTCTTAATGACTACAAGAGCATACAAGACCAATTTTCTGGGGTTGAGTAGGCGTCAGCTTCCAGTTTCTACCTAAGAAATGGAGCTGTTCCACAGTAGTCTTGAGGTAAAACCTAATTGCTGATGTTATTTCTCTGTCCAGATGGTACAAAGGCCCAAACTCTCACCTCATAGCAGCAGCAGGAATAAACAGTACTGTTATACTTGTACAACAAACATGCACACTTGTGTGAACACAATCACACCAAAGCCTCCACTGCCTTATCCTCACATCTAGCTTCACTTTTGCTTCCAAAATACTGTCACAGTGCAAGGAATTTATATGAAAACTGTAACTCTCACTAGCAGAGACTTTCACGACTTCTGCTGTTATTTTCTTGATTTCTCGCACTTGAGTTTTCATTTATCCATCATAAATGCAGCAGTACAAGATCCAAATAAAAGGAATAAATCAAATGACGTACGTTTGCATGTACGTTTGGAAACTGTAAACACTCACATTTTAAATAGCATTTTCACTACAGGGGCAATTTTAATCCTTCTTTGATGTAGCCTTACATGGATGCATTGCGCTTGTCTACTATACATACTTTGCTAAGTTTCTACAGAACTCTACTGACTCTTTGTTCTTACCAGTAGTTTATAAAGTTTTCAAATAAAAACTAAAAAGGTATATGTATTTGAACTCAGCTTTATTGCGCTATATCCGGTTGTATACTCTTTTTTACCAAAGTGATGCCCTTCAAATAATATTCTACAGTGCCCCTGACATTTTACCAGGCTGTAAACTGGAAATAATCAGTTAACATTGAATAAGGAAGTCCATCTTTCGGTGACCTGTGCCTAACTTTCCATTCAATGTGACTAATGTAATCCACAAAACACAGCTTTAAAGTAGACAGACATATTTTATTTTGGTATTTATCTTTTTATCTATGTTACTGATATGTACACTCAAACACCCACATGCATCAGTGTTACATTTTGCGATTTCTTAATTGTGAAAATTAAGGAATCGCAATTAGGAAATCGCAAAATGCTATGCATTCAGAAATCGCAATATAGAGGCCCATAGGAATGAATGGGAAGCCATTCTCATTTTGCGATTCGCAGTTAAGGAATCGCAAAATGAGAATGCTATTTCAAGGGTGCAGGGGGGGGGGTCCCAAGGACCCCCCCTGCACCCTTGAAATTTAACTTTAAGAACATTTTTCACACACACATGCCCCAAGGGCATGTGTGTGTGTAAAATGAAACTTTCAAAAGTGCACTTTTGTGCATTTTTGAAAGTTTTAGAAAATTACCATGAAGTTCAACTTCATGGTGATTTACCTCTTCCTATTTGCGAATTCGCAAAAAAAAAATATTCATGCATTGCATTTAAGAAAACACAAATTGCGATCTCTTAAATGCAATCGCAATTTAAGAAATCGCAACATAATTGCGATTCCTTAAATTGTGAAAAAATAAAAAAACATGATGCATCCCAAAAAAGGAAATTGCATTTGCAAACAGCCGAATTTTGCGATTCACACCGTTTGCGAATGCAATTTACCTTGATGCTTGTGGGCAAACGTCCCTTTGGCAATACGAAAGAAGATTAGAAGTCTTGTAATGTTACTTTCTGTGATGTCACTTCTTGTGATGTCACATGCAAATTAGAAGGGCCACACATCTTCCCTTTCCCCTGAGGACCCAAAAATCCTAGGACCTGCCATGGCCATTCCGGAGGGTCACAAGTGTTCAGAGCATTTGGCTGGCATAGAACACCGATTTCTCACTCTCCAAGTAGGAGTTTTGCTTCCACCTGGGCAGATCACCAATCTTTAGAGGCATGTCAAGGATCTGATGGTGTGCGATCATCCAAAGGTGGAGTTGTAGTTCAGGGTTCAGGGAGACATGGCTTTAACAGTTTTCATGGTTCCTCAGGCTTGCTTTCATTTCCATAAGCTGGTCACTTGGATTCTCCTCAACTGGGATCCGATTTCCCAGGATCTGACACATCTTATTCAACTCAACTGGCAAGTGAAAAGCGATCTGGCTTGATGGTTGGATTCAGACAATCTGTTACAACTGGTGCAATTAGATCCACTAGATCCTGTGATTTCCATCACAGAGGCCAGTTTGTCAGGGTGGTGAGCACAGGGAGAAGCGTTGGGGGTACAAGGATTCCGGTCCCACAGTGAAGCAATAAGGTCTTTGAATAGGAGAGATCTAAGCAGAAAGAAGGACACTTCTTGTTCTCATTTGTAGGAAAGGCAGTCTCAGTGAGAACAGACAATGGCAAGGCCAAGGCTTATGTGAATAGATGAGGGTAGGCATGTTCCAGGAGTCTGAACAGGATATCTCTCATGATGTTCTTTTGGGTCCAGCGAGCTCTTCTGTTTCTGAGGGCAATTCACATTCAGGGTTCCTCCAATGTGACAGCAGATGTTCACAACAGTGAAATTCCATCTGCTCTAGAGTTTTCTCTGAATCTGAAAGTGTTCTCTCTGCTAATTCCTCGTTGGGGTCTTCCGATGGTGGACGTTTTGCTTTGAGAGTCAATGCCAAGGCTCAGAAGTTCTGTACAAGGGAGAAAGATGCTCAGGCTTGGGCAGTAGAAGCACTATGTTTGTGGCTGATGGGCATGTTATATGCCTTATCTCTGGTGTTAGTCAGAGTCCCATCTTTCACCCCTAAGATCACCTCCCCTTTTCACAAACAGCAGGAAGTGATTTTACCAGAATTTGTCCCTTTCCCTTCTCCAGAGGCTGAGGTTGCACTTGTTGGATGTAGGTTCTTATCATCAATTTACAGAGGGTTCAACCTTTTCGGAAAATGGAATCTTTGTTTGTAACTTTTGGTCACGGAAAGAAAGGATAAAAACCAGCTACAGACTCTTTGAGCATGTGAATCAGGTCTTTAATTGCAAAGGCCTATTAAATTCAGGATCAGGTTCAGCCATTGCCTATTCAGTGTAGATCAGCCCTCAGTATGTCTTCTACAGTAGCAGAGCCCGAAGAAACTTCTATTGCTGAGATTTGGCGTTCAGCTACATGGTCTGATCCCTCTACCTTTACTAAGCATTATAGACTTGAAGAGGTTCAACGCCGTCATGATGACTTTGAGTACAAGTTTCTGTCTTCTATGAAGAAATAGAAGAGCGTGGTGTTTTATGTGTTTGTAATAACGCTTTATCAGTATGCAGCAGACATTGTCAGTTGTCCTTGTTGTTTGCTTGCTACTTTCCAGTAGTGATGACATCAAGCGAGTGAAGGACGATGAGGTAATACCTGTTACCGGTAATTGCATTGCTCTAAGTCCAGTTCCCTTGCTTGAAGCCATAGTCTCTCCCGCTCTCCCTATGTACAAGTGACAAATTTGGTTGGTTGGAGGTTGTTTACAGCTAGAAGAAGTGGTGGGTGACGGTTTATTCCTCGGGATGGCGTGGGATTGGTGTCTAGGAGAGGCAGTAAAGCCTCAGTAGTTATGGCTTTAAGCAAGGGGAATTAGGCTCAGAGTAATGCTAATACAAGTAAGTAATTTACGCAGGATTTCTCTGAACTGCTTACATGCTTTCCTTATTTGTATTTGGGTAGGATCCATAAGGAATTTACAGACGTACACCTGACCTATGAATAGAACCAAAGAGGTAATTACTTATCATACATGCGTTATCATTTTCTCTTGATTTAGTAAGCTCTTTCGATTTAGGTTTCTGGTTCTTCCTCCTTTTACATCTCTTTCAACCACTGATCTTTGGAGCACATGATGGCTCAGGTTTAACATTGTGTTCTTCAATATCAATGCGCATTCTTTTACTTGCACAAATTAATGTATTATCTGAATGAATGAATGCATGAATTTTTATTATCCTTTTCAGCCACATCAGGTCTTTATGCAGACACATTTGAAGAGATACTTGCCTACACTTGGCTAAAAAACATTAGAATTACATCATCTGAGAAGCATTAAACAATAAGGAAAACCTGTTTTTTTGCATCTGTGCAAAAATGGATAGTGGTGTATACTCAACATAGTGTATAAGACTGTGGACAGGATATTAACCTCTAGCAGTATGAAAAATAAGTAGTGATTTCTTGTGAAAAAGATGTCCAGTGACTTATGGCGAGGTGGGAGTGTCAATTCTTTTGCTTGGCAAAGACACAATCAGACTACCGCCTAAGTAAATACCTCCTTCCCCTTCCTGCTTCCAACAGAAAAACTGCTGTGGCTTTCGAGACCCACAGGTGATATTGAGATTGGGCATACAACGACTTCTTTGTGTCACAGATTCCACCTTTCCACAAAGTTGCCACTGTGGTGTTCTTGAGGGTCCCCCCACAGATGACAGGACACACAGTGCTTATGATCAGGTACTTTTATTCTTATTCGTGTACAAGCTCGTGTAGATGCGTCCTTCCTTGTCCCAGCTCCCAGTGCTCTGCCCCTTGCCCTCTTGACCGGATGTGGTGTCTGGTGTCTGTCCTCAGAGTCTGTGTTCCCGTGGGTCCTAGTGAGAGAGAGAGAGTGAAAGAGAGAGAGATATAGAGAGCTGATCACATTACATCTCTTCAATCAGTCTCTGTGGTCTCTTGCACGCTCTTCTTGGTCTTCTGTCATTTTCATTGTCTGATTGATTATCTTCTTCCTTTCTTGCTGTAGTGGTTGTTGTCAGGTGTTCTTCTTCTTCCGTTTTCAACCCTCTGAAATGTGAACTGTTCCTTGTGATGTGGTATTGACCCGCAGCTTCAGTTATCACTGGTCCTTTTACTTCAGTCACCGTCAGCGGGTCTTTCGAGAATGTGCTCTCTTATTCTCCTCACGACAGCCACTGTCTCTATTTTAGGCCACTGTGCGCTGGGCAATGCATCAAAAAGTGTCTTAAGTCCTTCATTTTTGCATGGCATACTAGACATGAGCCAGAGTGACCACTCATTATTTGAGCCTGATTAAATCCTGAATCAGGGCATCACCCCTTGCTGGTGCAATTAGACTCCTTTCTCGAGCTGACTTGAGCATGCTCAAGTAATGTTAAGGATGCTGTGTTATCCTGAAAATATGATCCCAGGTATAATCTGTGTCTTTCTTGTCTTTTAGCCTTTGGTGTTGTTTCCTTATATGGTTGAACTTGCATGTGAACTTGATTTCATGGCATCTTCTGTCACTGTGCCACAGCCAATTTGTTTACTTTATCCCTTAAGCCACAACCTAATTTGTCTGCTTTATCGATTAAAGCAGTAAAGCGACTAAATTCATTTTTCACCCAAGCATGCTTCTTCCATGGCCTATTCACTCTATAGTAATGTGAGACTCTTAACCGAACACACATCCTTCCGTCCATGTGTTTGCTTGTATATGTGTGTCATTACATGTATACACATGCTTGAATATATATGTGTGTGTTCATGTGTGCATGCAGCATACGTTTATGTGTGCGTGTGTGTGTGTGTGTGTTTGTGTGTGTGCGCATGTATGATGTGTGTGTTTTGACACCTTGACTAAATGGTGCTCTGGGACGTTAACATAGTATTATATTTATGGCCGTTTTTCTTTCATTTCAGAAACATTGCTTCTTACAGTCCTCAAAAGAAAATCTAAAGAAATCATTATCTTACAAAGGAGAGACTAGGGGCACATGTTAAAAGCACTAACAAATCGACGTGGGCGCAGGTGAAACTTGGTGGTGGCAGTAGAGTGACCGCTAAAGTTAACATCAATAAAGGCCTGAAACAAGGTTGCGTGCTGGCACCAATCTACTTTAATTTGTACTTGGCTGAGATGAACAGCTATTTGACAAGAGTAGAGAGTCATCCTCCAAAATTGGCAAATGAGTCATATGGTTGGGATACCCGACACCCCCTCTCAACACAATCCCCAAGAATGGGAAGACGGAAACGGTTCTGAACTTTTGGAAGGCGGGAGGGAGTTACCCTCCCGGCCGTATTTATTAAAATATGAAACAAAATTAAAACATTAAAATAACAGTTTCATATCATGTACAATTTCATTTACACATTACGATGTTCTTGGCTAACCTTAACACATCTCTAATACAAAGGTTTTCCTAGCCGATACTAAACATCCTGTAAATGCATTTCTCAAAATTGAAATTGTACATCCTAACATTACGGGCCAACGGCAAGGTCGTAACCGGTGTCAGATCCCTAATACCAGAACTCCCCCCTCACTTGTGAGGGGCGGGCGCACAGAGGACTGTACCTCTGTGCCAACTTCCAATTTCCCTTGTCTTGACGGGGGCCCCTGTTTACTCGACGCCATCTCTAGTGGTCGTCCGAGGACTCGTGTGAGGTGTCTAGAAGGTAGCGTAGACCCCCCTCCCACCCCACACTGCTTACCACATCTGCCGTCGCAGATGTCCTGGCCCCGGGAAATTCCCAGGAGGGGCCCGTAGCCCCTCCTCCCCAGGGAGGGGCCTATGACCGCCTTACCTTTCGGCGTCCCCATCCTTAGAAGGGGACCGCCTCCCCGTTTGAGGGGCCAATGGCCGCCTCCCCCCGGGCGCTCCCATCCATAATGGGTGACGCCCCACCTCTAGGGATCTTCCAATTACTGCTCACCGATCATGACCTTACCGCCCGACCAAAAAATAAATACGACATTTTTTAAACTAAGAGAGAGTAAAACAGACAATTATACTGAGCAATTCAAAGTATAACTTCTACTAAGCACTACATTTAACTCTGCTGCAATTACTTTGTCGAAATACATGCTGAAAGATCAACCACTTTATTACATATCAAAATTATCAACTTTATTCACAACAACCTGTAAAAGAAACAGTATCATGTCACTCGACTTTATTCAAAACAAATCGCTGTCATCAGGGGTTGGTGGGTGGGTCAAAATTGGCTCTTCGTTCCGTCTCGAGCTCACGTGAAACTGGGAGGTGCAGCTTCAGAGCACAGGAACAAGAGGATGCTTCCTTGGCTTGTTGCTCCTTTTATCCTTCTTCGGGCGGGCGTGGACCCTCCTCCAATCCGCCTCTGGGGCGTGGCCATCGGCGTAGGTGTCTAGGACAGCCCCCTCTTGGGCGGGAAAAGGCGCGCCCCGGCTACGCCGCTTCGGGCATACCAGCCGAGACTCGCCTCCCGCCCAAAATGGCTTCCCGGGGGGATCGGGGTACTCCACCATACGTTCGGGGGGACCGAGCGGTCGCCCCTTTCCAATCACCTGTCTACAATATGCAGATGACATAGTTGTTCTGAGCCAAAGCCCGATCGGCCTTCAAAGAGAGATCAACGCCTTAGCAAGCTATATCGAGTTGCAAGGGTTGGAGCTGAACCTAAGGAAAACCAAAGTGGTACGCCTAGTGGATACTCAGTTCAGAATGTATAAATGGTTCATAAAAGGTGAGCAGGTCGAGTGGGCTCGCTCATATACATATGTGGGAATAAACCTGGGGAGTCAAATGCCGTTTACAAACCAATTGACAACAATGAAAACAAAAACTCAATCGTTAATATTTGCTTTCAAACTCCTAAAAAAGAAATTAAGTTGCCCTTCACATAGCCATCTGATGACTGTAATAGCAGCACAGCTCATATTCTCCCTTACATACGGCTTGGAAATATGGCATGACAAGGAAATAGACATCTTGAATGAGCTACAAACTAAAGTGCATAAAACAGTGTTTTGACTTCCCAAAGCATCCGCTCCAGCTCAGGTGTGCCTGGAATTTGGAATTCAAAGAATTAACACCTTCATAAAACTGTGTTAGAAACTTTGCACTTCAGAGTGTGGATCACTGAACAACCAACGTTGGGTTGAGATTAAGGCTCAGATGGAGCTAAAGCAATCCAATTCAAGGGGCGCCCACTTGGGGAAACATTAGTTGAATTGGAAATCCAAGAGGCATGGGACAGCAAGTTGTACAGAGCAGCATTCACTAGGCTAAGCAATGTCACAGCAATGAAATTCTTGCATTTGGAAGATAAAATCATTCTGGCTAAATAGGCACATGCTTGTACTGTGGTAAATTCTTACACCAACTTGAGGCCGCAAGGATACATCTCAGCGTATTTCCATCCAGCCATAAAATGGAGTTTTACACTGTATCATTTAGCATCTCATGATTTAAAAAAAATCGGCCTCCAACATGGAAGGGCAGGAAGCAAGACATAAACTGGCATTTATGTGGCTACAGAACTGAATCAATAAGCCATCTTATGTTACGTGCCCAACAGTTATGAACCCAAGGAAGACACTTCTTAAACCAGTCTTCCGGTAATTAAATCTGTAGGCAAGCCCTTATCAGCTGGCTAGTAGGTGCCTCCAACCAACTGATATGCCGAGGGGTAAACATGTTCTCACTGATAAGTGACCTTCTCCAAAAAGTGGACCTACAACAGTAACTTTCTTTTAAGTACATGCTAAACAAGCATTTGCAATGCAATAGATTTTGCATTTACACGAGTTTCAGCTACTGGCATTGTAAATAACGATGCATTTTATTTATGTTTCAAAAACCAAAACATACCAAAACGGCATTGTCATTTTCAATGGCAATAGCTCAAACTCGCTTAAATGTGAGAACTGTTGCATTGCAAATGCTTGTTCAATATTATATACAAGTCATAGTTGCTGTTTAATTATCTTATGTAACTAAAAACCATTGACATAGTCAATAGACCTGACTTGTAGGGATGTTACTTGTATCATATATCTGGTTGCAATGACAGAAACAGCAAAATATGTTGGGCGGCAAACTATGCTAAGCATAGATTTTTAATGTATGTGTTTTAAGCCACGCCCTTAATCACATTGGCCATGCCCCTTTGAGAGACCCCCCAGTATTTTCATCCCACTTAAAGCCCAGTTCATACCCCATAGGAACATTTCTTAAAACATCAAATCACGAACAAATATTAAACCACAAACAGCTTGGCTTTCAAAGCAGCGCCAGGGGACGTGTGTGTCAGCGTCACAGCTGCTAAGCTGACTGACTTCATCGATATCACGTATAGCACATGCAAGCTGGAACATGTAGGCTGTGGTGTAAATGGGGGACTGGAACTACAAGTCCTAAAATGTAACAGGCTGCAGGTGTCACGCATGACATGGGGCTATTGATAATCTATTCATTTAGCACTGCATGTTAGAACCCCCACGTGTTTTTTATGGTATACCTGGTCATTGGTAGCTCAGTTGACAGTGAGATAAATGCACAAAAATATGTGTGCCACTACCGCACCGTGAAAACTATAGTCCAGCGAGTAAGGGGGCAGGTGGGTGCATTTTGCGTCTCCCGCTCCTGCTCCGAGTAAACTTACTCAGGACTGGAGATAGGCGCACGGCTACTGATCCTCAGCCACCCAAGTAGCGAGCGCCGCCTTCGTGTCCTGCCACTGCGCTTATTGTACCTGAGGCGGCAGGGAGTCAGACCATATCTGCAGAGAGGAGGCAGAAGAGGCAGGGCAGAGGGGGAGGGGAGCTCCGACATCACGCTGATGGGAGAAGGCAGGAGAATTGTAAATTCTTGGCCAGTCAGAGGAGGGATAGCGGCTCCTGAAAAGCTTCACGAAGGGGAGACAATGAGAGTGGCTGCTGGGGAGGCCGCGCCAGTGGGGAGCATGACCCCCCTCACCGGCTACCTTACTCCAACCCTTCTTGTCTCCTGTTTCGCTGTGGATGATTAAACAAGCCTGAAAGCCTCCTTGGTTACACAGGCAGCACTCTGTGTCACGAGTGCACCGGGCGAATTGTTTGAGCAGGCAAAGTGAAAGAGCGGTAGCAGCACGCAAAAGTGAAAGCTGAGATCGCCAGAGAAGAGATGCCGTGAGCGTGCACTTCTGCTGTCCGGGTGCGTTCACATCTCATGTCCCCCTTCGGAAGCAAAATCTACAACAATAGATCTCGTCAAGGCATGCAGCGCATGCGCTGCGTCGCTGCGTCGCTAAGCGAAACCTACAAACTGAGGGCCTTAACCTGGGAAAAGGATTGTCTTTTATCAATCTTAAGGAACTGTAGAGAATTATTTAGTAAATTGGGAATGACATACATAGGACAAGAAAGCTAATTTTAATATATTGAAATACACTTTAGGGTAAGGATTAAACAAACATCTTTTGTAACTTTTAGAAAGGGAAATTTTATATAGTGAAAAATTTAAATTTGAATATTTATGAAATGCACTTTATGGTCAGGAATAACCAAATAAAGGTTCTCTTTTGACTTTGACACTAACAAATGGAATGAGGGTAACAGGCAAACAAGCTGTGGCAAATCCAATAGGGTTGGTATTGTCAGCAGGCACCAACCTATTTGTGGTACCTGTCACAGTGTGGTTGAAGAAAGAAGCGATTGCACTATTTGGAAAAGTTCCCCTAGACTTGAATATATTATAGCTATTTAGTGTTATCATTTTATTTGCTTACATTTTGTCATTTTTCTATTTTTAAAGAAAAGCCCATTGGCTGACAATTGTAACACATTTCCTACCTTCTAGTTTCAACAATTTATATGCTGGGGAGAGCTTGCGGTTTTGACTTGTCTGTACTGAATAAGTTCTGAAAGTGCCAAAATAATCCAAAACCTCTGAACAAACTTTTGAGAAACTAGAGAGAATATACCTGCTATTAAATTTGCGCATTTCCACAAGAATGGTTTCAATATATTTGCTTCATACAATGTAAGTGGCATTTTCGTACTGAAGTAAAAAAACATATTTTGGGGGCCTTCGAATGTGTCAGGGAAACCTTTAGTTAGTTGCTTTTAGAAGCGACAGAAATTTAAGTATGTCTGGAATTTTGATTTAATTTGTATCAGTGTGTTGTATAAGATGGTCGCATATACTGCAAATTCTCTTCTTTAGTTGTGATTTTATGAAAAGCTTGGTCCAACAGGAGATGACTATTGGAAAAAAAAGTTCGCTTTTGGGTGCATATTTGACTTATTTTCTACGCATCTGTTCGGAAAGCATCTTTACAGGAAGTGCAAAGTCTTGAATTGAACTGTCAGACATCAAAGGCTTGCCAAATTACAAGTGAGAGACGTTTCCAAATATGAAGCTCCCATGGGTAATCTGAATGCAGCATTTTTCAGTCACTAATTGTTTTCATGATGTTTGTACAGTTATCTATCCGTCCTGAAATCAGCTTAATCTTGATGTATGGTCTGGGTTGACAGGCCAATGCTACTCTTTGTGAATAGGCCAGGAAATGTAAAATGTGACTAATGACGCTCCATTGGAAGAATCTTGGGGCATATTAGCAAGCGGCAGCGATAATTGTCGCTGACCGCTGCTAGCGTGACGAAATCTATCGCCAGCTATCTCTGGCGATAATCTCCATGGTAGCGCTGTATTAACAACGCTTAACGCCATGGAGATAAAAATCTCAGTGATAGCGGGGATTATCGCCGTTTTCAATGGAATATTGCTGGTTTTCTAGCGATATTCCATTGAAAATGGCGATAACCTTGCTGATAGGGCAGGACATTCTTAGCCATGTAATCCACCTCCCAATGGATTACATGGCTAAGTACAGGTCACAAGCAGGCGTTAGGAAAGTAGCGTTAACTGTGGTTAGCGCTACTTTTCCTAACGCTCTGTTTATTAGCGAGCAGCTTGATAATAGGAGAAATGTCACTTAGCGACATTTCTCCTATAATTTTGCCCTGGAACGCCCACTTTGCATCTCATTAGAGATACAAAGCTGGGCGTTATTGACAAGGGCGCAAAACCAGCAAAGCACGCGATAGCGTGTCTTTGCTGATAGGGCAAAGAAATTATCGCCGCTTTTCGGCCAAAAACGGTGATAATTTCAAATCGCCCTCCTTGTTAATATGCCCTCTTGTCTTTACTACTTGTGACCCCTGTGGGAATAATGGTTGCTCATTGTCACTGAGTTCCCCATGATTTTGTACCAATGGTTTAAGATACAGGTCATTAACCAGAGTCTGACAGTCACACATCCTGCAGGGTCACAGAGGAATCTTTAAATGGTTAAGAATTTGTGTCGAGTTGGGGTAGCATTTCAACCATTTCTGGTCCCTCCACTTTTCAATAGCTAACAAGCTGTTTGCCGAATGATTGGTGATTGAACGCTTCACTGAGAAATACCCACAGCTCTTCTTCACTAAATTACAATTACTTTAAAGTAATGTGAGAATTGTCTTAAAATTTCATGGCCCGATTCACAAAGGGACTTAAGACTCGTAAAGTTGCAAGTGCTTAGTCTCAATACTAGTGGCGATATCTCAGCACTAGGGATGGAATCTCTGCACTGTTCAGTGCAGAGATTCTGCAACAGTGCAGAGATTCTGCCCTGAGTGCGAAGACTCCACAATCGTAACTTTAAGAGGTATAAGTCCCTTTGTAAATTGGGCCCAAAGTGCGTAGTCTAGAAGTAACAGAAGCCTCTAGTGCCCAAGTTCTTGGCAAATGATCTATTATGTGCAATAAAATAATCAAAGATGGTAGAATGGAGTGCATATTGCTTATATCCTTGATATTGACCGCTACATACACTGAAACATCTTTAGAGATCTGGAAACTTGACGGACTTGAAGAATCTGTGTTATTGTATCTTGTAACTCCATCTGTCATGTGATGATTGCCCACAACACTTGAATCCCCAGATCTCCAAGAATTGTCCAAACATTAAATTATATCACTGCCATAAAGAGCGCAAGTGAGCTCAACAAAAGTTGGTTTATCCATGCCATAGTATGTTCTTCTTATACATAGACACGCAGATGTAAATAGAAAACACTGTGCCCTAATAACCCATTATTATTATTAATATTAGTAATTCTGATGGTGTGAGCACTGCAAAACCTACTTCAATCCTGGTTTTCAGTGAGCTGGTAAAGGATGAGGCATTTACCACACCTGTGATATATAGAGATACCTTGGTAATGATGAGGCAGGAGACAGATTGTTTGGTGACTCTATTCAGTAAGTACTTCCCTTAGAATGCCCGTTGAATTTCCCTCACCGCCAGCTGTGCCCTCAACATTCTAAAATACAGCGCAAGTCGTTCACTATGTGTATACACACACACACACAAGGTGGGAAGGGACAGGATGATGGGACAGGGCACAATGTAACAAGATATTAACAGAACACTAAATGTTTACGCTATTTTCAAACATAAGCTAAATCATTACATAGTCTTCAAATCTGACAGGTGGAGCAATAGTTTTTTTGCTCTGAACAAGGCCACTGGGATTGGCTGCAATACTAGGAGAAGACTCATTGGATGAATTTTCCCAAGCCGAACATGCAGTGCTTGTTCCACACTGTTCACTGTTGTTGGCATTTCCAACCAATGCTAATGCATCATTCTGAACAGCATCATGCTTGCACACTGGTTCTTGGGCCCTACGGCTAACAACTTTCGATCCATTTCACCATTGGATCATCATCTAGTAGAACAGCAGTACCCATGGTCTTGATCACATGCCTATGCTCACTGTATCTGCTAATTTTTGCTCTATTCCTCAGATACATCACTCTCATCACACCACCTGCTTTCACAGACATCTCCTTCACCACATTCCTAGCGTCATTATTGCTGTGCATGCGCTTCTGGAGTTTGTCCACTAGACTTCTAACCTTGATCTCTTTATCCCTCCTATTCTCGTCTTCCCATTTCTTCTAAGCCTAAGATCAGTATGGCGGCAATTGTGAGTCTACCCCTAATCAACTCAAAGAGGGTTCTGCCTTTGGTGTTGTGTGGAGTAGTTCGATATGACCACCGAAGAACCGGATTAACCCACTTACTGGGTCTCGATGGCGGGGGAACCACCCAAGCCTTCCATATCCTTCATACGTAGTAAAAGGAGACACAGGAGCCTTCATCTGCAGGAGGAACCCAGATTTATTCAAATAGCCTGGGCTATGGAACAGAGTCCCAAGCTCGTCAGAAACAAGACAGAGGAGGCTGCTGCTTTACTCCGCAGCTTACAAGCCTTTTATACTTTTTTCATTCTGGTCTTTTGGCTGTTAGTTCATTGTTCAATCAGGGCAGTGTTTGCAGTTGATAACCAGATCCAGACCACGTTTGTAGATGGTGACCTGGTCAAGGCATTGTTCACTCAGCTTGATCAAAGGCAGGTCTTTCAGGTCATTGTTTAATCACCCTGATCAAGGCCCAGCAATCAGACCATTGTCCAGATAACCTGATCACAGTGTCAAGGATGTTTACCAGGCTGGGAGCAGGAGATGGAAAACAAATCATTTATGCAGGGTGTGAGTGTCTCATGGCTTTCTGTTGAACTGCAAGGACAGGGGGCGTTGGGTATGCGACAGTTCCTGGGCAGAAATGCAGGCTGCAAGATGGCTTTTATCGTGTTAGTTAGATTTTCCTCAGACCAGGTGGGTCGTGTGGAAGAGTTTGACACGAGATGGCAATGAAAAAACAGTAGCAGTCTCAGTAGAATTGTCTTTGTACCATTCTAGGACCCTGTCCTTAGCTCGAGCTAATAAATAATGTACTTCCCTCCACGGCTGGTTGTCCTGGTCTCTTTGGTAATGTATGATTTAAGCAAGAAAGACCCGTACATTCTAGGTGTCCCCTGCACCGATGGCTTTGACTCTCCTAGTGGGAGAGGGGTCTCCAAAAAGCCGGTTCTACAATTTGGTGGCCAACGTGGGGCGTCTTCCGTGGTCGTCATCGAGCCTGGTGGTCGTGAGGGGTCCATGATCGAGTTCCAAGGGAGGCGCGCCACTACATCGGCTGAAAATTGTGTTTGTGGGCCTGAGGTCTCCGAATGCGTGATTCCTCCCTCCAGTGGGCTACCCGACTGCGGCCCCGACTGACGCCCCAGTTCTGGTTCTTAGTTTTTGGAGATTGAGACCTTTGGGACACTTGCCGTGTGATGGAAGATTACGGTCAGGTAAGTGTGGGAGTGGCCCACTTCTTTGGTGAATTGTATTTTGGTTTTGGGTATTGTTCGACTTTTGCAAAATCCGAAGCCGGAGGGTAAGTACAGTTGTATGCTGTAAATATTAGATTTTACCCTTTGATGTTTGGAACCAGGATACATGTCTAGAGATGCCTGGATTTAGTAAGTTTCGGAAATGGTTGTTGTTATTGTACACAGGACTCGGCATTGGAGGAATCTTGTCCGATTCCTCCTTTGGGGACCCCTAATCATGAAGTCTATGCTAAACATGGTGTTGGCCCGATTATGTTTTCCTCACTTTGGCACAAATATACAAAAGGTAGTGCTGAATTACAATGGCCAATGTATGGTAGTTTTGAACCTCCTTTATTAGATAATTTAGAGGAAAAGTTGTTTCAAAGCAAAGCTAGACCTGCAATGTTGATTCCTTTCGGGTTTGACGCAAGGAGTCCAAACAGAAGGAAATCAAACTCAAAAAGAACAAAGCTAAAATAATACGTATGAGTGTGATTCAGACAGCCCAGAATCATGATAATCAGAGAATAGAAGAGGGTATAGTAATACTGGATAGATTAAATCGAATGCAGGTAGATGGATGTTATATTACAAAAAAGGTCCCCGAAAAGGCCTGGGACACGGAGGATGACCCTCTCATTACCTCCATGTTGAACACGACTCCACCCTATAGTCCCGGCATGTATCTGGCCCTTGATCCCGCCCAATTTACCCCTGCTACTGCTCCAGTTATTGCCCCTGCCCATGTCCTGGTTTGTCCGATTCCTCAGCCACTTGTTCCCAACGCCCGACTGTTCAGGCCACTGTACCAATGCAAGTCCACCCTTCTTTTCCTCTTGTTGCACCTTCCACTGGTCCTGTACCTGTCCAACCTAATATGCCTTCAACTCGTGTTGCAACCAACCCCTTTTTCTTGTTGACAGTCATCCGACACCTTCCCCCAGTGCAGGGCTATTAGCGAATGCCTGGTCAGTGGTCCGTGATTATATCCCTTATGTAACTTTGCAAAGACCACCCACTCAGACGACGTACCTTGCACAGACTGATAGGTAGTACACAGGAATAACTCGCTATGAGTCAACAAGCTCGTATGTGGATGGAAAATAACACTATGTACACCGCTCATGATATATGGATGACAATGGATCAGTGGACACGCATTCAACAGATTGACATGTTTTGTGAAATGTGTGACATACTGATCCAAATGTGGGAGGATTCTATAGAATCAGGTCCACCTCTAGATCTGTCTGACCTTCGCCATAAGGTTGAAAAAGGGGATGTACAAGGCCCAGCACTATTATGCAATCTAATCACTCTGGTAGCCTATAGAGACTCCTTATCTGGTGTTACGTTAAATAAGGGTTTTCCATTCAGAGGTACAGCCTGTTTGGAGAGACCGCGCTGTTGGCATAGATGGCAACCCTGACACACTGGCAGGTTTTAGACAAATGTTGGTCCATGCCCCTTGGAAAAGGTCTGAGGTCCTCCAACTTAAAAGCCAATTGCCTGACCCATGTAAAAATCCAGCAGGTTATTATAAGGAATTGGCTCAGACACTCCAATCTTGCGTAATTACTTTACCAGATATAGATATGTTAATGGGACAGGTAGTACCAACTGAATTATGGTCCAAAATACGTCATAATGATCAGACAGAATTTGGCCATACGTGGAAGGAATTTGAGGAAGCTGACAGAGCTCGAACTGGTGGTGAGAAACCCGATCCCATGATCTTAGCCCTTCCGGCCCAGATACTTACTGCCATGAAAAATATGTTGACATCTCACAGTATCAATTGGAGCAGATTAGTTGCTTGCAAACAGAAGAAAGATGAAAGTGTCCCTGACTTTTTCACATGATTCGAAAGCACATTCACCTACTATAGTGGGCAGGACATGACTTTAGAAGGGGGACAGCGACTGTTTGTGGATACATTTGTGTCCAATCTGTTACTAGAGCTTGGGACTAAGCTAAAAATGTGAGAAAGTGCAAGGCCCATCTCCACCCCGTCTGGTATTTTGACAAAGACCCAGTACTATGAGAATAGGGAGAATAAAGAGCGAGATAGAACGGATAAAAAGACTAAAGACTTAAAGACAAAGGTATTTCTCCAACAAGCATACCCGACCCAGACCCAAAACAGAGGTGCCCCTAAGTTTCAACCAATAGCTCAGAGACCTGCCCCTATGACTCCTCGCCAACCGCTGGAACCCAACCAGTGTGCTTATTGTCGCCAAGAGGGTCATTGGCGTGACAAGTGTCCCTTGTTAGCCCAGAACAACTCTGCCCCCACTAACCGCTTCACAGCACAACGTCCCCAGAGAGGACGAGGGAGAGGCGGACCTAGAACGCAGTTACTGGGCAGGCGCCCCATTATGCAAGAGAATAGATTTGATACCGCTAATTATGAGGACCGCAATTATTTAACTGAGGATTATGAGCCCGAAGAAGGGACAGTGTTTTTGTCCCACTAGGATTGCCAAGGACAAGAGAAGGGACCCGTGCCTATTCCTGTTGACCAAAATGGACCATATGTCCATGTTACAACACTGGGCTCTACGGAAAAATGGTGCAACCAAAAGTTCTATTGCTAGGTCTAAAGTCCCTGGGCCCCCTTGTCTGGCACAAATAACATTTCTGTGGGGTTTTCTGGCACCCCAGTATTTAGCCCCGTTTCACAGCCACTGGAACTAACGATAGGACCCTACACAGTTGATTCCCCTTTGGTTTAGACTTCCACATGTGGCGAACATTTGTTGGGTTTAGATCTATTAAAAAGATTACATGCAACCATATACTGTTCTCCTGATGGGGTTTACATCACTATGGGTCCCCCTACCACACACCCAGTATATTTAGCCTCCTCAGATCCCATTCCCCAGGAACTTCAGAATGTCCCTCCTGCTCTTTGGGCCCAAGGTGATACTGATGTCGGCCTTTTGTCCATACCCCCCTTTTCTGTTACCCTGAAGGAAAATGCTCGCCCTCCCCGGCTTCCCCAATACAAAATACCCAAAGAAGGGGAAAGGGCATTACTCCAGATCATTTCTGAACATGTTGACAAGGGTGTGGTTGAAGACACAAGAGGAAATGTGTGCAATAGTCCAATTTTGCCTGTCCTAAAATGCACCGATCCTTCCAAGCCCACTGTTTATCGTTTTGTCATTGATTTGTGCGAGATAAACAAAATAGTAGTACCCCAGTTTCCCGTGGTCCCAGATATCACGACTCTACTGACTATGGTTCCCCCATCTGCATGTTTCTTCTCTGTCATTGACTTAAAAAACGCCTTCTTTAGTATACCTGTGGATGACAGAGTAGGGACCTTTTTGGATTCTCATTGGCAGGACGGAGTTTCCGGTTCTGCAGAGCTCCACAAGGATATACAGAGAGCCCTTCAATTTATAGTCAGGCCCTCAAGGGCCAACTTCATTCCCTGTCCCTACCTAAAGGTACAGCCCTACTCCAGTATGTTGATGATTTACGTATAGCAGCAGACACCGAGGCGTTATGTAAAGAAGCTACAATGAAATTGCTCTTGCATCTGGCACAGTTCAATCACAAAGTTTCCCTCTCCAAACTCCAATATTGTCGACATGAGGTGACCTACTTAGGTCATCTCCTGTCGAAGAAGGGACACCGCCTCACCCCCGAACGAATACAAACAATCTGTAAGATGCCCCCACCAAAAACGCAGAAAGAGGTACATGCTTTTATTGGTATCACCTCCTACTGCTGCCAGTGGATAACCAATTTTTCTTTACTCATTAAACCTTTATTGAGCCTCATACTTAAAGATGTTCCCCACCCACTCCCTTGGACAAATGAGTGCCAGCAAGCATTTGAAGTACTGAAAACAGCCTGGTATTCAGCCCCGGAGCTAGGCACCCCTAGTTATCAGAAACCCTTCACTCTTTTTGTACACAAGCATGATGGTTGAGCATTGTCAGTGCTAACACAGCGTTTTGGCGACACACAATGCCCCTGTGCATATTTTTCTGCAGTTCTAGATCCCGTGGCCTGCGCACTACCCAGTTGCTTGAGAGCAGCAGCTGCATCTGCCATATCCATTTGCCACTCTGCTGGCCTGGTCCTTGATACTGCACTTACAGTTATGGTTCCTCACGCAGTTGACACTTTATTATATAGGACAAAAACTCAACACCTTACTAGTGCACGTTTGTCTGGATATGAACTGACTCTCTTAGCCAGTCATATCACCATCCGCCGCTGCACTGCGCTCAATCCAGCCACATTGCTACCCTTTGTTGATGATGACACTAATTCTGATCCGCATGATTGTGTCCTCCGGACGGAGGAAGAGACTAAAGGCCTGTGGATTTGACTGACACACCCCTAACTGACACTGATGGTACCCTGTATGTGGATGTTTCTTGCTTCAAACTTCCTGATGGTAGCACAACTGCTGCCTATGCTATCACCACGTTACAGACAGTAGTGGAGAGTGAAATAATACCTTACCAATCAGCCCAGGCTGCCGAGTTAGTAGCACTAATAAGAGCCTGTGAACTCAGTAGAGGGATGGCCGTCAACATCTACACTGACAGCCAATACGCCTTTGGAGTGGCCCATAATTTTGGGCGACTATGGGCTGCGAGGGGATTTTTTACTTCTCACTGTACTAAGATACAGCATGGTCATCTGGTCAGCAGGCTGTTAGAAGCATTGACTCTTCCTTCAAAGATAGCTGTGGTCAAAAGTAGCGCCCACAAGAAAGTAACTGATGACATAGGAAGGGGTAATGCATTTGCTGACCAGACTGCAAAGGTAACAGCTACAGATGTCTCTGCCTGTATGTATGTAGCTGGCCCCTCAAACTGGGTACCGGAGAAAGGGATGCACAAGGATACTATTGAGAATGTGAAGGAAATACAGGCAGAGGCGACAAGAGAGGAAAAGGCTCTCTGGGAAGAGCAAACAGGCCTATTAAATGAGAATGGCTGTTGGACGGATCTGTCCGAACAACAGCAATGGTTGTTACCGGATGCCTATGTTTTGCCAGTGGTCACTATGGCTCATGGCCCAGCTCACATTAGTGCAAAAGGTATTTCCAAATTGCTAGCTCCCGTATGGCAAAACAAACACATACCAAAATATGCTGAGAGGTTAGTCAGGAATTGCATGATTTTTTTGATGCATAACCCGAAAAAAGGCACACCAACACCTGCTGGGAATTTTGCACCCCCATCTTACCCCTTCGATGTGCTCCAAATAGATTACATACAGATGGAAAGATGCAACAATCTCCGATATATCCTGGTAGTTGTGTGTGCCTTTAGTAAGTGGATTGAAGCCTACTCCCTTAACCCCTTCGCTGCTCATGACGAGCTCAGCTCGTCATGAGGCACGGTTGAGCTATGCTTATGATGAGCTGAGCTCGTCATGAACAATGGGAAACAGTGGCCTGCAGCACAGGAGGGGAATTGCCTTAGCAGCGATGAGGTTAAGGACAACACTGCTATAAGCACTGGCAAAATACTGTTGAAGGAATTTTTTCCCAGATTTTGGATGCCCAAAATTATCTTGAGCGACAACGGAAGCCACTTTACAGGGGAAATAATGAAGAAAGTGTGTGTAGGGATGGGGATTAGACAGAAATTCCATGCCACCAATAGCACCCAGTCAGCAGGTTTGGTTGAGCGCCACAATGGAACACTGAAATTAAAAATGGCAAAGATGCAGGCTGACACAGGACTGTCTAGGCCGGACGCCCTGCTCCTTGCCCTCCTATCACTTAGATCCACGCACATTCCCGTACCTGACTATCCCCGTATGAGATAGTGTTTGGTCGACCAGCAAATGTTTGGGGAGTACCCCGCCCAAACAAATATTCCGACATTGAATACCCATTGTTGATTGATTATTTACATGAAGTGACCACTAACATGCGTCTCATTCATTGTCAGGTACAAAATATCCTGCCACCCAAACCCGAGAGCCCTGGTCACACCATCCAGCCAGGCGACTGGGTCTGCATCCGCAATTTCCAGAGAACAAAGAACTTGGAGCAGAGGTGGAAGCCGCCCAAGCAAGTGTTGCTGGCTACGAGGTCTGCAGTGCAGGTGGCAGGAAGAAAAAACTGGGTTCACGGAGTGCACTGCAAGAAGTTGCCTCTACCACTACCATACGACCGGTGGGTCAAGGAAGGCCTGGGAGATGATGAATGTGAGAAAGTCCCGCGCTTTGTACGCCAACATTGCCTGGGCTTCATCTAAACGAGAGGACGACGACATCCTGCAATCTGCCATTCCTTCGCATTTGAGGTTGCGGGACACTCAACAGCCTCAACCCAGTCAACTTTGTTTCCTGATCAAACAACGCCCAGGTCCACCCGGTACAACCTCCGACCCAGAAAAAAGGACTGAAGAGACAAATGTCTCTGCCCTGTGCTTGACATGGTCCGACTAATTGCTGCATGGCTGTGATACACCGGCGCAATTTTGAACGTGCCAATAGGACCGCCAGAATCACTGACCGGTGAAGCAACCACCAATCACAGGCAGCAACTAGGGAAGACCAAGTGAAGCAGACAATGAACAAAATGAACACTGAAAGCTTGAAGAGCAAAGAACTAAAGAAAGAAGAGTACATAAAGACAATATGTGGCCGGTACTCGATCTGTCTAGTCGTACTAATGACTATTTCACTGGGACTGACCTGCCTCGGATGGGTAAAACACGCTGCCCTTGCAGCACCTGAGCCTGCTACCTTTACAGAATCGCCTCATCAACATGTGTCATTACCCACCCATGAGAAGAACAGAAGGACAGGTTTCTTTAACAACACTTTCATTCTAATGTTACACCAGCACCAGCTTGTGGTGAACACAACAAACTGTTGGGTATGTGGGTTGCTGCCCCATACTGAAAGCACTGGGGTGTCCCTCATTCCTGCTCATTTTTCTCGAGCTGGTTCGGCCTACGGCTGGTACACTGTGTTCTTTGATGCATTCTATTCAGGTGACACATCCGCACGATCCCTGGGGAAGATCAGTAGCAGACAAGCCTCCCGCCACATCAAGGCTGCGGAGTGGCCAAGCATGGATAAAGATTCAGCAGAAAAGAATGAATATGAGAACAATCATGGGTCTTTTTATCCATCGAACATCTATAATGGTGGGGGAGAGAAAAGACTGCCACCACTCAGGGACCTCCCTGTCTACCCACATCCCGGACAATACTGCATGAAAAGCAGTGGAACACTATGGGTGGGAGAAAGTGACTGTGCCTACACACTTTAGCTTAATGGTTCAACTCGCCCAGCTCTGGTGTCTTCACTGAATACATTTTTATGTGTGGGAACAAGGCCTACACCTGGCTGCCCAAGTCTTGGGCAGGCACCTGTTACATTGCTTGGTTGCTCCCCCCCACCTTCACAGCCGAAGCAAAACACCACATCCAGAAGAGAGGTGGGGTTGATACTGAAGACACAGCTGGCCAAGAATTTGGTGACTTTGCTAAAGGGTTCCTCCCTTTTTGGGGCCCTATGGCCAATAGTCGCATTCTCCGACATCTCACCAGGGTGGTAGAGGCCACCATCAACGCACCTGCCGGTGCCTTAGTAATATCACGGCTGAACTTCAAGCGGACCGCCTCATGACTTTACAGAACAGAATGCTGCTTGACATAATACTGGCTGACTGTGGAGGAGTCTGCACATTGATCAAAACAAGTTGCTGCATTTACATACCTGATAACGCACTGACAGTTTATCAAGCAATCCATAAGCTCCATAAGATTGCTTCTGACATCCATCAGGATGAGGGTTCATGGTCCCTAACAGGCTGGTTTTGGAGCCTTGTATCTCAGTGGGGATGGAAGATAATGATTTTTATTGCGATCATTGCAGCCGCATTGTTCTCCTGCTGCTTTTGTGTTCAATGCATGCCCGCGCTGTGTGGGCTCTGTGCCACCTCTTTGGCACACAAACAAGTGTATTCACGCCACCACAATGCCATGATGATGATCGAGAAAGAGGTCCAGGAGATGATGGACTTTGACCTAGATGACGACTGATTGTTGCCTCTGCATGGCAAAAGGAGGGACTGTTGAACTGTGATTAAATTGACACACGAGACTCCATTTTGTGTTGCTATGCTCTTGGCAACCTGATGAAGAATTGCTTTTCACGTCCCTGCTGAAGCTTGCTCAACCCCTCCGGCTCCTTGTGGTCGAGCCGATTCCGGGAAGCTGCCTGTGTGCCTCACCCCCCCAGTTGTGTCAGAGACTTAGCCACATCCTGTCCATTGTTGGTAACTCAGTCTGTCAAGACCAACTCCTGTGCCCTGTGACCACACCATCTGGTCAAGGAAGCACAAGGCTGTGCCCCTTGACCACACCATCTGATCAAGGAAGCACGAGGTTGCACCCTGTGACCACACAATTGAGCAAGGAAGCACGAGGCTGTGTACATTGTGCAATCAGAGACAGATGTCCCCTGTCCACGATTAAACCACAAGACTGACGAAGAACTTGTCAGATGAGGAACTTATCAAAATGTGGAACTATGTATTGTGCAAATGGGCGTGGCTAGTACTATAAGTATGTGTGTGCTACGGATTGAAGCAGCAGTCTCCGTAGTATTGTCTTTGTACCATTCTGGGACCCTGTCCTTAGCTCGAGCTAATAAATAACTTACTTCCCTCCACGGCTGTTTGTCCTGGTATCTTTGGTAATGTATGATTTAAGCAAGAAGGACCAGTAGCTTCTAGGTTTCCCCTGCACCGCTGGCTTTGACTCTCCTAGTGGGGGAGGGGTCTCCGAAAAGCCGGTTCTACACCTTTATATTATAATGCTCATAGTGGTATCAAAATAGTTCTTCATTCTGGTTTTGGCTCCAAGGAACATATCCCATTCTCCTCATCTTCTTTCTCAATCAGGGTTATGTGGTCAAATAGCCTCCTTTCCTCTCCCCCCAAACAATTATATATCATGGCTTGCTTTCTGGCTGGATTCCCATCAATGGCCTCTAGATGTTTCTCAAAACATTTTACCCATTTGGTCCACTGTTCAGCAGGTGCTGGGCATAGTCACTGCATTCATTACGCCAGCCATAATGACACTGTTCCTGAAGGATAAACAATTGCTGCAGCCAAATTCAATTAGCGGTATGAGGCTTCAAATATGAATTGATGTCAATGTAAAACTCCTCAGTGCCACTTTGAGGATTTGACTCTCTCTGAGGTCCGCTTGCAGTTTAACCCTTCAACAGTAAATAATAGCATGAGCCGGTTCACTCACCCTTCAGTTTAATAGCTCCTACCAGGAGCTGATTTAAGGAGGTGTGGAGGCATTTCAGGAAGGAGGCAGAAGGATTTGGGTCGTTCAGTGTGTGGTAGCCAGGAGGAGTTAGCTGGCACTCCTCCCACCTTGTAATGTCGAAGAGTCACTCTGTGTGAGTATCTGAAGAGAGCAACCGACTCTTCACTAAAATGCCACAACATTGTCAGGAAGCATGGCAGGGGCATGCAGCGTTAGCATCCTGCATTTATTACCAAACTAACCCATGGTGTAATGATGAGCCAGGATATAGATTCGTTTGTGACTTTATTCAGTAACAGCTTCCCTCAGAATGCCAGTTGACGTTCCTTCACCACCAGCCGTGCATTCAACATTCTAAAACACAGCGCGCGGCATTCACCACACACACACACACAAAGTGGGAAAGAGAGCAGGAACGGGACGGGAGGATGGGACAAGGCACAATATAACAATATATTAACAGAACACCACAAAAGCTCTGATTTACCTGGTGCGGTTAATCCTTCAATTTATGGATTTTCATCATGAAATGAGGAAAACATAAAAATCAGTGCTGGCCACAGTGAGTTCTGTATGTATTGAGTTTTGCATTATATTTACCCATAGTAAATGTCAGCAGATTGAACTTGCTAAACTTTGTCAGGGAAAAATGGTGAGTGTATGGTGTTTACCACAAGACAAGCATTCTAGTCTCTGCATATACAGGAGTTTGTCCAGGGATCAGACCTTAATCCCCTCCAGTCAGATTCACAGCCTAAGTCTCCCATTCCACCTTCGTAGTCACATATAAGTGCTCTCTTCTGTAGTTAGATATTGAGTAAAATTTCTATGATGATTACTACTTCTTGTAGGTGATTTCTTGAGTTTCCACATATAGTCCTAAAAAGTAATCACTCGTTGGTAGTTATGAGAAGCACAAACAATTTCTCATCGTTAAAGCATTTTTTTCGCAGGCCCCGCTCCTCTTCATTGGTCCTGTGACTAGCATGTAATTCCATGTGACGCTCTTGTCTTGTTGGTCAATGGTCAGTATTTTAGGGTTCTCTCCTCACAACTCCCAGTAAAGGTTCATATCACAAAAACAAATGAATATTGACATGTTGCTTTCAGTAAATGATAAACAACCACACACAACACTTGCATATTAGGATTTGCATAGTTACGCATTGCCTAAAATATTGTTTCAGATTAAACTGCCGTATGGTACTCCGATGCCGGAAAGAGACTGAAAAAGTCTTTATTGTCACCGTGAACAATGGTATTTACCCACTAGCGCAAGGCTAATGATAAATGCCTGAGCATTTAATGCATTCCACCATTAACGTTAATAGAATTAAATGCTTTTCTGTCTAGTGGAGAAATTAAATGAAATGTAACTCAAGGGGTGAGTCTGCATTAAAGGTTATGAGTGTTGACCACAGAGGGAATCTAAGAGCCTATGTTTGGAACTTTCACTGAAATGCGTAGCGTGAATACACCATCAAGAGGAACTGGCCCACATCTCCCAATTAACAACCACCTTTCAACATCAAGAGACACAGAACATATAGACTGATCTGTGAATGCATGGTTTCAAAGTAGTGAGTCACCCACTCCAGCCTACACAAAGCTCATTGTTGCTCTTTATGAGAGTGGTACTTGCTTGTACATTCTTGAGTGTCTGAATTGTCCTCTAACATGGGACTGGAAAGCTGGGGTCCTATGGATTTCCGTAATCCCTTTGTCTTCATGCATGGGACAGCAGAGAATGTATTTAGAGGCTAGGTCAGACATTATCAGCACTTACTCCTATTAGCTTCAATTTGCAAACCCTGCCCTTGAAGAACTAGCATGTACACAATACAAGCTATGCAAGTATAACTGCCCTTTGTGAATTGGACTTGCACATTGTGCTATCATAAGAAATTGGGTTACTGGTTGAGGGGGGGTAAAAAACAAGATACCCCAAATTAACCTGTGCGTAATCTTCTTGTAGCTTGGCATAAAGCTGTCAGTCTTAACTTAAAGGCAATGTATAAAGTATTTATGCAGCACTTCTAACAGTAATAAAGTGAAAACTTGATGCAAGAAAAATCCCACACCAATTTAGAAAAACAGAGTAAAATGTAATAAATTGTTTGACACTGAGGGGGTCATTAGGATCGCGGACGGACTTGCGTTCGACTACGACCCCTGAGTAGGAGGGAACCTCCGCATGGGCTGCGGAGTTCCCTCCTGTGCAATTAGGATGTGACCGCCACCCTGGCGGTCACATCCTCTATTTTTAACATTGCGGCGGGTGCGGCTTCAAGCTGCACCCGCAGCAATGTTAAAAATGCACGCATTGCATTTGTATGTAGAAAGTGGCAGGCACCGCGCGGTGCCTGCCGCTTTCTGCATACAAATGCAGGGGGGTACCATAGGTACCCCCCATGTGCACCCCCTCACGCCCCCCTTCACCTAGGGGGCCCGCAACGGACCCCCACAGTGAAGTTACACATGCTTTTCCACGGCGGAAAAGCCGCCGCGGAAAAGCATGTTTCCGAGCACATCCTAATCTGGCTGACGGTGTCTGAGAGACACCGTCACCATATTAGTGCTTTTCCGCCGCGGTTGTAAGCCAGCCGTGGCGAAAAAGCTGCGGATGGAAACCAGGACCCACCAGCCATCCTAATGTGGCGGTGGGTCTTGGTGGGTCCGCAGAGGATTTTCCACATCAGTTTAATAGCTCCTACCAGGAGCTGATTTAAGGAGGTGTGGAGGCATTTCAGGAAGGAGGCAGAAGGATTTGGGTCGTTCAGTGTGTGGTAGCCAGGAGGAGTTAGCTGGCACTCCTCCCACCTTGTAATGTCGAAGAGTCACTCTGTGTGAGTATCTGAAGAGAGCAACCGGCTCTTCACTAAAATGCCACAACATTGTCAGGAAGCATGGCAGGGGCATGCAGCGTTAGCATCCTGCATTTATTACCAAACTAACCCATGGTGTAATGATGAGCCAGGATATAGATTCGTTTGTGACTTTATTCAGTAACAGCTTCCCTCAGAATGCCAGTTGACGTTCCTTCACCACCAGCCGTGCATTCAACATTCTAAAACACAGCGCGCGGCATTCACCACACACACACACACAAAGTGGGAAAGGGAGCAGGAACGGGACGGGAGGATGGGACAAGGCACAATATAACAATATATTAACAGAACACCACAAAAGCTCTGATTTACCTGGTGCGGTTAATCCTTCAATTTATGGATTTTCATCATGAAATGAGGAAAACATAAAAACCAGTGCTGGCCACAGTGAGTTCTGTATGTATTGAGTTTTGCATTATATTTACCCATAGTAAATGTCAGCAGATTGAACTTGCTAAACTTTGTCAGGGAAAAATGGTGAGTGTATGGTGTTTACCACAAGACAAGCATTCTAGTCTCTGCATATACAGGAGTTTGTCCAGGGATCAGACCTTAATCCCCTCCAGTCAGATTCACAGCTTAAGTCTCCCATTCCACCTTCGTAGTCACATATAAGTGCTCTCTTCTGTAGTTAGATATTGAGTAAAATTTCTATGATGATTACTACTTCTTGTAGGTGATTTCTTGAGTTTCCACATATAGTCCTAAAAAGTAATCACTCGTTGGTAGTTATGAGAAGCACAAATAATTTCTCATCGTTAAAGCATTTTTTTAGCAGGCCCCGCTCCTCTTCATTGGTCTTGCGACTAGCATGTAATTCCATGTGACGCTCTTGTCTTGTTGGTCCATGGTCAGTATTTTAGGGTTCTCTCCTCACAACTCCCAGTAAAGGTTCATATCACAAAAACAAATGAATATTGACATGTTGCTTTCAGTAAATGATAAACAACCACACACAACACTTGCATATTAGGATTTGCATAGTTACGCATTGCCTAAAATATTGTTTCAGATTAAACTGCCGTATGGTACTCCGATGCCGGAAAGAGACTGAAAAAGTATTTATTGTCACCTTGAACAATGGCATTTACCCACTAGCGCAAGGCTAATGATAAATACCTGAGCATTTAATGCATTCCACCATTAACGTTAATAGAATTAAATGCTTTTCTGTCTAGTGGAGAAATTAAATGAAATGTAACTCAAGGGGTGAGTCTGCATTAAAGGTTATGAGTGTTGACCACAGAGGGAATCTAAGAGCCTATGTTTGGAACTTTCACTGAAATGCGTAGCGTGAATACACCATCAAGAGGAACTGGCCCACATCTCCCAATTAACAACCACTTTCAACATCAAGAGACACAGAACATATAGACTGATCTGTGAATGCATGGTTTCAAAGTAGTGAGTCACCCACTCCAGCCTACACAAAGCTCATTGTTGCTCTTTATGAGAGTGGTACTTGCTTGTACATTCTTGAGTGTCTGAATTGTCCTCTAACATGGGACTGGAAAGCTGGGGTCCTATGGATCTCCGTAATCCCTTTGTCTTCATGCATGGGACAGCAGAGAACGTATTTAGAGGCTAGGTCAGACATTATCAGCACTTACTCCTATTAGCTTCAATTTGCAAACCCTGTCCTTGAAGAACTACCATGTACACAATACAAGCTATGCAAGTATAACTGCCCTTTGTGAATTGGACTTGCACATTGTGCCATCATAAGAAAGTGGGTTACTGGTTGAAGGGGGGTAAAAAACAAGATACCCCAAATTAACCTGTGCGTAATCTTCTTGTAGCTTGGCATAAAGCTGTCAGTCTTAACTTAAAGGCAATGTATAAAGTATTTATGCAGCACTTCTAACAGTAATAAAGTGAAAATTTGATGCAAGAAAAATCCCACACCAATTTAGAAAAACAGAGTAAAATGTAATAAATTGTTTGACACTGAGGGGGTCATTAGGATCGCGGACGGACTTGCGTTCGACCACGACCCCTGAGTAGGAGGGAACCTCCGCATGGGCTGCGGAGTTCCCTCCTGTGCAATTAGGATGTGACCCCCACCCTGGCGGTCATAACCTCTATTTTTAACATTGCGGCGGGTGCGGCTTCAAGCTGCACCCGCAGCAATGTTAAAAATGCACGCATTGCATTTGTATGTAGAAAGTGGCAGGCACCGCGCGGTGCCTGCTGCTTTCTGCATACAAATGCAGGGGGGTACCATAGGTACCCCCCATGTGCACCCCCTCACGCCCCCCTTCACCTAGGGGGCCCGCAACGGACCCCCACAGTGAAGTTACACATGCTTTTCCACGGCGGAAAAGCCGCCGCGGAAAAGCATGTTTCCGAGCACATCCTAATCTGGCTGACGGTGTCTGAGAGACACCGTCACCATATTAGTGCTTTTCCGCCGCGGTTGTAAGCCAGCCGTGGCGGAAAAGCTGCGGATGGAAACCAGGACCCACCAGCCATCCTAATGTGGCGGTGGGTCTTGGTGGGTCCGCAGAGGATTTTCCACATCCTCCAGGCCGGCGGTGGCTTCCGCTGGCCCGGAGGATGCGGAAAATCCTCCATCCTAATCAGCCCCTAAGTGTTAAGCATCCAATTTGCAGAACTGGAGTAAAGCAATTTTAAAGGTCTTGTAGAAATCAAGTGATAAAAATCCAAAAGTGGAAACTGTGGTTTTCTGGCACGGTACACCAGTTCCATGTCACAAGTTCAAGCAGACCGTGATGGAGCACTGGCCCGATACAGGACTGAGTGCAATCCGATGAAAAGTACCTTGTGAGCTGGGCATTCAGATGCAAAGTCCTTGCGAGGAACTGTGTGGGCTGGCATAGAGGAGCCATTGATGAGGAGCTGCATTTCGAGGTCTGGCATTAAAATGCGTAGCGCAGGGGCAGATTCAATGACCATCAGCGAAGCTTGTGATACAAGGTTTTGCATCATCATCGAGGAAGGGGTGGGTCTTGCGGAGATTTTCGGTGCAAGATGTGTCACACTGGGCTGGCAGCGGGCTACATCAACATCAAGGATCCCACCGGAGCTTGAGAGGGCTTGCGCTGAGATGTGTCGGCATTATGGATAGGCTGCGTCGCATTAGGCCGGAGTCAAGGGCAGACTGTGCTGCACTGCATCGCGATGTGCGGAGATGCGTAGACACGGAAGAAGCCTGTTATGTCCCTGTGGTTTGATTAGGGGACCAGCGGAATGTCCCTTGAGATACCTTGAAGTCCTTGGTCCACACATGCAGGCTAGATTCAGCAGGGCAGCCCACAGTAGCAGAAGAGTAGCAAGGAAGTCCTTGGTCAGCAAGCAGGTCAGACTTCACAGCGTGGCAGTCTTTCCTGGCAGAGTTCACAGGTCCTGTAGTGATATGAAGAGTTGGGTTTGAGGGTCGAATACTTATACCTGGTCTCCACTTCGAAGTGGATAACACTTATAGACCCCTCGTTTACAGAGGAGTCTGGAATTTTCTTCCCCCTCCCTGGCCTCAGCTTGTCTGGGGACACAAAATATTAGCTTGATAGAGTTTGCTGAGGCAGAGTCTTTGGGATGTGCAAGTGTGGAAGGTGGCAGCTCCTCCCCCTCATCCTGACAGAAATGGCCCATCCTGACACACCTATTCCTTCTTTGACTTACTGTCTGGGAGTAATACACAAAGACCAGCTGCAAACTACACCTAGTCATGTGACCAAGGATACAAGCTGTAGGCACAAAATGGCTGGAAGAAGATAATGCCAGCTTTCTAAAAGTGGCATTTTCCGAATTGTGACTTAAAATCCAACTTTACCATTAAAGAGAGTTTTAAATGACAATACTTTAGAGACCATACTCCACTTCTCTACCTGCTCCCAATTGAAAGTTATCACATATTAAATGTAATAAGGTATCCCAATATAGTAGGCCTTACAGTAGGAAAGACCAAATGTAAGTGTTTTTCCCTACCTACTAGGACATGTAAAAATTAAAAGTACATTTCCAGCTTTTTAAATAAACTGCACCCTGCCATAAGGGCTGTTTAGGCCTACACTAAGGTTGAATTGTATTTAATAAAAAGGAAGGTTTGGGCCTTGCAAAAAGTTTATTTTGCCAGGTAGAAACAGCAGTTTAAAACTGCACACACAGGATGAAATGGCAGGCCTGAGACATATTTAAATGGCTACTTAAGTGGGTGGCACAATCGGTGCCGCAGGTCAACTAATGTCATTTAATTTACAGCCCCTGAATACATGTAGTACCACTTTATTCGGGACTTACAAGTAAATTAAATGCGCCATTTGGGTGCCAGTTAAATTGTACCATGTTTAGAGGAGAGAGCAGAAGCACTATTAGCACTGGTTAACAGTGTAAAACTGCACAGAGTCCTAAAAGCTAACGAAAACGGGTTTGGAAAACAGGAGGGTGAAGGCAAATAGTTTGGGAATGCCCCTGCATTGAGTGCCATGGCCAACAGTTATCTTTATTTATCTTGCACATTAATTGCTCATGCACAAATAAAATGTGTTTGCTCCTTTACCTTTTTGTATTAAGACAAGCCTTTTACTATACAATGTTAATCTTATTAGAACAACAAACTGGCTGACTTCTGTGCCCCATATCCAGCATGTCTGATGAAAAGGCATGGTGTTACTTGCAGAGCCTCAAGACCTCACAGCTGCCTGCCCCTGAACTGACACCAGAAGCGATAGTGCCCTAGTCACGGTGACCATAAATATTATCCTCCAGAGGTCATTTGACCCGAGAAAGCACAGTACAATGAACTATGACCTGGACCGCAGCAGAGATATTAGGTACATGTGGTGTTTAAAGGGTAAACGGGAAAATGCAGTCGTCGCTTCATAAATCAATCCCAAAGGGTCGCAGACAGACAGCTTGACCTGCAGGCCCTCGATGGGACTGTGATAGTGCATTTTCCATGTTGGAAACAGATGCCATGGACTTGAAGGTGATCAAAGGACCTCAGAGAATAGCCCCTTGTCAGAGGTGGAATGAATACAAAGCCATACAATTAGCAGTTCCTCGGGAGACGACATGCCAGCAGAGCTTCTAAAGGCAGGAATGTCAGTGGTTTTGCACATACTTTGAGTCTAAAATGTCAGCCACTTTTTGATGTTCCTCTCTTTTCAAAGGCGTGTTTCCTTCATGCGTGATGGCACGCGGAGAGAGTCTCACCGTACAATCTGTCCACACTGTGGCATAAGGGATCTGCTGCGGAGTGTAAGTGCTAATCCCAGACACGTTTTACGCTAAAGATTTGGGCTGAAGTGTATCTTAATTACTGAAAGACCGAGAGCGGCACAGTTTTGCCACACTAGACAGTGTTAAATTGTTGCTGGTCACGGAACTCGAATGTATAGGGTACTTTTGGCTGGAAATGAAGCAGCAGTTGTTGGCATAGCTAATGTAAACAAGCATTACTCAATAACACACACAATATAACACAACATAACAATTAGCATAGATGGGCCAAACACAACAAAACAGTCAGAAATAAACGTAATACAACAATCCCAGTACAAGACAACAACATCGTACTGCAATAAAGCATAACGAAAACAGTGCAATGCGAACAACAACAGAGCACAACGCCACCATAAAACAAATATGCACAAGCATTCTGGTCACACAGTGCCACCTCGAGAAATCTGGGGGCACATTTACAAGCCCCTATTACCAATACAACTGACGTTGTGGTAGCGATAGGGGCTTCGTCCTATTTACAAGGCAGCGTTACGTGGCTTAACGCTGCCTTGTAAATAAGGCCCCCTCTCACGCTGTACTTAACGTGAAAGGGGTGGGCAATGGGTGTTGCTGTGGGCGTTTCGCCACAACACTCATTGATTTTTATGCTGCCCCCTATTTACAAGGGTGGCGTAAATAGGAGGCAGCACCAAAATTAAGACCAGAGAAAACCTGGTGTTAACATGGAGAAACAAGAAGAAATATTTAATTTCTCATCGTTTTTGTTCTTTGTGTGTGGGTGCAGGAAGAAGTCCCTTTCTGCACATAAACAATCATTAAACAAATGGCGATTTGCAACAATGCAGCATACATAGGAGTTTCAAATTGGCATTCTGGATTGTTTATGTGCATAAAGGGAAACCTTCTTGCAGATAAACAATCATTCACCCCAAAGCAGGCACCCTTGCACTATGGTGCACGGGTGACTGCATTGGCACTAGGCAGCTTAGCCTGCGCCTGAGGAAACGCATGGGTGAACCACATCCTTGTGAATATGGCACATTCCCTGTGTTTTCAGAATAGCAAACCGTGGCGTTAGCAATTATTGCTTAATGCCACGCTTCGCCATTATGTTGTAAATATGCCCCCTTAATCCTTGTACGCCAAATTATTAAATCACATAAAATACAACTTTTACACACCCACCCATGAAAAACAAACAACGACCGGTGATTCACAAGGGGAAAGAAAGAATACATACAGAAATCGGTGAAGAAAATTCATGAGGAGCAGAGTGGATCATTGACAAAATACAACATGAGATACAAATGAGCATTGCAAACAAGAGAGAGCACACATCAAAAGAGCAGTATGCTTCTACATGTATACATCTTCAAAATCACAACCCTCTTTAATAAAGCCACAGACTCCCGCACATTTCCATGCACATTCAACTGACCTGTAAATGCAGAGACGTCAACATTAGCAACCCTGATCCAAACCTCTGATGAGAGGAAACTCCATGAGGAATGCTAATAATAACATACCGTCAAAAGGGATCCTCCACCTTCACATGCAACTACATCTAACACAGTTACTCATGAAAGCCATCAGCAGGTGAAACAAAGACCACTGAAAAAGAATGTTAATGCAAGGGCCAATCTCCTTTGACTAAACTGACTGGAAGTCTTCAACCGCCCAAGGACATTATTAACAATCTGCTATGCCTAAGCACACCCCGCACCACACCCCAGATGAACATGCAATCTAAGCCGAAATGAAACTGCCAAAAGAAACTTAGCTGGCATGAAAAAAATCTTCTTGCAAGGCATGTTCACACGTTACAGAATATAAACCCCGTGGCCATGCTATGCCTTGCTCCTTGGGAATACATAGCAGATACAACAGGCACAAAGGTACTTTACAACATCTCACCATCAAAAAGTCACAAAGGTGTTCCTGTGTCTATTGCAATGTATATTTGCAGACTAGTATGAGAGGCATCATTACTTTTCAAGGGTAGTTACTAGCAAACAAGAGAAACCCTGGAGGCACTAGGAATGTGAAATAAAGTAAGTTAGCCATGGGCTACTAATTTATTCAAAAGGACTTCAGCCTCTTTAAAGTACTCTACCCTTTGTTTGCCATTGTGTCTGACTATAAGGCAAAGAGTCATGCAGACACGTGGGTGGTATCTTGAAAAGGGGATTAAAGTATTATTTTCAGTAGGTTTGCATTATTACTTCAAGACCGCCATCACCTTTTGTGCATTTACCCCATTTCAAGGTGGCCACTACAGTACTCCCTTTTCCTTTGATCCCCTTTTTATTTCTATTTATACACCCCCATTTGGAACTCTTGCCTTCCTGCTCATCGGACAACTTGACTGGCTGATCCTCCATTGCCAGTCTCCGCGCCAGCAAGTATAACCTCATTACAGTTGTCGGGGCATTTTTCCACACTCACACCTTGACCCTTGAGTAGTAAGTGGTACATGTACTTGGTTATTACATGTTTTCATGTTTCTTTTTTCTTCTATGCCATCTTGCCTTCCCATCCTTTCTTCGAACAAGATTCAAGCATGTTTCCCAGTTGCCAATGCATTGTTCGCAGTTTCGGTGAGCTTTTTAACCTTCTTTTCTCCTAACCTCTCCATTTTTTGTGACCAGCATCTCACACATATTTCCTTATCTTTTCTAATAATATGTGCCTTGTGACTTGAGGAAGTGAGTAATACACACCCCATTCTTCCTTCATATATGTATGTTGTTCCTTGCTTATATCTCAGATTGTGATACATTTCTCTGTCCTCTAACAGCGTTCTCACGGGCTCCATAATTGACTGAGTCCTCATGAACGGCCTGTGTTTATAATAGGGTCGAAACGTCCTCAATCTGCATGCAGCCCCATACCATTGTATATTACAATTCATGGGCCTTGCTATTCTTTACTGCTTTGATCCACACTTTATTCACCTTCATAACACATCTACTACACTACAAAGAGCACAGAGCACATTTGTTTCTAACACCCACTCCGCCGTTTATTATATTTTTGCTTTTTTACTTTTTTACATCTTATTTGTACATGAAATTACCATTTGGCTCGTATTGTAGTCTGCTTGAATTATTCCATTAGGGTCCATTGTTCATGCACTAACCTTATCTACTTTTCAAAGCATACTTCAAACTCTCCCCTGGATCTGGGGATGATACTGTTATCTTGGACACCAGTAGAGTTTTGTCACAAACACACAGGCCCAGATACACCACTTGTGTCTTCCTAGCCAATTTTACACACAGTCACACATGAAATAGCATCTCCTCCTGCCCTTACTGCAGGGTTATCCCCAAAACCTTTTGCCTTGACCCTTCTGTTTTCTGAAACCGTTTTTGTTGGCTTTTAGGACTCTGCGCATTTTACCATTGCTAACCAGTGCTAAAGTGCTCATGTTCTCTTCTTTAAACATGGTCAAATTGGCTTGCACCCAATTGGCATATTTCATATTCTTGTAACTCCCTAGTAAAGTGGTACTACGTTTACTCAGAATCTGTAAGTAAACGCTACTAGTGGGCCTGTAGCACTGATTGTGCCACCTGCTCAAGCAGCCCCTTAAAAATGTCTCAGGCCTGCCATTGCATCCTGTGTGTTCACTTTTAAACTGCAATTTTCACTTTGCAAAATAAACCTTTTAACAGGCCTAAACCTTCCTTTTTAACACATAAAAGTCAACCCTTGGGTAGGCCCTAAAAAGGATAGAAGGCAGAGTGAATGCAAAAAATTTGACATGTACTTGGTAGTGAAAAACTCCTAAACTCATTTTCCACTACTGGAAGACCTACCTCTCCCATCAGTTGACATTGGGTTAAATTATTACGTTTAATAAGTGATAACTGTCATTAGGGAGCAGGTTGACAGTTTGTGTTTGGTGTCTAAAGAATTGCCATTTAAAGCCCTCTTTAATGGTAAAGTCGGATTTTAAGTCACATTCAGAAAAGGGAAAATTGGTGTTTGCATAATGGGCCATTCTGACGTAACAAGAGGACAGAGCTGTCACCTACCTCACCTGCACGTCACAAAAGGCCCTGTCTGAACACACTCACAAAGGGTTTGTCACTAGCAACCATCGACCAATCCAAGAGTGGCTCAAGAATCTGGTTGCCCTAAACTGCCCCCTCGTCCTATCCGACTCAGTTAAGTCTCTAGGCATCACCCTTGACAAGAACTTATCAATGGAGGCCCACATCAAAAGCTCTGCAAAAAGTGCTCTTTTCTCTCTAAAACACCTCAAGAAATTGAAACCTTTTCTTCCCCATGATGATCTCAAGACATTAGTCCAACCCCTAGATCTCTCTAAAATCGACTAAGGGAACGCCATCCTAATAGGGAATGCCATCCTAATAGGGAATCCAAAAACTCACTTAGCCCCACTAAGGGCAGTGCTGAACATGGCTACTCTACTCATATCTGGAGTAAAAAGATTCAAACACATCACTCCAGCTCTCAACTGGCTTCCCATGGAAGGGAGGTGTATTTATAAGCTGGCCTGTAACACACACAAAACCCTTCACTCTGTGGCCCCCAACTACCTGAACAACAAACTGGTAAGAGCAGGTCAATCCAGAACGCTGGGAACCTCCAACTCACTCCTTCTTATTCTTCCAAAACTGAAAAAGAAAACCACCCAATACCGATCGTTTTCTGGCAACGTTCCCAGAATGTGGAACGCTCTCCCTAGAGTCCTCATATGCAACCTCTCCTTCTCCTGTTTCAAAAGGGACCTGAAACTCCATCTCCTTAACAAATACTTTCCTGACCAATGTCAACTAACATAGACTTCAATATCCGAGTGGACTCCTCTCTCTCTTGACATTCAAGGATAGTTGGTGACCGGACTGTGTTAACCACCTTTTTTTTGGTCTCTCCCCTCCTCTGCACTGTTTACATGTTTTTCTTGCTGTGTTTTTTTTATCTCTGGTTTGCTTCCTTACTGCCTGCCTACTATGAAATGCAATTTTCTTCTGTTTTTAGTGTGTATGTAAAGCACTCTGATACCTTTTTACACTTATTAGAAAAGGGGGAAGCTTGCCTATGTGTTTTACTAACAAGTAACCCCAGTGCAACTAAAAATGGCTGCTAACGCGGGAAAATGGATTGCGCTTGCATCAACTACATGATGTCTTAACGCTTGGAGTGAAAGCTTTGCTTCTGCGAAATGACAGTTAAAATGGACGCTTAAGAACTCACATGCTAAGCATCTGCTCTGCTGAAACTAAATTGCATTATATACTATGTGCTAATGCATAAATTGGGCAAGATATAGGTAATTCCGAAATACCGAGTCCTTAATAGCGATTTTTACCAAACTGCTATTAAGAACTTTGTATTTCTGATGTAGGTAAAAAATCAGTAAAAAATACTGATTCGGTAATAACGTTAAAAAATAGAGATTTCCTACAAATCGGTAAATAAATTACTGATTACCCATTACCGAATCGGTAACAAAGAATCTGTAATACCGATTCGGTAATTAGCGAATCAGTATTTCAAAAAATCAGTAATTGTCGAATCAGCCAATCCTGTGCTTCCTCATGACCACACAACCAGGAAGTGGCCACACCCATTCAGGTGCACTAAACCTGTAGCTGTTGGAGTGACAGGGAGCAGGAGCAAGAGCACAGGAGCTGCACAGCTACCACCCAGCAAACTCAGAGGAACTGCACCATGGCCTCACAGGAGAAGGGGAAGGATGCTGGCGAAAGAAAGCACAATCACAAGTTTAGTGAGAGGGAGTTGGAGGTCCTCATAGAGAAAGTTGGTAAAGACCACAACCAGCCCTTTGGCAAGAGATCTCTGTATGTCCCTGAGGCACATAAAAGAAGGATTTGGTTGGCGATCCAGCAGAAGATCAATGCGATTGGCATCACACATCACACAACTGAGGACTTAAAAAAGCGATGGTATGATCTGAGGAAATGTGCTAAGGAGAGGGTGGCTGAGCAGCAGAAACAAGCAGGGCGGACAGGCGGGGGAAGCTCCACAGCGCCTCCTCCAACCCCCCAAGAGCAAATGGTTGAGTCCACCCTCCATCAAGAGAGCGTCAGTGGCATCTGGGACGTGGACAGCTCAGCAACAGCATCCAACAGACAAGGTAAGATGCATGCACAGCATGCTGTCTCCATTCCCTAACCCCAATCCCCCTGCAAGAATCCCACCCCAGAACATGTTTTGTTTAAGATCAGCAATGCATCATGGGAGATGTAGTCCATATCAACTATTAGCAAACCAGTCAGTCCCCATAAAGCATAGGCATGTCACACACATCAATAGATGAGATAGCGGAGGACAGACAGCTAGAATGCCAGTCGTGAAATTTATTTGCAGACAAATGCTGTAATAGTACATTCTGTATCCACAGGCGGAACATTGCCCCAGGCTGCAGAAGGGGAGACTGGCGAGGCCTCTAGGGAGGAAAACCCAATTGAGGAGGAAGTCATCTCACCTGCAAATACCACACCAACATCCCAACCACCACCACCACCACGATCAAGGAGGTATACAGTGGCTAGCCTCCAGGAGATAGATGCCACAGAGGATGACAGCCAGGAAGCACAAGAGACCATGCCGGGCAATGACACACATGCATCTGTGACACAATACCCCGTGGAGGAAACCAACACAGGTTCTAGTAGACGGTGACAAAGGGCACAGAGTCCTGACGCTGAGGAATCCAGTGTCTTCTCTGGACTGGAGGGGCAGAGGATCAAAGTGCAGCGCCTCCAGGGAAAGACAATGAGGGCCATTCAAAGTCAGATGGTGGCAAACAACATAAATGTTAACAACATGAAGGAGGTCATATACTGCCTCAACAATACTGTGGCAGAGGGAATGAAGGAGATGTCGAAAGCAGTGAGGCTGTTATGCGGCAGAATGTATAGTGAGCGTGCTGCAAGGCGCAGACAGGCAGATACTTGCAGGGTACTCCAAGTCTGTCAACAGGCTGTGCAATGCAACCCATGTGCTCAGTCGTCGATCAGTGGCCATGCAACTGGAAATGGCAAAGTGCAGCCGTGAAGTCACTCAGGGCCTGGTCACAGTCACCAGTGCTTTAGAGGTGATTCAGACAAACCAAATTTCGGCCACTGGAATAGGGGATCGGGATGAGAGTGAGGAGGCAAGCAGTTGCAGCACTGCAATCCCCCCTTGCCAGAGAGCAGGAGGCGCAGTGTGAGGCATGGTTCTGCTGCAGGACACAGCACTGGTGAGGACAGTGTGCCTGCTGAATGCAGCAGTGGTGTGCGTGGGCGCAGGAGATAGGCACTACCCTCAAATTCCATTGTGTGGTGGGTGCCTGTTGTAAGGTCTATTAAACACCCTGACACAAATGCATTAACTGGCTTTGTCTTATTTCTTACTCAGAAATAATTTTGTGTGAACTTTGACCCTCTCTATCTCCCATCTGCAGGCAGCTTCGCCACCTGCTGTGCTGTGGCTATGTACCTTCCTCCTCCTCATCCTCCTCTTCAGATTCACACATTTCCACAGGTGTCCCCCTCTTACTGGCAAGGTTATGCAGCATGACATATACAGCTATGATTTTGCAGCAGACCAGAGGCCTGTACTGCAGTGCAGCTCCACTTTTTTGGAGGCAGTGGAACCAGCTTTTGAGGAGTCTGAATGTTCGCTCAACCACATTGCGGGTCGATCTATGTGCAACATTTTATCACCTTTCACTTGGGGTGGCTGGGTGCAGGTACGGAGTCAGGATGAAAAAACGCACCCCATAGGCACTGTCACCTGAATGTGAGAAGAAAGTAAGTTATTCACAGTCAACAATCATAGCAACAGGTGTATACTTCAGGGGGTGTCACATGTATTTACCTAGCAGGTAGCCCTCTCCAAATTCACCTGCAACGAGACGGGTATAGATCCCACTGTCCCTGAATATGTATGAATCATGCATGCTCCCTGGGAATTTTGCAACTATGTCGGTGATGATGGAAGACGCATCACATATGACCTGGACATTTATAGAATGTGTGGATTTGCGATTGCGGTAGATGTACTCAGTTGCAGCAGGGGGACAGATTGGTATATGTGTCCCGTCAATGCAACACATGACGTGTGGGAACTGGGCCTTCTGATAAAATTCCAACTTGGTCCTCAACAGTTCTGCCTGTGGGCTGGGGAACTGGATGTAGTGTGGCATCCTTTGCAACATGGCGTCCAGGAATTTATTGAGAAAACACGACAGGCAACTCTGTGAGACTCCACCTGCCACAGCTAATACCCCTTGGTAACTGCCAGAGTACCTGTACATGAGTAGGTATTGCGTGCACCCTTGGTGTCTGGTGCTCCAGGAGTGGTGCAGGTAACGTATCAGGTCCAGGATGGTGTTTGGGTGTAGCCTGTACCTCTCATGGATTGCAGCCTCAGTCAGTTGGAACAGCGTAGGGCGCAGTCTGTAAACGCGCTCTTTCCGTCTCCAGAACCTCAGACCTTCTGCTCGCAAATGTAGACACCTTGCAATTACGTTGAGGTCCGCCATTGTGTTCACACTATTGCATTTTGGTGCTGTTTAAATGCAGTGCACCTGATTACCACCTGCTTTGAGTCAGTGGTAATTAGTGAATCCTAAATAGCGAAAATGCGGTATTGCCAATTTTTGGTACATTGGATTCGCGATTTTTAAGGATTTCTTATTTACCGATTCAGTATTTAGAGGTTTCAGTGTCTACTTATCGCAAATTAAGGAATCGGTAACTGATTTCCCTTATTTTTACCTATTCCTTATTTTCTATAGCGTTCGGTGTTACCTACATTGCACATGGCTTAATACCGGTTGGTAACGCTGAATTTACCGAATTTTGGCGTTACTGACCAGTATTTAGCCACCTACATCTGGCCCATAATCTTTATAAATAAATGGGATTAAAGTAAAGATAAGTGGTATACAGTAAAATCATTTCAGTTGAATCTAACATCTTGTCTTTTTGACTTCTCTTTTAGTTCGTATTTGGACCTTAAAGAGAGCTACGGGCTGACAGTCATCTGCAAGCGCGGTAGAGACAACTCCAGAGTCATGAGCTTAAGTCTTGGAACCCGATCAAGGACACCCTTTCTACATGTCCTGGGAGACCAGCTGCACACCCTAAAGACTCAAAGGACAACTGTACAAACTGTATACATTGTTAATAATGCATTATGAACATGGGTGGAAATAAAGCTTAGGAGAAACAAATTAATGGGCAGGAACATAAGACAAAGGTCTTAAGAAAAAGTATTAAACTTAGCATGGTGTGACGATCATCCCCTCGACTTGTCCAATCATAATTAGGAGTTTCATAAGGTTGAAACATTTCGGGGTGTAAAAGGCCACTAAAAAGGTAAAATTTGAGTAGTTAGTTAGATTACTTAGCTCAACCGCTGCCAGAACGCTAAGAGATAGAGATGCTGTCCGATTGCTGATCAAAAATACCTGAAGAAGCAGATTTAGAATTTTCAAAAAAAAAGAATTAGGGAAGAGATCGCGGAAAAATCGAGGACGCTATAGAATTAGAAAGGAGATCGTGGAAGAATCAAGGAGGAAATTAGTATCAGAGAGGGTTGGGACGCAGGTGTTGAATCCAGAAGAGGCTACCTGTCCTGTCCTATTCCTGTCCTGAACCTATCACCTGAATTTTCTAAAGGGTCCATACTCTTGGCAAGAGGGGTCCGATCTTGCACCATCCTAGGTGAATAAAACTCTGTGTATTGTGTCAATGCGCCTTTTCTCTCTATCCTCTCTTCCTGAGGCACTTGTCATTGAAATGTATAATTAATGTATAATTAATTTAGATAAATCGAATCTTATCTCTTCAGAATGATGAAGTTAACACTGTAATTTGTCTTTGATTTACTAAAAGAAAATTCAGATAAAACCTTTAAATCTTATACGAGTCTGCGTTAAAACCTGATCCACGCCGGAATCGAAGATTCCCCAATTGCAGAAGCATAAAATCAGCAGATAATCACTCCCGGCGATTCCCGGAAGGAGACCAGCAGACACCAGTCTAATTTCCAAACCCCGAGTCTGTGAACAAGAAACGAACAGCTCATCCTGCAAGCCCGCAGGAAGCCGCGAGGAACATAACCAATGCTCCCTTCTTCTCTGAACGAGAAGACTCCAACGCCTGAAGCCGCAAGGATCGCTGTCCTCACTATCAGAATTATGCACATAGGCAGTCATTTGATTCCGCCTCAAATACTACGTGGCCCCTCCTATCAGGCCTTCTGTGACATATAGTTCCCGGGATTCTCTCTCTCTCCACTGAACGTATGCAGGAGCACATAGTCGATTCCTGACAGATTTAGCCCAAAATTGATCCCCAGCTGGGTTTTCATCGACCAGATTGTGAGTGTTTGTGGTTTATGGGCCCGAATGAGTATTTGGTGAAAATTGTCCGCAGGTTGGTGTCTCGCTGAATCAGAGACGAAAGCCTCTAGAAACTACTCCTACTTCAATGTGGTATAAATATTGATGCAGAAAATGGAATCCAAAAAATCGGTTTCCGAGACCTAGCTCATGTAAATGTAACTGACCTGTTTGACCAGTGATACCTAAGGAGAAAGAAAAATGTATTTCTAGTGTCCCCTCACTCACCGGGGTTCCCCCACGGTGACATGCTTCATCATTGGGGTCCTTCCAATTCTCTACGAAAAGGGGCGTGCTGCGACTAGCGAACTACGCAGGAGCACTATGAAATGAAAGACTATGTGTTGTGCAAAGCAAATGGTGGAGTGGGTATTGGTGAGTTAAAAATACCATGCTTAGTGGGCCTCAACAAATTTATTATGCTCCTAGACAGGTATATTAAAAGTGGGGTGAGGATCACTGTTGGTCAACCTATAATGAGGATTGATACAGTGAAAGATCGGTCTACATGTTTCATGCTACCCCAAGCATTTCTTCAGGACCATGCTGGGACCAGCCCTGCATTTGCCACTCCTATGTCCCTAATTTAGGGAGAGATAGATAAAATAAATAATCAAGAATTAAAGCATGCGTTCGTTATAGAATACATACGTATTTATACTGATTTCAGACGTTTTTGCTGTGCTCGATGGCACCTCATGGACTCTCTGGGGATCGTTTCCACCTAATGGACACACTGTTCCTTATTGGTGAAAGCGCTCAGGATTACCTAGTGTCAGCCTTCCCGGGACTGCTAGTCGCAGCACGCCCCTTTTCGTAGAGAATTGGGAGGACCCCAATGATGAAGCATGTCACCGTGGGGCAACCCCGGTGAGTGAGGGGACACTAGAAAGACATTTTTCTTTCTCCTTAGGTATCACTGGTCAAACAGGTCAGTTACCTTGACATGAGCTAGGTCTCGGAAACCGATTTTTTGGATTCCATTTTCTGCATCTACTGTTTGAAGGGCGGCCTAGTCTCTTTTTCCTCCTTCCCCCCCAGTCTTATATCTGTATAAATATTGAACCCTCTAGCCCAACTCTTCAGTACACATCTGAACCTATTAAAGTCTCAGAAGAAGGACTGCTGTGCTGCTTTGCTGCAAGAAGGAATGCCACTCTGCGGCCCTGCTGTGCTGCCCTCCTGCCTGAGTGAGAAGGACTGGACCTGCATCTTGAACCCAGAACCACCAGAGTGACTCCAAGGGCTAGTTGGTTGGCCTCCTGATCAAAGCCGCAGGTACAGAACAGGCTCTAACACCTTGAACCCAGCACCTGGATGACGCATTGCCTCTCAAAACTCTGCATCGATGCTGTAGCATGACGTAGCGCCTCACAGATCTCTGCATCGGAACTGCTGTACGAGACATCCCTGATGCGGCCACCAGAGAACTGCACTGGGTGTTGCATTCTCGACATGAGTCTTCGCATCGTAAGCCCCTCATCAATAGCCTCCACGAGAACAATGCAGGAATCCACACTGCAAGCCCTGCAACTTCTTTGGAACACGTTGGTGTGCAATAAATCTTCAATGCAGAACCTCACATCGCAAGCCCCTCCTCAACAATGACGCAGAACCTTGCATTGCAGCCTGGCAGCCTTCGAGAAGTGATTGAATCCTTGGCATGGGATTTCGCAACGCTCAGCAACCAGGATTTAAGGTACTCTTCTGCAGTAGATCTAACGTGGGCCCAGTAGCCAGCCTGCTCTCCGTCGCAGTGGGCCTAAACCTGTGACTTTGTCCTGGTCTAGTGCAACCAGATAACAAGAGTTGGCGCATTGTGAATTTTGGCGCTATTCACAGTTGACTCTTTTTAGAAATTTCATATCTCCAGTTGGACTGATTGGATGTTTGTTATTTTGATCTTAAATTATTTATTACATTTTACTCTACTTTTCTCAAGTAGTGTGGAATTTTCTTGTGTTGAACTTCACTTTACTGAATACCATTTAGTAACATGATCAGATATACAATAACAGAAATACTGTAAACTTCAATGTCAGTCAAAGCACCTATTTGTGCCAACAACATAATACTGTGATCATTAATAACTTTGAGAACGTCTTCAGGTGTCGATTTTTTATCAGAACGCATTTGGCGCCATATGGCCAAAGGACGTACACTTTCCTCAGGGCACCGAATATTTAATACCCACCCCTCACGAAGTTTGGAGGTTTTTTATTTTCATCTCACAAATAGCAAAAATTTATTCCATTCATTTAGAGGTGTCATTTTCTTATCATTTCCTGGGTGGAAAATGGACAGAGAGAATGTTGTGATCACTCACTTGACGTTTGTGTATTCCCTGTAAGACCCAATACCCCCCTCGCTTGTGAGTTACTCCTGCATAATGTGTATGCTGCTGTTGTACACAATTATGGAAGAGTAAAAGGGTTTATGTCTGTTACTCGTCCTTTTGTGAATACCTTTAAGAAGTAAATACAGATATTTTTAGCTATAGGCATTTCTTACAAAGGAATATTGCTTTGAGAATCAGACCATAACAATGTGGTTCATACACACCTTTACCACCTGTAACCTAGGTGTAGCATGTTGCTAATGCATTATATTGTGAACTTCCTTTAACAATGACAAACTTTTACTTTCCACCACCATATCTGTGATTTGGATGCTGCCCTTCACTACTTTTGTGCTGTCCTATACTGCCTCCAGTGTCATTGTGAGTTCTCTGCTTCAGGTAGTGTCATGTATTTCTCACATGGCCCATTGTTGTTTTCCCTCTGTTGGCCTAATCATGCACATCGTAGGCCGCTTCGGGTTTGCACACGTTCCTAAATAACCACGCTTGCCTTTATGACACATTGAATTTTCACATAGAACTAGCACATTTTTTGTATTTTATTCTTTTCCATTGTTCCTTGTCTCTCTGGTCAGACACTAACACTTAGACAAAATAAAGGAATGCAGCTCATGTTTTTGAATACACATATCTTGTCATCTAACTGAGGACAGGAGTTCTATAAAACATACACAAATGAAGGTCCTGAGACAAGGGTGCTATGTCAGCTGAAATGTAGAACATCCACCTATGTATGCTAAGGTATGAGGTCTGACACTAAACCCAGAGATATAGATTTTGAGAAGTTGGCCTGGTATATGCTGTGCACTAATTAAAGTAGCCACTTTGCACCAGTACAAATTACCCTTATTGATGATTAGGTCAAAGACAACCTTCAAAGAAGGCTATCCTAGTGGTAGCTGTGGAGAGTAGCCTTCAGGCTAAGTCTTGAAGGAATGTAAAGCCGCTTTTTTTACCAGATTGGAACCTCCTGAATAACCAAATGAAAGAAGAACCAAACAGTAAATAGCACAATAAACAGTGGGCTCCAGGGGGAGACCAAACCATGGACTAAGAAAGTGGTATACCAACCACAACTTGAATAGACACAGTGCCTAGAGCACGTAGAATCCCAAGGAACCACCCAAAGTAGTGACACAGGGGACCCACGGAGGACAGGTGCAGTGTGAGAACACCAACGCGAGCTCTATACAACTCTATGGGAAAGTTGTGGTTGCAAAATTACAGATTAAGGACACTTCGGAGAGGACTTCAAGATAAACCCTTTGGAACATAGGAGTTTCTAAGGCCAGCACCCTTGTGAGTACCGAAGTATCCTTGTTACCTATTCCAGGGGAGCCGGGTGCATAGGTGCCAAGTGATATCGGAAACATTTGTCGTTTTCAAAGGTTTGACTCAAAGAAGTGTTGCTGCCGGGAAGATTAAAAGTGTCCGGTGGAATCCAAACCTGGATTGGAGGTGAGAAGAACCTGAAAGCAGAGGGGATAGAGTCTGGGTCACTTCAGGGTGACCAGGGGCTCGGTAGACGAATTCCCCCCGATGTTGGGTGCCTCAGGTGAGATGACAGGATGCTTGACTCTGCAGCCACGGGGACCAGGAGATGTCGATGACAACCAAAGTCTGGAGGTGAGCTGTCCCACAAAGGATGTGGAGTTCTGAGGTGTCAGTGTCCGGAACGAACACCAACAAGCCTTGGCAAATTCACCCCATGCGGGCAGAGGAAACCAGTCTTGGTGTGGACCAGCAAGGTCCAGGAGACTCTCTAAGCTATGGGGAGTCAGTGCACATCTGGAGCAACTAGTGAAGCCCAAGAGAAATAAAAGTTACCTTCACAGGGACCAGGGATCGCAAAGAGACCTTGAGCTGAATCACAAAATACCAGCCCATGGAACACTTGTGGAGTGTAGACCAGAAATCTTTGGTGCATTTACTGCTCGGGGTTAGGACTATATGTAGCCTAAAGCACACCCTCAGGGATTGCCAAAAAGCATATGCTACTGCAAAAGTACACGGTGCATAGGGGTACAGGTGGCACGGTCCCCACAAGGAATACTGGTCTCAGAATTGCTGAGAGGGCAGATCAATCTTAGGGACACCCATATTCTGTGCTGTAGAAGTCCTCAGGAGCTCAGGAGATGCGTTAAAGGAGCCTGCCTTGGAGGGGCGTAACTCCTTTACTCCAAGTGAGATTCTTCAGTCATCCAGCGTAGTGTACATCATCAAAGTACTTGGTTTCTGCTTGCAGAATTTAGTCCAGGTAAGATTCTGCCAAATTGCCCTGAGCCTGTTAAGAGCCATCTTACCTGCACCAAAAGACTCGCCTGCTCCTGGGACTGTTGCCCACTCTGCCACCTGTGCTCTCCCCCCTGCAGCTCCTTTCCATCGTTGCTGCCGCAGAGCGGGGGAGAGACACAGAAACTACAATCCACGGCAGCCTCCGCGACAGGAAGTCGCGTTGAGGCAGAGCATGCCAGGAGGCGCATAAAGACGCGCTCCACTCCCGGTGGAGCGGGAGATTCTGCCAAATTGCCCTGAGCCTGTTAAGAGCCATCTTACCTGCACCAAAAGACTCGCCTGCTCCTGGGACTGTTGCCCACTCTGCCGCCTGTGCTCTCCCCCCGCCGCAGCTCCTTTCCATCGTTGCTGCCGCAGAGCGGGGAGGAGACACAGAAACTACAATCCCCGGTAGCCTCCGTGACAGGAAGTCGCGGTGAGGCAGAGCGCACCAGGAGGCGCATAAAGACGCGCTCCACTCCCGGTGGAGCAGTAGATTCTGCCAAATTGCCCTGAGCCTGTTAAGAGCCATCTTACCTGCACCAAAAGACTCGCCTGCTCCTGGGACTGTTGCCCACTCTGCCACCTGTGCTCTCCCCCCTGCAGCTACTTTCCATCGTTGCTGCCGCAGGGCGGGGGAGAGACACAGAAACTACAATCCACGGCAGCCTCCGCGACAGGAAGTCGCGTTGAGGCAGAGCACGCCAGGAGGCGCATAAAGACGCGCTCCACTCCCGGTGGAGCGGGAGATTCTGCCAAATTGCCCTGAGCCTGTTAAGAGCCATCTTACCTGCACCAAAAGACTCGCCTGCTCCTGGGACTGTTGCCCACTCTGCCGCCTGTGCTCTCCCCCCGCCGCAGCTCCTTTCCATCGTTGCTGCCGCAGAGCGGGGAAGAGACACAGAAACTACAATCCCCGGTAGCCTCCGTGACAGGAAGTCGCAGTGAGGCAGAGCGCGCCAGGAGGCGCATAAAGACGCGCTCCACTCCCGGTGGAGCAGTAGATTCTGCCAAATTGCCCTGAGCCTGTTAAGAGCCATCTTACCTGCACCAAAAGACTCGCCTGCTCCTGGGACTGTTGCCCACTCTGCTGCCTGTGCTCTCCCCCCGCCGCAGCTCCTTTCCATCGTTGCTGCCGCAGAGCGGGGGAGAGACACAGAAACTACAATCCTCGGTAGCCTCCGCGACAGGAAGTAGCGTTGAGGCAGAGCGCGCCAGTAGGCGCATAAAGACGCGCTCCACTCCCGGTGGAGCGGGAGATTCTGCCAAATCGCCCTGAGCCTGTTAAGAGCCATCTTACCTGCACCAAAAGACTCGGCTGCTCCTGGGACTGTTGCCCACTCTGCCGCCTGTGCTCTCCCCCAGCCGCAGCTCCTTTCCATCGTTGCTGCCGCAGAGCGGGGGAGAGACACAGAAACTACAATCCCCGGCAGCCGCCGTGACAGGACGTCGCGTTGAGGCAGAGCGCGCCAGGAGGCGCATAAAGACGCGCTTCACTTTCCGTGTCGCGGGAGCGCGCGGGGCGGCGCCGGACTAAGCCCGGGCAAAGGGCGGGCCCTCTGTGGCCCTCAGAGGACCGAGGAGGATGGGACGGGCCACCTCCCTTACATCTACCACCAGGGATCACGTGCAAAGGTGACTTTTTACGCATTCCTTATTCCAGCCGTGTGGGAAACATTCAAATCTGTATTCTATATAGTATCGCATCCCTGAACTCTAGTAAAGCACAAGATTCAGACATCAGGAAAACATTTCCCAGTACAACATGACGAAAGTAAAAAAGACACCTATTGCTACAAGATCTTCCTCTAGGAACAAACAGCCTTATTCATGAAGCCAAAATCGGCTCGCAAAGGGCCAGATTCTGAGAATCTGGCCCTTTGCGAGTGCGATTTTTGCATTTGGGATTCATCATCCCAAATGCAAAAATCGCTAATTGCGATCTCGCAATTTTGCGAGGAATTACATTTAAGGAATCTCTATTTGAGATTCCTTAAATGCAATTCATCATCCGATTTTGTTTTGCGAATTCGCAATTTCTGGCCGCAATTTACCGCAAGGTCAGACCTCGTGGTAAATTGCGAAAACTCAGAAAAATGCTTTTAAATGCATTTTTCTGAGTTGCATGTTACACACATGTGTGTGTGCAACACCTGTGTAAAATTTCATTTGAGGGGTGCTACAGGGTGTCCTTTGGACACCCCTGGCACCCTTCAGATCGCTATCTTATTTGCGATTAGCTAATTGCTAATCGCAAATAAGGAATACTCCCCATTCATTCCTATGGGCCTTTTGGCCCATAGGAATGAATGGCGAGTTATTCTTTATTTGCGATTAGCAATTTGCTAATCGCAAATAAGGATTATGTAGGAATTGCATTTCTTTATGCAATTTCTACATGAATCCCGTTTTGCGAGTCCTTAATAGCGATTCGCTATGAATCGCTATTAGGGGCTCGCAAAACGGGAGAATGATGAATCAGGCTGAAAGTGGCTCCCACAACACCTCTTCCAAGCATCACTGCCATTGACTTAATGTTACAGAAAACTATAGGTGTTGTGGCAGATGCAATTCAGAACCAGAGAGGCGTCTCTCGTTAACCCCAAACATGTGTTTCCCCAACTTGTCATTACATAACACTGTGACTATTAACACTTCTGACACTACCATAAACTCACAGAACTCAATTCATTTTTTTTTTTTTTAAAACCTTTATTGTGCAGTATCAGCAGACAGTTACGGGCCTACAGCCACCTGGCCGGCCTCGGCTACAGTATGCAGCACATTAGCAAATTTACGGGAACTCAGTAGTACGCCGATAAAAACAGCAAGCATTTCAAGTTGCACAGGAAACAAACGCGACCACTGAGATACAGGAGGAGATAAGGTTCATTTTTAAAATTTATGAAATATAAAGGATCAAATGCTGCACAATCTAACAGTAAGTACCGAGTGGGCAATGCGTACAACAGGACAGCAAAATAGCAAATATTCAGAATACCGGTGCTAAATCTCTCAACAGGATAAGGTAGCTATACGCGTATCACACCAGTCATCGCCCATCCCAAGAACGTAGGACAACCCTAGTACCTCCCACAGGACCGCAATAAGCGGAAAACAACGAGAGGTATCCGACTGACCCAGCATATTGATCCAAAGAAAAGGAGATAGAGAAAGGAAACACAAGAGAAAAAGAAGAAGAAGAAAAAAGGCCCATATTAACTAAGGGAGAACAAAACAATAACCCCATCCCCCAACCCCCCACCCTGCACCCCTGCAGAGGCTACGGCCTATTCCCCCCTGACAGCGTGCCTGACGCCCTCAAAACGAATACCCGAAATATAGAGAGAAAAGACTTGACCAAGAAAAGGGCCATAGAATAAAGAGTATGCGAAACCAAGAACCCCACCCCCCCACCCCCCCACCCTGCACGTCTGAAGAGGCTATGGCCCACCCCCCAACCAACGTGCCTGTCGCCCCAGAAATAACCCCAAAGAAAGGGAAAAGACGGGGGAGAGTCATTAAAACCAGACCCCTGCCCTCCCCCCGCTCGCACCAAGTAGCTCAGGCTCGATCACAAATAAGCCCACGAATCAATAATCAATAGTGGCATCGTAATACAGAGCAATAAAGCATCCCCATCGCAGTAGCTGGCCGGGCATCCGTCCCTTGTCATATGAAAGAAGAATTCAACCCTGACCCACTTTGACCCTTCCATCGGTACGTGGCAACTGAATGTCAGCAATATAGTACAATCTCAAACGACCAGGGTAAACAGGAAAGCAAGGCAAAGCCGACTCCATGGGAGACACCAGCATCCAGGGACTGAGAAAGTAGCCCTTACAGACATCCAGGCGCAACAGCAGGGTTCCGAGCCATCCTCCCAAATCGCGACACATCCAGGGCAACGCAGGTCGGGTGGGCAAAGGAACTGTTCTGTGGAAGCAGTCAGCCCGCAATGCAGTTTCAGGCACCAATGCCGCACTCACGCGATCGGTCAAATTGAACCCGTCCCTAACACCAGCCGGGGCCCCCCACGGAACCAACTGTAGGTGCATAGCAGTGCCACCCGGTGCCGGTGCAGAGCCGCAAGCGGCACCACTCATCCTAGGATCGTCGGGGCTCTCATCCATCGGTGGGGCAACAATGGCGTCCCGTCTCCGTCCAAGTTCTCTGGCCCCTCCCACCCAAGCGGTATGGAAGGAGCCCAGAGCAACAAAGAGGTCCCGGACCATGGGCTCCATCTTACGCGTCCGGTCCAATCTCTGTCGCACTCTGTGTAGCTCCTTACCGAACTCAGCACCAGAAGCCCGATCAGTTCCACCTAGCGGAAGAGCTATGATTAGATCCACCAAACAGGGGCCGACAACACACTCAGCAATTAGGGGCAAGCCGCCATTTCCACCATGGCTATGTACCGGTCACTCAGTCTTTGGACACCTTATGTGGGGCGCAGGCAATAATTGGGCTGTGTGGCACGGGGTCATAGTATCAAGGATAGACCCTCCAAACGCGTGCAAGATCACTGACCTCCATGTCGCTGAGGTCCGAAAAACATACTGCACAGGTCTGCCGCAAGCCCGAAAGTAGTTGCGGTGCTGTGCCCAATCCGAAATGGCGGCCCCCCCTTCCAGTCGACCCACACAAGCAGCCTCCAGAACAAAGAAACAGTCTTACGGGCTGGCAGAGTGGAATCTCCAATATGTGCATCTGAGTCTGGGACAGCGCTCGTTCACCACCTCCGTCAGCGCAGGTCCAGTGCCTTCTCCCGCAGTGCCGATTAGCGGACGTCCTCAATTAGCAGCGGCGGCCGGCGTCGACCTCCGGCCCCTCAGCTAGCAGCCCGACTCCGCCACGGCCCAGGCAGGAAGGATTAGAAAACGTGTTGCCGGTCACGTCCAGACGCCAAAGTTGCCGCCCGCTATTCCCCAGTTCTTCCGACGCCGCATCAAGTCGGCTCCGAGCCTGTGCGAGCAGGGGAAGGCAGGATTTTATCAGGATTCATGCCATGGCAAGCAGAGCTCGCTGACTAAGCGGCCATCTCGCTGCCCGTTCGGCCACGCCCCCCAGGACTCAATTCTTATGCAATCCTTTACAGGGTTGCCTAACACCCAAGACAGGAAAAATACACTACCAGATCCAACCATACCACTTGATCCTAACATCAGGGAAAGTAGCCCTTTGCCGATTTGCAGCACTCAAAAAGACCTGGGGCCCCTCTCCCTCACAGCTACGCCACGCGTAGGCGATGGGTACGCTGCACGCACACCTCCCAAAGGAGACTCTACCCCTGACAAGGGCAGTCCAATAATTAAGTGCAAACGAGGGAAAGGGAAGAAAACAAAATCAACAGTTAGGAAAATCTCGCGGCCCTTCTGCAAACATAAGCCCTCTGTAAAGGACGTTTGGTCTAATTTTAGACTGGCCAAACTGATAAATAAAATACCAAACCATCTGGCATCGCCACCCCCTAGTTCAGTGGTATCTTCACAACTAATAAAGACGCAGGCAGAAAATGTGATAGCCAGTATAGACAATGCAAGTCAGACGGATGAAAAACACTCAAGCGATAATATATTTCTATCACAATTGGAGCATCTTTTAAGGTCCCTTCTGCTTCCCATTTGTGAAAGAGTCATCAGGTTGGGTGAAACTATAGAAAAACTAAAGGCTACACAAAAAGAAAACACTGAAACTATGTTAAAAACCCTTAGATCCCAGCCGCTAAAAGCAAATTCAGCATTGGCTATAACCACACCAAAGGTGACCAATACTAAAAGCCCTTGAGTAAAGAAACCACCATACAGCAGTAAAACTAAGCAGACATCGACCCCTTCCTCTGCAGTAATAGTCCAAAATGAGTTAACCAAAAATCTAAGTATCTGTGTAAATGCCCCATCGTCAGAGGGCATAGATTCCAATGCCGCACCAGAGGCTGCTAAAACTGACAACGACGAGAGTGAGTGGGCTGCTGAAGGCTCAAGCACCTACGAATATAATAACCAGCCTGGGCAGCTCTCACAACACGGCTAATAATGTCCGGCCTGACCAACCCACTAACCTGAAATCAGTCAAAAAGCCCATCCATATTAATCTTCCCCCTGAATCTTACCCCTTCACCATAGTAATGATAGGCGTCCCGAAACTTGGTGAAGAGAAAATGGAAACTTACGGGGAACTAAAAAACAAAGTAAGTCACTGGCTTACTAGCCACAGACCGATCCCCTCACACCTTAATGGCCAAATATCCCACGTCAGAAGGGTAGATTGGGTGGGACATCGATTTAAGTCTACAGAGGGAGAGTGCATCATCATAAACTTTAATGACAATCGTGTGGCAAGTTACATCAGCAATTGGAGGGATGGTCCCACAAACAGTTTGATTCGCACCGTGGGCCTCAGTTGGAACAGGAGACATTGAATGCCCATGTTAATAAGCATCCATTCTGGGACAATTCAGGGGATTACAGGCACTAAATCCCTAATGACTCACAGTATTTAACTCGGGCCATACATAGGGACTATAGAATTACAAATCCCTTTGTTACACAACCAGAGAGGAGGGAAAACCCATACCAAACATACCAACATGAGTATCCTTACTCTAATTATGTAAACAACCAGTATAGGGTTCCCATCTCCAATAGGTTTAATGCCTTCCTTGGACAGGCTGGCTTGGAGGGGGTAGACTGACTACATGAACTATCAACTGCCCACAAAACTACTGACCATACTAATCTTGATAGAGGCCCAACAGATGAGGTTAATACCAATGCACCGCATGATACAATAGCTGTAGAAAACCCTAAACTAAGTTTCTTTACAACACAAGAAATGAGATCTCCATTGGAGGCCCTGCCACCTCAAGCCTGGCTAAGCTCAGGCAGTGTTTCACTAAACGATCACAGCCTTGTCACCCTCCATATAGATCAAACTTGTAACACCACGGGAAAACAGGTTATCACTTATATAGAGGCCCTCGGCTCAAATCCAGCTGACAGGGAGTACACAAACATAGCTACTAAAACATCATGTTCTTCAACACCTTGTAGCTCAAGCTTAGTCTCCTGGAACATTGCAGGGTTGGCAGATAAAGTCTGCGATCCCACCTGGCTGACTTTTATCAAACAACATGCTGTGATATGCCTCCAAGAAACCTGGCTGGTAGAAAAAAAGGTCTTCAACGAGGGGTATCAAAGTTTCTTTACACCAGCTGACCCATCGCATAGCGGAAGAGCAAAGGGGGGCTTGGCAATTTATGTCAACCTGGCACTCCCATGTCAAATAATCAAGCACCTTCCTGGTAACAGTAACATCCAAGTCTTAGTGTTGAAGAAGGGTAAAAACTCTTTAACCCTGATTAACTTTTACAACGCAGTAAACCAGAATGGAGAATGAAGTCTAGTGTCCCTGTATGACTTTCTGAGAGATAATGTGGGTATTTTGCCGCGTCAAATACTCAATGCAGGTGATTTCAATACACACCCCTGTGGGAATCCAGGAGTGACTACTATGGGTCAAATGGGGTGCAACAGCCTGAGAGGCTTTCATTTCGATCATTCTCGGCGAGGTATCCAACTGAACAACCTGATGAACGAAAATAATTTAACTGCTGCTATGTCCACGGTGGCTGATCACACCCTTCACCCCAACCCCATGTATAAAGGACACACAGTTGGCTCATATATAGATCATATATTATTATCTGGTGAACTTGCCAATTTCGTGTTGGATTTTTCTATCCAAGTAAATATACATAGCGACCATAATCCTCTTTGTATTAAATTGGGTGGAGGAATCTTTGATCTGCGCAAGCCACCTGAAGCCCGTGGGACCTTGAAGAGTACTGACGGAAAACGTCGTCTAAAATGGACAATGGTGAACTCCAATGATTTGTACACTTCAATTAATAACCTGTGTAGTTCTGAACCTTTGCTTTGTGTGTCGCCAGCATCGTCACCACAACTAACCTTGTCTACATTTGAGGGTGTTGTATTAACAGTAGGAACACTGTTAACCGTGCCATCCACAGGGCATGCAGGTAGTGGCCCAAAATGGTTTGACCACTCTTGTTCTAAGGCCAGTTGAGATCTCAAGATGGCCTTAAAGACAAAACCTAGAGACCCGGTCCGTATTAAGGCTCTGCGCACTAACTATAACAAATCCCTTGCTAAGCGAAAGAAAGAGGTGAAGGCAAGTGTTTGGGAGACCCTCTTAGACCCCAAAATCTTGGGAAACAGCGCTAAATTCTGGGAAATTATAAATAAGCCTCTGTTTGATCAACCCAGTAATTCTGCCCTTGGTACAAACATCCCAGAAGAGGAGTGGGTTTCCCATTTTAGTTCCATTTTTAAAAGTATTGTGCCACAAGCAGAATACAGATTTGATGCCCCCGAGGAGAACTATTTGCTCTTCTCAATTAACGAGGTCGAAAAAGGAATCCTTCGACTGACAAGTAGCAAGGCACCTGGGCCAGATGGCCTTCCCCCGGACCTCTTTAAATCATGTACATCCTTATCGGCGCCTGTCCTCACCGCCGTTCTTAATGCAGCGGTGGTCTACGGCTGCCCAAGGTCATGGGGGGTCTCTACTATAGTACCCGTGTTCAAGAAAGGAGACCGTAATAGCCCCCTCTGCTACAGACCCATATCCTTAATTAACTCAGTGGTCAAAGTAGTGGGGGAGTAGTTTTAAATAGACTAGTAACATGGGCAGACGAAAACAAAATAATGTCCCCAATCCAATACGGCTTTAGGCCTGGTCACTCTACAGTTAACCAATGTCTTGTATATGGTCCTAGGGAAATACACCATGGCCCGGCAAGGCACAATTCACATGGCATTCATGGACCTATCGTCGGCATTCAATTGCGTAAATCGTGGTAGGCTCTGGGATGCCATGGCCCAAATGGGTGTGGAGCAGAATCTGATCAACCTGCTTGCAGATATGCATTCTGACATGAGAGCCAATGTCCGGTACACACAAGATCTAAAAGTAACGAGGGAATTTGGAGTCCACCGTGGTGTCCGGCAGGGATGTATTCTAGCCCCGTTCCTTTTCAACCTATACATAAATGATCTGGAGGAGTACCTCCTAAAAATGGGAGCAGATTATCCCTACGTCGGACGGAAAGTTCTGCCGGTTCTAATCTATGCGGACGACGCAGTCCTGCTGACCAGGACTGCGTTCGGTTTCCAAACGCTGTTAAATTCCTTTTTTGCTTTTATGAAGTCCCGAGACTTGAGCATTAACAACCCCAAATCCTTCGTAATAAAGGTAGGCCTAGGAAGCAAAAAGCCCAACTCTCTTAATGTTAACGGGGAAAAAATCCCAGTAACTAAGACCTTCTCCTACCTCGGTGTCCTCTTCGACCATCAACTGAATTGGGGACCCGCGGTACAGAAGAAAAAGGGGGAGGTAACCCGGGCAAATGCAGCAATACTTGATTTTTCAAGAAAAATGGGCAACAGCCCGGTGGCCGCGTTGCTTCAACTCTACCAGGCCAAGAGCGTTGCCATTGGCTGTAACGGAAGCGAGCTCTGGGGGTATACTTCATTGGGCGATTTGGAGGTAACAGAAAATAATTTTCTAAAGCAGGTATTGAGGGTCCCAAGGGGAACAGCAAACTTCACCGTGCACGAAGAGATGGGTATGTCATATTTATGTGACAAGATAGCCCTAAATCCCTTATTTTGCTGGCTAAACTGCTGGCTAAATAGTGATCTATCCCTCACACAGCAAATTTTGAAGGAAGCCCTAACATGGGATAACAGGCTTGAAGTTCCCTGGATTAAGTATTTAAAAGATTGCTTCACTGAACTAGGGCGCCCTGATCTCTTTTTAACGCCAGAATCCATACGTAAATCGGATGTTATTTATGTGAAGAAAACCTTTATCACATTCAGGTATCTGGCCCGGGAGGAGGGCGAACTAAAGAAAGGCAGCGTACGGAAACTTGTGCTATTAAAAACTTCACCACATATGGAACCATATCTGTCCTGGCCCATGCAAGGTTATGATCGCTTCCTGTTGACGAGGTTTCGCCTGGACCTATTTCATTTATTACTGGCCGTACCTAAGGGGTCTTATTGTGGTCAAGTGTTGCCGGCTTGCGGCTGCGACGAAAAGTCTCCGCAAGACTTGGCACACTTTTTATTTATCTGCCCTTACTATGCTATACCCCGGAGGCTCTATCTAAAACCATGTCTTAAAAAACTGAACTTCGCACAAATTAAACCTTCACTTTTTTACCTTCAGCTGCTAAGTTATGATTGCACTTTATATGTAAGCAGTTTTTTAAAATTAGCACTAAAATTTAGGAACAACATGGAGGGGTAATAGTGCTATAGATATTGTTTTTTAACGTCGACAATTTTTATACTTTTTACTGAACATTCTGCTTGTGACTTCCCTGTTCTATACTGTCTTTTTAACTTTTTTATATGTTACTGTTTGTTTAACAAACTATGCTTTTATGGTTGTTTACATGAATAACCGAATAAAGTTGTTTGACTTGACTAGTCCAGGTAAAATCTAAAGTCCTGAAGTCAGGGTTCCTACTTTATACCGAAGGAAGGGGTTGGACAAACTCTGGGTACCCACCTATGGGAGGATCAGGACAGAGGGATGGTTACACCCATGTCGTTTGTCCAGTTTCGCACCAGAGCAGGAGCAAATGGCTCTTGCAACCGGTTTGAACTGGACTATGAACAGGGACACCTGTCAGGCACTCTCTGAGTGCAACCACCCAGCCCCAGTACACTAGATTCTGTCTGGGAGGCGGTCATACCTTACTGTGAAAGGAAACCTAGTGTCCAGCCTCCCCTGCTTGAGCTCCGCTCAGCAGCAGGAGGGCATACACATGTCTGTGGCTGGCAGCATCCATTTTGTGATGCCCAGGTCGAGAAAGCTGGCACCGAGTAGCCCGGTGACCCACAGTAGTAGATCTACAAGGGAGGAATCATACCTCCCAAACCAGTAATTGGTGTGAAGATATGATTCCAAGGTGCTTGACACCAAACACGACATGTTCTAAGCAGCCGTTTTAAAGTTAGCATTTACTGCAAGGTTATTATGCACTTAAATATATATGGTTGGCTGCATCACAAACAACCCTGGAAAATAGGTTCCGAAGGCTGTAGAGGGGCTCTGCTCATGAAGGAGTACCCTCTCACATAAAACACAGCACCCGGCCTTGAGGATTGATAAGGCCTGCCATAAGGGGGACTGATGGGTTTATATGTGCAGTGATTTAGAATAGATATAGTGAACCTATATCTAAGTAAGGTGTTCATGCACCATCTTACACAGGCTGCAGAAGCAGACCTGTGGTGTCAGTTGGAATGGTCTCTCAGGTGTGGCATAATACACACTGCAGCCCCTGAGAGGCCTCTGGGGTACCTATGCCCTGGGTACATAGTGTACCATATACTAGGGACTGATAAGGGTACCCCACTATCCAATCTGGAGTGTACCTAAACTACATGCAATCAATTTAGAGGAGAAAGGAGCTTGACTTGGGTCTTGGATTGCAGGATCCCAGTCAGTCTACGTCGAAAACAGTGATACATGAGCAAAATGTGGAGTAACTTTAAGAAGCAGATTCTACTCTCCTACATAACTCTCCCCCCAAATGTAAGGACATTAAACTAACCGTTACCAGTTGAGTCTTCATGTTCTAAGTGGAAATATCTAGAGAGTCCATCTGCATTGGCATGGTTACTCCCAGGACTATGTTCCACTGTATAGTCCATACCCTGTAGGGAAATGGACCACTTTAAATGTTAGGGGTTTTCACCCTTCATCTGTTTTAGCCATAAGCGGGGCTTATAGTCTGTTTTAACAATGAAGTGAGTGCCAAACAAGTAGGGCCTCAGCTTCTTCAGAGCCCAAACCACAGCAAAGGCGTCCCTCTCAATAGCTGACTAATGTTTCTCTCTGGGGGTTAACTTTCTGCTAATAAAAGCTACTGGCTGATCCTGGCCTTCTTCATTCAGTTGTGATAACACAGCCCCTAACCCAAACTCAGATGCATCAGTTTGAACAATGAATTGTTTGGAATAGTCAGGACTTTACAGAATGGGAGCAGTGCACATGATCTGCTTCAGGTCATCAAATGACTTTTGACAGCTAACTGTCCCCTGAACTTTCTGAGGCATTCTTTTGGAAGTTAGATCATTCAAAGTGGTCACTATGGATCCACATCCTTTGACAAACCTCCTATAGCACCCAGTCAGGCCCAAGAAAGCTCTGACCTGAGTCTGGGTGGTTGGAGCAACCCAGTGCATGATGGTCTGGATTTTGTTCTGCAATGGTTGAACCTAACCTCCACCTACAAGGTGGCCTAGGTATGCAACCTGACTCTGCCCTGTATGGCACTTGGTGGCCTTGATAGTGAGGCCTGCTTTCCGCAAGGCCTCCAAAACATTTCTCAGGTGGACCAGGCGATCCTCCCAGGTGGAGCTAAAGACAGCAATATCATCTGAATAAGTTGCATTATAGGTTTCCAGACCTGTAAGGACCCTATTCACCAACCGTTGAAAAGTGGCAGGTGCATTCTTCAAGCCAAAGGGCAATACCACAAATTGGTAGTGCCCACTAGGGGTTGAGAATGATGTTTTTGACTTTGCATCCTCAGCTAGTCTGGTTTACCAGTGGCCAGTTGTCAGGTCAAATGTGCTCAGAAACTTGGCTGAGGCCAAAGTATCTATATCCTATCTGCCCTGGGTATTGGATGGGCATCCTTCCTAGTGCCTGCATTGAGTCCCCTGTAGTCAACACAGAACCTCATCTCTTTCTTGCCATTCTGGGTGTGAGGTTTTGGTATCAAGACTACTGGGCTAGCCCAAAATAATAATAATAATAATAATAATAATATTAATAATAATAAGGAAGTTTACATAGCGCCTGGTTACGCCTTCCCGGCGTGTCCCCGCGATGTGGTATAAGAGGCCAGTCCAATAGAAAAGGAAAAAGCCACAGGCCCAAGGCTAATCTCAGAGAACTAGTTAGCGAACAGGTGAGTTTTAAGAAGACTCCTAAACCTGGTCTCCGATTGTTCCATCCTCAGACATAACAGGAGTTTATTCAAGTTTTGCGCAGCTAAGAGGCGAAATGAGCGGCCGCCCATTCTTGCTTTCTGAATCCTAGGGATTTCAAGCTGCCCTGACCTCAACATTCTGCCCAGTACATACCTAGTGATCAGGTTTCCCAGGTACATTGGAACCTTATGCAAGAGGATGCGATGACAAATGAGAAGGGATTTAAACAGAACCCTTTTCTTGACTGGAAGCCAATGAAGAGCTTCAAGGGCTGATTTAGACGCTGACCTTCTGGGTAGTCTCAAAATCAGTCATGCTGCCGCATTCTGTAGGACTTGTAGCCGTCTGAGATTCTTTACTGGAAAAGTGTGGCTCAATGATTAGAGCGGCAGACCCTGATGCAGCGGTCTAGCCCGGGACCAGGGTTCAATTCCCCACCTCGGCGGGTCTTGAGCTCAAAATTCCACGGACCTGACAATTCTCGCCTCAGTGCCTATTCCAATCATGGAGTCCCACTCTGCAACTCTGGGCAATAGCTTGCTTAATCTCCACAATGGCCCCCACAACGCTAAGGATGCCTGGTCTCCACCTTGGGGGTGCCCAGGAGTGGACGCCTCACAGGGAAATCCAGGATGGGTTCCACAGCGGTATTCGTACAAGCGCCTTGAGACCCTTGCGGGTGAGTAGTGCGCTATACAAGTATCAATCTACCCAGATATAGAACATTCCCGTAATCCAGGCGGGAAGTAATAGGAGCGTGGGTCATGGTCTGCCTGGCCTCTAGCGGGAGCAAATCAAGTGTTTTGTTAAGGGTTTTTAAAACACCAAAACATTTCCCTACTAGCCGGCGGATGTGGCCTTCATAAGAGAGGGCCGAATCCACCCAGACTCCTAGATTCTTAGCCTCTAGACAGGGTATACGGGTGGGGCCTAAACATTGTGGCCACCAATCTGCGGTCCAGCAAGATTTGTCTCTACCAACCACTATCACCTCGGTTTTGCCTCCATTCAACTTTACAAAAGGGGGTGGCAATGGACAGAGCATCTGAACCAATCAAACACTCACACCCAGTCAAAAGATCTGGGTTTAATCCATCACCGTTGTTTAGCCCACTCTGCCACCCCAGTTCAGACATGGCTATATGCAAATCAGTCTGACCCTGTGCCTCATGGGAACAGTCCAGCCCGAACTGCCAAGCCATGCCTTCCCTGGACCGGAAACAAGCTTCCGAGGACCGGTTTCTGGCATTCCAGCCGTCTTCAGCCCGGCTTGCTTGAATCCAGTGGCAAAGTGAGCAAGAGACTCACGTCTGAGCATACCCTGCCACACTTATGGCGGCCAAAAGCGGTACAAAAGGGGGTGGCAATGGACGGAGCATCTGAACCAATCAAACATTCACACCCAGTCAAAAGATCTGGGTTTAATCCATCACCGTTGTTTAGCCCACTCTGCCACCCCAGTTCAGACATGGCTATATGCAAATCAGTCTGAACCTGTGCCTCATGGGAACAGTCCAGCCCGAACTGCCAAGCCATGCCTTCCCTGGACCAGAAACAAGCTTCCGAGGACCGGTTTCTGGCATTCCAGCCGTCTTCAGCCCGGCTTGCTTGAATCCAGTGGCAAAGTGAGCAAGAGACTCACGTCTGAGCATACCCTGCCACACTTATGGCGGCCAAAAGCAGTACAAAAGGGGGTGGCAATGGACAGAGCATCTGAACCAATTAAACACTCACACCCAGTCAAAAGATCTGGGTTTAATCCATCACCGTTCTTTAGCCCACTCTGCCACCCCAGTTCAGACATGCTTCCGAGGACCGGTTTCTGGAATGTCAGAAACCGGTTCTCGGAAGCTTGTTTCCGGTCCAGGGAAGGCATGACTTGGCAGTTCAGGCTGGACTGTTCCCATGAGGCACAGGTTCAGACTGATTTGCATATAGCCATGTCTGAACCGGGGTGGCAGAGTGGGCTAAAGAACGGTGATGGATTAAACCCAGATCTTTTGACTGGGTGTGAGTGTTTGATTGGTTCAGATGATCCGTCCATTACCACCCCCTTTTGTACCGCTTTTGGCCACCATATGTGTGGCAGGGTATGCTTAGACGTGAGTCCCTTGCTCACTTTGCCACTGGATTCAAGCAAGCCGGGCTGAAGACTGCTGGAATGCCAGAAACCGGTCCTCGGAAGCTTGTTTCCGGTCCAGGGAAGGCATGGCTTGGCATTTCGGTCTGGCTCTGGAACCACTGGCTATTTGGATACAGGGGCCCCATTATTAGGGGTCTCAATTGGTCGGTAGATTGGGTAGATAAGATCTTCCTGTACGCCGATGACATTTTGCTTTATCTAACCAGGCCCCGCTTCTCAATTCACAGGGTACTACATATTTTTACTCTCTTTCAAAGGTACTCCAGTTACACTATTAACTATATTGCGCAAGATTCCTCAGTTTTTTTAAGATAGGAACCTTGTGCCCCCCCCCCCCCCCTTGAGCCGCCTTCGGGCAGATTTGCAGCACTGGAAAACATTGCTGCTCACGCTACTAGGTAGAGCTTCCCTCTATAAAATGATGGCGCTGCAGCGCTTTCTATATGTTCTACAGAATACTCTACACTTGGTTCTCCCTCGCTACTTTCAATCTGTTGATGCCGAGGTGCGCGCCCTGCTCTGGGACGGTGGGGTCCCCTGTATTGCTCTTACCAAGCTTACAAAAAGCTGGTATGACGGTGGCATTGCCTTGCCCGCCATTGAATCCTACTACTGGGCTTCTCAGTTAGTCATCCAGAGCCACTGGACGCATCGCCCTATTGAGAGACCCTGCCTATAGGATGGACAGACTTAATATGCTCTTGTGTAACTATCTCAGAGCATTTTATGGTGGTGTGAAAAACTCGCCTAGATTCACTCCAACCTCCACCACGGTGGTTCTGTGGAAAAAAGCGACAGCAGCTCTTGGATGGAAGGATAGAGTCATGCAGGTTACCCTGCTGCTCGACTCTTGCCGATTGGGGATGTTGTCCAAGCAACCAGGGTTTGGTAAGTGGGAATTGATTGGCCTCTTAAAGGTCAGCGACAAGTGGAAAGCGAGTGGAGTGACTCCATTTGCTGACTTGCAGCGAGACTACCAGCTGCAGGGAGGGAGACCTTTCGTTACCTCCAGGCTTGCAATGCTCTTCACAGGGCGATCCCTAAAGGGATAGACTTACCAGTCTCCGCTCCCCTGGAAGATAGGCTCCTGGATGACTACTTCCAGGAAAATGTTATTTCACTAACCTACCATAAAATCCTGACCAACACACGAGACGCCCAGGACAGACTTCCCTCCAAATGGGAGACCGACATTCAGCTTAAACGACTCCATCGAGTCTATTATACTAGTGTGTCGCTGGTCAAGATGGGGATATTGGACTCCCTGACTTGTCCTAAGGGATGCGGCCACGTTGGTACCCATATATACCAGTGATGGGAATGTCCAGTCCTTCAACGGTACTGGGAGAGGGTTATATCGGATTTGTCCATGATAAGTAAGGTACCTATTGCTTTTTCCCCTCAGCTGTCTTTTAAACATCTGGGAAGCCACTGACCTGACCCGCCTAGAGAGATTATGGGGTTCGTTGGATTGCATGGTGGCGAAACGCAATATAGTGCGAACATGGAAAGGAGGAGTTTCACTGCGCCGCACCGATTGGGAGTTTGATATGGACTGGTGTATGCAGGAAGAGAGAGAGTGATTTACGAAAGTAGGGGCTGCCCGCACAAATGGACAAGAATCTGGGGCGAATGGAAAGAAAGCAGAGGTTTGCTCTGTACCCCTATCACTGATTCCCTCAGCACTGATAGACAACGAAGATATTTGATGCGTAAATATAAAGGAAACTCTGTAACATGTGATTGCATCATTGGCCCTATGTTTCCGTTTTGATTGTAACTGTATAATTATCATGACCACCTTTGAAGGCTGATTACTGCACCATACTGCATATGTTTTTTTAGTGTTTGTATGATTTATCTTTAATAAAAAGATTTCAACAAAAAAAAGAAAAGCCAAAAACAATCAAAAGATTTTAAAATAATGATGCTAATATGCTCTGCAGCTTGGTATTAAATAAACAGTTTCAGTAATGTGTACAAAAAAGTGAATATATGAAATGACACGTAAATATTGTGCTTTAAAGTGTATGATTATGAACGTTTTCCTGAATAATGTTTAATACATATACTACAATAGTGCATTGCAAATGATCCTTTATTAATATGAACTGGTCATATTGATTAACGTGTCAGTGATTCAGCTAAATTTTCATGTAGGCCACAAATTTAGCATTTTGTGTTTTCATCTGCACAAGAGCAAACGTCATACGATGCAGACATTCTGAACGCTGTGAGAACTTTTCTTGAAATTGCTTTTTAACAAAAGATGCGTTTTCCTATCGGACGGTACATGCAGATACTCTGTAGCCATTGGTATCAAACCCAGAAAGAGTACTCGGACTTCTGACAAAATGTAAGCAAAAATAAATTTTCTTTTGTTTCTGTGAAAAGAATGGAAGTTATTACACAGAAAATGTAATAAATCACATCATATTTAAAAAGGAATACTTAATCTACCGGATTTCTAGATGATGTATTGATCACACCATGAACAGTCCACCGCTATTGGCCAATGAACGCTCAAAGATTCGGCTAAAGGAAACATCTGTGGGTGTACACCGTGAACATTTTGAGGTATAATTTGCCCTGTGGAGGAGGAGTGAGGGGGCTGGCTGAATTTCCAATTTCCCTGCCTGGCATTCTGAAAAACTGTCTCTTGATTTCCTTTGTGCCAAACTCTGAACGGAACTTTCTTGGACAGTGTATCTGAAATCTGTACTTTGTAAACTGGCAAAGTTAATAAGAAAATAACCTTTCGGCTGAAAGGTTACTGACTCCTTCTGTGGCACGTTGTGGTGCAGCTCTTGGCGGACTGAACCACCCAACTTGCTTTGATTTGTATAATTTGTGATCTGTCATTCGAATTGTATTTTCTTGCATTTCTCCATAGGCGAGCCACTGATGTATTTGATCTACTGTAATGTGTTATGAGGGCATATGTGTTTATTAATTGAAGTATTAAATATAACCGCAAATGCAAATTTTCTTGTTTCTGTCCATTCTAAAAGAGGCTTAGATTATTGTTTTCATGAATTATCTTTATTGATTATGACTCATTCTTTTGGTCATCTTTCTTGGCTCGTTTATATCTTTCCTCATTTACTCAAAGTGTGTCTGAAGTAGACATTGTGAATGGTAATTTCTTTATTCCAGGTCCTCATAATAAGATTACGTCACATTCTTTAAGGTCCTAGTCCCTGTTAGCTCAAGAAAACGATTAATCGGTGGACCTTGTGTAAGCGGTAGATGGACCAGAGAGTATCGTATTGGTTATGGGCCTACATTGAATTATCAGTGGTAAGGCCATTCGAAGAGAATTATATGCTTCATGCTGGATCACTATGTCACTACGGAGAAGATTCCCAGACCCAGGTCCACCCTCCCCCCCGCCCCCCCCCCCACACACACACACCCCACTGCAGAAAAGTGCACTCCCAGATGTTTAATGCCAGAGGACACACGGCCCAATCCCGACAGAGGGTCAAGCCCAGAACTGTTGTTAGGCACAGGTACCTAGGACCCAGCCCTCTTGCACCACCACCATGAAAGAAAAAGAGGGGGCAGAAGAAAGACAACCCTGGCAGCTGGATTACCGTCTGGGTATTGAAATGGACTCTATCGCACTCTGTGCGAACAGAAGACAGGACTGGGCCGCAGCACTCACTCGATGTAAGTATGGGCAAGGGCCCTCAGCCAGCAGCCTGACGTCTCCTCGAGGCTGCGTTCAAATACTGCAGTCCAGGCCTGCTTGCCTCACCACCACCCCAAAGGGAGGAAGGCAGCAGAAGCAGGGGACAAAGGCCACTGCAGTCGAGCCGCACTAAAGTTCTCCTGGGCTGAGCATACTCATGGCCTACGTGTTCCTCTTGGAGGGGTCACCCTCTTCAGTCCCATAGCACCAAGCCCTCAGATGGGGTCCCACCGACCACACTGCTCCACTTTATAGCCACAGGCGGAACTCGCTCCGCCGCACCACAGCCACAATCAAGCCTGAGAGTCAAGCAACAGCTGGAGGCTCTCTGGCAGAAGACGGTAGGCAAAGAATCTTCCTCTTGCAACCCCAGGATTCCAGCGAATGGCAGAGGAGTCATAGAGCATTATTGAAACACGTCTACCATCTTGGCCTCACCCCTATTGCACGTTTTTAAGCACATATATTTTTCCCTGCGGTGATTAGTCCTTTACAACACGCAAAAGGGTTACATTGCACTTGTCTAAAACTTTGTGCAATAGTCTGTACACCGGTCTGTTTAGTGCCCACAATTTTTATTGATCATCCATTCTGTAACAGGGACACATTCTATAAAGATCCAAATTAACTATGATACAGCTCATTTGGTAATGGAAGTGTGTGTTTGTTTTCCAGGGCTATCATGGGGCAAGTCTCCTGCTATGGAAGTCACAAACATTGTCCATCAGTCTTCCAGAATAAGGCACTGGCAGGTCAGTAAGATATTGTTAGACCTATCAACCTTAGGGTGGACTTCCCATAAACTCTCACGTGATGCCAGCCCAGTCTTGGACCCTTGGAGGTGAGCCTGAATGTGCTCTGCCAGCCCAACTGTGGTCCCAGCTGAACCGTAGCAGTGCCTTCCAGAAACTCTGCATCAGAGAACCATGCAACACATCCCCTCCTTAAACTCTGCATGGGGACCGCCAAGTGAGACATCCAAGTTGCAGGACTTCGCATCGCCACCCGCAGACTCCCAGGAACTGCCTCTGCACAACATATCTTCAAGGCAGGACTTCGCATCAATGGCCCCTCATCAATTGCATACTCAGAAACGATGCTGGACCTCACATCGCAGCATCACAGCTCCTGAGAAATGCAGCTGCACTGCGCATCCTCGACCTGGGACTCCACAGCGCTCAGCAACCGGGATTTAAGGTACTCTTCTTGAGTGGGCCTAACTGGGTCCCTGTAGCCGACCCCGCTCCATCACGTTCAGCCTTAACTTGTGTTTTTGTCCTTTTTTGTGTGTACAGATTACCTTAGTTGCTGCTTTGTGCTTTTTGATACACGTTTCACTCAAATCTCTAAAGCTGCATATCTCCGGTTCCACTGATTGGATTTTTAAAATGTTGGTCTTAAATGATTTATTAAATTTCACTCTATTTGTCTATATTGGAGTGGGTTTTTTCTTTTGTTGTGTTGCATTTCCCTTTATTACTGTTTGAAGTGCTGCGTGAATACTTTACTCATTGCCTCTAAGCTGAGTCTGACTGCTTTTATGCAAAGCTTACCAGAGAGTTAAGCACAGGTTAATGAGTTGCTTGCTTATGACTTCACCAAGACAAGATTTCTGGTTTTTGTTTGAGTAGTGTTTTATCCCCCTTAATCAGTAACCCAGTTTCTTTCAGGTATGAGCACCAAACTCATTCAGTATATAGTCTAATACAGGGAATGTACCCAGATATGGGGTGGACAGCACTATCAGTGAACAACAGACAACAGCATTTTCAGGTCAGTCCTCTCTTTTACCCAGTTGGGTAATAGGGGCAGCTGATTCTCTCTGAGTCTATCTGCACAGCTGTTGTGTGGCTGCCAACCTCACTCCTTATCTGCTCCTATTGTTCATGTGACAGTGGATTTTGGTAGGAAAGTGAACCATCCTCGCACACATGTGAATAGGTCTTTGTAAGGAATAGGCAGCCAGAGGAGGCAGGCATTCTCATGGCCATTGGGCTAACAATCAAAAAGAATGCTTACTAAGCAGAAAAGAAAGTGGGCTGCTATTTGAACGCCGAGATACCCAGTTGGGCATTCCAGTGATGGCCCCAATCAGAGATGAATGCAGGAAAAGTAGAGTGCAGACCTCAATCTAGTGATATAAATGGATAATGTGGCAAGATTGACTAAGAGTCTGATTTGTATTTTGGGGGATGGGTTACTCTGTCAGAACGGTAACGGATATCCTTTCTGATCAATTATAAATTCCATTGTATTCTATGGGATTTATATTTCAGATGGGATATTCCTCCTTGATGTGTCAGAGAAGCCAGTCTGCCAAAAATAAATCAGGCTCTAAGTTATCTGGTAAGAAAAATCAAATGTTATATATTATTTTCCTATGCCATATTTACTAATGATACTGCTGTTTAGGCAAATGTTGCATCTCATTAGTACCGGTTTAACACCTGACTGCAGTGATCAGCAACATCTGCAATGTGTCTGTCACTCAGCGATAAGTGACACTTCTGTTTAGTGGCTTGTGATCAGTTTCAACTAGAAACAACATATGTTGTTGAAATCCTCAAATTATGCAGCAGAAGGTGGATTGTGTAGCCAAAGCAGTAAAAATCCACAATAATGTGAAAAGGACCCCAAAACCACCCAATTCCAGAATGGAACAATCAGCTTTTATTTCTATCTTGAGCCATGTGTGCTGGATTCTGGTGACTGTGATGTATGAGATGGCCCATCTATTTCCCTTGTGTACCTATTCACTGGGTGGCAGATTTACAGCGCTGCATTTTGTGAATGGGAGAGAATTGAACAGCACAATATTTACTAAGATCTGACACTGTTCAACTCTCTACCTGTGCTGGCAGGCTTCTGGCTGCCTAACAGCAACGTCGGGACCCTTGTTTTATATAGCAAGGGTGCCTGGCTATGGTCAGAATTATTTTTGTGCGGAAGGTATCCTTTCCTGCACAAAACAACCCTCAGAGGCATGTTACTCTTTATATGTATGCTGCAGAATAAAATATACATAGAAAGAGGAAGTAACCAAAAGAAATGAAGATATTTAAACTCATTCTGCCTTTCTCAGATAAGTACACCATTTTGGTGCAAACCCATGCTTACTGGTGTCAGAACCGTTTTCAAAGGGACACAGGGAATGCAAGAGCTACTGGGCCCAACCTTTAGGGTTTAGGCCTTTTACTCCTGATGTCCCTGGCTTTGGCCTACTATGGATTTTGAGCAACTAGGCAAGTACCCTTCTGCACTTGAGCTTTTGACTCTCTGTAGTAACGTGGCTGAGCAGTCCAAGGCTCCCTCGGGAGAGGTGTGGATACAAGGAAGTGAGCACAGGCTCAAGACTCAAAATGCATGCAGCAGCAGATGAGCTTTGCCGTGCATGGCACAGGTGGGCTGCACTCAGCGGGCTCAGAATTCCTCACATGCAATTGGGCCATTGAAGTGACCGGAGGCTATTCTGTACACTGCAAGTGTCCGATCAGTCACACGGTGTAGAGAGGGGCAGTGATGTAACAGTCCTGAAGTTAGTCCTTTGCCTTGGTGATAATGACAGTCCTCCAACAGCGGCGGCCTCACTTCTCCAATGGGTGGTAATAGATCAGGTTGCACATGTTGTTGACTGGGTCGCCATATCTTCCCTGTATGCGGGGTCCATCTCGTGTGGCACAGCGTAGCCCTTAGGAGTGACCACTCCTGGAATACGGGCCCTGGCTTGCCCCGGCTCAAGGGCTGAGGCCCTTCCAGCACAGCGATTGTCATGCACCTTCACCTTTTGTATAAAGGGTCAGCATAGTGATGCCCACGGCTACTTTCACAGCAGCCCTCTTCTGGCATACAGGGGTTACTGACTTCATTCTGCAAACAGGCAATGACCTGATCAGTGCTGCAACCATTTCCTCACACTTTGCAAAGAGAGTCCACCCGACAGGGCGCTCTACTAGATCTTGCTACCTCCAACACTCTCCTTTTCCTCAGAGTGCACACTGATCTTAGCAAGTAGATAGGTACTGGTGCTGCAGGCTCCAGGGAAGGTGGTCTTGGATTCCCTGGGTACTGTCCTCTTGCCGTGCAGGGGGACTAGCAGGCTTTTCCCCCAGTCCTGGCCACAGGCAGAAGTCTTGCAGAGCTTCCTCTCCTCACACAACTCCTCTTTCTGTGTGGCAGATGACAATTTTTGAGTCTCAAGCTACCCTTCTTACAGTCCATTTCAGACACTAAGGGGTCGATTAGGATCGCGGACATAAACGTGTTCCGTCCGCCGAGGAAGGTGGCAAGATACTCCGGACCGGTCCGCGGATAAACCGCAATAGCGATTAGGATAATATATGAATGAAACACCGATCGCGGCGGACGTAGCACACCAAACCCCGACCGCGGCGGTCGGAGTACACCTGAGACCGCCGCAAGCGGACGGAACCGAAAAAACACCGACCGCCGCATACGCACATGACCGCGAGAACATCCCCATCTCCCGCTATACCTGCGTAGTGTCCGTGTCCGCAATTAGGATAACTCCGCAAGTACCCCAGTAGCCACCGCGATCCACGTCCGCTGCGGTACCAATGCAACGAGAAACCGTGCTTCACAGCGGAAGGCCAACACGAACAACATACCTACCGTCAAACCAATGCCAAACAGTGCGACGGAAGTTAATACCAAACACAGGAAAATGAACGACCACCCACCTGAAACATCAAAACCAATCACAAGACACAATGACCCACCCCCAAGTACCACATAATGCACACCAGTCAACACACCCACCTAGCACCTGACTGCCAATAACCATTCAGACAGGACCAAGACACAGACTATAAAATAACTCCCACCCACTCCCGAAATCCTCTGCATCACAGCATAGCTGCTAGCAAGAGACACAAGAGAACATACAGCACACACCGATAGAATACACATAACCACCACCCAAACACACCCACAACACAAAGACCCACCACACCATTCCTACACACCACACACCTGCACCTCCCAACTCATTCAAACCCACACCCCGAGCACCACACACCATGGCACCAAAAAAGAACCCCAAATTCACAGACACCGAGTTAAAGGTAATGGTGGATGAAATCATCCGTGTAGAACCCCACTTATTTGGGGCCCTAGTGCAGCAGACCAGCGTATCCAGGAAAAACCACATGTGGTAGGGTGGGTTGTGTGAGAGGTCACTAGTCCAACTCCCAACAGGCCCACATGTCCATAGGGATGGCGGTGGTGGTGGGTGGGGTGTGTGAGAGGACGGCACTACAACTCCCAACAGGCCCACATGTCCATAGGGATGGCGGTGGTGGTAGGGTGGGGTGTGTGAGAGGTCACTAGTCCAACTCCCAACAGGCCCCCATGTCCATAGGGATGGCGGTGGTGGTGGGTGGGGTGTGTGAGAGGACGGCACTACAACTCCCAACAGGCCCCCATGTCCATAGGGATGGCGGTGGTGGTAGGGTGGGGTGTGTGAGAGGTCACTAGTCCAACTCCCAACAGGCCCCCATGTCCATAGGGATGGCGGTGGTGGTGGGTGTGGTGTGTGAGAGGTCACTAGTCCAACTCCCAACAGGCCCCCATGTCCATAGGGATGGCGGTGGTGGTAGGGTGGGGTGCGAGAGAGGTCACTAGTCCAACTCCCAACAGGCCCCATGTCCATAGGGATGGCGGTGGTGGTGGGAGGGGTGTGTGAGAGGTCACTAGTCCAACTCCCAACAGGCCTTCATGTCCATAGGGATGGCGGTGGTGGTGGGTGGGGTGTGTGAGAGGACGGCACTACAACTCCCAACAGGCCCCCATGTCCATAGGGATGGCGGTGGTGGTGGGTGGGGTGTGTGAGAGGACGGCACTACAACTCCCAACAGGCCCACATGTCCATAGGGATGGCGGTGGTGGTAGGGTGGGGTGTGTGAGAGGTCACTAGTCCAACTCCCAACAGGCCCCCATGTCCATAGGGATGGCGGTGGTGGTGGGTGGGGTGTGTGAGAGGACGGCACTACAACTCCCAACAGGCCCCCATGTCCATAGGGATGGCGGTGGTGGTAGGGTGGGGTGTGTGAGAGGTCACTAGTCCAACTCCCAACAGGCCCTCATATCCATAGGGATGGCGGTGGTGGTAGGGTGGGGTGGGTGAGAGGTCACTAGTCCAACTCCCAACAGGCCCCCATGTCCATAGGGATGGCGGTGGTGGTGGGAGGGGTGTATGAGAGGTCACTAGTCCAACTCCCAACAGGCCCACATGTCCATAGGGATGGCGGTGGTGGTGGGTGGGGTGTGTGAGAGGACGTCACTACAACTGCCAACAGGCCCCATGTCCATAGGGATGGCGGTGGTGGTGGGTGGGGTGTGTGAGAGGACGGCACTACAACTCCCAACAGGCCCACATGTCCATAGGGATGGCGGTGGTGGTAGGGTGGGATGTGTGAGAGGTCACTAGTCCAACTCCCAACAGGCCCCCATGTCCATTGGGATGGCGGTGGAGGTGGGTGGGGTGTGTGAGAGGACGGCACTACAACTCCCAACAGGCCCCCATGTCCATAGGGATGGCGGTGGTGGTAGGGTGGGGTGTGTGAGAGGTCACTAGTCCAACTCCCAACAGGCCCCCATGTCCATAGGGATGGCGGTGGTGGTGGTTGGGGTGTGTGAGAGGTCACTAGTCCAACTCCCAACAGGCCCCCATGTCCATAGGGATGGCGGTGGTGGTGGGTGGGGTGTGTGGGAGGACGGCACTACAACTCCCAACAGGCCCACATGTCCATAGGGATGGTGGTGGTGGTAGGTTGGGGTGTGTGAGAGGTCACTAGTCCAACTCCCAACAGGCCCCCATGTCCATAGGGATGGCGGTGGTGGTGGGTGGGGTGTGTGAGAGGACGGCACTACAACTCCCAACAGGCCCCCATGTCCATAGGTATGGCGGTGGTGGTGGGTGGGGTGTGTGAGAGGACGGCACTACAACTCCCAACAGGCCCACATGTCCATAGGGATGGCGGTGGTGGTAGGGTGGGGTGTGTGAGAGGTCACTAGTCCAACTCCCAACAGGCCCCTATGTCCATAGGGATGGTGGTGGTGGTGGGTGGGGTGTATGAGAGGACGGCACTACAACTCCCAACAGGCCCACATGTCCATAGGGATGGCGGTGGTGGTAGGGTGGGGTGTGTGAGAGGTCACTAGTCCAACTCCCAACAGGCCCCCATGTCCAAAGGGATGGCGGTGGTGGTGGGTGGGGTGTGTGAGAGGACGGTACTACAACTCCCAACAGGCCCACATGTCCATAGGGATGGCGGTGGTGGTAGGGTGGGGTGTGTGAGAGGTCACTAGTCCAACTCCCATCAGGCCCCCATGTCCATAGGGATGGCGGTGGTGGTGGGTGGGGTGTGTGAGAGGACAGCACTACAACTCCCAACAGGCCCCCATGTCCATAGGGATGGAGGTGGTGGTAGGGTGGGGTGTGTGAGAGGTCACTAGTCCAACTCCCAACAGGCCCCCATGTCCATAGGGATGGCGGTGGTGGTGGGTGGGGTGTGTGGGAGGACGGCACTACAACTCCCAACAGGCCCCCATGTCCATAGGGATGGCGGTGGTGGTAGGGTGGGATGTGTGAGAGGTCACTAGTCCAACTCCCAACAGGCCCCCATGTCCATAGGGATGGCGGTGGTGGTGGGTGGGGTGTGTGAGAGGACGGCACTACAACTCCCAACAGGCCCCCATGTCCATAGGGATGGCGGTGGTGGTAGGGTGGAGTGTGTGAGAGGTCACTAGTCCAACTCCCAACAGGCCCCCATTACCATAGGGATGGCGGTGGTGGTGGGTGGGGTGTGTGAGAGGTCACTAGTCCAACTCCCAACAGGCCCCCATGTCCATAGGGATGGCGGTGGTGGTAGGGTGGGGTGTGTGAGAGGTCACTAGTCCAACTCCCAACAGGCCCCCATGTCCATAGGGATGGTGGTGGTGGTGGGTGGGGTGTGTGAGAGGACGGCACTACAACTCCCAACAGGCCCACATGTCCATAGGGATGGTGGTGGTGGTAGGTTGGGGTGTGTGAGAGGTCAATAGTCCAACTCCCAACAGGCCCCCATGTCCATAGGGATGGCGGTGGTGGTGGGTGGGGTGTGTGAGAGGACGGCACTACAACTCCCAACAGGCCCCCATGTCCATAGGGATGGCGGTGGTGGTGGGTGGGGTGTGTGAGAGGATGGCACTACAACTCCCAACAGGCCCCCTTGTCCATAGGTATGGCGGTGGTGGTGGGTGGGGTGTGTGAGAGGACGGCACTACAACTCCCAACAGGCCCACATGTCCATAGGGATGGCGCTGGTGGTAGGGTGGGGTGTGTGAGAGGTCACTAGTCCAACTCCCAACAGGCCCCCATGTCCATAGGGATGGTGGTGGTGGTGGGTGGGGTGTATGAAAGGACGGCACTACAACTCCCAACAGGCCCACATGTCCATAGGTATGGTGGTGGTGGTAGGGTGGGGTGTGTGAGAGGTCACTAGTCCAACTCCCAACAGGCCTCCATGTCCATAGGGATGGCGGTGGTGGTGGGTGGGGTGTGTGAGAGGACGGCACTACAACTCCCAACAGGCCCCCATGTCCATAGGGATGGCGGTGGTGGTGGGTGGGGTGTGTGAGAGGACAGCACTACAACTCCCAACAGGCCTACATGTCCATAGGGATGGCGGTGGTGGTAGGGTGGGGTGTGTGAGAGGTCACTAGTCCAACTCCCAACAGGCCCCCATGTCCATAGGGATGGCGGTGGTGGTGGGTGGGGTGTGTGAGAGGACGGCACTACAACTCCCAACAGGCCCCCATGTCCATAGGGATGGTGGTGGTGGTAGGGTGGGGTGTGTGAGAGGTCACTAGTCCAACTCCCAACAGGCCCTCATGTCCATAGGGATGGCGGTGGTGGTAGGGTGGGGTGTGTGAGAGGTCACTAGTCCAACTCCCAACAGGCCCCCATGTCCATAGGGATGGCGTTGGTGGTGGGAGGGGTATGTGAGAGGTCACTAGTCCAACTCCCAACAGGCCCCCATGTCCATAGGGATGGCGGTGGTGGTGGGTGGGGTGTGTGAGAGGTCACTAGTCCAACTCCCAACAGGCCCCCATGTCCATAGGGATGGCGGTGGTGGTAGGGTGGGGTGCGAGAGAGGTCACTAGTCCAACTCCCAACAGGCCCCATGTCCATAGGGATGGCGGTGGTGGTGGGAGGGGTGTGTGAGAGGTCACTAGTCCAACTCCCAACAGGCCTTCATGTCCATAGGGATGGCGGTGGTGGTGGGTGGGGTGTGTGAGAGGACGGCACTACAACTCCCAACAGGCCCCCATGTCCATAGGGATGGCGGTGGTGGTGGGTGGGGTGTGTGAGAGGACGGCACTACAACTCCCAACAGGCCCACATGTCCATAGGGATGGCGGTGGTGGTAGGGTGGGGTGTGTGAGAGGTCACTAGTCCAACTCCCAACAGGCCCCCATGTCCATAGGGATGGCGGTGGTGGTGGGTGGGGTGTGTGAGAGGACGGCACTACAACTCCCAACAGGCCCCCATGTCCATAGGGATGGCGGTGGTGGTAGGGTGGGGTGTGTGAGAGGTCACTAGTCCAACTCCCAACAGGCCCTCATATCCATAGGGATGGCGGTGGTGGTAGGGTGGGGTGGGTGAGAGGTCACTAGTCCAACTCCCAACAGGCCCCCATGTCCATAGGGATGGCGGTGGTGGTGGGAGGGGTGTATGAGAGGTCACTAGTCCAACTCCCAACAGGCCCACATGTCCATAGGGATGGCGGTGGTGGTGGGTGGGGTGTGTGAGAGGACGTCACTACAACTGCCAACAGGCCCCATGTCCATAGGGATGGCGGTGGTGGTGGGTGGGGTGTGTGAGAGGACGGCACTACAACTCCCAACAGGCCCACATGTCCATAGGGATGGCGGTGGTGGTAGGGTGGGATGTGTGAGAGGTCACTAGTCCAACTCCCAACAGGCCCCCATGTCCATTGGGATGGCGGTGGAGGTGGGTGGGGTGTGTGAGAGGACGGCACTACAACTCCCAACAGGCCCCCATGTCCATAGGGATGGCGGTGGTGGTAGGGTGGGGTGTGTGAGAGGTCACTAGTCCAACTCCCAACAGGCCCCCATGTCCATAGGGATGGCGGTGGTGGTGGTTGGGGTGTGTGAGAGGTCACTAGTCCAACTCCCAACAGGCCCCCATGTCCATAGGGATGGCGGTGGTGGTGGGTGGGGTGTGTGGGAGGACGGCACTACAACTCCCAACAGGCCCACATGTCCATAGGGATGGTGGTGGTGGTAGGTTGGGGTGTGTGAGAGGTCACTAGTCCAACTCCCAACAGGCCCCCATGTCCATAGGGATGGCGGTGGTGGTGGGTGGGGTGTGTGAGAGGACGGCACTACAACTCCCAACAGGCCCCCATGTCCATAGGTATGGCGGTGGTGGTGGGTGGGGTGTGTGAGAGGACGGCACTACAACTCCCAACAGGCCCACATGTCCATAGGGATGGCGGTGGTGGTAGGGTGGGGTGTGTGAGAGGTCACTAGTCCAACTCCCAACAGGCCCCTATGTCCATAGGGATGGTGGTGGTGGTGGGTGGGGTGTATGAGAGGACGGCACTACAACTCCCAACAGGCCCACATGTCCATAGGGATGGCGGTGGTGGTAGGGTGGGGTGTGTGAGAGGTCACTAGTCCAACTCCCAACAGGCCCCCATGTCCAAAGGGATGGCGGTGGTGGTGGGTGGGGTGTGTGAGAGGACGGTACTACAACTCCCAACAGGCCCACATGTCCATAGGGATGGCGGTGGTGGTAGGGTGGGGTGTGTGAGAGGTCACTAGTCCAACTCCCATCAGGCCCCCATGTCCATAGGGATGGCGGTGGTGGTGGGTGGGGTGTGTGAGAGGACAGCACTACAACTCCCAACAGGCCCCCATGTCCATAGGGATGGAGGTGGTGGTAGGGTGGGGTGTGTGAGAGGTCACTAGTCCAACTCCCAACAGGCCCCCATGTCCATAGGGATGGCGGTGGTGGTGGGTGGGGTGTGTGGGAGGACGGCACTACAACTCCCAACAGGCCCCCATGTCCATAGGGATGGCGGTGGTGGTAGGGTGGGATGTGTGAGAGGTCACTAGTCCAACTCCCAACAGGCCCCCATGTCCATAGGGATGGCGGTGGTGGTGGGTGGGGTGTGTGAGAGGACGGCACTACAACTCCCAACAGGCCCCCATGTCCATAGGGATGGCGGTGGTGGTAGGGTGGAGTGTGTGAGAGGTCACTAGTCCAACTCCCAACAGGCCCCCATGTCCATAGGGATGGCGGTGGTGGTGGGTGGGGTGTGTGAGAGGTCACTAGTCCAACTCCCAACAGGCCCCCATGTCCATAGGGATGGCGGTGGTGGTAGGGTGGGGTGTGTGAGAGGTCACTAGTCCAACTCCCAACAGGCCCCCATGTCCATAGGGATGGTGGTGGTGGTGGGTGGGGTGTGTGAGAGGACGGCACTACAACTCCCAACAGGCCCACATGTCCATAGGGATGGTGGTGGTGGTAGGTTGGGGTGTGTGAGAGGTCAATAGTCCAACTCCCAACAGGCCCCCATGTCCATAGGGATGGCGGTGGTGGTGGGTGGGGTGTGTGAGAGGACGGCACTACAACTCCCAACAGGCCCCCATGTCCATAGGGATGGCGGTGGTGGTGGGTGGGGTGTGTGAGAGGATGGCACTACAACTCCCAACAGGCCCCCTTGTCCATAGGTATGGCGGTGGTGGTGGGTGGGGTGTGTGAGAGGACGGCACTACAACTCCCAACAGGCCCACATGTCCATAGGGATGGCGCTGGTGGTAGGGTGGGGTGTGTGAGAGGTCACTAGTCCAACTCCCAACAGGCCCCCATGTCCATAGGGATGGTGGTGGTGGTGGGTGGGGTGTATGAAAGGACGGCACTACAACTCCCAACAGGCCCACATGTCCATAGGTATGGTGGTGGTGGTAGGGTGGGGTGTGTGAGAGGTCACTAGTCCAACTCCCAACAGGCCTCCATGTCCATAGGGATGGCGGTGGTGGTGGGTGGGGTGTGTGAGAGGACGGCACTACAACTCCCAACAGGCCCCCATGTCCATAGGGATGGCGGTGGTGGTGGGTGGGGTGTGTGAGAGGACAGCACTACAACTCCCAACAGGCCTACATGTCCATAGGGATGGCGGTGGTGGTAGGGTGGGGTGTGTGAGAGGTCACTAGTCCAACTCCCAACAGGCCCCCATGTCCATAGGGATGGCGGTGGTGGTGGGTGGGGTGTGTGAGAGGACGGCACTACAACTCCCAACAGGCCCCCATGTCCATAGGGATGGTGGTGGTGGTAGGGTGGGGTGTGTGAGAGGTCACTAGTCCAACTCCCAACAGGCCCTCATGTCCATAGGGATGGCGGTGGTGGTAGGGTGGGGTGTGTGAGAGGTCACTAGTCCAACTCCCAACAGGCCCCCATGTCCATAGGGATGGCGTTGGTGGTGGGAGGGGTATGTGAGAGGTCACTAGTCCAACTCCCAACAGGCCCCCATGTCCATAGGGATGGCGGTGGTGGTGGGTGGGGTGTGTGAGAGGACGTCACTACAACTCCCAACAGGCCCCTATGTCCATAGGGATGGCGGTGGTGGTGTGTGGGGTGTGTGAGAGGACGGCACTACAACTCCCAACAGGCCCACATGTCCATAGGGATGGCAGTGGTGGTAGGGTGGGGTATGTGAGAGGTCACTAGTCCAACTCCCAACAGGCCCCCATGTCCATAGGGATGGCGGTGGAGGTGTGTGGGGTGTGTGAGAGGACGGCACTACAACTCCCAACAGGCCCCCATGTCCATAGGGATGGCGGTGGTGGTGGGTGGGGTGTGTGAGAGGACGGCACTACAACTCCCAACAGGCCCACATGTCCATAGGGATTGCGGTGGTGGTAGGGTGGGGTGTGTGAGAGGTCACTAGTCCAACTCCCAACCGGCCCCCATGTCCATAGGGATGGCGGTGGTGGTGGGTGTGGTGTGTGAGAGGACGGCACTACAACTCCCAACAGGCCCCCATGTCCATAGGGATTGCGGTGGTGGTAGGGTGGGGTGTGTGAGAGGTCACTAGTCCAACTCCCAACAGGCCCTCATGTCCATAGGGATGGCGGTGGTGGTAGGGTGGGGTGTGTGAGAGGTCACTAGTCCAACTCCCAACAGGCCCCCATGTCCATAGGGATGGCGGTGGTGGTGGGTCGGGTGTGTGAGAGGTCACTAGTCCAACTCCCAACAGGCCCCCATGTCCATAGGGATGGTGGTGGTGGTGGGTGGGGTGTGTGAGAGGACGGCACTACAACTCCCAACAGGCCCACATGTCCATAGGGATGGTGGTGGTGGTAGGTTGGGGTGTGTGAGAGGTCAATAGTCCAACTCCCAACAGGCCCCCATGTCCATAGGGATGGCGGTGGTGGTGGGTGGGGTGTGTGAGAGGACGGCACTACAACTCCCAACAGGCCCCCATGTCCATAGGGATGGCGGTGGTGGTGGGTGGGGTGTTTGAGAGGATGGCACTACAACTCCCAACAGGCCCCCATGTCCATAGGTATGGCGGTGGTGGTGGGTGGGGTGTGTGAGAGGACGGCACTACAACTCCCAACAGGCCCACATGTCCATAGGGATGGCGCTGGTGGTAGGGTGGGGTGTGTGAGAGGTCACTAGTCCAACTCCCAACAGGCCCCCATGTCCATAGGGATGGTGGTGGTGGTGGGTGGGGTGTATGAAAGGACGGCACTACAACTCCCAACAGGCCCACATGTCCATAGGTATGGTGGTGGTGGTAGGGTGGGGTGTGTGAGAGGTCACTAGTCCAACTCCCAACAGGCCCCCATGTCCATAGGAATGGCGGTGGTGGTGGGTGGGGTGGTTGAGAGGACGGCACTACAACTCCCAACAGGCCCACATGTCCATAGGGATGGCGGTGGTGGTGGGTGGGGTGAGTGCGAGTGGCGACTGAATAGTCATCAATATGAAAATAACACGTAATGCCCACAGTACTCATCTTCACAATTTTGTTTTGCAGGTGATCGTAATCTCACAGGTGGAACCACCACCCGGCCTCCAGACTCGCCTTACTCAGGACTCTCTGGGGACGATTGCACAGCCAGCTCCGGTGCGGAGGATGGTGCGGGCACAAGCAGGCAGCCAGGGCCATCTGGCTCCCAGGTGATTCCAGCACCGACTACTACGGCCTCTGCTATTCCCACCACACCAGCCACTGTGACCTGCACAGCCACCACCAGCACCACCACCACCACCTCCACCACCACCAGTACCACCACTCCTGCCCCTGCCACCCTGCCTAACCCACCGCACGACGCCTGGCCTGCGCCATCCCAGCCACGCAGGGAGAGTGTGCGGCAAAGCAGAGAGGCGAGGCCACATCAGGCAGGCAGGAGCACAACGCAACGACATTCTGAGGAAGGACACCCACCCAATGCCATGGCACAGTCATTGGAAGCCCTAGCCAGGGTCCAGGAAAACTATGAACGTGAGCAGGTACAGGCAGATCGTGCCCACCAGGACTCAGTTGAGAACACCGAAATGTTGTGGGCCATTGAGAGGCGGCTGGGCCAAATTGTAGACATCATGTCCCAGAACACAACCATGTGGATGGGATGGATAGCCCGCAACACCACCCTCCCCACCCCCTATCAAACAACGCCACGGGCAGCAACACCACCGCCACCGCCACCTGCGCCCCTGGCGACGGATGTGGAACTAGAGCAGCCTGCGCCCCCAGCTGACTCCGTCCCGCCTCAAAGACGGAGGGGCCGTCCGAGGCTGGAAGTGGGCGAGAGCAGTGTGGATGCTCCTTCCACACGCTCCAAGAGGGGCCGACAATGACTGTGACACTACCTGAGCCAGCCATTCACCCTGCCAACTATCCTGTCCCACCTAGCGGGAGTGACCTAGGGAAATACAGAAACCGCAAAGACACGTCAGGAAACAGATTCACACTCATCACAACACACTGCAGTGCAACATTCCACAAACCACACTCATCACAACATGATTGGATGAGAGTACACACATCATGGAGACTTACATGTCCAAAAAAATAAACACACACACACACATGCATACATCACATTGCAGAACACACAGATGATACACACCACAATGACACAACACCAGCAAACATACACAGGGCATACACAACCAGCACAAGAGGTGCACACTCACATTCAAGGGAAATAGCGATCAATGATCTGGCGCCTCTGGTCCACACCTTCCTCCTCATCACTATCCTCATCAGTCGACATGGGTGGGTCGGAAGGGCGAGGAACTTGCTGTTCATCAGGGTCCAAGAGCAGTTCAAATTTATTGCGCACAGCCAGGTTGTGGAGCATGCAGCAGGCAATCACGATCCTGCATACTTTGCCTGGTGAGTAAGGCAGGGCTCCTCCGGTCTTATCCAGGCACCGAAACCTAGACTTCAGCAGGCCAAAAGTACGTTCTACCACTCGACGTGTCCTTCCATGGGCATCATTGTATCGCATTTCTCCCGCTGTAGTTGTATTGCGTATGGGACTCAGCAGCCAAGGCCTGTTTGGGTAAGCCGAGTCGCCTATGTTGGTGGAAGAGAAGGAGAGACAGAAACATCACAACCAGAATTGGTGGGCACACCATGCCACACAGATATCACTCCTGTCACCACAGCATACTCACCAACAAGCCACGCTTGTGCCGGACGCAGATTTGCCATCATTTGGGGGACAATGCTGCTCTGCATGATGTGGGCGTCATGTGCAGAGCCTGGAAATCTTGCACACACATGTGAAATTATGTTGTCGGCCTGGCACTCCACCTGCACATTGAGGGAATGGAAGTGCTTCCGATTCCTATACACCTGCTCACGTGCCTGTGTTGGAATGATAGCGATATGCATGCCATCAATGGAACCCACAATGTGTGGTATCCGACCCAGTGCATAGAAGTCTGCTTTGACCGCTGCCAACTCTGCCGCCTGTGGGAAATGAATGTAGTCATCCTTGTACAGCATCATGGCTCTCAGTACATCCCGAAGTACCATGCTGAACATGGACTGTGACATCCCCCCGGCATGTCCAACTGTGTATTGAAAGGTGCCTGTAGCAAAAAAGTGGAGTGCCGCCATCACCTTTGCTGTGGGTGTAATGGAACCTGGATAGGTTCTTCGCGGCTGCAGGTGAGGACACAATTGGTCTACAAGTGCCATCAATCGACGTCGATCAAGCCGAAATTTCCTGATCTCCTCCTCGTCAACCATATCCTCCAGCACAGTGTATGGGCGATGGACATTTGGAGCCCTCCTGTGTGGGAGTAGATGGAATGGAAGTCATTTCACATACAACGCATGTCTGTGCAACTCACTCACATGTCAACGAACTCTACCAACACGTAAAATGTAGTGTATAATTGTCATATGTGTGACATCTCTGATTGTCACTACAACATGGATTGACGTAGCAACAATGTGCAGCCACTAGCAACATGATATGTCTCAACATGTGCAATGCTACTTTGTCTCAGGGCTGGCATGGCGGTGGTGGACGGGGCCTGGCACGGCGGTGGTGGACGGGGCCTGGCACGGCGGTGGTTGACATGGCCGGCACGGCGGTAGTGGACAGGGCATGGCACGGCGGTGGTGGACGGGGCCTGGCACGGCGGTGGTTGACATGGCCGGCACGGCGGGCCTGGGCCGGGCTGGGCCGGCCGGTGTACGGTGGATGATGCAATGTGACTGTAAGGGGGACATGACCTGCCATGTCCATTGACATCAGCTAATGGATGTGTTGGCCTTCACCTCCCCCGCCGAATACGTGCCCCGCCATGTTGGCGCCAGTGATTGAACATTGTAGCAAGAGAAGCATCCGTCCCGGAAGCTTCCACGTGCGGGTGCCGGTGTGTGACCGTGACGGTCTGTGCACGTGCAGCCAATGGGAATTGTGAACAAGGCCCGCGTATGCCCAATCGAATGTAGTGTATGCTGTGCACCGCAACACCAGGGCCAGTCATTGGCCCATTTCCAAACACGCATCCAGGGCTGACCAATGGCTGGCGCGGTCTACCACTGACATGGCCTCTGAGCCCTATATATATGTGATGTGCAAAAGCACACATTCTACGATGACCACCGGCTGCTGCCTGTGACCATCACCTCCACCTGCTGCTGCAGAGCTGACCACTGACTGCTGCCTGTGACCATCACCTCCACCTGCTGCTGCGGAGCTGACCACCGACTGCTGCCTGTGACCATCACCTCCACCTGCTGCTGCGGAGCTGACCACCGACTGCTGTCTGTGACCATCACCTCCACCTGCTGCTGCGGAGCTGACCACCGACTGCCGCTCTAGTTCCATACTCCGTGAACTTGCCATGTCGAGAGTCAAAGAGATCCGGTCTCTTCCCTTCACCACCGCGGAGCTGAATGTCCTCGGAAACGGTGTGCTCTGCAACTTCGGACGGCTGTACGGCGCACCCGGACAGGTGGTAAGTGCAGTGGGGGACATGTTGGTGTGCATGAGGTGGTCCATTACACCTGGGCTCTGAAATCTTGGCGGTGTGATGTGGGCCCAACACATTAGTCGAAATGTGCATGGCTGCTGAGAGATACGTGTTGCCCCTATCTGTGTGACTGGCCAACTGTCCACTGACTTGCACCCTTTTGTCTCCCATCATGGTAGGTCAAGCTGCACCTTCGCAAGGACGTGTGGAGGAGCATTGCACGTGATGTACGGGCAGTGGGGGTGTCCAATAGACGACATACACACTGCCACAAACGCTGGGACGACATTTCCAGGCTGAGCAAGAATGTAGCGGAAGTGACACTAGGGATGATTCCAAGAACGCCATGTCTGGCCCGACGCTCAATGACCCCTCTCATGCACCGTATCATTGCTGTGACGCATCCTGACCTGTCCGAGCGGCTGCGTGTGGATGCACAGCAACGTAACGGTAAGCATACTGTCAGTGTATGTTGCTTGTGAGTGCAATGCATGTATTGTTGCCCAGACACATTAGTGACTTCCGTGTAGCGTATGTCTCGTTGCAATGGCATGTTGGTGACATTGGCGCAGTGAAATGTCACGTCCAGGTCCGGCATGTTGACACGCCACTCGCTAAGCAGTTGAGTGTTGATGCACATGCTGTAGTGGTCCGTCACCCCATGGCAAGACTGGTGTGCAGATGTACGTGCGCATGCCCTGTCCGCATACTGTACATGTTGCACGGCCAACACCACTTATTTCATGTGAGGATGACTGGTAGGGGTGGCCCGTGTGCAGGTTGGGGGATCGATGTACTTTGTCATCAATGGCATTAGGGATTCCGTTGCAGTACTGTACGTGAGTGTGCCCATGACTTACACCAATTTTATGTGCATTTCAGCATTGGCAGAGGGCACTCAGCCACAGACGGAGGAGATGATTGGAGGCAATGCATCCGGATCAGACGTCGCGCACACGCAGACTGACACAGAAGAGGCCAGCACCGGAGAGGGGGACAGGACCGTCCCTGAGGACTCGCATGTGGAGACAACATCGTCATCATCTTCTGACAGTGTTGGTGAGTCAGCACTGTTGTCAAAGACTGGGAGTGGGCAATCAACACCTTCGGTCGGGACACAGCACACAGGGCCCACCCTGCCGCCAACTGCACCATGTACTGTTCGTGCACGCAGGAGTAGGGGGAGCAGAGTGGCGTTTGGTGTCGGCACTGCTGCCCCAGCCTCGGTGAGCCAAAATGCTCTATGTGCTGAGGCTGTTGATCTGCTGCGACAGCTGTGTGTGGGGCAGACCAATATGATAAATGCTTTCCAAGACCACGATAGGAAGTTGGGGCAGGTGGTGGCATTCATGGAAGGGATGCATGGCGATCTTGCTGGTCTACACAGGACAGTGCAGTCATTGGCTACCAGTGTGTTGTCTGCCATTGTACAGTCACATGGACTGGGTGCTACTTCTGTTCCCCCATCTACAACACTGGATGTCTCAGGGGGGAGTGAATATTCTGACCAGGACTCAAATACAGGTTATTGCACTAGAAGCAGCGTCAGCCAGCACGTCAAGGCACGGAGGGCTCAGACACCATCCCCTAGGTCAGCAAAATCTGTTCACAAAGACAACGTCAGATACACTGGAGTACACACACGGGATCCACAAGAGGGGTTGGGTGAAATGCCTCCACATGCTGCACAGGCATCCCACACAAAAGGTACTCCCAAGGTAAGGGTTACTCCCAGTTCCATGGACACTACCTTGGACAAGGACAGTCAGAAGACGAAGGCACCTCATGAGATCTGGGACACTCCCAGGGACAGGGAGACTAGGAAGGAAGGAGGCACTCCCAAGGACAGGGAGACTAGGAAGGAAGGAGGCACTCCCAAGGACAGGGAGACTAGGAAGGAAGGAGGTCCTCCCAAGGACAGGGAGACTAGGAAGGAAGGAGCCTGTCCCAAGGGCAGGCACAATAGGAAGGAAGGAGCCACTCCCAAGGGCAGGGACACTAGGAAGGAAGGAGCCACTCCCAAGGGCAGGGACACTAGGAAGGAAGGAGCCACTCCCAAGGGCAGGGACACTAGGAAGGAAGGAGCAACCAAGGGCAGGGACAAGGACAGTCAAAAGACAAACGCACCTAAGAAGAGCACGGACACTCCCAAGGGCAGGGACACACACAGGGAGAAGGTGTGGTCTGGGGATAGGTACACCACAGACGACAAGTCTGCTGCCAGGAACAGGGCACCATCCAGGGAACAAGGAATGTCCACAGACAACATTCCTCCTACGGAAATCGAACATCCAAGGGAAAAGGCATCTCCCATGGACAGTGGCGCTATCAAGGACAGGCATACATCACCCCTTGATGCACTGAGGCTGCTGTTGTTGAGGGAACGGAATACAGATGTCTCCGTGGTGGAGTCACTCCTTACCTACACTCCCATCAGGGCCCTTCAGGAGCGGAGGAAGGTGGACCCATGAAGTAGCATCCCCCATGACACATGTTGCAGAGGCCAGAAGGCAGCCACACAGCAAACGACAAGCAGGCTCCAGCACTTCCCCAGAGAGCATTCCCCGGCAGAAGATGCACCACCCATGGTGGGTGATATTTCTTTTCAGTCCGACCCACTTGCCAGTCCTGTCCTGTCCAGGGTGCAGTCACATATCTCCAAGAAACGTAGACACACAGCATTGACACATGCTCACCCCGATGTCGGTCAAGTGCAACTATCCCTCGCTCCCAGAGCCACCCTGCCTCCTGGCCCATACAGCCCTGTGGCTCATCATTTCAGTGGTCCCAGTGGCGCAGCTGCAGTTGACTCGCATGTGTCAGATAGTGGCACTGTGTCTGTTGTTTGCTGTCATGCATCATGTAGTAGCACTGTATCAGTTGTGCCCTCTCCTGTTACTGGTGCTGTTAATGTGTCTGGGTCTATGGCCCATGTTTCAGTCACTCGGGCTGTGGCTGTGTCTCACACTCCTGTTTGTGGTGCTGGCAGTGTATCTGGGTCTGTGGCCCATGTGTCAGTCACTCGGGCTGTGGCTGTGTCTCACACTCCTGTTTGTGGTGCTGGCAGTGTATCTGGGTCTGTGGCCCATGTGTCAGTCACTCGGGCTGTGGCTGTGTCTCGCACTCCTGTATCAGGTGCAGGCAGTGTGTCTGGGTCTGTGGCTCACTTGTCAGTCACTACATCTGTGGCTGTGTGTCACACTCCTGTTTGTGGTGCTGGCAGTGTGTCTGGGTCTGTGGCGCATGTGTCAGTCACTCGAGCCGTGGCTGTGTCTCACACTGCAGTTTCTGGTGCTGGCAGTCTGTCTGATTCGGGTACTTCACGCAATCCACCTGATAGTGTGATGTGAGGTGCTGTTGACTTCACTCACATGTCATTGGACATGGTGTGTACATTGTCCATTGTAAACAGTCTTCCACTGCTGTGGTCCTTGGGACGGGTTCATTGTGATTCGTACTAGTGGTGCCTCAGATACTGCATTGTGCCCTCTTGTGTACTGCCTCTGTTGTACCTGCTCTGGTGTCCACAATGCCCTGTTGCTGTTCTGATACTGCTGTCTGCCCTCTCATGTACTGCCTCTGATGTACCTGCTCTGGTGTCCACAATGCCCTGTTGCTGTTCTGACACTGCTGTCTGCCCTCTCATGTACTGCCTCTGATGTACCTGCTCTGGTGTCCACAATGCACTGTTGCTGTTCTGATACTGCATTGTGCCCTCTCATGTGCTGCCTCTGATGTACCTGCTCTGGTGTCCACAATGCCCTGTTGCTGTTCTGATACTGCATTGTGCCCTCTCATGTGCTGCCTCTGATGTACCTGCTCTGGTGTCCACAATGCCCTGTTGCTGTTCTGATACTGCATTGTGCCCTCTCATGTGCTGCCTCTGACGTACCTGCTCTGGTGTCCACAATGCCCTCTTGCTGTTCTGATACTGCATTGTGCCCTCTCATGTACTGCCTCTGATGTACCTGCTCTGGTGTCCACAATGCCCTGTTGCTGTTCTGATACTGCTGTCTGCCCTCTCATGTGCTACCTCTGATGGACCTGCTCTGGTGTCCACAATGCCCTGTTGCTGTTATGATAATGCTGTCTGCCCTCTCATGTGCTGCCTCTGATGTACCTTTTCAGTGCAATGGACTGTTGGTGCACTTAGCCCCTCTCATGTACTGCCTCTGATGGACCTGCTCTGGTCCCCACAATGCCCTGTTGCTGTTCTGATACTGCTGTCTGCCCTTTCATGTACTGCCTCTGATGTACCTGCTCTGGTGTCCACAATGCCCTGTTGCTGTTCTGATACTGCATTGTGCCCTCTCATGTGCTGCCTCTGATGTACCTGCTCTGGTGTCCACAATGCCCTGTTGCTGTTCTGATACTGCATTGTGCCCTCTCATGTGCTGCCTCTGATGTACCTGCTCTGGTGTCCACAATACCCTGTTGCTGTTCTGATACTGCATTGTGCCCTCTCATGTGCTGCCTCTGATGTACCTGCTCTGGTGTCCACAATGCCCTGTTGCTGTTCTGATACTGCTGTCTGCCCTCTCATGTACTGCCTCTGATGTACCTGCTCTGGTGTCCACAATGCCCTGTTGCTGTTCTGATACTGCATTGTGCCCTCTCATGTGCTGCCTCTGATGGACCTGCTCTGGTGTCCACAATGCCATGTTGCTGTTCTGATACTGCAGTCTGCCCTCTCATGTGCTGCCTCTGATGGACCTGCTCTGGTGTCCACAATGCCCTGTTGCTGTTCTGATAATGCTGGCTGCCCTCTCATTTGCTGCCTCTGATGTCTCTGCTCTGGTGCCCTCAATGCCCTGTTGCTGTTCTGATACTGCTGTCTGCCCTCTCATGTGCTGCCTCTGATGGACCTGCTCTGGTGTCCACAATGCCCTGTTGCTGTTCTGATAATGCTGTCTGCCCTCTCATGTGCTGCCTCTGATGGACCTTTTCAGTGCAATGGACTGTTGCTGCACTTAGCCCCTCTCATGTACTGCCTATGATGGACCTGCTCTGGTGTCCACAATGCCCTGTTGCTGTTCTGATACTGCTGTCTGCCCTCTCATGTGCTGCCTCTGATGTACCTGCTCTGGTGTCCACAATGCCCTGTTGCTGTTCTGATACTGCATTGTGCCCTCTCATGTGCTGCCTCTGATGTACCTGCTCTGGTGTCCACAATGCCCTGTTGCTGTTCTGATACTGCATTGTGCTGCCTCTGATGTACCTGCTCTGGTGTCCACAATGCCCTGTTGCTGTTCTGATAATGCTGGCTGCCCTCTCATGTGCTGCCTCTGATGGACCTGCTCTGGTGTCCACAATGCCATGTTGCTGTTCTGATAATGCTGTCTGCCCTCTCATGTGCTGCCTCTGATGGACCTTTTCAGTGCAATGGACTGTTGGTGCACTTAGCCCCTCTCATGTACTGCCTCTGATGGACCTGCTCTGGTTTCCACAATGCCCTGTTGCTGTTCTAATACTGCATTGTGCCCTCTCATGTGCTGCCTCTGATGTACCTGCTCTGGTGTCCACAATGCCCTGTTGCTGTTCTGATACTGCATTGTGCTGCCTCTGATGTACCTGCTCTGGTGTCCACAATGCCCGGTTGCTGTTCTGATACTGCATTGTGCCCTCTCATGTGCTGCCTCTGATGTACCTGCTCTGGTGTCCACAATGCCCTGTTGCTGTTCTGATACTGCTGTCTGCCCTCTCATGTACTGCCTCTGATGTACCTGCTCTGGTGTCCACAATTCCCTGTTGCTGTTCTGATACTGCTGTCTGCCCTCTCATGTGCTGCCTCTGATGGACCTGTTCTGGTGTCCACAATGCCCTGTTGCTGTTCTGATAATGCTGTCTGCCCTCTCATGTACTGCCTCTGATGTACCTGCTCTGGTGTCCACAATGCCCTGTTGCTGTTCTGATACTGCTGTCTGCCCTCTCATGTACTGCCTCTGATGTACCTGCTCTGGTGTCCACAATGCCCTGTTGCTGTTCTGATACTGCATTGTGCCCTCTCATGTGCTGCCTCTGATGTACCTGCTCTGGTGTCCACAATGCCCTGTTGCTGTTCTGATACTGCTGTCTGCCCTCTCATGTACTGCCTCTGATGTACCTGCTCTGGTGTCCACAATGCCCTGTTGCTGTTCTGAAACTGCATTGTGCCCTCTCATGTACTGCCTCTGATGTACCTGCTCTGGTGTCCACAATGCCATGTTGCTGTTCTGATAATGCTGTCTGCCCTCTCATGTGCTGCCTCTGATGGACCTTTTCAGTGCAATGGACTGTTGCTGCACTTAGCCCCTCTCATGTACTGCCTCTGATGGACCTGCTCTGGTGTCCACAATGCCCTGTTGCTGTTCTGATACTGCTGTCTGCCCTCTCATGTGCTGCCTCTGATGTACCTGCTCTGGTGTCCACAATGCCCTGTTGCTGTTCTGATACTGCATTGTGCCCTCTCATGTGCTGCCTCTGATGTACCTGCTCTGGTGTCCACGATGCCCTGTTGCTGGTCTGATAATGCTGGCTGCCCTCTCATGTGCTGCCTCTGATGGACCTGCTCTGGTGTCCACAATGCCATGTTGCTGTTCTGATAATGCTGTCTGCCCTCTCATGTGCTGCCTCTGATGGACCTTTTCAGTGCAATGGACTGTTGGTGCACTTAGCCCCTCTTATGTACTGCCTCTGATGGACCTGCTCTGGTGTCCACAATGCCCTGTTGCTGTTCTGATACTGCTGTCAGCCCTCTCATGTACTGCCTCTGATGTACCTGCTCTGGTTTCCACAATGTCCTGTTGCTGTTCTGATACTGCATTGTGCCCTCTCATGTGCTGCCTCTGATGTACCTGCTCTGGTTTCCACAATGCCCTGTTGCTGTTCTGATACTGCATTGTGCCCTCTCATGTGCTGCCTCTGATGTACCTGCTCTGGTGTCCACAATGCCCTGTTGCTGTTCTGATACTGCTGTCTGCCCTCTCATGTACTGCCTCTAATGTACCTGCTCTGGTGTCCACAATGCCCTGTTGCTGTTCTGATACTGCTGTCAGCCCTCTCATGTACTGCCTCTGATGGACCTGCTCTGGTGTCCACAATGCCATGTTGCTGTTCTGATAATGCTGTCTGCCCTCTCATGTGCTGCCTCTGATGGACCTTTTCAGTGCAATGGACTGTTGGTGCACTTAGCCCCTCTCATGTACTGCCTCTGATGGACCTGCTCTGGTTTCCACAATGCCCTGTTGCTGTTCTGATACTGCATTGTGCCCTCTCATGTGCTGCCTCTGATGTACCTGCTCTGGTGTCCACAATGCCCTGTTGCTGTTCTGATACTGCATTGTGCCCTCTCATGTGCTACCTCTGATGTACCTGCTCTGGTGCCCACAATGCCCTGTTGCTGTTCTGATACTGCTGTCTGCCCTCTCATGTGCTGCCTCTGATGGACCTGCTCTGGTGTCCACAATGCCATGTTGCTGTTCTGATAATGCTGTCTGCCCTCTCATGTGCTGCCTCTGATGGACCTGCTCTGGTGTCCACAATGCCATGTTGCTGTTCTGATACTGCTGTCTGCCCTCTCATGTGCTGCCTCTGATGGACCTGCTCTGGTGTCCACAATGCCATGTTGCTGTTCTGATAATGCTGTCTGCCCTCTCATGTGCTGCCTCTGATGGACCTGCTCTGGTTTCCACAATGCCCTGTTGCTGTTCTGATACTGCATTGTGCCCTCTCATGTGCTGCCTCTGATGTACCTGCTCTGGTGTCCACAATGCCCTGTTGCTGTTCTGATACTGCATTGTGCCCTCTCATGTGCTGCCTCTGATGTACCTGCTCTGGTGTCCACAATGCCCTGTTGCTGTTCTGATACTGCTGTCTGCCCTCTCATGTACTGCCTCTGATGTACCTGCTCTGGTGTCCACAATGCCCTGTTGCTGTTCTGATACTGCATTGTGCCCTCTCATGTACTGCCTCTGATGTACCTGCTCTGGTGTCCACAATTCCCTGTTGCTGTTCTGATACTGCTGTCTGCCCTCTCATGTGCTGCCTCTGATGGACCTGTTCTGGTGTCCACAATGCCATGTTGCTGTTCTGATACTGCTGTATGCCCTCTCATGTGCTGCCTCTGATGTACCTGCTCTAGTGTCCACAATGCCCTGTTGCTGTTCTGATACTGCTGTCTGCCCTCTCATGTGCTGCCTCTGATGTACCTGCTCTGGTGTCCACAATGCCCTGTTGCTGTTCTGATAATGCTGTCTGCCCTCTAATGTGCTGCCTCTGATGGACCTGCTCTGGTGTCCACAATGCCCTGTTGCTGTTCTGATACTGCTGCTGCCCTCTCATGTACTGCCTCTGATGTACCTGCTCTGGTGTCCACAATGCCCTGTTGCTGTTCTGATACTGCATTGTGCCCTCTCATGTGCTGCCTCTGATGTACCTGCTCTGGTGTCCACAATGCCCTGTTGCTGTTCTGATACTGCATTGTGCTGCCTCTGATGTACCTGCTCTGGTGTCCACAATGCCCTGTTGCTGTTCTGATACTGCTGTCTGCCCTCTCATGTACTGCCTCTGATGTACCTGCTCTGGTGTCCACAATGCCCTGTTGCTGTTCTGATACTGCATTGTGCCCTCTCATGTACTGCCTTCGATGTACCTGCTCTGGTGTCCACAATGCCCTGTTGCTGTTCTGATACTTCATTGTGCTGCCTCTGATGTACCTGCTCTGGTGTCCACAATGCCCTGTTGCTGTTCTGATACTGCTGTCTGCCCTATCATGTGCTGCCTCTGATGGACCTGCTCTGGTGTCCACAATGCCCTGTTGCTGTTCTGATACTGCTGTCTGCCCTCTCATGTACTGCCTCTGATGTACCTGCTCTGGTGTCCACAATGCCCTGTTGCTGTTCTGATGTACCTGCTCTGGTGTCCACAATGCCCGGTTGCTGTTCTGATACTGCATTGTGCCCTCTCATGTGCTGCCTCTGATGTACCTGCTCTGGTGTCCACAATGCCCTGTTGCTGTTCTGATACTGCATTGTGCCCTCTCATGTGCTGCCTCTGATGTACCTGCTCTGGTGTCCACAATTCCCTGTTGCTGTTCTGATACTGCTGTCTGCCCTATCATGTGCTGCCTCTGATGGACCTGCTCTGGTGTCCACAATGCCCTGTTGCTGTTCTGATACTGCTGTCTGCCCTCTCATGTACTGCCTCTGATGTACCTGCTCTGGTGTCCACAATGCCCTGTTGTTGTTCTGATACTGCATTGTGCCCTCTCATGTGCTGCCTCTGATGTACCTGCTCTGGTGTCCACAATGCCCGGTTGCTGTTCTGATACTGCATTGTGCCCTCTCATGTGCTGCCTCTGATGTACCTGCTCTGGTGTCCACAATGCCCTGTTGCTGTTCTGATACTGCATTGTGCCCTCTCATGTGCTGCCTCTGATGTACCTGCTCTGGTGTCCACAATGCCCTGTTGCTGTTCTGATACTGCATTGTGCCCTCTCATGTGCTGCCTCTGATGTACCTGCTCTGGTGTCCACAATGCCCTGTTGCTGTTCTGATATTGCTGTCTGCCCTCTCATGTACTGCCTCTGATTTACCTGCTCTGGTGTCCACAATGCCATGTTGCTGTTCTGATACTGCTGTCTGCCCTCTCATGTGCTGCCTCTGATGGACCTGCTCTGGTGTCCACAATGCCCTGTTGCTGTTCTGATAATGCTGTCTGCCCTCTCATGTGCTGCCTCTGATGGACCTTTTCAGTGCAATGGACTGTTGGTGCACTTAGCCCCTCTTATGTACTGCCTCTGATGGACCTGCTCTGGTGTCCACAATGCCCTGTTGCTGTTCTAATACTGCTGTCAGCCCTCTCATGTACTGCCTCTGATGTACCTGCTCTGGTGTCCACAATGCCCGGTTGCTGTTCTGATACTGCATTGTGCCCTCTCATGTACTGCCTCTGATGTACCTGCTCTGGTGTCCACAATGCCCGGTTGCTGTTCTGATACTGCATTGTGCCCTCTCATGTACTGCCTCTGATGTACCTGCTCTGGTGTCCACAATGCCCGGTTGCTGTTCTGATACTGCATTGTGCCCTCTCATGTACTGCCTCTGATGTACCTGCTCTGGTGTCCACAATGCCCGGTTGCTGTTCTGATACTGCATTGTGCCCTCTCATGTGCTGCCTCTGATGTACCTGCTCTGGTGTCCACAATGCCCTGTTGCTGTTCTGATACTGCATTGTGCCCTCTCATGTGCTGCCTCTGATGTACCTGCTCTGGTGTCCACAATGCACTGTTGCTGTTCTGATACTGCATTGTGCCCTCTCATGTGCTGCCTCTGATGTACCTGCTCTGGTGTCCACAATGCCCTGTTGCTGTTCTGATACTGCTGTCTGCCCTCTCATGTACTGCCTCTGATGTACCTGCTCTGGTGTCCACAATGCCCTGTTGCTGTTCTGATACTGCATTGTGCCCTCTCATGTACTGCCTCTGATGTACCTGCTCTGGTGTCCACACTGCCCTGTTGCTGTTCTGATACTGCTGTCTGCCCTCTCATGTACTGCCTCTGATGTACCTGCTCTGGTGTCCACAATGCCCTGTTGCTGTTCTGATACTGCATTGTGCCCTCTCATGTGCTGCCTCTGATGTACCTGCTCTGGTGTCCACAATGCCCTGTTACTGTTCTGATACTGCATTGTGCCCTCTCATGTGCTGCCTCTGATGTACCTGCTCTGGTGTCCACAATGCCCTGTTGCTGTTCTGATACTGCATTGTGCTGCCTCTGATGTACCTGCTCTGGTGTCCACAATGCCCTGTTGCTGTTCTGATACTGCTGTCTGCCCTCTCATGTACTGCCTCTGATGTACCTGCTCTGGTGTCCACAATGCCCTGTTGCTGTTCTGATACTGCTGCTGCCCTCTCATGTACTGCCTCTGATGTACCTGCTCTGGTGTCCACAATGCCCTGTTGCTGTTCTGATACTGCATTGTGCCCTCTCATGTGCTGCCTCTGATGGACCTGCTCTGGTGTCCACAATGCCATGTTGCTGTTCTGATACTGCTGTCTGCCCTCTCATGTACTGCCTCTGATGTACCTGCTCTGGTGTCCACAATGCCCTGTTGCTGTTCTGATACTGCTGTCTGCCCTCTCATGTGCTGCCTCTGATGGACCTGTTCTGGTGTCCACAATGCCCTGTTGCTGTTCTGATACTGCATTGTGCCCTCTCATGTGCTGCCTCTGATGGACCTTTTCAGTGCAATGGACTGTTGGTGCACTTAGCCCCTCTTATGTACTGCCTCTGATGGACCTGCTCTGGTGTCCACAATGCCCTGTTGCTGTTCTGATACTGCTGTCAGCCCTCTCATGTACTGCCTCTGATGTACCTGCTCTGGTGTCCACAATGCCCGGTTGTTGTTCTGATACTGCATTGCGCCCTCTCATGTGCTGCCTCTGATGTACCTGCTCTGGTGTCCACAATGCCATGTTGCTGTTCTGATACTGCTGTCTGCCCTCTCATGTGCTGCCTCTGATGGACCGGCTCTGGTGTCCACAATTCCCTGTTGCTGTTCTGATACTGCTGTCTGCCCTCTCATGTGCTGCCTCTGATGTACCTGCTCTGGTGTCCACAATGCCCTGTTGCTGTTCTGATAATGCTGTCTGCCCTCTCATTTGCTGCCTCTGATGTACCTGCTCTGGAGTCCACAATGCCCTGTTGCTGTTCTAATACTGCTGTCTGCCCTCTCATGTGCTGCCTCTGATGTACCTGCTCTGGTGTCCACAATGCCCTGTTGCTGTTCTGATACTGCATTGTGCCCTCTCATGTGCTGCCTCTGATGTACCTGCTCTGGTGTCCACAATGCCCTGTTGCTGTTCTGATACTGCTGTCTGCCCTCTCATATACTGCCTCTGATGTACCTGCTCTGGTGTCCACAATGCCCTGTTGCTGTTCTGATACTGCATTGTGCCCTCTCATGTGCTGCCTCTGATGTACCTGCTCTGGTGTCCACAATGCCCTGTTGCTGTTCTGATACTGCTGTCTGCCCTCTCATGTACTGCCTCTGATGTACCTGCTCTGGTGTCCACAATGCCATGTTGCTGTTCTGATACTGCATTGTGCCCTCTCATGTACTGCCTCTGATGTACCTGCTCTGGTGTCCACAATGCCCTGTTGCTGTTCTGATACTGCTGTCTGCCCTCTCATGTGCTGCCTCTGATGGACCTGCTCTGGTGTCCACAATGCCATGTTGCTGTTCTGATAATGCTGTCTGCCCTCTCATGTGCTGCCTCTGATGGACCTTTTCAGTGCAATGGACTGTTGGTGCACTTAGCCCCTCTCATGTACTGCCTCAGATGGACCTGCTCTGGTGTCCACAATACCCTGTTGCTGTTCTGATACTGCTGTCTGCCCTCTCATGTACTGCCTCTGATGCACCTGCTCTGGTGTCCACAATGCCCGGTTGCTGTTCTGATACTGCATTGTGCCCTCTCATGTGCTGCCTCTGATGTACCTGCTCTGGTGTCCACAATGCCCTGTTGCTGTTCTGATACTGCTGTCTGCCCTCTCATATACTGCCTCTGATGTACCTGCTCTGGTGTCCACAATGCCCTGTTGCTGTTCTGATACTGCATTGTGCCCTCTCATGTGCTGCCTCTGATGTACCTGCTCTGGTGTCCACAATGCCCTGTTGCTGTTCTGATACTGCTGTCTGCCCTATCATGTGCTGCCTCTGATGGACCTGCTCTGGTGTCCACAATGCCCTGTTGCTGTTCTGATACTGCATTGTGCCCTCTCATGTGCTGCCTCTGATGTACCTGCTCTGGTGTCCACAATGCCCTGTTGCTGTTCTGATACTGCTGTCTGCCCTCTCATGTGCTGCCTCTGATGGACCTGCTCTGGTGTCCACAATGCCCTGTTGCTGTTCTGATAATGCTGTCTGCCCTCTCATGTGCTGCCTCTGATGTACCTGCTCTGGTGTCCACAATGCCCTGTTGCTATTCTGATACTGCATTGTGCCCTCCTTTGTGCTGCCTCTGATGTACCTGCTCTGGTGTCCACAATTCCCTGTTGCTGTTCTGATACTGCTGTCTGCCCTCTCATGTACTGCCTCTGATGTACCTGCTCTGGTGTCCACAATTCCCTGTTGCTGTTCTGATACTGCTGTCTGCCCTCTCATGTACTGCCTCTGATGTACCTGCTCTGGTGTCCACAATGCCCTGTTGCTGTTCTGATACTGCATTGTGCCCTCTCATGTGCTGCCTCTGATGTACCTGCTCTGGTGTCCACAATGCCCTGTTGCTGTTCTGATACTGCATTGTGCTGCCTCTGATGTACCTGCTCTGGTGTCCACAATGCCCTGTTGCTGTTCTGATACTGCTGTCTGCCCTCTCATGTGCTGCCTCTGATGTACCTGCTCTGGTGTCCACAATGCACTGTTGCTGTTCTGATACTGCATTGTGCCCTCTCATGTGCTGCCTCTGATGTACCTGCTCTGGTGTCCACAATGCCCTGTTGCTGTTCTGATACTGCTGCTGCCCTCTCATGTACTGCCTCTGATGTACCTGCTCTGGTGTCCACAATGCCCTGTTGCTGTTCTGATACTGCATTGTGCCCTCTCATGTGCTGCCTCTGATGGACCTGCTCTGGTGTCCACAATGCCCTGTTGCTGTTCTGATACTGCTGTCTGCCCTCTCATGTGCTGCCTCTGATGGACCGGCTCTGGTGTCCACAATTCCCTGTTGCTGTTCTGATACTGCTGTCTGCCCTCTCATGTGCTGCCTCTGATGTACCTGCTCTGGTGTCCACAATGCCCTGTTGCTGTTCTGATAATGCTGTCTGCCCTCTCATTTGCTGCCTCTGATGTACCTGCTCTGGAGTCCACAATGCCCTGTTGCTGTTCTAATACTGCTGTCTGCCCTCTCATGTGCTGCCTCTGATGTACCTGCTCTGGTGTCCACAATGCCCTGTTGCTGTTCTGATACTGCATTGTGCCCTCTCATGTGCTGCCTCTGATGTACCTGCTCTGGTGTCCACAATGCCCTGTTGCTGTTCTGATACTGCTGTCTGCCCTCTCATATACTGCCTCTGATGTACCTGCTCTGGTGTCCACAATGCCCTGTTGCTGTTCTGATACTGCTGTCTGCCCTCTCATATACTGCCTCTGATGTACCTGCTCTGGTGTCCACAATGCCCTGTTGCTGTTCTGATACTGCATTGTGCCCTTTCATGTGCTGCCTCTGATGTACCTGCTCTGGTGTCCACAATGCCCTGTTGCTGTTCTGATACTGCTGTCTGCCCTCTCATGTACTGCCTCTGATGTACCTGCTCTGGTGTCCACAATGCCATGTTGCTGTTCTGATACTGCATTGTGCCCTCTCATGTACTGCCTCTGATGTACCTGCTCTGGTGTCCACAATGCCCTGTTGCTGTTCTGATACTGCTGTCTGCCCTCTCATGTACTGCCTCTGATGTACCTGCTCTGGTGTCCACAATGCCCTGTTGCTGTTCTGATACTGCTGTCTGCCCTCTCATGTACTGCCTCTGATGTACCTGCTCTGGTGTCCACAATGCCATGTTGCTGTTCTGATACTGCATTGTGCCCTCTCATGTACTGCCTCTGATGTACCTGCTCTGGTGTCCACAATGCCATGTTGCTGTTCTGATACTGCATTGTGCCCTCTCATGTACTGCCTCTGATGTACCTGCTCTGGTGTCCACAATGCCCTGTTGCTGTTCTGATACTGCTGTCTGCCCTCTCATGTACTGCCTCTGATGTACCTGCTCTGGTGTCCACAATGCCATGTTGCTGTTCTGATACTGCATTGTGCCCTCTCATGTACTGCCTCTGATGTACCTGCTCTGGTGTCCACAATGCCATGTTGCTGTTCTGATAATGCTGTCTGCCCTCTCATGTGCTGCCTCTGATGGACCTTTTCAGTGCAATGGACTGTTGGTGCACTTAGCCCCTCTCATGTACTGCCTCAGATGGACCTGCTCTGGTGTCCACAATACCCTGTTGCTGTTCTGATACTGCTGTCTGCCCTCTCATGTACTGCCTCTGATGTACCTGCTCTGGTTTCCACAATGCCCGGTTGCTGTTCTGATACTGCATTGTGCCCTCTCATGTGCTGCCTCTGATGTACCTGCTCTGGTGTCCACAATGCCCTGTTGCTGTTCTGATACTGCTGTCTGCCCTCTCATATACTGCCTCTGATGTACCTGCTCTGGTGTCCATAATGCCCTGTTGCTGTTCTGATACTGCATTGTGCCCTCTCATGTGCTGCCTCTGATGTACCTGCTCTGGTGTCCACAATGCCCTGTTGCTGTTCTGATACTGCTGTCTGCCCTCTAATGTGCTGCCTCTGATGGACCTGCTCTGGTGTCCACAATGCCCTGTTGCTGTTCTGATACTGCATTGTGCCCTCTCATGTGCTGCCTCTGATGTACCTGCTCTGGTGTCCACAATGCCTTGTTGCTGTTCTGATACTGCATTGTGCCCTCTCATGTGCTGCCTCTGATGGACCTGCTCTGGTGTCCACAATGCCCTGTTGCTGTTCTGATACTGCATTGTGCTGCCTCTGATGTACCTGCTCTGGTGTCAACAATGCCCTGTTGCTGTTCTGATAATGCTGTCTGCCCTCTAATGTGCTGCCTCTGATGGACCTGCTCTGGTGTCCACAATGCCCTGTTGCTGTTCTGATACTGCTGCTGCCCTCTCATGTACTGCCTCTGATGTACCTGCTCTGGTGTCCACAATGCCCTGTTGCTGTTCTGATACTGCATTGTGCCCTCCTTTGTGCTGCCTCTGATGTACCTGCTCTGGTGTCCACAATGCCCTGTTGCTGTTCTGATACTGCATTGTGCTGCCTCTGATGTACCTGCTCTGGTGTCCACAATGCCCTGTTGCTGTTCTGATACTGCTGTCTGCCCTCTCATGTGCTGCCTCTGATGTACCTGCTCTGGTTTCCACAATGCCCTGTTGCTGTTCTGATACTGCTGTCTGCCCTCTCATGTACTGCCTCTGATGTACCTGCTCTGGTGTCCACAATGCCCTGTTGCTGTTCTGATACTGCATTGTGCCCCCTCATGTACTGCCTCTGATGTACCTGCTCTGGTGTCCACAATGCCCTGTTGCTGTTCTGATAATGCTGTCTGCACTCCCATGTACTGCCTCTGATGTGCCTGCTCTGGTGTCCACAATGCCATGTTGCTGTTCTGATAATGCTGTCTGCCCTCTCATGTGCTGCCTCTGATGGACCTTTTCAGTGCAATGGACTGTTGGTGCACTTAGCCCCTCTTATGTACTGCCTCTGATGGACCTGCTCTGGTGTCCACAATGCCCTGTTGCTGTTCTAATACTGCATTGTGCCCTCTCATGTACTGCCTCTGATGTACCTGCTCTGGTGTCCACAATTCCCTGTTGCTGTTCTGATACTGCATTGTGCCCTCTCATGTACTGCCTCTGATGTACCTGCTCTGGTGTCCACAATGCCCTGTTGCTGTTCTGATACTGCTGTCTGCACTCTCATGTGCTGCCTCTGATGGACCTTTTCAGTGCAATGGATTGTTGGTGCACTTAGCCCCTCTCATGTACTGCCTCTGATGGACCTGCTCTGGTGTCCACAATGCCCTGTTGCTGTTCTGATAATGCTGTCTGCCCTCTCATTTGCTGCCTCTGATGCACCTGCTCTGGAGTCCACAATGCCCCGTTGCTGTTCTAATACTGCTGTCTGCCCTCTCATGTGCTGCCTCTGATGTACCTGCTCTGGTGTCCACAATGCCCTGTTGCTGTTCTGATACTGCTGTCTGCCCTCTCATGTACTGCCTCTGATGTACCTGCTCTGGTGTCCACAATGCCCTGTTGCTGTTCTGATACTGCTGTCTGCCCTCTCATGTGCTGCCTCTGATGGACCGGCTCTGGTGTCCACAATTCCCTGTTGCTGTTCTGATGCTGCATTGTGCCCTCTCATGTACTGCCTCTGATGTACCTGCTCTGGTGTCCACAATGCCATGTTGCTGTTCTGATACTGCTGTCTGCCCTCTCATGTGCTGCCTCTGATGGACCGGCTCTGGTGTCCACAATTCCCTGTTGCTGTTCTGATAATGCTGTCTGCCCTCTCATGTGCTGCCTCTAATGGACCTTTTCAGTGCAATGGACTGTTGGTACACTTAGCCCCTCTCATGTACTGCCTCTGATGGACCTGCTCTGGTGTCCACAATGCCCTGTTGCTGTTCTGATACTGCTGTCTGCCCTCTCATGTGCTGCCTCTGATGTACCTGCTCTGGTGTCCACAATGCCCTGTTGCTGTTCTGATAATGCTGTCTGCCCTCTCATTTGCTGCCTCTGATGTACCTGCTCTGGAGTCCACAATGCCCTGTTGCTGTTCTGATACTGCTGTCTGCCCTCTCATGTGCTGCCTCTGATGTACCTGCTCTGGTGTCCACAATGCCCTGTTGCTGTTCTGATACTGCTGTCTGCCCTCTCATGTACTGCCTCTGATGTACCTGCTCTGGAGTCCACACTGCCCTGTTGCTGCCCTGTTGCTATCCTCATACTGATGTACTGCCTATGATGTACCTGCTCTGGTGTCCACAATGCCCTGTTGCTGTTCTGATACTGCATTGTGCCCTCTCATGTGCTGCCTCTGATGTACCTGCTCTGGTGTCCACAATGCCTTGTTGCTGTTCTGATACTGCTGTCTGCCCTCTCATGTACTGCCTCTGATGTACCTGCTCTGGTGTCCACAATGCCCTGTTGCTGTTCTGATACTGCATTGTGCCCTCTCATGTACTGCCTCTGATGTACCTGCTCTGGTGTCCACAATGCCATGTTGCTGTTCTGATACTGCATTGTGCCCTCTCATGTACTGCCTCTGATGTACCTGCTCTGGTGTCCACAATGCCCTGTTGCTGTTATGGTACTGCTGTCTGCCCTCTCATGTGCTGCCTCCGATGGACCTGGTCTGGTGTCCACAATGCCATGTTGCTGTTCTGATAATGCTGTCTTCCCTCTCATGTGCTGCCTCTGATGGACCTTTTCAGTGCAATGGACTGTTGGTGCACTTAGCCCCTCTCATGTACTGCCTCAGATGGACCTGCTCTGGTGTCCACAATGCCCTGTTGCTGTTCTGATACTGCTGTCTGCCCTCTCATGTACTGCCTCTGATGTACCTGCTCAGGTGTCCACAATTCCCTGTTGCTGTTCTGATACTGCATTGTGCCCTCTCATGTGCTGCCTCTGATGTACCTGCTCTGGTGTCCACAATGCCCTATTGCTGTTCTGATACTGCATTGTGCCCTCTCATGTGCTGCCTCTGATGTACCTGCTCTGGTGTCCACAATGCCCTGTTGCTGTTCTGATACTGCTGTCTGCCCTCTCATGTACTGCCTCTGATGTACCTGCTCTGGTGTCCACAATGCCCTGTTGCTGTTCTGATACTGCATTGTGCCCTCTCATGTACTGCCTCTGATGTACCTGTTCTGGTGTCCACAATGCCCTGTTGCTGTTCTGATACTGCTGTCTGCCCTCTCATGTGCTGCCTCTGATGGACCTGCTCTGGTGTCCACTATGCCCTGTTGCTGTTCTGATAATGCTGTCTGCCCTCTCATGTGCTGCCTCTGATGGAGCTTTTCAGTGCAATGGACTGTTGGTGCACTTAGCCCCTCTCATGTACTGCCTCCGATGGACCTGCTCTGGTGTCCACAATGCCCTGTTGCTGTTCTGATACTGCATTGTGCCCTCATGTGCTGCCTCTGATGGACCTTTTCAGTGCAATGGACTGTTGGTGCACTTAGCCCCTCTCATGTGCTGCCTCTGATGGACCTGTGCCTTGCCATGGACTGTTGGTGCACTTAGCCCCTCTCATGTGCTGCCTCTGATGGACCTGTGCCTTGCCATGGACTGTTGGGGCACTTAGCCCCTCTCATGTGCTGCCTCTGATGTACCTGTGCCTTGCCATGGACTGTTGGTGCACTTAGCCCCTCTCTTGTACTGCCTCTGATGGACCTTTTCAGTTCAATGGACTGTTGGTGCACTTAGCCCCTCTCGTGTACTGCCTCTGATGGATCTGCCCTGGTGTCCACAATGCCCTGTTGCTGTTATGATACTGCTGTCTGCCCTCTCATGTACTGCCTCTGATGGACCTGCTCTGGTGTCCACAATGCCCTGTTGCTGTTCTGATACTGCATTGTGCCCTCTCATGTACTGCCTCTGATGTACCTGTTCTGGTGTCCACAATGCCCTGTTGCTGTTCTGATACTGCTGTCTGCCCTCTCATGTGCTGCCTCTGATGGACCTGCTCTGGTGTCCACTATGCCCTGTTGCTGTTCTGATAATGCTGTCTGCCCTCTCATGTGCTGCCTCTGATGGAGCTTTTCAGTGCAATGGACAGTTGGTGCACTTAGCCCCTCTCATGTACTGTTCCGATGGACCTGCTCTGGTGTCCACAATGCCCTGTTGCTGTTCTGATACTGCATTGTGCCCTCATGTGCTGCCTCTGATGGACCTTTTCAGTGCAATGGACTGTTGGTGCACTTAGCCCCTCTCATGTGCTGCCTCTGATGGACCTGTGCCTTGCCATGGACTGTTGGTGCACTTAGCCCCTCTCATGTGCTGCCTCTGATGGACCTGTGCCTTGCCATGGACTGTTGGTGCACTTAGCCCCTCTCATGTGCTGCCTCCGATGTACATGTGCCTTGCCATGGACTGTTGGTGCACTTAGCCCCTCTCTTGTACTGCCTCTGATGGACCTTTTCAGTTCAATGGACTGTTGGTGCACTCAGCCCCTCTCGTGTACTGCCTCTGATGGACCTGCCCTGGTGTCCACAATGCCCTGTTGTGATATGCTGTCTGCCCTCTCATGTACTGCCTCTGATGGACCTGCTCTGGTGTCCACAATGCCCTGTTGCTGTTCTGATACTGCATTGTGCCCTCTCATGTGCTGCCTCTGATGGACCTTTTCAGTGCAATGGACTGTTGGTGCACTTAGCCCCTCTTATGTGCTGCCTCTGATGGACCTGTGCCTTGCCATGGACTGTTGGTGCACTTAGCCCCTCTCATGTGCTGCCTCTGATGTACCTGTGCCTTACCATGGACTGTTGGTGCACTTAGCCTCTCTCATGTACTGCCTCTGATGGACTTTTTCAGTGCAATGGACTGTTGGTGCACTTAGCCCCTCTCATGTACTGCCTCTGATGGACCTGCTCTGGTGTCCATAATGCCCTGTTGCTGTTCTGATACTGCTGTCTGCCCTCTCATGTACTGCCTTTGATGGACCTGCTCTGGTGTCCACAATGCCCTGTTGCTGTTCTGATACTGCTGTCTGCACTCTCATGTACTGCCTCTGATGGACCTTTTCAGTGCAATGGACTGTTGGTGCACTTAGCCCCTCTCATGTACTGCCTCTGATGGACCTGCTCTGGTGTCCACAATGCCCTGTTGCTGTTCTGATACTGCTGTCTGCCCTCTCATGTGCTGCCTCTGATGTACCTGCTCCGGTGTCCACTATGCCCATGCTCAAGCCTACACTGTGATGTTACCCCGATTATGTGTAAATAAACTAGTCAATCATGTGTCGTGGTTTGTCGGAGTCATTCCTGCGTGTGTGATGCAGGTGTGTATTTGTATTTGCTTCAAGTCAGTGGGTTCAGATACATGACACTCCCCCCTCCCTACGTCACGACCCTTGCAGGTGCTCCCCTCCACACGAATCAGTGGGTGCAGATACATGTCACTCCCCCCTCCCTACGTCACGGCCCTTGCAGGTGCTCCCCTCCACACGAATCAGTGGGTTCAGATACATGTCACTCCCCCCTCCCTACGTCACAGCTCTTGCAGGTACTCCTCTCCAGACAGCGAATGGTTTGTAGCCTACCTGCGTCGTCCTCGATGGTGGGCCAAGACTAGGACGTGGTGGATCGCGAAGAGTATCGGGTACGCGTGTAGTGCTGGGTCCATGTCGGCGAGCGGCTTGTGGTGGGTATGTTCGCTGTGGGGCATCCGCAGTGTTCAGGCATGTTGTTTTTCCGCAGCGCTTTTATGTGTATTTTCCGCCATCTTGATTTGGAGGACGGTCCTAGACGTCAGTCCGTACGGCGGAGTCTCTGGATTGGTTACGTCCGCCGCGTGGTCGGGTGTAGTTGGGCGGCGGAGCGTGATCTTCCGTCGTGGACGGATTTTGGCCCATCTTTCCTATCCTGATCTGGCGGACGGAGTGTCCGCGACGGGCGGACGCAGAATAGGCATGGTCCGCATACTCTGGGGCTGCGGAGGCACTTCCGTCCGCCATCCTAATGAGCCCCTAAATGCGATTTAGAGTCTGAGTCTTTGAAATTTATGTTGAGTGGGTCTGCTTTGGGTGTGGCCAAGATGGCGGCCACTTCAGATGCACTGTAGCAAGCTCCACTGTTGTCCTGCATAAAATCCTACTTTCCTCCTGCTCATGCAGTCAGATGGCACATTGCACTGATGAGGAAGCCCATCCAGAGGTGAAAGATGTGCTGCTGGAGTTGTGAGGTAACTAATAAGTAATGCCCAAGGTGCGGCTTTCGACCAATTTGACTTGCAGCTACACCATGTCAGAGGCACAACAACATCTGCTGACTTCACTGCTAGATATGGCGGGACCGGATCACCTCCCAATACCCGCCTGAGGTGATCGACCCGTTCTGCCCTCATCTCCCATTCTGCGAGTGCAGCTGCTGAGACGACAACCAGGCCAGAAGGGATTGAAAGGAGTGCACCTCAAGAGGTGGTTGTCCCCCTCCTCCCAACGACAGCAGCTGGATCACATGAAGATCAAAGCACAGTGGTGCTGCAAGGGGGCCCCAGGGAGGTGCAGCCTGTACTGAGGAGCGAGGAAGGAGCTTAATGAAACCCTATGCTGTAGAGGGGGCCTGGTTATTTCCAAATGCCTACATGCCCTGTGAGAGAGGGGCTGGACCTGGCGAGAGCACACAAGACAGTGGCTCCACAACAAACTGACACAATTAAACAATCCAGCTGTGGCCGGCCTCATACCTGCTCCCACATTGCCTGGCCATGATCAATTTGTGGGGATTGGAGGGCGCGGTGGGCCTGGGGAGCCACTTGGCCCTGACTATGATGCCTGGACCCTGGTGGGGGGACTTGACGCGGGGCAAGTTCTGACCGAACGCTTCCCTGGGGAGAGCCTGATACAGCTTGCGGACACAGGGCCTTTTTCAGCCTGCACCCTGCTTTCTCCTGAAGTAAATCACCTGCTGGGGCCTGGTTGCTTAGGAGTTGGATGTAACACTAGCTTTTGCACCTGCGGGCCATGGAAATAGACGGGCCTAGCGTAGCACATACGGGGTGGCCCCCCTCCTTCCATTTTGAGCATTGTATTGGGAAGCAATGGCCTGGAGTGCTGACACCTGGAATCAGCTATTGTGGGTGATTGGCCCCTGCCATGGGGTACTTCGACACGGGCATAGACTGAGGAGAGCAACATCACTGCCTTGAAACCACGCAGCCGATGGCAGGGATCACACCTCTTGTCCCCCCCTCGTTCAACAACTGTGACTGCAGACTGCTCAAGAGAGAGGTAAGACCCACCTGAACTACCCCATGGGACCATAACTGATGCTGTTATGATGGTAAAGCCCAAAACAACCAAAGCCTCGGCTCTGGAATCTGGCGGCCTAACATTGCCCGCCCCTAATCTGTGGACCAGGCCATGGGCACCTTAAGCTACTAAGATGCAACCCTTAAAATGCATTTAGCCAGGTTTGAGAAAATGCTTTATACGATACTGGACACTAAAACATTGCTGGAAGCAAACATCAATGCTGTCTACCTGGTGGTGAATTTACTGAGAGCAAACCCCCGAAAGCTGGCCGATCGAGTGGCTGAAGCGGAATCCACCATGACCACTATGAGACCCACTGTGCAAGATTTGAAGGCACAACCGAAGGCTATGGGTGAGGAGGTGGCCATGCTATGCCGCAGAGCAGAGGATGCCGAAAGGCACTCAAGGTGCAACAACATTCGCCTGCGGGGCTTCCCAAATGCGCTTGGAGCTCTTCATCAAAAATTGGCTGATGGACACGGTGCTAGCAAACAGAGTGCTGAAATTCTTCTCAGTGGAACGAGCACACCACTTATCTGGCAGGCTGCCACCCCAAGGAACCCCGCCACGACCAATCATTACTTGTCTCCTCAATTTTCAAGACTGCGAACTGGTCCTGCACCAATTTCAAGCAAAGAGTCCCTGGCGCTATGAGAACGAAGTGATCACGGCATATCCCAACTTCACGGCAGGGGTACAACATCTCCATGGATTTGTGGCTCCTACGTGAAATTAAAGCAATGCCTCCAGAAGCTACAAGTTAAATTTGCCCTCTTATTTACTGAGAAGCTCAAAGTGTTCAACAGCTAGACAGCTCACATCTTCCCCACTCCGGAGGATGTGTGACCTGGCTACACACGAAAGGATAAGTCTAGACTTCACTCCCAAGAACTAGGAAGAGGGTGAGTTTCTGGTGGCCGGACCTAAATGTATGAGATGCAATAACATCAGAATCTCCCATATGTGGTACCAGATTGCTGCAGAACAGGTGCAATATGGTATGGAGGCCTCACACCATAGCAGGAATCTCTTTATTCTTCTGCAATCCAGGCATGGCTCAGACACAGGTGGCTCCTGGACCTCGATCACCAGTACCCCACAGTGCCCGGAACTCACACCGAGGACAGCAGATGTCTAGATATGACTGCTGTCCACCTGGGTCAGCAGCCACCTCCCCTCGGGAGCGGAGAACTAATTGAGGTGCGCACCATCAAGGCAAACAATCACAACGACAGCAGGCTGGATGCTAGAGCATCTGATTTGGGCCTACACCGAGGAGATGGTGGACATGCCACACTCCATGCCTCAGACAATTTCCAAAGAGGACAATTGCACCTATTGGTAAGTTAACAGTTATTGGTTTGTTGGGGGACACGAATGTCACCTGACCTGGAAGGGGAACAGTTGTTATCTCTATGCAGTTACTTGACTGTTTTACTGAGGCTGTTTGAGGTGCTGGGAGGTCCTAGTGCACATCTCACTGGTGGGGATGTTCACCACGACTAGGAGCATGTCACGAGGTGATGCACACCGGGTTGATTTAGACATGGATCTAACACTTGGCACACACTACACTGTGACACATTATGGGCACACGCGCAGCCAGTTACACCTCACAATATAACATGATCACAAGGAAAGTGCGTGGGATTGTGACTCCGGCCAAACAATAGCACATTCATGCCTACCTCAAGCACTACCACACACAAATAGCCATGATGCAAGAGTCGTACTCTACATTAATAGAACTCCACAAGGTTCGACCAAAGTGGCGGGGCAGGTATATGGCACCTGCTCATTGACATATGCTCGAGTTGTGCTTGTTTGGATTGCTTTGAGGGTTGCCGATACTGTAGACCACCATACTGTCGATGCAGGATGGTCATATGTGATAGTGGAAGGTCATTTAGAAGGGACCCCACTAACACAGGTTGGGGTATACGCCTCCAATACTAAACAACCAGATTTCCTAGACATGCTCACCCTGTACTATTCTGGGACCCACTATCTCTGGGCTTATGGAGGGATTTCAATTGTGTGCCAGACATGGACTGTGACCGTTTTCTCCCCCTACTGCGTGCATCCACATGTCACAACATTTTCAAAATTGTATGGCCCAAAGGTGATTACAGGACACATGGCATCTTGAGCAGCCAACCGATCGTTAATAATATTTCTACTCCCCTGTCTATGACATTTACAAAAGACTGAACCTTATTCCATGCTCCAACCAATTAGGTGCACAGATCATTCAATCAGAGTATCTGGCCCCTACTCTCACCGACTATTGCCTTCTGCAAATGACCCTGCATTGGGGCAGACCATGCTCGAAAATACACACCAGGTGGCTCCAGGTTGAGGATCTACAAGACACTCCCTTTCGGGAAGACCTGGCGAAGTGCATTACCCAATACGTTCACCTCAACAAACGGACCACCTGCTCCAGGGTTCTAGAATGGGATGCACAGAAAGTGGTCATGTGAGATCATTACATTTCTGCCTCTTGAGGGGTATGCCGAGTCCTTCAGAGGGAACTGTTGGCCCTCCAACAGGAATTGTGACCTCTTGAGAAGGAGGTATTCAACCAAACAACAAAGGTTGAGCAACTAACTGTGCAAATGGCACAGGGAGCCAGAAATGCACCTGGGGAGACATGACTACAAGCGTCACTTGATCATGCTGCATGACGAGAGGAACTGATATGGAAGGTTGCTGGCATGGCTGGTCAGAGGCGATCACCAGCATGTCCACATAGGGGCAATCAACGGGAGGATGGCCACGCAGGCCTCCATTAATACAACTTTCCAGGAATATTATCAAGCCCTACATAGGGAAACAACACTCCCCCTCAGACCAAACGTGAGTTTTTTTCTGTGGGCTACTGCACCCCTGCTTTTCCCCCCCTTAAACATACCTATTAGGATGAGCCACTCCAACTAGAGAGATACGGGCAGCCATTGGTAAAAGTGCCGTAACAAGACGCAGGGCACTGATGGGCTACCAATTGAATATTACACCACATTATCGGCCCAGATCATCCAACATCTATTGGAGGTGTTCACTGAGGGCAAGGCGAGGTCACCTCCAGGACTTGCTCTGCGAGGCACTGATCTTGTTCCTCCCCAAGTCCGGATGGGGCCCCTTAGATGTTCGCTCATGTTGCCCACTGTCTCGCCTGAACTTAGATGATAAGATCCTCGGAAGGGTGCTCGCTAACAGACTGCTACCGGTAATTGGCAACCTGGTTCGTGATGATCAATTAGGGTTCATACCTGGGCATAGTACCTTCCTCAAAATCCGACGGCTTCTATGGCTCAATCATGGCACCCCACCAGAGGCTGGGTGACACTGTGATGGCAGTCTTCAGATTAAAGCCAAAGTAAAACCCATCGTTGGATAAATCATTACAGATATAAAATCAGACTTACATTTTATACATAGTATATGTCCTTATATAGCTGAAGCTATACATTGCAGTCTCATGTTCCTTTGGACCAACCATGAACTTCTTTTTGCAGAACATCTTGTTTGCATTTGCCAAAATGTTCTCCACTTGTTGCGAGGATTATCCCTTTACTGCTGGCAGTATCTCTTTGTAGTGGACTGGTTTGGGGCATGTTCCTGTCAGGGTATGCTGCAGTGCCATGGCCTGCTTCAGTTTTTGTAATTGTGGGAATTTTTTGTTCAGCCAGCAAAAGGAATTTTACAAGTCTACAATTTAGTTGTGTATTTTCTGGGTTTAGGCAGGCTAGCACCGCTTGCCTCCTGGTGCAGATGCCTTTCTGTTTGAATGGTTCTTTAAAAAACTGTTGTCGTGCTTGGTGCAGTTCCTTGCATAAGCAGATTAGATGAACTATGTTGCCTTATTTGGTTTTGCACAACCTGCCCGGCTTGTGTGCTTGTGTCCTCAGCCATGGTGGAATACGTTGAGGGCACAGAAAGATTCCCATACTATCCCTCAGAAAATTGACTTTTATAGGCTTCGGGTAACCCTGGTTGAAAAATGGTTGTTGAGCCAGTGATTTGTAGGAGTTACGGGTCATCAGGCATGCGGTCTATTTGAGAAGCTTGCTTTGTCCTCGACCAGAGAAATTTGTTTCAGGGATTTCCAGACCAGTTTTTTGAAGTTGGGGTAGCCAATTTGTGCATCCCAAAGTTCTGTGAGTTTGGTAGATTCTAAGGCTAGCTGAAGATAGCTTCTGGTTTGGGAGTGCTCCCTATGCTGTATATCCTACCACAGCAGATGGTTTAACGTGTTTGTGGAGGCGCTTCTGATCCTGTGCAAGCAGATGACATAAGAGCCATACTAGCTAGGTCTTGTCATAAGAGTGCAAACTCCAGCCTTATTTGAGTGGGTGATGTATAGGTCGGAAGGCTGAACATAATTCTATAGGCTTTGATCTGCGTGTTGTGCAGCTCCTTTGTATCTCTTCCCCGCATTGCCTCGCCACCATAAGCAATTGAGGGAAGTAGTTTAGCCTGGACTACCTTCAAAAGCGGAGTCAGGGAAGGTCCCATCAGTATATTTGGGTGATTTTTCATCGTTAGGGCAATCAGCAGACCTTTCCTTCTAACTTCCTCTTTCTGGAGCTAGAACGACCCTTCCTTGTCGAATATAACTCCAAGGTACTTGTATTTCTGAACTGGATCAAGTTTTGTGCCACCAAGGAACCAACTTCTATGGAGGTTCTTTTTGTTGTTTATTGACATTGTCCGCGTCTTGCTCAAGTTTATTTTTAAATTGTTTTCTGTGGCGTAGATCTGCATTTCCGTCAGTAGATGCTGGAGACCAACGTAAGTGTGACTGAGCAGAACTACGTCATCTGTGCACATGAGGTTTGACAATGTTTTACCATCCTATCCTCGGTGAGTGTGAATTACAGGTGTCAAGTGTCTTTGGAAGGTCAGCCATATATAAGTTAAACAGGGTTGGTGCAAGCACAAAACCCTGTTTCAGTCCTTTTGTTGTGGAAACTTTCGAGGAGATGTGAGTCCCGCCACCTAACTACACCTGCACCCAGGTATCTGAATGTAGGAGTTTCAGCATGTTCAGAGTAGGCTGTGGTATGCCCCATTGCACCAGTTTGCCCCACAGTCTTCCCCTCTCTACGTTATCAAAAGCAGCGCTGAAGTCAATGTAGCATAAATGTAGAGGTAGTTTTGAGGCTTTAGCTGCATCGATTATTAGTGAAATTGAGAGGATGTTTGTGGATGTGCTGGCCATTTTACGGAAGCCTGTCTGGTTCAGCAGTATTCTTGAGTTCGCCACCACCCAGTTTGTCAGCTCCTCTAGTATAACCCCCGCAAAGTATTTTGCTTCATTATCTATTAGAGCTACTAGACGGTAGTTGTTGGGCTCAGCCTTGTCACCTTTTTTATGGATTGGCATTATTGTTGAGCCCTTCCATGATTCCGGTGTTTTATTTAGCCGTCTGACTTCCATAAATAGAAATTGCAAGATATCAGCCCAGTCTACACTCTTTGCTTTAAACAGGGCAGGTGGAATTCCGTTCGGTCCCGGAGCCCCTTCCATCCACCCTTTAGCAATCTGCTTTTTAATTAAGAGACTTAGGGTGCACTTATCAGTGCCTGATGGTCTGCTTTCTTTGTGTGGCAGTTCCAGTTCCATCAACTCCGTTTTGCTAGCTCCAACTTGTTCTTTAGATGTCCAACTATTAGCCATTTGGGTTACAGCACTGTCTGTTTGGCTATCGAAGTGGGTAGTGAGGAATTTTACCCAGTTTGCTCCAGAAACGTATGACCCAATACCATTATGGTATGGGTGGTTAGTACTGTTCACAGTCTTCCAGAAGCGGGCACTGTTATTGCTGTTTAAATCGTATAGAAGTTTTGCCCAATATACCTTCTCGCGCTCACTGTTTATTTTCCATTTCAGAGTTTTTAATTTTGCCCTTTGTACATTTAAGGAGGCTTCTGCAGTGCATTCTCTGAATGTCTTCTCAGCCTGCGCAGAGTTGCGTTTATTGATTTTTTAGATGTTTCAACAGTAGCCTTTGATCCTTTGGAATTATGTTTTTTTCCCATGATTTCTGGGAGTAGATTTTTTTGGCAAAGGTTTCTGCGTGTCGATCTAGTAGCTTTACAGTGAACTGTTCCCAGTGATCTATTTTTTCTTCAGCGCTGAATGATGGCGAATTGAAGAGTTGAATAGCTGCTTTGGCCTTAGAGTTTGTATTGTATGTTGTACATTTAATCCTTCTTAAGTTGGAAGAGAAGATGGTCCCGAAAGTTGCATCCATGCTAATTGGTCTTGCTACAGTGCCTATTATTTGAAATTCTTGGGGCGATGGTCACTGTCGCCCTTGTCCCCCATTCTGTACCCAGATATGTGTGGGGGCGATGGTCACTGTCGCCCTTGTCCCCCATTCTGTACCCAGATATGTGTGGGAAGAGTGCGAGGCTTACAAAAGTGTAGTCCAGTATGGAGCTTATTGTGGGGGAGCAATAAGAATCAACTGGTGGAATATCATATGGAAATCTTTGATTTAAAGCTTGAAAGTTTAGATGTTCTAGATCTTCAAGTAGGCGACTGTTACCGTGCTTCTTCCTTCTGTGCGGTGGATGAGATTATATAGAGATGTTGTGAATTCCGTTTTGTATAGCTACCTCCTCTCCTTGTGATGAACCTATAAGATATTGCTTTAGGTCCCTTGTCAAAATGAAGATCGGGTTTTTCAGCGCTGTAGCATACTTTGCTACTTGGTTTTCATGTGCTGTTGAGTTTTTCGCTTTCCGTTTGGGGTGAACATACGAGTTGATTAGGCACACCTCCATTTCTTCGTCCTCAAGAAGGATTTAAATTGTAACTGCCATTGCAGCGTTTGATATAGAGTCCATAAGATTTGTTGAAGGTATACTTGTTGTGAAGACATAGGTTGCCAGCCCACCTGAGCTGGAGTAGCAAAGTAGGTGCTGCAACTGACTTGGGCAAAGGTCATGCCCATCACAGCGGTACTTACGGACCACACTCTTATGCTCACTCCCGAGTCCTGTTTCCTGGACCTCTGCATCAAGCCTACAGGGGATGAACACCTACACAGGTTCATAGATCTTACATTTGTAGTATTTAAGAGACGAATCGCAATGACACAGAATGTGCCCTCTTCCTCGGACAAACGCAGTTGGATGCTCATGCTACTGAAATGAGTATGAGTGGAGGCACCTACTGCACACTAGGGGAGGGTTGAAGGAGGGACCTGGGAGACCTACATTTCCAACATCAAGGCCAAGAACAATACTCGCTCACCTTGAAAGGAACACCCTGGAGACTCTGCCAGGAGTCCCCAATGGGCATAACCCTGCCACAAGAATCACAGCTACACCGCATCACTGACATCCGTCACAATCTCCTGCAATGGCTCCCACTCCTGACAGAAAAGCGCAAGCACTGCCTCCCCTGCACACGCTCTCTTACTTGTGATCCACCCCAGCTATGGCCCTCAGATTCCTGACCACCCACCACCTACCGGCGCCACTGCACAGACCACGCCACTCACATCCTTGAAAGACTCCACTGTTAAGACTGTGTCATGTTTGCTTACCTTTTATATTCTTGCTTTTGATAGAAAGATGGCAACAGAGACACAGGGATGTTATGGAGCACAAAACATACTTCTGACCATTTGTACCCGTTACTTATCAATGTCTTATTCATCACTGAAAATGAGTAAGATGAATTAAAATAAAATGTTGGGGGCACTTCCTCTGGTCTCTTCTGCCCCTTCAAAGCAGTCTGTTACAGCAGGAGTGACTCCAAAGCTGAAAGCACCACAACTCATTCCCTGGGCGTGACTAAGGTCCACACCTGGATGTCAGCCATGGTGATATGTGATATATATATCAAAACGTTAGCCCCAGTGCCCCAGCCCTACTCTCTACGATTTTCTTATCAGCTCAATCTCCTTCCTGAGATGTGCCCAGGGCCCTTGCTTGTGATTTGCCATTGAATTAAAGAGCACCCTTTAAAGTGTAGAGGGGAAGCCTGGCTCTCCCCTCTCCAGTGTGTGTCCCATGCAGCTCACAGGAATGCAGAAATACACAGATCTGTCTGGGGAGATTCCTCTACTTCCTCATGTTTCATCATGCAGGTCTGAGTCTCCCAAAATGGAATCCATAGTCTGCCATGTATTGTACCACCCACAGGCATACATGCACCAAATGCATATATACAGCCTACACACACAGCATAGCACTGTATCCTTTGTGTACTGAACCACTCACAGGCAAACATACACCCAGCACAAATACTTAACATGCATTCATTGCACCTCAGTATATCCTTCATGTACTATGCCACTAATAGCACACATACATCTAGCACATGCATTCACCATGTACACGCAGCACTGCACTACATCTTTCATGTATCTTGCCACTCATAGATGCACAATCATCCAGCGCATGCATTTACCATCCACACCCTGCTCAGTACTGCATTAGCCCTGTATTGTACCCTTCCCAAGAACACATAGACCTAGCATAAATACACCACTTCTGCGCTGTGCAGTACTAACCTCTTCCGTCCGTCGGACGGCCCCAGGCCGTCTGACGTCATGGTGGGCGTGGGCGTCAGACGACTGGGGGCCATCCGATGTGTGCACGCGTAGAATTCACCTGTACAGCGAGGAAATGTGCTCTGCATCAAAGCAGTTAAACACCAAAACAATGTAGGCCAAGGGTAAGTTAAGCACACAGCAGTGGAAAATTAAAAATGAGTGACCCTCGAGGCCTCACTCCAGTGACACAACTTAAAAAGGACCTGTTCACCTGTTCATTCTGCTACCACCGCACTCCTGCTGCTAAATTCTTGGTGAAGGCAGTCGTCTTCCACCACTATGACAGTAGTGCTTTGGGCAACCCACCCAGTCTAACAAAACCACAATCTGCGAGACAGGCCTATGTCATGGCACACAGGTATGATTCTTGCTTGTCTATGGCAGCGAAAATCAGTATAGTTCACGCACATTACCATGTGGAGGACTCTTCTGTCCCAACAACTACCTTGAGTAAATCTGGACTTGTGTCAAAGTATATGGGTGGATGCATGGGAAGGCCCATTCCATCCTCAACCATTGTAACGCCTACCCGCACAGTGTAACGCAATGAGCGCACAGCTCTGTTACTATTTTTTTACACTGCCATGCAATGCGACATGGCTTCCTAAGTCTCAACTAGAATTCGGTGTTGTGATACAAAATAATAGAAAATCTGGGCTGGATATTTCTCCATGTGCGTCAATTGGAATTTGCTGTCAATGGTTCTAAGTGATGACAATATTAGTTCTATGTGCGATACTTTGACGGTGTATGTGTGTGTGTGTGTGTGTATGGGCGCGGAAGGGGTCAGTCATGTTATTGATGCAGAAGGGAAAAGGTATCAAGCCATCAAGTTACAGGACAGTTTTTCTGCCCTGAGTCTCTTCAACATTTCCAGAAATTATAAACAGGTGTGCCAGTGATACCACACACCTTTTGTCTACTTTCAGAATTGAATCTCGTCTCTCTAGCAGGCTTAGAATTGCCATTATTCGTTGACAGACACAATATTACTGTCTGCTATTTTGCAAAATGTCTAGACATTTTCAGAATGAGGGGAAATATCTGATTCCGTATTAATATTAGCGACAGCTATTTCTGCAATATTCTAAACATGACTGGAATTTTGGAGAAATAATCAGTTTAAACCTTTTTTGTCTGTTGATCAGTACTGCCAAACTCCCATAGCAGGAAATAAAAAATAGAACCGAAAGTAAAAGTAATTAAGTTGGAAGGTACAGTGATAATAGGTGGTTTCAGATTTACGCATCCAAAATCCGCTGCAACAAAAAGGCACTGTGTGTAGGATGCACGTTGTCTTGCCTGCTAAACGTAAGAGAATCCATGGCACCATAGAGACAGCAAGACCTCACCATGCTTCAGTGCAGCAACAACTGCTAAACTAAACGTCTCATTACTATGCGCAGACTGTTTGAAGCATTCCAGTGAAGAGCTTACAATCGCCTCTCATCGAAGGCTTTTATATCATCAAGCAGCTTTGATGGCTAGAGTTTTTTCCCAATATCTACCCTGAATTATTTATTTTAGTTTAAACCATGATGACTTCATCTTACTTTATTGTCTTCGATGAACCTTTTCTTTGTGTTTTCAATACTTTACGTTAAATAGTTATTGATAGCTTTTGTGCGCTTCTGTCTGCAAAAAACATATTATTCACAGGCTTACATTTTGCATCTGACTAAAACAGTTAAAAAAGCATTTGCAATGCAATAGGTCTCGCATTTGCGCGAGTTTAAGCTATTGGCATTGTAAATAATAACCCTAGGCATAGTACTACAGAGCATACGTAGTTTGTACTAATTCGCACTCTGCAAATTGCACGGTACAAAAACGGTGCCTAATCACGTAGCGTAGCAGCTAAATTACCAACATTCTCAGATGCTTTGATAAAGCAATTTTACATGCTAAAAAGCATATAGCCAATTCACAAAATTTAACTTTTTCAATGAAAACATTAGGCAATGAGAGAAGTGATGATTTTGGGGTTCCCCCTAACCTAGGGGGAGGACCAAGCAGATGCCTTGAACACAAAGAGCATAAATAAAAAGCACATCTTCTTGAACTTCGGTGGTGGTCCCATCCTCTTAGGACCACCCCAAGGACAGTTTTTGGCAAAAAAACAGTCCCAACCAAAGGCCCTGCAAAGCATTATGGGACGAGATTAGCAGTGGGCAGTGAATATTATAGTATCATATATCAAAATAGCTCTACAAAGACCTGCAGATCAACTAGCCGTTACTAGATGTCCCTCAGTTACTAAATGTCCCTCACAAGTCAAATGCAAAACCATTAAAACCCTTTCATTAAGCATTTGCATTTGACTTGTGGGGGAAATCTAGTAACTAGTTGAACTGCAGCTCTTTGTAGAATTATTTTGATATTGGATCCTATCATATTCACTGCCCACTGCTAATCTCATCCTATAATGCTTTGCAGGGCCTTTGGTTCGGATTGCTTTTCTGCTAATAACTGTGCTTGGGGTGGTCGTAAGAGGATGGAACCACCACTGAATCGTTCAAGTAGATGTGCTTTTTGTTTTCAATGTATCTGCTTGCTCTCTCCCTAGATTAGGGAGGATCTCAAAATCTTCACCTCTCTCACTGCTTGCTAATTTTTCAGTTTCACTTTTGTGAAAGTACTATATGCTCTTTAGCATATAAAGATAGAGATACTTATTTTATCATAACTGGCACTGTGCAAGATGCCATTTGCAATTATTTCATAGTGCAGGCAAGTACACAGTGTCATCAGCTGTGCTGCGCAGTACTACGTGTAGTTCAAAGTATACTATGTGCAGCTACGTGTAGTGCTACTACGCAAACGATGCCCAGGGTTAGTAAATAACAATGCATTTTATTTATGTTTCAACCCCCCCCAAAAAAAAATATAAGGCATTGTCATTTACAATGCCAACAGCTGAAACTCACGTAATTGTGAGACCTTTTGCATTGCAAATGCTTATTCAAATAGATCCTGCCTATGGCACACACAGGGTGGAGTGAATACTATCATGACAAGCTTTCCCACTTAGATCAGTGATTGGGAGCAAGGAAGTCACCACTTGATTATAACACCACGAACATCAATAATGCAGCTGCTGCAGTGCAGTGGCACTGTAGAATAGGGGGGTGAGGGTCCATTGCACCCCGACTACTGACAGCTTTTCATCAGTAAACTAGGAAGAGGGCCCCCAAACTCCCAGTTTGCAACATAGCCGCTGGCATCCTTGTGTACCACTAGTGTTCAAATAATGGTTAAAAAGGCACCTGGGGAAATTTTTTGCAGAGACCAACCGTTCCCTGCATCAAGCAGTGATTTGTTAGTTTAGTCTCCTTTGTGGATTATTTTTTATTTTTTTACAGGAAAGCCCTCATGCATCGCAAACTTGCTTGTTTCTAGAGCTCACACACGATTGTGCTTTAGCGAAGGAAACCTCCCTGGAGACCGCTGCGCCATATGGCTTGCTTTAAGGACAAATAACCTGTTCCCTTCCCTCGCATGAAAGCAACCACTCTGAAACGCCACTGCTAGAAGTAAGCTGCCAAGACCACCGAAAGATTTCAACAGGATACATCGAGTTCGATGGTTTTCCTCAATTTCCACTAGCGTTAATGTCAAAACAAGTCCCTCTAGTCAGAAAAATAATGAGATAAATTAGGCCTGAGCGCATTTTAACACCCCTGACTCCTCTCTCCTTCCTGTGAATGAAGTACCAGCATTCCGACCTGCCTGAAAAACAGAGCCCTGTCTAGGTTCATTGAGTTAATACGGCCACGGACGCGCTGCTGCTAATCAGAAACGAGGTGCAGAAAGCAGCTCAAGAGGAGTGGTGGGGGCGGGTGCAGGAAGATACAAAAAAGCAAAAGCAAAAGCACAGCACTATACCTGTAACCTGACCCACGAGGACAGGAATGCAGCTGCCAGCCTGCATGCCGCTGCTCCCTCCCGCAAGCTAAACTCTGTGGGAGTGAACATTTGCCAAAAAAGTAGGACATGCTCCCACCTTTAGCCATTTGCTGGCTGCAATAAGAGAATGTCACAGCCAACAGCCTGCCTGGATGCCCCCCTATCTCCCCCTTTAGATACCCTTGGAGCGCCTCGCCCATCGCTCAAACTCGTAACTCGGCCCTCTCCGGGGGTTTACTCGAGCCTCTGGCTTTTCCCCGGTTCTCCCTAGGTTCTCTCCCCCTCCTCTCCACGCCCCATCCCTCTTTCCCTCCCTCACTTCGCTTCTCTCCCCCCTGGACCTTCCTTGAGGATTAACATGCCTCCTCGTAATCACCCCTTCGCAACTCCGGATTCACCCATAGCTAAACATGGCCCCAATTCTTGGACCATCCTATACCCCCTAACCTCTCAAAAAATGCTAAGAAGAATATTGAGCAAAAAATGATTAATTTGTCACCAAGAAACCTTATTCACAGATAACTACCTCAGTCTCACCTCCTCGATAAAAACCAACTACATCTTCTACTCCAAACGCCCCTCCAAATGGAAAAGTATCTTCCTTAACCACTTCCCCATCTCAAAATCATCCAAAATCCCATACGGTGTAAAACATTCTATGTCCCGTTCCTCTGCTTTTCAAGGTGAAATTGACATCTCTATTTTCAAATCTGGCAACATCCTCATCCAAGCCTCTGAAAACACCTTACCATCTTTTGAAAACCATTACAGCACCTTATCTTACCTTCTTTTGAAATCTCCCTCCAACCCTCCAGCCTTCCTCTCACAGGTTGACCTCCCTCCCTGTCTCTCTCATAATTCCACCCCTCCTCTCTCTGACACTTCAATTACCTTGGATGCCTCCGAAGACCTCACACACCATATCCCTCACACGCACCACTTCCCTCCCATGTCAATTACTGTCCCTCCCTCTAAGTCCCCTACAGCCCCCCTGCCACACAAACTTTACCTCCTCCTCTTGATTTGTTACCTACTTACTCTCATTCACCCCTCTTATCTTCTCTTTCCTCGCAATGCCCTAAATTTGCTCACCCTTCTGCCCAACTACTGACTCCGATTGCTAACCCTTCCCCCTAACCAGGACGGCTGCCCTACTCACTCTCCTCAGGCTCCCTTTCCTCCCCATGAATCTCAACTGACGCCATTAAATCTCCTTTCTCTCCTCCCTCACCTCCCTTCGTCCTTCTTCCAGAACACCCCTCTCCACCCCACCAACTGGGCTCCCACCCTGCCTCACCAAAGACCTCCCATCCAGACTATCTCGGAACACTCCCCTCTCCCCCCTCGTCCCTACCTCTCTTTTAACTCAGACTCTCTTCAACATCGAACTCCATCTCGCTAACCTTCCGTTTGAACTCAGATCTCTCATGAATGACGTCAACTCCCTCTCTGCACTCAACTGCCCAATCACTTTATTCCCCTGGGCTCTGCCCAAACTAACGCCACATCCCTTCAACAACGGAAATCTATCCCCCCTGTAACGATTCAGATAGTTCATCACATACCGCTAGCCAGCTCCCCTCTGATCTCAGTGTTCTCGGCCACTCTTTTCCACAGAACTCTCTGATTACTGACCCCCCTGTCCTCCAAACATTTATCCCTGTGATCCTTGGAACAAACAGAATGCCAACCTCCTCAGCTTCCCCTAGGCAGCCACCGCAATTTACCACTATCCATTCTATCACTCCTCCAAAATGCATGCTGGTTAACTGTCACTCTGCAGCTCGTCATACGATTGAAATTTCAGAAACCATCCTTAGTGAAACAATTGACATCGCCTTTCTAACTGAAACTTGGCTTAATGGTCACTCTTCTTCCATTCTTGACCTGCCCTCTCCCCCTGGCTACTCCATCCTCAGAAAAGATTGACCGGACAGAATTGGAGGTGGTCTTGCCATAATCTATAAAAATAAACTCCAACTCTCACTTGTGCAGAGCTCCAAACATTCTACTTTCGAATACCTCGGAGCTGAACTCCGAGTGCATGGTTCCCCGCCAATTCGCCTTCATAATATCTACTACTCACCTAGTGACTCACTTGAATTTGTAGAAGAATTATCCAAACTTCTTTATCATTCCTCGCTTTCCAATCCTAAAAACCTCTTCCAGGGGCACTTTAACCTCCATTGGAACAAAAAGGATGATCCTTTGGTTAACCTCTTTACAGATCTTCTGGATATTAATGACCGGAAACTAACTCTGCCATTCACCTACTCACACAAAAGGAGCAACTCTGGATGCTATAATTTCAAGCGCTGATTTGGCCTCCCTTTCTTCCATCGTACCCATCGACTGGTCTGACCATCACTTTATCGTTTTCACAATCTCTAACAAAATGCTACACCTCCCCCCAAATACATCAAACAGAAGAAATTGACAAAAAATGTCCATGTTATTTCCCCGGGCGAACTGGAATCTAAAGTCACAGCGAAACTTCAACTTCCTCCTCTTTCCCTAAATGCTAATGACCTCACCGAGCACTTTAATACATCCATCACGGCTGTCCTCGACCAAATTGCTCCTGCTAAACTTAAAGTTCAGAAAAACACCTCCTCCAAATCCTGGTTTAATACGGATCTCAACAACGAGAGGTGCTCCCTTAGCTCGACTGAATGCTTTTGGAAACAAAACCCATCCTGTTTGAATCTCGCCCTCCTCAGATCTGCCAGATTCCATTACAACAAACATATTCTTAATGCTAAAGCTGTCTTCTTCCGCTCTCAACTGGACGGGCTAAAAATAGACCTAGGGAGCTATTCAGTATCATTAAAAATCAAACCACCTCTGCCCTCCCCAAGGTTACTGCCACTATTGAGAGTTGTGAAGAGATTGCTAACTACTTCGCTGAAAAAATCTCCAAAATCGATCACTCCTTCGTCGTATCTCCTCTTCCACACAGCTCTCTCCCCCCACTAGATTTTTCCTCCAATTCTCCGGCCCTCTTAACTCCTACTCATGACCCCTCATCTCTGCCTCTAGTCGTTTCTCTTCTTGAATCCAACCCCTCCAAAATTGAGAAAAAAAACAATGCTTTCTGGCATCACTTCCATCCAGTGGCTGAGCTCGTAGTCTTTAACGTCATTGCAAGATTTAAACTATACTCTCACTCCAGAGACCCTCTACCTCTTAACCTTGTCCAAGATTTAAAACACATTATTTCAGCTTCTTTTTGGACCTCTATCATCAACTCCTCCTTTGCCATGGGATGTGTCCCAGTCTCCCTCCAACTTGGACAAATCACTTCCATCCTCAAAAATCCTGCTGCCGACTCTAATGACCTAAATAATCTTCGACCTATCTCTAACCTTCCTCTTCCCTCTAAAGCCCTTGAAAAATGTGCCCTGCGCCAATTAGATACACATCAACACATTCAATTTGTTGGACTCTTTGCAATCAGGTTTCAGAAAGGGCTGTAGTACGGAAACGGCCAACCTCAACATAATTGATGACATCCATCACTCCCTCGAGTCCTCCCATCTCATTCTCCTTGATATCGCTTCTGCCTTTGATACTGTGAACCACTCCACTTTACTTAACACTCTCAAAGATCATTTTCGCTTCAACGGCTCCGTTCTCAAATGATTCTCCTCCTTTTTACAGCACAGAACCCAGCAAATTAAAATCCAAGACTGCCTTTCCCAACCAGTGCCTGTCTCGCTGGGTGTCCCCCAGGGCTCTATTCTCTCTCCCTCTCTTTTCAACCTCTTTACAGAACCCCTCACCCTTATTCTTAAGCATACAGGAATCATGTACCACCTCTACGAAGATGACACCCAACTTTATCATAAGATTCGAACCCATCCTGATGTGCTACACCTCAATGACACCTTGACTAAGATTCAATCCTGGTTCCACTTCAACCACCTCAAGCGCAACCCAAAAAACCCAGAAATCATTATTTTCTCCCCTAAAAACAGCCCGCTTCTCATCCAATCCTGGATCTTGGACCTTACAGCTCTCAACTGCTCCCTCACCTTAGCCAATTCAGTTACATCCCTCGCAATTAACATTGACCAGAACCTTTCTCTTATCTCCCACATAAAAAACTCGGCCAAAAGTGCTCTCTCACTCTCTATCACCTCAAGAAACTAAAACCCTTAATTCCTGCTGATGACTTTAGATCAGCTGTCCAATCTCTGGTCCTGTCCAAAATCGACTACGGTAACTCCATTCTATCTGGAACACCTAAAGTCCACTAAGCCCCAATCAAATCCGTCTTAACCTAACTGCTAGGCTCATCTCTGACCTCAAACGGTTTGATCACATCTCCCCTACCCTTAAAGCCCTCAATTGGCTTCCCATTGAAGGCAGATCTACCTATATGATGGCATGAATTGCGCACAAAGCACTGCACCTACACACCCCGCTGTACCTCACAGATAAACTCATCATAGCTGGCTGCTCTCAAACATTGAGGAGCTCAAACACACTTGTGCTCGTCCCTCCTCTGTTAAACAAGAAATCCACTCAATCAAGCTCCTTTTCCAGAAATGCGACAACCATCTGGAAATGCACTCCCTAAAGAACCTCCTACTTCAGCTTCAAAAAATATCTCAAACTACACCTTCTCAGCAAATATTGGGGCCCTTGAGCCCTTCTCTGGGTTCCTATCCCAACCCGGTTCTCTACTCTTCAGGATCCCCCCGTCTGATCCCCCGATGCCCTTTCTCCACCTCCTTCTTTTCACTTCCTTCTTTTCTTCTCCCTCTATCTGACTATTCCCTCTCGTAGATCCTTCCTGAGCCACTTGTTTTTTTCCCTAACCCCCATCACAGCCTCTCACCATTCTTACATCCTGCCACCCTCTTCTCTTTATCCCGTTCATCTACCACCACAATCCTCTCTTCTCTTGATGTTGCTGTTGAATTTCGCACTTTGTTGTTTAACCAGATTGTATAAAATTACACTGTCATCTACTATTTAATTGGACGTGTTTCCTACCTCGTATTCTTTTGATATCTTATTTTATGTTTCTCTTTATATATACTCATGTGACCATTGTAAAGCGCTCTGATAACCTTGGGTCCAGCTAGAGCTATATAAAAACTTTAAATAAAACAGCCAACCCAATGCGTGGGGGGAGTCAGACCCACACAGAGTTAGTTTGGAGTGCTTGCAAGAAGCCTCACAGAGCAGCGCATGTGCCCTGGCTCGACCTAAAAAGTGTGTTATAGTGAAAAAATAGAGCAAATTGTGATTGCCTTCACCATATCTATGAGAGAAGTAATTTAATGTGTGTTGATTAAGTGCACTTTAGAGATGTAAACTATTCCCTCATGGAATCCAATGCAGACAATTCATAGAAAGAGAATAAAATATCAGGTGAAAGAGAAAATTCCTTTGACAGTACCAACTCCCACTATCGACCTGCTGACAATTGACCTGTTGAACATCAATCCCATTGTAAACATCTATTTCGGGAGGAATCACATTTGCAATATTTATTGCACCTGGTTATTGCTAGGTGCAATAAAGATTGCACCCCTTGTTACATTTTGTCAAGAAAAAGGCTTCAATTCACTTGGATGTGTAGATTTGTTGGTGCATTATGCACCAAAATGTGCATTTTATTCCTCCAAGACTCTGCGAATATGCGATAATTATCACAACTGATAAATTCCAAGCAACTCGGTGTACGATTTTGTTTTGAAGGAGATATTTGAGAGGGCCTACTCATAATTCAAGTCTAGATGTATATTTTAAACAATTGCTAATAACAGGTCTTGTTGACGTCTGCGCTGTTAAATCAGGCTTAATAGGTTTATCAAGCACAATTCGTTTTTCTTCATATGCTGAGCCTGTCAGCCCGCTTAATTAGTTATCAAATATTATCACATATTTTCTCAAATGTATACATTATTTTTTATTGCATCACCTAATACTAAACCCTGTGATTTAAATTTGATAATACTGATACATTACGAGGTCATTTGTATACATTTTGTTAATTAATTTTAAGTTTTCAGACTTTGAGCAATACAGTACAAAAAACTGCATAAAGTGTAGGAATCAGTATAATGCCTATTAATTTAAAAGCTTTTCCAGCCTCAGATGATGTGTTCCTACTGTTGGGGTTGTACACATGTAAGTTGAGGTTGCAGAGGAGGATGGAGTCAGTGGAGGCTAGAGCATGGGGTGCGATGAAGTTGAGGATGGGAGGACAGGGGCCATGGAGGATGGTGTTTGTCTGAACCTGGAAGTGGGGGTGCTCCATGTTGGTTGCGTAGTCGTTTGTGTGGGTGGTGAGGTGGTGAGGTGGAGGGTGCTTTTGTGTACGATGGCAATGCCTCCACCCGGTTAGTTGATGTAGTCCTTGTGAATGATCTTGTAGCTATCTGGGATGGGAGTAGCAATGTGCATGAGCAGCTCCGGCCTCAAGCAACTCATCACAGACCGGACCCACATCACAGGACACACATTCAACCCTATTTTCACATCCACCAACAAAGACAAGTACAACTGTTTGTCTAAGCTCACCTGGACAGACCACTATAGAATCCACTTCCCCAACTCAGGACCCAACATCATCAGCACCATACCCCCCAACACCACGTGCAGAAACTACAAGAATATATCAGTAGACCAATAGAACGATGCTCTCAACTCCTGCATCCAATACACAACAATCAAACCAGAACAGGTGACAAGCATATTCTCCCAGTGGTTCACAGGATGCAATGACACAATGGACCTGCCAAAACCTGCCAACTTCTGACCCAGATGGTTCACCACAGAGTTGGAAGCCACCAAAGGCAACTTCTGGCACTTTAAAATGAAATGGAGCACCAGCAAAAAGACAGGAGACTACCCCACCTTCGAGACTGCCATACAACCTAAAACACTGTCTCATAAAAGAAACAAAGAAGAACGCCCTAGCAGACCACATAGAAGCTAGCACAAACCCCACCAAGGAGCTCTTCGCCATTGAGAAGGAATTCCCCAGCCCAGCAGCTTCCTAGAACAACATCACCCCTTACCAGGAACTGTGCGACTCTGGCGAACATCTTCCATGAGAAGATATCGGCCATGAAAAAGAACTTAAAACCCCAACCACCAGCCACCGACAGCATCAGCCAACTCACACCCACAAACACCTACTCATCCAGCAGGATCTTCTCACAATCCAAACCACTATAGCAATCAATAACTCCATGCACTCTGGAACACCCATGGATCCCTCCCCCCACCACTTTTTCAACCTTGGGAGCAAGACCATTGGCAACAAGCTCAAGAAAATCCTGATCACCTCAGCCTCCTTCCCAGATGTTTGGAAACATGCTGAAGTAAGACCCCTCCTAAAAAAGCTATCTGCCAACCCCGCAGAACTGGAGAATTACCAGCCCATCTCCCTGCTTCCCTTTCCAGCAAAGGCTCTTGAGAAAGCAATCAGTAGAGCAACTCACCAAACACCTGGAACAAAACAACACCCTGGACCCCTCTCTATCCAGATTCCAGGCAAACCACAGCAACAAGATGGTCTTGATCGCTGGCTCTAACAACATCAGGGCCTTCCTGGACAGTGGCGTAATAGAGGCCCTCATCCTCCTAGACCTGTGATCCACCTTCGACACCGTCTATTATCACATCTTGATAAACATACTCCACCACATTGGAATCCAAGGAGAGGCCCTCAAATAGATTGCCTCATACCTCAGCAGAAAACCCATTGGATCAGTCTCCTGCCCTTGACCTCTTACCTCTCTCACCCCTCTGGCAAACACATTCAGATCATAAGGACTGAACATCATTCCTACACCGATGACACACAATTCATCCTCTCACTATCACAAGACCCATCCACCAGCAGGGCCAGCTTCCATGGATGCATGATGGACGTCATAGACTAGAGAAAGGATAACTGTCTCAAACTCAACTCAGACAAGACAGAAGTCCTCATCTTTGGAAACAGTTCCTCATCATGGGACAACGCATGGTGGCCGGTTGATCTCGGCCCACCTCCTACCCTTAAATACCATGCCCGTAAAACTCTGCATCGCCCGCAACCTCTGCATCATCCTGGACAGCAAGCTATCCTTGTTAAAACAGGAAAACGCAGTCTCCTCCGCCTGCTTTCACACCTTCACAAATTCTTCAAGTGTATCCCGGTCAACAGCAGAAAGACTATCACACAGGTCCTCGTCACCAGCAGCCTTGACTACAGTAACACACTCTTCGTAGGAATCACTACACGCCTCCTGAAGAGACTTTAGACAATACAAAACTCAGTGACAAGACTCATCCTCGAGCTTCCAAGACAGACATACATCACACCTCACCTCAAGATACCATACTGGCTTCAGTCCACATCCAGAAGAGGTACCAGTTTAAGATGCTAACCCACGCATATAAAGCCATTCACAATGAAAGACCAGCATACATCAAAAAAAGTATCACGTTCCACCAACCAACCAGACATTTACGCTCAGCCTCCCTCGCACTCACCCCACCGATTCACCAAATCAACAACAGAGAACGCTTATTCTTCCACCAAGCAGCAAAATATTGGAACCACCTTCAACGTCAGGACCGAATCATTGATCCAGGAATTCAGCAAAGCACTCAAGACCTGGCTGTTTGAAGGAACAGATCACCACCTGGCAACCAGCAACCCCAGCGCCTTTAGACCCTCATGAGTGATTTGCTGAGCTCTATAAAAACCTGATTCATTTATTGGCCTGTGAGACAAGGTGTCAACCCTGTGATGCCAACTAGAGTCAAAGGCTGCATGCCTTCACTCCCGCTACCCCAGGTGTTTTGGTGAATCGATGGCCCTTGGTTATTCTTGCCTGACATCACACCAGCTGACCAACTCAATGATGGGACAAAGCGGAGGCAGTTGTATTTTTCTTGTTTAAAAGTTGCTCTTCTAAATGTATTTAGTTTCTAAGTGTTGGATTTGGAGGTTTCTAGTTGGCACTGGTAGGTACTTGTGACAAATAGGGACCCTCGCCTCTAGTCAGGATAAGGGGATTACACTCCTAAAATAACCTCTGCTCACCACCATGGTAGCTTGGCATGAACAGACAGGCTTTATCTCAGAGGCGTTGTGTTAAGCATTTGTGACCACATACAGTAACCCAGTGACAACACTACAAATGGACACCACACAGGTTTAACATAAAAAATAAGTATACTTTATATAGAATTACCACAAGACCATAAACGACAAAAATACACAATACTGTTACTTTAAGATGGTAGATTTTAGCTTAGTTCAGTTCAGTTCTTAGCTGCGACACTTTGCGTCAATGTACCTTAGGTTGCTTTGCGCTTCCACGACAAGCAATGTCGCAGCGAGGGAAATGCAGCAAAGTTCAGGTGCAAAAAAATAAAGATGTGAAGATCTTCCAGATGCGGCACTCTTCTCGGGATGTGAGAAGTTCTTGGTTCGATGAGTGGACTGCAGCGGCGACCCCCTGACGAATTGACGGCAGCAGCTCCAGTGGCGACACTGTTCTCCCACAATGTGTGAAGCATCTGCTCGATGCGACAACTACAGCAGCGACATACACGATGCGACGGTAGCAGCTCCGACGGCGGCGCGCTTCTCAGGGAGGCGAGGTGCTCTTCTTCGATGCGGTGCAGTGCGACAGTTCCAGCAGCGAAACCCTCCATCGGAGTTGCAAAGGCAGGCACAGCGATGGTGAGATGCTCCGACCTCGTTGTGAGATTCTTCTCTTGATGTGGTGCAATGCGACAGCTACAGCGACAACACTCTCCTTTGGAGTTGCGACGGCAGCAGTAGTGACGGCGACACGCTTCCTCTTCGTTGCGGCATGCTACTCTCCGATGCGGTGCAGTGCAACAGTTCCAGGGCGACACCCTCCTTCGGAGTTATGACAGCAGGCACAGCGACGGCGACACGCTTCTTCTCGTTGAGTCACGCTTCTAGATCCTTGCGACACACAGTTCCTCAGAAGGTCCAAAACAGCAGCAGGCACTTCCAAAGAACTCTGGGGAGCTGGGGGTTGAAGTCAGTTGTCCCTGAGACTTCAGCAGGAGGCAAGCTCTTTACCAACCCCCTGGAGATCCTTCACAAGTTGAGCGTAAAGTACACAAAGTTCCTTTCTCCTTCCTTTCGCAGTAAGGCAACCACTGCAGGCCAATCCCCCAAGCAGCACTCCAGCTTGGGAATAGTCTCTCCTCAGTTTCTTCAGGTTTCTCTCCTCAGTAAAGGTTTCTTCTTGTAGTCCAAAAGTGATCTAATTTCATGGGATCAGGGTCCCAATATTTATACCCCAAAATCCTTTGTCCTCTGAGGGCAGAGGGGCCTTTGCCCAGTCCAAACCAGTTCTGAAGCACTTTGTTTACCAGACTTCTTCTTTCCTTTCACAGTGCAGGCAGGCACATCAGACGCCCCACAGGATTTGGAGCCAGCATTGTGGAAGGCAAGTACAGTCCTGGAGCACTTTGTTTACAGGACTCCTTCTCGTATTTCAGTGTGCACGGCAGAGACATCAGCCGCTCCCCATGAGGTGTATTCCGGATCCCGTGGACTATAGGGTGACCCTGACACCTTTTGGGTGGTCCCCAAAAGACCCTCAAAATCCACAATTGACGCCCAAACGTGGGGCCGATCAGAGGCGCGGTTGCCTGGTCAAGGGGTCCGGACGAGGAAGTTGAACGGATGGTGGTGGGGCATGCCTATACAAAAAAGACCCTCATCCTCGTAGCCACCACCCGACCTTCACTACATCCGAAAAGACCCCGTAAGTGGCTCTGGTCCTGACTCGGGCCCCCAACAGACTTGAATGATCTTTGCAGGAAAGAGACCACCTGGAGAGCGAGACAAAGGATTCTGGTAGGGTCGCTGATTTGCGACATCTTTTTGTTTGCACTTGGTTTTGGTTGTTTGGTTTGTTTGATTTCACTCTTTGTAAAGATTGAAGATAAACGGGTAGTTTGGACTTTTTGTCTGACCTTTGAAATTTGTATAGATATTATTTAAGATAACATAGAAAAGCATGCCCATACTTGGTAAATCCGCTTGTTAAGGCTGTTGAGGACACATATTTTTGGGTATTTTAGTTATCCAGACTTGGTATTTCGATTTTTGCAAATATCGAAAGTTAAGCGGGTAAGGTGGACTATTTGTCCACATTTCTGAAATTTGTAGAGACGTTTTTTAAGAAACTAGAAAAACATGCCAGCATTTAGTAAAGTTTGCACAAATGGTGTTGTTGTCACACCTCTTGATCTCAGATATTGGAAGAAAGTCATCCGGCTCCCCCGGAGAGTACCCCGAGTAGCGAAATATACATAAAGTACAGTATTTCTCCTATAAATGTACAGCACATTATGGGACAAATATATGTCAAAGGATAGGGATAATACCTGACAAAAATATGGCTCCTTTGACCCTCAGAAAATAGAGACAGTAGAAGCTCAATCGCATGGGCGCAGATCTAGACAATCCATGTTTGATTCCTGGGAGGTATGGAAGAAGGAAATTATAAAAAGAGAGAGGAGAGCTTAGGCCCGACTCCAGAAGACAGTATTTCAGAATCACAACAAGAGAAGGTGGCTTCAAATATTGCCTGTCTAGATGAAGAACATTGACAAAAATGCCTCTGGCCAATATCCTATGCGATATACCCCTTAGTATGATGAGAGCCCCAGGAGGACAAATTAAACCTACACCCCCACCCTCACTTGGTGAGGTTGCTCAAAATTCAGGGTCTCCAACCTCTTCTGTAATGAGAGCTATTTACGTTCAATGAAAAACTACCTGACCTACTCATATTATGAAAGTTGAAATAGTGACCACTTCAGCCAGGATTAAATTAATGACCACTAAATGCAAGATTACCAACAGGGTTCATATTATTACATCAGGCGGGGTTGCCAACAGCAACACTCCTGGCCCCAAGTTCATAAGAGTAATATTAGGTTTGCCCAACGCCAGAGGATTTTTTATTTACTTTCATGACGTTTAAATAATGTCAACCATTTTTCTCCAAACTTCAGCTTATGAGTTCTGAAAATAAGCAAATTTTTCCCTAATAAACCCTTTTTCAATTTTGGAATACCTATATTATTTCAACCGAGCGAAAAGCTTCAAATTTAGTGTGCTGGGCTGCACAAAAGAGAGCTACTTACAGGCAACTGGTGAGCTACTGATAGCTCCCGAGCTACTCGTTGGCGAGCCCTGCTCTAAATGCATGCTTGCGCAATTAATTGAATTAGAGACACTCGTCATTTTGGGAGAGTGGAGACTGGGGTTATTAGTTTTCTCATTTAATGAAAATCACTGATTTTAGGGGACAATGAGTAAACTAACGAAATGCATTTCTCATTACTATGTTGTTTTGGAAACCCACATTTGAGCAGATCGCTCAGCTTCCTACCTCTAAATTGAAATTTGAGGTGAATCATTGGAATAGAGCTTTTAATATATATGAAATATACAAAGGACAATGAAGATTTGAGTGACTGCTGGACGGCTCTTTAGATTTTAAAACAAAAAAAATACAGTATTTAAGTTTTTTTAAGAGAAAAAGAAGGTAGATGAATATGAAAACTTTCGAAAATGGAAAAAACCTGCACCACATTAGCAGGGCTTGCATAATGTTGAGCAAGATTTAATGTAAACGAGCTATTTTAAAGGATTAACAATGGCAAATTGACAACGGGTATCCTGCTTACTCAGCAAACTGAATAAGAAATGACAATGCTTTTAAATATGGCTATCTTACAACATTTTCTCAGCTTTGAGAAACAGAGGTCAAAAAGTCAGTTTGTTTTCTACGACTGAAATTAAAGGATTTTGTAGGGTAAACTGCGTAACGATTGCTCTGTGAAAAACATGTGAAATGGAGGGCTGTAGGATGCCAGGGTTCTTTTCCTTTTTTCTCCAAAATTGCACTGAAATAGGTAATAAATGAACAGTTCAAACATTTCAAATATGCTTTGCCAATTACGAAGACAATCTCTTGTAAATTTGGGTCTAGAGGAAAATTTTTTAGAGGATCAGAACAAGTTAGAATGATTTGCTTACTGATGTGAACATTTTAGGTATTCTTGCTGAATACCGACCTCCAAACATTGTTTGCACACTATGTACCTTTGTCAGTAACACTACACTAGTCACCATTTTTAGCCCACATGCACCCACCACATACGGCGCCCTCAGATCTGAAGAACTCCGCCAAAGAAGCCACCAGGCCCATCAGACATTGCAGCGCCGGTCTGACGAGGAGCGCCCTATGATGAAGCATCCATTTAATGGTGTTGGGTTTCAGAGCGATAGATAAGCGATATAATCTAGATGTAATGTGGTCTCGGTTCACATCAGTCACCACTAGCGTCAAAAGTGGAAAGTCCTCAGGGTTCAGCAGATAGGAGGGTTTAAGCGATTAAAGAGTATTATGGAGTAGCCGGAAAATAAAGAGGTCCATGTGTAGTATGCCCTGTACTTGTGGGTCAACAGCTAGGTTTAAGGCATGGCCGTCTGGGAACAGGTCACCCATGGTGAATAGGTTATGTTGGAGTAGAGTGTGTTGGACTACTCCTTTATCGTGTGTAAGTGGAAGCCACGGATTATCATGAAGGGGAGAGCGTTTGAATAGAGGGGACCTCTGTCCAGCAGGTGTCGCAGTCTACACGATGCCCAGCATGTTGTAGATACAGCCTGGATATCTTTGGCATCCAGTGGTATGCCCTTAGGCAGCATCTGTGAATGTAGAAGTCCATCCAGTTGGTCTCGTTCATGATGAAGATATCGAACGCGGGCATCTGGATGATACCATCAATGAGTGTAGTGGCATTGAACGTCTATATAATATGAACAGTAATCAGGAATCCCACAGTCATAGGGGAGTGTGAGGTTGTCCCAGCGGACAAAGGTGGTGTGTGCACCGGCCCAAATCAAGCGTACAAGGAGGCTAAGTATTGAGTGGGAAAAGGATTGTGGAAAGGAATGGGAATATTACAAAAGAAATTTAAAAAACAAGGGAGCACGTTCATCTTGATAATGGCCACATTCCCAGCCATGGAGATGGTAAACTTGATCCATCGGTCCACCTGCGTGGTAAGGTCTGCCACCACCAGACCACAGTTACGTTGAAGAATTTGGTCTGTATCTCAATGGAGTTGGATGTATTTGGTACCATCCATAGCCCACTTAAGGGGATATTCAGCAGGCGCTGGTTGAGCGACATCTGTCAATGGGAAAAGCGTCAATTTCGTCCAGTTGATAGGGAGCCCAGAGAGGTAGCCATAGCGCACAATCACCTGCCTTAGTGGAGAAAGATTGACTAGCAGATGTTGAATAAATAACAAGGTGCCTGGTGTACAACCATAGCATATTGCGAATCGCAAATTGTGTCAAATTGCGAGTCAAAAAATGCTATGTACAGCAGTGTCTGAGACACTGTTTGCGATTCCCAATGGGTTTGCAAATTGCATGCCTCATGAATATTAATGAGGCTGTCGCAATTAGCGACCACATTGGGAATGGATAGCACCCAGCCTCGGATTGGTAACGAGGGCACTGGGGAATACCCGAGGGGCCGGTGTCTGAGTTCCTGCTGTAGGCTGCTTTTTTGAGCAGTCTGGGGCCGATTTGGGCGGTGTCTCTATTTTCGGAATACAGCCAGCAGCCCAGTGGGTGGCTGAGTGGCCTTTCTGTAGGCAGATGGGCGCTCATTACCCCCCCCCCCCCACCAACACCGCCGGTCCCCCACCCCCGGTTTAGCAACAGGCAGAGGTATCACTCCCTTTGTCTCGCTGGCCGGCCCAATAATGTATGCACATACTGAGCGGGGCAGGGGGCCTCAGTAGAAGTGGCCTCACTTGTTTTCAGGTGTGTTTCACTAATCTAAACTAATGCATGATTTTTTTTAAGCCCCCCTCCTTCTTTTTTTTGCAATTACGCTGAAGTAGTAATTTGAGAAAAGGCATTATGCAAATGAGGGCCTATTTTTTTATGTGTTTGCCCGGGCCGATTTTCAATCCCAATCCGACCCTGATAGCACCCCCAGAAATGGTGGCCTGCTGGGGTCAGCAGACCACAATGTCTGGGACTGCTTTGCCAATAAACCAGTTTTCTTTTTGTTTTTTTAATGCAGCCTGTTTTCCTTAACGGACAATGGGAGGCAGAGCCTGGAGTCAGAGTGCATGCGCTGCTCTGGGAGACTTGTTGTAGTGGAATATGTAACATAAGCTCCACCCACTCTCCGCCCATATTTGTAATTGGCTTGTGTCAGTGTCCTTACTAAATGCTGCCTTCTGATTCGTAAAGAGGCTTGCTAGTCCCTCCTTAGTCCCACCTTGTCTTCATCTTTAACCTCCCATGGCAACTGGCCCCTTTACTTAGGATGTAACAGGGTATGGCTGTTTTAGTCTGTGAGAACTATTTTCTTTATAAGTTTCTCTTGCTGTTGGCACAACATACTCTGCTTACATTTAGCGCTGATGGGGAAATACTGGCACCCTCGCAGGAGCAAATGAATGAAACTCACCAGACATAGCAGGTTTGCTCAGAAACAGAGTGACATGTATTTATTGGTACCAAAAGCATGCATCATTGCTAATTAGCAAGGAAGAAGTCAGATCTGCCACTTTAAGGGCCCTCAGACGGCTTCTTCCCAGAGTGACAGATTTCTAGGTGCTATATCACTAAAGTAATGCCATGTCAGCTGAACTAGAATAAGGCACCAAGCCAAATATGGCTGACATGGATGTGCAATGTCTGCACCATGCAAATCAGCCAGATATGGGCCGACTAGAAAGGCAGGATCTGCACGGTCTAACACTTGCACAACCAAAATAAGAAACATCATGTAGTCAAGACAAGCAAGGTGCCCTGTAAGGGAGTACAGAATAGCTTGTTGAAGCTTGTCCAGTCAAGGTCAGATAGGAAGCCCTTTTTAGCTCCAGACCTCATGTTAATGTGATCTTATCTAAGCATGATATCTGTTGAAGCGCCTGCACATGAATTTATATGGATATTCATATATATTGTGTAACAAGCGTGCCATGCACGCTTTCTCTTTGGAAGCTATATCAAACAACAGTTTCTCAAACATGGGTATCATTTAAGGAGCAACTATAGGCAGCACAATTAATTGCAGCAGATTTGATCCAAAAGAAGAGAAACACAGGGAGACATTTTCATGTAAGGTAATTTGTATTAGACATGTTGCACATATTAAACTTCATATGTACAAGCACATGGGAAGGTAGCACTGCGTTACATTAATGAACATGTAACCAACAAGTTCATTAATGTGTTTCTGAAATTGTATATCATTAATTGTTTGGGTGTCCTGAATATGTAAACCTTTGGTTGTTTTACATGGTCCTTTGTCGCACCCATCACCATCGCTGTATATACCACGTCACATGTCACTTGCGCCGTCACAAACTTCACGAGCACTTGTGCACAATATCTTGTTGGTTACATGTTCGGGCTACCTCCTGTGGCCTGATACTGCCTTCTATTTGGAAGCAGCAGGGACAATAGCGCATAGGTCTCGCATTTAAATGCGAGACCCCTTGCATTGCAAATAAAAAAATTTCCTGCCTGCAGCGCTCTCTCTCTTCACTATTTTAAAATGTATTTAACAAGTGCTGCAAGCCTCCGTTGGATTACTGGTAGCCGTACCTTCCGTTTGTTAGTTGTAGTTTACGCATTCCGAGGGTGCCTGTTCCGTGCACTTCCCCCACCTCTCCTACTTGATTTTATTATTGTTTACTCACAAACTGTGAACATTTCCTTGAAAGCAGAACTTGGACCCGAAAATAGACGCTCCCTTTTGAGAGTTAACATTAAAACTGTTTTATTGCGACTTTAAATATGGATGAATTTTGCCTGTGTAATTTTTATTTAAGCAACTCAATTGGGGCACAACATTCCTGATTTTTAAATGGAAACCCACATACAAATAAAATTAGCACAAAGTCTACTTTTCATGAGATGCTTAAGGATTAGGAAAAGTTCTCAAGAGTACTTCACACTCCCAAATAAAATTATAAATCCGTTTTCATTTTCAAGTGGGAAACGTTCTTGAAAAGGCAATTGTCAAATACTCTTGGACGGGTCAATAAATTGTGATGCCAAAGAGGTGAAAGGTGAAAAGGTTCCTCACCTGCACAAAAAAGAGTCAACAACACTTAAAAGTATGGAAATGTCTTTAAATGTACTCAGATAGCCCTTTGCCATCCCGCAGCGCTTTCTGGACAACCAATGAATTGAGTCAGGAACCAGCTGCGCTGGGTAGAGGAAATTGAGGAACTTTACTGGTAATACAGGAGCCTAAATCATTTCAAAAAGCATTTGTAAAATATAACGATTATGCAAAATGTATTTGTGAATTCCAAATGGAGTCACTGGGGAGAAGGGCTGCGAATACCTTCTGTGGAAATTTTTTAACAATGTATATGGGACAAGTTTGAATGTCAGGGGTCCCTGCCTCCCCCGTTCATCCTTACAGGCCCGATATCACAGGGACTGCGCAGTAACAGTGATACCCTCTGAGGACAGAGGCACAGAGATACGAGGCTTTTCAGCGCACCAGGAGATTTTGACCAGCGTAAGGACAGAGGCTTCCAGTCAACCCCTCGCCGCACCCGCTCCGCGGGTGCCGCTTCGCTGCTGGGTCTGAGGGTGAGCAGCTCTTTGGGAGGAGACGCGAAGGAGTGTTAGCGGCAAGGCGGTAAGGGGCGCGAGGCATCAGCAGGGCTGCGAGCGTGCAGGGACTTCATTTCCCAGAAGTCCCTGCAAGACCAAGGAAGAGCTTCCGGTCCGCTCTCCCTGCTGGCCCGCCTCCCGCCCATCCAAGGTCTTGAAAAACGTTGTTGTTCTGACCAACTGTGGGACACTTACCCTCTGAGGACAGAGGCACAGAGATACAAGGCTTTTCAGCGCACCAGGAGATTTTGACCAGCGTAAGAGGCTTCCAGTCAACCCCTCGCCGCACCCGCTCCGCGGGTGCCGCTTCGCTGCTGGGTCTGAGGGTGAGCAGCTCTTTGGGAGGAGACGCGAAGGAGTGTTAGCGGCAAGGCGGTAAGGGGCGCGAGGCATCAGCAGGGCTGCGAGCGTGCAGGGACTTCATTTCCCAGAAGTCCCTGCAAGACCAAGGAAGAGCTTCCGGTCCACTCTCCCTGCTGGCCCGCCCCCCGCCCATCCAAGGTCTTGAAAAACGTTGTTGTTCTGACCAACTGTGGGACACTTACCCTCTGAGGACAGAGGCACAGAGATACGAGGCTTTTCAGCGCACCAGGAGATTTTGACCAGCGTAAGAGGCTTCCAGTCAACCCCTCGCCGCACCCGCTCCACGGGTGCCACTTCGCTGCTGGGTCTGAGGGTGAGCAGCTCTTTGGGAGGAGACGCGAAGGAGTGTTAGCGGCAAGGCGGTAAGGGGCGCGAGGCATCAGCAGGGCTGCGAGCGTGCAGGGACTTCATTTCCCAGAAGGGCAGCAGGGCAGCCCCTGCTCCGCAAGCTGAGCAGCACCCCCCACCAGTACCTGTTGCTGTAAGGCCTGTTCCTAAGCCGAGGACTGTGGCTGTGGATCAAGTTTCCATAACCGCTAAACCTCAGGCTACCAAACTGCAGATTCCCACACGGAACTCTAAGCCTGAAAAAGTAAATCCAAACCTGGTAGCATCCGCCAGACCCCATCCTGCCGAAACCCAGGGTCCTCGTCCAAAAGAAAATTTTAGAGGAGGCTATATAGACCTTCCACCAGAGGCCAATGACTACGTGGTCGTGTTGACAGGCGTCCCTGCGATCGGCACTGACCAACACGAAGACCACTGGTCATTGAAAAATAAAACTATGCACTGGCTTAACGTCAACAGACCGATTCCCAATGGCAAACAAAGCCGAGTAATGATGGTCCGTAGAATACCCTGGGTGGGCCCAACCAAGAAATCTAAGCAAGGGGACTGTGTAGTTGTAACTTTTGAAGACCCACATACGGCGCACCATATCTGTTCCTGGCCAACTAGTGAAGATTCTTTAGTCATACCAAGGCCGCTATCCTATTTTTATCCCCCACGTCAAGTGCATACCCAAGCGGATAACTGGTCCTTGGTGCAGCACCACCCATGGAACACCCGTCCCACGAGGCAAAAGAATACTCTTTTACACTGGAATGGCCTTTCAACCTACAATAGATTTGGAGGCCTGGAGGAGGTCGATTGACTTTCTATGTTTCTAACATGCCCACAACTAGAAAAAGCATCGTCTCCACAGGTTATAGACATAGTTAGAAATCCAACCAACGACCCTCCAACTAGCCAAGCCGGGCTTCTGACTCTCTTGCCCCGGGCCACGGAACCGATCAAAATGGCTATTTTAGATTGCAAAAGAGTGGAAATGAGGCCTGACAGCCCCTGTCCGATCCCCCCTCCTCCTGTTCAACCTAATCCAATGGAGATCGACCTGCCTGATAGAGCTACCTCCCCAGGCGATTCTTCACTGAGGGTCTTAAGCTGGAATGTGGCCGGCCTTGTACGTAACTTTGATAACCCGGAATGGAACACCTTCCTGGCACCCTATGACATTTGCTTGCTACAGGAAACATGGTGCCAGGAACCCAGACATAGAGTGGGGTTTTCGACCTTCTATGTTCCGGCTGTATGTCACCAAGGTTCTAAAGGACGCCCATCCGGTGGTCTTCTTATCTGGATCAACATAGCACTAGACCTCAGTGTTTCTCAAAGGACCACCGAAACATCTGACCTTCAATGGCTAACACTGCACTACAAAGGGGGAAGGAAACTAGAACTATTTAATCTCTACTTAAGGGGCAACAGGAACGGAGGATCTCTAAACTCTTTAGGCTTAAGTAACAACCTGTCTGCCTGTGACGCCGACTCTCTCGTCCTGCTGGCAGGCGATTTTAATTGCTGTTTTGAGCCTTTAGCCAAAGAAGATATTCTGGATACCAACGATGAGGATAACAGGAGGGGCATCCCTATTTTGAATCTCGAACCGATCCCTAAATGGACACAAAAGGCGATCGATATAAATGCTCTTTGCATGGAGTATAATTTGAGAGCAACGAATGGGCGTTCTAAATCAGATCCCATGGGCGCCCATACATACAACAGGACGGGCCACTCATCCAGAATTGACTTTGTTATGCTTAACTATAACCTCTGGCCATATCATCAAGACATGGAGGTTATAGAGACCTGTGACAGCGACCACAACCCTCTCGCTTTAACCATTTCTGTCCCCTGGCAAACTGGGTCTCAAGAAACTACCAATCAGTTACGGAAAGCTTCACATGAGATTCTTCCCTCAAACTGTGGCAGACGTCTTAAATGGGCAAGAGTCTCAGCGGATGAGGCTAGGATGTCACAAGCTGAAACCATCTTACTAGAGGCTGAATCCAGGCTTGATAGCACTAATAGCGATAGTAAGATGTTTTTATCGTTATTTACGAAGACTGTAACGGCACTAAGTGGGCTGTTCATCATTTCCAAACCCAGTTCTAGAACTGCTTCAAAGGGGGCCCTGAGAACAAGTGAAAAGTGGTTCACAGCCAAGTGTCGACTTGCTAAGGGTGATCTTGTTGCTGCAGTAAAAGGAAAAGACCAAGCCACCATCAGGTCTGCAAGGAAACTTTATAGGAAAACCGTGACTGAGGCCAAGCGGACATATGATTTCAACTTTTGGCGTGACCTAACGGAGGCGAGCACAAGGAAAGATGCTAAGGGGTTCTGGGACTTGCTAAGATCAAGAGACAAGCCCATTGATCAACAACTGACTTGTAATATCCCTGGTGTTGCCTGGTTTGCCCACTTTTCGAAATTGTATTCGGCTCAGACAGGGCCTCCGCAACCAGACCCGCTTCCAAGGCTCAGTTTCACAGATCTCCCACCAAATGAAGTCCTATTTACCACCTTGGAAGTAGAGAAGGCAATCAGGTGTACAGTTTCTAACAAAGCGGCAGGACCTGACGGGATCCCGGACGACCTGATAAAAAATAATCCCCCGTTTTGGAGCAGATTAATTGCTGCTCTTCTTAATGAGGTTATGTTGGGGGGGTCTTTCCCTGACTCTTGGAGGGGCGCTGAAGTAGTCCCCATTTTCAAGAAGGGTAGCAGGGAAGACCCAGCCAATTACCGCCCCATCAGTTTGCTGGATTCGACGCAAAAGGTAGCGGGGAAAGTGGTATTGGGCAGGATTCTGGAGTGGGTGGATGAAAATCAGATATTGTCTGATTTCCAAGCGGGCTTTAGATCAGGGACAGGCACCGTCGAGCAGACATTCCGCCTTTTAATGCTCTATTGGAAGGTAGTGGTGCTAGGAGGGGGCAGTTTATACTTAGTCTTTATAGACTTAAAAACAGCCTTCGACCTGGTTCCAAGAGCATTATTGTGGAAGGTCCTCGACGAGTTAGGTCTACCTCCCTACTTGTTGGCCTTGTTGATAAAATTTCATGAAAACAACTTTGCCCAAATCAGATGGGGTGCCCAGGGAGAAAAAACCCCGTGTATTCCAGTAGACAGGGGCGTCCGCCAGGGGTGTGTGCTTGCCCCCACTCTGTTTTCGCTTTACGTCAATGGAGTGGTGGAGCACCTTCTTCAACATCCTGCAGATGCACCATCCCTGGCTGGAAGGAAAATCCCGACGCTCCTGTTTGCGGACGACACCCTCCTGATTTCGAAATCACCTGCAGGCATACAGTCACTACTTTCCAGCTTCAAGGCCTTCTGTGACACCAAGGGACTGGCCATAAATATTGGCAAGACCAAATTTCTTGTCCTCAACCCTCCTAAGAAATCTGTTAAACCCCCCACTCTAGACTCTGTCACATTAGAACGGGTCAAAGAATTTGACTATCTAGGCATACGTCTTTGTGATAGTATGAGCTGGAAGGCCCATCACCAAAAAGTGTTTCTAACCCATAAGAGGGTTGTTGGTGCTTTACTTAAAGAGCAGCGTGCTTCCTCCACAAAACCTATTGGGGCACTTCTTGATATTTATAGGGGTAGGGTTGTGAGCGCAGCACTGTATGGCGCAGAACTTTGGGGTACCCAGAGAGTGGATACTCTGGCCCACCTAGAAAATAAATTTCACAAAGACCTGATGAGGCTACCACAGAGCACCCCCACAATCCCCCTCTTGCTTGACGCAGGTACTCGTCCAATCTGCGAGCAAGCTAAATTATGCCCCTTACTTCTATGGTCTAGAATTTGGAACGTCCCCGAACTCCACAGCTATGCAGATGCCCTAAAAGATGTACTGTCCTTACCTGGCTGGCATAAGATCACCTGGCTCAGAGAGGTTAAGAGGGCATTGTACAAGCTCGGTCTAGGAGCTGCGTGGGAAAATAAAACAGCACGTCCTAAACAAGAACTGAAGAAGGCTTACTGGTCTTGGGTGGACAACGAGAGACTTGGTAAATCAAATCACCCAAGATCTGTTGCCAATTTCTTGATGGTTAAAGATATTCCCTCCAGAGAACCATATTTGGATTTGATTCACAGTTCGCATGATAGGGCATTATATTTTAAATTCAGGGTTGGGGTCTTACCTTTATGTCAGTTTACCTCTACCTGGAAACCACCACTGCAAACTGTACCCTATTGCCCATTCTGCGAGCCTAAAATTGAATCTGTCGCACACTTTCTATTTGAGTGTCGAGTCTATATGGCCCCTAGACAGAGGTGGTTGAAGCCTCTTTGTAGGAGCCTGGGAACTCGCTCACATCTGGAAGCTATAAGAATACTGCTCTCAGACACAAGACCCTTTTTTGCCATTTGTTTGGCTAAGTTCCTAGGCTGGGCTTGGCGCATAAGATCTGCTAAACAACTGACGATACAGTAAAGTGTCCCCTTTTCATTTTTCCATAAATTTTAAGATTCTTTCGTGTAAATATGAAATGTTTTTAATGGTAATACGAATTGTAAATTGCTTGTTTCGACTATTGTTTTTATGCTGTCATGTTTTGCTTTTATGATATGTTTCTATATCGAAATAAAGCTTTACTACTAGTGATACCTGTTTAACATCACATCCTGTAATATGCCACAACAGTGGAGTAGATACACACCCTATATATTCCATGTCACAGACACACAACACACATATTACAAGCCCAATTTCGCCGCTTTAGCAGCCATTTTCGGCCGAAAAGCTGTGATTTAAATATTGCTCTATTATCTAGGACACGCTAACCCGTGTTTCCTTGAGTTAGCAGACGTCTTTTCTCCACTTTGCTTGTCAGCGATTATTATCTCTAATGACATTCAAAGTGCGCGGTCCTCATAGAACAACATGGGTACACATCGCTAAAACTGCTTTGCGATATTTATAAGGATGCCCTAGACCCGTGAATTGATGATAAAGGTCGCAGTAAGGCCCCTCTATTGCAGGATTTTAACTCTTGCTATTAATCCGACTTCGCAATATGTAACATGGGAGGTGGATCTCAGGGATAAGTCCACACCTGCCTATTATCAAGGTTTACATTATCGCAGGATATTTTTCGCTTCTTTTCAAACGCTAATGCATGTTATCACCCTCTTTCGCTAGATTTCACATCGCCTGGATGAAAAGCGTTATTAATAAGTCGCTAACTGAAATCTAGCGATAGGCGGCGATAATGAAAATCGCCCTCTGCGCGATTTGCGATAATTATCGCATGTGCTTGATAATATGCCCATCAATTCTTGGCTAATTTTGTGGGAAACCTCCTAACTGTTTTGCTGAAAATGTCAATTTCTTTAATGCAGAGTAGAGGCGGACAAGCTAACAAATTAACAGGGAGAGCCGAGCCAAAGGTCTGGCTCAGATCTTAGAGCCTGGGCACGAGCTAAGCCCTGAAAATATTTGCTATTCAAATAATACAACAAACATCACGTAAAATATCATAAAGCCACTTCAAAATGTTAAAGTATATTTATTTAATATATGGACACTTTCCCTTTAATAGGGCACATGATAGCACTGCAGTGCAAAGTACTTATTAAAAGTGATAGTTTTGTACAATTGGTAGTCTGAACTCACATATTTATAAGTGCCTTCATACTTGATAATGAAGAACAAAGAGTTTTGGTGAAATACAATATTTGCCTTAGATCACACAATTTAAACGGTGAAGCAGCGAACCAGCCAGTAAATGGGTATCTATTTGTCTTTCCTTATTTAAAGGCTTCTTCTTTTTACTCATAGTGCACTTTTCTACAGTTTTTAAAATATAGCACGGTCTCGGAGGTATTAGTATTTATAGGCATGGGTAAATTAAGTGATTTGCCCAGGATCACAGGATGTTTGAGCTGACCTGACTCCCCCAGTTAAACATTCTGAAGTTCTGAGTGTAACGCACATCCTGCGTAGAGGGGGCAAGCAGGAAAAAGCCCTATGAAAGCTTCACACGTAATTGGCATGAGGTTGTAACATGTCCTCGAGCTGAGTCAGAGACTGGCTCCAGGCCCGAGCTTTCAGTGGCTCGCGCACCTCTATTGCAGAGCGGTGTAGATCAAAGAGAGTGTCACTGAAAAGGATAGGAATTCGGTGGTACCTGAGGTGGAAGGGGTTAAAAACTTCTAGGCCAGGAGGTGTGGGTCCCCTTGTTATTGGCCATTAGGATTTGTATGTCGCGAAACAAGACCAGAGGCCTGTACCCTTGGGGCTTTGCAGTAGGGACATGGGCATGGTTATCACCAGTGCAGCAGATGCAGTGGCTCCAGGGCAAAAGTTTGTGATGGGACCACTGTACCCCAATTATGGTTATATTTTGGTCCCCAAAAAGAGAGCAGAGAAGCCCTTTTTAGGTTGAGCATGGGCAACAAATGGGCTGATCTGAGAAGCATGCAGTATTGAGGTATGGCATTGAAGTTCCGCCATTTCCCTCCCATATTTTCAATTGGCTCCTGTTACTGTCCTTGTGAAATCGTTGCTTTTCATTTGTGAATAGACTTAGTAGTCCCTCCTTGGTACTACCTTGTCTGCATTTGTAACCTCCCATAACGACCAGAATTTTTACTTGTGTTGTTACACGGTCTGCTTTCTGTTGTCGGTGAGCACTATTTTCTTAATGATCTTGCCCTATTCCACCGACGATATCGCAGCATGATTTTATAATATTAGTAATGTATTTATTTAAATTACAGCGCAGTCCACTTTAACCCCTTCGAAATTCGCGCCGCGGAGCGGGGGGTAGGGGATGAGCGCGGAGTTGCAGTGCGCATGACGGAACCACTCCATCAAGAGTCACAGGCGGTGTGTGCTCATGACGGCGTGATTCCGTCATGACCCCGCATGATTCGCCCACACAGGCGGGGAATTAATGTCGCGTGGGCGTAGGGGCAGCCGCATGACGGATCCACACCGTCATGAGCACACGCTGCCCGTGACTCATGACGGTGTGGTTCCGTCATAAGCACGCAAGGGGTTAACTTTAGTGGCCGTGCTTATTTAATTATTTCATTTACAGAAGAGGCCGCTTTCCCTTTGGCGGATGCGCTTTGTTTTTTATTTTATTAACAGTGGGGACTACTTTCACTACAGAAGCTTTCTTAATGAAAAAAATGTCACGCTTTGGGTGAATGCGCCCCATACCCGCTTTCACTTTGGTGTTGGCACGCCCCTTTTTTTAGACACTGCTCACTGTAATCTTAATACAGTGAGCAGCGTCTAAAGAAAGGGGAGCGGCCACCATTAAAGTGGTCTTGCATTTGCGAGAGATAGAGCTATTGACAATAGAATTACAATGCCTTTTATATATGCGTTGCTTTTTAAAACACATAAATAAAAGGCATTGTCAATTACAATGCCAATAGCTTAACCCTTTCCGTGCGTCGGACGGCCCCCGGCCGTCCAGCGTCACGGTGGGCGTGTGCAGAGGATGGCCGGGGTCCATCCTGACCACGCCCAGTCATAAATCACCTGCACCGCGGCGGAATTCCAGCCGCGGTCAACGGGTTAAACGCTCGCAAATGAGAGACCTATTGCCTTGCAAATGCTTGTTTAAGGGCAAGCAGTGGTTCCTGAGACCACTGCCTTCCCTTCAAAAATATTTGCGCATGCATTCCAAAAAGGGAAGGGGTCCTCTTGGGACCCGTTCCTGTTTATGAGTGCCTTACCACCCTTTTCAGAAGGGTGGTAAACTACGAGTGTTTTGCAACCACAATTGCAGTTGCAAAACATTCATGCATAAGTTTTGGAGTCACTCTTAGGAAGAGAGGCCCTTGGAATAGCGAGTCAATAACCCTATTTTGCGAGTCGCTAATTGATAAGTGACTCACAAAATTGGATTGGTACTTTGGCCACGCATTTTTGCTCTCGCAAACGGTCCTAAAACCCCTTTTGGACCTCAAAAAAGGTTGTTCATCTGGCTCAAGATATCATCCACCTAGAGAGGCAGCATTAGGGGACCATGAGTGTGCTGCAGCCCACGGTACACATGAAGATTTCGCAAAACGTGGACAAGATGGTCCATTTCAATTATAACAGGCACTGGAAATGCAATAGGTCTGAAGAACCGGGCCTTTGGGCCTGGCGGCGCAGGGCACACCTGAAATCTTTGAGTTCACCTGCCTTGTTGCACAGAGACACGGAATACTCTATTTGCGTAGAAAGACCACGTTTATTAGCTGCAGCTAGGCACAGTTGTCCGAGAAGTACACCAAGTAGGTTCTCAGGAGACTGCCACTTTACTCCGTGGCTCACAAACTTTTATATCCAAAATACATCTATACAAACATACACCTAATGCACAAAGTTTTTGCCAATCAGAAGAGTTTGAAAACAAGGTGTTGTGCAACCAGAATGCTCTATGCTTACATGTTTGTGTGTTATCCAGCCCCCAGAGTTAATAAATACTGGTACCCATGGTTCAGTGTTGCAATGGCAGGACATGTCTGTATGCTTCAAAAGAAATGTTGTAAAATAGGAAAACACAAGGAGAGAATGGCGAAGGCCAAAAGATAAGATACAGCAAGAGAAGAATACTAAAGGCTGACAGATAGTTGATATAGAGATTAGGTAGTCCAGACAAGGATTAGTTAGGGTGGCTGGTGTCTGAGATGGGTTTCAAGACAAGGACGGAGGGGGTTTTTGACACGTTACAGTCCAAGGGGCAGAGACACTTCGCGAATCGAGCAGCCTGTGTAAAGGCAACACAAAATGGCGGCAAATGTAAAATGGAGTCAAAATTAAAGAACCTCAGGTCTCGGATTTATTTGAGTTAGAGCTAATGGCATTGTAAATGGCAATGTCTTTTAGCCATGTGTTATGTGTTATGTGATGTGTAGTGGAATTATGTGGGTTGGATTGGAATTGTAGCAATGGTGGCATGCTGCGCTTTAGATGAATATGTTTAAAAGTAAAGTGCACCATACTGCGATTGCTACACTAGTTAATTGTGGATGCGTTAACAATTGATGTGTGAACTGATGGCTTGTGGTGTGTGGGCCTGTAGAAATTGTGCACTGATGGCTGGTGGTGTGTGTGCCTGGTGGAAACGTGCACTGCCGGCTGGAGGTGTGTGTGCCTGGTGGAAGCGTGCATTGACGGCTGGTGGTGTGTGTGCCTGGTGAAAGAGTGCACTGACGGCTGGTGTTTTGTGTGGCTGGTAAAAGTGTGCACTGATGGCTGGTGGTGTGTGCGTTTGATGAAAGCGTGCACTGGCGTCTGGTGGTGTGTGCCTGGCGGAAGCCTGCACTGACGGCTGGTGGTGTTGGTTCCCAGTGAAAGCGTGCACCGATGGCTGGTGGTGTTTGTGCCCGGTGAAAGCGTGCAGTGACTGTGTGGCTGTGTGTGTGGTTGTGTGTGTGGTTGCGTGTGTGGTGGTGAGTGTGTGGTGGTGAGTGTGTGGTGGTGAATGTGTGGTGGCGAATGTGTGGTGGTGTGTGTGTGGTGGTGTGTGTGGTGGTGTGTGTGTGTGGTGTATGTGGTGTGTGTGTGGTGTGTGTTCTTATGTGTGTGGTGTTATGTGTGTGGGGGTGGCCCGCATGCTCTCATGAGCAGGTCACACGCAGAGCCCTGCAGGTCACAGACGGGCCCCAGAAGTTTGTACAATCCCGGTAGGTTGGATCTTTGGTGAAGTTGCACACACATCGGTAGGTTGAATCTGCACCTGGTGAAGTTGCACACATACCCTGGAAAGCTGCTCTGAGAGTGCACAGGTATATGAACACCCCTTGCACTTCGCACTCAGTCACCGGCAGGTCATACTGATAGACACAGGTCAGCGGATCCCATACCAGCCTTAAAGGGTACATGCACACTCCCCGTGAGGTCACCCACACAGCCCAGAAGGGTTCCTACACACACACAGTGGGTTTCACATGGACCCAAGCAGGTGGCACGTGTACCCAAGCAGACTGCGCACTCTCTGACGTTTGTACATGGACCCCACCGAGTTACTCACTGTGACCCAAGGAGCTCTCACGCCTCACACGTAGCACCCAGACCCAAGCGGGTCACGCGCTGACCGGAACAGGTGATGCATGGCGACCCCAGAATTATATACAGTGTCTAGCAGATTTCACAGACACCCTGACGGGTGGCACACAAAAGCGAACAATTTTGTATACACACAGCTCCACAGAATGCACACTCATCAGCAGCCCGCACACGGCAGTCTACACATGCACCTGCAGTTTGCACACGTCTCGGCAGCTCTCACAGGGCGGCTTGAAGACTCCTCAGTAGCTTACACGCACACTTGCAGCCTGCAGACGCACACACTTGCAGCCTGCATACGCACACAGGTCACGCACATCTCAGCAGCTTGGCACATACATGCTGTTTACACACACCTCTGCATCTTTCACGCACATCGGCACCTTGCACACACATTTGCACCCTGCACACACAGGCACGCAGCTCCCGCACATCTCAGCAGCTTGGCACACACATGCTGTTTAGACGCACCTCTGCATCTTTCATGCACATCGGCACTTTGCACCACACTTGCACCCTGCACACACAGGCACTCAGCTCCCGCACCCTCTGGCGCTGGCACATGCAACCCCACCCACAGCAAGGAACACCTTCAGGGAACACAGCCCGCATCTTGAGGTAGCTGGTGGTGAGGTGGATGATAGAGGCCTTGTCCAGCTGCGCGGTGATGGCGGCAGGCAGGCGCAGCAGCTTGGCCAGCTCATAGAACTTGCCGTTCTCCTTCTCCCGCCTGCTCTTGGCCACGTTCTTGGACTTCTCCTTCATTGCGGAGGTGGCCCGGGCTGGGGATCTGACGGCGACTGCACAGGCCCAGGGCGGGCGGCACTGGCATAATAGACCCGGCCCTGGCCGAGGGCAGGGGCATGGGGGACCGAGTCAGCAGCCGAGGAGCAGAGGCGAGTCAGTGCTGGAGCCGGGAGCCGGTGAGGAGAAGGCCAGGGCTCGGGACCGGAGCAGAGTCAGAGGCCGAGGATCAATGGCGAGTCAGTGCAGGAGCCGGGAGCGGGCGAGGACTGAGGAGGAGGCCAGGGTTAGGGACCTGAAACCGAGTCAGCTGCAGAGGACCAGTGGCGAGTCAGTGCAGGAGCCGGGAGTGGGTGAGGACTGAGGAGGAGGCCAGGGCTCGGGACAGGAGACACCGGTAACTGATGTAAAGGAGGCCGAAGGCTCCTTATAGAGAGACAGAGTTAGCAGCCGAGGACCACTGCCAAGTCAGAGGTTGAGCCGGGAGCCGGAAAAAGTGTGGTATAGCAATGAGGAGAGCAGCTGGGGGTCAAGGGCCAAGGATGTAGCGTGACAGGCACGGGGGACGGGGTCTGGGAATGATGGACCAGTGGTGGGCTTCAGGGCGCTTTAGAAGGGAGAGCAGTCGTTGGTCTTCAGCCTCTGGATGCTAGTGGGGTTCACGGGCAGCGGGTTTCAGCTCCCCAGGACACAGCTCAGTTTATTTAAAAATAATCCCACCCCTGAAAACGTAAAGAGAGCGAGTTGTCTTGTGGAGGTGTGGGGGGGAGGGGGTGGCACTGAGGGAGGGGGCCTCCGCTAACTCACCGCAAACTACAAAAAAAAGGCCACGAGTGGTACGCGTGCGCGCGCCAGTGCGAGCATATGTTTTTAATTATCATGGCTGTCAAGCCGCGATAATTAAAAACACATGGCCTCTGGTGCGCGACCGCCTATGGCCTATTGCGTGTTCTGTTTAAAAACAGCATGCCCGCAAAGGCCAATGGAAATGGACCTTGGAAATCCACACGCACAAGCTATATGGAATTTCAAGGTCCATTTTCAAAACGCCCGGAATAGGACCCTCGCTGCGCGACACTGCATGTGCAGTGTAGACAGAGCCCGAGCCCTAAAAAGGAGGGGGGATAACGGGCAGCTCTGTCGATTGCCACGCATTATGGGAAATACATCAGTGAGCGAGCCATTGACTCGTAAGCAAGTCATAATTAGGACTGGGCAAGGCACTACGCTACACTCGCGTAGTTTGCGCAACTTCGCACTAGGCGAACTGCACGTAGCACAGTGCGAACACGCATAGCGTAGTGCAGCGGTAATTTTTTGCTTGCTCGCGTCCCTCAACGTCAAGTTGGTGACCGCAAGCAAGCAAAATTATATCCTGGGGAGACTTTTTCCTCATTCGCGATCAGCGACATCAAGTTGCAGATCGCGAGCGTGGAAAATAAATCTCCCTGCGAGATTCTCAATGGGGGTGGTCTGGTTTCTCATTGCGAGTGGTTGCGCATGCTCGCAACCACTCGAGATGAGAAACTACCAGTCCGCGATGAGAAAGCTGCCGCTCGAGTAAAAAATCTCCTCAAGCGGCAGAAAACTACAGCTCGCACTGTGCAAGATGCTGTTTTCAATGATTGCACAGTGCTGGATGCTTGTCCGCATTGTGCAATCATTGAAAACGGCATCTTGCACAGTGCGAACATGCTACTATGCAGTTCGCGTAGTGCTACCCGTAGCTTGCGTAGTGTGAAGTGCACTTCGCGTAGCTTCGTGAAGTGCTACTTCGCAAACTACGCCCAGCCCTAGTCGTAATGTTGGTATATAACAGCATGATCAGGGAAATTAATGGGGGGATACCAAGCTCGCCAAGGACGGCTTTTAAAAAGGGACATGCAAGAGAGTCAAATACTTTTTCGAGAAACTACCAGTCCGCGGTGAGAAAGCTGCCGCTCGAGTAAAAATCTCCTCAAGCGGCAGAAAACTACAGCTCGCACTGTGCAAGATGCCGTTTTCAATGATTGCACAGTGCACGGTGCTTGTCCGCACTGTGCAATCATTGAAAACGGCATCTTGCACAGTGCGAACATGCTACTACGCAGTTCACGTAGTGCTACGTGTAGTGCGAAGTGTACTTCGCGTAGCTTCGCGAATCGCTACTTCGCAAACTACGCCCAGCCCTAGTCGTAATGTTGGTATATAACAGCATGATCAGGGAAATTAATGGGGGGATACCAAGCTCGCCAAGAACGGCTTTTAAAAAGGGCCATGCAAGAGACTCAAATACTTTTTCAGCATCCAACAGGGCCACAACTGCAGGAGTGGATAGAGAGATTTTTTTAAGGACAGTGAATATGGTTTGTAGGTTAAGTAAGGTCGACAAATACGGAACAAAGCTGGGATGGGGGCGGGGGAGATGATTTGACCATCAGTAGAGCTAGCCTAGTGGTAAGTACTTCGGGCAGGATTTTATTATCTAAGTTCAGAAATGAAAGAGGTCCATAGGAGGCACAGCGACAGGGGTCTTTGCCGGGTTTCAGCATTAGCGTCAGAACGATTTTCCAAAGTGTGGGAGGTAGTGTGCCAGTTGCTAAGGATTCGTTATACAATGCAAGGAGATGAGGAGCAAGTTGTTGCTTAAGGGCTTTATAGAAATCTCTAGTTAGCCCATATAGTCCTTGTGCTTTGGAACAGTCAAGGGTGTCTGGCCAGTGTCACCTCCTCTAGGGACAGTGGTTCACTAAGGAACTGTTGTTGGCCATCTGTGAGCCAGACCATTACAAACTCCTCAAAATAGGAGGATATCTCATAAGAGACACCTGAGACAAGAGAAGCAAAAAGCTCCAGATAGTAATGCTGAGATTCAGCCAAGCACACTCTCCACCTGTTAACACGCGTTCCGGAGTCCGTTTGAAGTTCAGTTACGATGTTATGCAGCCAATTCAGGCATAATGAATGAACAAGGGTGGGGCCAGGAAGCTTCCCCTCTCTGTAGCTGTGGAACATGGTATGTCTGCTCACATATGCAATTTCCCTATCTGCATGTTCCTGGAACTCTGCCAACAAGACTGATCGCTGGTGTATTCGGGCATCCACACCAGCCACAGCAGCATTATTTATATCTTGTAAGGCATTCCCAACACAGTGCAATTGAGTAAGTATATTACTAGGATGCCTGTGAGTTTGGAGTTATTCACTCCATTGACACAAACTTTGAAGGCATGCCACAGAGTGGCCTGCGGTGGAATCCATTCCCATTGATGGGGAAATACTGGCACCCTCCTAGAAGCAAATGAATGAAACTTACCAGACATAGCATGTTTGCTCAGAAACAGAGTGAAATGTATTTAATGGTACCATAAGCATGCATCATTGCTAATCAGCAAGAAAGAAGTCAGATCTGCCACCTTAGGGGCTCTCAGACCGCCTCTTCCCAGAGTGACAGATTTCTAGATGCTATATACCTAAAGTAATGCCATATCAGCGGAACTAGAATAGGCACCAACCCAAATATGGCTGACATGGATGTGCAATATCTACACCATGCAAATTATAAGCAGCCAGATATGAGCAGACCAGAAAGGCTGGCTCAGCACTGTGTATGCAACTTCCATAACCAGATTAAGAAATTTCATGTAATCAGGACAAGCAAGGTGGCCTCTAAAGGGGTACAGAATAGCTTGTTGAAGCTCGCCCAGTCAAGGTCAGATAGGAAGCCCTTTTGAGCTCCAGGCCTCATGGTTAATGTGATCTATCTAAGCAGGATATCTTTTGCAGGGCATACACATGAATGCATATGGATATTCATATATATTTTGTAACATCCATATTTAATGCGAAATATTAAAAAATAGAGTAAAGAAATTCACTCCGAAATACTTGATCCTGGAGAATCTCAATGTGGAATCGCCAGATGCGTTTGAAGCTGCATCCATACAGCATTCGTAACTAAAGCAGAACATGAGGACTATGGTCCAAGAGCGCCTGGGGGAGAACAACGACCTCGTAACCCACAAGTGTGCCTTGGCTGAAAGGAACCAATAATCTATTTGTGTCCAGACAGAGTGAGGTGCAGATTAGAATGTGAATCCTGGAGTGCTCGTGCGTGAGTGTGCCACGCATCCAGTGATAAATATGTGTCAATGATATGACGGAGTACATCCTGACCTCGGGGTTTGTCACTGGGTTGTGTGCTAGAGGAGTCGGTATGCAAGCAGTGTGGCACATTAAGGTCGCCGCTCAACATTACATGGTCTTCATCCAATCTGTCTAAGTGAGAATGCAGGTCCTGAAAAAAGTCAGGGTCGTCAACATTTGGGGCATATATGTTTATTAAAGTAATATTTTTATCGGCAAGGGTATAAAGGAATATCTAACGTACGTTCGGATCAGAGTGACAAGCGTGATAGAGAAAAGAGACTTTTATGAATCAAGATACAGGTGCCACATGAGTATGAGCTATAATATGAGAATTAACGGTGTTGGCCCCAGCCTTTGGCAAATATACGATCAGCGTGAGGGGAGAAGTAAGCCTCTTGTAGGAAAGCAATTTTAATATCATGATTATTCAGATATGATAACACCTGCTTCCCTTTCTGAGGATTATTAATATTGCATATATTCCACGATATGGTGGAAAGGTCATCCCTCTGGTCATGGTAAAGAAGAGCAGTAAGATGAAAATGTGCGTTCCTGAAGGATATGAGGAATGTGATGGCACGCACATGGTGGAGTGTGGTGCAGCAAGCAAACATCAAAAGGCAATCTAGCATTAACAAAGACGAACCCAAAATGCCCCCGACCCACCCACACTAGATTAGAAGACATCCAGCGAAACCCAAGTAGAAAATGAAGAAAAAAGAAAACCCCAATATGTAGGAATTGTTGATCAGCATGGGAGTGTAACAACACCTAAGCCACCGGCGGCCTGTCAAATAGGAGATTGTACAATACAGATATTAATCAACCGCTGGAAAATAACAGTGATAGAAATAAATGGTTACACTGTAAGAAGTGGTGTCTGATAACAGAGAACCTGGTAGTGCTCACATATAGGCCATCAGATATAGAAGCAAATAACAATCAGGTTGAGTAAGCATGGGGAGGTGAAGGCGACTGCCAGGTATGCTCTGCTCCAGTATGTTCCGACGAAGTCCCCGAGAAGTGGGTGCCCCTGCACATAAGTTTTTACAGAAAGCAGCCACATCAGGAGGGGAGTCCAAGACGCCAGTCTTTCCATTATGTCCCACCTGTAGGTGGCCTGAGTAGAGCATTGTATACCGGATGCCCAGTTTACAAAGAGTATTTCTCATGTTGTTAAATTTTCTTCGAGCCTCCTGCACCGTTGGAGTGATATCCAGAAAAAGTGAAATGGTAGCACCCTGATGTCGAAGTGGGCCTTCCATGCGTAGGGTGACTTCCCTGTGCCTATAATTAAGGAGAAGAGCTATAAGGTAGAATAGTGGGGTGTCCTCTAGAGGTATGGGGCCTAGAGTGCGATGTGCATGCTCCATAACGAAGGTAGAGAAGAAGCTGGAGTGATAAAAAAAATCAGACAGGGTGCATGCAGGGGAGAGAGTAGTTTATGAGGGGAGAGGGCGTCCACACATTTGGATGAAGATATGGGCAAGTGAAACGAAAATAGGGGAATGCAATGTACACCTGTTTGTAAGGTCAGATTTGAATGAGGGGGAATAGCAGGAACTATACTAATAGTCCCGCCTGAGAAGATGCAGATCACCTAGGATGTTCGAATAATACCTGTAAATATTATTTGTTATTGTTGAATCATAATGCTGCAAACACTGATGCGGACTGTCATTTTTGTAATATATTTTATTTTTCATATTGCAATGAAAAGAATTGTAAAAGAAAAAAAAAGAGATGACACGAGTTGTTCCTCAGGGCGCCCCATGTTGGTGGTTTCTGCTATACTGGATGTGCATAACACCCTCATAAGCATGCGGCTTTGCAATATGGCTAAGAGCGGTATCTCACATGTAGGGCAACACTCACCACTCCCGCCCAGGATCTCCCAGGAGTCTCCAGGCATGGGGGGCCACATATCCAGTGCCACACCAGCCATGTTGGCAGGCACGTCTCCAGTTGCCACAGATCCTGGCAGCCTCGAAAAGTGCCACGACCCAGCTGCCACACAGCCAGGGGGAAGATGACGCCCAGCCAGGGCGGGTCCCAGCAACAACTGCTGTCCAGGCCTCACAGGGGGCAGCTGGCCGGCAGCCACCCAAACCAGGATAGGGCCCAGGGTTTACAACCCACTGACTGCAGGGCCCTACGCTGGGTGCACACCCAACAGCTGCTCTGCTGGTGTGTACAGGGGGGAAGGTCGAGCTCACAAGTGGCACCGGCGAGATTGGGTGAGCCCAGCCTCAGGCTCACCTACGCCACTGTTGCTGAGGGGCCTCCAAGGCAGCGCCAGCCGAGGTGATTTTCCACCGCTGTAGTGGTGTGTTGTGAGCTCCGACCACTCAATGGAGCGGCTCCCCTGGTAAATAAGGTCCTCAGTAGTTACATCATGGCACACAGTTTGGTCCGCAGATGATGATAGCTGTGATTAAGGTCGATCGCACAATAACTCCACTCCACACTGTTACTTGAAGCGTAAATGGCCATTTTATTAGGACAAGGTTGCAGCATCAAAACTTTATTAACAGTACATAAGTGCAAAAATATAACTTTTATCATCCCATACCGACTCCTTCTCCCTTCACCACTGTCAAACCATCTCACCTGTTTGATTCTTCCCCTTTCACTCAGAGCCAGCCTTCATCTCCTCATTCTCACATTCACTTGCCCTCCAAGCATCCTCTGTTGAGTTTCCTTCATTTCTCATTGCCTCGCCCGGCCTCTATCAGTCACCTGTGTACCCTTCCCCCCCCCCCCGAGGTGTGGATCCGCCCTAAGTGACTCACCACCCCTCCAAAGTACCGTAACGCCACTGCTCTGCATCCTTCCCTAAACTGGCACGCCAAAAACAGACAACACTCGATCCCCCTTCTACAACTTGTAGGGTGGGTGGGTGTACTAACTTTTTTCTCATGCCCTCCTGGTGGTGCTAGGTGTCAGGAAGAGGCCGAATCCTACTCCCTTGACACCTTTATACCGACCCAACTCCTGACCCTGCCCCTGTTTCTTTAATCCCTTCCCACCTTGTCCTTCTGGCTATCGCGGGAAGTTCCCCGGGGGAAGACTGGTCTGCGACCTTCACTTCTACCAAGGGCCGACAATGTAGGACGCCGATGCTGGAGCCTAACAAGAGTGCAGCCATCTTGCCGGTGGTCGTGGCCACGCACCTTAAGAAAGATTATGGGGCATATGTATCAAATACTGTTATTGCGATTCTCAAATAGCAATTTTGAGAGAATCGCTATTTGAGATTCGCAAAACTGGATGTAATAAACAATTTTCAAATATTTTGCGATTACTTGGAATTCCTTAATTGCAATTCGCAATTTGCAAAATGCAATTAAGGAATGCCGTGACATTCATTCCTATGGACCTAGAGGCCCATAGGAATGAATGAGAAGACATTCGCAATTTGCGAGAACCCATTAGGCACTCGCAAAATGCAAATGTAATTTCAAGGGTGCAAGAATGTCATAAGGACACCCTGTTGCACCCCTGAAATGAGCATTTTTGCACATGTGGTGCACATAAATGCCCTAAGGGCAAAAAGTGCATTTTTCAAAGAAATCGCAAATTACCATCAACTTGGGTGCTTTCTACTTTTCATTTAAGGAATCGCAATTTGCGTTTCCTTAAATGCATTCGCAAAAGAGGAATCGCAAATTTTGCGAGGGCCCTTTGGGATGGTACGTCCCAAAAGGCTTTTTCCCGTTCGCTAACAGGAGGATTCTAGGAATCGGCCTATTTGCGAACGGGAAATGGACTTCATACATATGCCCCTATGTTCTCTAATATTTGTTTGAAACATGCCATGAAAGTAAAAGAAAAGTAACAGAGCAATTCATTGCATCTTATATTGGAAAACAGTGCTCATTTGTTGATCAAAAGTTTTTAATGTAGCTGTCTTTGCTCATCAATTGATTGATAAACTTTGACTTGCTATGTATTGAAGGTTTTCTGACTTCCCGTGATGTTTATCAACCTGAGCACATTTTGCCTTTATTTCTCAATCAGACAGATAACTATCAATACTACGATTGCAGACACTGCATTTAGAAGAGAAATGAAACACAAACAAAAAAGAAACTGCATGTCTTGCCCTTCTGGTGCACCTACTTACTACCTTGAGTGTTTCTTAAGTTTACACAAGAGCCTGCCACACTCTGCTGACGCGCACCGTGGTCGCATTCATCTTTCACCGATATCACCACGCATTGTAATAACACAGGTGAATGCTTTCATTTTCTAGCCTGCTGTCAGCACCGTGGAGGATAATTATAGTATTTAGTCGTAAGAAGAGTCCTTTCCTCGCGGCAGTAATCAGATTACAGAGCGGCGGATGCGACTGGCCCAGTGTAGACCTGCGGCTGGCATTACCTGGACACACCGGGCCCGTGCACCCCAGACACGCGTGCATGTTTTACAAATGTCAGCTGAAATCCCAAATAATGGCGGGCGTTCGGGTCTCTTTCACATTGTGTGCCATCGTGCACCATATCATTGCAAAATTTCATGTCTGAAACTTAAGCACGACTTGTTTTTATTTCACTGGGCCCCGTGCCCACTGGTGACCTCACGCGCCGTCTCCGACTTGCACTTTTTGGTGGGCTGCAGCAGAGGAATTCCATGCTCATAAAACTGACTGATTCCTCTTTAAACAGCTTCCAAATGTTTGGCAGAGAACACTTGTCTTCAGATGGGTTCACACAGGAAGACGCGAATCCTAAAATAAGGAGGGAAGGGATGAAAAAATGTCCACTCACTCACCAAACACATTCCCTGCACATGCTGTTGTGAAAAGTCAGCTAGCTCTGTCTCAGATATGGGCGAGGTAAGCAGAGAGAGATCTGCGTGTCACCGAAAACACGAGTAATTCCTAATGTCCAAAGAAAATGGTCGCAACATTTGATCGTCACGCCACTGGCCAAGTTACCTTTTTTATTTATTTATTTATGCGATTTTATATAGGCGAACTTTACCCGAAGGTGTCAGAGCGCTTTACATAAAGGACCAGTTGAAAAACATAAGGATTTAGGATTACATGCGTTACATAAAGGATACAAACAGAAAAAAATTGCAAATGTACAAGATGTAAAGTCACACAAGGAGATACAAATGGAAATACTCTAAGAGTCACATAGGAATGGTAGAGAGTACAAAGGTCTACTGCATGTACTAGTGATTAGAGTTATCTCTATATACATAAGGAAGGAATATGACTGGATATACTCTAAGCTATTAATAAGGATTGGTTAAGCACTAGGGACCGGCCCCGCTGGGACAGTTACATCAGACCTTTCATCAGTAACACCTCCACATCCATTCATTGTGCTTCTTATAAAGCATGAACCAGCTGTAGAGCTACAGCAGTCCGTGCAAAACTAGGATATTGTCATGTAGCACGGGAGAGCCTTCTGTGTCGGGTAATGCATGTGAGGCAAACAGGGATGTGAAAAGGAAGTATGGTGTGTAGGACGTAGGTAAAAGAGGGAGTAAGGCTGTTTTGGGATTGGGGGAGAGCTGAACACAAACCTTTGACGTTCCATAAGAAGTGCAACATTAAAAGGCTCTAGACAGTGGTCTGGGGAGATAAAATCTGAGGCGGGAAGAGTCGTGGGTCCAACATCGTCTACTCTGTGGGTGGGTCCAGTTAGCAGCTTATAACAAGTAGCAAGGTGTTCCTTGCAGAGGAGTACCCTGAGATAGTACAGAAATTGGCAGGCATATCTGTCCTTAATGGAATGCCATATCATCACTCACAAAAATAAGTAGTGGGCCTGCACACCAATATAATCATATAATCCTAATGTTTTGTTATTTTGAATCTATTTGTGTTTGATTATGCGTGCTACCACGTGTGAAGGGCCACAGCCCTGAAACCCTGATAAATATACAACAATAGGAGGCAATGGAGACCACCGCCTGCGTGATGCACTGCTAAGGACACCTACCCCCAGATTCATCATGGTCATGTTTTGCGAGTCCTTAATAGCGAATTTTAAGGATTCGCTATTAAAGACTCGCAAAACGATATGCATGTAGAAATCGCAATATTTTATGCGATTTCTAATGCTTCCTTATTTGCGATTCGCTAATTGCTAATCGCAAATAGGGAATGGCTTTCCCATTCATTCCTATGGGCCTAAAGGCCCATAGGAATGAATGGGGAGTCATTCCTTATTTGCGATTCGCAATTAGCGAATCGCAAATAAGGAAGCAATTTCAAGGGTGCCAGGGTGTCCAAAGGACACCCTTTAGCACCTCTGAAATGGTAATGGTAATGGTGTTGCGCACACACATGTCCTAAAGGGCATTTTTCTAAGTTTTTGCTATTTACCACGTAGTTAGACTTCGCGGTAAATAGCGGCCCCAGATTGCGAATTCGCAATTTTTAAATGGTTCATGAATTGCATTTAAGGAATCTCCAATTGAGATTTCTTAAATGCAATCAATCGCAATTTAGCGATTTCTAGAATTGAGATTTTTTGCATTTGGGATGATGAATCCCAAATGCAAAAATAGCGCTTGCGAAGGGCCAGATTCTCAGAATCTGGCCCTTTGCAAGCCAATTTTGGCTTGATGAATCTACCTGCTAGTGTCTTGGATAGAATTCAACAATTTTCTGATGTTTATAAATCATATGTTTATGTATTTTTCATCATATTTTTAACAATATCACAGCTAAATCAAAATATGGATCAAGATTCCGAATTACAGTTCATTCGTATTTCAATATTGTCAGACCATAAAATCCATTTACAAGAAATATGCATGCGTCAACGTAAAACATCAACATTTTCATAATTAACATCACTCCCAATGCCTTCGGGTTCCTTTTGAACCCTTCTTCAGGGGACTTTTAGTGTATCAAAAGCAAATATATCCAAATCTTCTTGAACTCCTCTTGGACCTACAACGCAATATTGAGAACCAATCACTACAAAGTGACCTATATTATTCACAGTCAGTCTGGTACATGACAAAGGGTTAGGAATTGCACTCCAAAAGAACAGGGGGAAATGTAAGGAATCAGTATTGTGAAATTGCCTTTCACCCTTAAAACCTACATGTGCTTGTGCTGACCAAAAACTAATGGAGATATCAACATAGCTGTTGACAAAAAACCTTATGAACCTCACACCCGCGTGTAACACCAAATAAGTCAAAATAATGAGTGTGTCCACCACCGGACATACCTAATCCTCCCAAAATTACCATGCTTGAAATTTTAGAAATGTGCCATTGTAACTGAGAAGCTTACCATTGTGTTGGTATAGAAGTCGGAACACCCCTGAGTTGTAAAAGTCAATTCATACATCAAAAATAACTCTATTTTGTTTGCACAGGAGATTACATGCGCATTAATTTCAAGTGGTTATACAGACCTTTCCGTATGATCCTCTAAGAGTTTCCAATGTTCGATATATTCCTATAGCTGTTCAGCCTCACCACCAAATCTCTGAGAAAGCAAAAAGTAAAAAATCCTCGTTGAGTCCACCTCGCACTATACTATACTAAAAATAGATTGTACTGAAAGACAGACCAAACGCTCACCTACTTGTCTATGGAACACTGTCCAAACGTTCACCCTCCTCCGTGTGGATCTAGTCTATACCTTGCAGTTTGGAATCAATAGTCACGTGCGCGTCACCACCCGTATTTCATCCGGAAGCTTCCGTAATGAAATTTAAAGGGACCCGACTAGCTAAATGAAACCCTTCCGCATTAAGAGTTAAAGGAACCCGACGTCAACGCATAAGAGTAACGCCTCCAAGTCCGCTTCAATTCAATATAACTTTATTGTTCCAACGAAAGCTGAAATCCCTTAACCCACATCACGCTGTTTATTAAGTGACTCCATCCGCAAATTTTATATTCATCTTTGCGACGTGTCTGAAAGACTCAAAACCATACTTCACTTGCATGTACATAATGTCCCAACAAGCTCACGTCTTTTCTGTATCATCTGTTTCTGCTTGCTATCGCTTGGTGTTGTACTTGTGAACAATGTTTTTAGTGCTATACCTCATGATCCTGTGTTGAGCTTCTTTCAATCACATTTGACATCGTTATAAGCTGGGCGTCCAATAATAACCCCGTTCCCACTGTTTCACATTTGAGCTGTCAAACTAATGCAATAAGTGCCAATTAATATTGGTAGGTGTTCATTTATCAAGATAATACGGTGGGTACTGATGGAGTCCAACAAGAGTTCTTATGTATAATCGAAAATGAAGTGAAAAAGAAATAAAAGGAAAGGAAAAGATCTTGGAGTGCAAGTCCCTTACAATAGTTGTATAATGGTTAACCATATTAACCTTTGCATAATGCATGATATCTCCATTAGTTTTTGGTTAGCACAAGCACATGCAGGTTTTAGGGTGAAGGCAATTTCACTATACGGATTCCTTACATTTACGTCTGTTCTTTTGGAGTGCAATTCCTAACCCATTGTCATGTACAAGACTGACTGTGAATAATATAGGTCACTTTGTAGTGATGGGTTCTCAATATTGCGTTGTTGGTCCAGGAGGAGTTCAACAAGATTTGGATACATTTGCTTTTTATACAGTTAATTCCCCTGAAGAAGGGTTCAAAAGGAACCCGAAATGCAAATATTTTGATGGGATGTTGTTAAAAATATGATGAAAAATATATAAACGTATGATTTATAAACATCAAAAAATTGTTGAATTCTATCGCAGACACTAGGTGTCCGCAGCAGTCGTCACGCAGGCAGTGGTCTCCATTGCCTCCTATTGTTGTATATCATCACTTACAGCAGTAAAGGGCCTAGGGTCTTGTTTTTCTCCTGTCAATGGCATACTTATACCATCCTCCTGGTACCCTGTGGTGTGGTGAATAATGAAGGTAAAATGGATCTGACCTGGCGAATGGAGAAGCAGAAAGGAACATCATCTGCCCACAAATATTTGTGCCAACTTAAACTCTCCCTTTGCAAAGTTCTGGTTATTCAGCCAGCTTGACTGGTTGATGTTTGGATCAATAAGGTTGATCAAAACAGGAAGTGCTTTGTGTGAAATCTGCGAGCCTAGACGTTGAAGTCCAGAGGATGACATGGGTACTGGGCACAGAGGAATTGCTTGGATTATACATAAATGACCCTTTATTGGATATTTTGTAGGGTAAGGAATGGAGTGTTTTTTAAAGTGAATGTGGCACTGCTTGTCTATCATAAACCACATTCCTTCACTCCCAACATCTCAACCGTTGCTTATTGCCTATTCTTCTGATTATAGAGCTCTGGATTCATACAAAACTATGCTTATTTATTTACCATTTGCAGTGTTCTGCATGTAAATTTGTTGGTGACTTCAGATTGCAAGATAAGGAATGTAAGAAGGTGTGACAAGCATAAAGTGGATGCCAGGGAGTGCGACCCATCAAGATTGGCAGACGCCCCTAGTTGTTGTTATGTGATCACAGCCCGTGTTAACTTGGTGGTTTGGTTGGCTTGAGAGTGTATCGATTTATTTTTCTGTTTCCCGAAGTGCGAATAATTGTGTTCAGATCCCTCCTTGAGTTACTCATGCTGTGTCCATGTGACAGCTTCCTCCTCTTATCATTCTGTTTGATATGCCCAAAATACTGCTCCTTTTAAAAAGGGTGACCACACTCCCCATGCCAAGGCCATGACTCTACCAATAAATGGTGGCAGCTGCAGCGGGGCACAACCTTTATTACCTGAATACCAGTTTGGACACTGCCTATCAACCATTATAAAGCAGGGTTGTATGTCATGACAGGGGCCCAACTACTCCTGATAGTATGTGGCGTCCATGAGAGTGCTTTAGTACATGATATATGGGACACTGCTGGGCTACGGGGTTCTCCAGAATGCATGAAGCCACTAAGGTTGTAGAATGCTTAATATGGTTTAGTGGTAGTCAGAGCAGCAAACCTCCCTTCTCTCTATCTGTTACCCTGTAGTGCTTCTCTGATTGCTCCCAGCCTGTAGATTACATTGTGGAATGGTTTTGGGAAAGGTGGCTGCACCTCATCAGCCTTAGCTCCACGCTTCTCTACCTGTAGCACCAGCACCACAGCGTTGTAAAACATTTTTTTTAGGTGCTGATCCTTAATATCAATGGCAGAATCTCAATGGCAGTTAAGACCAATGCCGTAATAAAATTGATACTATTAAATCGATGGTAAATACATATTTTTTCTTTAATAACATTAAGAATCAAAGGTTGAAATATCTATTGATCTAATATTATGGCTTTAATATAATTTTTAGTTTTTTACGTAATAATTTTGAATTTCTTAGATCTTATATTTTTGTATTTTTGTTTTATTTTCTGGGTTGTTTTTATTATTTTTTGTTGTTGAATGGTACTCTAAATTATTTTTAATGACATTTGCAATTGTAACTTTTTGGGGTTTTTGGGTGTCATGGGTTTTGGTGAGTATTGGTTTAAATTAATGTTTTACACTTTTAATTATCCATTAGATTATTTTGGTATTTTTTTATAATTAATATTACAGTTTAAAAAAAAATCTATTTTAAATGTTAATATTGATTATTTTCTGGATTTTGGATAATAGCGTTTCTCTTTTGGAAGTGTTTTGAATGTATATTTTATTTAAAAGAAATTCAAATATCGTCTTTTTGTTTTTGTTAAAGCTGTTTGAAATGTTTTTAATATTATTTTTTAAATTGGAACTTTTTATTTAAAAGATAAATTTCGATTTTTTGAAAAATTAAATAATATTTTTAAATAAAAGTTTAATTTCAGTGAATTGTTATCAATTTAAAATTACCTTTAGAGATTGGGGTACTGAAGTAGCTGAGCAGTGATCACGGGCTGCAGCAGCAGTGCAGTGACCAAGTGAAAACGATATGACTTAAAAAAAAATTCTCTATTGGTAATCCCATTCACACCTTCACTTCAGGTACTATTGCCAGCGCAGAGTCTCACATCTGACGCTGAGGTCAGCGCTTGGGTTGGAAGGAGGTCCAACGTCACCCCATTGGAACCACATGGAGTTCAGGGGAGTGGCACTGCCTTGAACATTGACACTGTGTGCTGCCAGGCCTGGGGCCAACTGGGGGAGGACTGGTGGTTATTGGCCTGGAGGCACCCATGATGGATAGCCAGTAGCGAGGATGTCCCCTTAACCACCTCCCTGTCTTCACACGTAAAGACTGACCCAACACACTGAGGCAACAATAGTATACCCTTGGCCCCGACAAAACTTTTCCTGTCCCTGAGGGTGACATGTTCTGCAGGGTTGGACTGTTGTAGGGCCTGGTCGTACACTGCAGAGACAGAAGTGCTGGTCTGCTATAAATGCACAACACTGTTCTGAGAGAATTGTTGCAGGGCACAAGAGCCACCCTAAAAGCAGAAATTCGATAAAATCACAGAGATTATGGCCAAAGATAAGGCAGGCCTAACGGACAAGCAAGGGACTGTAGACAAACTTGCCCAGTCAGGTAATCATGGGGCGGATTACAGTGCAGTTGCCCTGTGCAGAGAGTTGGGGGAGACAGGCCTAGATAATGTAGCCCTTCTAGTGGCTATCACTCAATCCAGAAATATGTTAGACATTAAAATTGATGCAGACAGTAGTGATGTTGCACTACTACTCCAAGATCTGAAGAATACAGTTGACAGAATCACTGGGACAGAGAATCATATCTCAGAAGTGCAAGACATGGTACAAACCCTGAAACAATCTGTGGCCCGTCAAACCACCATCGCCAAGACCAAGGGCCCGATGGTACAATTTGAGATTTATAGCATTTGTCGAAGGTTGTGAGTCCTCCTCCACTGTGGAAAAATTCCTTGATGAATGTCTGTGCACTTTCATGCCCCAGGGCACTCTCGCTACCTGTTTTAAGAGGGTGCATAGATCAATGTTTCAGCATCCAGTACCAGGGGCCCAACCAGAAGCCACATTAGCCAAAATTCTGAACTGTATGGACATGGATGCTATCCTACAACACGCCCGCTCTCAAAAGAAAATCAAATTTTAATCCACTAAAATAATGATATTCTCTGGCTATACAAGAATGGGCCAATACAAACTCCACACCTTCACTGATGCCAAGGGGTGGCTGCAAGAACTGAATGTTAGATATAGGCTCCTTTATCCAGTCAAATTAAAGGTTCTTTCCCAGGCACAAAATACATTTTTTGGCTTCCCTGCTAAAGTGCATTTCTTGACAGATAACAAGGTGTGCGTTAGGCCACATACCCCCAACCCTGAGTCAGTCAGATGACTCACCCATAAGGAATGCAGTGCCAAAGTCACCTAGGAAACCCAAGGTTTCTTCCCACACCATGAATCGTTCTCGACCCAATTGGAGAGGGCGACAGAGATGTCAAATACCTGAGAAGACAGTGAATGATCACTGGGGTCTCAAGCCTTAGTGGCCCGACAATGATGGTGGGATATGTTCAGGCTGGGAAGACCTATGAGAGATACCTTGATTCTACAGATGGCGGTGCAGAGAGACAAGTGGCTTTTGCCTCAATCTATCTGAGGGAAGTTACAGACAAATCGGCTGCTCATTGACAAAACTTCTTGGAAATCTCAGTGACTCTTTCCCCCTCTTAATATCTTTGGACTTCCAATCATTCAGATTTAATAAGAACTCCACTTTTGAAGGAGAAGTCACATGGATATTGCACCATCAGATGTGATATGTTGTGGCTTGGGGATACGTAGAGCTTGATCAACTGGGTTCCCTTTTGGAGCCACAACGATTCAAGATCTGCAACATATACTTCATGTTACAGAGGTAAGGGGTAAGGGGCGATGGGTTGCTTAGTTTGTTTTGTTTTGAGACATGCAATGTGTTTACTCTCCAGCTTCCCTGAACCATCCCCGTTTCAAGTCATGCAAATGAGATCTGATGGGTGAAGTCACTGCCTGAGTTGTTTGCGACCAACTGCACATTATATTGTGGAATGTAAATGGGGTATGGTATTAGGCAAGATTAAAAAAGAGGTGGTCCTAAAATATTCCAAAGATCATGAGATACAGGTTTGGCTCTTGCAAGAGACTCACTTGACAGGAAATAATACTCCTATTGCTACCTATTACGGGTACCCACAGTGGCCCACTCTGGTTTAATGAGAGGATCCAGGGACATGCCCATAATGGTACATAACCATATCCCACTGACAGTTCACACAATGCGGTTAGACAACCATAGGTGGTTTGCAGCGGTTATAGTTTGGCTATATGGGGAATGCATCACCTTTGTCAGCATCATTGTTGCTAGCACCTGTTTTGAATTGATAAGAATGGTAAAAAACGTTCTTCCTCTACTCCCGGTGGAATCTCGTAAGATCGTAGTGCAAGCCTTAATTACATCTAGGTTGGACTATGTAAACATCCTGCATCTGGGGCTGCCAGCGTATTTGCTCAATTGGCTGCAGGTTATCCAGAACGCCGCAACCAGAGCTATTCTTATGGTTAACCCCAGAATGTGCATGTCGCCCCACTTGAAGGCACGGCACTGGCTCCCGGTGAGAAAGAGGATCCAGTTTAAGGCCTTAGTGCTTGCCTATTGAGCATTCCATGATACGGGTGCGGTTTACCTGAGAATTAGGATCCAATGCTATCAGCCTCAACGGGTCTTAAGGTCCTCTGGACAATCCCTCATGGTGATTCCCAAGACCACTCGCTCCTGGATAGGAGGACATTCGTTTCAGGCTCAAGCGGCTCGTCTGTGGAACAACTTGCCTCTACACCTTAGATTGACTCAGGATGTGTTGTTTTTTAGGAAACAACTTAAAATATGGTTGTTCCAACAATAACACTATGGCTGATGGGATGGGGTTCTTCTGTTACGGTTTTGGGATTAGCACCAGGACACTCTTTGTGAGTATCTGCAGGCTTTATAAATACTCAATTTCATTTTATTTCTTTTCATCTATACCCGCCACCTTTGGGAAATGCCTTCCTGGAGATCCTCACTGGCCTACTGGAAGAAACCCCAGAAGGTCTTATGATACTGGGCATAGACTGGAATGGGGTTGTTGATCCAAGACGTCATAGATGGAATGTTGGTGTCAGTGGGGGGGATGGACCTCCCTAGCAGCATCCTTTGCTGCAGCATTGTGTCTCGTAGATGGATGGCATTTTAAACACCACAGGTAAGATTCTTTTACCTTCTACTCTCATGCACACAAATCCTTTGCATGCGTAAACTACTCCATAAAGCGGGCAATACAATCCATAAGGGTATTGGATGCATACCTGCTCCTCAGGGTCCTTTCGGACCACTCCCCAGTGGGTCTCAAGGTGAACTTAACTATTTGGAAACCAATAATGAAATAGCACATAGCAGCCAGGTCCCTCAAAGACTCCCAATTCAAAGGTCACTTCCAAAAGTTCATAGATGAGTTCTTTAAGATAATTACAGATTCTGTAGACTCATCCAGGATTTTGTGGGAAGCATCTAAACCACATTGTGGGGGTAAGTGATAACATTCGAAACTGGTGAGAGGAGGCATAGAGCCAGACGTTATCCCTGTTGGAGTCCCAGACTATCGACCAGTAATGCCAGTATAGGCTGCATTCAGAACAAACTACTTGCTTAAATCTTTTTTATTAAAATGTTTGCAAATTTGCTATTTGGCTGGTCTCACAATGTCATATCTATCACTGAGTGTCAAATCAAGCTCCTTACTACACATACTCTGCAACAATATTAGATACCGCACTCCGATCCCCTATCTAATATCTCAGAAAGTGGGCGTAATGGAGACAGAGAAGGAGAGGGCTCAAACATTTCCTGCATATTACAGGATGTTAAACACCTCATGCGACCTACTCCCATCCGAGAAGGTCGAGCAGTTAGTTGGCGAGATCCCACTATGGAGATTGTCTGGGGTAAAGAGGGTGTTTGCTGGAGGTTGAGAGTAATGATGATGACCATTATGTAAGATTAAGAATTGCAAGACCCGAGACCTAATGGCCTGACTGAGGAATTCTTCAATCCGTTCAAGTGCCAATTGAAGACACCACTTGTTGGCAATGATCAGAGAGGCCCCTGAAGAACGCCAAGTTCCCCCAGAAGTGCGAAGGGCAGGAACAGTGGTTATTCCCAAACCATACTGACACTTTGATGCATGCTCCTCTTAACGCCAATTTTGCTCTTAAATGTAGAAGTTAAAATCATAGCCAAAGTACTAGTCGATAGATTATTTCCAGTCATTTCGCCCCTGATACACCCAGATCAATTGCGTTAATGCCCCAGAGGGTAAACAGGAGACTTTACAATGCACAGGTTCTGTCTGACAGGCTTCAAACCCCAGGATTGGTCCTCCTGGCAAATGTGAAATATAATTTGACTCCTTCAGTTGGATCTACCCTTTTACACTGTTCCATTGTTTAAATGTTGGTCCTAAATGTATTGCTTATTCTAAACTCGTTTGTGCTACTCTCTAGGCAGTGGTATGGGTGGGCCAGGAATATTCAGATACCTTTTCGATTGGTGGGGGCACAAGACAGGGGTGCCAGCTTTGTCTGCTCCTCTTCACCATTGCGATTGAACCACTCGCAGATTTGATCAGAATTGATGCTCAGGTTTCTGGGTTTGAATGCGGTATGCTTGTCTCTGATAGGACAAAAGTTATTTTTAACTAAGCCAAAGATGTCAGGCCTTCGAGCCCTGCAAATCTTCTGTATATTCTGGGAGGTGTACGACTTGAAAATGAACAAAAACAAATCTCTAATCTAACTGGTCAACTCCTTTCCTCAAGGCACTAGATGGGCGGAATCACTATATTTGGGGAGAGAAGGTTTGCAAGACCTTGGAGTACATGAAACTCAAGATGTAGGTAGGGCGTAAGACAGTAATGTATTCCCACTCCTACGTAAATTGACTTTCAACATTTAGTCATGGTTCTCATTGCCTCTATCTCTGCTCAATAGATCTGCTATTTTTAAGATGGCATTTCTGCCTCAATTCCTTTCTCAGCTCCAAAATAACCCATATGACATCCCAAAAACCATGTGTCCCAAAATGAACTAAATGATTTGTACTTTCTTATGGGATGGGGTACACTCTCCCATCAATTTAAACAAATGCTTTAAATCTACCTATCTGGAGTGCATCGCAACAGCTGATATTGAGTCATACTATGGAGCAGCATACCTCCTGATTACCAATGAATGGTGGTGTGACACCCAGAATGACCCTGCGTATGCCTCAGAAAAGTGGGCTTTGTGAATTAAATTACTTCTCTCCCTTCTTTATTGTAATCCAATGCCCCTGGTGTTCCTCTAGCTACTACAGTAGTGATCAGGCTTTGGCACAATACTGTTGCTGAAATGGGGGATGGGGGAGAGTGATTGAACAAACCCCGCGCTGGGAAGCAGCTTTGCTATTACAGGTTGCCGCCTTACAGGGATTCCACAAGTGCGACCTGATTGCTATCACAATATTTGAAGATGTGGTTGATAACAGGATCCTCAAATACTTTCAATCTATGCAGGTGGAATATTAGCTCCTTAGGAGCCAATTTCATATATACTTGAAACTCAGGCATGCACTGAAGCCCTACACGGCCTGGACGAGATTCCAGTGGAGAAGTGTGACTCAATGATTAGAGCGGCAGACCCTGATGCAGAGGTCTAGCCCGGGACCAGGGTTAAATTCCCCGCTTCGGTGGGTCTTGGTCTCAAAATTCCACGGACCTGATAATTCTCGCCTCGGTGCCTATTCCAATCATGGAGTCCCACTCTGCAACTCTGGGCAATAGCTTGCTTAATCTCCACAATGGCCCCCACAACGCTAAGGATGCCTGGCCTCCACCTTGGGGGTGCCCAGGAGTGGACGCCTCACAGGGAAAGCCAGGATGGGTTCCACAGCGGTATTCGTACAAGCGCCTTGAGACCCTTGCGGGTGAGTAGTGCGCTATACAAGTATCAATTTACAATTTTTTATATTTACAGAATAGAACCCACTTAAACGCAAGGTCCTTCTTAGTGATCTTGGCGATAAAAAGGTATCCAAATTATATAGGTCCTTGATTCCCCTCCAAATTGACAACTCCTTACACTGTAAACCTCATGGGAGACAGACGTAGGGGAGCCTTATGAGGAAGATGGGCAGAGGCTAGGATGTCTCCTAGAACAGTGGCTATATCAGCTTGACTTAAACTCATCCAGCTGAAATTCTTTCACAGGGTGTACCTCACTAGACATAAATTGTGGCATATGGGGATGATAACATCTCCTTCATGCCCGAGGTGTTGGACTGCAGGCAGGGAAGTCGTCGTGTTCAGGGGCGGTTTCACGGACCTGCCCTGCGTGCTTCACTCAACAGCATCAGTTGGTGTCACCGTTCCTGGGACACTTGATGAAGGACCCTCAGCGTTGTTCTTAGGAAAGGTCTGGTCTAAATCCCCCTTGTCAAGTGTTTCGCGCTGCTCCGCTTGTGGCTGTTGCTCATCTGTTAAAGGTGACTCTGCCTCAGGCATTGTTGGTGCAGCCCTGCATCGTGTTCCGTGCAGCCACTCAGGAGGTCCCTCCACCTTTAGTGATGTTCTGGTAACCAGGAGCACAACGTGGGGTCCAGTCCACCTAGAAGTAAGAGATTTTTTTTTTTCTCACCATGACCATGTCACCAGGTTTAAAAGGGTGTGTTTGTTCTAAGGAAGGATGAGGCAAAGCTTCCTTCACCTGGAGATGGTGATGCCTCAATACCACTGACAATTGTACAGCATAGCCAAAAATATGCTCATCCGTCCACAGCAGTGCTGCTTTGGATGCTGTTAGAGGCAACCTCAACCCCACCGACATAGGCCGCCCCATCAATACCTCATGGGGGGACAAGAGAATTGTTCTAGATGGTGTTGCTCTTATGGCATGCAGCACTAAAGGCAGGGCATCTGGCCATTTCAGGCCTGTTGCATCAGTTGTTTTGGCTAATTTATGTTTTCTTGTGGAGTTCATTCTCTCCACCTGGCCTGGTAAGGGGCATGCAGTTCCCACTCTATTCCCAAACACTCACACATCTTTTCCACAATGGCAGCAACAAATTCACCCCCTCTCTCACTGTTTATGCTCTGGGGGACCCCAAATCGGGGTATTATATCTTTCATCAAGCATCGCACAACAGTTGCTGCATCATTCTTCCTAGTGGCAAACGCCTCCACCCATTTTGAAAAACGGATCGACACATACCAGCAAATATTTGAATCCATTCACTGTTGGCATGTAGGCGAAGTCTATTTGCAGGTTGGTAAAGGGACCCTCTGGTAATGGCAAGTGATCATGGGATAGCAGGGGACCGACCTTTAGCATGTTGGGCACAGACAAGACATTGGGAGCAGAATTGTGCAGTGAAAGCTGTTATCCCTGGTGCAAACCATTCTTGTCTATTCAAAGCATTCATCCCTCCTTGAGCCATGTGAGTGGGTCAATGGGCAAGCCTTGTAAGGGGCAGGAACATACTGTGTGGGGCCAAAGGCCTCCCACCCTGGTGGGCCCACAATACATCATTTGGCTCACATCCAGTATCATTCCACGCTGTTTCTTCCTCTGGAGGTGCAGGCCATTGTGCTTCTTTCACATCAGCTAGCAACAATTCTCTCTGAATCAGCTGTATTTTTGGAATACTTTTTGCCATTGAAGGCATCATCTGTACTGGCTGTAACATGCTCTTTTTTGCTGCTGTGTCAGCCATCGCGTTACCTCTGGCTATCACAGTATTATCTCCTGTATGTGCCTCACATTTTATTACTGCTATTCTGTTGGGCAGAAGTATTGCCTCTAGCAAATTCTTTACTAAGGGGCCATTTTGAATGGTGCGTCCTGCTGCTGTTATGAAACCACGATACTGCCACAGCTGGCCAAAATCGTGGACAACTCTAAAGGCATAACGTGATCAGTATAAATATTAACATCCTTCCCCTCAGCTAGGATGCATGCTCTTGTTACAGCATACAGCTCGGCTTGCTGGGCAGATGTGCCAGGTGGGAGGGCTGCACTTTCAATTATTGTGTCTACTGTTGTTATAGCATACCCTGCTCTGTAATCAGTGTCTGCTAGTCTGCTGGAGGAACCGTCAGTGTACCACTCATAGTCGTTTTTTTCCAATGGTGTTTGCTGCAAGTCAGGTCTGGGTTTGGTGCATGTCTCTACAACTTCAACACAGTCATGGTCAAGGGTCTCATCTGAATCACCTAGTGGAGGTAATAATGTTGTCAAATTAACAGTTGGGCATCTTTTAATGATGATATTGGTGTTAGACAACAGAGTGACCTCATAACCTGTTTGCCTGGCCACCGAAGAATGTTGTGTTGCTGCAGATGACAACAACAACTGTACCAAATGTGGCACATAAACAATACAAGGGTAGTCCAACACAATGGGAGCCGTCCCCTCTACCATCACAGCTGCTGATGCCACTGCGCTCGAACAAGCTGGGTGCCCAGTTACTGCTGCAGGCAAAGTCACGGAGTAGTATGCCACAGGTCTTTTTCCAGAGCCAAGCTGCTGTGTCAGCACACTATTTACAATGCCATTTTGCTCTGACACATAGAGATGGAAGGGCAGTTTGTAATCAGGCAGCCCCAGGGCTGGTGCAGTACACAAAGTCTCTTTCAGTTTCTTAAAACAGATTGCAAGTTCAATAGTCCATACAATGTTGTTGGGAGCATCTTGTAGTGTACATTGTCGCAGGATGGCCTCATAGGATCTGTACTCAGGGATCCACCGGCGGGGGCAGTTCATCATCCCCAGGAATTACAGCATTCCTTTCTTGGTGGACGGAGACTGCATGCCCTGAATCATTTTTATCCTGTCAGGTGATATGCGGCATGTACCTTTGGATACCACATAACCCAAGTAAGTCACCTCTTATTGGCAGCACTGGAATTTTGACAATGAAGCTTTGTGTCCTCTCTCCTGGAGGTGGTTCAGCAGCGCTACAGTGTCTTTTTCACAGGCTTCAAGTGATGGAGATGCCACGAGTAGATCATCCGCATACTGCAAGATGATGCTACCTCCTTCCAGGTGTAGGCTATCCAGGTCTCGCTTTACTGCCTGCGCATAGACCGTGGGACTCTCTGTATAGCCTTGTGCCAGTCTTCTCTGTGAAAGCAAAAAGGTACTCGCTCTCTGGATGGACTCTAATACTGAAAAATGCAGAGGAGAGATCAATGACTGAAAAGTACTCTGCCTCTACAGGTATAAAAGATAATATAGTATTGGTGTCAGGCACAACAGGTGCTAAGGGAACCACAATGTTGTTTATCTGTCTTAAGTCCTGTATGAACCTATACTGCCCAGTATTGCCCTCGGTTACTGGAATGATAGGACTATTACAGGGGCTGGATTTTTTTTAATGATACCTTGTTGCAAGAGAGATTCAATCACAGGTTTTATTCCCTCCTCAGCCTGAGGTGACAGCCTATACTGACGAACATAAGGTAATTCAGCATTCTCTTTAAGTGTCACTTTATATGGAGGGCATGTTTTCAATAATCCTGCCTCATTTTTGTGTTTTGCCCAAACCGCTGAGTTCACTTGCTCTAGGACCTTGTTTTTAGTTAGCTGTAAAGCCATATTCCCTTCAAGTTTGTCAAAAACTACAGTCCTGTCCTTTCTGTTCATACACAACGTCCAACACCACCCTTCTCCATCTCCTAACACAGACACCATTCCTATAGGAAATGTAAAATCCTTTGTTCTAGGTAAGTCCAGAAGGTGTTTCACCATGGGGCCCAAATCCTTAGGGAAGTAACCTGGTGCTACAGATATGAATACATGTGGTTCAGAATCTGGCACTTGAAATAATCTCATTTCCTGTGGTCCTAGTTTAATGCTCAATGCACATCCTTCTTTTCCTACATATAATGTGTGCTCAAGCAACTCCATTGTCCAGTGCAAATGTATCTCTGCCCTGTGGGCTTACCATTCAGGCACTGCTCCTGTGAAAAATGCTGCAGTACAGTGTATGGGCTCAGGTACTAATGTCAACTGCACTAAATGAGTGACCAATTCACTCTCAATGTCAGGGCTGTATTTAAACACTTCTTGAAACATGTTTCATAAAAATCTTCATGTAATGGAGTCCATTGGTAACATGTTGGAGAGAGAGACAAGATGGGGGGTGCACATAACACAGAGTCCTCACTTAATTTGCAAGCAGTATGTGCTCTATTAGCCAATTCTAACCTATCCTCAGGTACTTGTAAGTAAATCCCATTTTGCGAAAAATATAATGTTGCATGCAATTTACAGAGGAGGTCTCTCCCTAGCAAATTGATGGGTGCATCTGGTGACAGCAGATACTGATAAGTCGTTGTAAAGTCATCAACAGAAACTAGTAGGGGTTCTGATAATTCTTCATGCATCATCATTCCATTTGCTGCTATAGTAGTGACTGTTTCACCACTACCAGGACCCAACTTGTTTCTTACTGCGGATAGGGTTGCACCACTGTCTATTAGGAAATTGATCTCTTTATCTCCTACCTTAATTTGAAACATGGGATTCTCCTCTGGTGTCTCTGATACCTTCATCATAAAGCACTGGGCTCTGGTTGCTGCAGTTTGTCCCATCTCTCTCTCCGCGTTGTCCTATGCTGATCCATGTTGCTCCTGGAAAGGATTCCTCAGGGAGTGCTGGGTCTGCTTCAGGTCTCTGCGCCTGGGTGGTGCAGATGGCTGGGTCTCATTTCTGTCTAACCTTTCATTCCTGTTTCTATCATATCTATTATACTGATCACTTCTCTCATTCCAGTCCCTTCTACCTCTATTATTTCTACAATTGCGTCCCCAGTGCCCATACCTCTGGCAATTATAGCACGGATCCCTACTCTTGTCTCTCCTCTGGTATCCTTGTCCATTATCCTGTCTTTGCTGTTCCCCCTGATAGCACATTCCCTCTGGCTCCTCCTCTCTTTGTATTTGCTGCAACTTCATTCCTTTGTCATTTTTAGCGATGTCCTTCCTTACCTTAAAAATACCATCTCTTTCCATAGTTATGAGAAGTGTGCACAACTGGTTATATCCTTTAGTGGACCAATCAGGGTGGCGTAGTTTACAACTGTGGGCCACAGAAGCTAGCAATCCATTCATAAGGGTTTGCGTAGCCAATACCCTATAGGCCTCTGTGGTGCATGGTGCCCCTGCACTGTTATCCCATGCTTCATTGTACCTTAAGATGTAATCAGCCACTGACTCACCTGGCTTCTGCAACGTGGCAGTGACTTGAGAAAAATCACCATGTTTAACTGCTAGGCCATTAATTGTGTCCCTGATAGACTCTAACCAATTAATCAATCTATTTTCTGTGACATCCATATTATTAGTCAGTATGGTCCAATCCCTTTTCTGTGGAATTTGGAATGCACTTTTACTAAAGACCATCTGCTCCCATATCCTATTTTTAATAGCATTTCTACATCTCAAGGGAGGGGGTATAGGCAATACATATTTTATGAAGCCACTCATAATATTTACACTGGCAGTCAGTGGGTCAGGTGCGTCCTTAGTCACTTGGGTTGCCTCCAAGGGGGTCCATGGTTTCAGCATGGCTGTCCCCCCCAACACTATTTTAGGTGCAGTTAGTTTATTGTTCAATAGTATGTCATCAGTATATGAGTTCTCACCCTTTCCCTTTAGGGTCGGTGTTTGTGACTGTATATGTATCAGCCGTTCCCTTCTCTCTAGCTTATCCTGTAGTTTATTAATGGAGCATTGTATTTCCTCCCTATCAGTGTTTACTTCTTCTTGGAACTCATCTGCCTCTTTTCTCAGGTGTGTCAACTGCTCATGTTCCTCATCTTTTCTGTCTTTTGCACTCAGCCCTAAGTCTTCACTCAGACCAATAGTGGAAGGTTGGGCTGTGGAATCAAAAGCATGTAGCATGTCCCCTCCAGAGGATAAGCGCCTATTCAAGACTGGTGTTCTAAAACTGCACTCTCTAGGGTTAGTTGGTATGTCAGGTAGCCTAGTTAAATCACCTTCCAGGGATATGTGGAAATAAGGTACACATGCTAAGCTTGGTTGTGAAGCCAATGCTTGCTCAGGTGTGTTATGTCTTTCACACTGTTTGTAGGGGCCTGAAAGTGATGGGTAAATTGAAGTTGCTGGAAGAGGGGATGGGAATTGAGGTACAGGAGAAACAGGCCCTGCAGACTGGATGTTTTGTCCCAATGTTTGGTGGATGTTCTCATTGCTGGCTCTGTCTAAGACCCAGGAATTAAATTCACTATTTGCATCTACTCTCTGTCTTTTCCTTTCTTCCTCAGTAAGCAACAAAATCTCCTCCTCAGTCAATGCGCTACTAGTTATTTGCTCATTGTCTGTTCCTTCCCCCGGTTAGACCAAAAGGCCTTGAGGCTTGGAGGCGATAAACAGTTTTTTCAACGTATTTATATCAATATTTACTTGGCGGAGCGTCCAAATACATACCAGAGCAGCAGCCTGTCTAGAAGTAGTGGCATTTGGTATTTCTTTAACCCGGTCTGCTTCAATTGTTGAAAACCCACACTTTTGCCATAGTGACAACAAATGCTGTTTTGTTTGCACATAGTTACTTAATTCCAATAAACACTGGCTATAAGATGTGGGCCAATCTTTTGCTAATCCTAGCTCTTTTTTAGTAGGCTTTTTGCACTCACTATTCACCATTGCTATTGCAGAACAGTCTTTACATTCAGTGGAGGCATTCCCCTGGCCTTTCTTTTTTGAAAGGTGAGCTTTATTTTATGCAATTGAAAGCCACTGCTGTAAACAATCTTTTACATCATGTGAGTCCCATGATGGGTCACCCTTTAAGTGTATACTTTCTGTCAAGCGTTCAATAACATCCAAATCTAGGCCACAGCCCTTCATTGCCTTTCTACGTCCATACTAACACGCAAAAAGGAGTTACATATTCTAAACAATTTGTATCTTTTACAACCTGACCTGCAGGGCTATCTGCTGGTAATTTAAAATCCTTCTCTAATGACAGTTATTTAAATAATTTCTTTGTCTTTTTCACTATGCGAGGCCTTACCACCTCCATAGTTCCTTTAGAATTGCCAGAACCCATTGTGCCCTTTACTCACAATTTTTTTTTTAAACCCTGAAAGATAAACAAATTTGTCTCCTGGAAGTAAAAATGTGTTAAGATTTGAATAGAGAGACTTGAGAGAAAAAATATACAGTTGTGTAACACTCAGACACCACATAAAATAATTTGACTTCTCTGATGCAATTTGTTTTGAAATCAGTCAAAGAAGCATTTCAAATAAACATAGCAGGACAATACTTTTCAAAGACCAACACATAAACATAATTAAATACAGTCATTGATCAATGACAGAACAGTGCAAAATTTAAAACATTTCCTTGTGTCCTGCAGCCAGCCAATAGTCACTGCCTCCCACGCTACCCTCTGGGAGGGTTGTTTTTATCTTTTCATCCCTCTACTCTTGGGTCATAAATTATTGTTGTGCCTGGGCTCTCCTGTCGTGTATGGGGTCCCATAGACCCATGTCGCATACCAACTCCAAGGTGTTGCTACAGAGAAATATTTCAATGATGATAAATATTTTAGTCACTGATTGAAAAGAGCCAAACCAAATATGGACTGTCCCTCAAGACACTCTTTATTCGATTAAGCTGCAGGCTTCATATAGGTGTGTGCATAATAATATCACTACCCCTTTCCTGATGTATCAGGGCTCTTAATACCTGCGCAAGTGGCACTCTTTGTCAAAGTACATATAAGGTAAAGTTAAAAATTGCCAAACAACCATCAACCATACCACAAAAAATTGTGGAGAAAGAGAGTAGGCGCCTCACGGTAGAACCACCAATGGGGTTATCTGGCTAACAATTGCCAGTCTGCCCACTTCTCATCATAGGTAGCCTACTCTCGGTATAGTGGAAAGAAAAAGGTACAGACACATGGAAGGAAAGGACAAACACCATGTAACAATCCTTTATACTGCACAACAGACATACAATGTGCTGAATGTTCATGCCACAGCGGATAATAAGTAGCACTCGCTGTTTAGTGTACACATTCACCAGTGACCCCAGTGAGAAAAGCAAAAAGTGAATCTCACACATTATAATTGAAGGGCTCACTGGCCACTCCTGTTTTATTCTGGGTTGTGAGTGCTCCAAGCTAAAACAGACTCACATCAAACCAATTTAATGTGAGTCTCAGTCTACGACATGTTTCTTTGCTGTAGATTTTGCAACTTCATCAGAGCAATTAGGGGTTTGCCACTTTCAAATTTCTACTCATTGCTTAATTATAACCTGTGATGATTAGAATTGACAACAAAATAAATATATATATATATATATATATATATATATATATATATATATATATATATATATATATATATATATATATATATATATATATATATATATATATATATATATATATATATATATATATATATATATATATATATATATTATTTCAACCTCTCCTTCATTAAGAAGACCACCCGGGACACTGCGTCATTCAAACAATTCTTTATTCGGGATCTTGCCGTGACCGGTTTCGGCTTGTGCCTTCTTCACGACACCTTTTCCATATGCAGTGTCAGCTCCCACTTAAATTGTGTATACAGCTCCGCCCTCCCAGTGGTGGTGGGCTCACCTGAGTCCAATTGTTTTTAGCTCGTGTTCGTGTTGGGGACTACTAGTCCCAGGGTACAACGCGCTGTCAATTGGGTTTGCAGGGTAGTGGGGCTTCACTTATTAAAAACAAACTTTCTTTGTTGATGCGTAAATTCCATTCTTTCTTGCCAAACACATCAAAGGCAATGACGCTCGAGGGTGCAGATCAGGAAACGGGATCTCTCCGCACCGTCTGCTACCTCTGTTGACAAGCTGCCTCGGCTGTTTACTTGGCGGGCCATAAATGCATCCGACTCCTCGGTACCTCATCATGATTTCCAATGAAAGCCACGGCCTCTTCCTGAAAGGGTCCCTTTGTGCACTTCACTGGAACGCGCTGAACATTAATTCAACCTCTCCTTCGTTAAGAAGACCACCCGGGACACTGCGTCATTCAAACACTTTTTTATTCGGGATCTTGGCGTGACTGGTTTCGGTTTGTGCCTTCTTCATGACGCCTTTTCCGTATGCAGTGTCAGATCCCACTTAAATTGTGCATACAGCTCCGCCATCCCAGTGGTGGCGGGCTCACCTGAGTCCAATTGATTTTAGCTTGTGTTTGTGTTGGGGACTGCTAGTCCCAGGGTACAACGTGCTGTCATTCGGGTTTGCAGGGTAGTGGGGCTTCACTTATTAAAAACAAACTTTCTTTGTTGATGCGTGAATTCCATTCTTTCATGCCAAACACATCAAAGGCAATGGCGCTCGAAGGTGCAGATCAGGAAACGGCATCTCTCCGCACCGTCTCCTGCCGCTGTTGACAAGCTGCCTCGGATGTTTACTTGGCGGGCCATGGATGCATCCGGCTCCTCTGTACCTCAACATGATTTCCAATGAAAGCCATGGCCTCTTCCCGAAAGGGTCCTTTTGTGCGCTTCACTGGAACGCGCTAAACATTAATTCAACCTCTGTTTCGTTAAGAAGACCACCCGGGACACTGCGTCATTCAAACAATTCTTTATTCGGGATCTTGGCGTGACCGGTTTTGGCTTGTGCCTTCTTCACGACGCCTTTTCCGTATGCAGTGTCAGCTCCCACTTAAATTGTGTCTACAGCTCCGCCCTCCCAGTGGTGGCGGGCTCACCTGAGTCCAATTGTTTTTAGCTTGTGTTCGTGTTGGGGACTACTAATCCCAGGGTACAACGCACTGTCAATCGGGTTTGCAGGGTAGTGGGGCTTCACTTATTAAAAACAAACTTTCTTTGTTGATGCGTGAAATCCATTCTTTCATGCCAAACACATCAAAGGCAATGACGCTCGAAGGTGCAGATCAGGAAACGGCATCTCTCCTCACCGTCTGCTGCCGCTGTTGACAAGCTGCCTCAGATGTTTACTTGGAGGGCCATGGATGCATCCGCCTCCTCGGTACCTCATCATGATTTCCAATGAAAGCCATAGCCTCTTCCTGAAAGGGTCCCTTCGTGCGCTTCACTGAAACGCGCTAAACATTAATTCAACATCTCCTTCGTTAAGAAGACCACCCGGGACACTGCATCATTTACACAATTCTTTATTCGGGATCTTGGCGTGACCGGTTTCGGCTTGTGCCTTCTTCACGACGCCTTTTCCGTATGCAGTGTCAGCTCCCACTTAAATTGTGTATACAGCTCCGTCCTCCCAGTGGTGGCGGGCTCACCTGAGTCCAATTGTTTTTAGCTCGTGTTCGAGTTGGGGACTATATATGAAACCAATCCTGTATTGCAACCGTTTCAGAAAGCAGGCACCGACTTCGTGGGATTCGTAATCAAGGGTCTTTAATTTCAAGAAAGACAACCAGACGCGTTTCGCCTTGCTCAATATATATATATATATATATATATATATATATATATATATATAAATATATATATATATATATATATATATATATATATATATATATATACATACATACATACATACATACATACATACATATATATATATATATATATATACATACATACATACATACATACATACATATATATATATGTTTCCACTCACGTGGATATCCTTGGTCCACCTCCAGGTTCGGAAAAATGTGTGGCGGGGTGGTAGTCATTGACTGCACGTTGGAGAAGCGGATTCCCTGCTTTACCACCGCCGATTGCTTTCCGGAGACTTGGAGGTTGCTGCAGTCAGGGACTGGAGGAGAGAGCCTGATTTGGCGCACTGAGGAACTTGGGGGTTGGATTCTGAAAGACCGCTCCGCCACCGCAACGCCTCACGACACGGAATGGGGCATTCTGGGAACTGTAGTTGCCGTGTACCAGGCAACACACAGGAGGCTTTAGCGTTTGGGACCTTGAGGAGCGGAGCAGATGTCTATCCATCAGGACGCAGCAGGACATTTAAAGCAGGTAGTTGGGCTGCGATCTTACTACTAACCCTAGCACTGAAGAAGGTAGTAATAGCCGAAATGCATTCGCCATGTTGTGATGTGCTCGAGATTAAAGCTCCCTCCAAGCCTTTCCCTGGTGTGGCCTCTTTTTCGGAGCTACCCATAGTAATTTGTCAAGATTAGGAATGCATGGGCAACATAGAGGGATCACAATTACTCAAACAAAGCCACAAATTGTCTCCCTCTAGGAAGAAGTCAGGACATACACAGGTTAACCCCAGAATAGACATCACTGAGGCGCAATTGAATCTAGGGAGGCAATACCTGGCATACGGGAAAAGGAATGACGGGGTGTAGTGAGGATCTGGAGTAAGCAGAAACATTGCTTATTTGCTATTGTAGTTACATGGTTGTATGTTTTCAGAGTTTGCGATATGTGTTACAACTGTATGCATATTTGCAGATAAAAACTGTATTATTAAAAAAAAAATCGTCAATATAGCTGCATTTGGGGGGAATAGTAAATCCCACCCCTCCCCCTGAAGTGTCCGAAACGGTCCCCTATGTTTCTAAATGTAAAGTCGGACTAGTAAATCCGACACCCCACACCCAACCATGTGCATTTCCCTACAGTAAGTTAGATTGCAGTTAAAATTGCAAATTTGAGAACACAAAATAGATGCATTTGTCCAATGTTAGTTAGATTGGTGGGGGGGTTAGCATAGTAAAACTGATACCCCAAAAATATGTTAACTTTATTAAGATTTAAATATATGTAATACTTTGTTCTTAAAAAAGTTTTACATTTGAAAAATACATGTATTTCTGAAGATAATTTCTTTTTAAATGTTTGTATATGGATGTTTGCCAAAATGATTTTCATTTTCCTAATTTAAGTAGGTTCTATAAATTTAACATTTTAATGTAAAAAGTTACATTATGTTTTGATTATATGCAATTTAAAATACATATTTTGTAAATAATTGCAAAATAAATTCATTTAAATTGCAGAAAATATATTTTTTTAAACTATCAACTTTTTTAAAGAATAACATATTTGGAATAATGTATTATTTTGTATTATTTTTAATTACATTGTTACTATTATTTTCACTTCATTTTAGTTTAAAATATTTCTGTCAATTATAGTGTTGATTTTAAATCTGAGTATTATTGTACGCTGTATTTTTATGATATATTTTTACCATAAGATATTTTGTAGGGCAATATTTTGGAATCAATAGTTTGTGATTTTAGTTATAAGTTCACGATATTGTGGCCGTCAAATATTTGAACCTCGATATTTTGGTAGGTCGATATGTTTTGTGCTGTTATTCATGAATACCAGCTATTTCCAAAGTCCTTAATTGCTTGTAGATTAAACATTGAGGTCGTCACACAGCACCAAAGGTGTGGCGTAGCATTCAGTGGTTAAGGCATTAATTGCTCTTCCACGAGTGGCTCCCAAAGATACAGAGGACCTGGCAGAAAATAGCGCGGTTGATTTATCTATGACATTAGCGGTGACGCACTTTGGATGAACAGCACTACAAGCCCTCAGCCCCACTATAAATATATATCACTTATTGCTCACAAAATATTGAAATATGTTTTCGTTTTCTGGCGCTGCCATCTGAGTTGAGCTTTCTCACTGGTTTCGCTCAGAGACACATTTTTGAATCAGATTTCCCAATTTTTCTCCTGTCGTCCTTTTTGTGGGAGGCAGCTTGTACCAGGCTCCAAAAGAACGCACTGCACAGAAACTAGTTCCTGGCTACAATCCTATATGTCACTTATCATTTATACTTAGGAAATGTGCTGGCTCTCGCCTAATGGGGCAGTGCCTGAAGAGACAGGCTGCCATCCTTCACAGTATGCAAGGCCTTGCACACACAAAAGTGGGGAGTACTGCCTCAAATCACATATCTGAAGTATACCTTTTTCAAAAACATTTACAATGCAACAGTATCGCCTTTGCAAAAGTTTGAGCTATTGGCATTGTAAATGACACATTTTTTATTTATGTGTTGGGTTTGAAAACAGATAAATAAATGGCATTGTCTTAACAATGCCAATAGTTTAATCTCTTGCAAATGCGAGACCTATTGCATTTTCACTGCAATAGGTCGCGTATTTACGCGAGTTTGAGCTATTGACATTGCAAATAACAATGCGTTTAATTTATGTTTCAAAAACCAAAACATAAATAAAAGGTCTCACACTGCTGTTTCTCTCACACTGCTGTCTCTCTCACACTGCTGTCTCTCCCTAGAACACACACACTGCTGTCTCTCACACTGCTGTCTCCCATACACACTGCTGTCTCCCACACTGCAGGTGTGGGTTGTGAGATGTGGGTTTTCAGCTCATATCGCACACACACACACACACACACACACATACACACACACATATATTACTTACTGGCGGTCGCCAGCAGGTAGTTATAGTTAGGACCTCTTTTTCATAGGAAATCTGCAACATTCTATGTCCATTAACTTTGGCGCCGGTTGACAAATCTTCACAAAAATTTCAAAACTCGTGGGGCGTGCCGTTTCGCTCCTATCCTGAAAGTTTTGGGGTGATTTGTCAAGCAGGGGCAGAGAAAAAAGGGGGTCCCAAAACATGTTTTCCCCATGCAATTTCCCAAAGGAAACTTTAGACACGGCTACAACCCGAACTATTGAACAGAATTACACCAAATTAGGCAGAGGTAGTCCTTGGTTCAGAAAGAGGACTTTTTGTTAAATGGTGAAAATCCGTTCAGTAGTTGCTGAGGAATTCAAAAGTAAAACACATATATATCTAGGGCCGCGGTTCTTCCCGAGCTTTATGCTAATTGGCTGTCAACACTCTCAACCAGGAAGTGTTGGCATCCATCCTGTGCCTCGGTCACTCAAAAAAGTGCGCAATGAGCAAAAAGGGGGCAGGGTAGAAACACCCCGACCCCCTAGGCCTGCTTAGGGGGTCCCCCCAAAATTCTTTTTTTTTAGAAAATCGCAAGATGCGCGTAGGATACCTTCATCCCACTGTGAAAAAAAAACGAAGCACGGGCTCCCACGCTTTGTTGCTAATTAGCCCCTGGGGTGCCTAAACCCAGGGGCAATGGGTGTAATGTAATTTGGGGTCCAGAGGGGCCCCCAGCCCCGGGGACCACCACCCAGGGGCTTTTCTGAATTACGGGGGGCTCTCAGCCCCCCAGCCCCGGGGACCGCCATCCCCGGGGCTTCAATGTACATGGGTGGGGGGCTCAAAGGCCACCCAAGCCCCGGGGACCACCACCCCAGGGTTTTATGAGAATATATGCGGGGCACAGTCCCACTGCAGCCCCGAGGACCGCCATCCCTGGGGCTTTTAAAAAAACAAATAAACCTGTGTGGGGGGCTTGAGCACCCCCACATGCCCCGGGGACCGCCACCTCCCCGGGGCACTAAGAGTTTACATTTGGGGGTCGGTTATGGACATCCAAGCCTCGGGGACCACCAACCCCCAGGGCTTTGAAAGTGTTGGGAGGGGGGCCGCGCGACCCCCCTCCTGGAGCCCTTGATGGCCCTGGGGACTGCCTCCCCCCAGGGCCGGCTCCTGCAGTGCCGGGGTGCCCATCCCCGGGACACTGCAGTTTGCAATGAAAGGGCGGGAGCCTCACGCAGCCCCCTCCTTTGTAAAAATAATAAAAATAAAGTGGCCTTGCCCCAGGTGATGGGGTCCCCGGGGCTGAAAATGGCCTCAGGAGGGGGGCCCACATGGCTCCTTCCCGATTTAAAATAAAAAAAATTATTATTAGGGGTTAGGCTCTGGGGGATCTGGTCCCCAGGGCCCAAAAAACAGTAAGCCCCCTTCTGAAAAACAAAAAAATAAAATAGCCGGCATCACGCTGGAGGCCCTGCCCCCTCCAACCAACACTATGCAAAAGCGCCCAGTGACGCGTTTTAAGATGAGGAATCTTTTCCCCTACAATCCTGAGGGTCCCTGGAGGCTAACTAGCCCACCAGGTACCTGCAGTTAGCGCCACAGGGCTAAGTTTCAGAGAGGTAGTCTGAGGCCACACCCCTTTTTACACCTCTCTGGTTGTAAAAAGGGCCGTGGCCTCTGAACACCTCTCAGCAATGCAGCTCCCTGGTGCATACTGGAGGTACCTGGTGGGCTAGTTGGCCCCCAGGGACCCTCAGGTATCTCCAGTATGCGCCAGGGAGCTGCGTTGCTGACATATGTTCAGAGACCACGCCCCTTTCTACACCTCTCTGCAACGCAGCTCTGTGGCGCTTACTGGAGGTACCTAGTGGGCTAGTTTGACCCTAGGGACCCTTAGGATTCAACGGGACTTAATTTCCCAAATTAGAACGGACACAGGGTACATTTACACAGTGGTGAAGGGAGGGGACTGGGCCTGAGGTGACCTGTGCAAACACGCCCTGTGACGTGTTTTATGTTGGGAAATTAATTCCCCTTCAATCCTGAGGGCCCCTGGGGGCCAACTAGCCCACCATGTGCTTCCAGTAAGTGGCACTGCGCTGCGTTGCAGGCAGTGACCCTTTTTACATTTCTCTTCAACAGCGCTTACTGGAGGTACCTAGTGGACTAGTTTGACCCTAGGGACACTCAGGGGCATATTTACGAGTTCTGGCGCATCTCTGCATATCAGCAGAGATGCTCCAGAACAAATGCGTTACGCAAAACTACCCTTGCGTCATGGCAGATGCGACGCATTTACAATAAGGCAGATGTGTGACGCATCTTGTGACGTAAGGGCGGCGTATCGCTGGAGTCGCGTCACAAGCGCGACGCAACTCCAGCAATGCTCAGGGCCGCCCAATACTGAACATGCTGCGTCAGTCCTTACGCCTACTTCAAGCAGGCGTAAGGAATTGATGTAGCATTGTCGTGGAAGTGCCTGCGTGGTATCTTGTAGATTTCACGCAGGCACATTTGCGAAGCGCACAGGCGCCGGAACGCCCACCCTGCGTGGGAACACCCCCATTGTGGCGCTGGGCTTTATAATGTGACGCATCTCCCTAGATGCGTCACGTTGTAAATGCCTCGCAGGGATGCGCCACGTTTACGCCGCTGTTGCGTGACGCAAGGCGGCGTAAACGTGGCGCAAGGTGCTTGTAAATCTGCCCCTCAGGATTCAAGGGGACTTAATTTTCAAAATTAAAACAGACAGAAGGCGCGTTTACACAGTGGTGAAAGGAGGGGATGGGGCCTGAGGTGTTGTGTGAAAACACGCCCTTGTGGCGCGTTTTAAGTTGGGGAAATAACTCCCCTTCAATTCTGAGAGCCGCCGGGGGCCAACTAGCCCACCAGATGCTTCCAGTAAGCGCCACTGCACTTTGTTTCAGAGAGGTGGCCCAGGTCATGCCCCTTTTTTAACCGAGGGTAGTCTATAAAAAGGGCTTATCTATCAAGAACATGATCTGTCCCAGCTATATCAAACCAGTTAAGACAACGACCAGCACATGGCTGCCTGTGAAAACGGATGGTTTTTATACATGTGGCACTTGTTCCATTTGTGAATTTGGTCTTAACAAACCTAAGACCTTTAGTTATAATGGACTTAAGGAATACACCATAAGGGGACTGATCAACTGTAACACCACACATGTGGTGTATGCCCTCATCTGTCATTGTAAAATGATATATGTGGGCAGTAGCACCAGAAATCTCAAAAAGCGAATTCAGGAACATGTTCGTGATATAAAAAATCGGGATATCCGCAGTCCTGTGACACAACACATATCTGAATGTCATCCCGATCACGACGCCATTTCCTTTCATGCCATTGACCATGTGCCCAGCAATGATAGGGGTGGCGATAGATGTCTACTTTTAAGACAAAGGGAATCGCGCTGGATTTGTAGACTGAGAGCGGTTCAACAGGGAATGAATACCAATAATGAGTTTCACTTTTTTCTATAGGGCTCTATGGGAATTAGTCTAAGTATCACCATCTTTGCTCCTTTATTACAATGGCTTTCAGGTTTAATTTCGAAGTGGAATACATATACCACTCTGTGTATCCTCTATGTATAAAAGCCTTTTTCATTTCCTATGTATGTGCCTCTTGATATGCTTAAACATCTGTTATCTGAACTCTTTTTGTATTTGCTCTATAACTCCATTGGGGCATTAATTCCCCTGTTTTAAATACTGGACAGGTTTGAAATTTAGCTTTTGTTTATATATGAATACTTTAGTACTGTCATTTCCAGTATCACTGCTCTTTCTCTGTTGAACTTGAAATTATGTATTTATTAGTGACTCGAGATATACCAAATTTGTTACCATTCTTGGTTCTTACGTCTGATTTTCTGAATCTATGTCACGTTAAGTTGAGTATTTGTTTCCAAAATACTGGGCTATAACAATATGCCTGTGGCCTGAATAACATGTATTTGAAGTAATTATATGCATGAGATGCATTTATTTGCATCCCTGCTCGTTGTTCCAATCGGCAAGCATAGACCACTCCAAGATGGCGCCCGTCGTTTTACATATCGCGCTAAATGCGCTCATGTATTTTGATCTTAAGTTTTATCATTTATCTTTAAAAAAAAATAATAATAATTTTTACGTTTATTGCGCTTTCCGACTGTATTTCAAGGTGTATATATTACGTTATAATTTCGCCTTTTAATAACATGCTCGAATCCCATAAAGTTAGCTTACGCTTATGCCAGTTGATTATCATAATATCAGGAGCTTTTATTATGTTAAAATCTTAATGTCTTTTTGATATGCTTGAATTCAGTCAATGAATCTCTTCTGAGTATTCATTGGTGCTGGTTATAGTGGGTTTGACCATTCTAAAATGGCGGCCGCTGTTTGTTTACTTTGTGACGTAATCGGGAGATCAAGATCGGGTCGTCTGCCATTTATTAACTTTCCTTTTTAAACCTACTGATGTCCCATAAAAATTATGCTCAGTCAGAGGATGAACCTTACATTTTGTAATTTGAGGGTCCTTAGAATTATGTTTTCTCGGCTAGTACGTGGTCTGACGTTAAGGGCTAAGGATTCGGTTCATCTTTCCTGTTTAAAGATGGCAGCGCTTTTTCTCGTACTTCACACAGTAATTATCATTATCCAATTGTTAGTAATTGGTTTAATTAATCTATCAGGATACCTATATATACTGTGCGTTTGGCGCCAGTATTTCGAACCAGAAGACCACAACTTGATGCTCCTGTATGTTCCAGCCCCTTGGTGAGTCATGCTTTGCGCACTGATACTAACTCTCCTTTGTTAAATCTTGGGAAATTTTTATAAACCTTTTTAGCTCGATTTAAGAACTCTTTATGTAACAATTTGGTTCTTGTTCGTTTTAGGTGTGAATTTAAGGTTAGACTGCCGAAACTTATTGATAACATACACATATTTTCTGTATGTTTATGCAATTGGGTTTTGGTTTAAGGACCAGTTTACCCTGCTTAAGATGGCGGCTCCCTTGTACTGATTTCGGTACACAATTTGCTTGTTCCTTTGCTTTAACATTTCGGGATTTATATTTACCCTTATGAATGCCACTTGTAGGTGTCTGATTGTAACGTTTCTCTTGAAGTGAATCTTGGCCAAATTGTGATTAAAATATTATTTGTTGTTTCCACATTATAGATAATTAAAGACCTTTTTGCTAACTAAGTGTAACTTGGGTTTAGAATATATAGGGTTTTTTCCTTTTGACAAATCATGTGTCTTGTTAATTTCCGACTAACTGATCAATGACCTAGAACAATCTATTTTTATGCATATGATGCATTGCAATTACAAAATTGATATACTCTTCTTTAAATACCAATATACATGTTTTGAAATTTTTTCCTTAGACTTTTTTGTGGGCCTGCTTTTGCTTCTTTGTCGACAACAACTGTGACTAGGATTTGTGACCTTGCTTGCAATTCTCCAGTGAGTACAGACATCACTTTGGTTCTAGTGAACGTCCTGGAGGTTTTTTAGCAATACAGTGTAATGGCATGGTAACTAGTAATGTTCGGATTATTAGAATTGGGCTTTCCTGTCTTAATTAATGTTGAGTGAAATATTTATAAACAGTTCTGATATGATAGTCATGTACTAATTCAGTGTGGGGATTACCACTGAAATATTCTGTGGGGATTTTGTTAACAGAGCAATAAAAGAAACTCCATGAAAGCCTGACAGAGACAGATGTGAAACTCGATATCAGACAGTTTGTTTCAAGGTATTTTTCACATACATGTGTCTTTCTATATAATATTATTGTTATCTTTAGAGTCACAATCTTAAAATAAAATCTCGTTCTCTCTTGTTCATACCAACTATATATATTGGACTCCAACAACAAGTCAGCTATGGCACTCTATGTCATGTACTATTATTGTTATCTTTAGAGTTACAGTCTTAAAATAAAATCTCGTTCTCTCTTGTTCATACCAACTATATATATTGGACTCCAACAACAAGTCAGCTATGGCACTCAATGTCATGTACTGTGACGACAGAATTTTTTTCTGATCATTTTGTAAAACTGACTGTATCCCTGTTTTTCTATTTTTTTCTGTTGTGTTTTTAATATGAAATGTAAATGTTTTCCCATGTTTGTAAGTTACCTGTTTTTAAACTAGTGACTGGACCCCCGCACCAATTCTGGTTCTGCTCTTTTCTTCTGGTTTAGGGCGTCTATGTATATACAAATTGTGCAATATAACATTAATTAATTTTTGTAATATATGTTTTTGTATGTGTTTTGTATAGCCCTGAAGAAGTCCGGCAACGGACGAAATGCGTCGGCTATTCGCAACTATCAAAACAAGAAAATAAAGAATAAAAGCTGAATAAAAGAAAGAAAATCCAAGTCACAACTTTTGTGTGTCTTATCTGAATATTTGGGAAAACTAATTCTCTGTTCATTTGTATGTTTTTAATAACTGTCTTGCAACAGTGTATAACTCTTGAAGGGTGCTGTCCAACTTTCAAAACATGCCCCTTTTTACACCTCTCTGCAACGCAGCTCTGTGGTGCTCACTGGCGGTACCTAGTAGGCTACTTGGACCCTAGGGACCTCAGGATTCAAGGGTACTTAAGCTCCAAAATTAAAACGGAAACAGGGTGCGTTTACACAGTGGTGAAGGGAGGGGATGGGGCCTGGGGAAATAATTCCCCTTCAATCCTGAGGGACACTGGTGGCCAACTAGACCACCAGGGGCTTCCAGTAAGCGCCACTGTGCTCCATTGCAGAGAGGTGGTCCTGGCCGTGCCCATTTTTACACCTCTCTGTAATGCAGCTCTGTGGCACTTACTGGAGGTACCTAATGGGCTACTTGGACCCTAGGGACCCTCAGGATTCAAGGGGACTTAATCTCCCAAATTAAAACAGCCACAGGGCACGTTTACACAGTGGTAAAGGTAGGGGGTGGGACCTGAGGTGACGTGTGCAAATATGCCCTGTGGCGCGTTTTAAGATGGGGAAATAATTTGCCTTCAATCCTGGGGGGCCCTGAGGGCCAACTAGTCCACCTGGTGTTTCCAGTAGGCGCTACTGCTCTGCATTGGAGAGAGGTGGTCCAAGCCGAGCCACTTTTTACACCTCTCTGCAACGCAGCTCAGTGGCGCTAACTGGAGATACCTGGTGGACTAGTTGGACCCAAGGGACACTCAGGATTCAAGGGGACTTTAACCTTCAAATTAAAACGGCCTCATGGCGTGTTTGCACATGTCAGCTTAGGCTCCCTCCCTTCACCAGTGTGCAAATGAGCCCTGTGGTGTGTTTTAAGAGGTAGTTTTAATCCTCCTGCCCTATTATGTACTAGGGTCTTACAGAGGAGGTCAGTCTCATCATAGGGGCCCCCCACGCATAGTGTTCCCTAGTGTATGCAGGTGTTTTAACTGTATTCTAAGTGTCTTTTAGCATATCACTGGCTCTAAGATTCACTCTCCATGCACTCCTCTAGTGACTCATTAAGCACCATGTACTAATCCAATCACTGTGCCAAAACCCCCAAAACTTATAAATTCACCCAGGAACTCTCCTTGCAGTGCTCTAATCATTCAGTCAGTAGCCAAGAACTCATGCAATGAGCCAGGCCTTAGCACATGGACTGCTTCAAACATTTATCCACTATGCATGCAGTCCTCTAACCACCTACACACTTGTCTTTCACACCTTCAGTTCCCCAGTCAGTATTCAAACACTTCCAGCAAACACCCTGTCACTCCCCTTGCACTCATCTAGTGACCCATTCAGCATCATGTATTAATCCATTCACCATGCCAAATCCAATCACCTATAAATGCACCTAGGCACTCTCCTTGCAGTACTCTAATCATTCAGTTGGTACCCAAGTATTCATGCAGTGAGCCAGGCTTTACCCCAATGGACTGCTTCAAATGCCTACCCACTATGCATGCAGTCTTCTAACCACCTACACACTTGTCTTTCACACCTTCAATTCTCCAGTCAGTATCCATACACTTCCAGCAAGCACCCTGTCACTCCCTTTGCACTCCTGTAGTGACCCATTCCGCACCATGTACTAATCCATCCACTGTGCCAAAACCCAACCACTTAGAAATTCACCCAGGCACTCTCCATTTAGTCAGTACCCAAGTTCTCATCCAGTGACCTAGGAATTAACAGCCATTCCCAACAAAAAAAAGCAAACAAAAGTCTAACACACTGCTTCAACAGACTGCTCTCCATAGGATATTAGTTTATTGCACTTTACGGAGTGCTGCTTCAGTAGAGCAAAACAGGATGCATGTCTGATGGTGATGGAGAACTGCCAAAGGTGCCAGGCACTGCAGGTGGAGGGTTCTGTTGTGCTCTCCTGCACTCCTCCCAAGTCAGATTCACTGGATGCAGAGTCTTCAGGTGCTTATATCGCAAGAGTATTTTTTCTCAGCACTACCTCAGGCCAAGACACAGTCACAGATCTTGCAGGTTACTTTGGTGGCGTTCACTTTCTTCTGCCTCTCCAGAAAGGTGAAAAACTTCCATACCACCGATACTGGCCTTTGTGGGCATGGAGCTAAGCTTTTTTTCAGGTCACATAGGGTCTGCACTCCATGCGCCCAGGCAGCACGCACCCAACGTGACCGCGAAATTGCATTTAAAAGTAATATAAATTTATTACAAGTAAAAAAATATTCTTTTTATCAATAACTTAGATAATGTCTTGCCCTAATATATATAATAAAGGCATCTATATATCATTTTAGACATAAACAAAATTTGCAGGCGTCGCGCACCCACCGCGTCAAACAAGTATATGTGCATGTGTCGCGAATGCGTGGGAGCCAATGTCGCGTACAGGTCGCACAGCGATTGCGCACATCTCAGAAAATACGCACATGTCACACACCCTACATGGATCCTTCACAACATTTCTAAAATGGCGTCTAGGTTCCACGTAGTGATCGAGTAAGGTACGCTTTGAGTGCGCGATTCCCCAAAAAAATGTGGAAAAAAAATAATATAGAAAATAATATAAATATATTAAAATAAAAGTATAAAGTATAAAACAAAAAACAATATTTCAGTTTCAACATTTTAAAAAACATTGTTATTTCCATTTATATTAAAAATATATAATGTAATTTAAAAAATAAAATATGTAAAAATAAAGTTAAAAAACTGTAGAAAATCAGTATAAAAAAATACATATAACTATTATAACATTTAAAAATTATCATTTAAAAAAACTTTGAAATTCGCAGAAAAAAACATAGGTTTCAGGGCTGTTATAGTTAGCTGGACATTTCATTCGTACAAAACCATTGAAATTCATCTGTTATAGTTAGTTCTGCTAACTATTACGCAAGCGCCCGCAATCCACTGCTGATGTTGTCACATATTACATCATTCATGCCATGGTCAGTGACATCACTGATGAAATCACTGATGACATCTCAAATGACATCACTGATGGCATCACTCATGACATCATCCACGTGACACCTCATCATACACTAGTATAACCTTTCATCACACACTGTAAAATAGAGAGTACCATATTTGAATCCATTGACACACCAATAAAAAAATTTAAAACCCACCCAGTGATTCCTAGATCTACACACACATCTAATCCAGCGACGGCTCGTGGAGGGAGTTACGGTGGGGCAGGAGGGCGGGGAGGGGGAGGGGCAGGGCGGAGGTTGCTAAAAGCCGGCATATGGATAATTGCAGGTAAGTAAACAATTTAATTAATAAAACGAATTTCGTAGCTCGCACTGCATTGCATTTTGCGATGCAAGGCGCACTACGAAATTCGTTTTATTAATTAAATTGTTTACTTACCTGCAATTATCCATATGCCGGCTTTTAGCAACCTCTGCCCTGCCCCTCCCCCTCCCCGCCCTCCTGCCCCACCGTAACTCCCTCCACGAGCCGTCGCTGATCTAATCCCTTACTTATATATTCACTCATACATGCTGTCAATGATCAATCTAACCCTATCAAATATACTTATATACGTATATCGACATTACACACCAGCACACATCCTATTCACTTATGCAGTCATCCTACTCACTTATGCAAACAATGGATCATACCTACATTTACTCAGCTACACACTTATACAAACACCACTTCATGTATTCATATAGATAGTAACTCATACTTAGTGTGTTATAAAATCACTATTACAAGTATACAGTTATCCAAACAGTCACTCATACAATCACTGACTCTTATGTATACTTATTTATATACAACAACTGTCACATACCCTGCCTTTTATTTTCTAGTTTGTTGACATGTACCATTGAGAGATATATTTGCTCATCACCACACCCATAAAGATATTCACTCACCCAAACACCTGTTATAATATGTAGTCTAAACCTCATATATCTACAAAATCAACTATTCACACATCTTTGGGAAGTCACACATCCCCCAACAAACCACACACACATTCACTCTCCCATACAAATACTAATTTAACTAATCATTACCTAATATAGACTTTTACATAGCTAGTAACCAACTGGTGCAGCAGTTTACACAACAACTGACAAAGTAATGTAAATATTCACACAGTTTAGTCACTATCCAATATACTTAGTGAGACACTATAAATTTGTCAAGTAAACCGTCAATCACACTGCTACTAAATCCTCCATCCAGATATTTATATATCCACTCATTCTTCAATGCAGATTGCTATATATATAATGCATATTTAAATAACGAACCAAACCACATTCACTGCATGATGTCATCAGTGATGTCATTTGAGATGTCATCAGTGATGTCATCAGTGATGTCACTGACCATGTCATGAATGATGTAATATGTGACGTCATCAGCAGTGGATTGCGGGCGCGTGAGTTATAGTTAGCAGAACTAACTATAACGGAGGAATTTCAATGGTTTTGTACGAGTGAAATGTCCAGCTAACTATAACAGCCCTGAAACCTATGTTTTTTTCAGTGGATACATATATATATATATATATATATATATCACACTCCCCATCAGTGAGCAAGGACGTGAAGTCCGAAAAGCGTCTGATGGCTTGTACCGCAATGAAATAAAATTTCACGAATATTTCCAAGAATGACTCGGGCTATTCATTGGAGTCTGCGTACCTGTCAGTGCAAGAAAGCACATTTCTCGGCAAGTCGGATTTATATATATATATATATATATATATATATATATATATATATATATATATATATATATATATATATATATATATATATATATATATATATATATATATATATATATATGTGTATATGTATATGTATATATATATATATATATATATATATATATATATATATATGCACAAACACCACTTCTTCCGAAGAAAATGAGGCAGAGACCCTGGAGGAACCGTTTGGAAGCCTTTTTAATTCCGAACAAGCGAATGCATTTCGGCAGCACTTCTGCCTTCCTCGGCGCCCAAAGCGTTCCATTCGGCATTGACACACGCTGCTGGTAAGTCCCTCCTCTTTGTGTCATACAAACACATACCCGCTCCGCCCTCTGTAGTTCTTATGCGCACCTGTGTGGAGTTCCGTGAGTAGAGCGGGACTCCAATTCCCATAATCCAGTGTAGTGGACCCTTGGAATTGCGATGCAACAGGAAAACGCTGGATAATCCAATGTCTTTGCGGGGGTGTAGGGAAGCGTGAGCCCAAATTGAAGAGGGGATGAAATTTCCTGCTTTGTTGTTGAAATTGCGAAGTGCCTCCTCTGGTCCTCCGTACCACCTCAGCCACGTCGTCTGGGAGTCCAATTAGCAGGGACTGTGTAAAAATTACACTGCCCGGCATGAGATTAAATAATCTCAAAACTGCCTAATATCTTCCCCGAATTCCTGGCGGACTCCTGACCGTCCAACCACCGTTGGCAACAAACGAACTGCAACAGTCCAGGTACCAGTAAGGTCAGGTGCCCCAAGCGAGGTAGGGATCTCAGAAAGGCGTCTCTGGCTGACGGGAATTGATGTACACACACCACTTCTTCCGAAGAAAATGAGGCAGAGACCCTGGAGGAACCGTTTGGACGCCTTTTTAATTCCGAACAAGCAAATGCATTTCGGCAGCACTTCTGCCTTCCTCAGCGCCCAAAGTGTTCCATTCGGCATTGACACACGCTGCTGGTAAGTCCCTCCTCTTTGTGTCATACAAACACATACCCACTCCGCCCTCTGTAGTTCTTATGTGCACCTGTGTGGAGTCCCGTGAGTAGAGCGGGACTCCTATTCCCATAATCCAGTGTAGTGGACCCTCGGAATTGCGGTGCAACAGGGAAACGCTGGATAATCCAATGTCTTTGCGGGGGTGTAGGGAAGCATGAGCCCAAATTGAAGAGGGGATGAAATTTCCTGCTTTTGTGTCGAAATTGTGAAGTGCCTCCTCTGGTCCTCCGTACCACCTCAGCCACGTCGTCCGGGAGTCCAATTAGCAGGTACTGTGTAAAAATTACATATATATATCTATATATAAACAATCGGCTCCTTAAGACTCAGCTCAGCGCGCCGTGCCAGCAACGAAGGAGACTGACCTGCAGGTACAGCAAGATGGTAGTTTTATTGCACAGAGAACAGCTACGCGTTTCGGACTTACTCCACCTTGTTCACATGTTTTTTTCGGTGGATATATATATATATATATATTTATATATATATATATATATATACATATATATATATATATATATATATATATATATATATATATATATATATATATATATAAATATATATATATATATATATATATATATATATATATATATATATATATATATATATATATATATATATATATTTATATATATATATATATATCACCTACTGGCGGTTGCCAGTGGGTAGTTATAGTTAGGATTTTTTTCAATGTTAAATCTCAAAATTCTATTTGGAATAACTTTAGCGCCGGTTGACGAATCCGCCTGAAAATTTCCTAAAAATGGCCTCGTTGAGCTCCGGTCCTTCCCTGGAAGTTTGGGGGGGGGGATGCGCCAAGCGGGGGCCCGAGATAAAAGGTAGGTCCCAAAACGCGTTTTCCCCATGTTAAATTCCATAGGGCGGTCGACCTCACTTTTAGCCCGAACGGCTGAATGGATTTCCACCAAACTTGGCAAAATTGTAGGGACTGGTAGCCCGATGTGCCTTTGCAATGTCTCAAGATATTTGTTCCAGTGGATTTTGAGTAATTTAGGTTAAAAAAAATATATATATCTATGGCAGCGCCCCGGTACGCGCACCGGGGAGCGCTCCGGGCGCGCCACGCGACTTGCGCACGGAAAGCTGATTGACTCTCGGGTGTCGGTAAACATTCTAAACGGTCCGGAGCGGCCGTCATCTTGTGTCTCGGTAGGATCGAGACACAAGAGGTGGCCAAAACAAAGGGGGAAAAGACTATTAGGGGGCAGAGTAGGCCTCCTGACCCCCTAGGTTTCATGTGGGGGCTATAAAATGGCCCCGCGGGGCAAAACAAATATTTTTTTTTTCGATTTGCGCGGGGGGAGCGCCCGGTATGCACACCGGGGAGCGCACCGGGGAGCGCACCGGGGAGAAAAGAGAATGGCAGAGTTTAAAAATGTAAGTCATTTTATATAAATGGGAGGTAGTTCTGAAAAGAACTGTTTTTTTTTTCTTTTTGTTGTTTTATATTTTTTTTATTGTTTTTTTGAACATTTTTTACTTTTTATGGCTTTTCTGAACAGTTTTATATCTTTTTTGTATTTTCTTGGGGGAGAAACAAAAAACAGGGATTTGTAAATGGCTCAACTAGAGCAAAAAAAATTCTGCAAAAAATTAGGGTTTTTTCGGGCACTTATGGTTATCCCCAGCACAGATGATAAGTTTAACACTTTGCTCACCATGGCAAATTAACTTACCACAATATTTGCACATGATTTTAAAATCGTTAAATTTGGGTTGTATGATAGGCATTGTCTCTGTTGCCTCTGAACCCGATGGAGTTGGTTCTTTTGATGTTGAGGGTCTAGATGATGATGGGGGTAGCTTACTGCAGAGGTCCCTTACCTCTGCAGCAGAATAGTTGATTGGGTGCCAACGGATCATGTGCCGAACCATGGTATGATTCCCGAAGGAATATTTTTTGTTAGGGGTCCCCCTGGACAGGTCAGCATCACAAATCAAACAAGTCACCTTCGCAGCGTTGACTTTTTTGAAACCCCTTGGGATTTTGTAGAACTGCTATACGAAGTGCTCTTTTGGTTTGTAGGGTTGATGAACTTCTTGCAGGAACTGCCTTGAGCTTCCCTCCTCTTCCTCCTCCTCCTCCTCTTCTTCTTGACCACCAATGTGATCTTCTGGTGGTCTTTTTGATGGTGGTGGTGGTGGTGCTGGGGCAGATGCTCCAGCTGCTGCTGCTACTACTGTAGCCATTTTTAATTAGAATATATTAGAGACAGATCTCCAAACAGGTCTTCCTCAGTCAAAGGGCAAAGTCAGAATAAAGAAAAAAGGAGGGGGCTTTCATCATTTGGAGAAAAAAAAACTGTTCTGGACCAATGAGAAGTGTTATTTTCAAGTCACATGACCAGGGCTTTCATCATTTGGAAACCAAAAGTGTTGTGAACCAATGAAAAGTGTTATTTTCAAGTCACATGAGCAGGGCTTTCATCATTTTGAAACCAAAAGTGTTGTGAACCAATGAAAAGTGTTATTTTCAAGTCACATGAGCAGGGCTTTCATCATTTTGAAACCAAAATGTAAATGTAAATGTAAATGTGTTTCGATTTATATAGCGCACTTTAACCCAGGGGTCCCAAGGCGCTTGCTTAGGGAACCCGTCCTGGTATTCCCCTGTGAGATATCCCGGCCGGTTATCCACAAGGTGAAAGCCAGGCATCCCGCCGCGAGGGGCCGTAGTGGAGATTAAGCAAGCTATTGCCCAGAGTCGCAGAGTGTGACCCCGTGAGTCGAGTAGGCACAGGAGCGAGAATTGTCGACTCCGTGGAATTTTTGAGCCCGAGTCACGCCGAGGCGGGGAATCGAACCCTGGTCCACGGCCGATCTCAGCCTCCGGGTCTGCCGCCTCTAACCACTGAGCCACAAAAGTTTTGTGAACCAATGAAAAGTGTTATTTTCAGGTCACATGACCCGACGCGCTTACGCTACGCGACCCGGGGCGAGCCCCAGGGCACGTAGCGTAAGCGCGTCAGAACGTTTTGCGATCGAATGCGCATGCGTGCTTCCGCTTGCGATTACGCTGTGCGTCATATGACGCATCACGCGGCTACGCGATACGTCACAATGTTGTTTTCGTTCGCGGCAATAGCGCTAACGGGACGCTCACCGGTACGCGCTCCGGGTCGCGCCATAGCATTGCGCTTACCGGTGAGCGCATCGGTACGCGCCCCGGGAGCGCACCGGGGCAAACAAATTAAAAAAATATATATTACATTTCATACCTATAGAGATTTGAAATTTGAAATTCACTGAAAAAAATAGGGTTGAGGCCCTATATATAGTTAGGAATTAGCATTTAAAAAACCTTTGAAATTCACTGAAAAAACCATAGGTTTCACACCAGTTATAGTTAGGAATTAGCATTTAAAAAACCTATGAAATTCACTGAAAAAAACATAGGTTTCACACCAGTTATAGTTAGGAATTAGCATTTAAAAAACCTATCAAATTCACTGAAAAAACCCTAGGTTTCACACCAGTTATAGTTACCTGGAAATTTTACTGACATAAAACCATTGAAATTCCCACGTTATCGTTAGTTGGACTCACTATAACTTGCGCGTGTAATGCACTACTGATGACATCACATATTACATCACTCATGACATGGTCAGTGACATCACTCATGACCATGTCATGAGTGATGTAATATGTGATGTCATCAGCAGTGCATTACACGCGCAAGTTATAGTGAGCCCAACTAACTATAACGTGGGAATTTCAATGGTTTTATGTCAGTAAAATTTCCAGGTAACTATAACTGGTGAGAAACCTATGGTTTTTTCAGTGAATATATATATATATATATATATAGATAGATAGATATAGATAGATATAGATATATATATATATATATATATATATATATATATATATATATATATATATATATATATATATATATATATATATATATATATATATATATATATATATATATATATATATATATAGAAAATGAGGCGACACCCCACTTCTGTCTGTTAGCTCGTCCTTTAGCACCAGGGAAAGAGGGTTGTGGCTTGGCAACCGCAGAACATGACGGCGCTCGAGTGAAGCTCCTCAAGGCAGCACGGTCCGCCTGCCACAAACTCTGTATTCTCCTCATCATCGTGTAGCCTTCTGGTGCAAGGAAATCTGCTGACACGGAAGGAAGCTCCTGCAGTCGCTTTCAAATCTCTTGTGAGATCTTCATCCCATTTTCCTCAGAGACGCATATCGGCTCGGCACAACAAAGAATCCAGCCGCCATTTCATACTTGACCGGCTCCCTGCAGCAATGAGACAATGGTTAGGTTGATTGCCTCCTGCTGTTAACGGCATTCTCCAATGCCTTAAATTACATTTCTGCTGACTCTTCTTGACTGTTTTATGCTCCGAGTGCATTTAAGACTGCTGTAAAGAATGACTTAAACTTCTATTATTGCTGGACACCATTTTGCAAGTTTTTCTTCTCTCTTATCAAGTAGAGTGTGCCATTCTTGTGTGTGTAGCCTTTGGGTTCTTAGCTATGCCTACCTTTTACTTACATGGGTAATTTAAAAAACAGGCCCGTCCACTTCAGGTTCCACGCAATCATTTAATAAAAACTCCACTATCTTCACAAGATTCTCCAGAATGGAAGACTCCCTTGCATTAATCTCTAAAGGTCCTTCACCACTGGGACTTGTCCCTCCTGCCCCGGGAAAGGCCTCCACGAAAAGGTTGACAAAAGATCCACCTTCCCCACCAAAAATCTCCTCTCCTGTCTCATTAGATATGTTGTTAGAGGAGATACGTGTTCTGCGCCCATTCAGTTGGTCCCGGATGGATGAGAGGCTCACTGTGGTAGAATCCTTTGGGCACACTGAGCTCAAAGTCAGTGCACTTCAATCTCAGGTCTCTTCACTTCAAAAGCAGGTCAAGGATTTGGAGAACAGATATAAAAGAAATAATTTGCGCATTTAAGGTTTATTGGAGGGACTGGAGGGCTCTGAGCCCCCCATTTTTTTCAAACAATTCCTCCCTAAGCTGCTGAATTTACCAGAAGGAACAGTTCTTAATATTCAGCGTGCTCACAGACTAGGTCGTCAGGATACTGTTGCTTCTAACTCACATAAACCAAGAGGAGTCATTTTCTAATATGCAGACTTACTCAAAGCACTAGCAGCGGTCAAGTCAGCTCAACGTATCTCATGGCCGGGCATCACTTTATATTTTGCTCAGGATTATGCATAAACTACAGCAGACAGACGGAATGAATTCCTCAACATGAGACCTGAGCTTTGCTCCCTTGGACCCCAATATGGTCTTTTTCATCCTTGCCTATTCAAGGTTACTTGTAGGAAGAAAACCACATCTTGTGAGGACCCAATCAGGTTGAAGAGTTTCATTAACTTTTGTGAAATAGATGAATACTTCTGGTGCCTCTACTTCTCAAGTCTCTTAGTTACCTAGGATTATCATAATAGCTTTTAGCCTGGTCGTTCTGTTTTCAATTTCATTGTGCCGATGATTAGTTTAACAGTGCTTGTTATATCACTGTTGCATTGATTAATGAAGTTCTTTTGTTTGTACTATATAATAATTGCCTTTATTCCTTCCATACGGGACGGCTACTGTTTGTGTCTACCCTTCCCTCCTTGTCCTAAGTGGTGTAGTCCCTCCCCATCCTCTGTTCAGTAGGCCTTGGAGGTCCAATCTGTTCCATGTGGCCCCATCCGCGTCTCTTTCTGGAATTCTTTAGGGATGTTTTGCTCCCCTTGTTTTTCCTTCCTTTCTTTTTTCTCCTTTTTTCTCTATCTGTCCCTTCCTCTCCCTTACCTTGTGTTACATTTCTTTACTTTGTTTTACCACATTCCTCTTTCTATTTATTCGTACTCTTCTTTTTTTCTTATTTATATACTACTTCATTACCAATTTGAACAGTTGAGTTCTTACATGGTTTGTATTATGTTCCTTAGGTGGTCTGTCTAGATTATGGTCTCTCGTTCTCTCTGTATAAATTCTACATTCATGAAAATTATTTTCTGAAACATCAGAGGTTTGAACTCTCCTATAGAGAGACAATGTGTCCTCTCACACTTGTCGAAGCTTGTGGCAGATGTAGCTCTTTATACAGGAATCCCACCTTACAGCAGATGAATCCCTAAAATTGAAAAGTGGTTGGGGCGGTGAAGTCTTTTTTTCACCCGGGAATGGCAAACAAAATGGCGTTCTGACTCTATGCCTCAAAGCTCTCTCTGTGAAATTACTCTCTCAATGCTCAGATGATGATGATTGATGGCTATATACTAAACTATTGATAGGGCATGCTCCAGTTTCTTTGTTTAACATCTAAGCTGCAACTGTTGATGACCCATCTTTTTGGTTTTGTCTTTCGCAGCAAATTACACACAACATAGATGATAACTTCATCCTGGCAGGTGATTGCAATCAGTTTATATATCCTTTTATAGGCTGTGTCTCTTCGGTCTCTTTCAAACCACACAAAGCACATGCATATTTTGTGGAAACCATACATTACAAACTTATTGATGCTTGGAGACTTTGCAATCCTACCTTGAATGAACATACTTATTATTCCACAGTTCACCTAACTCAATCACGAATAGACAATTTTTTTATTTCACATTATATTTTCCAACCTTTAAGAGCTGGAGACATAGGGTCCATTCTAATATCTGATCTAGTTCCTATTTCTATTCAATTGGATATTTTACAAAAGCCAAACTTGCCTAAACGTTGGCGTTTTAAAAATGCTCTTCTTTTGTACCCTACATTTACCCCCTCCTTTGCTACGTTTTTCAATGAATATTTTTCTTTTAATCAAACTGACCACGTACTTTTTTTACCATTTGGGATGCATTTAAATCAACTGCTCGTGACTTTAGTATCGGTTATGTCTAAACAAAAAGCTCAAGACTTCAGGTCAGCAGGCCAAGGAACTCTTAGAAATGATAAAGAGACTGGATCATTCCTATTATTTCTCTCAATCAAAAGAGTGTCTATCTGAAGTTATTAAGGTTAAGTTTCAATTCAACAAGGAATCGACAGACAATGCCTCACTATATTTATTAAAGTCTAGTGCAAAATTTGATGGTGACCAAAACAAAGCAGGTACATTGCTAGCAAATTTAAGGTAAAAAAATATCCATTATTGATACACAACAAATGCTGAAGTTTAAAGACTCTGACATTCTAGATGAATTCCTTCCTTCATTTTTATGACACATACACACTAGAAGACTCTCCCTCAGATGCTCATATCTCTCAGTATAATTCTGGTGTTCATTGTCCCCCTGCCTCCCAGATTGATCTCTCATTATTGGAATGTGACATGTCCCTTAAAGAACTTCACACTGCTTTGAATACACTTCAAAAAGGCAAGGCTTGAGGTCCAGATGGCATTACAATTGAACTTTTCGTACACTTTGCACAGCTACTTCTCCCTAAACTGCATGATCTCTTAGTTCCCTTTCTAAGCTCTGGCAACTCTTCTGTTTCCTTTTTAGAAGATCTAATCTGCCTCATTCCTAAAGAGGGAAAACACTTAAAATATTGTAAAAATGATAGACCTATAACCTTGGTTAATATCAATTACAATATTTTTTCTAGGGCCCTAGCCCAAAGTTTGGAATCATATCTCCCCAACATGTTGGGCAGGGAGCAGTGGGGCTTTGTCAAAGGTCATTTGATCTCTGACAATACTTGCTTGTTTTTTTAAATGTTATCAAAATCTTCCTACTTACCCCATTCTTTTGCAGCAATAGCCCTGGACGTGGAGAAAGCGTTTGAGTAAATTTACTGGCCCTATCTCTTTCAAACACTTTGGTTTTGGTCCCAAAAAATATATCTTTAATTTCTCTTCTTTACTCTCACCCTCTTGCAGCTATTTGCGTCTTTGGCCTTTCCTCTTCATATTTTAGAAGGTGTCTGTCAAGTCTACCCTCTTTCACCATTCCTTTTTAATTTAGCCCTGGAACCTTTTTTGTCTAAAATACGTCAAAACCAAGATATACATGGTTTTGATTTTAAAACTGAACAAATTAAGCAAATAGCTTATGCTGATAATATATTATTATGGGCTCCCTGTGACACTGGATTCAAGCTAGCCTGGCTGATGAGAGGTGATGCCCAGAAACCGTTACCAGGCTGCTTGTTTCCCATCCAGAGAGGACCTGGCTTGGCAGTTCGGTCTGGACTGTTCCTATGAGGCACAGGGTCAAGACTGATTTGCATATGGCTGGGTTCAACTGGGGTGGCATGGTGAGCAAAAGAGCAATGGATTTCACCCAGATCTAGTGACTGAAGGTGAATGTTTGATTTACTCTGCATTTCGTCCATCATCTGTGTGTCATATATTATTATTCATGTCACAACCTCAACTTTCTTTCCCTACTTTTTTAAATGAAGTTGAGTCTTACGCTTCAGTATCTGGATGAAAAACTGAATAATGACAAATGGGAGATTTTACCCATGACAAGTTTACTTTTAAAGCTGACTTTGCCATTTCCAACTTTTTATGGAGGCCTCAGTCCATTAAATATTTAGGTTTATTTTTTACTCCTTCCATTAAAACAACACTCACTCTTTGGATAAATGTATACAAACAATTTCTACTCTAACAAATAAAAGGCATCCTCTTTATTTATCCCTGTGGGGCCATTAAGAGTCCATTAAGATTATGTTAAATACCATAATACTTGATAAGATTTCTAATATCCCAATACCTGTTTCCTCTAAATTCTTCAAGAGAATTAACTCTATATTATCTCTGTTTCTATGAAATACCAAAAAGCCTTGTATGTCAATATAGAAGTTAACGATCCCAAAATCAGAAGGTGGGGAGACCTGGCTGTTCGAGCAGTAGCGCCCCCCCCCCCAGTGCCTTGAGACCCTCGTGGGTATGTAGTGCGCTTTACAAAGAACTGATTGATCGATTAACACCTTGGACACCTAAAGACTTAGAGCACTAACACCAGAAAATTTAAAAGGGACCTTGCTGGCCATTCAATAACCCATATGATCACTGCTTATACAGTCATGGTCCCTCAACAAATGCCATAAAGGGCAGAAATCTTAGACCTTGGTTCAATTAAAAATTGAGACAAACTGTAGGCCAATTGCTCTAAAACACTATTAGGCCTTCCTCCATGTGCCACAATACAAGCAATTAGAGCAGAAACTGGCTTAGACTCATGGAATATAGTATAAAACTTGACCTTGCGTTTTTGGCACAAAACAGCAAACATGCTTGAAATTAAAAGTACCAAAGCTCTGTGCGAAAGAAATTTGATAGAGTAAGTTGTGAGGGGCAAGAGAAGTTAGGGCCCGAATTGGAAACCTTTCCCTTTTTCTCAACATTGAAAACATTACAAGTGATACTTATCTTTGACAAAAAGTTAGGTAAAAGAAAGGAGTGGTGTAAAATCTAGGCTAAAAGATCTGAGATATCTCAATTCAAAGAGTTCAACACTGTTTTAGCAAAACTGCATGGCATTTCAATATGTGTTGTGAAGAGAGCTCCTGAAATTTCCTGTAGGGATATGTTTGTATTGAGCTTCTCTGGCGCTTGGCTCAAATGTTTAGGTAATCAATGCTATAACTATGGAATATTTCCTTATGGTTTAACAGACTACGGTTTAAAAAAACTTTGACTTTTTTTTAACTATATATGAGGTGTAGATGGCGGGTCCAGGTCAGCCCCCAGTTGTGCTGGGAACTAATCCTGGCAACTTAGCAGCAATGGAGCAGAGAAACAATCCCTCCACTTTGCTCACCTGTCCTCTGCTCCAGCATTTACTAACCTATTATCTCATATAAACAATCCCATTCCTGCAAACTTCGTAACACATTGCGCTCCACACATTGCTCCTTTAATTCACAAAATCACCAATTCTTCCATGAAAAGCAATATTCACATCTAAAATGAGTCTTTGCTCAAGAAACCAAATCTTGACCCAAAACCAGCCCCCACCCTTGCCGGGGGATTGTCCTGTGCCCGCAACAGCCAGTACGGCCCTGACTCTCACTTGCAAAGCTACTGCCAACTACATCTCATTTGAGGTCCTCCCAGATATTGGGTGGTTTCAGTTGTTCTCAATGGAAGGCTTGGCAGAGAAGACCACTAAGTGACCATGTGAGGCATGAGCAGGTTTATGGACGGATTGTGGAGTCCACTGCATTCTCTCTCAATACTTTTATCACTTCTCACAGATGTAGCATTGATCCAGAGTTGACTTACTTGGGTGAGGCCATAAAAATAAGGTAGGTAGAGTCAGATATATGTGAAAGAAAGAGAGAGTTGAAGCTTGGGAATCTCTTCACCTGGCAACACAATTGAAGGATAGATGGCATTCTGGAGAGCAGTAAAGGCCCCCTTTTTAAACCCTGGAAATGGTCCCTCGATAGAAATTGCTATCTCCGAAGATGTTTGGATTAAGCATTTCTCAAAGGTATGCAATGGCTCAGATAACTCTACATTGCCAGGCAGTGAAAGTATAGATAGAACTTACCATAATGCAGACTTGAAGTTCACCATAGAGGAAGTTAACAGAGCCCTTGCTTAAGTTCGGGCGGTAAGGCCCCTGGTCCCTACGGTATCCCAGTGGACCTGTTTAAATCTAACATCACTCTCTGGCTGCCCATCATCACTCAGGTTATTAATGCTAGCTGCCAGGCCCGAATACGTAAGACCTGGGCGGAGTCTATTATTGTCCCAATCTTTAAAAAGGGGGACCACCAAGACCCCAGCTGCTACAGACCAATTTTATTGCTTGACTCCATGGAAAAGTGGCCAGGCCTTTGATCCTGGAGCATCTGCAAGTTTGAGCAGACGATAATCAGGTCTTATCAGATCTGCAGTATGGCTTTCTCGAGGGGTTGGGCACTATGGAGCAGTGCTTAAACTTGGCTATTTTAGTAGGGATATACACCAGGGTGAAAAGGGTAGATTACACTTGGTATTAATGGACCTCACGCGACCTTCGATTCCGTTAGGCATGACAGACTATGGGAGGTCCTCGAGGTACTGAAGGTCGACCCACATATTATTGCATTCCTTAGGCGCCTTTATAGTGGCGCTTTTGCCAGAGTACGATCTGGTGTAGGAAGGAGTGTACTGCTGCATTTCCCATTAGGAGGGGGCTTAGGCAAGGCTGTGTGCTGTTGGTGGTCAAGCAAACCTGCTCTCCTGTATGCGGATGACGCCGTTTTGCACGAGCGCAACTTGTTCTACAGAAGGTCCCTGATAGTTTCTTTGTGTTCATGAAGGATTTTGGCCTTACTATTAACATAGCAAAGACCTACGTAATGAGATGAGGCCAAGGGAGTCAGAAGCCTAAATATATATTTGTGGAGGGACAGAAGCTCCCTTCGACTAGGGGCTTCTCATACCTTGGCGTATTATTCAACCACAAAGATACATGGGTCCAAACAATATCTACAAAAAAATGGCATTTGTCCGGTCTTCCACTGCCCTTGCAATTTTTTCGAAGAAATTAGGCAGGAAACCCCCTGTGGAGTTCCTACAAATATACATATCTAAGTGCATCACCTCTGCTATATTTGAAGCTGGTTTGGGGTTTTGCAAACACTCACTCGCTTCAACTGGTTGAAAATTCCTTTTTAAGATACATTTTATCTGTCCCACCCAGCACATCTTCCTATGTGGGTCATGGGGAGTTGGGTCTCCCTTTTATCCCTTATGTTATCATTTGGAACCAATACTACTGTAGCGTAGTATTTGGTCAATGGAACAGACCCAGCAAAATAGGGAGATTTTGCAGGATAGTCTCAAATTGGATGGGGCCTTTAAGATTCCCTGGGTCAGGTTTGTTTGTGACTTTATGAATCATCTAGGCCATCCAGAATATTTCACTGACCCGGGGTCCACATAGGCACTTCCTAGAAAGGCCCTAAAAAAGGAGGGCCTTCAGTTTTTGGACTCAATAAGATAGGCAGGAGAACTTTGAAACCCCAGGTGTAACCAACATCAATTAAAAACAACAATAATAGGAATGGAGCCATATTTGACATATGTACCTAGCTCTTTTGACATATTATTATTCACTAGGTTTAGGCTCAATATTGTCCATAGACTTGTGACCTTCCCCGAAATGAATGACTGGTCTTGTCTGCTGCAAATGAGTCCTTGTGACAATCAGTCGGCCCAATCCACTATCCATTTACTCTTTTTCTGTAAATTATATATAGAACTAAGGAAACTGTGCCTAATTCCTCTTTTAAAGTCCCAGGGACTAAGGCAATGTCCTCCAGCATTAATTAAATTGCAGTTCTTAGAGAACGAACACACAGCATGAAGGCTAGCTATGTTTTTGAAGAGAGCACACCAGTGGAGGAAAAGTCTTACTATTGATGAATTTTAACTTTATGGTAATTTTCCCTTCTTCTTTTAAGGGTTTTTATCACAGTCATGTACTTTTATCCTCATAATTTTAAAACTGTTTTTAACAAATACAGGTCAGATTTTTGTAGGGATATATTTATAGTATGGGTTTTAATTGATCGTACCTGTTTTTGTAAAATATGTTTTTGCAATCTACGTTTTCCCATGGAGCCGATCTTCAGCCTCCAAACCCTTCAAGTGCTCCTTTCCCCCTTTTCTGAATCGTTTTTGGCCACTATAGGAGTGGCAGAGTATACTCAGACATGAGTCCCTTGCTCACTGCACCATCAGGATTCAAGCAAGCCGGGCCGACGACGGCTGAAATGCCAGAAACCGGTCCCCGGAAGCTTGTTTCCTTCCCAGTATAAGAATTGGCTTGGTAGTTTGGTTTGCCCTGTTCCCATCATGCACTGGGACAGGAACAGACTAATTTGCATGTAGCCAGGCTCTGAGCTGGGATGGTGCAGTGAGCTAAAAAACGGTGATGGATCAAGCCCTGATCTTTGGACTGGGTAAGAGTGGTCTGCTTGATTCAGACACTCTGTTCATCACCACCCCCTTTTCTGAATCCTTTCCACCAGTGTCATGAACACATGCACCAACATCCGAAAGCTTCCACAGTCAAATATATCAACCGCCTCAAAGACTGCCTTTCCACAGGATGAATGTCAAGCACATACCTGAAATCTGTGTGATCCTAAATTATTAGATGGAGGAATCTTCTAGCCAAACAAGGATTCCAGTGACTTCTGAGGTAAAATACAGTTTCACTAGGAAAACATGGGCTTTTACCACTGATAGCAATTGCATCAAGGAGCAGGCTTTTCCTCTGAGAAATATGGGTACATTATTTAAGCAGCACCACAAACAACAATAACAGCAATAAATAAATCAGTAACACCACAAACCAATTTATTAAAGAACTTCATAATTAAGAAGGACAATCATTTAAAACAAAGCATGAATTAGAGGCCAATCTTAGTCCAAAAACACAACAGCTGTTGAGCTTGACAAAAGCCAGGAAGGCAATGGTGATATGAATTACATTTTAGGCTGGTTCACCTAAAAACCTAACTCTGAGCACAGGCCTCCCCTGTGGTCAGAAGAGAAAGCCTCCATTTAAGGCCATCCCTTTCACCAGAGATTGTTTACCATCAGCATGTCAACATCAGAGCCCCACATTTTCTTTGTAATACCTATCTGCTGCTCCTTTCCACCTTCCTCTCCCACAGTCCAAGATTCAGTGAAGTGGATGGCCTCTGTGTAACTCCTGCCACAATCCTGCTAGCCCACCAAGGTCTGACATTTACACATTTTCAATAGGTAAAGTGCTCTCACTGGAGGAGTGAGCGCCTGGCAGAAGTGTATTCATTACAGCCCAGGTTTTCGTACTGAGAAAAACATGTTTTAGCAAATCATCTTCTAGTATTTTATTTATTTATTTTAAGAACTTGTAAAGCGCGACTATCACCATTGCAGGCATCCTGGCGCTAACAGAAATCCAAACCAGATAGAATCAGAGGCATAAGAGTAGATCCGGGGAGAAAGGCTAGCCAGGGAAGAGCCAGGTTTTTACCCTCTTCCTAAACTGCATAAGTTCATTCATAGCCCTAATCTCGATGGGGAGGGTGTTCCAGAGTCTGGCGGCAGCCACCTGAAAGGATCTACCACCAGCTCTAACCTTCCTAAATCTGGGAACGACTACTAGTTTAGCATCCGATGAGGGAAGATGTCTGTAAGGAGTGTACCAGACAAACTTGGACCTAAGAGGAGCTGGACCACATCCATGAAGAGCCCTGAACACTATGCAGAGGGCTTTAAATTGTATCCTCTGTCTAAGAGGAAGCCAATGTAGTTTTGCCAAGGCAAATGGTCCATGAGATCTCCTAGGCAGCCCCAACGCCAATTTAGCCGCTGCTGTTTGGACCCTTTGGAGTCTGTCCAGCAGATACTCAGGGGACCCGAGCAGGAGGGCATTACAGTAGTCCAACCTGCTCAGGATGGTACATCTAACCACCTGGGCACGAGCATGGGAGGGTAAAAGGGGCAGAACCTTCCTGAGTGAGCGAAGGATGGCAAAGCAACAGGCCGATGTTTTCTGTACATGGGTATCCATACTGAGCCCATGGTTCAGCATGACTCCTAGGTTGCGGACAGAGTCTGCAGGCCGTACGGTGGAACCGGATTCCGGGGGCCAGAAATTGTTGGGAAACGGTCGAGGGATCCTTGTTCCAGCGCTGAAAAGCACTTCAGTTTTCCTGGCATTAAACTGAAGCGAGTTTGCCTTTAACCAGCTTGCAGTGTTCCTTAGGCAGTTATGTAGAACCTCCACAGAGATAGATTCCTCTCCTTCCAAGGAGAGGATCATCTGTGTGTCATCGGCATAATTAACAATTCGAATGCCAAAACCTTTAATAAGCGAGATTAGCGGCCTGAAGTAGACATTAAAAAGAATAGGACTGATGGCAGAGCCCTGAGGCACACCATGCAGGACCGGGGAGAAGGGTGATTGAAAAGGAGGCATTGAAACCGCCTGCTGCCTGCCATGCAGAAAAGAATGGAACCAACTCAATGCCGAGTCTCTCACCCCTGCCTCAGTCAACCGCTTCAGCAAGATTTTATGATTAACTGTGTCAAAGGCGGCAGACATATCAAGCAGGATCAAGAAAGATGCCTGATTTCTGTCTGCACGCCTCTGAAGTTCATCCATAGTGGTGATGAGGGCTGTTTCGGTCCCATGGGCCGACCGAAAGCCGAATTGATCCTCGTCAAGTAGGAGAAGTTGTTCCAAGTGGGTGGAAAGAGTGTTGCTAACCACCCGCTCAACTATCTTGGTGGGGAATGGCAGCAGTGAAATCGGTCGGTAGTTTTTTGAACACTCAGGATCCAAAAAGGGTTTTTTTAGCAGGGGGGAGACTAGTACAGTATAGTCATCAAAAAGTATGTTCATCATTGAATTACACTTTTGATTCACATAACAGCGTGCAAGTAATTAATGTAGCTGCTTCCAAAGCTGACCTGTGAAAATTAGAACTTGTATTCACTTGTGGGGGTTTCAGTAGGGAAAAACGACTCCCGCCAGTTAATCAAATACCATTTTTATTCTTAATAATACAATGGCATGTCAATTTTAATATTTGGTGTGCCCCACTTAAACACATTATGCACCGTGGCCTTTTGAGCTCCAAATCATGCCCAGCATTGACTTGGGTAATGTTTAAATTAGGCTTTGCCACACATTAGGAATGGTTTGCTTTGCAAAATGCATGTGACTACAGCCATTTGGTGTTGCCAAACCTGGTCGGAAGTCATGTTTTTAAAGCCACTATTGTAGGTGGTATGATTGTACACTGCATCCCAACTTTTATGCTGCTAGTGCACTTTCGGTGTTATATTACTATGTTCGTACTTAAAAACCAGATAGGCCAATTAGGGTTAGCCACTATTCCACCATGTTTTGCAGTCAGAAGAGTCTGCCAGTGCCAGTAATTAAAGTCACATAAAAGCCAAATTCTCGGAATATTCCAAGAAAATGTGACTTTGTCTAAAGTTCACATCCATACCAAACAGGTCTAAATCCAGGAGAGACTGTAAATTCAGGTGTGACTTTCCAACATAAACTGAGAAGGAATCACAGCTCCGCATCATCAGGAAAACACAGGCAGTGATAGTATAAACTCTGACGTCTGTGGATAATCATGCATTATCAGAAAGCAAACTTCAAAACCACGCTTCCAGTTATTGTCCTCTTGTACTTTGACAATTGCAATGCAGTGTTAAGGAGCACTCCTAATTCTAACCTGACATACTAAGCCTTCCACAGGCTTGACTATATCATGGAAGGTTTGAAGAAATGTGCTGTATTCCTTACATGTTGATAGACCCCTATTGGCGGCCTCCCCAAGCCTGCATCTTTTCAAAGGCCAGTTGTATCACATACAAACCAATGGCAAAAAGCACACTTCGCTACTGGGTGGAAATGTGATAATATCCAGGGATGATACCACACAACGAGCCAGAATAACAACATATTGGATTTAAAGGTCCCAGTCAAACCTCCCCTAGCTTTGTGCCAATAATATAACATCCCTCCACATTTTAGGCTCACACCTCCGCTCATGCAATCCAGAAAATATATATATATCATTCATAATTAAGAGAGTTATGCTCTCTTCTGTCAAGATTGTGCAATATATTGTGTCCTTTTGCCCTGCTGTATGATGGTCTCTATGACGCCAGTAAGTTTGCGCTGTATGAAAACATTATGTACATCCACAGATTTGCTAAATTCAAAGGGGTGGCTGGAATAAGGTTCACCCATGAGCAGTGACTGCCAGTGGGGCTGGGGCCCAATTAGTGCAATCAACGAAATAATGAGAGTAACACGTGGGCTAAAGGGACCAGATTAGCTATAATTCAAAGTATTTTAGAAATGTTTTCATTCTCAACATTTTCAGAATACATTGTTCTTTTTACTGACCGCTCCAAAATATGTATTCTTTATAAAAGTCAAAAGAAAGCTGACCCTATGGCTTTTCTTATGCCAGATAATAAATTGTGCCTTCTTACCACATCAAAATGCTGTGTTCTTGGGCTAGAAATTTAAATTTCAAGAAACATAAATACAAGATAATAAAAGTGTGCTCAAATGAAATATTACATATTAAACAAATCGGTAGAAAACTGGCCATGGTTCTCACTTCCAATCTTCAGTGTAGCAAGTTGCTATCCTTTTTTCTGGCCTTAGATGTGATTTCTTTCAAATAAGAGATTCACAGATATTATTTCAGGTACACATGCTGTATTAAGGTAATTGATATGTCTTGATTATGGACAATACGTTTTTAGGTCTCGCCAAGTGATGCAGCGCATGCGCCGCTCACCTTGGCGAGAACATTGTCGTCGGTTTGGTGGGCGAAGGGGGACAGGACATGTGCGTGCCCAGACAGACGATGTGCACGTGTACAGCTCCAGATCATCTCGGACAGGAGATGTGCACGCGCTTGGACGGGAAACAGCTTTGTGTCCTGGCCTCACGCTCAAGCCCCCCTTCCTCCTTTGTACTTCCTCTGGTTTCATCTCCACTTCTCCCAACAAACTTCTCTCCTTACGGTTTTTCGCCTTTAGGCAAAAAGCCAGTTTGGCTGCCGGTACTGGGCTCTGGCGTCTGATCACACAAGAAACCACACAGAAGCGAAGCGCTGAAATCGGCTCATTCTTTCCAGGAGTCGTGTGAAAGTGGTCGTATTAGCACAAGATTGGAACCTGTGAGTTGCAATGACCCGACAAAGAGCTGTGAGGAGATAGAACCCCTTAGGAATGTCTGTGGCCAGCGACCTACAAATGTAGGACCGGCGCGTGTAGGTAATTCCAAGACTCACCAGTACAGGGGGTTCGGAGAAAACTTACAGTGAACACGCGATGGAAGGAATAGGCGTCTGTAGAAAAATCAAAGCGAGGGAGTAGCTGGTGAAATAACATTCATACCTGTTTGAACCATATATTCTAAATGGCACTGAGTGCATGCAGAGTCATGCGGGTGAACCTGAACTGAACCAGTCTGCCCATCAATCCATCCACACACACACACATCCATTCATTTATCCACCCTTCCAACCACCCACCCACCCTAAGACACACATATTCATCTACAAATCCATCCATCATCTGTCCATCTGTCTATCCATACATCTATTCATTCATCCATCCACACACTCACCCTTGCATGTTCGTGCATTCATCCATTCACCGTCAGACAGCCACCCATCCAACCACCCACCCTCAGACACATATTTAGCCATCCAGGCATACGCACGCGCATGCGCACTTGTGAATGTGAGTGCGTTGCGCAATGCGCTTGCGCAACAATGCTCTCTGACCTTTTTTACGCTTCTCCTTAGAAATTGTGCACCCAAACGAGGACACTGAGTATACTCCCCATGACCTTTGAAGAGTGGGCGTGCTGAGAATGCTGCCTTAGTACTGTGTAATTGCACTGCCGGCAGCTAATGATCTGTGTGTGCACGTCAGAATGTGAGTGTGCCCAGGTGGTACTCAGTGTATTGGCATGTGTGCAATCTTGCGAATGTGAGTGGTGCATGTACATACTTAAGACACTGCGCATGTCTCTCTTACTGATCTAGTAGGGAGGATCTCGACGGGGACAGTTCAGCTTTTTATATTTCCAAGGTCGGTCAGTAACAAAAGTACCAGTTTGCTGGTTAATATTCCCGGCAGCGCTAGCTGGCTCCCCTCGCACTTGGCACTGTACAAGTGGCCTCCGGTTCCTGGTATAGGATGAGGCTGGTTGACCCGGGTTGTTGGCGGTGTGGGTGCCCGGGTAGCACCATCCCACTGTCGTGCAGTGGGGTGGTGGTGTCACTTGATGTCACTGGCACAAGCGGGCCTCTCAGTCTCATCGACTCAGGGGGCCACTGTCTGATTGAGCTGAGAGCTATGACGGCCTGGTCTTTTTACAGACCAACCACAGACTGTGTCTGTTAAAGAATGTTTGTAAGGTGTTCGAGGGGCCGTTAGAAGTAGGGTGCCAGGCGAATCCTCAGTCTGTCTTGAGAGACAGCCAGGGTTGGGTGTGGGGTCAAGGACTCCAGTGGGGTGAGGGCTGCTCCAGAGGGCCCCTGGCAATAAGCTAGCTCCTGGAGAGGGTGTTTGGTGATGCTAGCAGCACTATTCATCGCACAGGGATTGTAGGAGGTTGCACAATTATGTCCGCGGTTCACAGCTTCTGTCGGTGCCCCTCCCCCCAATCGGCCACAGATTGTGTGCTTCACTTATGCTGTGAGTATCCAGGTAGACCTCTGAATCCAGGGTCGGCACCGGGCGCTGGCTTCGGGTGGGGGATGGGGGAAGCCATGTTTCCACAATATATTGTGGATGTAAAAGCACCTACTGCAGATTCTTTGCCTCCAGCAATTTCCAGGTAACAGTACAAATGTCAATATAATGCTGTGATTAATATTCATGGTGGAGAGAGATCGGAGTGTTGTCTAATGGAAGTTTTGATTTCTCATAAGGTCGCGCAGAGGGTAAACATGCCTGCTGCAAACAACGTGGACCATGCAGATCACAGAAGTGCATATAAAGTAAATAGTTTAGTGTGTTACTGCGTTTGTCGCAGAGATCCTTTTGTTACTTGAGTTTATAAGTTAAAATCCTAATATAAGACAGTGACCTATGAACTGTCATCAAAGGGCACCAGGCACACTGCAAGATTTAGTTTAGAACATTGTTTTCTTACCCAGCCTTTTATTATCCTATCGTCACAAAAAGGGTTAATTTGGGAAAGATGGATTATTATTACTAATATTATTATTAAGGAGAACCCCCAACTATGGTGTTCTGTTTTTAAATCCTAAGTTTGTGCTTCTTCAGACCAAGCACTCTTAAAATATACTGCCTACCAGTATGGATGACATGTGACTCCTACACCTTATTGTCATCTGTCTTATGTAACCTTTCCTATACTCTGATTTACACATGTGTGATTCATTGTCTTGTAGTGTAGTTCCTATATTCCCAATAGGCTCTGCGCTTTGGAATAATATACACTATAGATTTGACATAGGACTGAGGTCAGTATGTCTCTATCAAGTATACTAAACTTAATTGTGTGTGCCAGCTAACTCAGAGGTCACTAGAAACTTTCTCAAATAAACAAGAAGGGATTAGTCTCTGACAACCGCATAAACATGACAACTTTGTTTTCCCTAGAATCGAAACATATCTTCAGAGTCGTGGAAACAATAGATAACTATTTCACTCAGTCAATCGTGCATGCTTCGTTTCTACAGAGTTTGCACAGAAATAGATAGACGGGCGTTTCAATAAAAAGGGTTTATTGAACAGTCTTCTTTCTCATGCAAGAGAGGTGAACTGCTACAATCGTTAGACAGAATGCGAAGTATAATGCGTACAGCATGAGCATTAGTATAAAATAATACTGTAATAGCATTGTCTGTTGCTATGACATGTAAAAATACATACATAAATAACACAGGCTAAAATACTCAACTGGTGCTTCTAAAATACGCCTACCTCAGTGTACCTAACCTAGGTCTAGTACGAGGGAAGAAGTAGGTGTTTGTCTTTTAGCATAGGTTTAGTTTTGCCAAGAATTGCCAAAGGTTTCTCTAGGTTCTAATCAGCTCTATACCTTAGAATGAGAGAGGTTGGTATCTCTGTCTCGGGACTCTATTTCCCAACACCCCGCAAGGGGAGTCGAAAGCACTGGAGCTGGATTTCTCGGCAGGAGGATGACAGCTTCTGGTCAGTGCATCAGCTGGAGAGTTCGCTTCCTTCGGCACTTGCTGTAGCGAGCTGCGTCGTGCAAGTAGGTAGTTGAACTGCACCGAACGACACCGTGCTTTGCCATAGCAAGTGAAGGTATATTTATTCCTTGAAGGTGTTTAGGAATGCCAGTATTGATGTAAAAGTCGGGCATATGAACGTCATGAATGAACCCCTAAGGAATAGATGTTCATGCATAATAAATGAGTTCTTGGAGAAATCAATATCCAGGTTAGGTGAAGTCCCTTCTGCTTAAGAGTCTGGTTTTCCAAGAAATCTTTGTGACCTAGATGAACGGATGAAAGTAGCCATGCCTGTATTTTGATAGCATGGGATATGCCTAAATAAGGACTGGATTTCTATGCCTATATAAGGGCCATGGGAATTGTACCTATATAAGGGCATGAATCGGAAAATTCATTTGGAATCTAAAATCAAACACAACAGTCTCTGTGTAGTGTGTGTATGTGTGATCTAAAGTGCTCTGACACCCTATACTGACATGAGTGGTGCTATAAAACAAAAGAAATGCTTGTGAGAGAGAGTAGTTTTGGAAACTTGAGGGGAGCTATTAAAGGGTGGTAGGGAGGGAATCCGTAGCAACAGAAGTCTTTGGGGTACACCAACAAACATTGTCATGCCTACAGCTCCAAAGCCAACCCAGCCTCTGAAAGCTACCACTTGGACCCCATGGCTCTTGGCATCATGCCCTATCTAGGGTGGGAGGGTCTCTCTTACAGACCTCCTTGAACCTACCACTTGGACCCCATGACTCCTGTCATCATTCTCTGTTGGCAGATTCTCTTACAGACCTGTATAGTCTTTGCTTACGAGAAGCAAGGCTGGCAAAAAAGAGACTTCCAGCCTTGTTTCTCGTAAGCAAGGACTATAAGTACAAAGTGCATGTTTATGCCCAGCTTGCAGGTTTTCAAACGCATAAATAAAAAGCATTGTCATTTACAATTCCAATAGCTCAAACTCTCGCAAATGCGAGACCTATTGCATTGCAAATGCTTGTTAGATCTTGCTTATAGAAAGCTTTGTTGAGAGACCTCTTATGTAAAAAAGCAATAATTGCTGCAACTTTGAGTGAGCCCATGACATGTGATTATTTGTTTTTTTTGTCTATCTCATTTGCTTGCTTTTCTTCCTCTTCTTGTGTTTGTCTCTTCCCTGAAACATGGCTTCTTTACTTTCGATTGAATGAATTGTATCCTACCTTTGGTAACATGAAGGTAACTACTTTTTTGTTTTTCGTTTGGTACTTGGCGAGAGTGCACTTATGTTCTTGTTCTCTCTCATATGTGCTGCTTATCCCTTCCATCCCTGCACACCCATGCTCTGTGTTTCCTTTCTCTTGCCCCCCTCCTCTCAATTCATCCATTGCTTCCACTGCCCCTCCCTGTCCTGTTCTGCCTTGTTATTGTTTTTTTTAAAACTCCCACCACGCTCCTTTGTTTCTTCTCCCTTCCTTGGTGGCATTGCTGCTCCATGCCATTTGGCAGCTTTCTGTTACTTCCCCCACCATCACACCCTTCCCTTTTGCTCCCACTTCCCTTATAGTCCTCTGTTTTCATTTTTTGCTTTTGCGAAAGGCCCAGCAGCCACAATGTGGCATTCTTTTCTTTTGAATGTGGTTTTGTACCCTTTTTGTGCTTTTCAATGTACCACTCCAAGATGGGAGTCCACTATCTTGGACCACTAAAAAAAATAAAAAATAAAAAAGCATTGGCAAAGTCAGTAGGTCTCACCTTTGGGATTTATTGGCTTTGTCAATAGGTTTTAGAGATGTTTTACTGCATCCTCGGTGCTGTGTAATATGGCTTCATAAGAATTTTTGGGGGTAAAAGCCTATGATGTGATCTAAGCCCACTGTAAGGAAGCAATAGGTCTTTTTGCAAACCAGGTGGCTTGCGATGTCTGCTAGGTGATTCATGAAAAGTCCAGGAATGAAGAGAACAGAAAAAAACAAGAGTATTCTGTGGGCTTTTGGGTCTGGTTTCCTGCCCCTCTGCCCCTGCTCACAGACAGGAAACAACGCTGGCAAAACAAGCATTTGCAATGCAATTGGTCTCGCCTTTGGGACCTTATATGTATTTAGATATGCAGCACATTAGACTGGGTGCTGAAACATCTACTGTTCTTGAACATGGAGGGAAAGTAAGCACCAAACTGTGTGACACGCCAGGAATGGGAACACATGGAGAGAAAAATTGCCTTACAGCAGGAAATTGTATAGTCCAAAGCTCTGTTTTTAATATAAAAGCAAGGCCTTTGGTGGTCACTAAAAATACAAGATTTGAAGAAAAATATTATTGTCTACGGGTGCTTGTGGAAGACAATTTCTATGGACTGGAATCTAGAGAATGTTAAAGTGATTATGGTATTTTACTGACCTCTGCTGGTCATTTTCTATCAAGAACGTTAAATAGAGGCAGTTGCCAGAAAAAGAAACAAAAGAAAGTCCCTCAGCAGAAAGCAATTCTGGTATTTTATTGACCTCTGCTGGTCGTTTTCTATCAAGACAGTTAAATAAAGGCAGTTGAACAGAAAAACAAGTCACTAAGCGGAAGCAGACAGGTCCTGGGGCTGATCTCCGGAGCCCACAAAGTACATACACATATAAGTATATACTAAAATATATACTAAAGTATATATCGAATGCTCGACCTACAAAATTACGCCTTGTCCATGATGTGAGGAATTTCCGGCTGCGGGAGATAGGGGGGCAAGAGCATCCCATCCACCTTCAAGTTATTGCCCCACACAGCAAGCACTCTCTGAATGTAGTTGGGTGTCCCTGTATTTGAAACATGCCAATAATATCCATGGGGTAACCCAGTCACGAGCAGAACCTAGGGACAGAAATGTTATGTGGACAGTGGTTCTGCCATGAAAAAGAAGTTTTCCATATGTAATACTGGGTCCTCACAGAGGTAGGAAAAATCAATAAATGATTCATCAGAGCACAACACTGAACATATGTACAAACAAGAAAACAAAACACAACTGAATTGAATTGAAAAAGTGTTTTTCGATATATTATAAAAAGGCATATATCTAGTGAAATTAGTGATAAACAACAGGACTAATAAACAATGTACACATATACCAAACAATATATGTACAACACTGGTGACATAACAGGTCTGAAAAAATATAATACATATATGAACAATACAAAATTATCAAAATATATCACATAAATAACACATAAGAACATGAATTGATTGTGCAGCATTGGTAAGAAATAATATTTAACTTTTTGCTGATGCTGCTGTTCCTCGTTCATTGGCAACACCTATTGGTAAAGCTAAAAAAGTCAGCTAATGCCTTTGAAAGGCATGAGCTATTGCCTTTGGCAAGGGTTGCTCAACATGGGTTGCTTTAGTTACCATAAAGGTGTGCAGTTCCTATCTGTGCAGATAAGTAAATATGTCTTTTATTGTTCTAATTAACAAAATAAACAGTAGTCTGCAGTACACTTGTCCCAAAAATATATAAATGTTTGCCTGTTCCGTGGAGTACTGGGCAATATTTTGGCAGTGTTATCTCAATTATTACCCAATATTGAAATGTACAGTTATATTATTATTGCATCCATGTTAATGTTTTCCAAACAGAGAGCCTCATGTACCGCATGAAAACTGAATCATTTAATTCATAGTTTGCGCTTGAATCAATTTTGATGACCACGGCACTAGAAATGATCTGCATTATATATTTGACACCAGGGAACCAATCAGCACAGAGAAATTGCCCAAGAGAAAAAGTTTGCAGGAACATGGGGTGAAATATTAAGGGAACAGGGGTGGTGGCACCTGGTGTAAGAATCTTTTTTGGTGCCCCCCTATATATCACCCTATTAGTGATTACCTTACTACCGCCCTGCAAAAGTTCCTTTTATCTTTCCCTAGCTCAACTCCCAAATATATTTTACTTGATTGAAAGCGCTGATAAAGGCTGGCTTCACTAATCCCCTAAGCTATCTGCATAAAATGCAGATCTGTTCTTTGCAGCATGTACATTAACCCTCTGCAAAACTTTATGGTGAGTCAAACTTCCACTAGCCAAAACTCTAATCTCTATTGCAGGAATATTATTCACAAGAGTTATCATGACATTTTTATTGCTACCTGAAAGCTGGGCGCATAAGGGACTCAGCAACAGGTGAGTTTAAAACCGACGTTATTGCTTAACATAGTGCCCCCCTGAGGTCAGTGCCCCCCTCCAGGTCAGCGCCCAGTGCGGCCACACGGCTCGCACGACCTAAAGCCAGCCCTGTAAGGGAAAATCCATGCTGAGGTGTGAGGTTACCCTAGGCTGCTGTACTGTGGTACTTCATATATTAATGGCAACACTCACTTTGTGCAGCCAAATGTTGGGCCTAAAGTCTTCCGCTATGCCCGGTTCAAATCAGGGGTTCATTTGACTCCGTAGTTCCATCATAAACCAAGGTCTCCCTCTTTGCCTCCCGCGTGTCTGAAAGCAATCACATATCCCAGGCATGGAGAAGGGCAGAAGAGGGCCCGAGACACACAGGCGAAGGAGAACCATCCGTTTTTAGGTCTCGGCCTGCGATGGCTGTGCAGACATAAGCAGTCGAGCGAGATTTAATGACTTAGAGTAGGTTTCACTAGCGAGGTTAAGCCCCGCCCCTCTTTTCCATTGGCTGGCGTCACCGTTCATGCTAAACAGTGGCCAGCCATTGGAAAAGAAGTACCAGTGATGTACTTCGTTCTCTTTTAGCCCTGTCCCCTTCAGACTGGCTTCCTTGACTTACTTCTGTGGTAAAAGGTGTCTTATCTTTGTTATGGGGTGAAACAGATGGCTACAAAACACAAAAGAGCAGCACAGGTCTGGAGATGGTGTGTACCTATACCAGTGACCATGAAACCACAGGATGCACGAGCGAACCACTGCCGTTGGAAATTATTGGAAACCGCATGGCTGGTACAAAACCCATCAGACCACCCTTACGGTGGAATTTACGTCATGTGGGGATTGCTGATCAAACCAACCCACATCAAGCCATACAGTGCTGGTGTGGGAATGGGTGTCAGAATCCAGCCATGATGTTTACCATGGAGTGGACTTAATAACGTGCAGTGCTTAAGTGGTGGTGGTAAATAAAATTGGCTACACAGATACTGACGGTACGTGTATTCAGAAATCTATGTGTCAAAGTTTAAAAACACGCCTGGTAGTAAGACTACCTCTTGGCGCAGTGCAGATTGGTCGACATGTTTCAGCTGGCGGGGAATTACCCCAGCTTTCTTCAGGACCTAAAATATAAACTAGCTACTGCAACTATAACTACTAAGTGATATATTAGGTGAAAAACAAAAATAAGTTTTACTAATAGATAGATTCATGGATACATATCTACCAGAAACCTCAGTGCTTGGATGTCCACTGGTGGGAAAGAAGAAAGTCTTCTTCCCAGCCTTGTGTGGGTGAAGACCTCACCTCACCCGGCAACCGCTCGGGAGTATGAGGCCCCGCTCTGTCCGTCGGTGCCCCTGATCGTTTGGCCGAGCGGTCAGGGGCACCGACGGACAGAGCGGGGCCTCATACTCCCGAGCGGTTGCCGGGTGAGGTGAGGTCTTCACCCACACAAGGCTGGGAAGAAGACTTTCTTCTTTCCCACCAGTGGACATCCAAGCACTGAGGTTTCTGGTAGATATGTATCCATGAATCTATCTATTAGTAAAACTTATTTTTGTTTTTCACCTAATATATCACTTAGTAGTTATAGTTGCAGTAGCTAGTTTATATTTTAGGTCCTGAAGAAAGCTGGGGTAATTCCCCGCCAGCTGAAACATGTCGACCAATCTGCACTGCGCCAAGAGGTAGTCTTACTACCAGGCGTGTTTTTAAACTTTGACACATAGATTTCTGAATACACGTACCGTCAGTATCTGTGTAGCCAATTTTATTTACCACCACCACTTAAGCACTGCACGTTATTAAGTCCACTCCATGGTAAACATCATGGCTGGATTCTGACACCCATTCCCACACCAGCACTGTATGGCTTGATGTGGGTTGGTTTGATCAGCAATCCCCACATGACGTAAATTCCACCGTAAGGGTGGTCTGATGGGTTTTGTACCAGCCATGCGGTTTCCAATAATTTCCAACGGCAGTGGTTCGCTCGTGCATCCTGTGGTTTCATGGTCACTGGTATAGGTACACACCATCTCCAGACCTGTGCTGCTCTTTTGTGTTTTGTATTCTGATAATAGGGGTGTGAGCAGACAGGTCATTAAATATATTCCCCTTGACCCTCCACAACATTTGTTTTTTGTGAAACAGATGGCCCCATAAAGAAGATGATAAACCTTTTACCACAGCAGCAAGTCAGGCTGAGGCCGTCCCAGCCGGACGGCTCTGAAAGAGAAATGTCTTTTATTTTAGTATGATAGCGGCACCCGCGGTTTACTTTTAAAATGTTACAAGTAAAGCGCGGGTGCCGCGATTATACCAAACTGAAAGAAATAGAACAAACATCCATTTCTTTCATTTTAGTATAATCGCTGCACCCGGGCTTAACTTTTAACATTTTAAAAGTAAAGCACGGATGCTGCGATTATACCAAAATGAAAGAAATAGATGTTTTTTTCTATTTCTTTCATTTTGGTATATTCGCGGCACCCGCGCATTACTTTTACAATGTTAAAAGTAAAGCGCGGGTGCCGCGATGATACCAAAATGAAAGAAATAGATGTTTTTTCTATTTCTTTATTTTGGTATAATCGCGTCACCCGGGCTTTACTTAATAACATTTTAAAAGTAATGTGCGGGTGCCGCGATGATACCAAAATGAAAGAAATAGATGTTTTTTCTATTTCTTTCATTTTGGTATAATCACGGCACCCCCGCATTACTTTTAAAATGTTACAAGTAAAGCGCGGGTGCCGCAATTATACCAAAAGGAAAAAAATAGAAAAAACATCTATTTCTTTCATTTTGGTATAATTGCGGCACCCGCGCTTTACTAAGCACTGGTGCCGCCCACTCAGTCCCACACCCTGACTGCTCTGCAGTGCCCCTTAACTTGCCCCCTGTCCGTATTGTGCCCGCAGCTGTCTGTACACACACTGGGACCTGAACCCGCAGACCTGCATCGATTTGTGTCCGCAGCCTCCGTGGCCGCCTCCTATCCTGGGCCTGGCTTTTACAGGGAGTGCAACCACCATTCCTAGCAAGCCCCAGCCACGGCAGCTAAGCCTCCTGCTCGAGGGTTCTGAATGAGGCCCCTCTGCCGTACTGTAGGGTGAATGCTGGAGTCACTCGCAGGGTATAGTTTTGCCCAAAGGATCAGAGTTCGGAGGCTAATGGGTAATGGGTTTTATACCCTTTTTTTGTTGAATTTGCGTTATGTCATAATTCCACAATGATTAATCCTACAAAACAGCTTGTTGCCCTTAGATTCTCCAGTGCAGCCTGGCCTGAAGAATTGTCCGTTCTCGGCTTCCCACTGCCTCCCCCCCCCTTACTCACCCCCCTACAGCCCCAAACTTCCCCGGGGGGGCAAGCGTCCCACTGGTTGGCTGCCCCCCCAAATCCCCTTTGGGGCCCACCAGTAGGAGGGGGGAAGCACTGACCACAGACTCAGGAATAGTGTGATAAAGGCCGCTTTATTGGAATCAGGTGCACCCTGAACATCACCCACCTGGCCTGTGCCGAACAAAACTACTTCTCACTAAGTAACAACTGCCTGAAAGCCCCCCACCCCTAAATGGATCCCCAACATTGCAACCAAAATACAAACATCCACTCTTCCACCTAACCCCCTACACACCAAACTGTAATGACCTCAGTAACCTCAATGACCTCAACCCCCACCTACCAAGACAGCCCGAGGCTTCCTGACAATACCCCCCTTTCTTATTAGGAAAGCGCCACTCGAAAGCCGCTTAGCGACTTTCGACCCCCCCCCCCATAGGACTCCTGCCCCCTAGGATACCTGAGCACCCCCAACGCTCCATCCAAAGCCTCCTTCAACTGCACTGTGAGAAGTTGGCCTGATATATGATGCTCACTAATTCTAGTGATCACCTTGTATCAGTCCAAACAACCCTTATGGTGATTGGTTGTAAGTCAACCTTATAGACCAGCTATCCTAATGGTAGCATGGTCAAAGCAGTCTTAGGCTAAACTCTTTTGGCATGTGAAGCCAGCTGTTTTACCACATATAACCCCTTGAATACCAAATGAAAGGACACCACACAGGTAGTTATGAAAATAAACAAGATATTTATTAACTAACACACACCTCTGAACTCTTAATGAGGTCAGAGGGCTAAGCACATGACAAGACTCTTAAGAAAAATGCGTTAAGTTGCACAAGTTACAATGTTGCCCTAGGGGCGCAACAAACCATATACTAAACAAGTGGTATAAGGAAGTCGATAGAAGGAATGGAGCTGTTTAGAGGCTGTAGAATCGCTGGGACTACACTACCCAAACTTGAGGTAAGTAAGAGGAGGCCCTCGGAACGCGTGTGCAGAGTGCGCACTCACACGCGAGATGCGTAACATTGTCTATGGACAGTACAGTTTACGAAAAAGGTGAGTACGGACAATCCTGACTAGTTAGGACTAAAACAACTGGAAGTCTGGACACTAGGAGAGTCAATCTACCCTTGAGCACCGAAATGCTCTTGTTACCTCACCCACGGGCTGCGGGTGCCTAGGTGTCAAAGTGTGTCGGTTTCCTCGTTGAAGTCTATGGAGCCTTGAAGAAAGATGCTGCAGGCGACCAGGAGGAAGCTGTCCGGAGTGTTCCAAGGGTGGATCAAGGAAGAGGAAGACCTGAAAGCACAGGGGATAATATTCAAATTCACTAGCCAGTGACTGGAGTGGTACCAGGAAGGAACCAGATGCTGTCGTCGGGTTCAGGTGAAGAGTGGAAGCTTGGCTCTGCAGCCATGTGAACAAGGAGGTGTCTTCGACGACCAGGATGGAGGCACGAGCTGTCCCACACAGGCTCTCGCTGTCAGCGGTGTTGGTTCCGGATTTGGCGTCAACAGGCCTTGGAAAAGGCAACCCATGCGGTGAGTGGAAAAGACGTCTGGTGCGGACCAGGAGGGTCTGGGGTGCTTCTTCTTTGCAGGGAAGCAAGGGCCAGTCTGGAGCAACCAGACCAGTGATGTGGATTTCAAGGATCGTCATCTAGGAGGCCACTAGCCAGCCGGCAAGTGACCAGACAATGCGTCGAGCAGCAATCAAGCAAAAGGGCCCCACCAGATCTCATGGATGCTGGAGGGCTGATCTTCTGTGCAAGAGCTGCTCGGGACTGGGGCTTCTCAATCCCCAAAGCACTTTGTCAAGGATACCTCAGAAGTCGTGCTGGAAGCAAAGTGCAGTTTCTTCAAGATGGCCGGTACCACGTGTCTCGTCGCACCCACGGATCTCAGCTGTGCTGCAGATGTAGGTAAAGGTCGGAGAGGTCTGGAAGTCCGGGTCTCATTGGGCTCTGAAGTCTGGATCCACCAGGGAAGACGACAAAGTGAACCACTGGAACGCTTGATGGTGCCTGCTTCTGCAAGGTGGTCACTCCTTGGCCACAAGGGAGATTTCTTCCGTCTTCTGTGGAGCAGAACGCCAAAGTCCAGAGTTTCTTCTTGTAGAATTTCAAATCAGGATTAATCTAATTTGGAATGGGACCAGCTCCTACCTTTATTCTCCTAAAGGGGGCTGTACTATGACTAGGTCCCTCCTATGGGTGGGACCAGGAAGGGGGGTGGTTACAGCCCCTATCCTTTGTCCGGTTTCGCGCCAGAGCTGGGGCTGGAGTGCCCCAGCAACTGGTTTGAACAGGTGTATGCACAGGGACACCTTGTGTGCCCCAGGCATGTCTCATTCCTTTCAGGCCTGTCCTACCCAATACACAAAATCCTGTCTGGGGTGGTGCTAGCACCTCCCAAGGCAGGAAAACCTTTGTCCAGGCCTCCCATGCTGGAAGGATTCCCAGCAGCAGGAGGTCAGACTTGTGTCTGTGGTGGCAGCATCCATTTTGTGATGCTGAGGCTCGAGTTAGCTTTAACCGGGGTTCACAGTTACATACATGTCGTGTCCCTCTAAAAGGGTGGAATGCTACCCCCGTCGCCAGAATTGGCGAAGGGGAGTATTCCAATTCGTATGACACCTTACTCGACATGTTTTGATAAGGCTATGCCAAAGTTAACAATAACCGCGAGGATTATAATGCACTTAAGAGTATATGGTATAGCGTTATCATGGAAACAGCTAAAGGACTTGGTTCCGAAAGCTGCAGACAGGCTCAGCTCATGCCAGAGCACCATCTCACATAATTCCAAGCACTCTGCCTCCAGGATTGTTAAGGCCTGCCATAGGAGTGACTTATAGGAATGTATGTGTCCATTTTAGGTTTAGATATAGGTATAATATATCTAAAGTAAAGGGTGATTACACCACCTTGCCCTAGCTGATTGATCAGCCAGTCGTGTCAGATTGGGATGGCCAGCCAGGGGTGGCATAATACATGCTGCAGCCCCTGGTAGGCCTTGGTTTCACTTATGCCCTGGGTACCTATGGTACACTGTACAAGGACTTACAAGAGTGACCCAATACCAATTGGTAAATGCACCTAAAGTACATAGATGTCAATTTAGAGAGAGAACAGCTAGGCTGTGGGTCTGATTAGCAGGCCCACAGCCAGGGAAAGTCATAAACCAGTGAAGCAAAAGCAAGAATCTGGGGTGACCATAGGATTGCAGACCCTACTCTCGTACATAACCCCCCCGCCGCAAACTTAGGGACATTAAACTAACCTTGACCAGGTGAATCTTCCTGTTCTAAGTGGAAATATCTGGAGAGACCATCTGCATTGCCATGGTCAGTCCCTGGTCTGTGCTCCACTGTAAAGTCCATCCCCTGTAGGGAAATGGACCACCTAAGAAGTTTAGGGTTTTCACCCTTCATTTGATTTAGCCACAAGAGGGGCTTATGGTCTGTCTGAATCTTGAAGTGAGTTCCAAACAAGTATGGCCTCAACTTCTTCAGGGCCCAAACCACAGCAAAAGCCTCCCTCTCAATAGCTGACCAACGTTTCTCTCTAGGGGTCAGCCTTCTACTTATAAAAGCAATGGGTTGGTCATGACCATCAATATTCAGTTGAGATAGAACAGCTCCCACAACCAACTCGAGAGCATCTGTTTGGACAATGAAAGGTTTGGAGTAGTCTGGACTCTTGAGAATAGGTGCAGTGCACATGGCCTGCTTTAGGTCATCAAATGCCTTTTGACAGATAACTTTCCACTGAACTTTCTTTGGCATTTTCTTACTTGTCAGGTCATTAAGATGGGTCACAATTGTCCCATAATTTCTGACACATTTCCTGTAGTAACCAGACAGGCCCAAGAAAGCTCTGACCTGTGTCTGGGTGGTTGGAGGAGCCCAGTCCATTATGGCCTGTATCTTGCTCTCCAATGGTTGAACCTGGCCTCCGCCTACAAGGTGGCCCAGGTACACAACCTGACTCTGCCCTATCTGGCACTTAGTAGCCTTGATAGTGAGGCCTGCCTTCTGCAGGGCCTCCAAAACTTTCCTCAGGTGGATCAGGTGATCCTCCCAGGTGGAGCTAAAGACATCAATATCATCTAGATATGCTGCACAAAAGTCATCCAACCCAGCGAGAACTTGGGTCACCAACCTTGGAAAAGTGGCAGGTGCATTTTTTAAACCAAAGGGCATCACCACAAATTGGTAATGACCTCCTGGGGTAGAAAATGCTGTTTTGGCTTTGGCATCCTCAGCTAACCTGATCTGCCAATAACCAGCTATTAGGTCAAATGTACTCAAGAATTTGGCAGCAGCCAATTTATCTATGAGTTCATCTGCTCTTGGTATTGGATGGACATCTGTCTTAGTGGCAGCATTGAGACCCCTGTAGTCTACACAAAACCTTATCTCTCTCTTACCATCCTGGGTCTGAGGTTTTGGCACTAGAACTACAGGACTAGCCCAGGCGCTCTCTCGTGGTTCAATGACTCCCAATTCCAATATCTTTTGTACTTCTTTCTTTATGCAGTCCCTGACGTGGTCAGGTTGCCTGTAGATTTTACTCTCTACAGCCAGACTGTCACCAGTGTCCACCTCATGGGTGCACCAGTTTGTCTGACTGGGGGTCAGAGAGAACATTTGTCTAAAGGATTGAAGAACCTGTTTGCAATCCTTTTGCTGATGTTCAGAGAGGCTGTCAGAAAAGACCACACCATCTACTGATCCATCATCAGGGTTCTGAGTGAGCAGGCCTGGGAGAGGGTCACTCTCTTCCTCCTGTCCCTCATCTGTGGCCATGAGCAAGCCCATGTCCTCCCTGTCAACAAATGCCTTGAGCCGGTTCACATGAAGTACTCTGTGAGGGCTCCTGGGAGTTCCAAGGTCCACCAGGTAGGTGACCTCTCCCTTCTGTTCAATGATGGTATGGGGTCCAGACCATTTGTCTTGGAGAGCTGTTGGGGCCACTGGCTCCAACACCCACACCTTCTGTCTAGGCTGGTAAACAGTAAGGACAGCCTTTTGGTCATGCCAAGCTTTTTGAAGTTCTTGTCTGGCCTCAAGGTTTTTAGATGCCTGCTCCATGTACTCTGCCACCCTGGAGCGGAGACAAGTACATAGTCCACTATGTCAAGTTTAGGCTTTTTGAGAGGTAACTCTCATCCTTCCTTTACAAGACATAGGGGTCCTCTTACAGGATGCCCAAATAGAAGTTCAAAAGGGCTGTGGCCAACCCCCTTCTATGTGACCTCTCTGTAAGCAAACAGAAGGCAGGGTAAAAGGATGTCCCATCTTCCCCTAAGCTTTTCTGGTAACCCTTTTATCATCCCTTTTAGGGTCTTGTTGAATCTCTCCACAAGCCCATTGCACTGTGGATGATAGGGGGTGGTGAATTTGTAATTTACACCACACTGCTTCCACATTGCCGTCAAGTATCCTGACATAAAGTTTGCACCTCTGTCAGAGACAACCTCCTTAGGAAACCCCACTCTGGAGAAAACTTTAGTAGGGCCCTGGTCCTAAGGGAATAGCTTCTGGATACCTAGTGGCATGATCCACTACCACTAGTATAAATCTGTGCCCAGATGCTGTTGGGGGGTCCATTGGTCCAACAATGTCAATCCTCACTCTTTCAGAGGGTACCCCCACCACAGGTAGTGCTATAATGGGGGCCTTTGTTGTGCCACCTGATTTGCCACTGGCTTGACAAGTGACACATGAGCGACAAAACTCTTTGGTGTCTTCAGACATATGAGACCAGTGAAAGTGAGGGACAAGTCTTTCCCAAGTCCTGTTCTGGCCTAAGTGACCTGCAAGGGGAATTTCATGGGCTAAGGTAAGAAGGAAACCTCTCAGAGACAAGGGGATAACCAGCCTCCTGGTAGCACCAGGCTTGGGGTCTCTTGCCGCAGAGTATAGGAGTCCATCATCCCAGTACACCTTGTGGGTACCTGTAGCATTCCCTGCAGCCTCAGCCGCAGCCTGCTGTCTGGGAGGTTCAAGAGAGGAACAGTCTATTTATTTATTTATTTATTTATTTATTTATTTTTTTATATCCTCATTTTGCGAATGAATGTATAAGGATTACAATAGAGAACTTTAGGACTTCCACTTTTATTCCTTCACTCTTTTCTTATATTTTCCGGCCACATAGAGTACCCCTTTGGTGGAACTGTCATGTTATAGTCCTCCTGTATCCTTTACCATATTCAATAATTCATGGCTGCTAGGAAGGAGAGCTAGCCTTTTTGGCTACTCGATGGGAAATTATTCTCATCTGAATTATTGTCACCGCTTTAATCATCGGACAAATTGTTTTAATCAGGTTTCTCTTATGTATTAATTAGTATAATAATTTTCCCAAATTTCCCAAAAGTTAAATTTTTTGGAGAGTTTCCCTTTTCTATCTAGTTTGTTAATGGTTATAATGGAATTAAGCCAATCTTCATGCAACGGAGGCGTTGGCTTTACCCAGTTCAGACAAATCTCTCTTCTGGCAAGAAGTATCAAGACAAATAATAGATTTTCTTGTTTTCTGGTTAACCTCTCGTTACTTACATTTAGCTCAGTGCATATCCCAAAAATAATTAATGTTGTACTTACATTTAGGTTTGTTCCCAATGTCCGACATATCGTGTTACCTACTTCCTGCCAGAAGGGTTCCAATCGTGGGCATCTGTGAAACATATGTATGTCGTCTGCCTTCTCTAGTCCACACTTAGGGCAGGATTTTATGCTTGCTCCTTTGAATTTTGACAGTCTTTTTGGTGTCCAATATGCCCTATGCAGTGTGAATAAGTGATTTCGCTTTAGACGCGCTGGTTTAATGATATTCCAACATTTTTCACATGATTTCTTCCATAAGCTATCAAGTTCTGAGTCTATGATGTTTTTACTCCAAGTCGATTCCGATAATGAGACGTCATCATCTCCTGGCGTGATTATAGCCCAGTACCATATAGAAATTTCCTTTTTTATTGGGGAGGTTTTCATGATCTCTTTCTCTATTTCTATATTTCCCGTTTTTTTCTCCAACAGGGAGCTTGCCCAGCTTGTAAGTTGATAATATTTAAATTTTGAAAGGGTCCCGTTAGTAATTTCTGTAAGTTGTTCCCAAGGCACTATTGAGTTCTCTGTCATCAGTTGTCCCCATTTGTTGATTCCTGCCGTTCTTAGAGGAGTTGCTAGGGCATCTTTTAGGCATTCAGGGGTGCCTGGTGAGTCCCATATAGGGGCTGCATAGCTGTAGTAAGGAATGTTTAATGCGCTTCTTACTTGATACCAGAGTTTTGCCATATTTTTTAGTATCTTTAATTTTATTTTTTTAAAGAATTTGGGATGTCCAAATTTAAACAGGAAATGGTCAACTTTATTTGTTAGTATTTGGAGATATTGAGGGTAAAAAACATAGCTGTTCACCAGTGATCTTGCATTCTTGAATTGAAAAGCTCTATAGTATTCCATAATGTCTGGACTGGCTATTCCACCTTGTAGTTTTCTTCTTCTCATTTTGTTCCAGGCAATCCTTGAGCCTTTTGACGCCCATATGAAAGTCGTTATATCTCCTTGTATTTTTTTCAACTGGTTATTCTTAAACTCCAATGGTATGACATTAAAAAGGTAGGTAAATTTAGGAAGGATCGACATTTTCACCTAATTAGATCTTCCTATCATGTTTAAAGGTAGCTTATCCCATACCTTCAGAAGCTTTTTCATTTCTAATGAGATCCTACTCAGATTTATTTGGGGGATTTTTTCGAGATCTTTTACTAAGATTATACCCAAGTATTTTAATTTATCCTTTGTGTATGGGTTATTCTGTTGTGTATTCCAGCTCATTGATTCAGTTTTTGATTCGTTTATTAAGTATCCAGATACCTTCCCAAACTCTGAAATTACCTTATTTATTGCTGGGGAGGAGTTTTGATAATTTCCTGTAAAAATCATTAAATCGTCCGCATATAGAGCCACTTTTTTAATCCAATCCTGATGTTTAAAAGGGATTATTGATTCGTTGTTTCTTAATGTGGCTGCCAAAGGTTCAATATATAGATTAAAGAGCAAGGGAGACAGAGGACACCCTTGTCTTGTTTCTCTTTGAATTGTAAAATTATTAGTTAGACTCCCATTAACTAGGATTTTTGCTCTCGGGTTTCTATAAGTCTCAGATATTAGTTGACTAAAATTTTGACCCAGGTTATATTTATTGATAAGTCTGTTTAGAAAGGACCAGTTAACTCGATCGAACGCTTTAGCATCGTCAAAAGTTATTATTGTGAGGGGGATTTTTTCACTAGTAGCTAAGTCAACTGCTGCAAAAAGTTCGTGGGTTAGGTTAAATATTTGCCTCTCTTTTATAAAGCCCTTTTGGTCTGAATGTATCAATTTTGGCATTACCAGAGCTCATCTACCTGCTATTATTTTTGTGAAGATTTTATAATCACAGTTTAGTAGGGATATGGGTCTATATGACTCACAGACTGTGGGGTTTTTTCCTGGTTTTAGAATAAGACTTATAATGGCATCATGCCAGGTATCCGGAGTTTTTTCTTTTTCCCTATATATTTTGTTTAGTAATCTTGTTAGTGGGGGGGTTATAACTTCTTTTAATGCTGAGTATAGTTCGTTTGGAAGAGCGTCAGGCCCAGCGGCTTTCCCTTTTTTCAAAGATTTCAAGACTGATTTTACTTCTTCCATTGTTATTTCTGCGTTTAGTTCTTCATTTTCCAGATCTGATAATCTCGGCAGATTTAGAGAGTCCAGATATTCTTCTAATTGCTCTGGAGTAGAGGAGGAATCTTCCACATACAAATCGGAGAAGAAATTTTCAAATTCCTGCCTGATTTCTGACTCTTCAGACGATGTCCCAGGCTGATTGCTTAGTTGTATTTTGTCTATTTTGTTTCTAGTCTGTTCCGTTTTAGTTTTCCAGGCCAGTAATTTTCCGCATCCCTCACCATACTCGTGAGTGGCAAGTTTACTAGCTTCCCACTTAGTTCTAACTCTGTCTTCGAGGTAATCTGCTAGCTTCCCTCTTAAATCTTTTCTTTCCTTTTCCAATGTATTTCTTGTTTCTAGGTTCAGTTCTGTATTGATCCGCACGTCTAATTGACTTATAATTTCTTCCTTTTCTTTAATCTCTTGCTTGGTAAGTTTTGCTCTGTGGGCCCCCAAGCTTATAAGTTTGCCTCTGATGGTTGCTTTGTAAGCATCCCAGGTAATTTGATCTGAGGTACCTACTTTATTATCCTCGAAGAAATTTGCTGAGGTTATGTGTAGATCTTCCCTTATTTTTGGGTCCAGAAAGAGAGTGCGATCTATTGTCCATCTAAATTGAGATTTCTTTATTTCAAAGTGCACTGTTATTTGAACCGCTGAGTGGTCAGACAAATGTTCGGGCAAATGCTCCAGAGCTTTGATGCTTCTATGGAAATCTTTACTAATCAGAAAATAGTCAATTCTGGACTTGTGGCCTAGTTTTTTGTTATGTAGGGTAAATGGGTGCTCCTTTTTCCCTTTCTCTCTCCACATATCGATCAGTTCTAAATCTCTTTTATAGATGTTAAGCCATTCTCTCATTTTTGGTAGATTTGATTGCCTTCCTGGAGGGGATCTATCTAAATTAGGATCTATCATAATGTTAAAATCACCCCCGAGCAGAATTGGGTCGGATGTTGTTAACAGCTCTGAGTACAAGTTTTGTAGAGGGTTTGAATCATCAATATTTGGACCGTAATATCCCGCTATTATTAGGTTATTTCCATATATCTTCACTCTTGCTACAGCCCATCTGCCTTTGCTGTCTACTGTTTTCTGTATAATTCTTGCATTAAGTGTTTTTTTAAAAAGTATTGCAACTCCCTTTATATTGCAATTTTGGTTTGTACAGACGTAAGAATCTATCCAGTTCAACGACTTTATTATATGTTCCCATTCTTGACTTAAAAGATGGGTCTCTTGGAGAATGATGACTTCGCTATCCACTAATCTTAGATATTCAAAGATTCTCCTCCGTCTACTCGGTGTTCTGAGCCCATTTACATTCCATGATAAGATTTTAAAGTCTTTCACTGATTTAGGCAAGGCCTTTTCTTTTTGCTAAGTTTTTATTCCTGGTTTCCATTCATTTATCGTTCTCTTGCGCACTCCATTGCTTCGTTCTTGAGGATACTTTTTTTCAGTTTTTTCCCTAGTTTGCTCCCCACCCATGGTGTCTTTTTTACTTGATTTTATATTTTTTCTGTGTTCATCTTCGCCCACCCCGAGGAAGCCTCCCTTCTTTCTTTTGGGCGTTATGTTCGCCCTGTTCGAGATCCACACTTTGTCTTTTTTTTTTTTTTTTTTTTTTACGTTACCTATCCTTAAAATTATGTTGTAGTGCGTAACTTAGTTTTAATCTGTTCAATGAGATCCTCCACTTCACTTGGTTCTCTGATGTTATGCATTTTGTTCTGCCACATGATTCTCAGTGCGGCGGGGAATCTCATTTGGACCGTAGCTCCTAGGGTTTTCAATTCGGCCATATATTGACCTAACTCCCATTGCCTATCTTGTGTGGCTTTTGACATATCCGAACGTATCCTAAAGGTCCAATTGTCTTTCTTTAGGGAGCTGCTTTTTAGACCTTCACTTAGGATTCTCTCTTTTAGAGTATATGTTTTGAAATTTATTAAAATCCTTCTAGGCGACTTTCTGTCTCTACTCTTTCTGAATGGATCTCGATGTACTCTTTGAATATCGTCACTCAAGTTTATGTCCTTTGTCCATGGAAAGAATTCTTCGAGCAGAGAGATAGAAAAGTTCTTTATGTCTTGCCCTTCTAGATTTTCCGGTACATTTAAAATCCTAAGGTTATTTTTTCTTGCCTGGTTTTCAAGGGATTCCAGTTTTTCTTTGGTGGCTTTATCCGAGCCCCTTAATTTCCTTATCTCTGACTGGTTAGATTCAACTCTTTTATTGAGGGACACCACCTCTGACTCTATTGCAGCCACTCTATCGCCCAGTGAATTCAGCTTTTGTTCTAAGGTCTCGCATACTTCCTGGATCTTAGCCTGATTGGACTCGGATACCAAGAACCTTTCTTTCATCTCTCCTAGAACTTTCTCCATGAGACTTTCCATGAGTTTTCCAGTTTGCTCTAGGAAAGTTTGAGGAGGAGGATAGTCAGAGGGACAATTGGATGTACTTGCGGCAGATTCAATTGCGGGAGTTTCGGGACGTTTAGGTACATTCTCAGGAGTTTCTGTATTTTCACTTTGTATATTTATATCGCTAGTTGATTCCGTACTCATTTTTGAATCTTTATCAATCAGATTTTTGGGAGATTCTTCAATTTGGGGTAGCAGAATGGGAGGGCTTTTTCCCACTATTTGCTGGGGCTGTTGCACTTTAAAAAACGATCTCAGTGAGGGTGTGATCTTAAGTTTGTGCTCAGAGAGGGCTCCTGTTTTGTCTGGTTTTGGTTTGGGTTGACGTTCTAGCGCTCTATTAGTAGAGCTTTTCTTGTATTTTTTCTGAATAGGCAGGGTTACTTGTTTAGGAGGTTGTGTAAAACTTCTCTTAGAAAACTGCCTATTTCTAAGGCAGTAACTTGATATCACTCCACCTCCTTTTTCAAGTTCTGTTCTTTTTTCCCGGTCCTTCCCCTCTGCCCCAAATTTTGTCTTGGAAAACAAATCAAACACTCCTGCTCCACTGCCCTCTAAGCAGTTATCCTTTTCAGCCTCTATTTTTTGATCAACCCGGTGTTCACCTTCCTTACACCCTTCTATTAAATCCAGTGCAATCCTCCCCTGGCTATTTTCAACCCCTCGTACCTGGCTCATGTGGCTGCAGTAGAGGCAAAAATCCGACTTGTCTTCCTTGCTTCTCTCGCTCTCCTGCCTCCACAGCTCGATCTGCTTGCTCTCTGGATGAGAACGCCAAGTATATTTCAAAAACGGGCCGCCTCCTCTCCTGTGGAATTCCCTACTATCTTGCCTGCTGACGCTCCCTTGATTTCCCCGGCAGTCCTCCCCTCTGTGCCTCCAACACCTCGGCAAATATTCTGGGTAACCCTCTTTGTTAGCGCTGATGCTGCAACTGCCGTTGCCGTCGCTGCCGTCTTTGCCCCGGAAGTGGAAGCTCACTCTTCCCTGCGCTCTCCGGCAGTTGCGCTGGGCCCCCGGGGCTGCTGCCCATCTGTGTGGGGCGTCCGTTGTGGCGTTTGACCTGCACAGCCCAGCTCGGCACACCCAGGGTCAGGACCGAAGCGAAACCAGGATCAAAGACGGGTCGCGTCAATACCTCGCTACCCCCGTCAATTCCGCCAGGAGCTGAGTCCGTTCCGCTGCTCGTGAGTGCTTTTCCCCCGTACTTCTCCTCCTCCTGTGGTATGTCGATGCTTCTATTTTTCCAGGGATTGCGTGTGCTCAGTTACTATTGTCCATTGTCCATAGCACTATTTCAGGATAGGTTTATTATTTCATGCAATCAATCCCGTCTGCAAGTGTGGAGCTCCCGACCGGGTCTCCTAGCCGGCCGCCATCTTCCTCGACCCTTAGAGAGAGGAACAGTCTAACTGTGCCTGCCTCAAGTCTGCCCTGGAAGGTCCCCCTGACCCAAGAAACTCAACCTGATCAGGTTCAAGCTCCTCTAGGACAGTTCCTTCTGGGGTCTTTGGGTCAGCCTCCTAAGAGGGCTGATCCTCACATTGAGGCAGGGGGGAAGGCACTGCCTTGACCCTACTGCTCTTTCTCTTGGGAAGTGTCTGGTCCATTGTTCCAGGATCCAGCACTTGTTCAGCTGGGCATTTCTTGATATGTGACCTGGTCACAGCAAGGACATGCGCTGACAAATCTAACATCTCCACATGAGTCCTATATTCCACTTCTGACCACAAGGAGGATTCCAAATCATTGCCCAGCAGACAGTCCACTGGGAGGTCTGAACTAACTACAACCCTTTTGAGGCCAGTTACCCCTACCTAGGAGAAGGTAACAATTGCCATACTGTGATTGGTAGTGACATTGCTAGGTTTGGTCACTTGGTAGTCTGAACCTAGTATCACCTGATCAGGGTCCACAAAGTTTGGTGTCACCATGGTGACACTGGCACAAGTGTCCCTGTAGGCCTGAGCCATTTTTCCATTGATTAAAGGCGTTTGCCTGTATTTGCCCAGAGTACTGGGACTTACAGTAGGGGTCAAATCCATGTCCCCAGTACAGACAAGAACAGCCTGAGTAGGTATTCTGACTAAGTCAGAACCCACCTCAGTTCCCAGGGTTAACCCAACTATAGTCTTGGGGGTGCACTACCACTACTAACTGTACTAGGGGGTGCAGGTGCCTTAGGGGCAGTAGTGGCAGGAGCTGTGCCTTTCTTGGTGCACTCACTAAACCAGTGAGTCTTACTTTTACAGTATTGGCCCCATGGTTTTCTCTGACCATCATTCTTCTTCCTTTGGGAATTCTGGGACCCACCCTCCTTAGATTGTTGGGGCCCTGTTGAAGACTTCTGGTCATTTTGCTTATTTTTATTACCCTTCTGGTCTGCTTTCTTCTGGCCACCACCCTGGTTCTGGTTCTGCTGCTTGACCCTTGTCCTGACCCATCAGTCTGCCTTCTTTCCCAATTCTTGGGGAGAGGTCAGATCTGAGTCAATCAAGTGCTGATGCAACAACTGGTTCTGACAATTATTTAAGAGTTGCTCTCTCATAATTAGATTATACAATCCAGTGTAATCAGTAACTTTACTTCCCAGTAACCAGCCTTCCAAAGCCTTAGTGGCATAATCAACAAAGTCAGTCCAATCCTGAGCTTGAGTTTTCTGGGTGTCTCTGAACATCAACCTGTACTGTTCAGTGGTTTGGCCAAACCCATCAATCAAGGCACTTTTCAGGACTTGGTAATCATTAGCATCCTCATCTCTAACAGTGAGGAGCTTGTCTCTTCCTTTACCTTCAAAGGAGAGCCACAATATAGCTGCCCACTGACTCTGGGGTACCTGCTGTACTTTGCAGGCCCTCTCCAGAGCAGTCATCCATTTGTGGATGTCATCTCCTACTTTAAAGGAGGGCACTATTTTACTCAGGTGTCTATTATCAAAACTCCTGTCTTTATCTCTAGGGATAATGCTGCCACCAGTGGGTTCTACCCCACTCAATGTCTGCTCTCTGGCAAAGGCAAGTTTCTCTTTGGCAAGGGCAAGTTCTTCCCTTTGGATCCTCAGATTGACTTCCTTCATTTTTGCTTCATTTTCTCTTCTCTGAGGGTAAGTCATCCCTCTCTGAGAAGATGCCTGAGAGACATGGGCGTGAATAGATCTGTTAGAGCCTCTGGAGTGAGACCTAACTCGTCTATTCTCAAGGTTAGGCCTGCTTGTGGATAGGTCTGGGACTCCCCCAGTTCCATCATCATGTAGGCTTAAGTTGGCCCTGGTAAGTCTACTGACTATAACCTGACCATTGTCTACCTCTCCATCAGCTGAGTTCCCATCTTCCTCACCATCTACATCTTCTGTTTCAGGGAGGTTAGATTCAGGGTCACCTTCTAAGGGGGGCATGCTTCCATCTGTAGAATCAGAGGGGCCTGGATTAGAAGACCTTCTAGCATCATATGTCTCTAAGAGACCTATCAGAAAAGGAAGGGTAGGGTTAGAACCCTGTTTTAGTTTCCTGGAGGTACACAATTGTCTCATCTCCTGGAAGCTGAGGGCTGCATATCTTGAAATGCCCTGTGGAGGGTCATTAGCCACAAGGGGAGCCACTGTGTTCTCTCCTGTGGCAGACATGCTTTGTAGTAAGGTGCAAGTGGTGTACTTACCTACACTATGTGTTTTCATACTGATCCCTTGCTAAGAAATGTAGTCAGGGTGTGCTACTTCCTTTCTACTACAACAGCCGGTTCAGTAGAACTCAGAGTAGTTCTAAGCTTGCTATATGTACCTATGGTACCTTATGCGATCTTTCAAATGATATCTCAAGATTATATTTGGTAAAAAAAACAGCAAGCTCAAATCCCAACTGCTGCACACCAATGTGAGAAGTTGGCCTGATATATGATGCTCACTATTTCTAGTGATCACCTTGTATCAGTCCAAACAACCCTTATGGTGATTGGTTGTAAGTCAACCTCATAGACCCGCTATCCTAATGGTAGCATGGACAAAGCAGTCTTAGGCTAAACTCTTTTACCACATATAACCCCTTGAATACCAAATGAAAGGACACCACACAGGTAGTTATGAAAATAAACAAGATATTTATTAACTAACACACACCTCTGAACTCTTTATGAGGCCAGAGGGCTAGGCACAAGATAAGACTCTTAAGAAAAATATGTTAAGTTGCACAAGTTACAATGTTGCCCTAGGGGTGCAAAAAACCATATACTTAACAAGTGGTATAAGGAAGTCGATAGAAGGAATGGAGCTGTCCAGAGGCTGTAGGATCGCTGGGACTACACTACCCTAACTTGAGGTAAGTAATAGGAGACCCACGAAACGCGTGTGCAGAGTGTGAACTCACACACGAGATGCGTAACAACGTCTATGGACAGTACAGTTTATGAAAAAAGTTAGTACGGACAATCCTGACTAGTTAGGACTAAAACGACTGGAAGTCTGGACACTAGGAGAGTCAATCTACCCTTGAGCACTGAAATGCTTTTGTTACCTCACCCACGGGCTGCGGGTGCCTAGGTATTGCATTGTATTGTATGTTGGATTTATATAGCGCTTATCACCCAGGGGTCTCTAATTGCTTGCCTTGGGAACCCGTCTTGGCTTTTCCCTGGGAGATAGCCCTTACCGGGCATCCCCAAGGTGAAAGCCAGGCATCCCGCCGCGGGGGGCCGTTGTGGAGATTAAGCAAGCTTAATGCCCAGAGTTGCAGAGTGTGAACCCATGATTAGGTCAGGCACCGAGGCGAGAATTATCGAGTCCTTGGACATTTGAGCTCAAGACCCTGCCACGTCGGGAATTGAACCCTGGTCCCGGGTCTGACCTCTGCTTCAGGGTCTGCCTGCTCTAACCAGTGAGCCACACTTCTCGACTCCAGGTGTCAAAGTGTGTCGGGTTTCCGCGTTGAAGTCATTGGAGCCTGGAAGAAAGATGTTGCAGGCGACCAGGAGGAAGCTGTCCAGAGTGATCCAAGGGTGGATCAAGGAAGAGGAAGACCTGAAAGCAGAGGGGACAATGTTCAAAGTCACTAGCCAGTGACTGGAGTGGAACCAGGAAGGAACCAGATTCTGACGTCGCAATCAGGTGAAGAGTGGACGCTCGACTCTGCAGCCACGTGGACCAGGAAGTGTCTTTGACAACCAGGATGGAGGCACGAGCTGTCCAACGCATGCTCTCGCTGTCGGTGGTGTTGGTTCCGGATTCGGCGCCAACAGTCCTTGGGAAAGGCAACCCACGCGGTGAGTGGAAAAGGCATCTGGGGCAGACCAGGAGGGTCCGGGTGGCTTCTCCTTTCCAGGGAAGCAAGGGCCAGTCTGGAGCAACCAGACCAGTGATGTGGATTTCAAGGATCGTCGTCTAGGAGGCCACTAGCCAGCCAGCCAGCAAGTGACCAGACAATGCATCAAGCAGCAATCAAGCAAAAGGGACCCACACAGATCCCGTCTATGCTGGAGGGCTGATCTTCTGTGCAGCAGCTGCTCAGGGCTGGGGCTTCTCAATCCCCAAAGTACTTCATCAAGGATACCTCAGAAGTCGTGCTGGAAGCGAAGTGCAGTTTCTTCAAGATGGCCGGTCCCACGTGTCTCGTCGCACTCACGGATCTCAGCTGTGCTGCAGATGTAGGTAGAGGTCGGAGAGGTCTGGAAGTCTGGGTCTCGTCGGGCTCTGAAGACTGGATCTACCAGGGAAGACGACAAAGTGAACCGCTGGAACGCTTGATGGTGCCTGCTTGTGCAGGGTGTTCACTCCTTGGCCACAAGGGAGATTTCTTCAGTCTTCTATGGAGCAGAACGTCGAAGTACAGAGTTTCTTCTTGTAGAATTTCAAATCAGGATTAATCTAATTTGGAATGGGACCAGCTCCTACCTTTATTCTCCTAAAGGGGGCTGTACTATGACTAGGTCCCTCCTATGGGTGGGACCAGGAAGGGGGGTGGTTACACCCCCTATTCTTTGTCCTGTTTTGCGCCAGAGCTGGGGCTGGAGTGCCCCAGCAACTGGTTTTAACCGGTGTATGTACAGGGACACCTTGTGTGCCCAAGGCATGTCTCATTTCTTTCAGGCCTGTCCTACCCAATACACAAAATCCTGTCTGGGGTGGTGCTAGCACCTCCCAAGGCAGGAAACCCTTTGTCCAAGCCTCCCTCGCTGGAAGGACTCCCAGCAGCGGGAGGTCAGACTTGTGTCTGTGGTGGCAGCATCCATTTTGTGATGCTGAGGCTCGAGTTAACTTTAACCGGGGTTCACAGTTACATACATGTCGTGTCCCTCTAAAAGGGTGGAATGCTACCCCCGTTGCCAGAATTGGCAAGGGGGTAGTATTCCAATTCGTGTGACACCTTACTCGACATGTTTTGATAAGGCTATGCCAAAGTTAGCAATAACCGGGAGGATTATAATGCACTTAAGAGTATATGGTATAGCGTTATCATGGAAACAGCTAAAGGACTTGGTTCCAAAAGCTGCTGACAGGCTCAGCTCATGCCAGAGCACTATCTCACATAATTCCAAGCACTCTGCCTCCAGGATTGTTATGGCTTGCCATAGGAGTGACTTATAGGAATATATGTGTCCATTTTAGGTTTAGATATACGTATACTATATCTAAAGCAAAGAGTGATTACACCACCTTGCCCCAGCTGATTGATCAGCCAGTTGTGTCAGATTTGGATTGCCAGCCAGGGGTGGCATAATCGTATCTTATCATATCTTAAGGGGGTTTTATATAGCTCTCTGTCACCATAAGTTTCCTGGTGCTGATTGAGTGCTGAGAGGTGTAGGCACGGGGGTCTAGCCAGACTGTGAAAAAAGAAAAGTTTTCAGGAGTTTTCTGAATTCCAGAAGAGAGTTAGAAGATTTGAACGGGAGAGGCAGCGGGTTCCAGAGGTTGGGGCCTAGGTGAGCGAATCTGTGGCCGCCCGATTTTTTAAGCTTAATTGGGGGGGTAGCTAAGAGCTGGTGATGAGAGGACCGTAGATTGCGTGCCGGGTGGTAGGGGGTGACCAGGGATTTGAGAAAGGCGGGAGAGGTCCCAGAGACAGCTTTGAATGCCAGGCAGCGGATCTTAAATGCAGCCCTCTGTTCAACCGGCAGCCAATGGAGTTTGCAAAGTAATGGCTTCGCGGACTGCCACTTCGGAGTCTTGTAGGCCAGTCTGGCCGCCTGGTTCTGCACTATTTGAAGCCTGTGAAGAAGGGATTTGGGTAGGCCATGGTACAGAGAGTTTGAAAAATCCAGGCGGGACAGTACCAGGGCAATCAGGACTTGTATCAGAGCCTCAGGTGTAAGGAGGTGGGAGACTTTCCTGATTTTTCTGAGCTGGAACATGCATGATGACACAACAGCACCCACCTGGGGCTAATACATGCTGAGCCCCTGGTAGGCCCTGGGTTCACTTATGCCCTGGGTACCTATGGTACACTGTACAAGGACTTACAAGAGTGACCCAATACCAATTGGTAAATGCACCTAAAGTACATAGATGTCAATTTAGAGAGAGAGAACAGCTAGGCTGTGGGTCTGATTAGCAGGCCCACAGCCAGGGAAAGTCGTAAACCAGTGAAGCAAAAAGCAAAAATCTGGGATGACCATAGGATTGCAGACCCTACTCTACTACATGCACTATGTACAATTCCATGCCATATCTAGACAGGTGAACCCCGTCCTCCCTGAAAAAGTAGACCGCCCTATAACGCAAATCAGGGTGCTCCATCCTACCTACTCTCTCCTTGGCACAGAAATCCCTCATCTCCCTGTTAATCGTCCTCCTAGCCCTGTCAATAGCCCTGGGTGCTCTTCTCCCCTCCAACCCCACCTGTGTATAAACTCTGACCAAATTACATAACAGCCTGCCCATTGCTTCTTGATTTCTCTCAGATCCCTCTTCATTTGCTTGACCAACGCCAGCCCCTTGGATTGCACCAAGTCATTCTCACCCAAATGTATCACCAACACATCCGGGCACACACCCCCCTGACCACTGTATTCAACAAAGGCATTAACTCATGCCAACGCCTACCCCCCTTTCCCCTCCAATGACAACGATACAATCTCTCATCCAATCCCAAATTGAGTTTCCGATGTCTGTCCCACTCCGCCTGTTCTGCCCATTTGACAAATGAGTGTCCCACAATGTACACATTCAAAACTGCCACCTCCGGCCCCGCCACAGCACCTGCAAAGACACACATGTCAGAAGGCGAAAATCAATGCACAACTCCCCATCCACATCCCGCATCCTCACGTACGTCCGGTAGCAGTCCGACTTCCATCTCCCCAGCCTCTTTATCTTCTCCGTCCCCCACCCCCTCCGTGCCACCTCCATTGCCGCCCGATCCGAAAGGAATGCATCCCGAAAGCCAGTGGGTCCTCACCCATGTACCGCAGGACGTGCCGCAGCACCCACAACGCCTGAGCCGCCGTTATTCTATCGCCGCCACCTCGACCAAAAACCTCCCCCTTCCCTACATACCGGTTCGCCACCAACCTCCTCACCCACACCACAGGACAAACCCCCTCCTCACTGCCTGGGCCCAACACTACCCGAGTCCCCACCCCCCACTGGTTCGTCTTGGAGCGACGCAAGCACACCGCCACCTCCCGGGCTTGCAACTCCACATCATCCCACAACACCCCCGGGCCCCCTCTCGCGCCCACCAATTCCGACACTCGAAAGGCTCCAAAAACCAGCCAGGACATCCCTACACTCCGACGGCATCGCACAAAGGATCCCCTCAAGTAAGACCGCCGTGATGCGCCGGCGCAACCACACTTTTGCACCCCTCTCTCTCTCCCACCCCTCCAGCAATCGGGCCCCCTGTTCTCCCGCCGACGGGGGGTACCCCCACCACAGTTTCCCCATGAACGCCACCGCCGACAGCTTACCTGCAATCGTCACCCGCGGCAAACCCTTGTCCATAAGTGCCAACATGAACCTCACAACCTACTCCTCGCGCTGAATACGGTCCCTTCGCCTTACCGTGCCAGACGGAAGGAATTCCTCCCTGGCCTGCTCGTGCGCCTTCCAAGTAGATCCTGCAACCGATGCCTTTACCAGCTGAACCACCCAGCCTCGCCCACCTACCACAGATCTCTCGGAACCGGCGTCTTGACCTCTTCCGCCGCCGTGGCTAGCCCATGGAATCTCTGCCACTGTGAACGAGACAAAGCATCCGCAATGTCATTGTCCACCCCGGGGACGTGGCGCGCACAAAACATGATGTCATTCTCTAAGCAACGCAGCACAAACACTCTCATCAACTTCAACACCTGCAAATCCCGCGCCGACTGCCTGTTCACCACCTGCACGACGGACATGTTGTCCACCCGAAACAACACTCGCTTGTGCACCAGCTCCGTCGACCAAACCGAGACTGCCACCACCAACGGAAACAATTCCAAGAAGGCAATGCTCCACCCCCCCGCCTGCCACTGCGCCGGCTGCTGCTCCACGCACCATTTTCCATCCCAGTACAGACCGAAACCACCGCCGCCAGCTGCATCAGAGTACAGTGTGACGTCCCACTCCCAGTCCTCCGCCGATGCCATGGGCACCCCATTGAAATGACCAAGGAACGCTCGCCACATGCACAAATCCTCCTTTATCCCCACCCACAGGCACACATGGTGATGAGTCAAGGTCAAACCGTACAAAGCCAAACCCAACCGACTGCAGAACGTGCGGCCTGCCCGTACCATGCGTCAAGCAAAATTCAGATGCCCCAACAGCACCTGAACCTCCCGCACCGTCACTTTCCTCTTCGCCAGCATTCCATCCACTAGGGCCAACATAGCCGACCTCTTGTCCTCCGGTAGGCGTGCTTCCATGCCGACCGAATCGAGCTCAATACCGAGAAAGGACAACACTGGACTGGAACCGTACTTCTTCTCTGGCGCCAGGGGAACACCAAAATCCCTCATCAACCCGGCCAAACTGTCCAGCTGCCGCTGGCAGTCCGTCGCACCGGGCCGCCTCACCAGGAAAAAGTCATCCAAGTAGTGCATCACTGACTCAGAGCCTGTGCGCCTGGAAAAAACCCACTGCAGGAAGGAACTGAAGCACTCAAATAACGCACACGAGATTGAGCACCCCATAGGCAGCGCCTTGTCCACGAAACTGAGACCATCAAACTGAATCCCCAGCAACTGGTGATCTGCTGGGTGGACCGGGAGTAAACGGAAAGCTGACTTGACATCACATTTTGCCATCAACGTGCCCTGCCCCGCCGCCGACACGAGCCTCCGCGCCACATCGACCGACGAGTAGGTCACCAATGACAGGTTCGCCGCAATGTAATCATTCACCAACTCCCCTTCCGGCTAAGACAGGTGTTGTATCAGCCTGAACTGGCCCGCCTCCTCCTTGGGCACCACCCCGATGGGGGAGATGATCAAGCCCAGCAGCGGCGGCTCCTTGAAAGGGCCTGCCATCTGGCCTTCCCTGACCTCCTTAAACAGCTTCTCCCGCACGATGCCCTTGTGTGCATTCACCAACTTCAGATTGTCCGCCCAGCGTGCAATCCGCGGGCCCTCATAGCCCAGCCAAAAACCCTCTCGAAAACTGCGACGCAACGCTGCAGCATCCTCCACCCGCGGATATGCCGCCAGACAGGGCTCCATCCGCTCCAGCTTAACCGGCGTACGAGCCTTTTCCCAAAGCTCCGGCTCCCTCCCTTTCTCCCCCCCGCCCGCCACCTTGCACCCCCCAGATTGTGCACTTCCTTGGGTCCCCGACCCCCCAGAAGCGTACCACCGGGTGATGCCGTCCGCATTTGCAGCACTCGTGCCGGAAGAGGCACACTGTCTGCCCGCACGTTCCCTTATTAAAATCCCAGCAAGCCCCGACTGTGGCCTGGCCGCTAGACTCTCCCTGCCCCACCCCCCACCGGTGGGGCGGGCCGGAAAGGGGGTTGACACCAGCGGCAAACCGCTGGCTGTATAGATGGTGCAGCCGAACTCGCCCATCGTCTGTTGGTATAGGTACGAGTCCAGCTCCCCCCACTGCGCCTCCGGGTCAGCTGCAAAACTCCTCGTCATAGTGTGACCACGCAAAACCGCCGTAGGTCATCTGAGCCCTCTGCACCACATCCATGTACTTGAAAAGCGCTACAGACCGGTCCGGAAACTTCTCACAATACACACTGGCGTATATGAGGAAAGCCGCCAACCAATTGTCTAACATCAGGGGCACCTTCGGACGTCTAGCTAATTCCTGTTCCTCCTCCTTAGACCACTCCTTAGACGTCAACTCCCTTTGCAGTAGCTTCAGGATGTTGATGTACTCCCCTTTCCATATCTTCTCCTTCATCGCCAGCAAAAGGTGCGCCCCCAGCGGCTTAGTCACCCCCATGTACGGCAGCTTCCGCTCCGGCACAACACAACTCTCCTTCGCCCCTCCAGTCATGTCTTTTGCGCCGACCGCCGCCGACCCGCTACCCATGCCTGACCCATCACCACCCACTGCTCCGCCTTCCGTACCCACTCCTGTGTCCTGCACGTACTTGCCTCTCACTAGACGCCAGCCATCTTCCCCCCCGAGCCAGTTCCCACCGAAACCTGCACACAGCGCCGCTTGCCACTCCCAGCTTCGTCGCCCACCTTACCTGGCGTCAAGGTCGGCGTCCGTGCCGGATCCCTCCGCCTAACCAGTGGAGCTGAGGGGGCCGTCACTCTGGGCACGTCTTGCCTTGCTGGTACCTGTAACATACTGCCAACAAATTTACTCACACCCCCCTCTTCCCTGATCTCCCCCTCCTCCTCAGACTCCCCCGCACCAACCTCCTGGCACTCCCGGCCACCCCCTAGGGGTTCCAGCCGGCTCAACCCCGCCTTCTCCCTACACAGCCACATCAAGTCAACCAGATCCACTCCCCCCCTGCCCAACCGCAACACTCGCACCAAAAGCAGAAGTATGAGCATCCACAAGCATCCCCCTACCCCCGGCGGCAGTAGCAACCCTTCGGGGGGCTGGCGGAGACAGCTCCCGCCTCCATCCATCGCAGTCACCTGCCAGGTCCCTCGCTGGAGCGCGACCGCCCGTACTAGGCAGCGCCGGCCCATCGTCTCGGTAGGGCGGAGCCACATGCTGCTCACCCGAGCACCTCACCAACAGCTCCTGCCAGGGAAAAAAGGTGGAGTCCAGCATGCCGGGGGGAAAAATGCACCCTCCCCCCCACTCGCTCCTCCCCCCACGCGCCACCACCCCCACAGCCCCGTGGAGCCCGCCTGCCCCAACCCGCCGAATGACCTCTGTGCTGCACCAGGACACCCCGCCCACACTGACCCATCCCCCCTCCCAGTCCCAGCTCATCCAAACTTCCAACTTGGCCTGCACCCCCATTCCCACTGACACACCCCCTTCACCCCACCCTGCTCTGCTGCTCCCTACCGGCCCACCACCCCCCGCCTTACTGGCCTGGCTCCTCCCCCCACGCCTCCCCCCCAGCACCCGCCCCGGGGACGGAGACCTGCTCGGGCCCACCATGCCCCCTCCCTTCTCTGATGACGACGACCCCCAATCCAGCTCTGTATCCCCACCCTTCCCCGGCTCTGACTCCTCAATTAACAGCGGGGACTCCTCCCCTCCCCCTGGTGCCCCCCACCCTGCGCCTCCCGTGGGACCCCTGCCTCACTTCCAGTGCCCCCCCTTCCAGTTGCCCCGTCTCCCCCCCTGCCCCCAGGACCATATCCCCACCTCCTGCACCCCCTTCCCCCGCCGCCTCTCGCTCTCCAGCGCCCGCCCCCCCACCCTCCCACCCCCGGATCGTCAGCCTGGGACACTCTCTCTCCCACGGTCCCCCCAGGGACCTCTCCCCTCCCTCCTGCCCCCTCCACGAACTCGAGGGCCTTCTTAGCGCCCTTTCGCCTGCTCCCCCTAGCCCCTCCTCTCGCTTTCTTCATATGCGCATCCCGGCCCCGCTTCCCCCCGCCCCTCGCTCCTCTGCCCCCCTCCCGCTATTCGGAGTCGGCCGCGGTCGAGACCATGGCAGCTCGCAAGCCAGCACAGCCAGCCGCAGCGGCCTTACCTGGAGATCGGGCCGCAGGTCCATGCGGCCCGCCTCTCTGAGAAGCCAACACGCCTCCGTCACCCTGGGGTCCTTCAGTGCCGCCATAATCACGCAATCCGCCGCACTCCCGCTCCGCAACCTAAGGGAACGATTACCGGCACCAGCCTTCCGCGCCCGCCGCAACACAACCACAGGCCTGCGCACAAAAAACTCGAGCCCCCACCGCACCCGGCTGCTGTGTCACTGTGCACCAAACGGTGAGCAGTGACACAAAATGTCCGGTTATATACGGACCAGCCCAACAACAACCCAACAAAGAGCCCAACAAGCCCAACTTAAGCCCAACCAGCCCAACCATGCCTGGACCTCAGCGCTCCCCTACCCCCCCACCCCTGCGGCCCCGCACTTTCCCGTGGGGGCAAGCCTCCCGCTGGTTGGCTGCCCCCCCAAATCCCCATTCTGACACGTCACCACCTCATGGGCTCTCCAATGCAGCACACTGCTCGTTCACACCTGCCACCTGAAGCGTCCCCCCTCCGATTCTCTTTTGGTGCATTGGAATCTCACTGCCCCGTTCTTACAGAAATGGTGACAGTCCGTTTTGGCACGTATTTGATCTTTCTGAGTACAGCTGCTTTGAAGCAAACATACACGATCTCTGGGAGCAGATGATAACCAGCATTATTAGCTCGGGGTCGGGGTCTCTGCGCACCAGCCGGAAGCGCTCCCTCTACGTCAGGTAGGCCAGTTTACTCCAACCCCTATTTCCATTATTCACCAGAGTGTTCTCCTTCCTGGTGGTGACCTACTTTCTTATTTCTGAAATGCTGTTCCGTTGATTTACGCTATGTCGATGTCTCCAGGTCTCCCTTCACCTATCCCTGTGGATAATGGTGAAATTAAGCTCTTTATTCACAAATCGGCACCCACTATGCGCTTCGATGTTATTTTTGTGAAATTAGTCAATATGGTTTAGAATTTTCAATCTTGTAAGAGTACATTTGTTGTTCTTGTGGTGAATGCCTCAAAGTGTCTATTATCGAAAATGATACCATCTAATTTTTGACTGCATCAGATTTGGTTTTGGAAACGCTCCTGTGACGAGCAAGTTTCAACAGTCCGGATGCATTGTATAGTGGAGGGTACCTTAACACCATCGCTGCTAGTGATATTTTCCTCCTGTGCTGGAATTTTCAAAAGTCCATTGATCATGACGAGCTGGGCTCGTCATCTGCCTGGTAGGAGGCTACTTCATGACGAGCCCAGCTCGTCATGAGCCTGGAAAGGGTTAAACTGCAGGCATCTGCCAGAAGAGGTGTACTGGACCCTGGTGGGGTTGCACAGAAGTTATGTGAAGCTGCTTGATTCCCTAACAGATCATAGTTTACTTGGGAATGTCTGCATGTTGAATCTTGGGAACTGAGATGATTCAATTCTTAAGAAGGGTTTTTACTGATTTTCTTGGCGTTTCCTTGGTAGTAACAACACTACTTCCTCATAAGGCCAAGCAGTCTGTCCACACACTGTACCCCCGGAGGTAATATGTCATTACCTCACGCTATTTTTGTTGATTGATAGTCTTTTCAGATGGGTCATGTTGGCTGCTCAGGTTGCATATAAACTGTTAACAATTCTCAATAAATGCTTACAAAGATTGGGAGAAAGTAGTTGAGCCTTCCCAACAAATGCCCACCTTGAATTGCATTATTAACTAGCTAGTGTAGTGTGCTCCTCATCGGCTGAAGCACATGCGCAGGGACATGTGGCAAGACTTTCTCTTTCTGACCGCATGTTATAATATTGTCCTGTCATGTTGTTAAAGTGTTCCGCAGCCAGTAGGGGTAAATAGGAGATACTAGCCCGATCGCAACTAGCAATTTCACTGTGATGTCTCATCTGCTTCTACTGGCTCTCACGCTGGTTGCTGTATATCCCAGGACTGACAAACAGCTGTATCGTGGTGGTTGATTAGGGGCGTGGCTTGGGCGCCGATGGCGATGGTCGCCTGAGAGCTCGGCTCCGGGACTGAGCCCAGGTTTATCCTGTAAATCGGAGGCTGCGGGGCACCCAAGACCCCGCATTCTGCTGAGCGGACCGGCGACGACCTGCCGAGGCCCCTGATGGAGCTCGGATGAGGGTTGCTCCGGAGTAAAACCGAAGTTTGCGGAGTCGCGGAGTGCGACCCAACATGGCGCCCGGACTTCTTTGTCCCCCTGGTCGGACCCACTGACTTGGAGGAGCGTCGCAGGCAGTGCCTTGCGCCCGACTTCGCCATCCCCGGCTGCACTGTGCACTGGCTGTCTATTGGATCGGACTTCCCACAACGAGTTTGCACTCGGTTGGATGGCCGGGTGGATGCCCACGTTATAGGGGACCCCGGGAGCGGACGCCTTGTGACCCAGGCGGTGGCCCGTCCCGCGACTCCGCACCTAGCTACGTCTCCCCGGCCGGTCCACTTCCATGGGAGGCGCGACACTTTGGCGCCACACGTCGTCCGGTGGAGTTGGCGACCCTCACCCCGGATCTCTAGCGGGTGAGCGGGCCTGCCCGGCTCGACGACGGTTGTCTCCGCCCCCTCATCGGTGCCCTCGGACCCCGTGGCGGTGGCGTGAGCCGAAGCGGAGAAGTCTCCATAGGCCCTGGAGAAGGAGGTCTCCCACACTCGATTTGAGGATCAGTAACCGGGTGGGTCGTGGTCGACATCTACACCCGGAGACGCCTACTCCGGGACTTTCACGGAGTGCCCCCGGCGACTTGGGGAAACCTAGAGGAGCCAAGGGGCCTACCCCGACCGCCTCGGACTCGGAAGCCCAGGACAAAGAAGAGCATGGGGACCCAAAGAGTTCTGGTGGCGCGTCGATGCAACAGCAGTTCGACCGCGTCCTAGAGGCGATAACGACCACGAGATCGGCCCTCCAACAGGACATTGCCCAGGTGGCGGCGAGCCTTGGCCTCCTCAGAGCGGACCATGGCAAACTTTCGGACCGGGTCAAGGAAGTGGAGAGCTCGGTGAAAACCTTGGAGCCGGCGCAGCGAACCTTGGCTGCAACGATGAAGGATGCCCTGTCCCGAATTGCGACCCTGGAGCAGAGGGCGGAGGATGCGGAAGGCCGCAACAGGAGGAACAACATTCGTGTAGTGGGCCTCCCGGAAAAGATCGAGGATGGCGACATGGTGACGTACTTGGAGACCTGGCTCCGTGACACGGTGGCCCCGGAGGGGCTATCCTCCTTCTACACTCTGGAGCGTGCCCACAGAGTCCCGGCACGGCCACCACAACAGGGACGCACCCCGAGGCCGGTGGTGGCGCGCTTATTGCACTTTCGGGACAGGGACTTAATCCTCAACGCCGCCATACATAATGGTCCATTCAAAGTGGCAAACAGTCAGGTGAACATCTTTCCGGATTACACCTACGAGACTCAACGCAAGCGTTTCTCCTTCCTGGCGGTCAAGCGCGAGCTCAGGAGCGAGGGCATCCAGTACTCGCTCCTCTACCCTGCAAGGCTCCGTATCATAGTCGATGACAAAACCCAGTTCTTCGACACCCCGGAGGATGTCTGTGCCTGGCTCGAGCTTTACAGGACTGGGAAAGATGGCTTTGGCTCCTCGTCCCAACAGGCAGATGAGCCGGAACAGAGACGGCGATCCAGGAGGATCAGGAATCGCCGCGGCCGCACGGGAGGGCCCTCAACTGTAGAGACGTCGTCGGAGCGGAGGGGGGTGTTGGAAGTATTGTCGGAATTGTCGGGTGCACGGAACGAAGCCATTGAGGAGGAGGAAAACTTGGGTGAAGAGGAGGCACCATCGGAATCGGAGGACTCAATGACTGATAGTACCCATACACCGGTAATCACACCGAAATCGGTGGAGGACCTTTTGGATGGACAAGGGTAATGAGGTGTGCTGCCTTATTTTGGGTGGGGGCCCGGCAGGGGGGAGGCGGTTGCCGTCCATTGCTGCTGACATGGAGGGTGGGAGGGGGGGGGGCCCTGTTTCTGCCCCGAGAGAGGTTTTTGGCACTGTTTAGGGCTTGATATAGTCCTGGTGGCCTGAGCGCCGAGGGCCCACTGCCTCCGCCCGGCCCGCCCCTGGTCCTTAAGGCCTTCCTACGGTGGCGACCGTGGGATTAGTAGGGGTTATTGGGTTGCTGGAAGGCGAGGTTTGGATGGGATCTAGATGGTGCAGTTTGGGTCCTGTTCTGGGGTGGGTGGGTGAGGGTTTGGTTCGTTTTTGGGTTGTTTGGTTTTGGTTGGGGAAAATGGCCGCCATCAGTGCTGGGAGGAATGATGTCTTTTCTTTGTGGGGACCCGGATGGGGTGACTGTGCGAGAACGTTATGGGACAATGGCTGATGTTGCTAACTTGAAATGTGTCACTTGGAACGTAAGGGGGCTTCATACTATGTCCAGGCGCCATAAGGTCCACGCTTATTTAGTGCGTAGGGGAGTACAAATGGCGCTGCTGCAGGAAACTCATCTGAACAAGGCGGAAGGGGCGGCGCTACAGCGTAGATGGCGGGGGCAGGTCTTTTCCACGTCGTACTCCGCTTATGCCAGAGGGGCGCTCATATGGATCAGGGCGAGGGTCCCCTTCCAAGTCACGAGAACAGTGATAGACCCGGAGGGGCGTTATGTAGCCATCTCGGGCACCCTAGGAGGGAGGGACTTGAACGTTTGCTGTGTGTATGCTCCTAACATAGACCAGACTGCCTTCCTTTCCAGGTTATCGGGCTCGTTGGCCCACTTCTTCTCCGGGCCCCTCCTGCTTGGAGGAGATTTCAATTCTGTAGTGGACGTAGACATGGATCGCTCGCATCCGCCGCTTCCCGATTCTCCGGTTCGTCGCACAGCTAAGGGTCGTCAGGATTGGCAGACCCGCTGGGGTTTGACGGACATCTGGAGAGCGCATCACCCCGCATCTAGGGATTATTCATATTTCTCGAGCCTTCATGAGTTGCATGTCAGACTTGATGGCTTTCTTGGGTCGCCCGAACTGGTTTCGGCAGCGGTCCGGTCTGAGTACTTGTCCAGGACCATTTCGGACCATAACCCCCTCCTGCTGGACCTTCGCTGGTTCCCCGGCCCGCCGGCGGTGCCCACCTGGAAGCTGCGACCCGAGAACCTTGAGGACAGTGTTTTCAGGGCGGACCTGGGGGACAAGGTTTTAGAATATTTTGCATCCAACGGCGGCACCGCGAGTACCAGAGCGTTAGAGTGGGATGCTTTTAAGGTAGTGGTGAGGGGTTACTGTATTTCTAAGAAGGTGGGCATGAGGCGCGTTATCCTAGCTGACTTAGATGCAGCGGATCGGAAACTCCGCGAGCTCGAACTTCGCCGTCCGGGACACCCGGAATTGCAAATACAAATGGCAGAGGCGAGGGAAAAGGTGGCCGCAGAGGTCGAACGGCTCCGCTGTTTTGACTATAAGGCCTACACGGTCCGATCCATCGCGGAGGGAGACAGATCGAGCGCGTTGTTGGCATGGTTGGCAAACCCTACGCGCCAGTCCCAATTGACGACAAGTATGCGTAAGGCAGACGGAACCGAGGTACACACCCAACCGGAGATTCTTAGCTGCTTCCGGCAGTATTACGAATGTTTATACCGTAGTCGCTCCGCACGAGACCCTGACCGGCTTGATGATTATCTGCGTCCACTGGAGCTCCGCACGGTGGAGCAAGAAGTGGTGAAAGCCCTGGGATCCGACATTGAATTGGGGGAAATCCGCGGGGCCATTAAACGGATGGCGAGAAACAAGACCCCGGGCCTGGATGGCCTGCCGGTGGAGTTTTATGCAGCTTACGCTGACCTCCTAGCCCCTCGACTATTGGTGGTCTACAGGGAGGCGAAGAGGCTGGGGCGGCTCCCGAGCTCGATGTGTGAGGTGTTGGTGGTTCCTCTCCTTAAACCAGGCCGAGACTCGTCCGACCCGGGGTCTTATCGTCCCCTGTTGATGCTGACGGTGGACTATAAAATACTGAGCAGCATCTTGGCCTCGAGGCTGCTGGGACACATGAGTTCCCTGGTGCATGAAGACCAGGCTGGTTTCATCCCACGGCGGAACACAACTATGAATATTCGCAGATTGTTCCGTTTGCTAGGGGAACCATTCGTGGATGCCCCGTCCCCGGTCGTCCTGTCGGTGGACCTAGAGAAGGCTTTTGATAGCCTGGAGTGGGACTACCTCTGCTCGGTGCTGCGGAGATTCGGCCTCGGGGAGGGCTTCATCAGGTGGACCGCGGTTCTATATGCCTCTGCATCGGCCAGGGTCAGGGCGGGACCACTGATTTCCTCGCGGTATCCAGTAGAACGAGGCACGCGGCAAGGGTGTTCACTGTCCCCGCTTCTCTTTGCGCTGGCGGTGGAGCCACTCGCGCTGCACCTTCGATCGGGAGCCCACTATTCGGGCTTGTGGACACCTGCGGGTCCGCATTATGTTTCGCTGTATGCGGACGACCTGTTGCTCTTTCTAGAGGACCCGCTCGACGCTTTACGTGGAGCGGCGGTGGCGCTCACAGAGTTCGGGGAGGTTTCGGGCCTCCGAGTGAACTGGCCCAAGACCTGTCTTTTTCCGGTACGCAGGGGCACTCCCGCCCCTGCCCTAAGTAGGGAGATTAGGTGGGAACCCGACTGCTTCAAATACCTCGGGGTATTTGTATACCACGACCAGCCCGACCTCCTAGATGGGAACATTGCCCGCAGCATTCGAGCACTCCGAGGCAGCATGGCCTTTTGGGCCACGCTGCCGCTCTCGGTGGCGGGACGGATCGCCCTGCTTAAAATGGTGGCGCTTCCCCGGCTATTATATTACTTCCGGACTCTACCGATCTGGGTCCCGCCGGCCACGTTTCGACTGTTACGCTCCATGGTGGTCGGATTCCTCTGGGGTTCGGGCCGCCGGCGGGTGGCACTCAAAACCCTGATGAGGCCGAAAGACGAGGGGGGGCTCGCGGTGCCGGACTTTGAAAAGTATTATCTGGCGGCGCAGCTCCAGACCTACACCCAGGAGATCGCCAGGGAATTCCGGGGCCCGGAAGACGGGAGGGGGACGGGCATGGCCAGGCATGTTCTATCCTTTATAGCGCTGCGTCAGCATTTGGCCCTTCGGGACTTGACGATGGAGGAGCGGACTATCCGCCTGTGTTGGAACCGGGCCCACGCCCGGGGCCAACTGAGGATACCATATCCGCCTGAAATACCGTTGGGGATGTTGACGGCCCTCCCCCATGGAGGGGATTGGTCACGCTTGGCAGCCTGGGAGGATGCCGGCTTGCAGCTGGTTGGGGATCTGTACGAGGACGGAGCGCTCTTGTCCTTCCAGGATCTTATTGACCGCTTCGAGATCCCCCGTGGTGACTTTCTGCTACACTCGGCCATTGCGCGAGCGATCCAGGCACACTGGAAGAACGGGCAGGAGGAACCCCCCTTATCTCAGGTGTGCCAGTACGTGATGATGTCGGCGGGCACGGTGAAGGCGGTCACTTGCCTCTACGGCAGGTTGATTAACGAAGGGTTGGCTCCGCTCACCACTCTAAGAAACCGCTGGGAGGAGGACATTGGTAGGGAGATCCCGGAGACGACTTGGTCCCAATTAGTGAGACGAGCCTGGAAGGGCACACGCAACGTCCGTTTTCAGCTGGTCCACTATTACGTTCTCCATAGAGCGTACCTGACCCCGGTGAAAATCAGGCGGTATTTTGCCACGAATTCGGCGGCGTGCCCTAGATGTCCGGCTCAGGAAGCGGACCTCCTACATATGTTATGGGCCTGTCCAGGTCTGTCATCTTACTGGCAGGAAGTAGAGGCGACCCTGGAGGAGGTGACGGGGAGATCCTTATCATTCGATGCGGCGGTGGGGCTCCTGCACTGGTTCCCCCATACCCCCAGGAATAAAATTACTAGTAAATTTGTCGACCTAGGGCTCCTCCTTGCTAAACGAGAGGTGACCCGGAACTGGAAGGCGCGAGTTGGTCCGACAGGCAGCAGATGGCACAGTGAGCTTTTGAAATGGGCGGCGGGGGAGAGCGCGCTGAGATATCAACTAGCTTGGAGGCAACGCAATGAGAAGGCGCAGGAGGCCGCGTTGGAGTGGGAAACGTTAGTGCAGGCCCTCAGGGATTATTGTTCCCCCAGCGACTCCGAAGATGAAGGAGCGACTCGCCCCGAGTCCCGGTAAACGTTTGTACTGATAGTTCTATTGCTTTCCCCGTGGGTCCCATGGCAGATCCTGTGTAGGTGGCTCCCTGGCGCTGATGGTGGGGTTGGGTGGGTTTTCTTTTGATTAGTAGTCCTTTGAGGGGGGGGGGATTTCTTTTGGGTTTATAGGATTGTTTAGAAAAGCAGATGACGGACAGTGCATTATCCGGACCAGCTCAAGCATCCTACTGATCCCCCATTGCATTTCGCCGCCCGACCCCAGGGTTGTGGGCCGGATGGCTGTGTTCGGAGCTTACGGCGGGGGGCCAGAGGGTTTTATTCTGTTGATATTGCTTGTGATACAACGCTGGTCGATATTGTAACGATTTACTAATTCCTGCAATAAAAATATATTTAAAAAAATTAAAAAAAATCGTGGTGGTTGATTACCAATTCTGTCCCTACGTCTATATGACAGGGCGTAAACGTTGTAATCAAATATGTATAATTAGATCGTCTAAGTAGTGGGACGAAGTGTAGCTGTTAGATTTAGGAGGTACACTATTTTGCAGTAGGTCATCTCTTTCATTGATTTACCACATCTTGGGTTATTGTTCATCCACTTTATTGATTAGATACCATTACTAGTGTTCCCAACCACCCTCTGTACTGACCCTTTGTCCGCTAAGTTCCTTCTGTGAAATGCACCTGATGGCATTTTTGGGTTGTTTTATTTGGTTTCCTTTATTAGGTTTCACCTGCACAATCCCTTGCCTGTGCTTGAGAAATCTATTGTTTTCAATATAAACTTAAAAGGGACCTACATCCCGCCTCCTCTCTTTCCTTGTTTCTCATGCTCTCCTCCTCTCTGTTAGTAGATATTCCTGCCTCCATTTCAGTCTGGCGCTCTGATGCCTTACAGATCTCATCCTCGGAAACACTCTGTTTTCTCCCAGTAACCAGACTCCCTTAAAGTGGTCACATGTATGTCATGGCGGCGAGTTCTTGTACTTTAACCTTGCAGGTGTGTGTGTGTGTCTCTGTGTATGTGTGTCTCTGTGTGTGTGTGTCTGTGTGTGTGTGTCTCTGTGTGTGTGTCTCTGTGTGTGTGTGTGTGTGTGTTTGTGTGTGTGTGTGTGCGGCTCTCTGTGTGTGTGTGGCTGTGTGTGTGTGTGTGTGGCTGTGTGTGTGTGTGTGGTTGTGGCTGTGTGTGTGTGTGTGTGTGTGTTTGTGTGTGTAGGATTTTAATGATTTTTTACAATTTTATTTATTACAGGGCCTGCCAGACTACTTCACCTGCAACACTCATAAGAGGGTTTGGTAATAATTATCATAGTGTAAATCTTCCAGCCCTGTATTCTATCGAAGGAAGTAACCAACGGTAAAATCAATGCTTCAGTGACATTTCACGTAACAAAATGCCAGTCAACAAGCATTAACACAGTGATATATCAATCCACCAATGAAGCCCAAGGGGCTTTAACATGTGATTTTCATAATAAATATGTCAATGCTGCTGCTTTTGTTGTCATTTTTTATAATATACACATCTGACCTATGGCATCTGATATAACATTTCCTAATAAACCAATCAGACCTACACTATTTATAACTGGCTAATTTCAATAACCAACTCAAGTTGGGCATAAGTTTTCCTATGAGGTAAAATAAAGTATACAGTCATAAAATTAAATTATGTACACAATTACACTTGGTAAAAAAATATACAATCCTTCTAAGAAAACTTAATAAAGATTCTCACAGCACAAATCTTCTTCTCCCAGGGTTTTGTCCAAGAACTAACACCAAATCAATTGCTTATTATAATATTTCATGAGAATGCATGCACACAGTACATATCTACAGGCTTTAAGGCAGGTTAATAACAATCTACCCTTACAGGCCCATTGGATTTAGCATAGGTTTTTCACAATAAATATGTCATACCTACTGCTTTTGTTGTACCTTTTCTTAATTAACAAATCAGACCTACGGCATCTGAAATAACTTTAAAAAATGAATCAATCAGTCCTATAATCTTTATCTTTCGTTCATCACCGAGAGGCCTACCATAACAAACATGCGTTTTCTCACAAGGCACCCATCAGGCACTCAGTTTGCAAAAATACAAAATTAAATTTGGTAGCACAATATACAATCCATTTTAGGAATGTCTAACATTGGATCATCGAAGTGCATACCTTTAACACCAAAGGTTTATCAGAGAGGTTAACCAGCACCAAAACCCCTGTTCACCGTGTTAATCTGTGAGATTCCATTTAACAAATTTCTGTCACCAGCCTTCAACACAGTGTGATAAAAATCCAGCCTTAAATGCTTTTTTACAATAAACCGATCAGACCTATGACATGTAATATAACTGTCCCCAATGAGTGAATAAAGCCTATAGCCTCCACCATTTTCTTGTGCCATAATTATTGGAGTCCTTCTGTGCAGCAACTTTGCTAAACAAGGAGTAACTGTTGCAAAGTCATCCTGTGCCCTGGGCACCATGATTTCTTTTTGCTGGTACTGGTGGTAACTGACTTTGAATGTCCCTGGGCTCTGTCGAACCAGGCCCAGGGCTAGTGCTACGCTGAAAACACACTTACAATATAGTGAAAACACCTACATTAACTAGGGTACACTATGAGCTAGGGTACCCCTATGATTGGCTTGACCTCCCCATAAGGCCATAAATTACCTTTAAGTCCCGAGTATATAAAAGGACATGGCAGACTAGAGGCCAGCAGCCCTTTCTGCACTTGCATGTGTGCACTGCTGGGGCCTGAGGTCAGTTCAAAAGCAACCATGTGTTGGACACTTTGGGACCCTCAAGGGAACTTCAGGAAGAAGTTCCAGAACTTTGAAGAACTTTGGAGCAACTTTGAAAAAAGCTCCATAAGTGGATCGGCACAACCTGACCAGCCAAGCCAGTGACCCGCAACTGTGAGCGGGCGTGCCTCCCAGGCTCGTCCAGCTTAGCTGGTTGAAACCCAATCCGGCAAACCCTCACCAAATCCGGCCTGGTGAAGAGCATTGAGGGATTCTGGGAGAAAAAGCTCCATAAAAGTTTCTAAGTCCGATCGTAAAAAAAGGTGACCAGGGCCAACCATGAGAGTCAAACTGCCCACCTTCAACTGCAGCCTGGCCTGGATCCCTGGTTCGTCCCGCTGGAAAGCTCCAGAGGTCTGACTTCCATAAGTTCGACCGGGAGCTCGCAGCAAGGTAAGCCGGTGAACCCTCACCGAATCCAGACTGGCTGAGAGCTTCAAGGGACCCTGAAAAGAAAAGCTCAAAATAAGTTTCTTTGTCAGAAGGTAAAAACTTTGAATGAGACCTACCGGAAGGGGTACCCGTGCAGGGCTTCATTGCGGTCAGCCTGAAACTTTGACTTTGTTCCTGTCTAGCGCAACCAGATGTCCCAATAGGCGCTATAGTTTTTTGGGGCTATATAGTGCTAAATCTATATAAATACATATCTCTGGCTCCCTACTTTGCATTCTTTCTCTTTTCAAGACAAACAGATTTCCTATTCAACAGTAACCAACAGCAAAGCCCTTGACTATTACTGTAATATGAAATATTACATGTAATTAAAAATTTGACTGTATTCATGAATTCAATATAACAACAATCCACTCTTCAAGGCCTATTGGCTTCAACATATGATTTTCACAGTACATACAGCAGGTCTTTTGTTTTCGTTGTATCTTTTCATTGTAAACAGATCAGGTCTACAGCCAACCCAGTCCTGCTACAATTAACATAAGCTTTCCCACAAGGCAAAAAGTGTACGAAGCACATAACTTCTGCGCAACCAAAATCTTTACTCAGGTGAATAAACATTTGGACATAGTCAAAAGTCCCTCTCTCTAAAGTCACAGAAAGTTACAAACATGTATAAAACAACAGTTGGTAAAACAGTATACACCCGTTACAAAAACAGCATAATAAGGATTCTCAAAGTGGAAACTGTCCACCCTGACAGTTTGTTGCCAATGGTAACCAACACCAAAACTCCTTTCTTTCTGTGGCAATCTGTGAGATTCCCTGTAACAAAATACCTGTCTTCATCAGTGGTTTGCCATCATAACCTTCATAACCATCTTAGTCCTGCCTTGTTTAGCATAAGCGTTCTCATAAGGCAAAAAGTGTAATATAAGCACCCTATTTCAGCTGAAACACATAAAACTCATAACTTCTACCAAATCAAAATCTGTACCCAAGGTATTTTACATTTGGGTTGGGCAGAGCCAAAGCCCCTCTCTCAGTAGTGCTTTTAAGGCTCTTTTTCTGTTGCTCGCATGAGGTATGGCAACAGCAACGCTGTCCAGTCAGACCTATCAAAAAAGTGCAGGTTCTCTGAACCTCACAGTATTTGACCATTTAAAGCACTGTAACAAAACAAGTATCAATGAAAAATGATTCACACATAATCTGTCACACAATATATATTGGTCTGTATATGGTCTTCTTAAAATAAAACACAACACATAGGGAAGCCAGTCTAGCATACTTTTAGGGCAAAAATAGCAAGCTGGGCAACAAATTATGATGAGACAATTGTTATTTCAACCAAACAGAGCTCTCACCCAAAATGGCCAGTTGGAGCATGCACTGCTAAAACACATACAAAACACATACAAAACTGAACACTTTACTGATTTCCTCTATACAAGTCTATGGAGCATAATCACGTGACAGAAACTTGTTACTGTCAGTGAAACTAATCTAATGAGGCGGTGTCCAGGATCTCCTGATGTGAGATGTCCATGAACATACTGCTGACTTCATCAATTTCTTAAAATCGCGCTTCTGGTTGCCAGTTTCTAAAGCAAGGCTATGCTTAACTACAAAAGTAGGAAATTTGCAAATGTACTTCCTCCAATAAGATCACTTCTAGGCTTTCTAGAGCCATGAAACTTAACAGGCGTATTGAGGCGAAAGAATTCATACCTGATTATAAAATATATCACTCCACTTTGTGATTTACAGGTGCAAAGGGATATTAACGTAAAAGAATACAAGATTATGTTTTCTTAGTAGTATTTTCATTTTTTGGTTATGTGACCGGTAACAATATTTACCATATACTTACACTTGTTTTACCATAGTGGACTGCTCATATCAGCTATTAAAACATACATAAAGTCTAAAGGTTATGATTTTTATTTAAAAATGCACACTTTTGTTAAAAAATTCCAACCAGCAAATCATAGGGTTAAAATTACTGAAAAACACTTTTGCCTTCCTATATTGCCAAAAAAAACATTTGCATAGAGTAGTCCTTCTTCTTAACCTTTTGTGTCTCCCTGGATCTAATTGTCTTACCAGGTTAATGTCTTCAAATTGGGTCTCTGTTTTCCACAGGTGTCCCGAGAGAAATCAACTCATCTTTATTTGTGGTAGGGAGTGTTACCATGGTGATCTGCCTGACTACATGGCTATTCTCACCCACACTCTTTGGGTTGCATTTGTTCATTCTTAACCTAATATGTTAACATTTTGAGGTTCTATTGCTGAATCAGTTCATCAAACGCAACTCAACAACTAAAAGGGAATCCGTTGCTAGCGCTTGGTGTACTACAATAGTGTATTTTTTTAGCTGTTCTGAGCAAATGAAGTCATTAGCATTTGAGGCATGGCGAGCGCCTTTGTTTGACACTATTTCTCGTTTTCTAGTTCTTAGCTGAGAATAATAGCTCTCCAGACATAAAATGCTGCAGCCTGAGCGCACAACTGCATCCGTTCAATGATACATATTTAATGCAATTTATTTAAATGTTCGCCTGTAGTCATCATAAAGCAGCCAGCAATATACAAACAGAACTGGCATGCACATTATACTAAAGTACCTTACTTTCCTTCCCTCAAACAATAAAATGATCTTGAATAAAACACTAATTACTAATCTGATCCTACTTATTAATCGGATCTTCCGGCACCGTATACCAAAAATAGTCTCGGCCCACTAGTCTCCTTCAATAGTGAGACAATTGGTTGGTGGTGGGAGGGGCTAGTCCATAACCGCGGAGTGGGCTTAAGGTTTCGGTGACTGAGTCTTACCATGAAATATTTTCACAATTTTAGACTTTGTCTTTAAGAGGCTGTGAGATTCCCTTTGTTATAGACCACTTCTCCTACAATGCTAAACACATTGCACTTTGGGGAAGCTTGGAATTGTGACACTTTGGAAAACGTAGTACAATTTTTGGGAAACCTACCAGTGGCAAATTCCTTAACAGATATAATACTGTTAACAAAAGGGAACTATTTGATACCATGGGCTGCTCCACTTGGCAGTCCCCTGTGATTATTGATGGCATCCTTCCTCCAACTGACCCAAGTCTGCCTTTAGCATGATATGGTGAGTGTTGACTATCCTGGGCTCACTATTACCTGAAAGTGATTGAAGAATAAATCACCCTCAAGAAAAGTCATCAATATATATTCATCTAAGTAAGAGTTGCAAAACATAACTCTGGCAAATCTAATTTGCCTAACGTTCAGCTTGATGAATGGCAAGTAGAGTCTTAGACAAATATATTTATAAAAAAACAAATTTACAAATAGAGTCCAACTGAAGCGGTATTGTATTTCAGAACTATAGAGACAACCTTCTGCGTAAGAAGTTTGTATTATTCTTAAAAAGAGAATACGAATAGTAAAAATGATTATGAATTAAAAGAAAATGGAAGAGTGGATAGGGTTTAAAATAATCTATTATGCTTATTACAGCAATAAAAATAGTAAGAAGAAACGTGAAAGGGAACATGAAAAGGGGAGAACAGGATTGAGCGCATTAGTTCTAAAAAATTGGTAAGATAGGATGTGGTGTAGGAATAGGAGGAGGAAGAATGGGAGAGCATACAAAACATTGAGAAGTAGAGGTTATGGGAATAAAACAGAACCCTTTCTGTGATATATCACATCTCTTTATAGGGGGCACTGCCCCTTATGACAACAAGAGCTTTCAGTGAGTTAAACACTCTTCACTGACATCTGCCCTGGTCTCAAAGCCATGTCTTAAAATCCAGCCCTTCGCCACTTTAAACTCAGTTAAGTTACGACCCTTAAAGTGGGTAATACCTCAGATAAGTAAAAGTGGCAATCAAATATAATATAAAAGACAGCTCATCATTATTATTATAATCATAATTGGGCTTGAGATTAGGGAGCTTGGTTTGGAGAAAAGAGTCCTATCTTTGAAGGCCTACATCACTAAGATATTTAAACATTCTAAGATGATTCACGGTACAGAAAAGGCTTGGAAGCTAGAGGTCATCTAAGCAATATTAGCAAAAGTGGTATATCACAGTCAGTCCAGATATCTAATAAGGAGTCAAGTATATTGCGGATTCATATCAATCATGTATAAACCTACATTATATACCGATTTATACTTGAAATGGCACACTCTTCTCCCTCAGCACCCTCGAAGGTAAGGCAACAATCCATCACAAAAATAACCTTCCACTAGCATGATGCGGCTTTGACTTTACCCAATAAGACTAGGGAAGAGATGTTAAAAACAACACTTGATTAGGGGGAGTATATTTAAGCATATTTCACCATGGTAAATGTCCCTCTTTGTACCCAAACTTTTAAAGATATAGTCATGAACTGTAAAATTTAACAGATTGTCAGTATCACAACTCAAGTGCTATTACAGCCTAATTGAAGAATGCCATCATATTCCACTAATCGGCTATGATATTAGCCCCTGCTACAGATTAAGTCACTGAGGAAAAGATTGACTGCAAATCTGATAGCAGCTTTAGAATTCTAAGTTCAAATCTTGCCCCCCCCCCCCCTAATCAGTGTATCTCTATACCTGGAAAATGGACCTCAAGAGATGTTTGGGTAAATTGATCCAAAGACTCAATCAATTGTGGCATGACTGTACTTGGAAAGCATGAGGTTTTGGCCTTATTTCACCTCATTGCTCAGACTGTAATATACAACAGCATTGCCCGGAGCTTTATTGATCCTGGCTGTACCATTTAGCACAGGAAAAAGATTTACTTTTTGTCCTCTTTGCTGTCTGGGTACAGTATCAGAATAGTATGGCCTAACTATCATCTGGCAAAAATACAGTGTCCTAAATATCATTGTTAACAGAATATCTTCTACACCCAATTGAGTGATATGTTTTAAATGATATGTAGGCCTTGGTGTTTTTTTAGACTCTTTTTTTAATTGATATTCTGGCACACATTCCACTTGAACCTAAATTTATGAGCAAGTCTGGAAGGAAGTAGAGCTCCACATCAAAGGTAAGTAGGAGGATACTTTATTCATGCCAGTTCAGGGACTCCCCGGCAGCAACTGCCGAAGTAAGAACACTTCAACACAATGTTCCACGCAGGGAACGTTCATGTGCCCAGGTTCCCAGCTCTTAGTGACTAGTTCCCAACACACCTCCCCTCCTTCAATAAAATAAGCAAAGACAGAAAAACAGAAAAGAAGATAAAAGAAACGAAAGAGATAAATAGGAAAAATGAAGAAAACAAAGATTCATAAAGCAAGAAGCGAACACAGAAATAATGACCGCTGACTTCAGCATAATATAAACATGAACTTGACAAGAAACATTTATTCTAGGATGACACTCTCCCAATTACTGCATATTATAATCATGAAACTTGACAGGTAAACGTTTTGTCCTGGATGACACTCTCATAGGAGGAGCACGACTTGGAAGAACAATATCATCCCCACCAAAAACATCAGAGGATATGGAAGGGAAATGAGTGCCCATTCTTCTGTTGACCTCATCAATCATAGGTTTAGGAACAATGGAAATGCAAGATTTATTCCACACCCTACCATCCATCAACACCACCACCCGTTCTTTCACAGCAGACACCCTTTTTGGAGATGAAAAACGAGATTCGCCTTTGCGGAGTGGAATTGACTATTCTCCTAGACATCCACTCTTTGTTCAGTTTGGAACCTGCAACTCTACCACGAAGCAAAGTGAACGGGACTACACCAGTGCCAATATGAGGAGTAGTTCTCACCGCCCACAACATATCACAAAGTACCTTGCGCCAATGCAACCCATTCACCAAAGCAAGTTGCACATGTTCCTTGACGACGAGGTTGAACCGTTCAACCAAACCGTTACTCCACGGGTGATAAAGAGATGTACAAACATGCTTAATTCCCGCATCCTTAAAAAATCCCTGCATTTCAAATTAAGTTAACTGAGTGCCATTCTCAGAGACCAGTTCTTCCGGAAAACCCTCCCTCAGAAAAACATCAAGAAAGAAATCAATAATGGATGACGAGTTGGCATTATCAACAAACCTCACTTCAGGCCATTTAGACATGTAATCAATAAGAACCAGAGCATACTTGGGAGAGCAACGAATGAGACCAAAAGGACCATCAATATCAAACCCGAGTTTAGACCAAGGTATATTCTTTACAACAATAGGTTCAACAGGAGAAGGTCTTGTCACTTGAGACTTGTCACTAGTGACACATGTACAACAATCTCGTACAAAATGTTCCACATCCTTATCAAGTGCCAAACACCAAAAATCTTGTCTAGCCCTACGCTTCATAGCACGGATGCCAGGATGGCCTTCGTGAGCCAAATCAAGAATTCTGTTCCGAATTGAAAAAGGAACCACAAGTAAACCACCCCTACGTAACATGCCATCCACAACAGACAATTCATCTTTGACTCTTTTAAAAGGAACCAATTCAGAAGGACAATCCTTATCACAGGGCCACACACCAGATAAATAGTCAATGACCTTCAAGACTACGTCATCTTCAGTTACCCCCATCCAACCACTCTCGCTCAGAAAGAGCACTACCAACAGTGTCATTTAAAGAACACACAGCACACACCATCTCCAAATCATCATGCACAGGAACATCATTTTCAGAACAAAGGGGCAATCTTGACAGAAAATCCGCAACATGATTTTTAACACTAGGCACATACTCAAGGCGATAGCCGAACTCTTGCAACCTAAACTGCCATTTAGCAACCCGTGGTGTGGCCCTACCCTACCCCCCCCCCCCCCCCCCCCTTGTAGTGCATAAGTCAACTAAAGGTTTGTGGTCGGTCCTCAAAATGAATTCATTACCCCATAAAAAGTTTTGGAAATCCTGCACACCCCACCACAAACCCAAAGCTTCCTTTTCAATAGTCGAATAAGTACCCTCTGCATCCCTCAAGGTTCTGGAAGCGAAAGCAATTGTTTCCTCACAACCATCCCTTCTTTTTTGAAAAAGAACAGCACCTAGACCCACATTGCTAGCTTCAGTTGAAATAATGCATAAATCATTAATATTGAAGAGTTTGAGTGGACCAGCTTGTACAATCTCATTCTTAATCGATACAAAGTTATTCTGACAATCCTCATACCATACAAATTTGACATTCTTCTTAAGCAAATTGCGTATAGAAGCAGTCTTGGTGGAAAAGTTGCTGACAAATTTTGAATAATATTCTACTAGCCCCAAATATGAACGAAGCTGATCCCTATTCGTGGGCGTGGGTGCGTTTTGAATAGCATCAATGATCTTAAATTTTGGTTCGATACCTTTGTGAGAAATGTGGTGACCTAAGTAATCAACACCATCTTGAAAAAACTTACATTTGTCAGCCCTCAATGTTAACCTGCTCGCCTTAATGATACTCAAAACATGTTTAACTCTCTCATCATGCTCAGATTCATTCTTTCCATGAATAAGGATATCATCCTGAAAAAAAACAACTCCAGGAATATCCTTAAATAAGTTTTTCATTAACCGTTGAAAAACAGTCGAAGCTGAGGCAAGGCCGAAGGGTATCCGAATGTAACGGTAAGCGCCTTCAGGGATTACGAAGGAAGTCAAGTGCCTAGACTCTTTGCTAAGTTCAATCCGATGGTACGCAGAAGAAATATCAAGGTAAGTAAAGAATCTGGCACTGTCTAGAGTGGTCAACAATTCATTGATATTAGGAAGCGGTTGACGGTCGACCCAAATGTTAGCATTCAAGTCGCGCAAATCAGCACACATCCTCAGACAGTTGTCAGATTTTCGTGCTAAAACAATTGGTGTGAGCCACTCAGAACCCTCAATGAGCTCAATTACCCCAGCCGCACACAACCGTTCCAATTCTTTTTTGAGTTTAGGACGAAGACTGAAAGGCACCTTACGAAACTTGTGCGCAACAACCTTAGCATCATCTTTGAGAACAATCTGGTGTTGGAAACCTATGAGTTTCCCAAGCTTCCCATCAAAGACTTCAGGAAACATATGTTCCCACTTGACACCAGACAATTGAGTCACAATATGAGAAGATGAACCAGGAGCAGATTTATAAAACTTGCAATAGGAAATTACCATATCAGGATGATTGGGATCCAGCACAATGTTCAAATTTCCCTGCTCATCCCAACCTAAAAGATTAGCTCCCTCCTTGACTACGAATACAGTACCAGAAGCAAGATCAGAATGAAATCTGAGATTGGCAACACATTTCCCTAAAACTTCAACCCGTTTCCCACCATAGGCAAAGATTTTTATACAGGATTCCCCCAATTGCACATTTCCTATCTTGTCACAATCTGCAGCATTAATTAAGGTAAAAGGAGAACCAGAATCAGCTAGAAAGGTCAGACAGGTATCATTTACAGAAATATGGCAGGAAGGTGATTTTCTTTTGTGAACACTCCCCATAGCAGCTAATTCCACCACACCATCCCCTAGAAATGCAGAGGAGGACAGCATAAGTAATTCACAGTTCTCTTCATCAGAGTCATCAGTAATGGTTTTTACAGTTTGATCTTGATTTCTCTTGGTGGAAGCGACTTTGCACATCCTAGAATAGTGGCCCTTCTTTCCACAATTGTAACAAGTCTGATTTAATGCGAAACAAAACTTAGCGTTGCCAAGATGAGTAGTGCTACCACAACGAAAACATATTACATCCTTTGGTATAGCCTTGGTTTGGTTAGATGTCACACTGGAGGAGCGTGGAACCCCAGGAGGAGGAGGCTTAGTGACAGACGGCGACTTGGAGGGTTTAGAAGTGGATTTCAAAAGTTTAACCTTGGTGGAAGAGGTAGGATTTCTCATCTCTTTCACGCAAAACTGAGAATGTTCGATAGATCTAGCAAGAGTTAGAGCAGTTTCTAAATCAGGCTCATCAGATGATAGTAATATCTCTAGAATTTTCTTATTGGAGGTCTTCTCAATTAATTGATCCCGGATGATTTCATCTCTAAATTCCCTGTAATTGCAATTGACTGCAAGAATTCTAAGCGTGGCCACAAAATCATCAATCGATTCACCAGGAATTTGAGCTCGCTGAAGAAATTTGTGTCGTTCAAGAACAATGTTCCTTTTTGGACTAAAACGCTTGTCCAAGGTTTTGTTGACTCTGGCATAATCATCCACCAACAAGGTATCACCACTATCCTTACCAGTCACTAAAGTGCTCACAGTTTCCATGGGTAGAGTTTTTAAGACACTTCTGCCTTCAGTCCCAAGGTTATAAATCAATAAAGCTTTCTTTTTTTTTTAAGTAAAAGTATCCCCATCAATTGCCTCCAAATACGCTTCAAATGTGTCCTTCCAATCATCCCACTTCACAGGAGGCGTGCCAGCAGACTGATCTAAGACGTGATCCATAGCGGCTCGTGGGTGAGTTGCTGCCCCACACTAATACCAACAATGACAAAACGAACCCTGTAAAATGAAAACAATGCAATCAAATCACAACAAGGAAGTACATAGTGGTGTGCACCATAATGAATGCTGTGCACATCAGCGGTGAAAAGTAATGTAAACAGATATTACAGATGCAGCTGTGCACAACAGTAGAATAAGATGCTGGCGCTGATGAGCACACGAGAAAGAGCTGTGCACATCAGCGGGTGAGAATTGCAGTCTGAGTGACTGTATATGTAGCAAGAAAGAACTGTGCGCATCAGCGAGGTAAACCGATACGACTGACACTGTTCGTCGGCTAACCGCGCTGAATGGAAAGCTGTGCGCGTCAGCAAGGTTTCTATGGAAATGGCAACCCAAATGGCCGCAAGCAGTGTCAGAACGTCGCGTGAAGGTCAGGCAGGACGTGCAGACAGAAGTCAGGCAACGCGCGGTGACGCAAGAGCAGAAACGGCTCAATCGCTGAACGGGGCTAATTTGAGAAGAGTACCTTAAAAATGTTGACCACGCAGACCCCTAGCCAGCCAGGATGCAATGGAGACACCACGATTGTAGAAGTGAGGCAGGAATTGCCGAAGGGGTGGCAAACGAAACGCAGAATTCGGTGGTCCCAAGAAGTCAATTACGCGAAAACAGCTGATCGGAGTACTTCAAAGAATGATGGGGAGGCTGCATCTGGCATCAATCGTCGCCAGTGAAAGGAAGTAGAGCTCCACATCAAAGGTAATTAGGAGGATACTTTATTCATGCCAGTTCAGGGACTCCCTGGCAGCAACTGGCGAAGTAAGAACACTTCAACACAATGTTCCATGCAGGGATTGTTCATGTGCCCAGGTTCCCAGCTCTTAGTGACTAGATCCCAACAAAGTCCTTGTAACTTGACATCAGAGGCAATGAGCCGTGTGATAATGGGTTTGTTTGTAATTTTAGACAGCTCTCTGACACATTCAGATGCGTAAAGCAGGCACAGAAGGGTGCTTGGGTTTTCTATTATTATTGATGGGTATGTTCTACTGCAAATGTCTGTGTGGACTTTTTAGACACTTTAATAACAATTGTCTATTTTGTCGTTTGTTAGGGCAGATAAGAGTTTTTTTTGCATGACTAAATTACATTCTTTCTTTCAGAGCTGGGGGCCTTGGGAATCCCAGGAGTTCTCAGCAGGGTAGAACCGTGAGTTTTACCTAAATACACATGCACCCTCACGGTTATGGTACGCCTTAGCGTGCGTACACCGCCTGGGGTTTTCCACCTGGTCCTGATGAAAGCTTTGCTGATCTAAGCACTAAAGCAGAAACATGTCGACCATTTTATCACATTTTAAGGACACATTTGGTTCAAATTTATAATCACTAGTGTCCGACTCACTTATGTTTTATTGATAGCCGGCTGGCCCTATATTAAAATTAGTACTGGGATCAGCTTGCTACCTTTTAAAATCACTATTCACTTTTCTTTGGGCACTACCTTGACACGTCCAATATAACCAGCTCCACTGTAAATCAGGCGTGGCACCACACCAAGGAGACATTCGGTCTCCTTGGTGGAACCCAATGGTGAAGCATGTCACCAACCAAGTTGGTGAGTGAGGGTTCTCCTTTTAATAAAGGTTATTCCCACTGCTCACACACCCTTTGTTACTCCTGTTTTGGTTTATAATTTACTCTGGCTGCAATTTTAGTATTCATTTCTTACCATTTATTTTGCGCAATTAGTCACTTCTTTGTTGTTTACGAGCAAGTCCTTGTGCCATCTCCCGCCGCTGCTGGTCTAGTACCCAGCCCCATTGTTGCTCCTTATCTGCTGTGTGTCACTAGTACCGTATTAAACTGCAATGCCTTGTTCTGCCACTGTTGTAACTTTAGTTGTAACATTGTTTCTTTTGCCGCCTTTTCATTATTTTGTCATTGTGTATCCCTTAGCCTGTGCTTGTTTTGTTTAGCCACTGTTGTAACATTTGTGTAACATGTGTTTCTTTTGCAACCCTTTTCATTGTTATTGTTTCCCCTAGCCTAAGCTTGTTTTTGGTTTGTGACTTCTATTTTCCAATGCCGTTCCCCCGCCACTGCTCATTTTGCCGCATTTTATTTTACTGCTTCCCTCCCACTTACTGCATTCTGAAAGCCCCGACCCACAGTCCAGAACCTACTTAATGGAGGCCGAAAAGCGACCTCATTGAGCAGGTCCTCATGCTAGCTCCTCCCACTGCTGCTGTTCTCACTCCCAGCCCTGTTGTTACTCCTTATCTGCTCTGTATCAGTAGCAACATACTTAACTGCATTGCCTTATTCTGCCACGGTCGTAACTTTTGTTGTAACATTGTTCCTTTTGCCACCTTTCCATTATTTTATTATTGTCTATCCCTAATCATGTGCTTGTTTTGTTCTGCCATTGTTATAACATGTGTGTAAAATTTGTTTCTTTTGCCAACCTTTTCATTTTTATGTTATTGTGTTTTCCTTAACCTATGCTTGCTTTTGGGTTGTGACTGCAGTTTTTCTTCGCCGCTCGTTTTGCCACTGTTTTTTCTGCACCCTTCACGTCCGCCTACTGCCAAACACAACTTAAAGGAGGATGGAGCGTGGAGCGCAGCAGATGCATGCCAAAGGCATGCCTAAAGTCAAGCCCATCCGCACCTGGACCACGCTCAGTGCCGGGAACCCTGGCTCTGCTGCCACCCGAAAAAACACTGCTGCCAGTATCGAAGCCCTGGACTGTGTAATAACAACTGCTGCACCTCTCCCTGATTTACCATCAGACCTTTCACCCGCCGGCATTTCCTCTTCTCCTGCTTCACTGGAATTCTAGCACGTACAGCGAGCACCACCACGCCAATTATGAGCCCCTGAAGGTTTCGCCACTGCCTTCTGCTCAATACACAATCTGTCTGCAAGCACGCTACCGATATATGGGACACCAACACCTCCCATACCCCAATGTAATTTTCTTCACAGAGCTCTGGCTCCACACTGCATCTACACCCAATTTGCCTCTGCTATGCTAGACGGCTACAATATTACACAGCGAGAACGCATCAACAAGAATGGAGGAGGAATCGCTATCATCCCCAAGCAAACCATACACTGCACCACCACCGCAGACAACATCACCCCTATCATGGAACACCTCAACTTTCAATTCCGAACCAACACCAAGACTACCTTCAGAGAAACACTCTTGGCTGCAGACCTCCAGGATCCCCCCGCCCAGTTTTTGCAACACCATTTCCAAATTCATTGCTCTGCTCACCATCGACTCAAAAAATGACTTCTTGCTTGGCGACCTCAATTTTCACCTTGCCAGCCCCAACAACACCAACAGAGAAAACCTCAGAGAAAGTATGAGCAACAATGGCCTCACCCAACCTGTAACCAACCCAACACACATTGCCGGACACATACTCAACCCCATCTTCATGCCCAGAGACAAAGTCAAGTACAATACATATACACTAACCTCAGCAGATGCCAAGGGTGGGAACCAGAGGCTCAGGGTTAAGGGGCAAGCTAGCCTCCACTCTACTATGAATCCACAAAAGAAGATTGCCCCTAGATTGTGTTCTTAAAGGTATCTACAGAGTTAGGGGAGGATGCATTGCCAATGGGGGCATCTCATAGAAAGTTATGGACTGGCCTCACACACTGCCCGGTGTCATGCTTCATCATCGGCTGTCCTCGCCCTCTAAAAACTGCATCCACCAAAGCAACAGTGGAGGACACTCCTTCTCCTTCCTCTCTGCGAAATCCTGAAACGACCTCCCTCTTTGCCTCCGGACCTCGTTCTCCCTGTTTGAATTTAGAAAAGGACTCAAAACCTGGCTATTCAACAAAGCCCCTACAGCAGAACTCCCCGCGCATGGATAGCCTCACGGGTGTTTAGCCACTCTATACTGAAGAATCATTTATACCCACTTACTGGGTCTCGGTGGCGGGGGAACCGCCCAAGTATTCCATACCCTCCTTACATAGAAAAAGGAGACACAGGAGCCTTTGTCTGCAGAGGAACCAAGTTTTATTCGAATAGCTCGGGCTATGGAACAGAGTCCCAAGCTTGTCGGAGACAAGACAGAGGAGCCTGCTGCTTCACTCCGCAGCTTACAAGCCTTATATACACATTTCATACTTAAGAAAACAGTTTGGATGGGGGCCTGGCGCCTCCGAGTGAGAATGCAGTTACACCATTCTTTGTTCAGGCAGGACGGTGCTGCAACAGTGGTACAAAAGATTATGGACAGGTCTTGCAAAACAGGATATGTACGTGAGAGAACAGACAGATCTTGAACAGCAGGATACGTGAAAGAAACAAGTTGTGGGACGATGGTGTAACCAAATCTTGCAAAACAGGGTGGGTGTGTGCAGGAGTGTAGTCTGAGGGTGGTGAGGCCAATTCTTTGATCCCTTTTTCAAAATTGGCTTAACCACAAGGAGCAGGAAGGGCACGGTGGTTGTGACAGTTAGAGTTTCATCAGACATCCGCAGAAACGACCAGGAGGATCCTGCAGAGGTGTTTGACACGAAATAGCAATGCAAAATAAATGCCGAGAAGAAGGACACTTTTCTTCAATACAAATCCTCATTAAGTGACATCCATAGAACTCTGTGAGACGCTATCCTAAAACGAAAAACACAAGAAAAGTACGTGTTTAGCAGTGTTAGACTTTATGATACAGGTGCAAATAGAGAGGAGGATTGAGCTGCTGGCTGAGCATTAGAAAATTATTTCACAGGTAGGGTAGGGGGGCTTTATTAACTCTGTCAGAGGTGGTGAAGAAAAATAATTTATCGTTTATTTCATTTAAGTTCAGGGGGCATATTATCAAGGGCATTATCGCCGCTTTAGCTTTAAAGCGGCGATATTATTATCGCCCTATTAGCAAGCCTGCGCTAACATGCGTTAGCGCAAGCTTTCCGGTGTTAACTGCCGTTTTTTTTATCGCCTTGCATGCCAGCGATACATATCGCTAATGGCATGCAAGGTGGGTGTAACTTACCTAAATTCCTCCGTAGAAATCTCTAACAGCACTTCGCTGTATTATCAATGATGACCCGCGATAAAAAAAATCGAACTAACCCATGATATACGCAGGTTTTTAACACCTGGAAAAAACCTGACTAAACCTGGTCATATGAGGGAGAATAGCACCCCTTTACCATGTTAAGAGGTGCTGTTGTCTTTTAAAGGGGGTACATTGCAGTTCATCAAGAATTAATCTTGCCTGTGACCTAGCATTAAGAATATTGATGATAAATTAGCAATGAATAGTTTGATAATATACCTTTGATGTGAGGAAAAGTGTTTTTCTGATCGGAATCATTTGTACCGAGATTCCATTGGTTTTTCATTGCCATCTCGTGTCAAACACTTCCACATGACCCACCTGGTCGTTTCTGCTGATGCCTGAGGAAAATCTAACTAACACGACAACAGCCATCTTGCAGCCTGCATTTCTGCCTAGGAACTGTTGCACACAGAGCCCCCTTGTTCTTGCAATTCAACAGAAAGCCATGAGACACTCACACCCTGTGTAAATGATTTGTTTTCCATCTCCTGCTCCTTGACACCGTGATCTGGTTATCTGGACAATGGTCTGACTGCTGGGCCTTGATCAGGGTGATTAAACAATGACCTGAAAGACCGGGCTTTAATCAAGGTGATTAAACAATGACCTGAAAGACTGAGCCTTGATCAAGCTGAGTGAACAATGATTTGTGTACCAAGCCTTGACCAGGTTACCATCTACAAAGGTCCTCTGGATCTGGTTATCAACTGCAAACACTGCCCTGATTGAACAATGAACTAACAGCTAAAAGACTGAGATGAAAAAGTATAAAAGGCTTGTAAGTTGCGGAGTAAAGCAGCAGCCTTCTCAGTCTTGTTTCTGATGAGCTTGGGACTCTGTTCCATAGCCCGGGCTATTTGAATAAATCTGGGTACCTTCTGCAGACAAAGGCTCCTGTGTCTCCTTTTACTACGTATGAAGGGTATGGAAGGCTTGGGCGGTCCCCCCGCCGCCGATACCCAGTAAGTGGGTTAATCCGGTTCTTCAAATGGCACCTGAACAAGGACTCCACGAGCACGAAGGTCAGGCCCAGTAGATGTGAGGAGGTGCACGGAGAGAGCTTACAATCCGGTAAGCTGAATGACTTGCCCGCTGTTCCTCCTCACCCGGTCTGGGCCACATGACTGCGTTCTGGCTGGAGTCTCCTAGCAAATAATTTCTGGACTAGGACACAGCCCTACGTCTGCAGAAGAGAACTACCCCTGTAAGGTAAGGGTGGACGGATCACCCACCAACTCTGTATAAATCTGTTATTGACTTTCGTAAAGGCCAAGCTGTTATTGACTTTTGCCAAAGCCAAGCAAGCGAGGTGAGTTTTTTAAAGACACGCGGGTGTCTGTTCTGTATGATTCTTCTGTTATTGACTTTTGCAAAAGCCAAGCAAGCGTGGTGAGTTTTAAAAACCCGCTGGTGTCTGTTATCTGTTTTCAAGCATGCCAGTCAGTAGTAAGTTCAAGAGATTATGTTGTTGTATGTGTACGCAGGACTCCCAGCTGGAGGCGGCTTGTCCTCTTCCTCCAGAAGGGACCCCTGGCCATACGATGTATGTTAAACATGGCCCTTTTACCATAATGTTTTCCTCATTCTGGGTAAAATATATGAAACAAAGTAACACGGAATTACAGTGGCCACTTTATGGCTCCTTTAATTCCCAAGTTCTCGCCAACCTAGAGGAACAATTAATGAAAGGAAAAACGCACCCGTCTATATTTGAATCTGTCCATTTTTGGAGGAAAGAGATAGAGCAAAGAGCTAGAAAGCAGAAGGCTCAAGAAACAAAACAAGAACGTATGTCAATGACCAACCACGCCAGAGAAAATTTACAAAATCAAATGACAAAATCAGTAGAAATAGCCGATAGGGAGCATGGGGCCCGGGTACAAAAATATTATCCAGCTCGTGAGGAGAAAGGAAAGGGCCATTGGGAAGGGGGAGAAGAAGGTGATTCCTTGCTTGATACCATGCTAGAAAGCCCTCCTGCATATGCTCCAATGTACCCTGCCCTGACGCCTCACACCCCGCATATCCCCCCACCACAGCCCAATCCTGCCCCCACTGCCCCTCTTACTGTTCTCCCTGTCACACCATACCTCCCGATTTTTCCTATGACACTGACCACGCCCACTAACCCTGTCCTCGCTGCGGGAATGACAACAAGTCTCCATTCACCCAACCCCAACACGCCCTTTTCCTGCTGCCCCGTGTACTACAGTTAAGCAGGATTTATATAAATTGTTGAATTCCCCCCCACTGGCCTCCTTGCACTCTGCAGTCAGGTTTTCGTCCCTTCGAGAAAATTACCTACAGAGGCAACAGTGTGAATGTTGGATAAATAACAGGAATATTTATGCCTTTAAAGAAATATGATCCACCTTTTCCCAGTGGATGATTATGGAGCAGACCACCTGGGCTGAATACATGTGTACCCTCGTCATGAAAAGATTTGAGAATGCGCTTATGCAGATACCCACCGGATTAATGGACATTAGGTCGGAAATAAAAAGAGGCGATGTTCAGGGAGAGGGGATGTTTGGCACTTTGTCTGCTTTAATGGCTTACCGTGATATGACAGCTTTTCCCAACACCCCTCTAGAAACAGCTATGCCAATGAGGGAGGCAGCCCCTGTCTTTGTTAACCGCATCGCTGCTGCGGTGATTTTTGCGCTACACGGCTTTTTTTGAAAAGCCGCGTTAGATGACGAGCTCAGCTCGTCATCCGCACATGCCCCCCGTGGCTGATGACGAGCTGAGCTCGTCATCAGCATTGAATGGGTTAACACACTTACCGATACCCAAAATAATGGCCGAGGCTCTGTTGAGGCACACTGGCGCAGGCTTTGGGTTCATGGGCCTTGGAAAAGGTCAGAAGTAATGCAGTTAAAAGGACAATTACCAGATCCCCGGATGAATCCGGATGCCTTTTACCGAGAATTAGGTCAGATTATATCTGCAGGTACTCTCGTTCTTTCGGATATAGATTTACTTTTTGGTACAGTTGTCCCTAAAGAAATTTGGGACAAAATTCGACATACTGACCATGAAGTAGCGTTGGTCGGTAAATGGGCTGACCTAGAGGCTATGGAAGAAGCAAGGGTAGGAGGGACTAAACCAGAAGCTGCCATCCTGACTTTGCCCGGTAAAATAATGACGTTTATGAAAACACTTTTGCCGGAAACTGTCATTAACTGGGATAAAATAAACGTCTGTAGGCAGCGAAAAGATGAGAATGTGGCTGACTTCTTTACCCATTTTGAGACAGAAAACAAGGGACATAGTAGTTTGGATCCCCGGACCCCAGGTTCTGGCCCAGCATTTGTTGATAAGTTTGTCAGCAACTTGCTTCCTGAGATCTCCGCCAGGCTTAAGAAAGTTGAAAGTACGTGGTCTGCCCAAACTATGACTGGTATCTTGGCTATGGCAAAATATCACAAGAATAGGGAGAATGAAGATAGAGACAAGGAAAATAAGAAGGTTAGGGATCTTAAGACTAAGGCACTTCTGCAGCAGGCTTAGCCTCCCTAAGGTCCCGATGCCCACGGGAATTTCAGACCTCAACACAAACCCCCTACGAGGGCTCGCCAGTCTACCTCCTTCAGCCCTCAACGTACAGGAGCCTTCCAAACAGATCAGTGTACTTATTGTAAGGGGTACGGCCATTGGATAGATGAGTGTCCTATGTTAGCTGAAAACATCCGATCAGGGATGACTCAGCCTTGCGCTCCCAGGTAGCGGAGGCCGACTTGGGACCATGGCCCATCCCATCCACAGGATACAAAAACGCAGGCCCAGGGATGATGCTCAGAATTTTCTTTTGGATACTGGGGCCACCAGGTCTTTAATTGCACGTCTGTCAGTCCTGGAGGAACCCCTTTCTGGCAATCTGAATGTCTCTGTGGGTTTTGTAGGAACACCTGTGACCAGCCCTGTCTCTGAACCCCTTCCTCTCGATATTGGCCCTACACATGTTGACGCTCCATTGGTCCTTACTACAGGTCGCAGTGAAAACTTGTTAGACATGGATTTACTGAAAGACCATATCATGTAGTCCCCAAGGTGTATCCCTAACAATTTCCTCCACCGCAGCTTCCGATGTGTACCTGTCCAGTCCCCTCCCACCAGAGTTGCAGACACTGATGTAGGGTGTCTCAACATATCCCCTCATGTGGTACATATCCAGCCAGGTGCACTTCTCCCCGCCTCCGGCAGTATTGACTGCCCGCGGAAGGAGAAATGGCCCTTTTAACAATAATATCTGAATTAATGGAGAAGGCCGTAGTGTAGGAAACACGAGGAAATATCTGTAACAGTCCCATTATTCCCGTTCTTAAAAAGACAAATGGAGATGCTCTCTCCCCTAAAATATACTGATTCGTGATTGACCTGAGAGCCCTTAACAAAATAACAATATCCCAATATCCTGTTGTCCCCGACATTACAGCCCTCTTAACGATGGTCCCTTCTGATGCAACGCACTTCTCTGTCATAGACCTGAAGAATGCTTTTTTCAGCATTCCTATACATCCTGACAGCAGACATTTTTTTGGTTTCTCCCTTGGTGTGCAGAGCTTTAGATTCTGCCGCGCCCCTCAAGGTTTCACCGAGAGCCCCAGTATCTATAGTCAAGCAGCCCTAAAAAGTCAACTAGATTCCTTGGAACTCCCTGATAATTCCACACTATTACAATATGTAGATGACCTCCTCATTGCTGCAAATTCTGGCCCAGCATGTAAAGAAGCTACTCTCTGTTAGTTACGCCACCTTGCTCTCCATAATCACAAATTCTCTTTGAAAAGGCTTCAGTTTTTTCAAGAGGTTCTTCTGATCGGCATTATTTGTACTGAGACTCCATTGCTTTTTCATTGCCATCTCTTGTCAAACACTTCCACACGACCCACCTGGTCATTTCTGCTAATGCCTGAGGAAAATCTAATTAACACAACAACAGCCATCTTGCAGCCTGCATTTCTGCCCAGGAACTGTCATATACCCAATCCCTCATGTTCTTGCAGTTCAACAGAAAGCCATGAGACACTCACACCCTGTACAAATGATTTGTTTTCCATCTCCTACTCACAGCCTGGTAAACATCCTTGACACCGTGATCAGGTTATATGGACAATGGTCTGACTGCTGGGCCTTGATCAGGGTGATTAAACAATGACCTGAAAGACCTGGCTTTGATCAAGGTGATTAAACAATGACCTGAAAGACTGAGCCATGATCAAGCCGAGAGAACAATGATTTGTGTACCAAGCCTTGACCAGGTCACCATCTACAAACGTCGTCTGGATCTGGTTATCAACTGCAAACACTGCCCTGATTGAACAATGAACTAACAGCCAAAAGACTGAGATGAAAAAGTATAAAAGGCTTGTAAGCTGCGGAGTAAAGCAGCAGCCTCCTCTGTCTTGTTTCTGACGAGCTTGGGACTCTGTTCCATAGCCCGGGTTATTTGAATAAATCTGGGTTCCTCCTGCAGACGAAGGCTCCTGTGTCTCCTTTTACTACTTATGAAGGGTATGGAAGGCTTGGACGGTTCCACCGCCGCAGAGACCCAGAAAGTGGGTTAATCCGGTTCTTCAGATGTTAGCGTTCAATGTTACATTGGGTAATGAAAGACTATTCATTGCTAATTTATCATCAATATTCTAAATATTAGGTAACAGGCAAGATTAATTTATGATCAACTGCAATGTATAGGTTGGCAAATTTCATGCTGCAGCTTGCGAAGCGCCTGTAAAACAGGGGGTTTTCAGGCGGCATGGCACGTTAGCTGCAATATAATGCCCGCTAACGCGCTGATTACATGCTATCGCATGTTTGTCTATCGCGTGCTAGCTGGAGTTTTAGCTTCCTTTCCCAGACACCATCACGTTAACGATGTTTTAATAGTACGTTGATAATGGACAACCATTTATACCCACTTACTGGGTCTCGGTGGCGGAGGAACCACCCACGTCTTCCATACCCTCCTTATATAGAAAAAAGGAGACACAGGAGCCTTCGTCTGCAGGAGGAACCATGTTTTATTCGAATAACCTGGGCTTACAGAGTCCCAAGCTCGTCGGAGACAAGACAGAGGAGGCTGCTGCTTCACTCTACAACAGCTTACAGGTTTTATATACACATTTCCCACCTTTAGAAACAAGTTTGGGTGGGCGCCTGGCGCCCGAGTCAAAATGCAGTTTCACCATTCTTTGTTCAGGCAGGGCGGTGCTGCAACAGACGGCACAAAAGATTACGGACAGGTCTTGCAAAACAGGATATGTACGTGAGAGAACAGACTGATCTTGAACAGCAGGATATGTGAAAGAAGCAAGTTCTGGGACGGTGGTGTGACCAAGTCTTGCGAAACAGGGTGGGTGTGTGCAGGAGTTCACTCCGAATGTGGTGAGGCCAATTCTTTGTTCCCTTTTTCGAAATTGTCTCAACCACAAGGAGCAGGAAGGGCAGGGTGGTCGTGACAGTTAGAGTTTCATCAGACATCAGCAGAAACTACCAGGAGGGTCTTGCAGAGGTGTTTGACACGTAATGGCAATGCAAGAATAATGGAGTCCTGACACAAAATAAATGCCGACAAGAAGGACACTTTTCCTCAGACCCTCCTTTTGCCAATGAGTGGCAAATACTCTAGGAAACGTCGATATTTATGAGATAATCTGTTTCTTGTTGGAGCATCATCTTCATGTTGGTGTCCTGAATGTTAGAAGGTTGAGGCTTGAGAGCCTGAACACTACATTGCACAGAGCATTGGCAGGCACTGAATGCACAAACAGCAGGAGGCTAGGACTGCTACTCCCAAGGCAAGGAAGATGAGGACCCTCCATCCCAATTGGGAAAGGAGGCCCCAGATCCAGCATGTCAGGGAACAGTTGCCTTCATCCTGATGAATTTCAGAGGAAAGGTGATGAAGACGTTGGATGGCATCATATACTGTGGGTGCGTGATCTGGAATATACACACAGCCGCTGGAGCAAATCAATTTACACATACCACCATGATCAGCGAGGATGATGTCAAGGACCATTCTACTTTGAAGTGTTACAAGGCGGTTTGCCTGTAGCTCTGCAGTGATGTTGGAGAGGGTACCAGCTGTTTCTGTGATGGTGGCCTCAAGGACCCTGGTCAGTCCTCATATAGCCCAACACTTTGCCATGGGGCCCAAGAATGGGAGGAAACCCTTAAAGAAGTCCCCGGCTTCCTGGTTTACTGTATCCTCAGCTGATATGACACCCCTACGTGAGCGGCGCAAAGTGCCCTTCATCATCAGGTGGTAATCTCCATGGGTAGAATACGTTGGTAGAAGGATGAAGGCCAGATAGCAGGTACCAGACCATTTACGGGGGGAGCCAAGTGTAGGCTGCTGTGCCACAGATAAAATAAGTGTTGGGGGATGCCATCAACTTTGGAGGAGACGTAGAGTTTAAAGTTTTAATGATATCAAAGATACTAGTACCAACTTTCCTAGTTCCCAAGCCATGGATGCAGACACAGCCCGGCATATTTATAACGTTCAGAGTGTTTCATACATTAGGTAGTAGCCTTCTGGCTTGAAATTTGGTAAATGTTTGTGAAGAAGTTGAGTTAAATACCACCATCTCACAGTGTTCATCCGTCGGTAATAGCAATGTTGAAGAGCCGGTCGAGCAAAAAGGGGTATTGGTATTGCCAGACCTGTTTCGCCAGAAGTCATCTCGAAATGTTCCAATGGCAGAATTGGCACTACCATTGATAGTATAGGCCTCCTGCATCAACATCCACCATGCAAGACAGGACCCAGAAATGGAAAAAGGATAAGGAAGAATGGGACAGGTTGTGTCAAAGCATGCAGCACCAGTCCACATATCCAACAGTTGGAAGTATTTATGATCAGCTGATGATGATGTAACATCTGGAAAAAGGTGTTATTGAAGAATTCTGCACGGCGGGGTAAATCGTGGGCGGGTAACGTGAAATACTGATGCTCTGCAGGAGTCGGGGTAGGAGTTAGTGGGGTAACAGGATAGAAGATCAGTAACATCCATCCGCTGATAGACAAGATGATTGAGACAAACAGCGTCACCACGGGGATCACGGAGCACTTGCTATGTAGGAGACTGACATATCATTTCTGGACTTGGGTGGATTGGACGGCTGCCTTTGTACTAAGCCAGGGACCACTAGCGGCTGTCTATGATTAGTGGTTGCTTCACTGGATGCAGGTGCCAAGAGCCCTAGGGGTGTACCTTAGTCTGACACACCAGCACCGGTCTTAGCCGGGAGATCACAGCTCTACAGCCTATAGGTACCTGGGCGAAGTCAAGGGCAAGCCTTCCTTCTGGAACGCAAGATATATCGGGTAGAAGTAGGAACAATATGGTTAGGAAATAATTGTTGCTGATGCTGAGCAGAGTGAGGGGAGTGTTCCACCTTTCCCTTCAGTATACTGTCACTCTCTGCTTCCGTAGATGTAAAATGTAATCTTGTGTCGCTGAATGGAACAAACGTCGGGAGTATTTCTGTCTCTGAGTCTCCTCGTCCTTCTCTTACCCACTGATCATAGGGTAGAGGCAGAGGCTCTCGTCTACAGTGTGTTGCGTGGTTTCAGTTCTTCCGACCTTCAACTTTCATGGCAGTGCGGTGGCCGGTAACACCTGACAGGGCTGTGTCCAGCGGGGCTCGAGGCTCTTAGTATGTTGAAAGTTGCGAATCAGAACTCTGTCTCCAGGTTGAATAAAGTGTCCTGGGCCCTCGATTTTATCAGGTATGGCCTCATGCACCTGGTGGTAAAGAGAACAAACTGTATATATATTCAGTCAACACGGGGTATTCAACATCAGACAGTTTCTGGGGCCGTGGAACACCCCACATATTTGCAGGCCTCCCAAGCACAATGTCATGGGGAGATAGTCCTATCCTGGTATGGGCCATTGTCCTGACAGACGGCAGAGCCAGGGGCAGAGTATCAACCCAAGTGACACCTGTCTCGGCTACGATCTTGGCCATTTTAGTCTTTAGGATGCCATTGTACACCTCCACTAGACCTGCTGACTGGGGGTGGTTAGCTGCATGAAATTTTTGTTTCATACCCAGTGCTGAACCGACATACTTCTTTATTTGAGCAGTAAAGTGTGTCCCGTTGTCACTCCAGACTAAACGGCGCAAACCAAATTGTGGGAAGTATTCTTTCAATAGTATTTTGGCGGTAGCGATAGCTGTGCAGTCTTTGACAGGGTAGCCCTCCACCCATCGGCTCATGGTACAGACCACCACGAGGAAGAATTTTAAATTGTTACATCTGTCCATCTGGATATAATCCATCTGGAGGGCTTCGAAAGGAAAGGTAGGGGAGAGAATCCTCCTCCAGAGGTTACTGTACCTTTTCCCGGGTTGTACGTAAGGCAAATCATGCATGTTTTGACCATCCTCTCAGCATGTGCTGGTATCTTTGAGTTATACCAGGTGGGTTCCAGCATCTTACATATCCCTTTCGCACTAATGTAATCAGGGCCATGGGCCATCGTGATTACCGGTAGCACATGACTGTCAGGTAACATCCATTGTCTCTCCATAGTGATACGGGCCCAACAACCATCTATTTCCTTTACCACCAAATGCTCCATCCACATCCTCAACTCCTCAGGGGTAGCATGGGACTGAATATTGATAACACTCTGTACTGTATCTTCAACCATGCCCCCCTCTGCCACACACCTCCCACATACATTTTTCTTAAGAGCTGTCTGTCTGGCTGGCTGTCTGGTCAGCCAGGGCATTGCCTTTTCCAACATCATCCGTCACTTTCTTATGCGCTTTACATTTTATAATGGCTACCTTTCTGGGAAATGTCAGGGAGTCTAATAATCAGTGAATTTGGGGGCCATGTTGAATTTTCGCTCCGTGTGAAGTAAGGAAATTCCTTTCTTTCCACAGTCTCCCAACGTTGTAAGCCACCCCAAAGGCATACTGACTGTCAGTTATTCCTTTGCTTAACTCACAGGCTCTAGTGAGGGCCACTAATACTGCAGCTTTAGCAGAGCACTGCGGAATCTGAGCTGTTTCTACTACTTGCTCCAATCTCGTAAGGGCGTAGGCGGCTGATGTGTTACCATCTGGCCCTCTGAGACATGATCCGTCGCACATACAGTGTACCTTCTGGGTCTGCTATTGGGGTATCCTGTAAGTCAACCCGTCCCTTCGTCTCCTCCTCTGTCCTCAATATACAGTCATGTGGATCTAAACAGGCATCCTGAGTATCCAGTGGGAGTAAGGTGGCGGGATTCAGTACAGTGCATCTCTTGATGTTAATGTGGCTGGAAAAGAGTGTTAATTCATATCCTGTGAGTCATGCGCTAGTGAGGTACTGTGTCGTGGTGTTATTAAGGAGGGTATCCACAGAATGGGGAACCATCAGAGACAAGGGGGAGTTCATGGATATCCCCGCACTCTGACGGACCATGAGTGCGGCCGCAGCTGTCGCCCGTAGACATCCTGGGAGAGCCCTTGCAACATGATCTAAGGTAGCTGAAAAATAGGCACATGGCCGATGGTGACCTCCGAATATCTGGGTCAAGACAGCGCATGCACAGCCGTCTGTCTCATGTACAAAAAGAAAAATTGTTTGTTATAATCAGGAGTACCGAGGACTGGAGCAGTACACAGAGCTCTTTTTAACCCCTTAGATGCGGCCGCTTTTTTTCCCGTGTGCGGCCGCCGGCCGAACACGGGCGGGCCATGACGAACCCCAGCCGTCATCAGCACACGAGCACCGTAGTGCATGACGGCTGGGGTTCGTCACCAGCATGGAAGGGGTTAAATCCTGGAAGGCCTGCATATGCTATCTAGTCCATGGAAACGAACCGTCTGATATATCTTTAGTGGTGAGGGCAAGAAGAAGTTTGCCAATGGCCTAAAAATTGGAAATCCACTGTCTGCAGTATAAGGTTATACCTATGAAGGCTCGCACCTGCTTTTGTGTCAGTGGCGTCGCCATAGCATTGATAATGGCTACACGATCAGCAATGAGCTACCTTCCCTCCTTCAAGAGTAGATGACCTAAATAAGTCACCTTCTCTTGACAAAACAGAAGCTTTTTTAAAGAGACATTGTGGTTAAGGAGGGCAAGGTGTTGTAACAAACAGAGAGTAGCCTCTTTACATGTCAGGGCGGAATTTGCAGTAATGAGGAGGTCATCAACATACTGCAGCAGTGTGGAATTATTAGGGAGTTCCAAGGAATCTAGTTGACTTTTGAGAGCTTGACTATTGATACTGGGGCTCACGGTGAAGCCTTGAGGGGTGCGGCAAAATCTAAACCTCCGCCCACCAAGGGAGAAACCAAAAAAAGTCTGCTGTTAGGATGTAAAGGAATACAGAAAAAGGCATTCTTCAGGTCTATGACAGAAAAGTGTGTGGCATCAGAAGGAACCATCGTCAAGAGGGCTGTAATGTTGGGGATAACGGGGTATTGGAAGATTTTTTGTTAAAGGCTCTCAGGTCAATCACGAATCTGTATATCTTAGGGGAGAGAGCATCTCCATTGGTCTTTTTAAGACCCGGAATAATGGGACTGTTACAGATATTACCATGTGTCTCCTCCACTACGCCATTGTCCATCAATTCAGATATTATTGTTAAAAGGCCCGCTTCTCTTTCCGCGGGCAGTCGATACTATCGAAGGTGGGGAAGGATGGAGCCGGGCTGAATACGTACCACATGAGCGGGTATATTGAGACAGCCGACATAAGTGTCTGATGATGCCCAGAGAGAGGACGGTAAAGACTGCAACTCTGGTGTGAGGGGACCGGAGGGGGAAATTGTTAGGGATAGACCTTGGGGACTACATGATGTGGTCGCATACAGAGCTTTCAGTAAATCCAGGCCTAATAAATTTTCACTGCAACCTGTAGTGAAGACCAAGGGAGAGTCAAAATGTGCTGGGCCAATATCAAGAGGGAGGGGTTCAGAGACAGGGCTGGTCACGGGAGTTCCTGCAAAACCCACGGAGACATTCATGTTGCCAGAAAGGGGTGCCTCCGCGACTGACAGACTTGCAATAGAAGACCTGGTGGCCCCAGTATCCAGAATAAAATTCTGATCATTCCCCACAACTGACATTTGAACATACAGGCCCCTTTGATCCACTGGAATTTGCACTCTAGTAATACCCCTTTCCTGGCTGTCCTATGCTTGATAGAACCCTGTCTCATCAACTTTGTCATAATCTTTATTGTAATAAGTGCATGTTGCTTCGTATCCATCAAACCAATTGGCCGGGCGTTGCCGGACAGGAGCGTCATCCCTGGACCTATGCTCTTTGTCCTGCGGACAGGGCGGGCCATGGTCCCTAGTTGGCCTCCCCTCCCTAGGAGCACGAGGCTGAGGATTCCCTGTTCGGATGTTTACAGCTAACACGGGACACTCATCTGTCCAATGGCCGTATCCTTTACAATAAGCACACTGATCTGTTTGGAGGGCTCCCGTGCGTTGAGGGCCTGAGGGGGTAGACTGGGAAGCCCTCGGAGGGGGTTGGGGCTGCGGTCTGAAATTCCAGTGGGCATCGGGACCTCGGGGAGGGTAAGCCTGCTGCAGAAGTACCTTAGTCTTAAAATCCCTAGCCTTCTTAATTTCCTTCTCTCTATCTTATTATTATTATTATTATTATTAAGGGGGTTTGTAAAGCGCCTGGTGACGCCTCCCGGCGTGTCCCCGCGCTGTGGAGAAAGAGTCTTAGGAGGGCGGAGACGGAAAACAGGCAGCTAGAGAGTGAAAAGATAGGTTTTCAACAATTTTCTGAAGGAAGCCTCATTTTTATCTAGTCTGATGTTCATGGGGAGGGTATTCCACTTCTTAGCTGCAAGAGTGCGGAAGGACCTACCTCCCATTCTAGCTTTTTTTGGGAGCGTTGTTTTAAGCAGGCCCATTCCCTTAGAATGAAGGGATCTGTTGGGCTCGTACGGTAAAGCTAGATCGGACATGTAGGAGGGGGCTTTTTGATGGATAATCCTGTGGCTCCAGAGGAGTGCTTTGAATAGTATCCTCTTACCGATAGGCAGCCAGTGGAGGGTAGCCTGGGAAGGTCTGGAAGGAGCTCTACGGGGGAGTCTTAGCACTAGGCGTGCGGCTGAGTTTTGCAAGACTTGTAATCTTCTGATGTTTTTTTCAGAAGTGCCCAGCAGCAGTACGTTGCCATTGTCTATTCGGGAGGTAATGAGTGCCTGAGCCATGGTGCGCCTGGAGTTCAAAGGGAGCAAGTCCAGGGTGCGATTAAGAGTTTTCATGACTCCAAAGCACTTACCTACTGTTTTTTTGACATGGATGTCATAGGAGAGCTTGTTGTCTATCCAGACACCCAAGTTCTTAGCTTCCTGACTGGGAGTTGGTAAGGGTCCCAGACAGGTAGGCCACCAGTCTTTAGTCCATTTTGTGTCTTTTCCTCCTATTATGAGTACCTCAGTTTTTGTGCCATTTAATTTGAGGCAGCGTTCGGTCATCCAAGCTGCAAGCTTGCTCATGCAGGATTTAAAATTGTCGGCCTCGGAGGAGGGAGCTTGAGACAGGGAGATCAGAAGTTGAGTATAGTCGGCGTAAGAGACAAGCTCTATGCCGAACGATTGGACCACCTCTGCCAACGGTGCCATGTACAGGTTGAACAGGGTGGGACTCAGGGCAGAGCCCTGAGGTACCCCCTGTTCTAATGTCATGCTGTCCGAGAGGAAAGTCCCTCTCTGGACCTGAAAGCTCCTGTTGGTAAGGAAGGCCTTCAGCCATCCCAGAGCCTCTTTGGTGACCCCCGCTCTGTTTAGACACTGTAGCAAGATGGAGTGTGCTACAGTGTCAAACGCGGCGCTGAGGTCCAGCATGATGAGAGCCATGGTCTTGCCCTCGTCGGCTCCTTCCCGCAGAGTTTCAGTTGCTCTCAGGAGTGCTGTCTCTGTGGAGAAGCTCGATCTGAAGCCCGACTGCGATGCATGAAAGGCATTTTGGGCTTCAAGATGGGCCATAAGTTGGACATTGGCTACTTTCTCTGCAAGTTTTGCTAGATATGGTAGCAGGGAGATTGGGCGTAGGTTCTCCAATATGTCCTGACTCATGTTGGTTTTTTTTTCGATGGGGAGCACTATAGCTTTCTTCCATTCTGCAGGTAAACAGGCAGTGGAAAAACTTCATTCTCCCTATTCTCGTGATACTGTGTCATAGCCAAGATACCAGTCATAGTCTGGGCAGACCATGTACTCTCAACCTTCTTGAGCCTGGCGGAAATCTCAGGAAGCAAGTTGCTGACAAACTTATCAACAAATACTGGGCTAGAGCATGGGATCCGGGGGTTAAAGCCACTATGTCCCTTGTATTCTGTTTCAAAGCGGGTAAAGAATTCAGCCACACTTTCATCTTTTCACTGCCTACAGGCATTTATCTTATCCCAGTTAATGACTGTTTCTGTCAAAAATGTTTTCATAAGCGTTATTATTTTACGGGCAAAGTCAGGATGGCAGCTTCTGGCTTAGTCCCTCCTGCCCTTGCATCTTCCATAGCTTCCAGATTAACCCATTTACCTTCCAGCTCTACTTCATGGTCAATATGTCGAATTTTATCCCAAATTTCAGGAGGAACGACCGTACCAAAGAGCAAGTCGATGTCTTCCAGGGGCGGGGAGGGGTAAAGCTGCAGGGATTGGGCGGATGGGGACTCGTTGTCATTCCCGTGGCAAGGACAGCGGTAGTGTGCGCAGTCGGTGTCATAGGCGTCAAAATTGGGGGGGGGGTCAGTGTGACAGGGGGAACAGTAGAAAGGGCATTGGGGGCAGGAGTGTGCAGCACGGCTGGTGCAGCTGCATGTTGGGCAGGGGGTGTCAGCGCAGGGTACATGTGGGCATAAGCAGGAGGACTTTCTAACATGGTATCGCGTAGGGAAGGGCCCTCTTCTCCCCCTTCCATAAAGCCTTTTCCTTTCTCTTCACGGGCCGGGTAGCACTTCTGCACCTGTGCCCTATGTTCCCTATCAACTATCTCTACAGATTTTTCCATTCGGTCCTGTAAGTGCTCCCTACCATGGTCCGCCTTTGACATCCGCCCCCGCTTCCTTTCTAGAGCCTTTTCCTTCTTTGCTCTCTGCTCAATTTCCTTCCTCCACAACCTGACAGACTCAAACATCGAGGGACGAATCTTCCATTTAAATAGCTGTTCCTCTAGATTTGCCAGAACTTGCGGGTCAAACGACCCATAAGGCGGCCAATGTAATTCTGACTTACTTTGTTTAGTGTATTTGGCCCAAAAAAGGGAAAACATTTTAGCAGAAGGACCATGTTTAGTATACATGGTGTGACCAGAGGTCCCCTCAGGAGGAAGCGAACAGGCCGCCTCCAGCTGGGAGTCCTGCTCACACATACAACAACATAATTTCTTAAACTTACTACTGGCCGGCATTTTTGTAAACATATAACAGACAATAGCGAGTTTAAAAAACCCACCTCGCTAGCTTGGCTTTTGCAAAAGTCAATAACAGCAGAATCAAACAGACTCGGTGGGTGATCAGCCCACCCTTACCCGACAGGGGTAGTTCTCTTCTGCAGACTCTGGAGTTCTCTTTCTGCTCCAGAAATCACTTTGTTAGGGGACCCCAGCGAGGACACAGTCATGTGGCCCAGACCGGGCAGGGAGGAACAGCGGACGAGTCGTTCGGCTACCGGACTGCAGGAATCCCTTGGGTAGGGTACCTCCGTCGGAGTCTCTCCGTGCACCTCCTCACATCCACCGGGCCTGACCTTCGTGCTCGTGGGGTACCTGTTCGGGTGCCAGATGAAGAACTGTTTATACCCACTTACTGGGTCTCGGTGGCGGGGGAACCGCCCAAGTCTTCCATACCCTCCTTATATAGAGGAAAGGAGACACAGGAGCCTTCGTCTGCAGGAGGAACCAAGTTTTATTCGAATAGGCTGGGCTTATGGAACAGAGTCCCAAGCTCGTCGGAGACAAGACAGAGGAGGCTGCTGCTTCACTCCACAGCTTACAGGCCTTATATACACATTTCCCACCTTAAGAAACCAGTTTGGATGGTGGCCTGGCGCCTCCGAGTCAGAATGCAGTTACGCCATTCTTTGTTCAGGCATGACGGTGCTGCAACAGATGGTACAAAAGATTACGGACAGGTCTTGCAAAACAGGATATGTACGTGAGAGAAGAAACAGATCTTGAACAGCAGGATATGTGAAAGAAACAAGTTCTGGGAAGGTGGTGTTACCAAGTCTTGCGAAACAGGGTGGGTGCGTGCAGAAGTTCAGTCCGAGGGTGGTGAGGCCAATTCTTTGTTCCCTTTTTCGAAATTGGCTCAACCACAAGGAGCAGGAAGGGCAGGGTGGTCGTGACAGTTAGAGTTTCATCAGACATCATCAGAAACTACCAGGAGAGTCATGCAGAGGTGTTTGACACGAAATGGCAATGCAAAAATAATGGAGTCCTGACACAAAATAAAGGCCGACAAGAAGGACCCTTTTCCTCAATAAAAAGGCGAGTGTGTCCAGGATAGGATGCGATAAATAAAATGCGGATGACCTTTGCTGGCGATCATTATCGCCTCTTCTAGATAATATACCCCATAGTTATTAAAACCGTTGCACAAAAAGTGATTAAAACACATACATTGGTTTAAAAGGTGTTACAAATACTGACAAAACTGAATGTACAAAGTAGTAGAAGTAAAATAATTTTAAATAGTGGGTAGATATGGAAAAGCAATAGCAATGTATGAAATATACATTTGGAATTTCTTTGAAAAAAATAGTGTAGGGAAATAAACTGATTTTCTAAAACTATATTTTGGTGCCTCACTTCGTGAAGGTATGCCTAACCCATTACTGTACCTCTTTATTATTTCAATGAGATATAATAAAAAATATGTTGACTTCTGCTACTACAGTATGTAGTTATTGTATTGTTTTTTATATAAAATAAGACAAGTAATGGCATTAGATGTACTTAAGTTATTCAATAGGATTATGAAGTGATCACCAGCCACATGTATTGCCATACCATCACTTACTAAGGTTGGATGTTTTTTCCTTTGGTTTGTGTGGAGGGATATTTTTATAGGCAGTAATTATATACGGTTTCAACATGATTACATAATTATTATGTGTGGAGTTTCTGTTTGTAATAGTGGCCATCTCTGACTCTGAATTACTAATCTGCCCATGGTTTACATGATGTTTGTGGGTTTTCTGTACACAGGTAGCTTTTAAGTTGTGTAGCACACTTAGTTCGCCGCTGAGATGGCACAACCCACAAATAAATCTTGATAAGAGCTCACGACAAGGCATGATGAGATGGTGCTCTTCTGAAGTTTCACTGCTAAGGGTGGTGATTGAAGTACTCCTTCAAATTCTGCCAAAGACACACACTGTCTGTCTGCCTTCCTGTCTGCCTGTGTTATGCATTTCTGACTGTTGAAATCATGAAGTCGGTGCCAAAGTTGTCATTTTGTCAGGTTTCAAGGTGAGAAATAACTTGCCCTTCCTAACCACAGGGTACATAACTACTCCTGGTTGGATGAGGTTGGCAGAGTCTCAGCCAATGTGAGGAGGAAGAGGTGACAAAGGTGGAAAAGTGAGAATGTACTCTGTATCGAGCCTCCGCTAACCTCTTCCTTTCTTGATGTCCTTCCTGCCATGGCGCTGGTTCACAAGTCTTTGAACTGTGTGTTTATGTATAATGAAGTGTGTGTGTGCGTGTGCGCATGCGTGCGTGCTACGGTGTGTGTTTGTATGTCTACGGTTGGATGAAGGCAATATCCTTGGCGCATGTGCAGAATAGTGCCCATCCTTGGTCTAACTGTAGCCCTGGCAGATTCTGACCATACTTGATATCTTTTGTTTCTGTTGGAATTAAGGGAGCCAAACCTGACATGATGGCTCTGGCATTTTGTGCCCTTGTTAATAGCCACCATGGAATAATGGCAGTTCTGGTCCATTTGGGCTTCTTTGGTGTATATGGATGCCCTCCACATTATGTAGACCATCTCTAGCATGATGGAAGCCTCAGGATATTGTGAGTATCCATGGCTTTATGGTTGTCCTCCATGACACAATCATGGCTATCCCTGGTGTATTGTTTGCTGTCACTGGCATAATGATGGTCCTTGGTTATTGGCTTGTATTTACATAGCACTTTTCCATACACAGTGCAAGGACTACAACTGTTATCCTTGACATACTGTAATCCCCTTGACATTAAGGTAACTAGTCCTGGCATAGTGGTGATCCAGACGTAATATAGGCATATTTGGATTAATGTATGATGGTCCCTACAGAGCTCCTTTTTATTGCAATTATAAAGAAAACGAAATAGACACTATTTGACCCTGTCTTTTTCAGAATTATTTTCTGGAAAAAAGTTGGAGAAGTTATTTGTGACTACACTTTCAAAATTCAAGAGCCACATCCAACAGTGAAAGTTGCAGATTGAAACAACAATGTTTTCTTTTTATGTTTTCCTATGCCATGTTTATCGTGGCCGGCATTTAGGTCATTATGCCAGTCTGGACTATTCCTTGAAATCGCTACAACCAGGCTTTGGGGCCTAAAGGGGGAGAGGGAGGGTGTGGAAAAAGGTAGGGCTATGACCTTTTTCAAGATTTGCCCGGCGCTAACCGCCTTTGTACCATTCAAATTACCAAGCAATGAGGCAGGCGCCGGAGACCAGAAGGCAGGAAACAGAAGTTTTATTCCGACGGAGCAGAACACATCAGATCAGACAACAAGGTATCGTCTCGAGGTGCTCTATCAGCCTCTCGGAGGCCTGGCCTCTTATACACTGGTTTATGGCATGTGACCTTTCTTTATTACAATCAGAACATTGTGAAGTAAGGAAAAAGACATCCCCGTAATCCTCGTGTCAATCCCACCCCCATATACCTCCACAATAGAGGTCCTCAACCTGCTGATAAGAGGAGGGGGTCATCACGCAGCTGAGTATTCCGCCGAGTCTTAGGATGTGTGCGCCTGATCATATCCCAGGGGGTGGGGAGGCCTTGATCAATAGAGGGTCCTTTGAAGAAGATCGACTTCATACAATAAGGGGCAGTAAATGATATCTCCCGGCTTAGGCGATGGCCTCGGACCTGTGTGGACAGCTGGACACGGGGGAAGGGGTCATCAAAGGAGTGGTATTCATGCTGCGTGGACAATCGAGCGCGGAGGGAAGGTTTATCAACAGAGGGGCATTCATGGAAGGAGAGGAGATGCTGGTCAGGCGCAGGCGTGACTCCCAAGGACAGGGTCATGCAGAAGGGTTATGCTCATGAGGGGGAGGGAGGGGGAGCCAGGGTGCGCGGAGGATGCTTGCTGGGTCAGAGGGGCGCGCTGGCGATCGATCGTGGACAGGGAGACCATGATACCTAAAATGGCTGTCGTGCACGTCGCACGTGGGTGACAAGCTGGCGCAGATGATGTTTAGCTCGCAAACTAAAATTCCACAGTCCTCCCTTTTAACATGTCTCGCCAACTTGTCAGTTTGGATTTATCCCCATAAGGCCACGTATTTCTACTTCGTAAAGGGGACTCATGTGCTCAGTTCGGAAGTCCAAAGTCTTCGGGCACATACAGTTAGAAACGAAGCTGCACAAGGAGGGTAGACATTGAATACCCAAGCAGCACCCACATAATATCACAACAGGTATCAGTATGAAGGAAAACAACCTCCAACCCCAGTTCCTCAAAGTGTCCCAAAACCAGCTCCCAAGCGACCATCCTTCCTGCTCTTGGTGAACCTCCGAGGAAAGTCTGTGGAGGTGTTCAATGGCTTTGTAGACTGAAGGCGAGTTATCTGGCACGTAGGTGCAGCAGCTGGATCCGATGATGCGGCATGCTCCTCCTCGATCGGCTAGGACCACATCTAGAACAAAGCGGTTTTGAAGGGTCACAAGGCGGACCGCCTGAAGCTCCGCCGTGTTGTTAGCGAGGATGCCGGCCGTGATGTTGATCGTTGTTTCTACTGCCTGGGTCAGGTGTCGGATAGCGCGGCTGTTTGCCATTGGGCCCCACAGAGGAACAAGTCCCTTTGCTGCATCTAGGAACTGTGCCCCAGTGGAGTCGGCTTGTCCAATGTCATCTGCACGCCTCTGCCGGTGATGGTTGGCAGGGGCTACATACGTGGGGGGAAGAACGAAGGCAATGTAACAGATACCCTTCCAACCTTTCGGGAGCCAGGTGTAAGCTTTGGTGCCACACACAAAGTACATATTTGGAGAAGCAACAAATGAAGGGGGGTCAACTGAGTCCAATGTTCTGGTGATTCGGCAGGAACTGTGACCCACCAGCTGCGTTCCCTGGCCTTCTAGGCACACAAGACCGGTGACATTGATAACAGACAGAGCCACAGTCAGAGTGGCGGTGGTTTGTTTTTGCAGATGAGAGAAGGTGGATCTAGCTGGATTGTGGAGTACCTGTACTTCAACAAGTTCTTTGGCTGGAATGTCTTTAAGGAAGGTGGCGCCTGTGAGCGCAGGACACAGGGGAGCAGAGGTCTTTCCGGTTTTGTTCAGCCAGAACCCAGAGTAGAAGTGCGACACTGTCTGGCTGGAAGTGGTGTTGTCCTTGTGGCTCTCTTGCATGAGGATCAACCAGGCGAGGCAGGAGCCGTGAACTGAGAAAGGAGAAGGGATGAAGGGGATGGAGTGTCCAGTGGCATGCGGGAGCAACCCGCAGATCCAGCAGTTCGTAGCATTTGCAGCAAGGTTGTGTTGGTGCAACAGTTGCACGAAGGAATTGTTCCAGAATTCCCTGCGCCTTTCTCGGAGCTGAGGCGACAGGGAGATTAGGTGATGCTCCTTCATGGGGGTCGGTTGTGCAGTAGGCAGCAAAGCCTCATGAGCCGGTGTGCTTTCCTCCAGAATCCAGAAGGAGGTCATGAGGAGGAGGCAGAAGAGGAAGACAATAAAGAGGGCGATTGTCTTTGATTTGTGCAAATTGTCAGTCTTTGGGTTTCTATAGTGGGTATTTCCTGTTGCTGCCATCATCTTCTTATCTGGCGCTTCCATCATCTTCTTATCTGGCGCTTCCATCACCTTCAAGGGGCTCGGTAGCGGGCAGAACCACAGACTTCGTTTAGCTTCTCTCCCGGCATCCCTTGGTTGTGCTTAGGTCACTGTTCTGAGATTCAACTTAGTCCGTGGCCTACTTAGCCGAAGCTCCCTCCCTTCGACGCAGGAAATACCCTTCTCTGGATGGCACAGTGGTATCAGAGAATTTTGCAAGTTCGAGTGCCTCAGTATCGGGATAACAGTTCAATGTCGGTCGGTCTTTGTTCAGGAGCTCTTCTTGGGTGTTGACGCTTTCTGTCGTGGCCAGGTTTGCAGAGACCTTCCGGCAGTGATGTGCGTGCAGCCAGTGCCTCTTCCCCTCCACTCGAAGCGCCGTCCGTGTGGTAATCAGCACTTGCCAGGGGCCCGTCCACCGGGGTTCCAGACTCTTGGTCCGTTGGAAATTTCGTATTAGAACGAAATCTCCCGGTTGGATGTAGTGGCCGGGGCCCCTGGAAGCATCGGGGATGGCCTGCTGCACCTGTTGATGAATGACAGACAACGTTTTAGTTAACTTGCACAAATAATCAGATAGTAGGACGTCCGGGACGTCATGAATGGAGGTTGGCTTGGGAGCAGTCCAGAGGTTCATCGGTCGCCCGAATACAACCTCGTAGGGGGTCAAATGGTGTTTGGTGGGGGTAGAACGCATCGATAGCAGGGCCAAAGGGAGAGCGTCTGGCCATTTAAGTCCGGTGGTTGCCACTATTTTTGACAATTTCAACTTCAGTGTGGCATTATGGCGTTCCACCAGGCCGGCGGATTGGGGGTGGAAGACTGCGTGAAATCTCTGTTTCACCCCCAATCCTTTTAGGATTAGTTGGATAACCTCAGCTATGAAGTGGGGGCCATTGTCGCTCCATAAATTTCGACAAAGGCCATAGCGAGGAAAGAATTCTTTCAGTAGTACTTTGGCAGTAGTCATGGCAGTGTTGTCTCGGGTTGGATAGGTCTGTACCCATTTGCTGAAGGCACATACGATGACTAGTACATACTTCAGGCTTTGGCATCTCTCTAGTTGGATGTAGTCCATCTGAAGGACCTCAAAGGGGTGATTGGGGGTCCCAAACCCTCCCCGGGGTACCACAGTTCCTTTCCCGGGGTTGTGTTGCAAACAGATAAGGCACTGCTGGACTAGGCGTCTAGCTGAGTCGGGGATTTTGTCGTTGTGCCAGACTTTGGAAATGAGTTCGATCATGGGTGCAGATCCTATGTGTGCGGGGGAATGTGCCATCATCAGTATGGGGATCAGATATGAGTCAGTCAGCAACCATCTGTTGGCATCCTTCGTTCGCCAGCAGCCCTCATCATCCTTCAAACCCACCCCTGCCCATTTAATCAGTTCGTGAGGGGTGCTGGCCGACTGGATGTCTCTGATCATTTCCCTTGTGTCAGTCCATTTCTCTGCTTGTGACCTGGTCACATACATGCGTGTCACCGTCCTATTCTCAGCTGTGGTTCGTGCAGTGATGTCGGCCAGTGCATTCCCTTGTCCGACTAAGTCTGTCACCCTTTTGTGTGCCTGACATTTGATCACCGCTAATCGTTTGGGGAGGAGAACTGCTTCAATCAGGGCGGAGACTAGATCTCCGTGGAGGATAGGGGTGCCGTGGGACGTCAGGAATCCCCTCTCCCTCCACAGGAGCCCAAAATGGTGAACCACCCCGAAGGCATACTGGCTGTCTGTATATACGTTCGTGGTGGTCCCTCTGGCTATGATGCATGCTCGTGTGAGGGCTATCAGCTCCGCTGCCTGGGCAGACCGTTGTGCGATGCAGGCTGTCTCAACTACTGTTCGGGCTGTCGTTACTGCATAGGCAGCTGAAGTGGTCCCATCTGGGAGTTTGATGCATGAGCCGTCTACCCATACTCTCCATCGGGGTCAGTGAAAGCAGTGTCTCGGAGGTCAACTCTACTCCTAGTTTGTTCGTCCGTGAGGGTCACACAGTCGTGTATGGGAGGAACGTCGGGGTCATTTTCAGGCAGGGGCAGTAATGTGGCAGGGTTCAAAGTCGTGCATCTCTTTAGTGTGATGTGGGGTGCAAGTAGCGTCAATTCGTACCCTGTCAGTCGTGCGCTAGTCAAATGTTGAGTCTTGGTTTGGTTCAGAAGGGTGTCGACAGCATGGGGTACTAACACGGTGAGGGAGTTTGAAAGTACTATTCCTTCGCTCTGGCGGATAGAGACAGCAGCGGCAGCTACTGCTCGAAGGCAGGCAGGCAAAGCTCTGGCTACAGGATCAAGAGTGGCGGAGAAGTAGGCACAAGGGCGCTGCTTAGGACCAATTGATTGAGTTAGGACAGACAATGCACACCCCTCCCTTTCGTGGGTGAAGAGGGAGAAGGGTTTGGAGTAATCCGGGGTTCCTAGGACGGGTGCTGAACAGAGTGCATCCCGTAATTCCTTAAAGGATGCTTGACACTCAGTGGTCCAAGGAAGCAGGGAGGGGACATCTTTGGTCAACAGGGCAAGTAGTGGTTTCACAATGAGGCTGTAATTAGGTAACCACTGTCTGCAAAAAGAGGTTAGGCCAACCAAAGAGCGGACTTGCTTTTGTGTTTTTGGGACGGGGGTGTCTAGGATGGTTTGGATTCGGTCAGGTGTAAGTTTCCTCCCTTCTTTGGACAGGAGATGGCCTAGGTATGTCACTTGTGGCTGGCAGAACTGCAATTTCTTTTTGGAAACTTTATGGCCATTTTCTGCAAGAAAGTGTAGGAGTTGGACAGAGGCTGTGGTTGCGAGGGGGGTGGTGTCGGCCGCCAAAAGGATATCATCGACATATTGGATCAACACCACTCCATCTGGTAGCTGGAAGGCATCCAGCTGTCTTTTGAGGGCCTGGCTGTAAATGCTGGGGCTTTCAGTGTACCACTGGGGAGCTCTACAAAATCGGTACGAGCGGGATTTTAAAGTGAAGCCGAAGAGATAACGGCTGTCTGGATGGATGGGGATAGAGAAAAACGCATTCTTAAGGTCGATAACAGTGAAGGTGGTGGCAGTGGACGGGATGAGGGTCAGAATGGTGGTGATATCGGTGACTACGGGGTATTGGGGTACAACCACTTTGTTAATTTCTCGCAGGTCGATGATGAAGCGGTATGCTTTCTCATCTCCTTCGCCTTGCTTCTTAACAATAGGTAGGATTGGGCTGTTGCAGACGTTGCTAACCACCTCTTCAACCACTCCCGCATCCACCAGAGATTGAATGATTGCTACCAGTGCCTTCTCGCCCTCGGGGGATATCCGATATTGTGGGAGTTTCGGGAGCATAGCGTCCTGTCTTACAGTTATATGAATGGGGGTCAATCATCATTCGTCCCACATCAGAGTCATTTTTGGCCCATAGGTACGGAGGCAGGGTATAAAGCAAGGACAGGTCAGCATCAGTTATGGAGCACATGTGCCGTGCAGGGCAGGATTTGGGTATGTCTGGGTTGTCGTACAGGATGACTCGGATTCCATCTGGGGAACACCTAATGGTAGCTCGAAAATGTTTCAGTAAGTCAATGCCCATAATGGCGTCAGGGGAGTTGGAGGAGAGCAGAAATGTCGCGTCAGTGGTGTTGTTTTCTAGGTCAAAGGTGATAGGTACGGACAGGGGATTAGTGGAGGGCGTTCCATCGAAACCTATCGATGTAATGTGTGAGCCAGACAAGGGTGCCCTTGGAATCAGTCGTTTTGATAACACACTACGTGTCGCCCCAGTGTCTACCAAGAATGGAGACTCTGTACCCAGGACTTTAGCAGTGACGTAAGGACCTTGCTGGTCAACACAGAGCTCGACTGGATCCCTCCCTTGCCCCTGGCAGTCCTATGCAAAATCAGGGGCATTCTCACCATCGGACAGTTGATATTGGTTCTGTCGGGGGCGGTCAAATGTGTTCAATCTCCCTGATCTGTCATTGTTGGTGTCGTTTGTGTGCCCTCGTCCTTGTACTCTATTTCTCGGACCACCTGCCACATCCCTGGGGTCCCTATTTCTATTCATCTCTAGCAGAACCGGACACTGGGATTTCCAATGGCCGAATCCTTTGCAGAAGGCGCATTGGTCATTGCTAATGTCTCTACGTCCAGTGTGGGGTGTTGGGGTGTGATCTTTAGGAGGTAGATTTCTGGGGGTGGTCGATTGGTAGTTCCCTCTTTGGTGTTCCCGTCCTGCCGCTATAACTTGTATCTGGGCTATCATTACCCTTTCTTTTAAATCTTTCTTCTTTTTCTCGGACGCCCTATCATTCTCATTCTTTTGGTGCTCGTAATACTGAGCCATCTGAAGGATAGCTGCGGGTTTGGAGGCCCCCCAACTACTCTCACTCGTCTGCAGTTTTTGGGAGACCTCTTGTGATAGGCCCTTTACATAATTTTGTACGAACAGGTGCTGTCCGGTTGCGGTGGTCCTGTCTTGGCCACTGTAGTCGGAGAACACTGTCTCGAATCGGGAGAAGTATTCTGACACATCTTCCTGGGGTTTCTGTCGACAGGCCGTGACTATCGACCAATCTACCTTTTTCTCTGGGATCAGTGTCTTTAACTTCTGAACTAATTTGTCTGGGAGTTCTAATATGTCCTTTACTGGTTTCCTTCCAGGCTCTCGCTGTCTATCTAGTTTACTGAGTTGGTCCCAGGTATGTCCAAACAGATCCGTGTGGTCAGCCTTCCGGATTTGCTTCCACACGTCAGCTGGCAGGCATAACCCGAAAAACAAGTCAATGTCCGCTAAGGTCATTATCGTCGAACCCAAGGCTGTGCCTAATTCGGTATAGAATGCTGTCGGGTTCTTTCTTAAATCGGGCAGAGTTTGTTTAAAGGTTAGGATATCTTGTCGGTCCCATGGTTGGTAAACCCAATTGTACACAACCCTCCCTTTTGCATCTGCATGATTAATATCATCGCTTGTTCCCTGGCCACGTGGCCGGATCCAGTAAGGGGCCGCTTCTCTGATGGGCATCATAGTATTGGCTACTTCTACTGAGGTCGTTTCAGGGACTGTAACCTTGGCTTCTGGTTTTTGTTCCGTGAGGTGGCGGAAGACCTCAAGCATCTGCATGAAGAGCTCCGTCGCCTCACATTCAGTCCCATCTCCAACATCAACCTTTCTATATAGCGTTGTCAGGTTAGCGGGGCCCTACTCTGATACCTATCCTCATATGCGTTCAGGGTGTGGTAGCTGAATCGCAAAATGAAATGCCGTCTATGGCTGTCGGCATGTGAGTTATACATGTTCATTGTGTATTCTTCGCTCTCCCTTCGTTCTACTAATGTCTTTGCTATTTTGTCAATCCCATCCCGTTCATCTTTGCTCAACCTATTTGGTCTGGCTGGTGGTTGCTTGCTAGCCTCGGGGCCATCTGGCGATGTTGTTAATGTGGCTGGTGCGGAGGCCGTGAGGGCTGGTGCACTAGCGCTAAGGCCGCTTTCGCTCGCACTTGGGGCTTGCAAGCTTTGTTGGCAGGGGGCATATGGAGGGGGCATATAGATGATTGGGGGACCTAGTAGTAACTCATCGTTCGTCCGTTGTTTGGAGGGCAATTCGGGGTAGAGCGCAGAGGGGGTCCTAATAGGGCATTGACCTGTCGACCCTGATTCTTGGTTTTGTGCAGCTTCTTTTCTTTCTTGTATTTCTTCTTCTAGTTGCTTAGCGGCTAGGTGGGCTGCCTTTCGTAATTCTTTCCCTATTTTTGCTTCTTCTCTTTTCTTTCGTTGTTCCGTTTCTTTGCGCCACATGCCTATACTATCGAGCATAGTGGGCGTGGTCTTATTTTTCTGGAGCGCTATTTCCAATGTTTTTATTTTATTTTCATCAAAGGAACCTATCAGTGGCCACTGACTTTCAGGGTTCTTCTTTGTATATTTATGCCATAGCTTAGTATAAGCTATAGCGACTAGTCCATGCTTAGTGAACATGTCCTTATTAGGGGTGCCTTCCAGTGGAGCTGGATGGTTCATCTCTAATAAGCGGTCCGGGCTGTACAGGCTACCAATCAGTGGGGAGAAGATAGGCATGACGGGTTACAACGGGGACAAAGGTCTGCACTACCTATCTTATCACGGCGGACAAAGACTAGACAGAATATTTCTATTCTACGTTGTTTGTAGGCCGTGAATACCTCAAAAGAACCAATACCGAACACTTAGTGTACGGTCAATCAAACAATCAATGGGGAGAATAAGTGGGTACGACGTGTTAAAGTTTTGCGTTACCCACACTTTCTCTACCTGCAAAGAGAGACCTTGTTCTTCCCTGTTTGCAGACAAAGAATCTCCAGACAACAATCCACGAACGACAGTTCGGGAAAACAGTGGGGGAGGAAGATAGGCACGACGGATTACAATGGGGACAAAAGTCTGCGTTACCTATCCTTCACTGTTTGCAAAGAGAGAGCCTGTTGTTTTCTCCGTTTGCAGACGGTGAATCTCCAGAGGGATCAACAAAGCGTAATACTAGTATTATCCAAACCAAACAATCATTTCTCAATTTGTCGTGTTTACACGACCTTACCCGGACCGCATGGACGGTTTCCTGTCTTCCGAATCCAGCGCCCGATCGTCCTCTCTTCTTCGTGACGTTCGTGGCACTCCTGATGGTTCCCAGTCAGGACCGTAGATCACTTGAGAGAGGTCTGTTCGGAACTAGTGAATGTCGGATGATCGGCTGTCAGACGAGGGTCTATCGGACACGAGCTCTCCCGATCGTTGCAGTCGTTCACTCTGTCGTCGGGACCTCTCCCACTGGATCCACGTGTCGCTGATGGGCCCCACGCTTTGGGACGCCAATTGTGGAAAAAGGTAGGGCTATGACCTTTTTCAAGATTTGCCCGGCGCTAACCGCCTTTGTACCATTCAAATTACCAAGCAATGAGGCAGGCGCCGGAGACCAGAAGGTAGGAAACAGAAGTTTTATTCCGACCGAGCAGAACACATCAGATCAGACATCAAGGTATCGTCTCGAGGTGCTCTAACAGCCTCTCGGAGGCCTGGCCTCTTATACACTGGTTTATGGCATGTGACCTTTCTTTATTACAATCAGAACATTGTGAAGTAAGGAAAAAGACATCCCCGTAATCCTCGTGTCAATCCCACCCCCATATACCTCCACAATAGAGGTCCTCAACCTGCTGATAAGAGGAGGGGGTCATCACGCAGCTGAGTATTCCGCCGAGTCTTAGGATGTGTGCGCCTGATCATATCCCAGGGGGTGGGGAGGCCTTGATCAATAGAGGGTCCTTTGAAGAAGATCGACTTCATACAATAAGGGGCAGTAAATGATATCTCCCGGCTTAGGCGATGGCCTCGGACCTGTGTGGACAGCTGGACACGGGGGAAGGGGTCATCAAAGGAGTGGTATTCATGCCGCGTGGACAATCGAGCGCGGAGGGAAGGTTTATCAACAGAGGGGCATTCATGGGAGGAGAGGAGATGCTGGTCAGGCGCAGGCGTGACTCCCAAGGACAGGGTCATGCAGAAGGGTTATGCTCATGAGGGGGAGGGAGGGGAAGCCAGGGTGCGCGGAGGATGCTTGCTGGGTCAGAGGGGCGCGCTGGCGATCGATCGTGGACAGGGAGACCATGATACCTAAAATGGCTGTCGTGCACGTCGTACGTGGGTGACAAGCTGGCGCAGATGATGTTTAGCTCGCAAACTAAAATTCCACAAGGGGAGGAAAAGCACCGTCCAGAGACTCAAAATTAGGTGTGATAAAGGCCGCTTTATTGGAAGCAGGTGCACCTTAACAATGAAACCCTTGGCCTGTGCCGTACAAAACTATACCTCACTAAATATGCAATTTCCTGACAAAGCCCCCCACCCCCACCCCTAACTGGTTCCCCCAATCCACAAACAGTAAACAATTAGCATAAACGTCAATTTGCCTCTCCACCTGGCTAAATCCTTTATTATGCTTGACCTACCCCCGCTAATCCAACACCCGTACTCCTATACATCCCCCATATATTAGGAAGAACCGCCCCAAGGCAAAATTCACCCCACACCTGCTCCAGCGACACCACCAACCTCACAACCATTGAGCAAAACTAGATGCACCGGCCCCCAAGAAAACTCCTTCCAAAAAACCACCGCACACCACCAAACCCCTCCTATGCCCTGAAGAAAGCATTCACCCGTCCCCCTGCCCCCCCCCAGACCCCGTACCTGAAACCCCCCCAAACCACTTGATTGAAAACCCAGGGTGGGAGGGTGGGAAAACAATTACCTCCGCTACCCCCGCCCGGCTGCTGTGTCACCAGTCACCTTCTTTCTAAAATGGTGGCTTGTGCACAAGGTGTCCGGGTTTTTACGTGGCCAGCCCAAACCCAGCCCAAAACCAGCCCAAAACCAGCCCACCTCCAGCCCAAGGCTACCAAGTAGCCCAAAACCAGCCCACGTACGGTGCTGGCTCTACCCCCCCGGCCCCAAAACTCCCCGGGGGTGGCAGGCCTCCCGCTGGTCGGCCGCCCCCCCCAAATCCCCATTGGGGCCTAAAGGGGGAGAGGGGGGGAGGAAAAGCACCGACCAGAGACTCAAAATTAGGTGTGATAAAGGCCACTTTATTGGAAGCAGGTGCACCTTAACAATGAAACCCTTGGCCTGTGCCGTACAAAACTATACCTCACTAAATATGCAATTTCCTGACAAAGCCCCCCACCCCCGCCCCTAACTGGTTCCCCAATCCACAAACAGTAAACAATTAGCATAAACGTCAATTTGCCTCTCCACCTGGCTAAATCCTTTATTATGCTTGACCTACCCCCCGCTAATCCAACAACCGTACTCCTATACTTCCCCCATATATTAGGAAGAACCACCACTCGAAAGGCGTGCTAACGGCTTTCGACCCCCCCTAGGAATCCAGCCCTTCCAGCCATCTGCGCCCCAACCCTCTCCAGTGCCTCCCTCAAGTGTAGCACAGAACTCCATTCCGTACCCCAGGTGGAAAACACCCCAATCCCCTGCCAGTTCACTGCCCCGTGCCGCAGCTCTGGGTGCTACATCCTCTCATCCGTCTACCTTCCCCGACCTTTACTTCCTTGAAAATTCCCTACGTGTCCAATCTATGGCTGCTGGCCTCTCGCCCCCCTACCACCCACCTGGGACCAAATTCTGACCCCTCAACCTGACACCCCGCCTACCCGCGCCGTACCTCTACCAGATCCCTTCTCACTTGTTGAACCCAACGCAAACCCTTTTCACTGTACCAAGCCCACGTCAGGCACCTTTTCCCCTGTTCCACTGCACACACAGCCTGCCAACGCATGCCAGCTCATGCCCCCTTATCCTTGCCGCTGACCCTGAGACCTGTCGTCCGACTCTGACCACTGATTCCGTTGCTTGACCCAGTCCCCCTTTCGGCCTGCTTTACAACTGAGTAAGCCCCAACAGAACTCTCCAGCGCCGCTGCAGTTGGCCCTCCCCTGCACCTGAAAAGACACACATGTGAGAGGCGAGAAATGTCCATCATATCGCATGTTCACTTCCCAACTCGCAGCCTGCATCTGCCCCGGAACAGTCCGACCTCCAGGGCCCGCGGCCCTCTTCAACCTTGCTGCGCCGCCTCCGTTGCCGCCCCCACTTCGATACAATGCCTCCGTAACACCATCGAGTCCTCACCCATAAACCATAGGGCGTGCCGCAGGACCCCTAATGCCTGTGCCGCATACGTCCCCCCAATCCCCCCGCCAATGGCGAATCGCCCCCTGAAAGCCCCCGTCCCTCTACTTCAACCCGAACCGCGAGACCCGCTCCTGCAGAAGCCGTCCATCTCCCTGCCCCCACTGCACCAGACCGCCGCACTACCTCCCGCGTCCGCTCATATGCACACCCAGGAAATGCCCCCGAACGCCAGTCCCCAGCCAATCTCCCCTTTTCCCCCCACCGACAACGTACCCGAGGATGCGGCCGCGTCACAACCGGACAGCGTCAGACCCAAACGACGACGTTACCATCACCCTGGCCTACGTCAGGCGTGCTTCCATGGCCACGGAGTCGAGCTCTATATAAGGAATGACTGCCTCTAACTGGGACCGTGCGTCTTCGCTGGTGCCCGGGGCGCCCCAGGTAAGCCACAATGCCCGGAAAACCGTCCAGCTCCACTGGCAGTCCGTCGAAAACCGGCCGTCCCACCAGCGAGACGTCAACCAGATAGTGCGTCACCGCCCAGAGCCTGTCCGCCAGGAAAAAAACCCACTGCAAAATCCACATAATGGCGCACCCAGCGCACCAAAATTTGAACAGTCCATGTGCCGTGCTGTCGCCCCCCCATGCCAACCTTGCCGCCCCCTCGTCCTCTGGCAGGTGTGCTTCCATGGCCCGGAGTCGAGCTCTATCCAACCAAGGACAGCACTGTACTGGGACCGTACATCTCCTCTGGCGCCAGGGGCGCCCCCCCAGGCAAGCCACGAGGCCCATAACTGACCAGCAACGGCCGGCAGTGTGCTGAACTCGGCCGTCACACCAGCAAGAAGTCCTCCAGATCGTGCGTCTGTCCCAGAGCCTGTCCGCCAGGAAAAGCCCACTGCCACAAAGAATCTAACGCCCAAACGCTCCTGCGAAATAACAAACCCCCCCCCATGCTCTTGACCCCCACAAGGCTCCCCGGTCAAACCGTGTCCCCCCCGACCGGTGATACCCCGCATGCCTCCAAAACCACCAGGACGCCAACCAAACTCTGCACTTTGCCCCAGAGCCTTCACCCACCCCCGCCAGGCTCCTCCGCACCATGTCCCTGCTTGTATACCCCACCCCTGAGGGTACCGCTGCTAAAGTCCCCGACCGACTGACCCCCCCCCGACCCCGCACGCTGCTTGGACAACCAAGACTGGCCAGGCTCCTTCCTGCGCCCAACCCCGCAGGAGAACCCTCAACCCCGCAGCGCGGCTCTAAACCGAAAGAGGGGGGGACCCCATCCCCCGCCCCGCTCTCCTCCTTATACACCTGCCCCGCGCTGGCCCGTGATCGCATTGCTAGCTCAACTCCTCCACCCTCACCGGCGACGGGCCTATGCCCCGAACCTTGACCCCTATTCCCCTCTCCCAGCCCCCCCCCCCTTGGCACCCCTTCCAACCGCGACATTCCCCGGCGCCCCCCCCAAGCTCTCCGGTATACCTCCGCTACCCCCGCCCGGCTGCTGTGTCACCAGTCACCTTCTTTCTAAAATGGTGGCTTGTGCACAAGGTGTCCGGGTTTTTACATGGCCATCCCAAACCCAGCCCAAAACCAGCCCACCCCCAGCCCAAGGCTACCAAGTAGCCCAAAACCAGCCCACGTACGGTGCTGGCTCAACCCCCCCCCCTCCCCCGGCCCCAAAACTCCCCGGGGGTGGCAGGCCTCCTGCTGGTCAGCCGCCCCCCCCCCGAAATCCCCAGTTGATTTACAAATTGTAAGAGACTGGACGATATGTGGATAGGAAATTTGAATCTACGGAGCCAGCACACAGGGTGTCTCACAGTGAGAAGTTGCATAGCACAGTTGCCCCCCCCTACGCACTTCACATGAGCTCTTTCAACAAAAGTAAGCAAGGTGCCGGTTGGTGTTTGGATTTTAAATAAAAATAAAAATATAAACATTTTTTTTTTCTATTTTGCTTTTGCTACAGAAGCTCGTGTTTTTCCTCAGTAGCTCTCACTCGTTCAATGAGTTACCCTCTTGGGCATCCATTTCGTGTTTCTCTCGGCGTCTGTTTTACATTACCCCGAGTGTACATTTTCCTTTGCGGCTGTCCCGTGCGTGCACTGGTGGGAGTTGGGGAGTGCTCGGAGATCGAGTGAGATGCTTCTGAGGGAGAACGAAGAGGCTCCTCCCGGCCGTGACAGTTTCCAGAGCATCTCCACCTCGAGGCTGGCGCAGCTATCATTTCGCTTCTTGTGACCCTTCCTAACCCGAGCTGGTCAGCAGGCCAGCAGTAATGTCAGGCGTGTTTACTTGTGTAAGACTGATGGCGTCCAGGTGGGTTTTCCTGAGCCGTGTTTTTATAATGAAGCCAAGGAATGCATTTTCTAAGCTCTGCGCTCAGCCAAAAACATGAGCGGACCAGCTATGGCTGTTTCTTTCTGCTAATTTAGGTAACGCATGTACCAGGTCTCGCAGACTCGGAAAGTTGGGACTAACCACTATGTTCTTTTCCTCACCAGTTATGTGCCATACGATTTGGAGATAATCATATTTTCCAAGCATTCCCTTATTTCCGAGTCACCGCAGTGTTTTTACCGCAGTATTGGGTTTGCCTTAAATGAGAGAATGCCGGGTCATTCATAATTCACGAGAGCATGGCGAGTTGTTTAATTGTCATGATGTGTTGATATAGTGGTTATAATCTTCCATTTCTTCAACACAATTAGAATCTGTGAGTGACACATGGATCAGTTATGGGATGGATGGTTAGAAAGGTAATGTAGATTCGAGGGGGAAACTAATGGGGAATATTTATATTTACTCAGGTGTTAACGGTGGATATTTACATACTCCGGCTTGGGAGTATAACCGTCAGAGCAGGAAGGGAGGCGACTGGTGGTAATATTAGAGATGTCATAGCCTACTTACAATCATATGGTGACCTTTCACATTCTAATTACAGGAGGAACATAGCACATACCCCATTGGACAGTTATTTGATGGATTTTGGTCTGGGGTGTGGTTTTCCACGTTGGAGGACAGGGAGTGCACTTGATTGGTGCTTAGGTCACGCTTCACAGGGTTTTAATGATGGGGTCATTGATTTGACAAATATATTCTCTTGCCCTACAACTATGATGGACAATTCAACTGCGCAGTATGTCCTATGCTAACGTTAACTTTCGATGTATATTTTTGGAAACATTACCTTTGGATAGTGATTTGATGTGTTGGACTACTATGGGACATTGAAGCAACGTCTGAAACAAGTCAATCAAACGGTTTTTGTGAGTTAATGCGCTTGGGTTTCCACTCAAATGTTACAAATTGCGTTGGAATTTAACAGTACACATATGTCACCCAAAAATGGGTTAAATACTGATTTGCAATGACATGTAACATTGCAATTGCAATTTTTAAAATTTTTTTTTAGCCCTGACAAAGTCATTGTGTTACGCCCTTTGACGACGAGTTTGGCTAAGGCTAAAAAGAGGAGGTCAGTGGGCCGAAAATAATATCCGCATATATTGTGTGATGCCATCAATTGGTATCCCCCAGAGTTTCGGACGACTATCTCAGGGCTATAGCCAGCGGCTCCAGCGCTAGAACAGACAGGAGGGGGGAAAATGGGCACCCCTGTCTCGTACCTCTGTGTATTGCATATTCTCTGAAGATGTGGCCCCCCAGTCCGTGCCCTGGTGGTGGGGTTAACGTAGAGCAGGCGTACCCATTGGAGAAAATCCAGGGGGAGGCCGAAGTGCTGTAGAGCCGCAAACATATATCCCCATGTTATAGAGTCAAAGGCTAGACGCAAGTCCACCGCCAAGCATCCTGCATTACCATACTCCACGGGGGTGGCCAGCATGATATGATGAAGTCTTCCACTGTTTAGAAAAGTGCTGCGTGCAGAGAGGAACCCGCATCGATCTCAATGTATAAGGGTGGGGAGGGCAGGTACTAAACGATCAGCGAGGTCCTTACTTAGGATTTTATATTTGGTTGCTAATAAAGACAGAGGTCTGTAGTTAGATAAATCGGTGCCATCCAGTCCTGGGTTGTGACACCACTAGGGCTTGCATAGTGGATTGTGGCAGGTAGCCGGTATTCCAAGCCGTTTTATAGCATTCCTCCAGCTTAGGGACTAAGATGTCTGAGTATGTTTAATAGAATTCAATGGGCAGGTGCCTTGTTACGGTTTAGGCCTCTGATTGCAACTCTTATTTCATGTTGGGTGATGCGCCCTGAGAGATTGTTATGTGTAGCTTCCGTGGTTGCAGGGAATGTCAGACCATTTAAAATTCATGTACTAAGTTATCATCAGTGTGCGCTGGTGTCACATATATATTGCTAAGAAAAGTGCAAAATGCCTCAATAATCTCCAGTAGAGAATGAACTAAGCCCTTCTATGGTGATCGTATGCTAGTGATAATTGGCTCTTCGGGGCTGTCCCTCAGTATTCGGGCTAGTTGTGTACCTGACTTGTCGGCCTCAGTATGTTTTCGTTGTGTGAAAGCTTGGTGGTCTATAAGTCGAATGGTTTCCAGGATCTCCGCATGTTTGATGTGAACCTCCAGTAGGGATTCCCGTTTGTCTGGGTCGGTCACAGCGGCTTGTTCCAACTCTGTCATTAGAGTTTATATACCAATAAGACTCTTACGTGTTTCTTGTCTAGCCCCTACAATGGCACCAATTGCAGAGCCTGGAACCACCACCTTGAGCGCGTCCCAATCTATTAGATTGGAGGAATCTGTATTCCAATTTTCTGAAAAATAGTTACTAATGGTGGTAGATATTGTGGTCCGAAACGGGGCATCTTCCAGGAGTTGAGGCCATAATTTCCAGGTCAGTACAGGGGTTGGAATTCTGCCCCATGTAAGCGTAAGCTCCAGGGGGTTTATGGTCAGAGAAAGTGTTGGCTAAATAGGTGTACTGGTGTATATGTGTGACAATGGTGTGGGAGCAGAGGAACCTATTGAGTCTGGTATGGAGCTGGTGGACTGGGGAGTATAAGGAATATTCCCTATGTGTGGGATGCAACATGCGCAATGCGTCATTGAGCCTCCAGCCCTGTAACCATGTGTTGAGAAGCTCAGCCTTTTTGTGGGCTCCGGTGCCATGCAATGGAGGATGGGATCTATCTAAGTCCACATCAAAGACAGCATCTCAGTTGCCCCCTAGAATCCAGGGAATGTCATCCCACCCCGTCAGGGCTCTGAAAAAGTGTCCTGATCAAAATTCAGAGCGGAGCTGCTTCCCAGGACTACAGGCAGACTGTCTAGGGTGTCCTGCGATCATCTCGACGTGGGTGGGGTAGGTGACTAGATGCCCTCTGCCAGCAACTAACCAGGTCTTGTACATATAGTTCTGGCCCCACCAGGTCAGCCTAGGGGATCTCCTACCGGGGACTTCGGGTTCTCAATGGAGGTTTGATCCTACGACACAAAGCCAGGTCGTATCCTCGATTTCTCCTACTATTGAGAAATCGTTAAGCAATTATATGAGCACTTTTTTGGTCCTGAAGAATTGCCTTAGCGGCAAGAAACATGTCGACCACACTTGCACTAAGGGTTGAATGAGGTTTAGATACCTAACTTTCTCGCCTCAATACCCCTTAAATTTTTAATAAAGCAGTGAGCCATGTTATTAAAATTTCACCCAATGGACTCCACTGACTTTTTTTAGACACACTTCACTCATGCTCACTATTGCACTTTTTTAGGCCCCTCACATGCATACACCCTACGGCAAAGGAATAAAAGAACTCCACCAAAGTGCAGCAGCCTGTGCTGCCCGACGGGCATTGCACCGCCAGCCTGTCGAAGGGGCAGGATACCGATGATGACGCTGGACGACCATCGGGTGGGATGACAACAGTTGTCCAACCGATGTCTTGTGTGAGGTATCCCTGAAATTCCGACAAAGGGTTCACTTTTCACTTTTATTTTCACCCCTATGAGAGAGAGGTTAATTGTAGTCATTTAGTTGGCTCTGTCCGGGGAACTTTGTACTCTTTTTGCTGTGTAGACTGTCTAGGGTGCCCTTTAACAGTATATTTCGGCCCTGATCGTCCGCGCGACGATCTAATTTTGTAAACGGGCTCCTATGGCGAATCCATATGGTCGCCCCTCTAGCAAAGGCCGAAATGTTGGTAGAGAATACATGGCCTCCGACTCCATCAAATGTGACTCCTGAAGGAAGACAACATGTGCCCTCCGCCTAAGGAGGTAAGCATGGACTCAGTGGCGCTTGTGCACTGCCCCTAGCCCTCGCACATTCCAGGGCAGCAGGTTGTAAGATCCTAAGGTGGCATTATTGCGAGGCATAAGTATACAATATGAGCTATGCTCTTTGCAGTTCGGAGCCAGAGAATGAACACAGACTAGGAATTCCCCATCCCTTGTGAACTAAACATACTCAGCGCAGCCAATAAACAGTGCTGAGCCAAACAAATAACTTGAACATACAAAGTCCATAGAACGGTGCATTCGCTGTGTGAGGGGTTAGCGCCGACAACCATACTATAGCTTGTTTGGGTACAGAGCTCCGGTAGCTCTACAGGGCCCTCGGGGGGTTTCTCGTAACATATCTATCTGTGCAGGTTATAGAGAGAATCACCTTATGTATCAGTGTAGGGTCCCAACACTAAGGTAATGTGAGCATCTGACACTACCTAAAAGACCTTATCAGATCGTATGTGCCTTGACTACTTGCATAGATACAGCTTGGATAAAAGCATAACATTTCGGATCACACTGTATAAATTGTATACTCATTATGAGCATGAGCGGGCCATCTCAGAAAAAAGGATACTGCTTGATTTGTTATATCATTCTTGTGACTCAATCAGCCCAACCGGTGCAGTCATACAGTGTAGAGTCAGTCCCTTGCCATTCAGTTATCAAGTAAGCCATCCCTGGTCTGAGGCGTCGCTGAGGGGAAAAGAGTAATGCTGTGGTCTGAGTTGGATTGAATAATGCTGTAGTGATTTTTGTGTTATCCTCGCGAAATGATCCAGCTGTAGCTAGCGCCTACGCTCCGTCTGCCATCTTTTGAGCTGGAGTTGGACCGATTCATGCAGGGTTCTTCGGTCCTCGACCATAACCACAGGCTTGTTGTTGTTGTGACTTTACAGGGCTATGTCTCACCGAGCCCGACGACTTACCCTGACTTTGATCCAGGTCCATCACCTCCAGCCATTCTTCCGCATCATTGGGGCTGTCAAAGAAGTAGGTCTTCCTGTTGTGCATAACTTTAAGTCTGGCTAGGAACAATAGGGCGTTTTTAAGCAGGGCTGCCCATAACTTTTTTTTTACTGCTTAGAAGGAGGTCCGCTGACTCTGTACCATTATAGTGTAGTCCGGGTACGGAGATATCCACTGATTTTTGATTTGGATTTGCGTTTTTCCCCTCGCCTTTTGTAAAATCATGTTTTGGTCTCTATAATTTAACATTTTGACAATCAGAGGACGGGGCGGTGCTCCGACCTTTGGCACCCCAGTCAGAATCCAGTGTGCCCTCTCCACACAGAAATATGGAGACAAGCCGTCAGGGGTGACATGCTCTCGGAACCAAGCTTCCATGAAGTACGCAGGTTTAGTGCCCTCACTGCTCTCCGGAAGCCCAATGACGATCCGGTCCTGAAGGCCACTGACTTGGTGTTGCAGCTGTATTATTTGCGTAGTATGTTCTGAGAGTTGGGGGTCCATGCTAGCCAATGCCTTCTCATGTTCCCGTACTGTGTCAGCGAGTTTCCTGTGGTCTGCTCTCAGGAAAGTAATATTTAACAACAAGGGGTGGTGATGGACAGAGTTTCTGAATTAAGCAGAATACTCTCACCCAGTCAAGAGATCAGGGCTAGATCCAACACCGTTTTTTAGCTCACTGCACCATCCCAGTTCAGAACCTAGCTATATGCAAATTAGTCTGTTCCTGTCCCAGTGCATGATGGGAACAGGGCAAACCAAACTACCAAGCCAATTCTTACACTGGGAAGGAAACAAGCTTCTGGGGACCGGTTTCTGGCATTTCAGCCGTCGTCGGCCCGGCTTGAATCCTGATGGAAAGTAAGGCCGGTCGTAAGGGCTCCAATTTGCTGTTCTATTATTTTCCTAGAGTCCGGGACTTTCTTTAATATCAGGTCCAGCTTATCAGAATGGGTCTCAGCCAACCCAGTGTGGAGGTACCCAACAATAGGTCCCTAGTTTTGGACTTGGGAGGGCCACCTGCAGTTAGCCAGTTGTCTAGCATCTTGCCTTTGAGTCTGTCCATCCTGGAGACCAATCAGCGGCCAGTGCAGTTATGGTATTTAAGGTGACTACCATTGAACTACGCCACCACCCAATGCATTGCAGGTCTAGGAGCTTCACCATACAATGCATGAAAAGGAGGTGGTCCACCCTAATAGTCTCGAGCGGTTTTGACCCACAATCGAGGTATCACTTGCTAAATCGCAGCGCCCTACACTGCGCCAGACAGTTATTGAGGAATGGGGCTGAGGGGTGAGGAAAAGTGTTTTTTCTGATCAGCATCAGTTGTACCCGGACTCCATTGTTTTTTTATTGCCATCTCGTATCAAATACTTCCACACGACCCACCTGGTCATTTCTGATGATGCCTCAGGAAAATCTAAACTGACACGACAAAAACCATCTTGCAGCCTGCATTTCTGCCCAGGAACTGTAGCACACCCAACCCCCTGTTCTTTGCAGTTCAACAGAAAGCCATGAGACACCCACGTCCTGTGTTAACAAGCTTGTTTTCTATCTCCTGCTCCCAGCCTGGTAAACATCCTTGACACCGTGATCAGGTTATCTGGACAATGGTCTGACTATTGAGCCCTGATCAGGGTGATTAAACAGGGACTTGAAGGACTGGCTTTGATCAAGCCAAGTGAACAATGATCTGTGTACCAAGCCTTGACCAGGTCACCAACTACAAACATCGTCTGGATCTGGTTATCAACTGCAAACACTGCCCTGATTGAACAATGGACTAACAACCAAAAGACTGGGATGCTTTTTTTTCTAAAAGGCTTGTAAGCTACATAGTGAAGTAGCAGCCTCCTTTGTCTTGTCTCTGACTAGCTTGGGACTCTGTTCCATAGCCTGGGCTATTGAAATAAATCTGGGTTCTTCCTGCAGACGAAGGCTCCTGTGTCTCCTTTTACTAAGTATGGAAGGTATGGAAGACTTGGGCAGTTCCCCCGCCGCCGAGACCAAGTAAGTGGGTTATCCCGGTTCTTCAACTGGCACCTGAACAGGTACTCCACGAGCACAAAGGTCAGGCCCGGTGGATGTGAGAAGGTGCACGGAGAGACTCCGACGGAGGCGCCCGACCCGAGGGATTCTTGTATTCAGGTAGACCGAACGACTCGCCCGCTGTTCCTCCTCACCCGGTCTGGGCCACATGACCACATTTTCGCTGGAGTCCCCTAGCAAATAATTTCTGGAACAGAACACAGCCCTATGTCGGCAGAAGAGAACTACCCCTGTAAGGTAAGGGTGGACTGATCATCCACCAAGTCTGTATGATTTTGTTATTGACTTTCGCAAAAGCCAAGTTATTGACTTTTTCCAAAGCCAAGCAAGCAAGGTGAAGTTTTAAAAACCCGCTGGTGTCTGTTCTGTATGATTCTGCTGTTATTGACTTTTGCAAAAGCCAAGCAAGCAAGGTGAGTTTTAGAAACCCGCTGGTGTCTGTTATCTGTTTTTAAGCATGCCAGTCAGTAGTGAGTTGTAGAAATGATGTTGTTGTATCTCCAGAAGGGACCCCTAGCCATACGATGTATGTTAAACATGGCCCTTCTGCCATAATGTTTTCCTCATTCTTGGAAAAATATACTAACAAAGTAACGCGGAATTACAGTGGCAACTTTATGGCTCCTTTAATTCCCAAGTTCTCACCAACTTAGAGGAACAATTAATGAAAAGAAAATCGCGCCCGTTTATGTTTGAATCTGTCCGATTTTGGAGGAAAGAGATAGAGCAGAGAGCTAGAAAACAGTAGGCCCAAGCAAGGAAACAGGAACGTATGTCAATGGCCGACCACGCTAGAGAAAATTTACAAAATCAAATGACAAAATCGGTAGAAATTGCCGATAGGGAGCATTGGGCTCGGGAACAAAAATGTTATCCAGCTCGTGAGGAGAAAGGAAAGGGCCACATGGAAGGGGGTAGAAGAAGGTGATTCCTTGCTTGATACCACGCTAGAAAGCCCTCCTGCATATGCCCAATGTACCCTGCCCTGACGCCTCCCACCACGCATGTCCCCCCGGCACAGCCCACTCCTGCCCCCACTGCCCCTCCTACTGTTCTCCCTGTTACACTGACCCTCCTGACTCTTCCTATGACACCAACCACGCCTGTTAACCCTGTCCTCACTGCGGGGGACGCGGCTACGCTGTGCAGCGGAATGGCCGCGTTTTAGCTCGGCTCCGCCGGTTGAGACAACAAAATCCGTTATAAATCCTTCAAGGACTTGCCAAAATGGTCCGTGCTATGCTGTGGGAGATGCTTACCCCCCTGAGGCACTGCATATAACTACGGGCGGAGACGCGACGCGGAGATACCAAGAACGACTTTCCCCGGAACGGTGGCAGGCGTGTGAGGCCTGCGGGTGAAGCCGGGACCTCGTGTGCCAGTGAGCCGCGGCGGTCACACTGAGTCTGAAGTGGGTGTGTCCCCTGCCGGCGGAGCTGGATTGACGCTGTGGGACGGGGACAGGTTCCACGCTTCCTCCCGCCGGCTCACCTTGTAGACAGAGCGTCAGCGCACCGCCGGGGGCTCAGGCTGATAGTCCCTGTGGGCGGAGAGAGCCTGCATCGGGTACAGCGGCGGCCTGGTGGGGGCATGGAACAGGCCGGAGGAGGCGGTGGAGCCCGAGGGAGAGGTGAGGCAGAAGCCGCTAAAAGAAGACTGACCGCATCGGTGAACATCGGCTCTGGAAACCCCGACTACAGGCCTTAATCACAGGGCGGCGATACGACTTGTCTGTAGTATAGCTGAGGACGGACATCGCGGTCGGGCCGCCATCTTGTGAAGCGGAGCTGGAGCCTGCGATTATACGAGAGGTAACAACTGAGTAGGACAATGTGCTGAAGCAGCAAAAGCTCCTTAGTGAATGTTAACAAATGGATGCCTGAATGGAATAGTAGATTGTAAATACTATGACTATGGTTGGATGGCGACATAACTACTTCGGGCTATATGAATAGATTGTGAGAGATCTGGCTCAGCGCCAGGGAGTTTGATGGTCTTCCCCCACCTCAGATATAGATGTGGAGGTCGCTGCTGGTGAATGATACATTTCCCTCTAATTTAATCCCAGTAGGATCTTTTTCAAGGTGGTTGAGTATCTGCTTTGGGAGTGCACAGAGGGCTGGGGAGCGCCATCCTTTCCCCGCGGCCCCCAGCTGTATATTGCTGAATGTTATATAGCGGATAGCGCAGTTTGACAACGCTGATAACCCGCAACACATCGTTATAGCGAAATTTGGCCAGCGACCAAGCGAGGACTAGGTGGATGTCAGTGCGATGCCCCTATATTGCCCGGATAGCACCCATTTAGTGAACAACGTGGTGTGATTATTGGCTTCACTGAGCCGAGATTAAAGGGCGTGTGCGGTTTACTTACACTCAGGCGGGTATCCACCGCATAGTGCAGCTGTCTACCTTTGCGTCAGAGATAGAAACATGGGAAAGCCGGAGACGAGACAGCCAAAAATGTACTTTGATAAAAAATCCATTAAAGTGCCGGATGGCGATGTTGGTCAACAAGACCTACCAGGTGGCAGCACTGCGGAAAACCCTCCTGCAGAGGACATCAGGGAAATGTTCAAGGAGCTCAAATCAAGCCTGCAGGGTATAGACTCCAAAATGGACTCCTTAGCGGATCGTATGGATAGGATAACACAGTGTGTTGAGAAACAAGAGGGCCGTATATCTGTACTGGAAACGAGAGTAACATAGACGGAAGAGGGTCAAACGGATATGGACAAGAAACTGCGAGGAATGGATGGAGTGCTACAGCTGATCAAATGGAAGAACGAGGACTTGGAGGCGCCATCAAGGCGCAACAACGTACGAATTACGGGTGTGGCAGAATCGGCTGACATACAAAACATGGAAAAATATGTGGAGGAGATGATGAGGGAGTTGTTTGGCCCCAAGCTCTCTGCCATGTTCCTGATTGAAAGGGCTCATCGCTTGTTGGGGCCGATGCCGAAGCAGGGGGCACCGTTGAGACCAATAATAGCAGATTCTTCAACTACAGAGACAGAGACACTATTCTTCGACTCGCACGAGAGAAAGGTGAGGTCCAATATAAAGGAAACCACATCGCGCTCTATCCAGACTTTACTTTGCATGTTCAGGCGGCCCGTAGAGATTTTCTTCCAGCAAAGAAAATATTTCAGCAGATTGGAACCAGATATGCTTTGATTTATCTGGCTAAGCTGCGTGTACAAGGTCACGGAAAGCCTGCCTTTTTTAAGCAGGGGCTGAAAATTCGTTCTGCTCGCGGAATTTGCTGATTTTCCGCGAATCTGGCGAATTCGCGGTAAAATTTGTGAATCAGCGGGACAAATTTTCATCCAAGCACTTACAGGGTTACAGCAGCAGATGCAAAAGTTGAAGCTAATTTTTTGTCACCTTTTACAAAAGGGTTACAAAGAAATTAACTTCAACTTGGGCACCTGCTGCTGTAAGCCTGTAAGTGCTTCCTGGCGCCTCGTTGACTACTTGCAACTATTCTCTGACCCTGCTCTGACCCATTGAAGCAGGATCAGAGAATAGTTACAAGTAGGCAATGAGGCGCCTGTCACGAAAATTAAACCTCAACAGGAAGCACTGACAGATATGAAAACAAGCATTTGCAATGCAATAGGTCTCGCATTAGGAAAGTTTGAGCTATTGGTCTTGTAAATGACATTTTTTTTATTTATGTGTTGGTTTTGAAAATAGCTAAATTAATAGCTTTGTCATTTACAATGCCAATAGTTATAACTTTCGCAAATGTGACACCTATAGCATTTGTAATGCAACATGTTTTGTATTTATGTGACTTAGATGTATTGATATTACAAATCACAATGGCTTTTAATTTTTTTAAATAATTAATACTTAAATAAAAGTGATTTTAATTTATAATGGCAATAGCTTAAACTTTTGTAAATAACTTTTGTGAAGATTATGTTCAGTGTATTTTATTGTGACGAAAATCCAAGCACAGAAGTGAAATATTAACATATTTTTGTGACATTTGTAATAAAGCTTGAAACATTGAGAGAACATATTTGAACCAGTTGTTGTTGAATGGTTGCGCTGATTGATGCTGGGGTGGTGCTGAGTGGTGCTGTGGTGGTGCTGAGTGGTGCTGTGGTGATGTTGGGTGGTGCTGTGATGGTGCTGAGTGATACTGGGATGGTGCTGAGTGATGCTGGGGTGGTGCTGGGTGGTGCTGTGGTGGTGCTGAGTGGTGCTCTGGTGGTGCTGAGTGATAATGTGGTGGTGCTGAGTGATGCTGTGGTGGTGTTAAGTGATGCTGTGGTGGCGCTGAGTGGTGCTGTGGTGGTGCTGAGTGGTGCTGTGAGGGTGCTGAGTGATGCTGTGGTGCTGCTGAGTGATGCTGTGGTGGTGCTGGGTGGTGCTGTGGTGGTGCTGAGTGATAATGTGGTGGCGCTGAGTGATGCTGTGGTGCCACTGAGTGGTGCTGAGTGGTGCTGTGGTGGTGCTGAGTGATGCTGTGGTGGTGCTGAGTGATGCTGTGGTGGTGCTGAGTGGTGTTGTGGTGGTGCTGAGTGATAATGTGGTGGTGCTGAGTGATGCTGTGGTGGTGCTGAGTGGTGCTGTGGTGGTGCTGAGTGATAATGTGGTGATGATGAGTGATAATGTGGTGGTGCTGAGTGATGCTGGGATAGCACTTAGTGATGATGTAGTGATGCAGAGGGCAGAAAGGCACAAAAAGCAGTCTAACAAAGGGCTTAAGGGTAGAACAACAAAGGAAAAACGAGTCTAACAGAGGGCAGAAGGGCACAAAAAAACAGTCTAACAGAGGACAGACGGGCAGAAAAATAAGGGAAAAACAAGTCTAACAGAGGGCAGAAGGGCACAAAAAAGGAGTCTAACAGGGGGCAGAATGAATCCCGCCCTGCGTGTTTGTCCACGAAGATGCCACCGTTTTGTGCAATACCTCTACTCAACTGGAGTACTTTCTACTGTCTAATCAGTAAGTGCTCCCTCGTTGGCTAAATGTATAGGGGCAGATTTACAATAACTGGCGCATCCCCAGGGATGCGCCAGTTATTGTGCGCCGCAGCTCCGCCTCCCATGGTCCACCGCATTTACAATGCGGCGCACCATGTGGCAAAAATGGCACAGATGCTTCAAGCATCTGTGCCATAAAAGCAGCGCATTGCTGGAGCTGCGTCGCAAGCGCGACGCAGCTCCAGCAATGCTCTGGAGGGCCCTATCTCCCCAATGCTGCGTCAAGCCTTGCGCCTGCTTCAAGCAGGCGCAGGGATTTGACGCAGCATTGGCCTAAAAGTGACTGAGTGAAATCTTGTAGATTTCACTCAGCCACTTTTAGGAGGCGTTCCTGCGCAGGAACGCCCTCCCCTGCGCCGGAACGCCTCCTGATGGCACAGGGCTTTACAACGTGATGCATCTCTCAGATCCGTCACGTTGTTAATACCCAGCACCATGGCGCATCTTTTGTGCTGCCGCTGCGTCACAAAAGTGCTGCAACTGCGGCGCAAAAGAGGCGCAAGCGGCTTGTAAATCTGTCCCATAGTGCTTTTACTATACTGTAGCTGTGTAAAGGGCCAGAAGATGTGTCTCCAGTGACCATGTGTGCCTGTGTTACAGGCACACATGGTCACTGGAGACACATCTTCTGGCCCTTTACGCAGTTGCAGTGTAGTAAAAGCACTATACATTTACCCAATGAGGCAGCACTTACTGGATTAGCCAGTAGAAAGTACTCCCGGGCAAATCGCAATAAAATCCGCGATTTCGTGGGAAAATTCGCAAATTTGCAGATTTTTTTTTGCAATTTCGCGGGGAAATCCGTGACTTCGCGGAACGCGAATTCGCAAATTTCGCCCCTGCTTAGCCTTTTTCACGGACACTAAGGCAGCCCTGGCCTATGCCAAACAGATGGCCAAGGAACACAAACACTTGGCAGCTCTGACTGACCTTAGGCAGGATGGGAAATCTGAGTGATAATGACTGGTCAATTTGACACTGGCTGAATGTGCAGATAAGTCTGAAAATTTATGAAATACCACAGGGATTGACTCTCCTATATGACACTGTGGGGACAGCTATATGTGGGTTGACAGTCGTCCAAGGTTGCAGCTGTGGGCCCGGAAAGTGTGCTTCGGTTCATCGGGGGGGGCGACTATGGTGGGCATGGTCAAAGGCAGTCAACTGCTGTCTCGGCCACCCCACCAAATGAGTGGGGGAGGTTTGCCAGAGTCCTCATGTACCCTCATGTGATGATTCCTTTGAAATTTTATTGTTTTCTTGCTGGAGCAAGGAAGGGGAAAATACACAACCTAATTGGGGGGTTGGTGTGGGTGTAGGGTGGAGAGGGATGTTTTTTTAATGTTCTATTACCTGCCATGCCTTCTATCAGTGAATGTGAATTACTCTCAACGATTGGGCGCTGCCACAGGACGGAGTAGTGTTTCTGGAGAGCTGTGGCTTTGCTTTGTCTTGCCTCTAGTACTTATGCTTGAACTTGCGCACCTGTCACGGGTATACCCATGTGTAGCAAGGCTTATAGAAATATACATCTCTCAATACAACTGTGACGGCCATTACAAGTTTATCATGGAATGTAAGGGGGCTCAATGATAGAAGGAAGGTCCGTTTGATCCATTCATATTTGACTCGCCATGGGGTGGATGTTTGTTTATTGCAGGAAACGCATTGAAGCCCAACACACACGAACTTGCTGCGACACAGTCGCTGGGGTGAGATAGTGGAAGCCTCATATTCAAACTACTCCAGGGGTGTAGCTATATTGATTTGGAAAGGGTTACACTGGAAGACTCATGCCACGGTCCTTGACAAGGAAGGGAGATATATAATTATACAGGGTGCCTTGTTTAACACTCCAGTGATTATAGTGAATCCATATGGTCCGAACACTGACAGCCCTCTATTTTCTCAACACATCTGGCATTAAATCAATTCGTTAGGGCGGACAGCGGTAATGTGGGGTGGTGTTTTTAACGTGGTGCTATCCCCTACAGCTGATAGGCAAGGTGCGGCACGCGAACACCACCCCAGGGCAGCAGTGGTCTTACGGGATATATTGGAGGAGGGGCCCTTGGTGGACACATGGAGGGTATTACACCCAATGGCCAGAGAGGGTACGTTGTGACGGCACACAGGAGTGCATGGTCGAGGCTGGACTATTGGTTGCTTTCCAAGGGCTTACACACCCAAGTGATAGAGGCCTCACACCTCCCACGTACATTTTGAGATCATGCACCTAGTCGGATGATTATGCAAATTCCCCCACGATATGTGCAGCCATTTAGTTGGCGATTCCCATTACGTGCATTGTTGAATCAGGTGTTCCGTGAAGAGCTTAGAGGTAAATTGATGGAATATTTTGAGACAAATGAGGGGTCAGTAGACTCACCGGGGACATTATGGGAAGCATTTAATGTGGTGGCAAGGGGCCACTGTATGGCTCTGAAGGTGGGGGTGCTTAGATCCATTCAGACGTTGGAACGTGATATAGCTATACTAGAGGCTGACTATAGGGCGCAGCCTTTCCTGGCTACTTGAAACCTGACAAGGACCCTAAAAAACCTGACTCGTATCGTCCGCTCTCATTAATCAATTTGGACGCCAAAATTTATGCTAAATTAATAGCTGACAGATTAAAACCCATTCTCCCACAAATTGCATTATCAGGTCAATCGGGCTTTATACCAGGCAGATCCACCGCACACAATCTTAGAGTAATATTTGGGCTCCTACATTTCCTGGCCCCGCATGTACAGGCGGTGGCGGCACTATTGGATGCCACGTAAGCCTTCGACTCATTAGAGTGGAAATTCTTATTTGCCCTACTGTCCGGAATGGGGTTTAGTCCACTTTTCATAAAACAGATACAATTGAATTAAACGAGTCCACCGGCAAAGGTGAAGGGGTGCTTTCACCATTTTTATTTGCGATAGCAACTGAACCGCTAGCGGCAAGATTACGACAACACCATACACCGTAGTATAGGCTTAACCTCTAGAGGACTACTGATATCCATGTATGCGTATGACGTGATAATTTATTTACCAAACCCACAGGATAATTTTGACATAGTCATGAGGGAGTTTATTAGATACGGTGGTCTAACGGGCATACAAATTAATTGGGCTGAATCAGTATTGCTCCCCTTAACTGATGACACTGGGAGATGGAAAACTGAATTCCCAATACAGTGGACGAGTGGCACTGTGATCAGCAGATCCATTCAGGAACTATGGTTAGCAAATTATGGTAGGGTAATTGACTGGTTGGAGGACAAGATTCAGCGCTGGAAACGGTTACCGCTCTCATTAACAGGGAGAGTAGCTATTACAAAAATGGTCATCTTACCGAAATTATTGTATCTATTTGTTAACATTCCCATGCCGCTCAACACTCACTTCTTCAGACGCCAGCGTACCGGGATATTGGATTTGATGTGGGCAGGGCGTCAACCCCGGGTTGCATGGACCCTATAGATGCTCCCATTTTCCCAGGGAGGTCTGGGAGCCCCTGACTTTGAATTATATGCGTATAGTGCACAGGCCTGCACTACTGGCAGCATCCCACTCCCTACCAGCCGCATGTCGCAATTGAATTAGATATAGCCGCGCCTGCTCCAATACATGTGGCGGTATATCATCCTTATAAACGCTCCCAAAATGACATAAACGCGGTTGAGACTACACGTTGGGCGTGGAACAAGCTTGTAAAACGTGCAGGACACAAAGAATTAAATGCACCTTCCATGCCGTTGGGAGGTAATCCACTACTCGGACCATTAACAGATAGGGCTGTGACTGAGCGCGCCAAGAGACATGGCCTTTTGATAGGTGGCGACCTATATCCAGACAATGTATTCCTGTCAATACAGAAAATGTGTGGAACAGAGGCACCCTCAGCGTCTGACATGCTGCTATATTACCAATTAAGGGCAGCGTGCAAGGCCAGATACCCGGACTTCCCTAAGGCTCCGGCCCAGTTGCCAGCATTAGAAAACATTCTGACTAATAATTCTGCAAGAAAATTGATTACTCGCATCTACAGCGTGATGCAGAAGACATCCCCGGTGGTTCTTAACACTTCTAGAGAGGATTGGGAGAAGGAGGCAGATATTACAATCACAGACAAGCAGTGGAAATTATGCTGTTCCCATTTGGAAAATCTATCACCTAACTATAGGTTGAGACTCATACACTTCCATTATTTTCACAGAACATACCGTACACCAATACAATTGCACCGCATGGGTCTACGACAAGACACATGCTGCTGGAGATGCGGGACACCAGAGGCCTCATTCTTGCATCTGATTTGGGAGTGCAGGGTGGTTGCAGACTATTGGTTGGAAATTATACACCACATTAGGGAAATAATAGATTTTAAATTGAGGGCTGACCCACTGGTGGTGCTCCTGGGTTTTGTTCTGGAGATACCCACTACATCACATAAGTTAGTGGCAATGGTATTATTATTGGCTAAACGTCAAGTAGCTGTGCACTGGAAAGGATTGAGTACCCCTACAGTGGCGGGCTGGTTGAATACAGTAATATATACTGTAGAGATCAGCTGACGACCTACTGGGAACTGCTTCCTAGTGGCTCTAGACCTTCTGAAATATGGCACCCTCTAGTGAGATGGTTGGATCAGGGAGACTCTGATCTCTGTTTGACTGGGCGAGACACACACAGAACTGAATCGAACTAGTGGCTACGAATGAAAAGGAGATGTTTTATAGAATATATATATGGAATATCTCTTTCTTTTCACGTAGTTTGTTAAAGTGGTGGAGTCAGGGGGATGCCCCCATAGAAACATTTTTCGCTGGTATACTGTACAAACACGTATTTAATATTTCAATTCGTAGGCATGGTGGGGTGGGACAGGGTTACTAAACAAGAAGGTAAATGTTATAACGCACTGGAAGTTTATTGCATCATTACTGCAAAACATAAGCGATACATACTTATTATGTTTAATACACACTCGCCGCCAGACCCCCGGGTTGTCGGCCATAAGCTGTGTAATATCAGATCAAGCACGGTGTTGATTTGCTGCCGGCCTCAGGGTTGTAGGCGCATAGCTGTGTATCATGTGCAAAACGTTATAAAGGTTTTGGAAAAAAATTATAAAAAAAACCCTGTCCTCACTGCAGTAATGACAACAAGTCTCTATCCGCCCAACCCCTGCGGCCTTACCCCTACCCGCCCTTTTCCTACTTCCCTGTGGTCTACAGTTAAGCAGAATTTATATAAATTGTTGAATTCCCCCTGACTGGCCTCCCTGCGCTCTGCAATCAGCTTTTCGTCCCTTCGAGAAAATGACCTACACAGGCAACAGTGTGAATTTTGGATAATAACGGTAATATTTATACCTTTAAAGAAATATGGTCCACCTTTCCTCAGTGGACGATTATGGAACAGACCACCTGGGCTGAATATATGTGTACTTTGGTCATGCAAAAATTTGAGAATGCGCTTATGCAGATACCCGTCGGATTAATGGACCTTAGGTCACAAATAAAAAGAGGCGATGTTCAGGGGGAGGGGATGTTTGGCGCTATGTCTGCTTTAATGGCTTACCGTGATATGACCGCTTTCCCAACACCCCTCTAGAAACAGCTATGCCAATGAGAGAGGCGGCCCGGTCTTTGTTAATGCACTTACTAATGGCCAAAATAAAGGCAGAGGGGCTGTTGAAGCACACTGGCCCATGCTTTGGGTTCATGTTCCTTGGAAAAGATCAGAAGTAATGCAGTCAAAAGGACAATTACCAGATGCCCGGAAGAATCCAGCTGCCTTTTACAGAGAATTAGGTCAGATTATATCTGCAGGTACTCTTGTTCTTGAGGATATAGATTTACTTTTTGGTGCTGTTGTCCCCACTGAAATTTAGGACAAAATTCGACATACTGACCATGAAGTAGCATTAGGAGGTAAATGGGTTGACCTAGAGGCTATGGAAGAAGCAAGGGCAGGAGGGACTAAACTAGAAGCTGCCATTCTGACTTTGCCCGGTAAATCAATGACGTTTATGAAAACGCTTTTGCCGGAAACTGTCATTAACTGGGATAAAATAAACGCCTGTAGGCAGCAAAAAGATGAGAATGTGGCTGACTTCTTTACCCGTTTTGAGACAGAATACAAGGGACATAGTGGTTGGATCCCCGGACCCCAGGTTCTGGCCCAGTGTTTGTCGATAAGTTTGTCGGCAACCTGCTTCCTGAGATCTCCGCCAGGCTTAACAAAGTTGAAAGTACGTGGTCTGCCCAAACTATGACTGGTATCTTGGCTATGGCACAATATCACGATAATAGGGTGAATGAAGATAGAGACAGAGAAAGTAAGAAGGTTAGGGATCTTAAGACTAAGGCACTCTGCAGCAGGCTTACCCTCCCCGAGGTCCAGATGCCCGCGGGAATTTTAGACCTCAACTCCAACCCCTTTGGAGGGCTCGCCAGTCTACCCCTTCCAGAGGTCAACGTACAGGAGCCCTCCAAACAGATCAGTGTGCTTATTGTAGGGGTAAGGCCATTGGATAGATGAGTGTCCCGTGTTAGCTGAAAACATAGGAACAGGGAAGACTCAGCTTCGTGCTCCTATTGAAGCAAGGCCGACTAGGGATCATGGCCCGCCCCATCCACAGGATAAAGAACGTAGGCCCAGGGATGACGCGCCCGGCCAATAGGTTTGATGAGCACGAAGCAACACGCACTTATTAGAATGATGATTATGACGAAGTTGATGAGACAGGATCCTACCAAGCATAGGACAGCCAAGAAAGGGGTATTACCAGAGTGCAAATTCCAGTGGATCAAAGGGGCCCGTATGTTCAAATGTCAGTTATGGGGAACAATAAGAATTTTCTTTTGGATACTGGGGCCACCAGGTCTTCTATTGCACGTCTGTCAGTCCCGGAGGCACCCCTTTCTGGCAATATGAATGTCTCAGTGGCTTTTGAAGGAACACCTGTGACCAGCCCCGTCTCTGAACCCCTCCCTCTCGATATTGGCCCTGCACATTTTGCCACTCCCTTGGTCCTTACTACAGGTTGCAGTGAAAACTTGTTAGGCATGGATTTACTGAAAGCTCTGTATGCAACCATATCATGTAGTCCCCAAGGTGTATCCCTAACAATTTCCCCCACCGCAGCTTCCTACATGTATCTGTCCCGTCCCCTCCCACCAGAGTTGCAGTCTTTACCTTCCTCCCTCTGGGCATCATCCGACACTGATGTGGGGTGTCTCAACATACCTCCTCATGTGGTACGCATCCAGCCAGGTGTACTTCTCCCCCGCCTCTGGCAGTATCGACTGCCCGTGGAAGGAGAAGTAGCCCTTTTAACAATAATGTCTGAATTGATGGACAAGGGCGTAGTGGAGGAGACACGTGGCAATATCTGTAACAGTCCCATTATTCTGGTTCTTAAAAAGACCAATGGAGATGCTATGTCCCCTAAAATATACAGATTTGTGATTGACCTAAGAGCCTTTAACAAAATTACAAGCTCCCATTACCCTGTTGTCCCCGACATTACAGCCCTCTTAACAATGGTCCCTTCTGATGCCACGCACTTTTCTGTCATAGACCTGAAGAATGCTTTTTTCAGCATTTCTATACATCCTGACAGCAGACAATTCTTTGGTTTCTCCCTTGGTGGGCGGAGCTTTAGATTCTGCCGTGCCCCTCAAGGTTTCACCGAGAGCCCCAGTATCTATAGTCCAGCCCTAAAAAGTCAACTAGATTCCTTGGAACTCCCTGATAATTCCACACTATTACAATATGTAGATGACCTCCTCATTGCTCCAAATTCTGCCCCAACATGTAAAGAAGCTATTCTCTGTCTGTTAAGCCACCTTGCCCTGCATAACCACAAAGTCTCTTTGAAAAAGCTTCAGTTTTGCCAAGAGAAGGTGACCTACTTAGGTCATCTCCTCTCGAAGGACGGAAGGCAGCTCACCGCTGATCGTGTAGCCATTATCAATGCTATGACGGCCCCACGAACACAAAAGCAGGCCTCTTCTTGCCCTCACCACTAAAAACATATTAGACAGTTCCTTTCCATGGACTACAGAACATGCGCAGGCCTTCCAAGATTTGAAGAGGGCCCTGTGTACTGCTCCAGTCCTCGGTACTGCTGATTATAGCAAACAATTTTTTCTTTTTGTACATGATACAGATGGCTGTGCATGCACTGTCCTGACCCAGATGTTCGGAGATCACCATCAGCCATGTGCCTATTTTTCAGCTACCTTAGATCCTGTTGCGAGTGCTCTCCCAGGATGCCTACGGGCGACAGCTGCGGCCGCCCTCATGGTCCGTCAGAGTGCGGGAATCGTCATGAACTCCCCCCTGATTCTGATGGTCCCCCATTCTGTAGATACCCTCCTTAATAACACCAAGACACAGTACCTCACTAGTGCACGACTTACAGGATATGAACTGACACTCTTTGCCAGCCACATTGACATCAAAAGATGCACTGCACTAAACCTCGCCACATTACTCCCACTGGGTACTCAGGATGCCTGCTTAGACCCACATGACTATATATTGAGGACAGAGGAGGAGACAAAGGGACGGGTTGACTTACAGGATACCCCGATAGCAGAACCAGAAGGTATACTGTATGTGGACGGATCATGTCTGAGAGGGCCAAATGGTAACACCTCAGCCGCCTACGCCCTCAAGACATTGGGGCAAGTAGAAGAAACAGCTCATATTCTGCAGTGCTCTGCTCAGGCAGCAGAATTAATGACCCTCACTAGAGCCTGTGAGATAAGCAAGGGAATAACAGTAAATATCTATACTGACAGTCAGTATGCCTTTGGGGTGGCCCACAACTTCGGGAGGTTGTGGGAAGAAAGGAATTTCCTCACGTCCCATGGGACCAAAATTCAACATGGCCCCCAATTCACCCACTGTTAGACTTCCTGACACTCCCCAGAAAGGTGGCCATTTTGTAAAGCCCATAAGAAAGTGACAGATTATGTTGGGAAAGGCAATGCCCTGGCTGACCAGACGGCCAGATAAACAGCTCTTAGAAAAATGGAAGGAATGTATGTAGGAGGTCCCACTAGGGCTGTGATCTTCCCAGATGAGAGTTGTGCAGGTGTGTCAGACTAAGGTATGCCATAGGGCTCCTTGGCACCTGCGCCCAGTGAAGCAACCACCAATCACAGACAGCCACTAGAGGTCCCTGGCTTAGCACAATTGCAGCCGTCCAAAACGCCCGAATCCAGAAACCAGATGTCAGTCTACGACATAGTAAATGCTTCATGGCCACCGTGGTGACGCTGTTTGTCTCCCTCATCCTGCCTATCCTTGGTTGGCTGTTACTAATCTACCATCCTGTTACCTCATCAACTCCTACACCGACTCCTGCAGAGCACCAATATTACACGCTATCAGCCCACAAATTACCCCGCCGTGCAGAATTCTTCAACAACACGTTCATCCAAATGTTGCATCATCACCAGCTGATCATGAACACATCCAACTGCTGGGTGTGTGGACTGATGCCGCATTCCATGATACACCCTGTCCCATTCTTTCCTTACCCATTTTCCAACTCTGGGTCTTGTCTTGCATGGTGGATGTTGATGCATGAGGCCTACACTGTCAATGGTACTGCCAATTCTGTCCTTGGGACATTTTGCGATGACTTCTTGCGGAACAGATCTGGCAATGCCAATGCTCCTTTTTGCCCGACCATCTCTTCCACATTACTTCTACCACCAGATGAACTTGGTGAGATGATAGTATTCAACTCAACCACTCGACAAATATTTTCTAGATTCCGCGCCAGAAGGATACTGCCTGATGAACGAAACACTCTGAATGTCATAAATGTGCAAGGTCGTGTCTGCATCCATGGCCTAGGGACTAAGAAAGTTGGTACCAGTACGTGTGATATAACTAAAGCCTTAAACTCTACATCTCCTCTGAAGCTGGTGGCATCCCCAACACCTATTTTATCTATGGCACTGCCGCCTACACTTGCCTCCCCCGTAACTGGTCTGGTACCTGCTATCTGGCTTTCCTCCTTCCACCAACGTATTCCACCCATGGAGACTACCACCTGTCAATGAAGGACGCCCTGCGCCGCTCACGTAGGGGCGTCATCTCAGCCGAGGATACAGCGGACCAGGAATCCGGGGACTTCTTTAAAGGTTTCCTTCCATTCTAGGGCCCCATGGCAAACAGTCGAGCTGTACGAGGACTGACCAGGGTCCTTGAGGCCACCATCACAGTAACAGCTGGTGCCCTCTCCAACATCACTGCAGAGCTACAGGCAGACCGCCTTCTAATGATCCAAAACCGCATGGTCCTCGACGTCATCCTTGCTGATCGTGGTGGTGTGTGTAAATTGATCGGCTCCAGCTGCTAAGTGTAAATACCAGACAACGCACATACAGTGTACGATGCCATCCAACGCCTGCATTGCCTTTCTTCTGAAATTCATCTGGATGAAGGCAACTGGTCCCTCACAGGCTGGATTTGGGGTCTTCTTTCCCAGAGGGGTTGGAAGGTGCTCATCTTCCTTGCCTTGGGAGTAGCCGTCCTGGTCTCCTGCTGTTTGTGCTTTCAGTTCCTGCCAGTGTTCTGTACAATGTGTGTCCAGACCATCAAGCCTCCACTCTCTAACATTCACAACACTAATATGATGATGATGCTCCAAGAAGAAACAGATGGTCTTATGAACATTGACATTTCTTAAAGTTTTTGCCACTCAATGACAAAAGGAGGGTCTGAGGAAAAGTGTTTTTTCTGATCAGCATCAGTTCTACCGGGACTCCCATTTTTTTTTCATTGCCATCTTGTGTCAAACACTTCCACACAACCCACCTGGTCATTTCTGCTGAGGCCTGAGGAAAATCTAAGCTGACATGACAAAAACCATCTTGCAGCCTGCATTTCTGCCCAGGAACTGTCGCACACCCAACCCCCTGTTCTTTGCAGTTCAACAGAAATTCATGAGACACCCACGCCCTGTGTAAACAAGCTTGTTTTCCATCTCCTGCTCCCAGCCTGGTAAACATTCTTGACACCGTGATCAGGTTATCTGTACAATGGTCTGGCTGTTGGGCCCTGATCAGGGTGATTAAACAATGATTTGAAAGACCGGCTTTGATCAAGCCGAGTGAACAATGATCTGTGTACCAAGCCTTGACCAGGTCACCAACTACAAACATCGTCTGGATCTGGTTATTAACTGCAAACACTTCCCTGATTGAACAATGGACTAACAACCAAAAGACTGGGATGAAAAATGTATAAGAGGCTTGTAAGCTACAGAGTGAAGTAGCAGCCTCCTCTCTCTTGTCTCTGACTAGCTTGGGATTCTGTTCCATAGCCTGGGCTATTGAAAAAAATCTGGGATCCTCCTGCAGACGAAGACTCCTGTATCTCCTTTTACTAAGTATGGAAGGTATGGAAGACTTGGGCGGTTCCCCCACCGCCGAGACCCAGTAAGTGGGCTATCCCGGTTATTCAGGAGGGAGGGGCAGCTCACCTTTATTCCAAGTATATACTGGCCTGGCCCAGTCACATCATACAAATCCTTCCTAGACCCCCTCAGTCCGCCCCGTTCACAGAGAGTAGAGAGTTTTCAGGGCTGCAGGGCTTGTCAGCCATTAGATCACACTGTCGTTGACCGCTGCTATCTCTCCCCAATCTTGCTATGCCCCAACCCCGTCGCTTCCAGGATGGGCCGGTCCCATGGAGACCGGAGCTCCCGCTGTTGCATGTGGGGGTATTCGCACCAACTGCCGATCCCATGCACCAGGGCCCCCAACAATGCCGCCCGGCGTCTCCATGGCTCAACAGTAAGTGGGGAATTTGCTGCATGCCTTTCGCAAAGGGGCCTGCCCGCCCAGCCAGGTATCGTATCCGTTCACTGTTAATAGGCTCCAGATATATCTTGTGCCTAGTCCAACTGGATCGCTCATCGCATGCAGCACTCGGTCAGCTCGGGGATCCCCTTGGGCGGGGGAGGCCGCGGCTCCGTCAGATTGCATCCAGGCCCACCACTGCCTGTGGCAGGAAACGTGACAACCTTGGCGGGCCCCGGCGGGCGCTGCCACCTCCTCATCCTCTGCGGGCTCTGGGGGAGGTGGGGAGGCGGGCCCGGGCTCCGGCACCGAGCGACGGGGCGACCAGGGGATCAGGGCTGGCTGCCTAGCACCGCTCGGGGAGGGAGGAAGAGGCAGCGCTAGAGATTAGCAGGCACCTTATTAGTATGCTTATCTCACCCCTCTGCCTGCCTGCCCCTGTTTACAAGACCCGAGGCACAGCCACAAACCGGCTCAGCTGCAAACCGAGCCAGGGCCGGCTGGCATCGGGGAGAGGGCAGTGGCCCGCAGGCAGCGCCAGCCGAGGGCTGGACATCAGCGCCTAACAACGGCTGCAGCACCAGAGGCAGGGATTTCACATCACGCAGGTGCAGCACACCTGTCACCTCTACCATGCATATGTCTACTAAGAACTAAGTATATTCGCTTATTTTTATCAAATGCACTTAGAGATTAATATTATGCCGAACCAGTTTCTTTTCCACATTTTTGCCCTTGAGGCGCACACACAGTATTAGCCACAACATGAAAATTCACACAGCATCATTCTACATAACTCAGGAAAAGTTCATTGAAAGTGACTAAATACATTATAGCAAAACCAGGAGAGTGAGAAAGAGAGTGCGCGTCCACACATGCAAACACATCTGATTCAGGTCGGAGGGCTTTAATCTGCCTCTATTCTTCTTGCAAATGTCTGACTGTTCCCAACATGTACTTGACATAAGACATCGAAAGATGCCATGTTTTTGTCTCTGTAACTAAGTGATTAGTTATAGACACGTGCAACACTGCCAATTTCAGCAATTTCTAATAAGAAAATGGTGTTTTTCTTGGCACATCAGTGTATTTTTCTAATGTCAAGTTTCTTTACCAGTAAAAAGTACAGTGAAATAAAGAGAATAATAAATATGTTCATGTTTGGTATGGTAATAGGAAATTATCTTATAATAAAACTAAATAAAATGGTAAAAACAAAGCATTAATTGGTGTTACAGTTAGATGTTGAAATGAGATAAGAACTAACTTTAAAATTCGAAAAAACCCTGAAATTCACATGTTACCTCATTCAGGACATGTTAAATGACATCACTGATGACACCATCCGGTCACTGTACCAGCAGTCTACAGGGTTTGTGGACTTGGAAGTAATTCAAAATACTAATTTAATTTGTTTTACACAAAATCTTTACACTATTTCTTCTACTTGTATACAGCCTTACGCTATTTCTTCTGCTTGTATACAGCCATTCCAAGATAGCCAAACAATTGTTTTTCCCACCTCCAAGCTCACTCATTCTTGTAGACAACTTCCTCATTCCCTTCAGATCTCCTTTTAAGGTGCATGTATGGGGTGTCAATCCAGACGTCTTCTATGTTCTGCTGTTGGGTGTCTGTGTCCCCGCTGAGTTGGGGTTATCTGGTATGTGATTGTGACTACTCATGTTTGCACCATTAATTTAAATCCTAATCTTTTTTATTCTTCGCCCTATTCCACTCACTGTGATAAATTTACCCCCCCTTTTTTTTTTGCAGACGACTTACCAACAATTACTTTCTCCTTGAGGTGAGAGTCTCTCCCATTGTGTATCCTTGCATGACTATTGTTTTTTGTTAGCAAATTCACGAATCCTAAAGCTTCATTAGAGCCTGAATATTTCTATTTATATATGCTCTCCAGGGTTTTGTGTACTGATAACATTGCATCAGACCTTGATGTAAATTGGTGATAGCGATAGATGGCTAAGCAGCCACTGCACCGAGTCTGATATATCTTTGGTAGCCTCCTTAGGAGGTATACTTGATATCAGATCTTTCTCCCCTGTCAACTCCATTTTCCCCGGTGCTGAGACTGGATTACTTAATACGAAAATGTATTCATGACCGGTGTAGCATGTGATATCAAAGCCTTTTCTAGCGGGAATACTGCCTACTCTGGCGATTCCATATTAGTTTGCATGTTTAATTTGAAATAAGACGTAAGTGAAGGAGTCACTTTTGGGCCTACTGGGACTAGACTCTTTTAACTCTCTTTTAAGGAGATGGCCTTTCCTTGTTTCCCTTGTTAAACAGGCAGACTTTTATTTTTTTATCTTGCCCAATGGGGGCACTTGAAATTGCCTAGTTTGGGTTTCAAATTGAACGATGGACTCCTTACTAAGCAAGGTATTAGATCTCAGTTTGTATCTTTTACAGAGAAATGCCTCACTATCAGAGTTAACTGGTAAAATTCCTCCCTTGTGTTGAATTAATAACTCACTCCCTTTAGTTGCATTGTTTTTGCCCACTGACGCTTGAAGTATGACATCCATATGTATGAAGCACGCACCATACTTCTGTCACAGTTCTTTTACCAGCTCTTCCTGGGTCGGTCTGGTTTCCTGGTTCAGGGCTCCAAGTTGGAAATCCTCAACTGAACCTCTCTCGCAAAACGGAGCTGCCAGGACAGGGAAACTGCAGCCAGCAGACTCCTCCAGGAAGCTGCAAGTATTGGCTCTGCTTCACTTAACCCTGCAACTAAAACTGGGGTTTCTCAATCGTGGCAAGGTGGACGTGCTGCCCGGGATTCACCAAGTGCGCCAGCAGCCCTGGAGAATGCCAAGCCCACGCACATTTGGGGAAGGAGAACCAAGCGCGGAGGACAGCCGTAAACCATACCGCTATGCAGCGCAGCAAACACAATGGGTAATACAGGCGGAGCACCAGTCCATTGTCCCGACAGAAAACAGAGACCAAGCATGGAATGCGGAAGACAGCTTCGAAGTGCAATGAGGTGCGGAGAGTAAAGAGGAATAGCGGGTAAAGCTAATCTATTGTCCTAACTGCGGGTGTTAAAACAATGAATGTATGCAGGTGTATAAATACATGACAATAATAATGCGTAATCCTGCGATGCAACCCTAACAAGATGTACCTAAGTGTACCAAGCATGTATGTAGGTGTAAAACCAAGAATCCCCCTAGGATGAAGCCAACCCCATTACCTGGTGTGAGAGAATAAATGGACCCTGTCTTGGTCTTGAGATGGACACCCCGCAAGGGATGTCTGACCACTGAGTGCTGGAATGTCTGCGTGCAGGAACTTCAGCGTCTCACATCAGTGTGTCAGCATGGAAGGCTTTCTCCCCTGCCTGTCCCAGCAAAGATATGGTGTTTATATACCCCAAAAAGGTACCCTCAGGGGTTCTACCTTGCTGAGTCATGTCGACCGAGAATAACAAAAAGGATGACCCTTATACATAGTTATTATGCAGAAGATAGTAATCCTGCTGTAATACTGAGAAATCACATGCATAATAAATTAGACTAGTATTCTGGGAAAACCACACAACATTTATGCAGCACCTTAACTAGGCAAAAGGTCAATACCAAAAAACGGTATGTAGTACAATAGCAGGGAAAATGTAGGTGAAAGGATAGGTTAATACCCAGGCCTATATTGGGGTACATTATAAAACACCACCACCTCAGCAGACCGGACAATATACAAAAGAGTTAATGTCCTCATAATCAATCGTAAAAACGTTATTTGAAAAATGTTCAGAATAACAAATGTCTAAAAGTATATAAAAAGTGCCTAAAACCTCTATAGATCCTTTATATATGTTTAAAAAGTCCTATAAGTGCATTAAAATATGTTCATATATATGGTTGGATAAACTGAGAGTGTCTGAAAGCCATGGTGGTCAGTAATAGTATAGAAGGAAAAAAAAACATTTATGTTTAAAATTCCAATTGGGTTGTTTTGGAAAAAGGCCAAATTCTTCCCAGCTCACAGAGAGCCAAATGTTTATGTGTCCTGTGTGGGAGACACAACATCACGGCTGCGTGCTTTCGTAGACAATGGTCCCTTTAACACCTCAGACATCAGGTTAATTGAGCAAAGATGATCTTCTTCAGTTTCCACAGCCAATGCTGAGGAAGTGTTTGAAACATCCAAAGCCTATGTGCCTGTAGTATAGCTGGTATCCAATCCGACAGGAGCTGAAGCATCCCGTAGTGGCTCTAAGAATGCTGAAATCAACATGGGAATATGCTGGGGGCACTGCAGTATGTGGGCCATTAACGGGCCCAGTAATAAATTCACATCTGGTGGCGCAACCGATGGAAGTGTTAGACAGAGATTCAACATGCATTCTTGTCCACAGAACAAGCAGAGGAGGACAGGCAAAACATACTCAATCCAGACTGGTTGGAACGATAGGAACCAAGACTTGCTTAGCTCCCGAAGTAGAGGTGTGCCCAGAGGGAGTACATGCGAACACGGTAACATCGATCCAAGAGCGTATTTTCATCTACTTGGTGACTGGGAATGCGTAGCAGAAAAATTAAAATAAGGATTCCCAATACCAGTAACAGGATTAGCAGAATTCCTCCAAAAATGCTTTAAAAGACAGAGTGTATAAAAGCTGGAATCACTCAGAAGACTAGGTGACAGGTGCTTAACAGTCCAGAATCTATGGTCTTAAAAGGGTGTAGCATACCCTTCATATCAGACATGTTAAAGATATGCTGTACCATTTCTCCGAAATAGAAAGGGCAGTTAGTTCATACCAGTGCCTCTATCTTAGCGGAGGACCTTGCAACCTGAAGATCAAAAGTCTCTAGGGCTGAGGTTAAGGGCGCATCTTTCTGTAAAAGCATGGCTTTCATTTGGCTCAAAGTATAAAGGAAACATGAAACGAAGGCCATAACGGCACCTTCCTGACTGTGTGGGTCGGTGGAAACAATACTTGCATACAGCAAGTAACCCTGGAACTTACTGTGACTAGATATGCGATGCGTGGAAGCATACCACAACAACCTTGATCATTCAGCATCAAGTAACTTCTGTTTGAGAGGAGCTTGAACACTGGATTAACCACAGCATCTGGGGACCCTTTCAAATGACAGGACAAGGTTGCAACTGAACCATTACAGGCCCCGTGAAGCATGATATCCTGGCAAATGACAGATCCACTCAATGAATTCTCGCAGTCTGTACCACTGAGAAACACTTCAGTTTCCCCATTCCTGCATCTAAATCTATACGGTAATTCCCAAGATTCATGGATGAATTCCTCACCCATTGCTTCATACCTACCTACCTGGTGGTATTATAGGCAATATTTAAACTGGAAAGTTGTTACTGGCTGTGTTACCGGGAGGTGTCCCTCAGGGATCGGCACTATCTCCCACTCTATTTAATATTTATGTTGCCCCACTGGCAAAACCAAAAAGAGTTTTGGGTTCTCGCTGGTGTCTTATGCTGATGACACTCAGCTGATAGTATCAGTAACCCAGGCAGAGGATGTAATGGCAGTCAAATTCTCTAATTGCATCTCGGCTTTGATGAATTGGATGAGCGATAACGTTTTAAAATTAAAAACAGAAAAAACAGAAGTTGTAGAGTTTGGACATAAGTCTGCCATTTGGGGCCCGCATTGGTGGCCATCCTCAGCAGGGGCCTGTCCAGTGCCAGTAACTAAAGTCAGAAATCTTGGCTTTATGTTTGATAATGAGCTGAACTGGAATGCACAGATCAATCAACTGTCATCAGCCTGTTTTTTATCCTTAAACAGTTGAAAAAGATCCTTTCGTTTAGTCCTCCTATTCTGAGGAAAACTGTGATAATTGCCACAATTCTTTGGAGAATTGACTATGGCAATGCTCTGTACCTGGGAGCCGGGGTAAGACAACTGGCCAAATTGCAATCAATCCAAAATGCGGCGGCTAGAGTCTTACTTAACTTACTGAAATACCATCCTACCTCATCTGCCTTGAAACAACTACACTGGCTCCCGGTACGAAGACGCATCGGGTTCAAATCACTCTGCCTGGTTCACAAAGCCCTATTTGGTGGTGTGGCAGAGGATGTGCAGTCCTTGTTTCCCCGGGACATACCTGCACGTGAGTTAAGATCGGCCATGCTTTGGTTGGTCAAACTTCCCAAGATAAAGAAAGGAAGATGGGGAGGAAAACGTTTCTCCTTTCTTGCTTCTAAATTATGGAATTCAGCTCCTACTCTTTTGAGAAAGGAATTGAATAGAAGGATGTTCCGGAGGGGAATTAAAACCTGGCTTTTTACTCACTAATAATTTGTGACTGTGCTGTGTTCTGTTCAGTTTCCATAGCACCAGTACGCCTCGGCAACAGTGCGCTCTACAAATATTTTCATTCATAAGGCCATACATTAACCATTCTGTGGACGGTGACTGTGCCACGGTTAAATGCAATTGGTCTACTTTTTTACTGTGTAGCATTGTATGTTTTGCATCCCTTTGTGCCATTGTTTTCTGCTTTTCAGAGAACAGAGATGTACTGTTGATATATTGACAGGGCACATAACCAGAGACCAATGATTGTATCTTACAGCTTAATGACACAATAGAACGTAATTGTGATTGTCCCTGTCGTAAGATGGACAGATCCTGTTCCATTATTCTATAGAAGAACATACAATGTTGCCTAGTGAATACATTTTGGATGCTAGCGTGGTCATGCCATTGTCAACCACAGCCAAAGCCTTTTCTAAGTTAACTCTGTCAATTTCACGCAATTTCTACGCATCTTCCTGTTGAGAGATTTTCGAAATTTCATTATAAAAGGCGTATAGGAAGCGTTACTGACGGGGCTTTCCAGGACCTAGCAAAATCCATGTCATCTGAGAGTAGAGACCAGTGGTTCACCTGTGACAGTGTTGAGGTTCTTAGTCCATCTAGGCATAACTTCCACACACTGTATGATGTTCTCATTATACATAACCCTACGCGTAGCAAAGCGAAGTGCACTTCGTGCTATGCTCGCTACGCGTTGCACTACACGAACTGCTTAGTGTGCTAGGAAATGCTGTTCGCAATGATTGCACAGAACCGGATGCTTGTCTGCACTGTGCAATCTTTGCATATGGTATCTTGCACAGTGCAATCGGTCCTTTTCTGCCTCTCTAGTAGATTTGTACTCGAGTGGCAGTTTACTCAATGCGGACTGGTAGTTTCTCATCGCGAGCGGTCGCAAGCATACGCAACCACTCGCAATGAGAAACCTGACACTCTCACGTTGAGTATCTCAACGGGAGGTTTATTTTCCACGCTCCCAATCGGAAACTTGATGTTGCTGATCGCAAACGAGGAAAAAGTCTCACCAGGATGTCATTTTGCTTGCTTGCGGTCGTCAACTTGACGTTGAGAACCACGAGCAGGCAGAAAATACCTGCTACACATTTTTGCACTGAGCTACATGCAAATTGCATAGCTGCGCAAACTACGCGAGCGTAGGGTAGTTTTCCGCCCAGGCTTATTTTGCATAGCATCCTCATATGCTTAGCAGACAGTGCATCGGAAAACTTTAGTGAGCTATCAGGTAATATAACATTCATGTTGGTCTTAATATGTTCTGCCTTGTGTTTTAAAATGTATTATGTTAATGTTTCTGCCTTTAGCTTTATGGTTCGTAATTCACAGTGTATGCAATAGCCAATGACTCTCTTGTGCCTATATCATCTAACTGCTGTGAATCAGAGTTTCTGTAAAGTTCACAGTCAGATGGGTATAAACATGAAATGCTCCTGCGAAGGCAATGCTCATATATGCAGTGGCCGGTCTAGACTTATTGAAATATTCCAGAGATTTCCGCTTCTGAACTGTCTGTGAAATATATGAATGATTGACAGTTAAATCTGAATAATAGTACTGTAAATTCTAGAGTCTGGTCCATACTCTTTAAAAACCCTTTTTTGGTTGGAGAAAACCTCATCACCCTTTTTTGGCAGGATGCAATACCCGTGGAGCGAGGATTGTGCACCATCACTCACCACATGTGTTTACTGCTCTAGAGGGTGGTTATTCATGCCCCATAGGCTTGACAATTCACCAGCCAGAATTGGGTTCCACGGCTGACAAAGATCAAACAAGCATTGGCAAGCCAATAGATTTCCGATTTAAAGGTGAGTACTGACCTATTGCTGTCTGGTGCTTTGTAAAGCATTAGTGCACATAGGTCCTGAGACATATGCTTACACATGTGGTGACGCATGAACCGTCTTGTAGACCATTCCAAGATGGCCATTGTGTGCTCTGGGGGCCAATTTTTACAATCCCATTCTACTTTGATAATGAAAATATACAGAAACTGTGCGTTCGCGCTCATAAAAATAAAACAAATAGTCTGGTAGCACTTTACAGCTACTGGGCTCTAAAGTTTAAAACAAAGTGTAACAAAAACAGGCTGACAGGTGGATGGAGCACTGGAGCCGAACTGGCTGGAGTGGATGGGGATCACTACCCACCTCAAACCCCTAAAATTACCCTTACCTCCCTTTACCGCTACCTACCGCAATCGTTAAAATTACCCTTACCTCCCTTTACCACTATCAAACGCCATCATTAAAATTACCCTTACCTCCTTTTACCACTGACCACATGGAAACCCTTTTTTAAATAACATTTTAATTATGCTACTTAAATTTTAAGTACCTGCGTGGCATAGGTGCAAATACTTACCTGCTTGTTGTTTACTTGACTGGTAAAGCTTGTGTGGCAAAGGCATTGTGTGGTTAAGACTCCGTTATAAAGCCTTTTCCCCCTATTACTTTGATGGATGCGTTGAATCCTATATTTAATTTGTGGCTGCAGTCACTGTGAGGTCTCAGCAGCCAAACATCCATATTACTTATATTACATGGCACTCCTTCGATATAGCATGCTCCAAGGGGCTGGGAGCTTAGCAAACTGTGCATCCCAAGTTTGCCATCTGTGCCCCACGCCTTTATTGGCCACAAGTAGGTAAACCTAGTATAGTTTGCAATAACGTTTGGACCCGTATTACTCTAGAATTTTCTGTGAGCCTTGATAGGGTAAAACTTTCAGACCCGCTTCCTACAATTAGATCCGAACAGGTGCTCTCCTAATTTATCACTACATTGGGCACCGTTTAGCCACAGAGATGGATGGAGGACATCCCTGTCCCTTTCTTTTTCCACCTATGTCAGGATTCACCTTATCCTAATGCCAGCATGAATAAGCTAATTTTCTATTCCCTGCCATACTGCACCGAATCTATTGAACTCTGAAATAAATGCACACATTGATGTATTGCAGCTATGGGAGCTCCACAAAGCAATGCTTGCCTTACCACACTCTGAAAGCATGCAACTTTTATAGTGGGAACAGGTAATATATGCAATGAGATATAGAATAAATACATATATTTTGATTTATTTCTATGCGAACGGACCTCACTGTTCCTTACATCCAGGAAGACACCTAATAGGGAGATATATACACTTCATCTGATCCCCTGCCCTGCCAGATCCTTGGCGCAATAGCTGAGAATGAAAATAAAAATAAAAATCTAAAATACAATCTGTGTATGTTGCATAGATTTATGCTTTGAAGTGATTAACATGTTGACTTTGTTGAAAAAGCACAGGTTCAACCTCTGAAATTGAAGTGTGATACCTGATAAACCACTAATTTGACGGCTGCATGAGAAGGACAATTGGAATTGGTAGGACTTTAGATTCACTTGCAGTAGGTTTTCCAGATACAGACGAGTCTTTATTCTTTAATAGTCGATATTAATCATACACAAAAAGACTGGGCCCAATTATGGAGTTAGGAAGGATGGAATTCTGCTACCTTGGATCGAATGGAAATGGGTGACACTGCATCCGTATTTACTGGCGCGGGAACACTGGACTTGATATCAATTACCGTTTGGGAATTCTGGCCGGTAAGACCCCTGTGTGGGAAATGGCTGCATTACCAGCCCAGCCCCTTTTCCCGCCCCTGTCCAACTGTCAGCAATGGCACAGGGGAAGCATGTAAGGTTCCCTCCTACACCAGCCCCCAGCTCACATTTACCCCTTCTCAGAGCAGGTTGTAAATCTGAGTGTTAATAGTCATGTAACAGAGAATACTATGAGGAATTTCACCCAGTAAAAGTCTGCACAATTATTGCGCATTTCACGGGGATTACCTCATAACTGCAGGAATTCCATGAAGACATCCCAGCCCTTTTTGATAACTCTGGCTGCCCATACTTTCTGCATAGCATTCCGCACTAATCATCAACAGGCCATTGTGACAAAATGAAGTCCATTCACCAAAATGATGGAGATTTGACATGACTCACCCTTTCACCCTCGAAGACTTCGGTGGGCTGACCCTTTGCCCCTGTTGACTCCTCAACACTTCCTTGTAGGCTAAGGGAGGGGCAAAGTCACAGTGTATCAGGGCTCCTAAAACCCTTTTTTATGTCTAGTTCCTGCGGCTTCCTTTATAGCCTCTCAAGCTAGCAAAGGCAGTGCCGGGGTGGTCAAAGGGCGGCCCTAAAGAAGTGGCTTCCACCTCTTTCCATACCTAATTTACGTGCATGCGCCCCAGGGCGAAGGCAGAGGTGTCCAGGATCCTGTCTCTGCACTGCCCTGCTTTATGTCCAGCTCTGCATGCGTGATATGATCATCTGTCTCTTCTGAGGAGATAGAGGCCACTGTGGCGAACTCGAGGAATGTGTAATGGGGGCTGATAAGCAGACGGTGAGTAATACAGGGCTTAAGAAGCTCAATGAGTCATTCAGATCTGTGTGTACAATATCATAAATATATGGAACTAAAGGTTAATGTTGTCTATTTCAATTCCTTCCATGCAATAGATGGTGTGATGGTGAACTTGATGTTCTATTCATCTAACAATTCTCGTTTATGTGCACGATTATAAACCCAAGTTTGTGCCTTGACTTCCAAGTCTCTGTTATCACCACTTGCACTCTCACTGCCTACCTGCTTACGCTCATGATTACTCTATCATAAAAGAAAACGAAACAATATTTTTTCAGGCACCATCTTTAACTATTTGGCATTACCTGTATTATTTATCTTTGAATTGTAATGCAGTTCTTTTTATCCAAGCTCTTCATTACAAAGTTCTCAGTTACCTCGGTTGGGTCCTGTGCAATGGACAAATAAATCCCATTTCCTCTCATTGTTTGGAACCGTTCATTGCAAATAGTCTCATACCAAAGTGACCTAAAGTTGTGCCATAATTTTTTGTATTGCGCATTTTTAGAAAGCACAACTCTAACATAGAAGTTGTCAGCACTCTGTACAGAGAACAACTAAAAAGACTGAGATTTCTTTATAGAAAACCAGAAAGAGCAGCCAATGAAAGTATGTAACATGGACTATAAGTGATCTGACTTCAGCAGATCAGCAGTAATCAGAGGAGTGAATGATAAAGTGTTACCAGATGGTGAAGGGTGGAAAATGTGAATGGGGATTAGTGAGGAATAATATAAAGAATATGTATGTTAGCAGGGAAATGACATCTGATGGTTAAACAGAAAGGGGTCTATTCACAAAGGTACAATCTTACACATTGCTAAATGTACGCATGTAAGTTTAGTTTTACAATCTGTTGCAAATTTACTGCCTTGAGTTATTCACCAATTCTGAGTGTAAATGTAATACTTCTATGTCTCCACCCTTTCAGTTTAGGGGGTGGAGTCAGAAAAACATAATTTTTCACCATAAAGTTACTACTAGTAACTTTACATCTGTATTTTACTTTAAGTAGCTTTTCGTACCTCTCTGCACTATGTATGGAAGAGAATAGAATTCTATACACCTGAAAACAGTCCTATACACCTGACACCCATTCCCGTCCAACAAAATAAGCACTGCCCTCGCCATTGGATCTGCTTTTTTGCTCTTCAGTTTTCAGATCCTACAGCCACCCCATTCTGTCTGAAGGATGCATGCCACAGTTTTAAAGAGGAAGAGAAATTCCACAAAGGAGGTGATAGCCTTTGTAGCTGCTTTGTGACAAATTCCGACAAACAGCTACATGGGTTGCCCCCATTCATCCTCAGGGAAACTCAGAACACATCCCCATGGCAGGAGGTGACAGTCTCGCATCACAAAGATTATAAAAGCCAGTGGCAAGATGACAGAAGGCATATGAAGGAGAAGTTCTCCAGAAATCAACTGGGGAGTTCTTCTTGGAGGGTCAACTGAATCTTGTTTCCAACTCAACCCCCTTGAGGAGGTTGACTTTCTACAATGCACCCCCACCTGCTCTCTGGGCTGCCTCTTTCTGATAACACTAATGCGGTGTGAGGTAAGATTCTAACTCCCTCCTTCATTGAAAACAAATCCACAATCACCCATACATATCTGTCCTTTGCTCATACCTGCATTGCTAGACACACATCACACGTATACCCCTCAAAAACACCATCTCATATAAACAATATAAATTCCTATATGTGGCTAATTATACTTTTTATACACTCATTTTATACAGCAACTCTATGGAGTACATTGGTTGCTTCACTAGGGCAGGGGTCATTGCAACTGCAGCAGGGCAACACACAGGAAAGGTTTTGCAAAGCAACCAGACAACACACAGAATTGTCCTTATGCGAAAAATCTGACTAACACAATATTGAGGATATTGATCAGTTGTTTTGTTAAAACCTAACACTGTATTTGGCAATGCTAAGCATGGGCGAATTTTGCGGATCTCGCGTTCGCGAATTTTGCGGATTTGCGGATTCGCAATCCGCAAAATCCGCGCATTCCCGCGAATTTGCGGATTTTTTTTTTTGTGTTCGCCCGTGTTTCTGCCAGTTCGCGAGGGTTTTTACAATTTCGCAATTTGCGAACTTACCTGTCGGGTCGCAAGTTTTGCGAACTTGTTGTTTCTACATGTCCAGCCTGTTTGGGACACTCTTCTTCATCACTGCCACTCTCTGTCACCACTGCCACTCTCTGACTACTCATGCCACCCTCTGGCCCACCCATGCCACCCTCTGTTTCATCACCACACCCTCTGGTTGTCCAGTGTACATTATTTTCGGCAAAGCAAAGCACACCTTCCCTGCCTCAAGTGACCTGAATTAATTTGGGGCTGATTAATGTGTCACAGAATATTTTTTTAGCTGGCACCTGCTTCCTTAGTGCGCCCTGATTAGTGATCTTTTGCACTTGCTAAGTGCTTTCATTGTTGCAAAATTAGTTACAACACCTGCCCTGCCCCAACTGACAATAATGAATTAGGGGCTAATTAATGTGTCACTGAAAGAATTTAAAGTTCCAGCCTGGCACCTGCTTGTCTGCTCCTTTAGCTGTAAATCAGGACCTTTGTGGCATACAGTTAAGGTCAGAGCAGGGTCACACAATAGTTGCAAGCAGGCAACCGAATTCTGGAGGGCCCCCTCAGGAAGCACTACAAAGAATCGTTACAAATCATGAGGTTGACCTTTTGCACCTGCTCATTGCTTTTGCTTTTGCTGAAATCGTTTTTCGGTTTTTTTCGCGCTATTCGCGGGGCGCGGCGTCGTGCGAAACCGACCGCGGAAGCCGCCAATTCGTGCGAATGAGCATTTTATTTTTTTGCGGCTTGTTGTTTCGCGAGTTTTTTTGCAGTATTCGCGAGCCGCTTGCAGCGCAACACGCGAATTTACCCCAAGGTCGAGTACGGGCGCGGCCATTTTGTTTGCGTGACGTATTTCCGTTTCCGCCCGCTATGTATAATCTCGCGCAGTAAGCGCATTGCGAGTAGAGGTTCGCACGAGATCGCGCGGGAAATCTAGAGGTTCGCACGAGATCGCGAGGAAAATCTCGCGCGAACTTACTTTCGCGCTCGTGAACGGGCGCCGGCCATCTTGTTTTTCATTCATTTCCTGTGTCTGGGCATGGTGTTTAATCCTCTTGGTATCTTTGCCATCCTTTGCTTGTTTTCAGTTTTTTTTTTACGATTTTGCTTCTTATCTATCCCTCTCTTTTCCTAGCTGTATATTTTTGTCTTTTCTGCTATTTTTCTTTACTTTTAAACTACTTTTTTAAACTCTTTTCTTTTCTTCTTCCCTATCCTATTCTTTCTTAATTTTCTACTTCTTCCTACCTTACCTGCCCAGACCATGGTCAAGCCAGGCGCCGTGAAGCTGCCCAGGCACTTGAGGGCCGCAGCGGCGGCGGGGAGTAGTGCTGGACCCAGTGGCAGGACAGCATGCGGGAGATTGAGGGGGGAGCAGGTGACGCGACGGGAGATATTCAGCCCGGAGGAAGTGGGCGCGCTGGTCTACTTCGTCCAGCGCCGCCTGCCCAGGACCATCGCGGGAGGCGGCAGGATCGCGGCCGGCGGCTACAACATGCGGGAGCGCCGGAAGCGGTGGGAGAAGGTGTGCTGGGCCATATCCCACCTCTACGGGGTCCAGCGCACCTACAGCCAGGTCACCCATCGCTGGACGGACCTCCTGGACCGCGAGCGCGACCTGCTGGACCAGCTCGGCTTGGAGATCCCCGGGCTTGGTGAGTAGTAGTAGCCATTTAATCACTCACTACTATGATGTTTTCTCCTGCTCTGTGTTGTTGTATTGCAAATATTTGTTTTTTACATGGAGCAAGCCAATAATGCCGCTGATGACGATTACATTGTAGTTAAATTATATTTCAAAATCTTCTGTGCATTTCAGGTGCACTGCTCTCCTTCTCAGTGGCGTTGCTACTATGCTTATTTGTTTTCTATTTCGTGGTCTCATTGGCCTGAGTAACTATTATGTATGAGTGTACTTTACAGAACTGCGTAATGCTAGACACTAGGGGGCAGATTACATTTACAAGCCCCTTGCGCCACGTTTACGTTGCCTTGCGTGACGCAACAGCGGCGTAAACGTGCCGCATCCCTGCGAGTCATTTACAGCATGACGCATCTAGGGAGATGCGTCACGTTATAAAGCCATGGGCCTGCACCACAATGGGTGCGTTCCTAGTACGCAGGGTGGGCGGTCCAGCGGCTGTGCGCCTCGCAAAATTGCCTGCGTGAAATGTACAAGATTTAACGCAGGCACTTCTGCGACGCTGCTACGTCAATTCAATTCCTTATGTCTGCTCGAAGCAGGCGAAAGGACTGACACAGCATGTTAAGTATTGGGTGGCCCTGAGCATTACTGGAGTTGCATTGCGTTGGCGACGTGACTCCAGCGATGCGCCGCTCTTACGTGACGAGATGCGTCACGCAAGTGCCTACCCTTGCGCCAGGGCGCGCCGCATTGTAAATGAGGCACATCTGCCGTGTCGCAAGGGTAGTTTTGCGTGACGCATTTGATCTGGCGCATCTCTGGAGATGCGCCAGAACGCGTAAGTAAGTATGCCCCTAAGGGGCAGAATTGCAATTACCGTCGCATCCCTGCAAAGTAGCAGGGATGCGCCATTAATTGTGCGGCCCGCTACCACCACCAAACATGGTGCGCCGTATTTGCAATGCGGCGCACCATGGGCCCAAAACGTCACCGAAGCTTTACTGCTGGAGTTGCGTCGCAACGATGGCGCAGCTCCATCAATGCTCTGGGGTACCCTATCTCCCCAATGCTGGGTCAAGCCGTACGTCTGCTTCAAGCAGGTGCAGGGTTTGTGTGACGCATCATTGTCCTAAAGGTGACTGATTGATATTTTGTAGATTTCCCTCAGCCACTATTAGGATGTGTTCCAGCGCAGGAATGCCCTCCCTTGCGCCGGAACGCCCCCTGATGGCGCAGGGCTTTATAACGGGATGCATCTCCCAAATGCGTCACGTTGTTATAATATTATACGCCGCACCATGGCGCCCTTTTTTGTTTAGCTGCTGCGTCACAAAAGTCACGCAAGAACGGCGCAAAAGAGCCGCAAGGGCTTAAATCTGCCCCTTCCTTTGTAACCCTGACAATAAGAAAAATAGTGGCGGTGGATTGATAGTTTGACTATTTAAATGACTGGTAATGTAGCAGGCAACTGTTAGTGTTGTCACTGATCTGACTGAAATCACAATGGAGTTTGTCTGTCACTTTGCGTCTTGCCTGCGGACTGCGGACTGCCAGTCCTAGGTGAACGTTTCAGTACTTTGTTTAGTGAGTTACGTGACTTTCGAAGTCACAGGTCCGCAAATAAATGAAAAGTAACCATAATCAATATAATTTCGCGGAAATATTTTGTTATTGTTCTTTTGAAATGTTTGATTTGGTTGACATTGACAAGCAACAATCATCCATGTTTTCTGTTCTTTCTTTCATGTTGTACGTCAGCTCCCCCCAGGGGCGAGAGGAGGACACAGGAGCAGCAGGCGGCGGATGCTGTTCAACAGGGCCAGGATCGGGCAGGCGAGGGCTCCTCTGCTGGCCCCAGTAAGTTTTCATTTTAGACTAGTACCTATTTTTCCTAGCGTTCCTCATTTGACTTTTTTCAAAATTGTCTTTGCTCTTCTTGTAGACTGTATCTAAATTCTTATCCTGCCTCTACTATGACTCCCTGTGGTATTACTAGATTATTCTTATTAGTCTGTCTGTGTAGCTAACTAAGATTGCACGGTTGGCGAAACTCCTATGATTCTAGTCAGCAATAGCTCTATCAACTTAGTGCAGTCCTCTGGGATTGTCCATAATGTCTTTTGAAGTGTTCTATCTGGACTCATGCTTGCAAAAATTGCAAAACCTTTCGCTCAGTCACTCTAGTCTGGACCAAAAAACACAGATTGTATTTAAGTTTAAAAGCTTTATTAAAAGTAAACACATGTATTAAAATGAAGTCATAATAAAACTAAACGTTTAACTGATAATGGAAAAGTGGTTAGTGCTGACGATTAATTGAAGACATTTCTTGTGGTCGAGCCGAGCTCTCACCTGGTTTCAACTTGATCTTGTTGTTAGAAGTCCATCTTCTGTCTGTGTGGAGAAAAATGGTGCGTGTTAAAAAAACAGCCTTCATCAGTTGTGCCAAAAAGTGCAGCAAGACAACCTTCCCTGGAAAAAGGGACATTTTTTTTAACTTTAACGTAGACAGTCACAAATTACATTGTTTTCACATGTCTTCATTCCTAGACCAAATACTAGTGACTAGTGAGTGCTTTATTCTAACATTGTTAAATGTACTTTGTAGGTGGAACATCTGGTGGCGGGGCCAGTGTGGAGGTGGTGGAGCTCGACACGGAGGCGGAGGCTGATTCTTCAGGGGAGGAGGCGGCGGCGGCGGCGGCTGTGAGAGTTGAGACGGTGGTGGTGGCGGCCAGAGGTAAGCTCTTATATATTCCTTACTTATTGAGATTGAAGACTAGCTGGGAAGGCAAGAATATGAGATGCATGGCTGGGTGAATGATGAAGCAATGATGGGTGGAAGGACAACAGCCTGGGTGGGTGACACAGAAACTGTATGTGTCCATATACCTGGATCATGCTACTATCTGACTCTTAGATAGCATATGTGTATCTAGAGCAGGGGTACTCCTAGTACGGCCCGCGGGCCGGTGGTGGCCCGGCAAGCCTTCCTTGGCGGTGCGCAGACCTTGCAGACAATCACTGCTCCCCCGGCCCCCACAGAGCAGAGGCTTTTTTGTATTTCACCTGTTAGCGCCCCTGCATCTCCACTCTGACAATCACTGCTCCCCCGGCCCCCACAGAGCAGAGTGGAGATGCAAGGCCACAAAGAGGTGAAATAGAACAAAGCCTCTGCTCTGTGGGGCCGGGCAAGCAGTGATTGTCAGGGTGGAGAAGCAGGGGCGCTAAAACAAACAAAGCCTCAATAATATGTTAATGGTCTTTTAAAGACCTGTTAAGTACTTTGGTGTTGTTGTCTGTGTGTGCGCGTTGAGGAAGCGGTCTCAACCCGGGCTGAAGGCTGACACAGATAGACACACACACAGTGAGATGACAGAGGGGGAGGGAGAGGGAGGGCAGGAGGGAGAGAGAGATGGAGGGAGGGCAGGAGGGAGAGCAGGAGGGAGAGAGATGTATGTAAATGCTGGGTCTGGTGGCTCAGTGGATGAGGGCATCTGCTGCAGGGACCTGTGTGCAACCTCATGGTCACAAGTTATCGTTTTGCTTTAGCCCCGCCCCCTCTGACTCCGCCCCCACCAGTGCGGCCCTCGGCCCCAAACTACACTGTAAATGTAGCCCCTGAGAGAAAGTTTGTGAGTACCCATGATCTAGAGAGAGTAGACGGTCAGTGGATGAACTAAGTGTAACTTTGAAGAGCATGTAACACTGCACCCGCACGTCCGTTCCAGTGTAGGAAAGGCAAGGAAAAGAACTTTTAATTTTGTCCAAATACTACCATAAATAGTAGCAGTAGTTTGTATTGCAAGCACTGCATAGATCCGGTTATTATGGTGGCCACTCCCTACCTCTCTTAATAAGTTTAGTAGTACTCAGTCATTCATGTGTGGATGTATCACTGGTCACTCAATAAAAAGCAAAGCACCTAAAGTCATCCCATATATAAGCAAAAACATCCCATGTGAAGTGATAGATAATCAGATTATTTATCTTCTTCAATTTTCCATTTCTAGTACTCATTTCCACTGTAGGGTGAAAGTTAAATTAATTAAGCAGTAGCCCTTGAGTTGTAACAGAGTATTCTCAGTGCCACCCGTAATAGAAAAGTAAGAGCTTCACCACCTGCATGTACTGGACGGGTACAGTAACGCAACGGCAACGCAAGTCTAGGTCACTCCTCATGGCGTGCGTCTCTTTTTCTCGGGTGCAAGTTTACTGCGCTGGCATTATGCCGGCTTGCAGAAAATAACGTACCAATTTTCCAAAACAAGAGATAAGAAGAAGAATAAGACTGGTGTACTTTCATAGTCGACTCCAATGGAAGTCCACAGTGCTCGTAGAATTTGTTCCTTAAACTCCCACTAATGTTAGAGCAAGGATGAAGAAGTGTGAGGTTAGATAGATACTGGCCTCAATAGTTATGTAATGCGCTTGCAAGTTGCTAGTTGTACTGCAACACAAATTTCTGCTGAATGATTGAGTTAATCTTAAAGAGCATTGGTTACAGACTATGTCTTTCTTTCTTCATATAGGTTCTCCTTCCAAACGAACAAGGAGGAAGGAGCTGGCTAGAGCGGCCCGGCAACGGAGGATCGAGGCCACTGTTGCGGAATATCGGCGGCTGGTGGCCCTGGAGGACGTGGAAAGTGTGCAGTCGACAACTACAACAACGTCGTCTGCATCGGCCTCCGTGGCCCCACGGGCTGCCACCCAGCACAGTGGTCCACCCAGACTGAGCCGGGCTGCCAAAGGCAAACGCCACCACCGAGCAGCAAGGCCAACAGCTGCCTCTCACAGGCATTGCACCTGCAAGGCAGTGAAGGCACGCCTGCGCCGCACTACCCTGATGGTGTCCCGCCTTCAGCAGGAGCTCGCCTTGCTCCGCGAGGAGCATGATGCCCTGGCCCAAAAAGTTAACAGCATCCACCCATAGTGTCCCTTGCCCCGTTTTTAGAGACTTTTGGGGGGTGGGAATTGGGAGTTGGGTTTTTGGGGACTTTTGAAGGACAATCGTTGGGGTTAGGGAGGGTCTTGCGGGAGATTATTTTGTTAGGGATATAAATATACTTTTTCAAACTTTATCTGAGCATACCTGTTTTTTACTGCTTGCCTGGTGGGTGGGGGTTTAACGTTGACTGTTTTCCTGAAAGTTTAGTTCCATTTTCTTCCTTTAAGTGTAAATGCCCAAATGTTTTCAACACTAAGTGCCTCTCACAGACTAAGTGAAGTGAATCCAAGAGTCCTAGGACTTTAGTAGTACTACCTTCAGTCTCTCGTCTCTCGTACTAATACTCCATTATACCCCCAAACCACCAAACGCTTATCTTACCTGTAATTTGTGTTTGAAAGTAGGGCTAGACCCAGGGCTGGCTCCACGGGAAACACCGAATAACGTTGGCAATCTTGGTCGGATAAAATTTCCTCATAGCGGTGGTACTAGTGGTGTGACACAGTGGCAGTTGCATGCCTATGAAAAAAAAGAAAATGAAATCTGGTTTGTCCTCCTGAGCAATTCAACGGTACAACTGAGAATATAGCAGGTGACAGAAGTACAGTAGAGCAGTGCCACATTGTAGCCTAACAAATGGTAAAGTATAACTACTAATTCGGTTGAAGTTCTTTCACATTAGCAATGGTTCTTTGTCAAGCAGAGTAAGAATATATCATCGACAACTGTGGAAAGAAAGAATGCGACAGTACAGGGCCTGTGTGGAATTATTGATAACGATATTCAACATAAGGTCTCTGTAGCCAGATACCCGAGAGCCTTGCTGGTCACTATAAATCCATTCACAACAACACTCAATGGGGTTGGTCTGGAAGGTGTCAGGTTTACTCCCCGTGATCCAGTCGATGCAAATATGGTTCCACCTCCAAATGTCACCAACACCCAGAAGTGTAAACACAGGGTGTTCGAGCCATTAGGCGGGGGAGAAAAATAACAAACTAAAATAAAAAATGTGGGATGGGTAAAGGTGGGGTCAGCAGGGAAAGGATACCTGTAACAGAAGACAAGACAGGCATCAGTGAAGTGCTGTCCTAACATACAAGGGTACTCTCATATAGTCTCACTAAATAACCAAGGAAGTAGACAAGTACCTGAGCACCAAGAAAACATGACCTTGGATAGGAAATACTATAGCCCTTCTGCCACAATCTGTGAGGAAGGCCTAAGAAACACATAAACATATAGTTAACGAACACACTCCTGTCGCACCAAACACACTCGCGTTATACTAAGACATCAAACCCACTACTCACAACATACCACAAACTTGGTAGAGGACTCAATGTACAAAGGGGGTTCCAAATAGTCAAAGCAAAGATGTATGGTCCAACAAAAAGGAAGAGGGAAACGGTAGTGTGTAGGAAGCAAGAACTACAACACTGCGCTCTCTAAGTAATGACCCAGTAGAGAATCTTTGGTGAAGGTCAAACAGAAAAACGTAGTTGCGACCACCACTGAATTCTGCCAACAACACACCCCACGGTGCACTACACAAAGAGAACTGGGGTAGCCTGTAGTTACCTCACTACATGCCCAGTTATGGAGGTCCTTTGAAATACACAGTTATACAACGGAGACGCGTAGTTGTCCTTACTACCGCGCTCCGTTTTAATAGTACAAAAACGATCCCCGATGTGAACGCTAACACGTGGTATAGACCGCCACTGTGCTCCGCCACACACAATTCAACCAAACAGGAATTCATCAAAGGTAGAATTCTGTTAGAAAACAGTCACAGAACCTCCCTTAACAATCCGTTCAGGCAGTAATCAGCTGACCGCACGGGCGGCCGAAGAGTTTAGAGCGGCTTTACCTGAAGACGCGTGAAGTCCGTCTACCGCCAAGGACAGAACACGGAAGCGCTCCCCACTGAGCCTCAGGGGGGGGGGGAAGGTGATAGTCCACAGGAGACACGATAGAAAAGCATGCAGAGCGTCCGCTCTCATGCCGGTGCAGAACAGAAACCAGAATAACGCGCAACAGGAAGCGCGTCTGTTCCCCAGATAAACTTCCTGCAAGTCTCCCGCCTACTCATGGGAAATGTAGTTTCATAGTACGGTAGGCGCTTAGGGGCTGCGTAACCTGACAGAAGGTATAGTAGATAGAAAAGGAGAAATTGCTTTTTTTCTAGGTGTCCCCTCACTCACCAGGGTTGCCCCTTGGTGACATGCTTCATCATTGGGGCCATCCCAGTCCTCTACGGCCTGGGGCGTGCTGCGACTTGCGAATTACGTAGGAGCACTTACAAATGACTATGTGTGGTGCAGATGTGATAGTGGAGTGGACTAAGTGATGTGTTAAGGGATCAATTTAGAAGCCTAGAGAGAGCCAAGAAATGCAGTCACAGTCAGAGAAAAAGGCAAGGGATACTGTATCTATGTGGTTGTAGTGGTCCTGTTGGAAGTGGTAAGTAAGTTGCCTGCAGAAAAAAAATCCTCCTATTAGCGGCACTCCTCCATTGCAGCCGACGCTTCGTCCATCGATGTTGGTCACCAGAAGACACCCTGTAAAAAAAAGCACAGCATAGACAAACAATTGAACATAAACAATTCTTTGGGTACAAACCTATCCATCAATCTTTGAAAGTGCATGCACTACTGCATGCATGTCAGTGAAAAGTAAGTAGTACATTCGACAACTGTGGAAGAAAGAATGCAACAGTAAAGGGCCTATGTGTAAATTATTGATAACGATATTCAACATAAGGTCTCTGTAGCCAGATACCCGAGAGCCTTGCTGGTCACTATAAATCCATTCACAACAACACTCAGTGGGGTTGGTCTGGAAGGTATAGTAGATAGAAAAGGAGAAATTGCTTTTTTTCTAGGTGTCCCCTCACTCACCAGGGTTGCCCCTTGGTGACATGCTTCATCATTGGGGCCATCCCAGTCCTCTACGGCCTGGGGCGTGCTGCGACTTGCGAATTACGTAGGAGCACTTACAAATGACTATGTGTGGTGCAGATGTGATAGTGGAGTGGACTAAGTGATGTGTTAAGGGATCAATGTAGAAGCCGAGAGAGAGCCAAGAAATGCAGTCACAGTCAGAGAAAAAGGCAAGGGATACTGTATCTATGTGGTTGTAGTGGTCCTGTTGGAAGTGGTAAGTAAGTTGCCTGCAGAAAAAAAATCCTCCTATTAGCGGCACTCCTCCATTGCAGCCGACGCTTCGTCCATCGATGTTGGTCACCAGAAGACACCCTGTCCACTGCCTGCCTGATGCTGAATTGTGGCTCGCTACTGTGAAGCCTGACTCCATCCTTTTTTCCCCATTGCAGAGACTGAAACCCGGCCTGTAATTATTCAACGAAAAACAGGAAGTGATATAATATTACAACACCACTGATAAATAAATATAAGGTATGTAGGCTGTGGAGTGCAAAAAGTCACAATTTGTTTTTCCTAGTAGACAGTACAATATTTTTGAAAGTGCGTACTCTGAGTCACCTTTTGAAGGATAAATAAGTATGGGCAAATTAATGTAGCGGATCTTGCCCCTCAAGCTAGGTGTACTGTAAACTGTGTTTTAGAACAAAATTAGATCTTCCTAGCAGTGCTCCCACCCAGACCCTTACTAAAGCCAGTCGCAAAAATGTAGAACACCCCCAATCAAATCTCAAAAAACGAGGCCTAGCAGAAAACTGGTGACAAAACTTACTTTGAAAGTAAAAGTAGGCCGAAGTACCCTAATTACCCATTACCCCCCGTGGATTGCATTCAAACCACTTGCAAGCAACCAAGCAAAAGTAGCCATAGCCAGCATCGCTCCAAGACTCGAAATCCCCCCCACTCAAACACATGCAATAGAAATACTGCTAACCCTAACGAACCCTAAGTTAAGAATAGTGGCAAAGGCTTTCTTTAACTATGCCAAATCCCCCCTTTCCCACCATGGATTTTCTTCAAATGACTTGCAACCAAAATTACACATTCTCACGAGTGCTCTAAGACCCCAGAACTCAGTTTGAAAAATCTAGAACACCCCGAAACACATGCAATCCTGCTGCTAGGGCTAACCCTAACGAACCCTAAGTTACAAAAAGTGCCAAAACTAAAGGCTTTTCCGCGCGGATTTTGTCCCAACCACTTCTACCCGGTATTAGACCTTCCCAGGAATGCCCCAAGACCCGGCAACCCACCCGCCAAGAAGCGTAACACCCCCAAACAGGCCAAAAGCAAAATCTCATACTTGCAATATTTCTGGGCCTTCGGTCCAAACGCGCTGCGTAGCTAGGCCATAAGTCGGGGTTGGCACGACGGATTTCCTGAAAAGCAAATGCAATCAAGATTAGAGTGTCCCAGCAGTGCTCCCAGACCACGAAACTCACCCGCAAACAGACGGAACCCCCCCTAAGAGCACCTCAAAGGCAAGCAAGTCATCAAAAACACAAAAAAAATTCCGCCTGGGATTTGGTCCAAAACACTTTTATCCGGTATTAGAGCTTCCCAGCAATGGCCCCAGAGCCGTCAACCCAGGAGAAAACGAGTAGAAGACCCCCAAACAGCCAAAGAGCAAAAGTACAAAAATGGGGACTTAGTCAATTTTTCACAAATTTCCCAAATCACTCCGCGCGCGCTCTGCAGCTAGGCCCTAAGTCCCCTCTGCCACCATGGATTTGCTTCAAACCTCTTGCAAAGTAAAGTATATATAGCCAGCAGTGCTCCCAGACCACGAAACTCACCCACAAACACCAGGAAGCCCCCCAAACAGGCCCCCGAAAATGCTACACAGAGCAAAATGTCAGAAATAGCCAAAAAAAAATCGGCCTGGATTTTGTCCCAACCACTTCTACCCGGTATTAGACCTTCCCAGGAATGCCCCAAGACCCGTCAACCCACCCGCCAAGAAGCATAACACCCCCAAACAGGCCAAAAGCAAAATCTCATACTTGCAATATTTCTGGGCCTTCGGTCCAAACGCGCTGCGTAGCTAGGCCATAAGTCGGGGTTGGCACGACGGATTTCCTGAAAAGCAAATGCAATCAAGATTAGAGTGTCCCAGCAGTGCTCCCAGACCACGAAACTCACCCACAAACACCAGGAAGCCCCCCAAACAGGCCCCCGAAAACGCTACATAGAGCAAAATGTCAGAAATAGCCCAAAAAAAATCGGCCTGGATTTTGTCCCAACCACTTCTACCCGGTATTAGACCTTCCCAGGAATGCCCCAAGACCCGTCAACCCACCCACCAAGAAGCATAACACCCCCAAACAGGCCAAAAGCAAAATCTCATACTTGCAATATTTCTGGGCCTTCGGTCCAAACGCGCTGCGTAGCTAGGCCATAAGTCGGGGTTGGCACGACGGATTTCCTGAAAAGCAAATGCAATCAAGATTAGAGTGTCCCAGCAATGCTCCCAGACCACGAAACTCACCCACAAACAGACGGAACCCCCCCTAAGAGCACCTCAAAGGCAAGCAAGTCATCAAAAACACAAAAAATTTTCCGCCTCGGATTTGGTCCAAACCGCTTTTAGTGCTTCCCAGCAATGGCCCCAGACCCGTCAACTCACCTGCAAAGAGGTAGAACAACACCCCCACAAGTGCTGAGTCTTTCTTCATTGGGCGTAAACCAGCCCTCTGCTTTGATGGAAATAGGAGTCTGGAGGAGGAGGATAGAGGAGCATGTTCTTCTGAACTTGTGAACCTGAGGAATGCAGACTGCGGCACCTTCAAATAAATTAGCAAACAAGTGAAGACAGTTCTGCTGATGGGCTTGTTTTTGTGATTATCTGATTAAAGTTTGAATTATATTAACTGTGCACAACAAAGAAAGACAGACACACAGGAATAAAAGTGAATAAGGATGAAAAAGAAAGTTATTTATTCGTTGTCTCATTTTCAGGGCTCGAAGTCGGTATCACGGTCCAGGAATAAGAATAAGGCTTCGTCATCATACTCTGCAAATTCAGGCAGGGTGAGCTCAGTGTCACCTGACAGAGTAGAAATTCCCTCATCTATGTTGCTGGCCACCTCCTCTTCATCCGGCACGCTCTCTCGTACTCTGAAATCTGGTGGTATGAGGTGCTGATTCATCTTGATCATTGTTAACCTCTCCACATTTTTGGGCGAGAGGCGGCTCCGTTTGGGAGTTACAATCCCACCAGCCGCACTGAAAACCCGTTCAGAAGACACGCTTGCGAGTGGGCAAGACAAGTAGTTTAAAGCCAGGTTGGTGAGCTGTGGCCACAATTCTTTTTTCCCATGCCAATACGCCAATGGGTCAGAATTAACATAGACCTCTGTTGAGTCATTCAGATAGTCCTTCACCATCGACTCAAGGTCCTCATCCAAGGTTCTTCCACTTTGCTTAGCTCTTGCTGTGCCTCTGACCTTTTGAGAACCAAACCCACGCAGAGCTAGCCAATCCTCTTCAGCCTCCAATGTTTCTGTTGTCTTTCGTGCAGATGATCCGGTTGCCGGTGTCTTTAACGGCTGAGAGGTCACTTGTGCCACAGCCACAGGTGCAGAAGTGGATTGTTTTGACTGGGGATGGCCTGCTGATGTACTGCCATTTCCTTCAATTTCCAGCCGTTCTGTTTCAAACTTCTTGGCTGACAAGGCTAGCCAACGTTTGTACTTTAGAACATGTTCATCATCAAAAGGAAAGAATGCTTGGCCTGCCAGCGCCTTTTTGTAGCGTGGATCCAGAATAGTAGCACAAATGTAATGCTGTTCTGAGTGGATCTTTTTAAGACGTTCATCACCTTGTAGGAGCTCTAATAATTGCTCGGCCAGAAGCAAAGAGTCTTGGTTTTTATCTTTTCTAAACACAGAACACACCTCCTTCAGTTGGTCCTCCAGCATGTACAACAATGGGATAGCTTTTCCCAAATTAGAGTCCTCCTTGCTGACTGCACGCGTGAAGAACTCAAAAGGACGAAGCATGCGTGTCAGGCTTTCAACTATGTTCCATTGCGGCCCACCCATCCTCAGCTCCTCTGCACCCTCTTTAAGGAAATATTGATCGAGTTCCGTATACTGCTCATACAGACGCTCAAGCATGTAGAAGGTTGAGTTCCAACGTGTTACCACCTCCTGGATGAGTGCTTTCACTGGCATTTGATGTTGATATAGCAGGCTCCTCAGCTGCTTCCGGGCCTTAAAAGAATGGCTGAAATGCTTGCACATTTTTCGGCAGGTGTCCAATACACCGTACGCTGCACTGCCTTTATTACCCAAGAATTTTTGGACAACCAGGTTTATACAGTGCGCCAAACACGGCACTCTGAAATAGTAACCGTCCCTCATGGCCTTAACTATATTGGAGCCATTGTCCGTGGAAACATAACCAACCTTGCGTTTTAGTGGGGACAGACAGTTAAGGACCTTTGTGTTAAAGACATCCAAAATGTTTTCTGCTGTGTGACGTTTCTCCAAACCAAACATGGCTAGTGTTGCATGTTTCCGAGCACCTTTAAAAACAATGTTAGTGTCAACACCTGAGTTTAGCTTTGCTTTAGCCCCTGAAAAAGAGACCCAGTGTGCAGTGATGCACATGTAATCTTCGCCTGCGCCACTGGTCCACATGTCTGTTGTCAGATGTATAGTGTGAACAGCACTCTTCTGCAAAGCTGCCCCAATCACCTTCAGAACATCTTCATGTAGTGCTGGAACCGCAACTCGTGCAAAATAGAACCGGCTAGGAACCTTCCATTTAGGGCAGAGCGCTGTCACTAATTCTAGAAAACCAACCCCTTCTACAAAAGAAAAAGGGAGAAGGTCCAGAGCTAGCATTTTAGCCAGCTTAGTGTTATACAGACGGGTCATTGGGTGGTTGCGTTCATATTGCGCTTCTGTAAACAACATCTTTTTAATGTTGCCCTGGACCAAGGATTTACGGGATGATGATGATCTCTTCGACCCAGTTACGCTCGCTGATGAACTTTTCCGCATTGATGTCTCACTCTCTCCCACACTCTTAGTGTGGCTCCCATGGGGTGTGCTGCTGACAGGGGAACTGGGTGTAAGTGAAGTGTTTGAATCGTCTTCTACCTCCTCGTCATCACCAGATGAAAAAACAACGTTTTCATTGCGTGCAATTGCGGCTTCCTTGATCGTGTGTAGGTGCGCAAACCATTGGACATCGTGCGTTCTCCTAAGATGACCTCTCTGGCCTCCGGTACCATAGTTGGAACCCAACTTACCACGACTAACTCGAAGCTTACAAATGCTACAAATGGCTACGTTTTCATTTTTTGGGCAAACACTAAAGAAGTCCCAAACTGGAGACTTGAAATGTCTTCGGGGGCCGGAGGAGGCGGCGATACTGGTGGTTGTGGTCCTGCTGCTAATGCCAGATGAAGTGGAGGATGTGGATTGCCGAACTTCAGTACGTTTTGCACTTTCACCACCACGAATTGAGGTCGAGGACGAGGTGGGTACCTTCTTGCGAAGAAATATGGAAGCGGTAGGTTTTGGTGTACTACTTAACTCCAAATCTAATGATTCCATTTCCATTGCCTCCTCGCCGACATCATCATCACGCTCAGCAGCTTCTCGGGATAGGGTCAAAATGTCTCTTTGCTGCATGCCCGGTGGGGCTGCAGTGACCTTTGTGATGACTGGCTCGTCGTCATCGTGAGAGGCTTCATCACCAGCAGTATCTGTCACTTCTTGTTGAGCCTCATCACACTCCATAGGTTTGAGTTTTTGGACGACCTTCCTTTTACGCTTAGGTACCGGTGTCAGATCATGGTGTGCCTCACTCTCAGGCTGCCGTGGTGGTACCCATTCGTCATCCAGATCATCAGAAGGCGGTGGGCTTGAAGAAGATGTAGACACCCCCCTTGATCTTTTCCTTGCTAGGGATGTGGAAGACAATGAATGATCATCAGGAAGAGTGGCTTCCAATGATACCTCGGCTTCATTGTCGATTTCCTGATGTGCCCCTACTTCGGGAGGAACAACTATTGTGGGCACTTGTGAACCTCCATGCACCTTTGCTTGCGCATCTCCTTTTGCTGCCTCTCCTTCCACATGTACTTGGGCGTGTACTTGCACATGGTGTTGTTGTTGCGGCTGTATTGATTCAGGGACATTGCTGCTACTTTCTTGCGATGAGCCAACATCACTGGTCGATGGTGATTGGAGAAGTACACTGACTGCCTCTGAAGCACTCAAGGGCTTTGACTTAAGTTGGCGTGGTGGTGGAGGCACTGAACCCAATGGAGCAGGGGTGCTGCTCCCAGCTTGGTCCCCAGCAGAACCTGCTGCAGCAGGCGTACTTTTTTTTTTGCTCCCAAAAAACGTGGCGGGTGGCACACCAGCCTCCTTGGTACCCTGCTTCTTCTGCTCCTTACTAGCAACTTTCTTGCTAGAGGAGCTACGGAGAACTTTCTTTGGGGGCTGGGCCATCTTCTTCAGAGCAGGTCAGACAGCAGGCCGCAGTTGCACGAATTGTAGAGTTGTCTGAGGCCAGACGTGACGTCGCGTGACGTTATGCTGCACACACACACCGCTGCAGGACTTCTTCCTGGCACTGGTGGTTCTCTTGAGTCTTGTGCACCTAAAAAAAATGGAAGACAGAGGAACATCAGTTCAGTTATAGAGCACAAAAAAAATCGAAAAACACTGCAAAATCAGCACAATCCCAATCCATCCATGCCCTCCATAATGTTTAAATTCAAGACAACCCACAGAAAGACTAGGCCCATGCAAGACTCACTAGTACCCCTGGGCATAAATAAAGGTTGAAAAGTAGGCAAAATGGTTGGAGGCCTAACAACAAAGCCTGCATTCAAAATGGCCACTTGCCTGCCCGCACATGGCCAGTGCCTGTAGCTGCACTCAAAATGGCCACCAGCCACATGGCATGTCCCTCCCCATGAACACCCCCAAAAATCGAAAAACACTGCAAAATCAGCACAATCCCATTCCATCCATGGCCTCCATGATGTTTAAATTCAAGACAACCCACAGAAAGACTAGGCCCATGCAAGACTCACTACCCCTGGGCATAAATAAAGGTTGAAAAGTAGGCAAAATGGTTGGAGGCCTAACAACAAAGCCTGCATTCAAAATGGCCACTTGCCTGCCAGCACATGGCCAGTGCCTGTAGCTGCACTCAAAATGGCCACCAGCCACATGGCATGTCCCTCCCCATGAACACCCCCAAAAATCGAAAAACACTGCAAAATCAGCACAATCCCATTCCATCCATGCCCTCCATGATGTTTAAATTCAAGACACCCCACAGAAAGACTAGGCCCATGCACCACTCACTACCCCTGGTCAAGGCCCCAACAACAGGTCAAAAATCGAAAAACACAGAAAAATCAGCACAATCCCATTCAATCCATGCCCTCCATGATGTTTAAGTTGAAGACAGCCCACAGAAAGACTAGGCCCATGCTAGACTCAAATACCCCTGGTGAAAAGGCCACAAGTACAGGCCCAAAAAACGAAAATCACTGAAAAATCTGCACAATCCCATTCAATCCATGCCCTCCATGATGTTTAAGTTGAAGACAGCCCACAGAAAGACTAGGCCCATGCTAGACTCAAATACCCCTGGTGAAAAGGCCACAAGTACAGGCCCAAAAAACGAAAATCACTGAAAAATCTGCACAATCCCATTCCATCCATGGCCTCCATGATGTTTAAATTCAAGACAACCCACAGAAAGACTAGGCCCATGCAAGACTCACTACCCCTGGGCATAAATAAAGGTTGAAAAGTAGGCAAAATGGTTGGAGGCCTAACAACAAAGCCTGCATTCAAAATGGCCACTTGCCTGCCAGCACATGGCCAGTGCCTGTAGCTGCACTCAAAATGGCCACCAGCCACATGGCATGTCCCTCCCCATGAACACCCCCAAAAATCGAAAAACACTGCAAAATCAGCACAATCCCATTCCATCCATGGCCTCCATGATGTTTAAATTCAAGACAACCCACAGAAAGACTAGGCCCATGCAAGACTCACTACCCCTGGGCATAAATAAAGGTTGAAAAGTAGGCAAAATGGTTGGAGGCCTAACAACAAGGCCTGCATTCAAAATGGCCACTTGCCTGCCAGCACATGGCCAGTGCCTGTAGCTGCACTCAAAATGGCCACCAGCCACATGGCATGTCCCTCCCCATGAACACCCCCAAAAATCGAAAAACACTGCAAAATCAGCACAATCCCATTCCATCCATGCCCTCCATGATGTTTAAATTCAAGACACCCCACAGAAAGACTAGGCCCATGCACCACTCACTACCCCTGGTCAAGGCCCCAACAACAGGTCAAAAATCGAAAAACACAGAAAAATCAGCACAATCCCATTCAATCCATGCCCTCCATGATGTTTAAGTTGAAGACAGCCCACAGAAAGACTAGGCCCATGCTAGACTCAAATACCCCTGGTGAAAAGGCCACAAGTACAGGCCCAAAAAACGAAAATCACTGAAAAATCTGCACAATCCCATTCCATCCATGGCCTCCATGATGTTTAAATTCAAGACAACCCACAGAAAGACTAGGCCCATGCAAGACTCACTACCCCTGGGCATAAATAAAGGTTGAAAAGTAGGCAAAATGGTTGGAGGCCTAACAACAAAGCCTGCATTCAAAATGGCCACTTGCCTGCCAGCACATGGCCAGTGCCTGTAGCTGCACTCAAAATGGCCACCAGCCACATGGCATGTCCCTCCCCATGAACACCCCCAAAAATCGAAAAACACTGCAAAATCAGCACAATCCCATTCCATCCATGGCCTACATGATGTTTAAATTCAAGACAGCCCACAGAAAGACTAGGCCCATGCACCACTCACTACCCCTGGTCAAGGCCCCAACAACAGGTCAAAAATCGAAAAACACAGAAAAATCAGCACAATCCCATTCCATCCATGCCCTCCATGATGTTTAAATTCAAGACACCCCACAGACAGACTAGGCCCATGCAACACTCACTACCCCTGGTGAAAAGGCCACAAGTACAGCCCAAAAAAACGAAAATCACTGAAAAATAAGCACAATCCCAAGCCATCCAGCCCCTCCATGATGTTTAAATTCAAGACACCCCACAGAAAGACTCAGTCCACCCACCACTGAGTACCCCTGGGCAAAAGGCCCCAAAACAGCCCAAAAATCGAAAATTCCAAAATTTTAATTGCAGCAACTGTATTGCCCCAAACAAACTTACTTGTAAAATTTCTAATCCAACAGTGATCCAAAGAAAGTCAAAAAGGCCTCAAATCCAAAGATCCAGCAGCATCCACAAAAAGTAATCCTTCCAGCTGCACATCCAAATGAAAAGTGACCAGGAGATGGACAAAGCACTGGGAGGAGCCTGCTGAACAGGAACAGGAAGTTGAAGACTATGGGGCACTTCCTTCCTCCCACCCCCCTGCACCCCTCCCCAAAATGGACTCCTCGCTAAAAAAGTGCAGGCAAATGTCAAACTAAGGAGTTATTCACATAAAAATCATCATTTCTAGAAGGTTTATGCTGCTTGCTGGTGGATTTCTTGTGCAGAATTGCAAATTTATATTTTCGCTCGCCGCATCTCAAATCTCGCAATTGCGAAGTACCGCGAGACGTGATCTCGCCGTACTCGCGTTGACAAACTATCGCTGGCAAGCCGCGATGACGTAATCGCGCTCGCCAATTCCCGCGGGATCACACAGCAAGATCCAAAATGGCGCAGCACTCGCAAACTATCGAAAAAAACAACTCGGCAAACGATGATAAACGCCGCGCGCCGCAAAAATTGTATCACCAACGCCGCGCGCCGCCAAAAAAATCCGCTGCGTGCGAATTTGCGGATTTTGCGGGAAATCCGCAAATCTCGCGGATTGCGGATTTCCCGAAAATCCGCAAAATCCGCGAGCGTAACGGATTTTCCGCCCATGCTTAGGTTAGGAATTCCTTTTAATTGTATTCTAATGTAACCTTGATCTTTATATTGTTACACTATTATATACTCAAATTTGTATTTGAACCTTTTTAAAGTGCTCTGTTCATCTCCTGTCCACCACCTGCAACAACATTGATTCTAGCACTGCACCAAAACCTGAACTGGCACCACACAGCAGACATGGTAGAGACTGGTAAGGAAAATGTCTGCTTGTTTGAATTTGGATCTAACCTCTTTTTTATTACTGACAGAGTTACTGTATGTCTTTTGACACACATCTCTAATGACACTGTTGGAAATATGCCCTTCCTTCAGGGTCACCCCAGATTATTTACCACCTCCTTGCGGAACCCTACTTTTCCCTGCTATAGAACACTGTGCGCTTTAACCCTGCTATCCAGTAGTAAAGTGCTGTGCTCCTCCATTCACCATGATGAAATTGGCACACCACTAATTGGTAAATTTAACTTCCCTCTAAGTCCCTTGTATATAATGTTGAAAGTGAAGCCAGGGCCGGTAAGTTAAAGGTTTCCAGTGAGCTGCAGTACTAATTGTGCCGCCCACTGCAGTGACAATGCAACCATGACTTCAGGCCAGCCACTAGTAGCCTGACCAGGCAGGGTTTTTTATGGTGTGTTAATCCAGTTTTTAGTCATTTGCATCAGAATTTTATGGTTACAATTGCACTTCTTTTTTTCCTAAAATCTTTTTACTGAGATTTCAAACAAAGTATGACCACAGTATTTCAGTTCATCCAAAGTGAGCACATTTAAAAATCAAGGCATCAGGAAGTACCCCAAAGAAACCTCCACCTAACATATCTCACCATGTCTGGCATCCACGGGGAGAATAGCCACCAAGCAATGTAACACACTCTAACTAAATCTCAGCCCCAATATACTGGAGATAAAGACTGGCTGTCCACATTCTGTCAAACAAGCCCAGGGCCGTCCAATGGTGTGCAGTGCCGTTTGTGGCTGACCAGAGGTTAGACGGTGAAATTCAGGCCTCTATTTCACATCAAAGAGAAAATGGGCACCAGTCATATTACTAATTAACGTTACATCGCAAGGACGGACCATAGCTGGTGACACCATTGTGTAGGGTGGTGGCACTCCGCCTGTTTACAATTGTAAGCTATAGTTAGTTTAGGCGCCCCCAAACACTCCTGCAGCATATGCCATTCATGCTGCCTCACTGTTGAGTTCAATAGGTTTTATGCCTAGGAGCATAACCTTGGGTGTAGCATGGACTGGGAACCATAATGTAGTTCTAAGTGCCCATGCCATTACCTCCCAAGAAGGACATACATTTGGGCAAGCCCACCAAATACGGAGTGCTTTTCCCAGGGTGCCACAGGTCATCTAGCACCAAGGCGGACCATGGTGCATACAATGCAGTGTGGCTGGAGCTACCACACTTTATAATGAATTTCCATCATTAGAATTGATGTGGACGATGAGTGGATGCTCTTCCCAAGTAGTTTCCACTGTTGCAATGTAATTTGTTTCCTCCAAGGTGGCTTTTATATTTCCCTGTGGTAAGAGTCTCTGGTGACAGTAATATTCAATACAGATTAGAAATAGTGTTCCAAGAGCACACCAGCTTAGGCATTTCTTTTCAAATGGAGTTTTGTCCCTTATCGCTTCAAAGCGAATGGGGGTGTGAGTGATCGAATGTCGAATCTGAGCATAATGCAGATATTCTGCTTCAGGGAGGTCAAAATCCACTTCACATTGCAAAAAGGTCTTTGAAGTCATCCCTGCAAACATGTCCGAAATCAATGTGCAACCGCCTTCTCTCAGTGTCAAATGATGCCTAAGTCTTGCTCTACCATGACCATTGACTATCATTGGCACTTTGTGCTTCTTAGCGCTAGTTCGACTTACAATTTTAAAAATTCATGTCTACGATTTCTCTCATTTACTCTATTTCTCAAAATGTATTGGGAATGTTTATTGTTTGTCATTTTGACTTCATTACTGTTGTAGCACTGCATAAATACTTTGCACATTGCCTCTAAGTTAAGGCTGCTGATCTGTAACCTAGCCGTCAGGGTTTGATTTCAGGTTTATTGAGTGTCTTCAATGGTTCACCCTCACAAGGATTGTGATTTTGTACTTGAGGTGGGTTCTTACCCCTCTCAACTAAAACCCCAATTTCTTACGGGCACTGTGTAAAATTTGTGTTTCTATTGTTTTAGATATTTTAAATTGTCTTATAAAAGTTCCCTAACACTTGCCAATGTAAGGGGAGTACTATAAGATATCTAGTAGGTTTATTTTCAGGATAGCCATTGCTGTGGGTCTTAATGTCTCTCTCTCTCCAGTCAACTTCTGTTATACAACAGTGCCTGATGTCCACCTTCAGAACATCAATATCAGTGACATCAGGGGATATCCTGGCAGCAGCTATTGGGCTTTTGCCAACTGTGGGCAAGTACGTTTAGAAACCTATGTTTTTAACTTTTGCATCTCATCATTAGTGTTTTCAGTAAGCTATTTATTTCTGTTTTATAAGTATATCCAGTTTCATAAGTTATTTTGATGGTGAGGTTGGATTTTCTTTCTTGTATGTAACTCTAATGTGTCAGAATTTTTGTTCATGTTGACTTTGACAGATTGACAATATCAATTGAACATAATTTACATCTCTGTGTCTGCTTGATCTGGAGATACTTTGGAAACACAAACTCAAGGGCACATGTTAATAAACTGACCTCACAGGGGATCTCCACAAATCAACTCTCTGTGACTGGAACCCGTGAGTTCTTATTGTTGAGCTGCACTAATTCAATCCATGGATCAACCCTTAATTTCATGTTTCAATATGCTCACATGGTGCTATCTTTGTTATTTATTTGCAGAATAATGTTTATTAAAGTATTGTATTGAAATATAGACACAAAGCTATATTTGATGTACTTGAAATGCTAAAATATTCTTCTTCCTGGTGCGGGGTACACTGTACCAGACGATGATGCTGAACCATCAACAAGGGGAGGACAGTGGGCAATCTGAGGAGAGAATCCAATCCTCTTCCAAGCAACCATATCATCATTAAGCATTGCTTGACAAGAGGAGCAGGACATGGTGAAGGAGGAGAAAGGATGAGGTAGATGACATTGCTGCCCCCACACATAACATCTTCAAGAAGGCCACTTCATGAATAGGCAGCAGAACATCTCCTGAATCACTTCTGAGGATTCTCATTCCACAGTCATTAGCTAGGAAGCCACGGATGCTTATTTCCCCTGTGCAACACCAAACTCCACACAAGCCTTACCTAACAGTTACCACTGGTAATCTCCTACACATTCCTCCCATAAAGCTGCATCTCAATCTCCTCTCAGTCTCTGAGTGAGAGAACACCCCTGGTTAGGATTAGGTATCCCCCACTCACCATTTCCCACCAACAACAGCCAAGTTGGCACCCAGGTCCATTCTGGACTTTCTGATGTCCATGTCAGATGGCTGCATATGTGAGAGGAGTTGTCAGGTTCTAGCGCTGCTTACTGGGAGGATTAGTTTTATCAACAGCAGTCTACTGCACAGGAGAATGTTAAAATGATGGGGGCTATCCTCTGTGAGATAACTGCTTCACATGAAGGACTCCATCAGATGACTGGCAGACAGGCCTGTGCCCTGCATAACATTGTGAAAATTGTTAAGCACATGACAAAGATGCACCCACACATCTCCAACCTTTTACCAAAGAAAGAGCCATGCAACATGCCTTGACCATGTAGATGATAAAGGGAATAGACAGAAATGAAAATATCAATCTTCACTGCCAAAGCATGCAGATGGTTCTTCAGAGGCACCTCAAAGTAAGGGTGAAACTCCAATTGCCAAAGTCACACCTCTGCCATAACCAGTTGCACCCCTATTGGTGGTGGTATTAGTGGTGATATTGGTGGTGGTGGTATTGGTGGTGGTGGTATTAGTGATGGTGGTGGTATTGGTGGTGGTGGTGGGGAGGTATTGGTGGTATTGGTGTTGGTGGTGGTATTGGTGGTGGTGATATTGGTGTTGGTGGTGGTATTGGTGGTGGTGTGAAAGTGGTGGTATTGGGGGTGTTATGGCTGGTGGTATTGGTGGTGGTGGAGGTGGAGGTGGTGGCATTTATGGTGGTGGTATTGGTGGTGGTGGTTGTATTGGCCGTACTGGTAGAGGTATTGGTGATGGTATTGGTGGTGGTGTTGGTGCTGGTATTGGTGTTGGAGGTATTGGTGGTGGTGTTATTGGTGGTGGTGGTGGCATTGATGGTGAAATGAATTAATGAAATGAAAAAGAATTTATAAAGCGCATGGCTACCCATGGGTGTCCCAGCACTAATGAGTCAGGCTTACAAAGGAGGAGGTGGGGATTCAAGGAACATTTGGAAAGCGGAAAGTTTTCATTGCCTTTCGAAACTTCTGCAAGCTAGGTTCAGTGCGGAGTTTGAGGGGAAGGGAGTTCTATGCTGTTGCGGCATTGATGGCAAAGCGCCGTCTGCCTGTTCAAGCTTACTTTATTCGGGGGACATGTACAGATGGTCAGATCTGAGAGCTCTGTTGGCTTTGTAGGGACCAACCAGATTTCTCATGATGGGAGGGCCCTTGCCCTGAAGGGATTTGTGCATAATGCGCATCGATTTAAATATAATTCTCTCCCTTATTGGCAACCAATGTAGTGCTCTAAGGGCGGGTTTAGCCAAGAGCCTGGCTGGAGATCCAGTCAGCAATCTCGCCGCTGAATTCTGAGCTAGTTGAAGTCTATTTATAGTAGCCTCTGGGGCCCCCAGGTATAGGGTGTTACTATAGTCCAGCCTGGAAAGGACTAGGCCTTGAACGAGGAGCTTCCTGGAGGAGGGAGGGAGGAGGGGAAGGATTTTCCGCGCCGTACGGAGTTAGCCAAAACACACGCCAGCAGTTTTCTTTGCCTGGGTTCTAAGCGAGAGATCTTGGTCCAGCCAAATTCCGAGGCTTTTAATTTCATTTTTTGGGATGGGAGTCGTTCCCATGCATGTGGGCCACATGGAATTGGAGATAGGTATGGTCTTATGTCCCAGGAGCATAAGCTCTGTTTTATCTCCATTTAACTTAAGCAGGGAATCCCTCATCCAGCCAAAGATCTCTGACAGACAGGATCGAAGATTCTCGGAGCAATGGTCGGATTGATTAAGTGAGATGACTAATTGTGTGTCGTCTGAGTAGGTGACCAATTTAATCCCGAAGGGGGAGACCATGTCTTCCAGTGGGGACATCTACACATTAAAAAGTGTCGGGCTCAGGGATGAGCCCTGAGGCACACCACACTGGAGAGGAATAGCTTTGGAGCGAGTAGTGCCTTCCGAGACCTGGAAAGTTCTATTGTTTAGAAAGGATTGTAACCAATCCAGAGCAGAGTCCTTAACTCCTAAATTACTAAGGCGGGGAATGAGGATACGGTGATCAACCGCGTCAAATGCCGCTCTTAGGTCTAGGAGGATCAGCGCTGCTGATCCTCCTGAATCCAGAATCTGTCTTGCCTCTTCAACCACCATGATAAGGGCGGTCTCTGTGTCCTGCCCAGGGCGGAAGCCTGTCTGGGAGCTGCGCAGCGATTCGCTTCCTTCCAGAAAAGCAGAAAGTTGCTGATTAGCGAACTTCTCCGCAATCTTACTGATCCCTGGCAGAAGCGAGATGGGTCGAAAGTTGGCCATCTCAGCAGGATCCAATTGTGGCTTCTTTAATAGGGCCCTTACAATGGACTTTTTCCAACTGGGCGGGACAATGCCCTGGTAAAAGAAATAGTTAATAAGGTCGATCGCAAGCGGAGCGATGGTTGACGCCACCAGTTTCAAGATGTACATCGGGGCAGGATCGTCTGGGGAGCCGCTTTTTATTATACCCAACATTTTTTTAAATCCCTCCCTAGAAATTGGGGAAAAAGAATCTAGGACTGGTCCCTTCCGTGGGACACTGGGAGTGCTAGGCTCAGGCAGATGGTCACAGCAAGGTAGGCTTTTTAATATGTTTTGGATTTTACTTGCAAAAAATTCCGCAAGTAGGGTACATCTTGACCCTAAGATGTCAGGTGCGGTAGGGGGATCAGGAAGTTTCAAGAGTTCATTCACTATCCGGAAAGTCTCTCTCGAGGAGTTTGAAGAAGCTCACACTTTCTCCTCAAAGAATGCAGCCTGAGCAGCTTTAAGTAAGGCTTTGTAAGACCTGATGGCTGATCTATATACTGATTTATTATTCTTGGCCCAATCTGCTCTCCACACTGGTTCTAATTTTTTGCACACTTTTCTCTGGTCTCTGAGTTCTGCTGTGTACCAAGGAGATTTAAATGGTTTACTTTTTTTCTCTAGTCTTTTCCTAGGTAGGGTACGGTCAAGGGAGTTTTCAATCCAGGATGTGAAATTATTGCCTGCCACCAGCGGATCTGGGTCATGTTTAGGGGCGGATTGCTCCAGTAGGCTTAACCATTCATCAAGTGGAAGTTTGGACCATGGCCTTTCTTGGTTTCGTGTCACCTGGACTCGCGGTATATCCGCGGTAATTTGCCAGCTAATTGGGACTAGGAAGTGGTCTGACCAGGGGATGGGTAGAGGTTCCCTAGGTTCCATGGATAAGATATTCGTGAATATAGGGTCAAGAAGATGCCCGTTAGTATGCGTGGCAAGTGAACTTTTAAGCTGAAGGCCATAAGCTTTAAGATCAAGTGCTAATTCACATGCCCCTTGTCGTCAAAGTTAAGATTTAGGTCTCCTAGAAGTACAAAGTTGGTCGTGGTAGAGGCTAAAGAGAAAACTGTCTCCAAAAGTGAATTGCCAAATTGTCCCAGGGCGCCCGGAGGTCGATAAACAAGTAGCCCTCCGAAAGTTATTGTGGGGGAGATTTGAATCGTAAAATTAACGTTTTCAGAGTCTAATATGCCACCATCCACCAGCCTGCAGGAGAGATAGTCTTTACACACAATGGAGACTCCACCCCCTTTGCCAATGGCCCTATTCTGGAATTGGATAAGGTATCCTGGGGGGAGAGCTTGGACTATGTCTGAATCTAAATTTGATGACAGCCAAGTCTCCGTTAAAAACATTACATCAAGATTATAATCCTGAATGAGATGATTGATTTCTAGTGAATGTTTAGGCAGTGACCTACAGTTTAATAGGGCCAGGTTTACAAGCACTGCAGCATGGGTAGTCAACTTTCCTTCTGACATGGAATAATGGCAGAAGTTACATTGACTGTGAGGTCTCTCTGGGATAGGCGAGTTGGTACACACCGGATTTCTGTCTGATCTCCATTGGAGGAGTGCGTCGCGCAGGTAAGTAATGATGGGGTGAGGGGGCCCGGCCAGAGTTCCTGGCCCTAGGCACCAACTGGATTCCCGGCTTCTGCCTCAGGAGTCCCAACTCTATCACTTTGGGCTAGCCAATGAGTGTCTTAAATACTGGGCGGAGCCTAAATCGCCCACAACACTAGCCCGCCAACCTCCAGTCCCCCAAGATGGCGCCCGAGTGTCTGAGCCCGAGACCAGAAATGAGCCCAAATTGGCCCTGGAAGCGCGTCAGCCCTCGTGGAGATCAATGAGGAAGGTGAGTGAAAGTGAGGGATTTTATTTTAAAAAATTGCGCAAAAAAGAAAAAGATAAGCGTAGCAACACTTTTTTAAAAATAGCTATGCCCTCGGATTCACAGCTGCCGCCTCAGGAGTCCCAACTCTTTCACTTTGTGCTAGCCAATGAGTGTCTTAAATACTGTGCAGAGCGTAAATCGCCCGCAACACTAGCCCGCCAACCTCCACTCCCCCAAGATGGCGCCCGAGTGTCTGAGCCCGCGACCAGAAATGAGCCCAATTCGGACCTGGAAGCGTGTCAGCCCTCGTGGAGATCAATGAGGAAGGTGAGTGAAAGTGAGGGATTTTATTTTAAAAAATTGTACAAAAAAGAAAAAAATAAGCGTAGCAACACAGTTTTTAAAATAGCTATGCCCTCGGATTCCCTGCTTCCGCCTCAGGAGTCCCAACTCTATCACTTTGTGCTAGCTAATGAGTGTCTTAAATACTGTGCAGAGCCTAAATCGCCCGCAACACTAGCCCGCCAACCTCCACTCCCCCAAGATGGCGCCCGAGTGTCTGAGCCCGTGACCAGAAATGAGCCCAAATCGGGCCTGGAAGCGCGTCAGCCCTCGTGGAGATCAATGAGGAAGGTCAGTGAAAGTGAGGGATTTTATTTTAAAAAATTGCACAAAAAAAGAAAAAGATAAGCGTAGCAACACGGTTTTTAAAATAGCTGTGCCCTCGGATTCCCGGCTTCCGCCTCAGGAGTCATAACTCTATTGGTGCTAGTGGTATTGGTGGTGGTTGTGGTATTGGTGGTAGTAATGGTGGAGGTGATGGTATTGGTGGTAGTGGTGGTATTGGTGGTGGTGGTAGTGGTATTGGTGGTGGTGGTATTAGCTGTGGTGGTATGGGTGGTGGTGGTATTGGTGGTGGTAGTATTGGTGATGGTGGTATTGGTGGTGGTGGTAGTGGTATTGGTGGTGGTATTGATAGTGTTGATTGTGGTGGTGTTGGTGGTATTGGTGTTGGTGGTAGTGGTGGTGCTGTTGGCAGTGGTGGTGGTATTAGTTGTGGTATTGGCGGTGGTGGTGGTATTGGTGGTGGTGGTGGTGGTATTGGTGGTATTGGTGGTGGTGGTAGTGTTGTTGTTAATAAAACAGGCTTTGTAAAACAACCCATCTGGTGCCTTTAGTGGAGATGTGCTGTTGTCAGCTTCAGCCCAATAGCATAGGCATATGTGCTACCTGGAATTCACATGACTTAATTTGCTGATCATTTCTAAATCCATTTTACTTGGGAAGGGTAGGTTTGAAACAGACACAAGATAATGCTGGGTTAAAGTGATTGAAAGCAGATGCCCCTGTTGTGGCGGCCATGCTGCTCGAAAAAGCACAAGCAGTTTCAGCTGAAGCAGCGCATGTCCGGCCTGCAGTAAGAGAAACTCAATAAAGTAAATAGTGCTTATGGACTAAATAACAGGTCCCATGTACCAACCAAAGAAAAAGGGCCAATTGCCATGGGAGGGTACAAATGAAGACAAGGCCATACTACGGAGGGACTAACAAGCCTATTATTGAATCCGAAGGCAGCATTTACGAAAGATAATGGCACAAGCCAGTGACAAATATGGGAGGAGAGTGGGCACATCTTCTCTCCCATACTCTACTACAGAAGTCTTGCAGAACGAGCAGTGCATGTGAGCTGCCGCTAGACTCGACCTAAAAATATAAGGTAGGCAGGGAAGGGATACCTTGACCGCCTAACCCTTGTGGGTAGGGCCCAGAGAGACCCCGTGGGACCAGAAGAAAAAATAATTTGAAAAAGTTGCAATCCTGAGGAACTCCGTTTGAATCGCAACTTGCTTCAAAAATTATTTTAATATATATATATGACTCCCAATTTGGGCCAGTGCCTTGGGGTCTACAACAAAACATTTATGGGGATGGGGCCTGAGTGGGGCCCCCCACCCTGAGCCACTCAGGACCTGGTGGACCCCATCCCATGGGGCCATGTAATGTTTGAAGGGGGCGGGGCATGTGTCTCCACAAACTGAGCCATGAATGTGCAAAAAATAGCAGAATGGTGTGTGCAGTTCCCCTCCCAAAGCATCAGTGAGGTCCCAGAGACCCCATCCCCAGTAGCAATTTCAAACTAAATGATCTATGCTTAAATAAGCCTTAGGTACCCCATCCCCTAGGGCTGATCTAATGTGAATGGGGAGGCAGCACCCCTCTCTGAGTTTATAAAGGTCTTGAGGACCCCATCCCCTGGTGCCAGCTCAATTACTCTGTCCTGGAGAGCCCACCTTCAGGATACAGTAGTTTCCCTTCCCGCAAGAGCACAGGCATGGAAACCCATGTCTACTCTCACCTAGCGGGATAACTTTTAAAGCTCCCGCTAGGTGAGAGCAGAATTTTGGTTCCCTGCCTGCACTTTCATCCCATCCTGCGGGAGCAAAAAAGCAGCTGCTTCCGCCAGGTGGGAGCATTGCCAGATCCCACAGCACCCATGATTTGTACGTCCAGGGAGCCAGCTGGGACCTGACAGGCTGTGTGGCTTCCCTATGAGCTGTCAACGTATTCTTTAGTGGTGGGTGCCTTGAGTAGGTCCTGGGGCACACACCTGGGAGCACCTGAAGCCCTGGGTGATGAGTTCCCTGGGGCCACTATTGGCAGGGGAGGGAGGCCGCACACCCCTCCCCTTACCTGCCCATATGGCTCCAGAGGAGAACACATGCCCCCCTTAAAATATATATTTGGCCTTGGGGATGGGTCCCTGGGGCCCCTTGTAGGATAGGGAGGGTACTGTGCATGCCACCCTTTCCTTTAGAAATATGTTTTGATCAGGTTAAAGGGTCCCTAAGTACACTATTGACGCGCGGGAGTTTGAACGTGCGCTCCCCTCCAATTTCTTTTTTAAAGGCCCTGGGGATGGCACCCTTAGAGGCTAAGGTGAGGAGGACCACACACCCCCTCCCCTTAATAAAAAAAGGCCTAAGTGGTTGATGACCCTGGGGCCACAAGTGGCTCGGGAGGGGGCCATGCAACACCTCCTCTTAATAAAAAAAGAGGCACTGAGGATAGGGTCCCCAGGGCCTTTAGGGCCTCGGGAAGGGAGCCATACTCCTGCCCCTAAAAAAAACAAAGAGCCTGGGGGCGAAGTTCCCAGGGCCCAAAGTGATTTGGGAAGGAGAGGCTGTGGCAATGTGTTGGACACAGGGCCTTGAACAAAACTTAGAACCTGTAGGCACCCCCATAGCATGCACCAAATGCTGTGTTCTGTATGGGGTTTGCTACCTGGGAGGGGGGGCGGTTTGCCACAGTGCCTGCTAACTATTTGCATAGCACGCTTAGTGTTGTTAAATGTGGGAAATTGGCTTTATGTATGGAAATAAAATAAATATTACTTTACATACGGTAATAAAATATCATTTTGTGCTTAAACAAACTCTGGAAAAAGACAAAGGCTAAAATGACGTTACAGTAAGTTGAAAATGTTAGTGACAACATAATGTTTTAAACAAACAAAACACTGAACAATGAAAATCACCAGTTAAAGTTATCTCTGGTAACTATAAATCATGCTGTAATGTCCCTATAACTCACATCCTCGGCATGCACAGCCAATTACCCCACATATTACTTCACTCTTGACATGTTACTTAACATCATTGATAACGTCACTGCATTATTTGAAAGTACATCATTAATGACAAGAATGTGCATTGCAGGAGTTCTATTTATAGTTACCATAGCGCACGAGTAATACTTACTAGAGATATATAACTGGTGAATGTCAGTTTTTTTTAGTTTAGAATGTTATGTTGTCACTGAATTGCTCACCTAACTATAATGTCACTTTAATATATATGTATATTACTTTACACAGCATTTAGTATTCCAACTTAAACAGATCAAACATAAGCGAAAGTCAGGGAACACGTTGCATGTTGGAGGGTTCAGATTTTCTATTCCCACTCTAATGAAAGAAATATTAGAGTGTTGGACTTCGCAGGGTTCAAAAGTCTTATTCCTAACCTCCACACTTAGCAACAGTATAGAAATTGTTGGACTTTGGAGTCAAATTTACTACTTCACTCTAATCTAATAAAATGTACAGCATGTGTTGGACTTTGGAGGATTCAGATTTACTATTCCCACTCCAATGAGAGCAAAATTAGAGAAAGTGTTGGACTTCTCAGGGGTCAGAAATGTTATTCCTAACCTCCAATCATAGGAATATTAGGGAAAGTGTTGGACTTTGGAGACAAATTTACTATTTCACTCCAATCTAATGAAAAGTATGGAGCGTTTCAGACTTTGGAGGATTCAAATTTGCTCTTCCCACTCCAACAAAAGCAAAATTAGGGAAAGTGTTGGACTTAAGAGGTGTGCAGATTTCTTATTCCCACTCCAATCTTAGCAACAGTAGGGAAATTATTGGATTTTGAAGGAATCAGATTGACTATTCCCTCTCTAACCTTACCAAGAGTAGGGAAAGTGTAAGACTTTGGACTGGTCAGATTTACTACTCACACTCCAATCTAAGCAAAAGTAGATGAAGTGTGGTGCTTTTGGAGGGATACGATTTACTGTTCACAGTCTAATCCAAACAACAGTAGAGGAAGTGTTGGGAATTTGAAGCAGGAAAATTCATTATTACCACTCCAATCTGAGCAACAGTAGGGAAAGTAATCAGTTTTATGGGGGGTCAGAGTTACTGTTTCCACTTCACCATAAGCAAAAGTAGGGAAGATGTTTCACTCTGAAGGGATCAGATTTGCTATTCCCTCTCTAATACTGCCTACAACGGGGAAAATGCTGAACTTTGGAGGGATCTTAATTGTTAATCCTATTTCAATCCAAGCAACAGTATGAAAAGTGCTGGATTTTGGAGGGTCATATTTACTATTCCCACTCCAGCGTGAGTAAAGGATGGGGATGGCCTTCAAGAGGTCAGATTCCCTATTCTCTTTCTAATCCTAGCAACAATATGTGAAGTGTTCTGTTCATCAGGGGTCAAATTTACTACTCCCACTTCAACTTTCCCAACAGTAGGGAAAGTGCTGGACCTTGGAGGAGTCGAATTTACTATTTCCACGCCAAATTAACCAAAAGTAGGCAAAGTTTTGGGCTTTGGTGGGGTCAGATTTAATATTTGCACTCCATGTAAGAAACATAAGCAATATTAAGGAAAGTGTTGGACTTAAAGGGGGAAGATTTCCTTTTCCCATTCCAATCTTAGCAACATTAGAGAAAATGTTGAGCTTGGTAGAGGTCACATTAACTATTTCCACTTCAACATAAGCAAACGTAGAGAAAGTGTTGGACTTTGGAGGGGTCGGATTTACTATTCCTACTCCGATTTTATCAGCATTAGAGAAAATGTTGGACTTTACAAGGGTAAAGTTTTCTGTTCCCACTCCAATCAGAGCAACATTTGAGAAAGTTATGGACTTTTTAGGAGTCAAGTTTACTATTTCCAGTGCAGAGTTAGCACAAGTAGGGAAAGAATTGGATTTTGGGGAGGACAGATGTATTAATAATAATAATAATAATAATCCACATTTGTAAAGCGCAAACCATCACCTGTTAGGGTCTCTAGGCGCTGGGGGCCATCGGGAAGATTAAGCAAGCTATTGCCCAGAGTCACATGGTGCTGAGCTAATCTGCCGCCGGCCCCGGGGATCAAACCGTGATCCCCAGATTCTGGAGTCATTCACCCTGGCCGTGGCACCACACCTCTTATTCCCATTCTATTTGGCGCAATGGTGGGAAATTGCTTTACTTCAGAGGGGTCACATGTATTATTCTATCTATCCTACACTTTTTAAATAGACATTTAAGTAGGAACATAAAATGTTTAAAAATCTTTGAAATAATAAACTAATTCATAAAAAATTTAACAAATACTATGAAATTAAATTAATACAAATTTTATATTACAGAAAATGTTTGAAAGAATGTAACATTTTTTTGATTAAAACATTTCATACCTTACTAGCCTAATCAATGAACACCGTGAAAGAATTAGCATTAATCAACAATAGATACTTTAAATACCACATTATTAAAATTGCATTAAAAGTAAATAAAACCATTACAGTTAATACAATGAATAAATATGTAACTCAATTTACTTTCAATACTTTCTGAAGCCATCTAATGCCGATTTTTATCTTGGAATATGTATTTATTTATTAATTGTCTTTTATTCACAAATTGTATTTGTTTTTTTATGGGCAAATAATGTTTTCTTGATGATGATGAAATATATAATTACCTTACAAAAAATTAAATAAATAATGCATCCAAATGATTTAGAATTACCTAAAAAATTTCAAATATTTTAAATAACAATTAATCAAATAATTGTCATAATTTACTACCAAATAAATTAATTAAGTAGATAAAAAGTCATCAAGAAAACCGTCAACAAACAGCTGACAGCCTTCCTGGAGACGAACAGCTCCCTTGATCCATCACAGTCCGGATTCCGAGCGAACCACAGTACCGAGACCGCGCTCATCGCGGCCACCGATGACATCCAGACCCTGCTGGACAATGGAGAAACCTCCGCCCTCATCCTGCTTGACCTTTCGGCTGCGTTCGACATGGTCTGCCACCGCACCCTGACAACCCGCCTCCGCCGCCCCGGGATCCATGGAAAGGCCCTGGTATGGATCACCTCCTTCCTCTCAGACAGAACCCAAAGAGTTCGTCTCCCGCCCTTTCTCGCAGAAGGCACCAAGATCATCTGCGGCGTACCTCAAGGCTCCTCGCTCAGCGTCACACTCGTCAACGTCTACATGAGCCCCCTCGCAGCCATCGCACGCAAGCACAACCTCAACATCATCTCCTACACCAACGATACCCAACTGATCCTCTCCCTCACCAACAAACCCACCTCCGCCAGAGCCAGCTTCCAGGACGGAATGAAAGACATCGCAGACTGGATGAAGCTCTGCCGCCTGAAACTGAACTCTGATAAGACGTATGTCCTCATCCTCTGCCCATCCATCTCCGCCTGGCATGACTCCTGGTGGCCCCCTGCTCTGGGCCACCCACCCAAGCCCACGGACCACGCATGCAACCTGGGCTTCATCCTTGACTCCTCCCTCATGATGGCCAAGCAAGTTAACGCCGTTACCTCCTCCTGATTCAACACTCTCCGCATGCTCCGTAATATCTTCCGCTGGATCCCTACTGGAACCAGGAAAACGGTCACCCAGACTCTCGTCACCAGCTGTCTGGACTACGGGAACGCCCTCTACGCTGGGACCACCGCCAAACTACAGAAAAGACTCCAGCACATCCAGAACGCCTCAGCACGACTCGTCTTGGACATCCCCCGACACAGCCACATATCCGCCCACCTGAGGGACCTGCACTGGCTCCCCATCAGCAAAAGGATCACGTTCAGACTCCTCACCCACGCACACAAGGCTCTCCACAACTTGAGCCCTGAATACCTCAACAACCGTCTCACGTTCTACACGCCAACCCACCAGCTTCGCTCTGTTATAAAACATCTCACCCTAATCCCCAATGACCTCAAGAACCCAATACTAAATTAACAATTTCTATTGAAATTAAATTAAATGTCATTTCATATATTTCGTATAAAATATTACAAAATATACTTATATAAATTAGACACCAATTTGGTTATAAAACCAATGCCTTATAACACTAAAATAACTCAAAATGTATCAAAATAATGAATAAATTATATGATATATAGCTCCATTTAAAAAAACATTTTTATAAACAATCTTATTAAAAATATATTAACCTAGTGAGGAGAAAGAAAGGTGGAAAAAGCATGAGAGTAGCGTTAGGTTACAGGACATATAGAAGGCTGTGGAAAAAGATAGAAAGAAACTGCAGCAGAAAACTAGATTCAAGGAGGTTGGGAAACTTCAATATTTTTACAATTAGTAGAGAAGGGGCATGAAAGGAATGAGGTCAAGGGAAGCCAAATTAAATATCTCTAAATGACTGTGTGCAGAGATGAATAGTGAGAGGTATCCAATCCGTGATTGTCAAGTTCCACCATGTCAAGTAGGAAATGTTGCCAACATTTTTCCAATTAGAAGTAATAACCTGAGATTCAACCACCAGGAGAAGATCCACTAACAATCCTTTGGTATTGTCCCCTGACCATATATCCAAACAACTGCAGAGAAAAAGACTAACTATATGAAAAGGAGATGAGAGTGAGAATATCTGTCAAATTGTGTGTGCCACTTGATTCCAAAAAATTGAGAGCTTAGGGCAAAGAAGGAATATATGAAGACAATTTCAGTTAGAGAAACCACAAGACCATCAACTGTTACTAGGTAGAAGTTTCAATTTTTAATAATGTGGAAGATGTTAAAAAACAGCCTATGATAGAAATAAAACATGGCATGAGTAGTACTGGCTGGGAAGGAAGTGCTGTTTAGCCACAGTTTAATCCATTAAGTGATAGAAAAGGTAGACTAAAAGTTGTGTTCCCTAGCAAGTTAAATTTTCGTTTTGGCCCTGTCTTTATCTTGGAATGAAAGCTGTTTATATATGAAAGCAGCTTCGATATCTGCACAGAAGTCATGAGGAGGAATGAAATCACCAGGAGTGTTATCAGAACTATGACAAGAATTACCAATGCTTAGAAAGAATGTGTGTAAGCAAAGAATATTTGTGTCTATGAGAAGTAGGAATATGGAAATGTCTACAAAGTTCCTCAAAGGAAATAAACTCCTTGTTAGAAAAGATTTGAGAAATAGATGCAATACCAGAGGCCAGCTGAGAACTTTGTTAGATATGGGGATTGCAGAATTGTACCAGATGGGAGAATATCAAGATTTATGAAGGAGAATAAACCCAGGAAATATACTTCTTGGCAATGTTGCCGGGGTGAATTAGTAAAGGAGAAGACATATGCAGAGGCTTTTGAGAAAGAAGGACCTATTGAAGAAAAGGAAACAGAGAAATGAGAAAGTTTGAGATATCACCAAACGGTGAAAGAAGTAGGGTTAGTACAACCTTATGAGGACCAAATCAGTTTGAGGACAAAAGCTGAATAACATTGTGAGATGTCAGGAAAGTTGACGCCACCATTTATTTTGGTTTAATAAGTTTGGATAAAGAGATTCAACCCAGATGCTTGTTCCAGAAGAACATAGACAGTGCAGAAAAGTACTCCTTTTAGCATGGTTACCCTCAACTTTTTTCCTGACTCTGAACACAATTTTGACTGAATGTGCACTGGGTTTGTGCTAATCAGGTTCCAGGTGCCTGTGTTCATTCCCATAACTGTACCTTTGTATGCATAATTGGCACACATCTGGCCCACATATAAGTCCCTTGCAAAAGGTACCAGTGGTACCAAAGGCATTGTGACCAGAGAGGGTCTCTAAGTGCTGTAGCATGTATTATGCCACCCTAAGAGACCCCTAACCAAACACTTGCACACTGCCAGTGCAGCCTGGGTATTTTGGTGCACCCCTACATCAAGGCAAGGTGCACTATACCTCTTGTGAGGGCATAACCGCAGGAGCAGATATGCCCCTATAGCGCCTAGGTACATTCTGAGGCAAGAAGAGCCCCAGTGTCCTGCTGAACCGCACAACCAGCCCTTCGGACCTACCTCTGCATCCTACGCCTTCAGCCCTAGTTGAAGTGGCCCACCGGTCCCAAGAAAGTTCCCCAGTGTTACTGAGCTCAAGTCCACTCCAGAGTGACCTTTCCTGGACACCAGCCTTAACATGAAGGGACCTCCAACCACGACCGGCTCAGGTAAGTCATTTATGATGTCCAAAGACACCCCTGCAGCCGCAGCCCTCAGGCCTTGGAGAACTCGACTGACGGTGTCCCTGTGGTCCTTAGCACCCCAACTTACCTCCAGAACCACTGGTTCCTTTTGTCCAGCTTCCTTTGTTCAAAATCCTCATTCTCTTTGATTTGTATTGGGCGCCTGATGCTGTGTTGGCACTCTGCATCCGGCCACCTCTGTGCCGCTAAGGGTGTGTGCTTGGTGCTGCTTCGTGCTCCCCCTCAGTGCTCGTCTAAACCCTTGGCAATTGACCCTCAACTCTGATTTTACTTACCTTCAACCAGGAACTCTTTGAGTATCCCGAGTCTCTAATGATTAAGATTGGGTGCCAGTGACCTAATTTGACCTCTGCACATGGCCGCCCCAGGGCCGCTGGTGGTGTAGGCTCTGCACTTACTTGACCCTTGCCCGGAGTTTATACTAAAACCCGAAGACTGGAATTGTAAGACGTGTACTTACCTGTGAAATTGCATGATTTTTGTTTTCTGTAGGGTAACATTGAACTGGTTGAAAAATTAACTAGGGGCCTGATTATGACGACGGGGAGATCGGCACCAACAGGCTGTCCGTGGATGTCTCCCCGCCATCTGACAAATATTTCCCGCCCGCCCTATTACAATGGCGGCGGGTTCTTCACTCGCTTGTGCAGGGGAGGGCTTGTAGTCCCTGCCATGTTGGCAGCGCCTGCCAGGCACCACCATAGGGATTACAATGTCCCTTTCCACTGGCCTTTTCATGGAGGTTAACCCGCCATGAAAAGGCTGGCAGAAAGGGACTTTGGGGCCTGTAGCGGACCCCCTTCCACCTGGCATTTGGCTTTGGATTTGGGGAAACCTATGGTGCCCTTCAACATATCCCTGCACCACGTGGCAGGCACCATATGGTGCCACCCACGAGGTGCAGGGATGTGTGTGGTGTGTTTGATTTGTACTGTAGTGGGTGTTGCAGAGCCCAGCACCCGCCGCAATACAAAACATGGGCAATGCCACCTCAACAGTGGCGGTCGCATCCTATTTTGCCGTGTGGGACCGCCGCCTTGTGGAAAATGAAACAATGGCAGACGGACTGAGTACCTTCCGCCATCGTAATCAGGCCCTAACTGTCCACTTTTATACTGAGAAATTCTCATTTTACAAAACGTATTATACTGCAACAAAGTATCTTTGTTTCTAAGTAATAAACATACAAAAAGTAATATTTTTACAAACAATTGGTTTAGGATTCAGTCCATGAGTATGTGTATTTATTTCTTGTCTGAGTGTGTACAACAAATGCTTAACACAGAGCTCTGATAAGCCTAAGTGATCGCCCATGATATCACAAAAGAGAGCATTAGTATTATCTGCTTTAGCCTCTGTTAAGCCTCTGGGGATCCACTGGATCGGTGCACACTACACCTTACTTTGGTATAGTATTTAAAGAGCCAGATGCCTACAGATAGTATACTGTCAATAGAATGGAAAACGATGTGAGAAAGCCAAAGAGGGAGAATTTGTCGATAGAAATTAATAATGTGCAAAAACATCATTTTAATAGTGTCTAGTCAGCCCCACCAAGCGAGACAAAGAGGGACCATTGGGCAAAAAGGGTGAATATTTTCAGTCTTAAAGCCTATAATTTGGCCTTGAGTATTTCTTTAACCTCTTGGCTGCTTGAGTTCTTTTTCCGCTGTGCTGGACCACAATAAAAACGGGTGTGGTCATGACGAGCTCATAAGCACCCGAGCACTGAGCTGCATGATGAGTTGAGCTCATCATGAGCATTGGTGGGGTTAAGGGATAGAGAATAAATAATTACTATGCATTTAATCCTAGAGGAATTCCACAAGAAAGCAGTATCTTTAAGTATATCCTTAAGACAAAATTTATGAAAGGGCATATTTTTCAATGTTAAGTCAATAACCGGATACCGAAGAGTAGCTAGACAGAAGACGGAAGTATTCAGGGATAAAGGTGGAAGGATCAGCAACAAAAAGAAGAATATCGTCAGCATAAGCTTTGAATTTAATATGCAATTGTTTCTGCATATAACCAGTGAGAGTTGGAAGAGACTCAAGAATTCAAATTTTTGTTATAAACTAGTGCCTCTAGTAAGGGCAAACAAGAAGATTGAAGAACTTTAATGAAGACAGAAGTAGAGGGAAAAGAGTATAGAATTTTAATGTACTCTAGGAATTTAGGACCAAAATCGTGTCACTTAAGAGGTCTGAAAAGGAAATCCCAGTCAAACCATTAGCCTGCAAAGCAAATATTTTGGAGAAGATTTTGCAATCTGTGTTAATAAGGGAGATTGATCCATAATTCTTACATTCTGTAAAATGTTTATCTTTCTTAGGAACCAAACAAATCATGGCTCCTGTAATGGAAATAAGATGTGTTGGTAAAAGAGAACAAATAAGGAACCAAAAGTGAAGACAATTCAACAGTAAAGCCTTTCGGGTCCAGAGCTTTTTTGGGGGGGAGTTTGGGGATGGGCAGCTAGAATCTCAGCTGAAGAGATATCGGCTTCCAATGGGGAAAAATCCACTTGTGGATTATGTGGTTACGGGTTTGAGTTAAAAAAAGAGTCAATAGAATCTTCAGAGGGTGAAGTGTCCTCAGTGTAAAGTTGGGTGCAGTATTCCACAAAACGGGTTATAATTTCCTGATCTTTGAGTAATGTATTACCAGAAGTGTAATGGATTACCTGTGACCTAGATTTCTGTTTCTTAACCGTCCAATAGTTGGCCAGCATCCCACCTGCTATGTTAGAAGTGCTTTAGTACTTTGCATTTATTTTAAGAAGACCATTGCTAGCATTGGCAATGGAAGATCTGTTGGAATCAAGTTTAGCCTCACTGCATTGATCTAAATAATATTTGTGGGAGGAGAAGTGATATGCATGTGCTAATTTCTTTATAAGATATAAAAGAATGGAGGATTTCTTGGAAGAAGCCTTTTTCTTACCTGAAAAAATAATGGATTTAGTCTCTCGCAGTAGCCATGAAGGAAACCCAATTATGGTGGAACTAAACATCTGGATAAATACTGGTCATAGAAAATTCAGAAATAAAGTCCTCAAAACCCACGACAAATGCCTGATCTTGTAACAGGTAATTGTTAAAATGCCATCATTTAGAGTGAGGGAAAGATTAAGTGGGCTGAATGTAATTGATCACTGGAGCATGGGGTACTATAGTTCAGTGTGTAAGAGTTGCTGTGAAAGTCTTATCCAGACAAATGTAATCAATTCTAGAAGAGGAGTGATGTGAAGTAGAAATAAATATCATAAACGTTCAGTGTTAAGAAGATGCCAAGCTTCAACTAATCCTCTATGAGTTATAGTTCTGTATAAAGCCTTTTATTGTAAGGGATATATTTAAACACAGACTTACAGTCTAAAATGGGGTCTATCATTTGATTGCAATCGCCCCCAAAACTAAATTAAAATGCATTACAGACATTAGTTTTTGTGAAAGTGAATCCCAAAATGAAGGAGATTGTCCAGTAGGCCCATAAACATAAGCAAGGGAATAGGGACTGTTCCAGCCCCACTCATCTGAAGTACAGGTACAGCAGGAACGTAGATAGTTCCATTCAACCCTACCCAGCGCTCGACCCTCCGTGCTAAACGAACATAGCACAAGCGGCCAACACACCGGGGGAAGGTAGGAAGGAAAAGGAAACAGGGAAGGATGTGATGACACTAATAGGCTTCTCTCTGAGTTTCACTAGAACTGCAGGGACTCCACCAAGCGTTTACAGGGACATACAATAGAAAAGGAATACAAACTTTAATAAACAAACACCTGAGGTGAACTAATCATAACATCATAAATCCCTTGCTCACCCCTTGCTGTGGTGTAGTCGCCGCCGTATTTATCGGAATTTAAGACACTCTTCAAATCATACACAGAAGCAGCAATTCAGAGTGGTCCAAAACATCCACAAATTTGCCCAGAAGAGAAGTCAAAATAGTTTGATACAGCGGGAAAAACACTGAACGTGAAAAAACCCGCTGTTAAGCCTCTCCACTATTTAACAACAAGGTTTAACCGACAAGGATGGGAGAGCGCATATACACAAAAGAAAACAAGCAGTGCACTAGAAAATAAGGAAAAGAAAAAAAAGGAAGGGCAATCCAGAACAGGAAACGAGGCTAAACAACTCCTCGCTAACCTGACCCCGGCAATAAGGTCCCACAGTCCAAGAAACAAGAAGTCCAGTTTGTTTGCTCCAACCGGAACAAACCGATTCCTCCGAGGACCCAACACAGCCAAGAACTCATCCAGGTAGCGAACACTTCGATTCTCAGCCGGGCGCAAGGACGTGAAAGGCCAACTCCTTCCGGGGCAAGGAACCGGAAGCAAAGAGGAACTGTGAGAGGGCTCTAAATACGCCCCATAGCACCTCTAAATCCCAACGCGACTGCGCAGGAAATGGAAAAGCCAGCACTAACCACGCACAGGGGGAAAATAGAAAAAGAAAACCTGCCCACACCCATAAAACAGAAAAACAAGGAAGAAACAGCACACCAGTACAGCACAAACAGGGGCAAACATACACACAGGAATACGGTAAGGGACAGGGCTATCGGACCGCAACAGGGACAACCATTAATGTTAGCCAAAAGAAATAACTACCTACCATTAACAATAATTTCATGTATTAAAACAGTAGCATTTAAAGATTTATGGAAGAAAATGACAACACCACTTTTTTGATTAACCACAGAAGAACAGCAAATATCTGCAACCCAACTTTTCTTTAGCACTTGAATACCTTTTTTAAGGAGATGATATTCTTGCAACACGGCAAAATGGCGAGACAGTTTAGAGAGGTGAGAAAGAATTCTCCAAGAAATTACTCAAAGAATATTTATAAGGAAAATAACATCATACAATTGAAAAAGAATGATCTAACATATGTAAAAGGAAAAAGATAAACCTTAATGTTGCAACCATACTCCTTTGGTATGTTCCGTCCACCCCTGTCATTCTGCCCCAGTTGGTTTCCCCCACCCTGAAGTTTACTATGGAACGTTGGTGCTCTCTTCAGTGAGGAGAATGGATGGTCAATAAAATACAACTTAGCATATTTCCAGAGTCCTGTCATATATTTCTGGAATTCCAACACTGGCGACGGAACTGCGCAGGGGGCAGTATTGGCCATTTTCCCTTTGTGTACTCTCTCCACACAAGAAGGGTGAAAGACCAGGAGGCATCTAATTTGAAGATATCTGCCTGCAGAGGAAATTAAGGAGCAGGACACACCAGCTGAGCAAGCCTTTTTCAAGAGAAGAAAGTGACGTGGAAGCGGATCTTAAAGGCTGGACTCTGGTTGAGTTATCCTTTCAACACCAGCATTCACATTTTATCTCGGGACGCACTGGTAAGGAAGTCTGCGCCACCCTCCTAGGATTTTGGCAAGCCGTACGTGCGGGACACAAGTCATATTAACTGTGTATCTTGGCTTTGCTAGAGATTTAGTGTCCGCCGTCAGCGAAATGATCTCTGCTCCCTTTTTCGTCACACAGCATGTTCCCCTGTGTACTGCCTTGAGGGGTGGATGAAGCGGCGTGCTAGCTATTTCAAAAGTTTCTCTGAGGCAAGTTTCCTGCTGACCAGAGTTTAATCAGAACTTAACAGAGTACATTACATTTGCCTGCCTGGTCTCCGGTATCCTGTGGGAGAGGACATAATGGAGGAAATTCCTCGGCCACTTACCTGCCACCATTGGTCGGCATGAGTTGTTGCGCATAGACGAGTGTGTGGGCATCAGGCGGGTACGAGTGAGGCACAGCTGCACAGACCTGTGGATATCACCCTCATCAGTGTCAGGGTTATACGAGGAGCGTTGTGGCTTTGGTGCGGGGATTTCCTGTCAGCGTTCCCTCATTGGGAGTATCCTGCACCGAGAATTCTGTCAGGTCGCCTGCATCACGTCAGCTGCGAGAGCCGGATCTGTCGACGCCTTTCGACGCGCCATCTGCTGGGGGCCGTCATCAATCAGTATCCGGAGCTCGTCAATTTCTGCCGGCGCATCGGGTACTGCGGGCCGGTAATTGTGATTCTTAAAGCAGCAACAAGTCTATTGTGTTCCTGCACCCCACGGTACTTCATGTTGGGTGAATCTAGTAAAGTTAAATAGTGATTTTCCTGCGGTCAAGGTGGTGAGTGTACCGATCTGCATCCAGTTTCAAATTTTCAGCTACGGCACATTCCAGCATAATAAAACTTCCTCATTCTCCAGAACTTTTGCGTGCAAGGAACAGAACTATTGATGTTTATTGTGTAGTATAACGGTGGTTAACTGTGGTTCTATATTCCATCATTTATATTGTGTTTAATTTTTGTCACAGGTATACCCCTGCATGTTCTGCCCCTTATTTCTAGCGAGTTTATGATATTTTGCCTGCTCTAGGGGTGCCACATTTTTCTATCCTCTCCTCACTAGTGCCTTATCCTTCCCTGGTGAAAATGGCTGCAGCAAGCATGAGTCAACCCCACCCGTTTTGAATGACATTGGGGAACCGGAAATTAGTTGGAAGGAATGGGTGAAGCTGTTCGAATTCTACCTCTTAGCTATAGGGGGTGAGAGGTTCAACCCAGTAAGGAAACAGCACATATTGCTTCATAACTTGGGTGTGCAGGGGCAAAAAGTGTATGAATAATTACCAGTGCCAGAACAGGAGGAGGATGTTGTAGGAGAAGTAGATGTGTTTGCGCAAACTATGGGAAAATTAGCAAAACATTTTGGAGACAGAATAAATGTGGTACTAGAAAGTCACAAGTTTTTTAAGAGGTGCCAGGGTAAACAAGAGTCAGTGCAGAATTATATTGCATCTTTATGGGGTCTTACTCAACTGTGTGAGTTTGGTAAACTCACTGATTCCCTTATAAGAGATCAACTGGTGAGGTGCACTAATTATTCCCACATCCAAGAACAATTATTGGCAAAAAACCCAGGGTTAAGAGAAGCTATTGAAATAGCAAAGTCAGTAGAGCACACTGCAAGGTGCATTAACGAAATGAAACCCAACAGTGAGGTCGTAGGAACTATCAAAGATGAGGAAGACAAGAATGAGGTGTATAAGATGAAATTTAAAGAGAACACTAGCACCAGAGTAGATAACAGAGAGAAGGGTCCCAAATGCTACAGGTCTGGCAACAACAACCATTTTGCAACCTTTTTCCAATGCCCTGCCAGGTACGTCACTTGTAAAAAAATTTAATAGGAGAGGGCATTTTGCGAGAGTATGTAGAGCTGCACACTAGAGAACAGGAGAAGAACACGGAGAGGGTCGCAAGTAAGGAAGTAAGATGCATAGAGCATAAAGGTGAAATAATGGTGTTGCAATTAAAAGATGTCAGTAATACTGTAAATTCTATCTATCCTAAGTGCGATGTACTCATTGATAACAAATGTGTCGAAATGTATGCTGATTCATGTTCACCGTTCACTTTACTAAGCAAAGATGATTTTGTTTCTTTGGATGACGGTAAGGTCAGTGAGTTAAAAATGCCATATATTTCACCTACAGGATACAATAAAGGATCCATACCTCTGTTAGGTATGAAAAGTATGCAGTTACAATTTAAGGACAGGAAAACTTATGGAACGGTGTACGTAGTGAAATCAGGGTCAAACTTACTAGGGTGGGTACACCAAAAAGAGCTGGGAATCATCTTAGACCACAATAGTGCTGAACAAGACATGCTCACAGAAAAGTTCCATATGGGTGATAACATTTGTGAAGAGTTCATGCAGTTATTTAAGGAGGAGCTAGGGTGTTTGCACAATTTCCAACATAGGATCAAGCTTAAATACAATGCAAAACCAGTTGTACACAGACTACGGCCAGTGCCACATAAATTAAAAAATCCCCTTGAGAAGGAGTTGCGTAAGCTATATGACTTAGACATAATACAACCTGTAAACTGTTCTGAATGGTTGGCTCCGATAGTTATCCAAGTCAAATGAGGAAGGGATTTGTCTCTGTGTAGACTTGCGCAGTCTCAATGACAGTATTTGGGTAGAAAGACATCCGTTGCCCATAATCAACGAAATTCTTAGCACCATGGGTCCTGCAAGGTATTTTAGTGTGATTGATTTATCCATGACGTACCACCAGATCGAACTTCATCCAGAATCAAGACCACTCGCAGCATTCATCACCCCTTTCTGGGCATTCATGTTTAAGAGAAAGCCTTTCGGCATTGCGCCCGCTGCAGCTGTTTTTCAAAAAGCCATGCAGAAGATTTTGGAAGGTGTAGAACGTACCATGTGTTTCCAAGATGATATTTTAGTCTATGGCAAAAACGCGGAAGAACATGATGCCGTACTAAGGCAAGTTTTCAGGAGACTCACGGATGCTGGCCTAACGGTAAAAAGAGAAAAATGCAAGATTAGAGTACAAGAAGTTGAATACCTGGGACATACAATTTCAGAAGATGGATTCAGACCTAAGAGCAGCTTGATACAAGCGGTAAAAGAGGCTCCCCATCCTAGGAACGAAAGAGGAACTTAAGTCCTTCCTTGGACTCATGGAGTATATGTCCAAGTATGTTGACAACTTTGCTGCCAAAAGCGAGCCTATGAGAGAACTCTTGAAGAAAAACAAGGAGTTAATGTGGAATGAAGAACATGAAGTTGTGGGGAATTCCTTAAAGAATGACCTAATCAACTCTCCGGCTCTAGGAACTTTTGACCCGTCCAAGAGAAATATACTTGCAACTGATGCTTCAAAGAACGGTCTGGGTGCAACTTTGATGCAAAAAGATGGGAAAGATGAGAAGATCACTGCCTTTGCATCCAGGAGTCTCACAAAACCTGAGCGGAACTACTCCGTAATCGAGAGGGAAGCCTTAGCCTGCTTTTGGGCTGTGAGATATTTCAAGTTTTTCCTATGGGGTTTAAGGTTCACCATTCGGACTGCCCACAAATCCCTCACCTTTATATTTTGTAAAAAGGGTCTAGAAAATTGCACCCCACGTATCAACAGATGGATCCTAGGACTGGAGCACTACATTTTCAACATGTCGGGCAAGGAAAATAAAATTGCAGATTTCCTATCGAGATCACCTTTACCAGAAGCAGGAGCCACACAGGAAGCTTTTGACAGTCCCATATTAATGATGGACATACCCGCCATCACTGAAAGAGAATGGGTAGACAGTATGAAAGCTGATAAGAAGTTGAGTACTCTAAGAGAATACATGAAACAAGGATGGCCCAATAAGAAGAATGAGCAGGAAGCAGGCATTGAAGATTATTGGGAAGTCAGGAACGAACTGAGCGTCATTGGAGAAAAGGTATACCGCAACAACAGGGTGGTACCCCCTAAAGAACTCCGGAAGAGAGTTATCGACTTGGCACATGAAGGACACCTGGGGCGCAGTGCTACCAAAGCTAGGGTAAGATCCGATTTCTGGTTCCCCAGGATTGATGCGATGACCTAACAAATAGTAAAGGAGTGTAGTGCATGTGCCAAGAGTGACAAATCTAAAGTGGTACAGAAAGCTCCTTTGTCCCCAGTTAAAGTTCCTACTAAGCCGTGGAACAAATTGGCTATGGACATTATTGGACCAATGCTGGAATTAGGTGTACAAAAGAGATGTATGCTGGTCCTGATTGATTATACATCACACTGGATTAAGCAAAAATGTGTACATAATATCACCACAAAATCTGTGATTGAGTTCTTAAAGGGAGTGTTCTATGAGGAAGGGATATCATTGATTGTTGTTACTGACAATGGGGGACAGTTCACCTCAGAAGAAATGCAAGAATTCCTGAAGGAGTTGGATATAAAGCATGAAACCACAGCCTTTTTTTACCCAAAGGCCAACGGCCTAGTGGAGCGAGCAAACGGGATCATTAAGGAACATATTAATTTAGCTGCCATCAACGGACATGACATAGAAAACTCACTTAGGAAATGTCTGTGGGCATACCATACATCACCCAATAAGGTAACTGGAGTTTCAGCTTTTGTGTCATTGCGTGGTAGGGAACCATGTACTAAATTCAATCCAAGCTGGTTAAGCGGAGGCCGGGTCAGGGAAGTAGATCAGGAGGAGGCAAGAGAAAAGATCAAGCAACACCAAGACAAATACAAACTGTGGTACGACAAAAAACATGGTGTGAAAGCCAACAAGTGGGAGGTTGGTGATATGGTACAAGCTAGGAAGAACAATAAGTTGGGTACCACTCTCAGCAAATACTACTCTCCAAGTAAAATTGTTAAAGTGCTTAAGAATGTGGTCCAGCTTGAAAATGGTAAATGGTGGAGTTTTGACAACATTGTAAGTGCACATATGTAATGTTCTTTTGCTGTGTGAAACCCTGCTACCGTCTTGCCGGCTGGGTCGTCCCAGTCCCTTGTTTTTCTCTCACTTCACTTTACTTTCCTTTGTTCTGTTCGCTGTATAAGGAAGGGAGATGTTTTGCAACTATACTCCTTTGGTATGTTCCGTCCACCCCTGCCATTCTGCCCCAGTTGGTTTCCCTCACCCTGAAGTTTACTATGGAACGTTGGTGCTCTCTTCAGTGACGAGAGTGGATGGTCAATAAAATACAACTTAGCATATTTCCAGAGTCCTGTCATATATTTCTGGAATTCCAACACTTACATACACACAGTTCAATACAAACAGAAAAATGAACTTGTACACAAAAAATAGAATTTGAAAAAGGAGGGTCAGAAAAGTGAAAAATATGAGGGGGGAAATGTGAGTTCTAGCGGAGGTTCTAAGGCCGAGATTATATGCTCTTTGAATGTTCAGTGGTGATCTGCTGGAAAGGGCAACTAACTTTGGTAGATTCAACTGTAAGAAAGCAAGGATGTTGCCTCCATTGCCCCCTCCGTAATGCCATATATTCATAGGTTATTCCGCCCATTATGATTTTTTTAAGTCCTCAGTCTGTTGTTTGAGAGATGAAATTTCCTGGGACATGCTAGTAACATTTGAGGAGCTATCACCTGCCTCAGAAATGTGTGACTCCATGTCTGAAACGCCTGACTCAAGAGACGACCATTTATCCTCAAGACTGAGGAAATATAAATTTTATGGTCAAGTAATGTTCCCTAACGGGTACCCCACCGTCTCCATGTACCAGCTTAAAGTGCATGTAACTTCCCTCCTGTGCCAGCTATGAAGACGCAAATACATTTGCGTCCAACGTTAACCTGTCCTCTTTCAGACCCACCCTGAATGGGTTGAATACTCCGTTCCTAAGTATGCTATGCCAACGTCTTTTTGTGGTGTACTTTACACGTTTTTCAGCTCTGGCGAAGTAGGCCCTGAATTCTGCCATCGAGCCTTTTTTCCTGCTTTCTGACTCCGAAAGCCTCAGCCCAGTCTGTCTCTGTACCCGTGACCTCTGCCTTACTCCCTGTGCGGCTCACGTCGCTTAGCTCAGCCTGCTGCCTGCCAAGACTGTATTCAACCTTCGAATTATCTGTTCCGCTCCTCGAAAATGCATTCCTGCCTACTAGTTTAAGTAAACATCCCCCCAGTTGCAGAGCAAAGGGCCCGGCCTCACTGTCTCTGTGCAAGTAATTCATAGCCTCTGTTACCATGGTAGGACCATGCCCCTCGCATTCCTCTGTAGACATTTAGGCGCTTATACACGCACTCACAGTCAGTATAGAATAGCTTCTGCCCCAGAGACCTTTTCCGTTTAGATAATATGGTTCCCAAACATCAGATATCAGATATGATAGAGGTACGAGTTGATCTGACATGCCAGACTTCTGTCTCTTTCCGTCAGTGTAAATGTCAAGTCCCCTGCACCCTCCAGTTTCACGTCAATCACACGTCATGCAGCTGCGCGCGCATCCAGGCCTCAGATTTCTGCTGACATTACAAGATTCTGCTTTGTGCCACCCACTTGTGACACCTACCTGTGACGTTTCTAGCACACACCTCTATGTTCACGCCTAGTTCACGCCTTCCAATTACGTATCACTACCACGTGGATGCTGTTATCTTGTTTCTCTCAGCTGTTACGCCTACTGTATTGGTTTCTATAATGTAACTTAAGTATATAAGCTATGTATTGTCAATAAAATATTGCTCTATCCCTTCCTGCACCCCAGTGGTGGCAGGAACAAGATATCCGGTCTTGACCATTCCTTTTTAAGGAATAAAACCCCTAAGAACTCTAACACCACGGACTCTGCCTCTTTCTTTCCGATTGAGTTATTATTGATTAAGTACTTACCTGTATAGAAATTAGGACGGTAAATCAAATATTTACCACAAGACGCTAAAGAGTATATGTAGTTGCCATCATGAAGGGTTTAAGCCATTGCAACTCATCCATGAAATGTTCCATAGTAACGGGAAGGGGATATTTCTTTGGAGGGGCAGGATCTTTTTTGGGGTATTTACCACAACCGCCAGTACTATCTTTGCGTGAAACAGAGGCTCCACCAGTGAGAGAGACATTTTTCAGCTTAGCGTTACCATCATCTGCCCTTTTAAAAGCGTGATGAGCCAAGGAATAGCAAAGCAGCACTAATGGACAAGCAGGACAGAAAAATTTAAAAATAAAAGGACGCCAGTGATTAAGCAATTCTTATAAACCAACAACAAGAAATCCTGTAGCATTGCAAAAATGAGATGAGGCTGTCTGGCTCAGCATAAGTTAAAAACATTCAAATGTTGAAGAAAAGGGCATAGCAGTACTTCAAATATTAAAGTTGTGTATGTGAAGAGGCTACTGTTAAAAGTTAAACAGACAGAGGCTAAACGGAAAGAATAGTGCAAATGTAGCAAAGCAACACTAATTGTGTACAAGTGCTTACATTCCTGTCAGAGTAAAAAATGGCAGGAAAAGTATCAACTGAGTCAGAACGCAATGGAGAAGTGTGGTTTATTCGCTGTAGGGCAAGTTAATCTGCATAAAGAACTCACCACTGCAGTCACCAGCTGTTCAGCCACATTTGGTGATGTGGAACACCAAGCGAGTCTACGGTCGTAGGATGAAGAGAAAGTCCAGACTGAGTAGCTGGAGCTCTTCTAGCCAGTGCGATTTTGTGGGCAACCCAGCTGCAAATATGTATATATATATTTCTTTTGGTTTATATTGAGCACACTTGACCTGAAGATATCAGAGCTCCTTACAGGAGCACCAGCTGCAGTACAGATGGACACATTAATTTTATTAGGCGTAGGGAAATCATGAGATTTGCCCAGAATCACAGGATGTTGAGGGTCCCTGCCAAGACTCAAACCCAGTTACCCAGCATCGAGGTCTACCGCTCTAGCCATTAGGCCACATCCTGTGAAAGTGAATTTTATGACATACGTCATAGAGCATATAGTGTCTGAAGCCTGTTCAATCACCCTCAAACCACAGCAGCAATCACAACTTATGAGTGCAAAAAGATAAACAATTTAGGATTTTTACTACTGCAGATGAGATTGCTAATAGCGGTTGATGCAGCGTTACTCTGGAAATAATTTCTAATACCATAACACCTTTCCCTGAAGTACAAAATCATACATATACTCGACAGTGGGGCCCATGATACCGCGAGTCACTCACAAAATACTTCCATCCTACTTCATGGACCGGTGAATTTCAAAGGAGAGCTGCTTTATCAGAGTGGAGTGTCTAAACTACAACTAAATATTTATACTATTTACACCTGTAGTTTAAATGAGCTTACAATGGTTTTCATTCAATAAGACATTAAATAGACATGCCACCACTAAGGTTGACGTATCTGCTAGTAACAAATTAGGCGTAGGAAAACTCAAGACCAGCTTAATTCTCCATTTGTCTAATTTTTATTAAGAGCAAATTCAGCATGTCTAAACAGTTATTCATTTTATTTATTTTATTTATTCAAAACGACAATTAAAGGAATAAGAGTTTATTTCAGACAATCAATTTCATTTATTTCAGAAATTCAGAAATAGACATTTTATTTCTTTTCAGAAATGCAAGTATCAGTTAAAGACAGATAGTTCCCAAAATACATTTTTCCTATTTCCCTAACTTCCCTGAGTAATAGCCTCACCTAACGTTCCGATCTCATTCAGAAGAAATAGAAAATTATTCAAAGTCTTACATCCCAGGAAAATCACATTCCGACAGCATCTCTTGAGGAAATCGAAGAGAAGTTTTTTCTTCAATAAAATCAGCACTTTTTATACCCTTTTCACTAGCTCTATCTATCTAAGAGTGTAACTTTCAGCCTAAATTTGAGTTCTGATTGGACAATTTTGGGTAGGTGAGCATCACCTCATCATCATAATATTAATTTTCCTTCCGTCTGCAAGTTTTTAATGGGTCCATTGTGTTGGCCCAAGTCCGGCCTAGTCCTGTTCTCCATTCGCAACTTTGCTGGATATTATCACATTCTGAATCATTGTGCTCATCATTTTGGCAGCCATCTATACTTCCAGGCCACTTTGTCCTTGAACTGTAGTCACTCCAGGCACAAGCAGCTCGCATTCAGACTCGGATTATGCTCGCGCATGCGTACTTCTTTTATGGCCACAATAATTAAGTGACTCCATTTTCTTTTAGGCCTCACGAGTCAAAAATGGGAACTATCATAGAAACAAACACAAATGAACATTAATTTAAGAATTTTAGCTCTCCTGTTTACCTCCCCCCTTTCTAAGGTTTTCCCTATTAGTAGTTACCTAGCGAAATAGCCACACTTAAGCATGATATACTCACTTATCCTCGCGTTTTGCCACAAAATACGTAAACAAAAAGCACATTTTTACTGCATTCCATTATCTTGAAGCTGCTTATTAGTTTAGGACATGACAGAATCACAAAATTCGTTTTGCCATACACAGGAGCCTGCACTGTCATCCTAGGCCCGGCATAATCTTTTCTCCATTGACATAACCACCCATCCTGCGGTAGTAGTATGTGCATGCCGGTGAAGGGCTTCCTTACTTAATGAGCTTCCATGCCCCTCGGGTTGTTGCTGATCCAGACGGCAGACGCCCGGAACCCCTCGAGAAGCTGGAGGTTCTCCTCCCTTCAGGTATTTGACAACCGATCCACCCAGGGCAGAGTTAGCTGACACTCTTTTCACTCCCTAGACATCCGATTAACTTATGGTCCTTTTCATTGAGATTTTAGGCATCACGGACCGCGGCTGCAGCTGTCTCACAATGCCATTGTTTTGACACAAACAATCTTGACTAAGCTGTGAGTACCAATGGTTTTGTTTTAGTACCGACATACACAGCGGCTATCCACATTCGGATAACATTGCTGCTACCTCCGTTGTATGTTTTTTAATCTTCTGCAGTGTAATTGATGGAGAAAACGGATCTGGCGGCAAGACTAACCCGGCAACGCGGATCCTAGAAGTCGTAACCTCCATTCGTAAGTTCAGAATCTAGCCATTGGTGGCTTGACACACGCTTAGAGTAAGTATCATTTTTGATTAGTCCTTAACTTATACTCATTGAACCCACTAGCTCTTCCAATTAAATTGTTATGAGTATCCCGCTCTCCACCCAATTTGGAGCCTGTTGGCCCGACATAGAACAAAGTATGCCAAGCCATATTGACTTCGTTTTCTTCCCTGTATATTTCATTTGTTGCAATTACCCGACTTTTATTACGTATATCTTCACATTGTTTTAGATAAGCCCGGCCCCGTCCACCACCTTTCCTACACTTCACCCTATCCTGAGGAAGACCCCGCTTTAAGGTTTCATCGACACCTACAATCCCTTGGGGTTGAAACGTCGACTTATCCCGCATTACAACCGGCCAGCGATACATAACTCATGGACATTATTCTCTGTACATTTGGCATGGTTTCATGAGATTGATTGAACATTGATTGTTCTTCTATTCATTGGCTCTTTCTGAAGCCGGGATCAACTAATACTGTGATTTTATTGATTTTTTCCTTCCATTTGTCACCAATTTTGAGAATGTTGCACAAACCCCTCTTTCACTTACACGTCATCCCTCGTTCATTTCTTAGGGGCACTAATGATGATTCACTAAAACTGCAAAGAATAAACTTGACACAGTGTGATTAAATAACAGTGTGTTCGTATTTTGTTTTATGTTTTCTTATTAATTTTTACTACTGTTACTTGTCTAAATTATAGATACTGGGACCCCTTTCTTCTGTCTCTGAAGATCAGGCTGAAAAGCTGTAAAGCAGAAACTCTGAAATACCTCCCAGGTTTGAGGAGGGTCAATGCAGGCTACCCCAAAGTGAAAGAGTAGGACCTGCTGTCTTCCTGATGCCACCATATACAACACTTGCTCAGGCTTGTTGAGGAGATATGAATGGGGCAAGATGTAGGGAAAGGCATGCTCCCACTAGGTGCAATTGCAATCCAATGGTGTCTTCACTGCTGTGGTATTTCGAGGCGGCTTTATAAAGCAAAATAAGTACATGGCCTGCACCTTTTTGTAGCTAAGCACAGGCTCTGCTTGTCAAGGCCAGATAGTTGCAGAACCTTGAGGCTCATTACACAGGCTCTCTCCACAGGCCACGTTCCAGAAGGGTCTCAGTCAGCTCTTCTCTTCTGGAAACACAGGAAAGTTCTGAATGTAGCCAAGTTTCAGCGATTGATATCTGTCCCAACAATCAACTGTCAGCAAAGACAGCTGGAATGTAGAGGTCATAGGTTAAATATCCACAATTTTGTGAGCAGCCCTCATTCAAATTAGTGCCTTCTCAGGCTACTCATTTTAGCTAAAAGAAATGTAACTTTCTGCTTCGCATCCAAAAACCTGTTTTTCACTTATCACTTTTCTCTTTACCCTTCTTTTCTTCCACTGTCTTATTTGCCATAAACCCTCACTGTTTTATCTGTGGCATCAGATTAGCTTTCTTTGATGGAGTTTTATATTTTTCAAATTACTTGCTTTTTCTTTTTAATTCTAAACATTTCATAATTTTCTTGAAGACCGTACAAAATAGAAAGCATGTAATACATACATACATGAAGCCTGCGAGCACATGCTAATAACAGTAGAGATATACATTTCTTCCACCTATAACCTTGTACAAAGGGGACAATAGATAAACAGTAAAGTTTAAACTTGCTTGAAGGCAGAAGGTGAAGCATCACTACTGCAAGGGCAACATTGAGTTTCGCTAAATAGAGCATATGAAAACAGTAATACATCGCCCTAACACATACGAATGTGGAAGAGGGTTACAGTAGGCATGCCTAATATAAATCATGAGTAGGATGAACAAATAGGGGGAGAGATAGAAGGAGTAGAGGACAAGGGGAATCGCCTGTGGGTGAGAGATAGTAAGAAAAGGGTGAGAATGACAGCTAAGATCGATGACGGCGCAGAGTAGACCAAGAGGGGCGTCAGTTGCAGCCACAAAGTTATCCAGTGTGTGCTTAATAGATTGTGCTAAACTCTTATGTGTGTTTCTAGGATATATGACCCATGCCAACCATGTGTGAAATTACACATTATTTAGGGCCATATGTATCAACAACCTGATTTGCGATTCTCAAATAGCGATTTTTAAGAAATCGCTATTTGAGAATCGCAAATAGGGATGTATGTACAAAATAGCAATATTTTAGCGATTTCTTGGTATTCCTTAATTGCGATTAGCAAATTGCGAATCGCAATTAAGGAATACTTTCCCATTCATTTCTATGGGCCAGGAGACCCATAGAAATGAACGGGAAGTTATTCTCAATTTGCGATTCGCAATTTGAGAATCGCAAATTGAAAATAATTTCAAGGGTTTCGGAGTGTCCAAAGGACACCCTGTTGCACCCCTGAAATTAGCATGGATTCCTTAAGGCCAATTTGCATTTTTTCAATGCTTCTTACATTGCATTTAAAGAATCGCAAAATTTGCGATTCCTTAAATGCAATCGCAAAATAAGGAATTGCATATTTTGCAATTCCTTATTTTGCCTTAATCCATACCATTTGGTAAAATTGCATTTGCAAATGCCGAAATTCTGTGAATTTCGGCGTTTGCGAATGCAATTTTGCTTGATACATATGGCCTTTAATGTCTTCCAGTCCAAGAGAATGACTTTAATGGACAAAGTTAGTAAAGATCTAGTAGAGCTAAGTCTTTGTCAGGGAAGTCTAATGGAAGCATGGGGTCCTAACAGAATAAGCGGTAGGGAAAGCGCAAAGTTCACATAGAAGATAGCCTTAAGTCACTTATTGATATCGACCCAGTAAGAGGAAAGCCATTTGCACGAAAGGAACATATGCACAAAGTCCCCAGGCGCATCATCACAGGACCAGTAGGAGTCAGAGTTAATCAGTTTCAGTTTGAATGATCTTGATGTAGTCCGGTATATGATGTGTGCTGCAAAAAATCTTGTCTCGGAAACTATTGGTAGTTTAGTCTGCCCTGTTCCCATGATGCACTGGGCCAGGGACAGACTGATTTGCATATAGCCATGTTCTGAGCTGGGATGGGGCAGTGAGATAAATAACGGTGATGGATCAAGCCCTGATCTTTGGACTGGGTAAGAGTGGTCTGTTTAACTCAGACACTCTGTTCATCACCACCCCCTTTTTGTAAATCGTTTTTGGCCACTATAGGTGTGGCAGGGTATACTCAGACATGAGTCCCTTTCTCACTGCTCCATCAGGATTCAAGCAAGCCGGGCCGAAGAAGGCTGAAATGCCAGAAACCGGTCCCCGGTAGCTTGTCTCCTTTCTGGTGAAGAATTGGCTTGGTAGTTTAGTCTGCCCTGTTCCCATGATGCACTGGGCCAGGGACAGACTGATTTGCATATAGCCATGTTCTGAGCTGGGATGGGGCAGTGAGATAAATAATGGTGATGGATCAAGCCCTGATCTTTGGACTGGGTAAGAGTGGTCTGTTTAACTCAGACACTCTGTTCATCACCACCCCCTTTTTGTAAATCGTTTTTGGCCACTATAGGTGTGGCAGGGTATACTCAGACATGAGTCCCTTTCTCACTGCTCCATCAGGATTCAAGCAAGCCGGGCCGAAGAAGGCTGAAATGCCAGAAACCGGTCCCCGGTAGCTTGTCTTCTTTCTGGTGAAGAATTGGCTTGGTAGTTTAGTCTGCCCTGTTCCCATGATGCACTGGGCCAGGGACAGACTGATTTGCATATAGCCATGTTCTGAGCTGGGATGGGGCAGTGAGATAAATAACGGTGATGGATCAAGCCCTGATCTTTGGACTGGGTAAGAGTGGTCTGTTTAACTCAGACACTCTGTTCATCACCACCCCCTTTTTGTAAATCGTTTTTGGCCACTATAGGTGTGGCAGGGTATACTCAGACATGAGTCCCTTTCTCACTGCTCCATCAGGATTCAAGCAAGCCGGGCCGAAGAAGGCTGAAATGCCAGAAACCGGTCCCCGGTAGCTTGTCTCCTTTCTGGTGAAGAATTGGCTTGGTAGTTTAGTCTGCCCTGTTCCCATGATGCACTGGGCCAGGGACAGACTGATTTGCATATAGCCATGTTCTGAGCTGGGATGGGGCAGTGAGATAAATAACGGTGATGGATCAAGCCCTGATCTTTGGACTGGGTAAGAGTGGTCTGTTTAACTCAGACACTCTGTTCATCACCACCCCCTTTTTGTAAATCGTTTTTGGCCACTATAGGTGTGGCAGGGTATACTCAGACATGAGTCCCTTTCTCACTGCTCCATCAGGATTCAAGCAAGCCGGGCCGAAGAAGGCTGAAATGCCAGAAACCGGTCCCCGGTAGCTTGTCTCCTTTCTGGTGAAGAATTGGCTTGGTAGTTTAGTCTGCCCTGTTCCCATGATGCACTGGGCCAGGGACAGACTGATTTGCATATAGCCATGTTCTGAGCTGGGATGGGGCAGTGAGATAAATAACGGTGATGGATCAAGCCCTGATCTTTGGACTGGGTAAGAGTGGTCTGTTTAACTCAGACACTCTGTTCATCACCACCCCCTTTTTGTAAATCGTTTTTGGCCACTATAGGTGTGGCAGGGTATACTCAGACATGAGTCCCTTTCTCACTGCTCCATCAGGATTCAAGCAAGCCGGGCCGAAGAAGGCTGAAATGCCAGAAACCGGTCCCCGGTAGCTTGTCTCCTTTCTGGTGAAGAATTGGCTTGGTAGTTTAGTCTGCCCTGTTCCCATGATGCACTGGGCCAGGGACAGACTGATTTGCATATAGCCATGTTCTGAGCTGGGATGGGGCAGTGAGATAAATAACGGTGATGGATCAAGCCCTGATCTTTGGACTGGGTAAGAGTGGTCTGTTTAACTCAGACACTCTGTTCATCACCACCCCCTTTTTGTAAATCGGAAACTATTGGGATCAATTTATACTAAAGGAGATAGGTGGAAATTTTGGACCAAGCAGAGTCTGGTAAGGGTGTGTGTGCTTGAATTTCAGAAGTGTTTGGGCCAACATTTCTGAATGGCCAGAATTCGAGTGGACTTTGAGTTGTGTATATGTTTGTTAGTTTTAGACGTCAAGTGGCCACCTATACCGGGTTGTTGGATACATTGGAACAGAGTTGGGTGTTGGAGAGGGCCCAATTTGGAGAGTTTAGCTTTGATTGTCAGAAAATCACAGAAATCCATCTTGGTAAAGGAATGTTTCTCCTGTATCGGAAGCAAAAGAAATGGGAATATAATTAGCAAAAAGATCGGACACCATGTTGATGCCTTTTGCTGCTCATCAACTCAGTTGCTTTTAATTAGGCTAAAACTCACTGGCATTGCCATTTTCATGTCATTTTAACACTTATTTTACTCATACATTTTCTCCCCTTCTAAAGTACCCCTTCAATTATTGAGTCTTTCCATGTTTCCTTTCATTTCTATCTCCTTTTGTTTTCTTTACCCATCTTCTTTTTTAATTGCATTTTTCACCTCTCATCTCCCTTTGCTTTATTTACCTAGGTTGGATCCCCTTTTGCTCCTTTTATCAATTGTCAATCATGAATTGTCTGCCTGGTCTTGCCCCAACCAATTGTGCCTACTTGTTAATTATGTATATTCCTTCTCATACAATTGCATTGTAAAAGATTGTATTTGCTTGTCTCTTAAATTCTGTGAACGTGTTTTTCCTATTGCGCTTAACTATGGATGGCAAAATACTTCTTCTTAGGATCTACAAAGCTCTCACCTATAATGCCAGTTTACGGTGGTGCTCCTGCTCCGCTAAACTCTAAATATGGCCTTGAATCGCTGACCATTTAGAGGATAGGAAAGGGTCAGGGAAGCTTGAGAATGACCACAAAAGACAAAATCTCGAGGAGTTTGTGAGTTTTTCTAAATTCTAGATCAGGGGTACTCATAGTACGGCCCGCGGGCCAGCAGCAGCCCGGCAAGCCTTCCGTGGCGGCCCGCGGACCATGAGCCAGAGTACCCGTGTTTACTAAGACAGTCTGCAAACACTCTGCTACTCTGTGGGGGGCAGGCAATTTATTCCGGCGGAGTTGCAGGGGCGCCGAGAGGGTGTGAAAGACAGCAATGCCCCATTCACAATCAAATGGTCTTTTTGAAGACCTGTGAAATACTCGGGTGGGGCTGTGTGTCTGTGCGCGCTGAGAAAACAGGCTGGGGAAGCTGTCACAGCCCGGGTGTCACAGGCAGGGTGGGGTGACTGAGGGAGGTAGAGGGACAGAGACAGAGGGAGGGAAATGGAGACAGAGAAATGGAGACAGAAAAAGGTAGACAGACAGAGGGAGGAGGGCGATAGAGGGATGAGGGTGATAGAGGGATGAGGGCGACGGAGTGCGGGAGGCACAGTGAAGGAAGGGGAGTGAGGGAAGGGGAATGAGGGAGGGAGTGAGAGAAGGGGAGTGAGGGAAGGGGAATGAGGGAGGGAGTGAGAGAAGGGGAGTGAGGGAAGGGGAATGAGGGAGGGAGTGAGGGAAGGGGAATGAGGGAGGGAGTGAGGGAAGGGGAATGAGGGAAGGAGAGTGAGGGAAGGGGAATGAGGGAGGGAGTGAGGGAAGGGGAGTGAGGGAGAGAGAGGAGTGAGGGAGAGAGAGAGGAGTGAGGGGCGGGAGTGAGGGACGGGAGTGAGGGAGTGAGGGAAGGGGAGTGAGGGAAGGGGAGGGAGGGAAGGGGAGGGAGGGAGGGAAGGAGAGTGCGGGAGCGAGGGAAGGGAAGTGAGGGAGTAAGGGGAGTGAGGGAAGGGGAGTGAGGGAAGAGAGTGAGGGAAGGGAGTGAGGGAGTGAGGGAAGGGGGGAATGAGGGAGGGAGGGAGTGAGGGAAGGGGAGTGAGGGAGTGAGGAAAGGGGAGTGAGGGAAGGGGAGTGGGGGAAGGGGAGTGAGGGAAGGGGAGTGGGGGAAGGGGAATGAGGGAAGGGGAGTGAGGGAAGGGGAATGAGGGAAGGGAAGTGAGGGAGTGAGGGAAGGGGAGTGAGGGAGGGAGGGAAGGGGGTGATGGAAGGGGAGTGAGGGAGTGAAGGAAGGGGAGTTAGGGAGTGAGGGAAGGGGAGGGGGTGAGGGAATGGGAGTGTGGGAAGGGAGTGAGGGAAGGAGGAGTGAGGGAAGGGGAATGAGGGAGGGAGTGAGGGAAGGGGAGTGAGGGAACGGGAGCGAGGGAGTGAGGGAAGGGGAATGAGGGAGGAAGTGAGGGAAGGGGAGTGAGGGAACGGGAGTGAGGGAGTGAGGGAAGGCGAGTGAGGGAAGGCGAGTGAGGGAAGGGGAGTGAGGGAAGGGGAGTGAGGGAAGGGGAGTGAGGGAAGGGGAGGTAGTGAGGTTGAGGGAAGGGGAGTGAGGGAGGGAGAGGGGGAATAGGGGGAAGGGGAGTGAGGGAGGGAAGGAGAGGAATGGAGAGGGAGGAAGAGGGAGGAGAGGGAGGGAGAATGAAGGGGAGGGAGAGGAAAGGAGATGAAGGGAGAGGGAAGGAGAGAGGGAGAGGGAGTGAGACAGTCAGAATGAGGGTGAGATAGGGAAAGAGAGGGAGTGAGAGGGAGCGAGACAGAGGGAGACCGGGGAGGGAGACAGGGAGATAGAGGGATGGAGGGAGGGAGGCAGGCAAAGAGAGAGGGAGAGAGAGGGAGAGAGAGAGAGAGAGAGGGAGAGAGAGAGAGAGGGGAGAGAGAGAGAGAGAGAGAGAGAGAGAGAGAGAGAGAGAGAGAGAGAGAGAGAGAGAGAGAGAGAGAGAGAGAGAGAGAGGTGTGTATGCCGGGTCTGGTAGCTCAGTGGACGAAGGCGTCTGCTGCAGGGACCTGTGTTCAACCTCATGGTCACAGTTTTTTTGTTGCTCTAGCCCCGCCCCCACCAGTGCGGCCCTTGGACACAAACCACATTGTAAATTTGGCCCCTGAGAGAAAGTTTGTGAGTACCCATGTTCTAGATGGTAACCGTTTTGGAAATGCCCACTTCTGACAGCTTGAATGGGATTTATACATACATATTATTATACATCATCATGTAATAGGAAATATGAGTAAAAGGACTTTTGAGAGTATGTCACCATTTGTGAACACCAGCTATTTGTATCTGTGAATAACATTAGCTCTGGAAAATGGCTTTTTCAGTTACCTTCAGGAAGTGGAAGCATTGGAGCACGCTGGATGTTCTTTAGAAACTAGATTTTTATTATGGACAGTGAAAAGCAAAGGTAGGCAGCCCATGTGCTGTTCATACAATTCAATGAATACGACAACTTAGTATAAGGTTGATCAACATTCGTCTAATGCCCTCTCTCATCTGCATCTGCAATCGACTCCCTGTCAGATAATCCAGTCACTGACGAGCAGCGGGAGCTTTCCACATGCCACAATGCCCATTTTATGCCTGATTTGAGAATATTTCAACTAACCAAATCTCCTGTTGTGTTCATGAAGTCAATATTTTGATTTCCATCTGTAAAATATGTGACTCATATAGATCTTAATTTTTTGCTTCTTATTTAAACATTCCTCGTATGGCTGCATAAGTAATGTGTCTCCTATTACGTGATATCATTCAGATATATGAACTATGTCTGAAGAGAATCAGCGTAGTTTTGAATTAATTGGTTGAATCATACAATTCTTGATCATAAGTGTGGCCTGTCTGATGTGCTGTGTTACCCTTCCCTTCCCTTGGAATAAAAAGGTATTGTGTTGCACAGAGACAATTATTCCACATCAGTTCAAGTTGATTTGATCTCTAACACATCATGGCCAGTAAGGAGATGAATCATATCCTGTGTCTAACTGTATGACTCAATTAAAAGATAAAACCGTATTTAAGTTGGACGCTATTCACATAGACATAAATAACATCCCAAATCTAAAGAGTAGCTATATTAACAATTGTACAAATAGTGACAAATGTGTACAAATAAAATTCAAAGATGCAGAAATCAACACAACACACATTTTTGTGAGCCAAATTTACAGCGTTTCATGATCTAGTTTAGTTCGTGTTTAGATTAAATTAGAATCTGAAAAGTGCTCAACTAGGACATATTTGTGGTATATTATAGTCATTTTGCATTGGTGCAAGAATTAATATATTAACTTGCACTATTTCTGCTCCTTGTGCGAGGAGCTTTACCTCAAACATCTATTTTTTCACCTGGGAAAAATACAGAACCATCCGATTTAACACTATGTTATCCTTACACAGAATGAAGAGTGGAGACATTACTGGATTGACATTGGTATATGAAATGCTAGACACGTTCAGGAGTCTCTAAAGACCCATTCATTTTAAATTGCTTTGTTATGGGATAAGGCCAGCCTTGATTGGTCACTGTAGATTTAGGGAGAGAGAAAAGATAACTCAGCCAGTAGACTTGACTTTCAAAGTCAAAGGGCCAAAACCAAAACCACCATTTGAACTAATGACAGTGGCCCAAATGCAGTGTATACCTTAAGGTTACTCATGCGTCAAAAAACAAGGCTTCAGCTTGTGGTATTGTAAAATCAACTTCTCTGAAAGGTATCCTCGTTTGATGGGGTGGTAAGGATCCTGCCATCAGTAGAATGATAGTGCACAGATAGATTGGTGCACGAGGGCCTATGTCAAGTCAAGTCAAGTCAAATAATTTATATAGCGCGCTACATACCCAGAGGGTCTCAAGGCGCTTGAGGAGGGGTAGGGAAATTATTTGTCGAATATCCAGGTTTTAAGTTTTTTTCTGAATGCTAGGTGGTTTTGGGTGAGTTGGAGGTGAATGGGAAGTGAATTCCAGGTTTTGGCCGCGAGGTAGGAGAAGGATCTACCTCCCATGGTGGTTTCGTTGATGCGAGGAACAGCGGCAAGGGCTTGGTTGGAAGAGCGAAGCTGGCGGGGGGGGGGTGTAGAAGGAAACTCGCGTGTTGAGGCATTCGGGACCAAGTTCGTAGAGTGCTTTGTGTGTGTGGGTGAGGAGGCGGAAAGTTATTCTCTTATTGACAGGTAGCCAGTGGAGGTCTTTCAGGTGATTGGAAATGTGGTCTTTACGCGGGATGTCAAGTATGAATCTAGCTGATGCGTTCTGAATGCGTTGTAGTTTTTTCTGAATTTTTGCGGTGGTGCCGGCGTATAGGGTGTTTCCGCAGTCCAGGCGGCTTGTAACCAGTGCGTGGGTGACCGTTTTTCTTGTTTCGGTGGGGATCCAGCGAAACGTTTTTTTGAGCATGCGGAGAATGTTGAAGCAGGATGATGAGACGGCGTTGACTTGTCTGTTCATCGAGAGTGAGGAGTCCAGGATGACGCCCAGGTTCCGTGCGTGGTCCGTCGGGATGGGCGCTTTTCCAAGGGCCGCTGGCCACCAAGAGTCGTCCCAGGCGGAGGGGGTGGTCTCTAAAATAAGGACTTCTGTTTTGTCTGAGTTCAGTTTCAGACGGCTAAGCTTCATCCACTCTGCTACTTCTTTCATTCCTTTATGTAGGTTGGTTTTGGCGGTGTTAGGGTCTTTGGTGAGTGAGAGGATCAGTTGGGTGTCGTCAGCGTAGGAGATGATGTTGAGGTTGTGTTGGCGGGCGATGGTCGCGAGGGGGCTCATGTAAACGTTGAAGAGGGTAGGACTGAGTGAGGATCCTTGTGGGACGCCACAGATGATTTCAGAGGCCTCTGACTTAAACGGTGGGAGGCGGACTCTCTGAGTTCTTCCGGCGAGGAACGAGGGGATCCAGTCTAGTGCTTTTCCTTGGATTCCAATGTTTCTGAGGCGTTGTAGTAGGGTGCTATGGCATACTGTGTCGAAGGCTGCTGAGAGGTCAAGGAGGATGAGGGCGACTGTGTCTCCATTGTCCAGTAGTGTTCGAATGTCGTCCGTTGCTGCAATGAGTGCGGTCTCAGTGCTGTGTTTGGTTCTGAAGCCGGATTGAGAGGAGTCCAGGGCTTTATTGGTTTCGAGGAAGGCGGCGAGCTGGTTGTTGACTGCTTTCTCGATGACTTTGGCGGGGAATGGAAGGAGCGAGATGGGGCGGTAGTTTTTGAGTTCGGTGGGGTCAGCTGTGGTTTTTTTCAGGAGGGCGCTGAGTTCGGCGTGTTTCCAGCTTTCCGGGAAGGTGGCTGAGTTGAGGGAGGAGTTGATGACGTCTCGGAGGTGGGGTGCGATGATGGAGTCTGCCTTGTTGAAGATGTGGTGGGGGCATGGGTCTGTGGGGGATCCTGAGTGGATGGAGTTCATCAGGCGGATGGTGTCAACAGTGGAGATTGGGTTCCAGTTATTGAGGGTGTTCAGGGGTGGTGAAGGATCAGTAGAATGTTGAGTGGGTTGGTCTCCAGGTTGGTTGTCGAAGCTGTTGTGGATGTCTGAGATTTTGTCGTGGAAGAATGAAGCTAAGGAGTCGCAGAGGGTTTGAGATGGAGTGATGTCGTTGGAGTTGGCAGTGGGGTTGGTGAACTCTTTGACGATGTTGAATAATTCCTTGCTGTTATGAGCGTTGTTGTCTAGTCTGTCTCTGAATGAGGCTTTCTTGGCTGTCCGGATCAGTTGGTGGTGAATGCGGATGGGGTTTTTGAAGGCGTCCTTGGTGCTGGTGTTTGGGTCTTTTTTCCAGGCCTTCTCAAGGGAGCGACAGAGTTTCATGGATTTCTTAAGCTCATCGTTGAACCAGGGTGCGTTTCTGCTGCCAAGCTTAGTTTGACGTTTTTTCAAAGGTGCTAGGTTGTCTGCGCTATTGGTCAACCATTGCGTGAAGTTAATGGCTGCTTGGTTAGGGTTCGATGAGTAGGCAGGGGGGTTTAGAAGAAGCGATTTGGAGATCTCATCGATGGTGATTTTTTTCCAGTTTCTTCGCAGAGTTGGTTGAGGGTGGTTGTGGATCGTGGTCTTTTTGTAGTTGAAGTGGACGCAGCTGTGGTCCGTCCAATGGAGAGCTGTGGAGTGACTGAAGAAGATGTGCTTGCTGGAGGTGAAGATAGGGTCGAGAGTGTGTCCTGCATAGTGGGTGGGGGTGTTAACTAGTTGTTTGAGTCCGAGGTTGATAAAATTGTCCAGAAGGGTGGTGGTGTTGCTGTCGTTCCTCTTTTCCAGGTGAAAGTTGAGGTCTCCCAGTAGAATGTAGTCCTTGGAGGGGAGGGCGTGACGGTAAGGGGATGCCCCAAAAAGTTCATAACATTTGAGGGTCATGCTTACTGACTATGGGTTTGGGCAATTAAATCAGAATTCTGACATTGGATGTTAGTAGAAGCACATATTCATGTGCGTCTGGTGTAAGATGAAGAGTATTCGACATGACGGGAGCAGAAGCATCTTTGCATATTTTAGGGACATACCTGGTTCCGCTGACGGGATGACACTGTGCTAAACTGTCCGCAACCGATTGCTGCTTGTTTCTTGTTCGTTTGTCTTATCCTAATTACACAAAGAATTGCATTTGTTTTTAAGAAAAAGCACATGAACCTGATTTGGCACACTAACCTGAGAAATAGCTAGGCTCGGTTTATGCAATATAATCTGTTCAGTCAAAGTCTCCTGGGACACAAGGGTTTGGCTTGTCTGTTTGAAAGAGATAACAATAATTCAAATGTATGCAAAATATATAGATACAGGTATCAAGAATGAGAAATGCAGTATATGGTGAACAAATTGCGCACATATTTCCTATTCAACCTGCTCTCCCTAAAGTTCTATAATGGATTTAGGCTGTCTGGCACCTGGATGCCTACTCATTACGAAAAACATTTGTAAAATGCTTACTTGGTCAGTTTTCTATCTGTAATCTGAAACAGAAGGTGGGGCTTTTAAAACCGACAAATGCATCTTTGGGAAACAGGGCCTTCGCAATTGTTGACTTATTGATTCAAGGATTTTATAAATCACTCGTGCCCACATGCATCAAGGGTTTTTGCATTCGCAAACGGTGCGAATCGCAAAATTCGGTCGTTTGCAAATGCAAATCCCGTTTTTGGGATGCATGAAGCTTTTTGCTATTTTCGCAATTTAAGAATTTTTTTTTGCGATTTTTAAAATTGCGATTGCATTTAAGAAATCGCATTTTTGCGATTTCTTAAATGCAATGCAAGATTTTTTTTAAATTTCGAATTCGCAAATTAGAAGTGGTAAATTACCATGAAGTTCACCTTCATGGTAATTTTAGAAAACTTTCAAAAATGCACTAAAGTGCATTTTGAAAGTTTCATTTTAAACACACACATGCCCTTTGGGCATGTGTGTGTGAAAAAAGCACTTTCAGGTACATTTCAGGGGTGCAGGGGGGGGTCCTTTGGACCCCCCCTGCACCCTTGAAATTGCATTCTCATTTTGCGATTCCTTAATTGCGAATCGCAAATGAGAATGACTTCCAATTGATTCCAATGGGCCTCTAGGCCCATAGGAATCAATGTAAAGGGATTCCTTATTTGCGATTCGCAAAATTGGGAATCGCAAATAAGGAAAAATAAGGAATCGCAAATAAAAATGCGCATTTTAATGCATAGGTATTTGCGATTTCTAAATTGCCATTTCTTAATTTTCGCAATTTAGGAATCGCAAATACCAACAATGATGCATGTGGCAGTCTGTGTGCAACTATTGGCCACAGTGTAATATTTGGTGATGTTTCATTAGAGAGTTAGGTGTTTCGTTCCACATATAGTTTGCTCTGCCATGTTGTTAAACACTTGACACAGTACAAGAGGGTCTTCCAGTATTATTTATTTCCTTTTTAATAATCTGGACTGATCAAGAAGGTGTGAGTGGATGTCAAGGATGGATGCACTAAGAGGAGCTAATTACGAAAGCATCTGAGTCCCATGGTATGATTGTTCTGTGAATGGAATCATTAATTGTATTCCTTGCTTAAACAGGAGCCAGTGAAGTGATAACAAAGTCATTGATAGCTAGTCATGTTGTAGTTAAAAGGAATATACATTTCGTCTGGTTTTGGGAAGGTCTGAATTTTGCAGGTTAAGAGAAGGTGGTTTAAAGTTGGGGTGGATTAGTGTCCACTGCAAGTAATAAAGTCACTATCCTGTTATGTCTAGTCAATGGTTTCATTAATTTAAACCACTCGTAGCTATGACGCAGAGCAGACAGTCTTCATGTAATGAAAATGTGTAGAGCATTCAGAACTATCAAAACAGTTGAAAAATGGAACACACAACACAATAAAAATCCACTCCAATTTATAAAAATGGAGAAACATTTAATAAGCAAAATTACACTAAACAATGAAAATCAAATAAGTGGAACTAAAGGGATGAATTTTAAAATGTTTGAGTGAAAATAGCACCAAAAAGAGGTAAGCGTCAATGGTAGCCAAAGGTCACAGAAAACCGGGACCTAACCGCATTTTGAGGCCGACCACGATGTAGCACAGTTTGGATACACTAAGTAGACTGGCCCTGCTAGGGCCTGGAAGTAGGCAACTTTGAAAAGTTTTGAAAAGAGACTTTGTCGTTTTTCCGAGGAAAAACTCTTGTTCATATGTGACGAACCGAAAATTCAATGTGATGTTGTGGAACTGCATTACCCAGACTTCTTTTGAGGCCCAGACAATCAACGCAGTACTTGTTCACAGACCCCTGGAACACGGAGGGATAGGAGAGCCCTAACAGACTCTCAGGCTGTCAGGCAGAAGGCAACAACAAAGTCCAGTCAAGTTCCAGTTTCCACTGGTCAGCTAGGGTTCTTCACAGGAATGTCCTCTTTAACTATGTTATGGTGCTGGAGCCACCAACGGGATCTTCCTTATGATATTTGGAGATCTTTCTGTCCACAGATCTCAAGTAGAAGGTCCATGTCCTCAGGTGCTTCTCACAGGACAACAGATGACACTTGTGGCAGGTTCAGTCTTCCTGGTATCCTTTTGCAATTCCAGCAGTGCTCAGATAGCATGTCTAGAGGTGCCACATTTAGGCCTGCCACTCTGTAGTGGGTGGGAATGACGCCTGCGCACTCCCTAACCAATGGGGTAAAAGTTCCCAGTCGCAGTTCTGCCAACTTTTTTTAGTAGTTCCTATTTGCCTTAGTGGAAGCATTTCCATAATACATTATGCCAAGGCATTTTCAAGATGGTGTATGACTTCAGTCACACTAAACATGCACTCTGGGCTGGCGTGTCGGAGTATTATAGGGAAATCATCAGTTTCCTGCCACATCAAATACTAAAATCCAGTTTGAGGTAAGCACTGTACCCACAAGAATCCCAGAGACAGAATTCTGGTATGGAAAAAATTAGTGTTATACCTTGCTGGGTAGATGTGCAGGGAGCTGAATGTAGAGTGCCTTGGCATATTTACGAAATCATATCATTAGAGGCACTAATACTTGAATTCTGTAGGAAAGGGGCACTGTGTAGAATGCCTCTTAGTTGCTTGATTAACCTGAGTTTGGAGTGAGGTTTGAGGTTTGAGTACATAACTACATTCAAACTTGTCACTTCTTTCAAGAGTGTAGGTGGGAGGCCAATTTCAAGACACCCTCATGAGGTAAGGCAATATTTAGTTATAATCCACACGGGAGGATCTCTATTTAGAAGAGTTGCATTTAGGATGGTGTTGTTGTATCCAGGGGTTTACTGCACTGAGGTACCCACCAAGGCCAGAGGAGTCTAGGTCTAAAGATTTATGAAGATTTAAGATGGTCTGGGGATCACCAGCATTGCTATAACAGGTGATCCTAGAGAACAGACAAGACCCAGACGTTGGGAAAGGTAAATATTGAAGAGAGGAATTGCAGCTGCTGATCCTTGAGCAATACTTACCTGACAGAAGAGAAATCATGAGAATGGAGGAATGGGATAATGTGGGCTCTGTCTGTGAGGTACAACCTAATCCAATTGAGGATCATACTCTAGATTCCTGCATCTTTTGGGCTTTCAATGAATAGGTGGTGTTTAACACTGTCAAATGATGCTGACAGGTCAGTCCCAGGTGGCTAGCAATGCAGATTTGATAATTCATCCAGAAGAAAATCCAGCTTGTCTGCCCCAAGATTTCTTATTCAAGTGGCATTCTGAGAAAGCAGCCTTCAGCTAGATTACCTTAGAGTAATCAGACAGTATTGGTATTTACCAAATTGGATTTTCGAAGTACTTGCTTCTTCAAAATTGGATTAATGCACATAGTGAGAGGTTTGTAGGTGAACAATTTAGCTGCAGGGTTAGTGTGTAGTGACAATAGTCATTAGGGAATGATTTGAGAGATGTGAGGGCAGGGAAGTTATGATGGAGAGGACAGGATAGGGTGCAGAGAGAGAACATTTAGTTGTGGGAAGAGAACAGTTAAGTGGCATGTCTCTTTTGTGCTTGACATTGCAACAAGGTAAGGGAAGATGAAAAAGTCACTAGAGCGAGGTTTGTGAGATTTGTAGTGTAAGATGGGGGTGATGACTGTGGTGGATGGCAGTTACAACAAGGGGAGGGTGGGTAGAATGGTTGTGGCGGGCACAGCAGAGTAAGGTTTGTTGGGTACTTGGAAATGTTGGTGGATAAGTTTAATTAAAATTCATGTTACTCTGTCTTCCAAGCAGAGTATTCCAGCATTTTGAAATCAACTAGGAAACTATGACCATATTCGGTCACAGTCTCTAGAGGGCAGCAGTGTAGTTCCACAGTTTTCTTCAATAATGCCATATCTATTTGGGGGCTATGGGCAATCTGTATGAAGATACAAAGTGTGTTTATTTGTTAAAGACAATTGACTAATAACAGAATTGTATCATTTTTGCTAGAGGAGAGAAGTTCTGCAATAAAGTACACCAATATTTTCTTCCAGGACAGGCAAGTGCTATAGATAGGCCCGGAAGTTTTTGGAGTGAAGACTTCAGCTGGGCACAAACAGAACTCTCTCATACATATTGCCCCACATCCTTTTATATACATCACCACTACAACTGAAGTACCATCAAATCATACGTTTTCTTGTCCTAAAAATTACCTTTATTAGGAGAGTCTTGACACCAGTACAAAACTTTTCTTCCATGAATTCAGTCGATATAAACAAAATGCTTAGTAGGAATAATACCCCTTCCATGATAACCAACAGCTGAGGATCCTCTGGAATTCAGATTTTCGTTATTAAAAGATGTTAATCTGATTTCAATTGTTTCAGAAAGTTCACTAAGTCTAGTGGATTTGTTGTCTGCGAGCTAAAAGGTAGGGTGCATCTGATCTGTTTTTCACGTTTAATCGGTCTAGATAAAGCATCAGTCTTACCATAGTGTTTTCCTGGTATATGCGTGATTTGATTTTGGAATCTACATAAGAAAATCATCCACTTTGCGTGTTAAGACAGTGTGCATTTCATTCATTTTAAAAAGCTCAACTTTTTGTGATCTGTCCAGACAGTCACAGGGTACAATGCTCCTGCGAAATGCTGTTGTCAATGAGAAAAGGCGTCTTTATTGGCCAATAATTACATATATGGGGCACTGGGTGTACAGCTTTTGAAATAGGAACGTTCTGGTTAATATGGCCCCTAAGGGATAAAGAAGAAGCATTAGTCTCCATTATGATGGGTAAGTTATGTACTGCGTGTTTAAGGAGGGTGCAATAGTAAATGCTTCTTTCAGTTGATCAAATGTTTTATGCTGATCAGGCCCACACTGATAAATTATGTTCTTCTTGATAAAAAGAAAGCAGGCAAGCAGACTTAATTTCCCATTATCCATCCCCACGGGAAATGAGATAACTGGTTTGCTAAAAAAAAACATCATTAAGAGTAGCCACAATCAGATTCCTTCCCCATCATCCATCTCTACAATAAGTGACATCACTTAATTTGTCATCATCCATCTGCATGGGAAGTGGCATTACTGCATCCTCCATCTACCCACGATGTGAAATCACTAGTTCTCTGTGAAAATCATCTTTAAAAAGAAGAAGCCACGCAAGAGGACTCATTTGTCCGTCATCCATATGCATAGAAAGTGACATCACTTCCTGCCTTCTCCCTACTTCTATCAACTCTTCAGGGTATCCAATCACATGGGTTTTCCCAGCAAACAGTAGATATAGACAAAGGTATCACCTGTTTGGACCTGCAGGGCCAAGAAGGACTTTGGGAAAGAATCCCTGTTCCTACTGAAACTTTCAAGGTAATAGATAATCAAATGTCTCTCCCAGCACCCCATACTACTATTTCCACACAATCACACTGAGTCCTAAATGGCCCAAACATTCATACAGATTTTGCATACCACATAGACGCAACCTAGTATACATCCCATTAACTGCCACACACCTTCAATCTGCATAACACATATTCCAATTCTTGCTTATTAACGCTCGCTCTGTAGTACTCCATACACCAGATATCGCAGACACCATCACCTATCTCAAGCTCAACGTCCTCTTTGTCACAGAAGCAAGGGTCAATCCACCACACCTTAGATGTCCTTCATGCCACAGACTACATCATCTATTGTGCGGACCCCGTACATAAGAAGAGAGGAGGCCTCACTCCTGTCTTGCACCCTAGGCAACCAAGTACCAATCACTCAGTGTAGCTGTTGGCATGCAACTTCCCACTCTCTGCAACACAGACGCCCTCCTTCCATCTCATTTGCAGGCTTTCATCTGACATGCCCACACACCCATCATGGGTAACTTCATCCTCCCATACAACAGAAGCTCAAAAAAACAAGAAACACATTTCTCAAACTCATTGACAATATCATCTGACATCTCCACACCATCATCTTGGGTAACTTCAACCTCCCATATAGCAGAAGCTTTAAAAAACAAGAAACACATTTCTCAACCTAATTGACACAACAATGGCAACAGCCTGATGAGGAAGCATGCCAACATTGGTGGGTGAGGGCTTGTCCTACTAACATGATCTACCTTTGATGACCAGGAAACGTCTGGGACCATGATATAGGCTGGTATCTCGATATTGCTAAGGAACGGTACACATTTTTTGTTTGATAGAACGTTTTACCACCATCTGGGGACAGTTTGAGGACTTTGGGGGCAAACATATTTGGACTCTTGGCTTTTCTATTATGGACCTCTTTGATGGTTGACTTTATTTTCTCCTCCTTGAAAATTGCTTCACATCTTACTCTTTTGCGTTTTTGGACCTCGCCTGTTGGATTATGCGGGTGAGAGGATGGCTTGGGAGTTGCACTTAGCAGTACAATGGTTGGAAAGATTCTTTGACTGAAGATGTTTTTGAGGTGGCTTATCTAGATGTCTTCTAAGATGTTAGCCTTCTTTATTGTTCCCTCTGGCACTTCAATAATTTTCTTTGAACGTTTATGGAGTCGTTTTCATAAGTTATGTTCTTCTTGATAAAAAGAAAGCAGGCAAGCAGACTTAATTTCCCATTATCCATCCCCACGGGAAATGAGATAACTGGTTTGCTAAAAAAAACATCATTAAGAGTAGCCACAATCAGATATCCTTCCCCATCATCCATCTCTACAACAAGTGACATCACTTAATGTGTCTATACTGCTTGTATCAGGACATTCCAGCTGTTTTCCAATGTGCCTCTTGATTCCTTGAATGCGTTGTAATGGTAGTTTTTAAAAATGCGTTGTAATGACATACGTTGTAAAATCATGCAATGTAATGGCATTTGCAATGTAAAGAATGCGTTGTAAAAGCATGCATTGTAATTGCGTGCATTGTAACGTCATATATTCCTTGCCAGTGTTTCTTTTAGATGAAGTTCAAAACCTAATGCAACTCAACCTTAACTTGAAACATGAGGATTTGAAGATAAGTAGTGTGTGAAGAGGGCCAAGCATGGCGTGTTTCAGACTGTCCTTTACTCTTGTCTCCATCTCTTTCTTTCTCTCCTTCTCCTTCATGACCTTGTTCTTCCCTATGATCTTTAATAGTTTCTCCTTTGTTTTGTGTATTAGACTTGTTTGGTCATTCGCCATCGAGGATCATTCTCTGTCTAAGCACTTCAGGGTGTGGACCCCCCTTTTTGCTGACACGGCTGATTAGGGAGTCCTGCATCTTGGTCAGCTCTCATGTTTGTTTTGCAATTGGATCCATGAATCAATCAAGTCACAGGCGTTCACAGTCTTAGGTCAGCCTACAGTCCGTCTAAGTGGATGGGTTGGTGACATCCTCTTTCTTTCCTTCGTCCTTCCTCTAGAGATCCAAAGGCCAATGCATGTTACCTTTTGTCTTGAAGCAGATATCGGGCCACAGCTGTAGTAGAATGCTAGACAATCAGACTTTCAGTCTACATGGACGATTAGCTAATTGGTGAACCGGATGGCTGCTGGTTGCTTTCTTCCCCTCAAACATCTTGAACTCTAGGGTGGTTAGCGACCAGACTGGACATCCAGACCACCAGGATTGTTAGTGGCACCCTGGCACTAATCAGGCATGCAGGGCTGCTGGAGTTAGATTGATGATAATGATAATATTGGAGGACCATGGAACCTTGTAGAGAGGTAGCTCCCACTCAGTGGGACATATTGGAATGGCTGGAATGAGCGTTCTACTTTAAGCTATGCCTCCAGGCCCTGATGCAATGCAGCAGAAAGGGAACTGCAGGCCGGCAGACAAATAGCAAAGTGGCAGACAAACACTGATTGCTGCTTCAGTCAGATGGCAGAGCCAAAGTCAGACACCAGGAGCAGAGAACTCCAGTGCAAAAGGAGGCCTCGCACAGTACTCCACAGAAATTATCCCTCAAGTTAAGGGTACAGGGTCCAGGGGTGTTACAGCTTTAAAAATACTAAAACTGTGTTAGAGGGCCCCACCTTGGCACATACAACTCGCACCTCTCATGCCTCTCACTCCTGCTGGCGGTGCTTACTTGCCGTCCCAATGGCATGCAACATACCACAGTGGTGAGATACTACCAAGCCAAACTACTTTTTGCAAGTTGAAAGGGTCTTCCAGTGCATTTGATGAGTGGGAGCAGGCACTCGGAATGGAACAGGTCACCCAAGACCTGTCAAAGGTCCAAAGCACACTTCATCTATGAGTCAATTGACAGACTCTCGCCATGGTCAGGTATAAAGAGAGAAACAAATGCTGGGCAACACTGCCTGCCTACGTCTGTGCGACACACATCCACAAATCAGAAGTTTAGCATCCTGACGTGTCATTGTTGTGTCACCCTGACGATGAAGTAAAGCAACTGAGTGGGTTTCAAGAAATGATCTATTTCGTTTTACCGTACAAGGAATGCATATGTAAATGATGTAAGAATTCTTTGACATGTTTTGATGGTCATTCAAGTGTTTGGAAGAAAGTCGAATAACATATATTTAAATTAGGACATAACAATCTAAGATATCAAAGATATAATGACAATTTAAACTTACTAAATGTTGGAAAGAAGCTGCAGCAATAGCAAATACAGAACATAATTACTTTGCATGACACTAATCTTAGCAAGTGCAGGTTATGGAGGTCAATCCCTTCTTCCCATGTGCAAGGGCAAAATAGGGTTTTGGGAAGAGAAAGTGGAAACACTCGATCGAGTAGGTAGTTGGTTGGAAGACCCAGAATGAAGTCGAAAGACAAACAGTAAAGGCACAGCATCGAGGGCGGCATCTTCTCTGCCAAAAGGAGAGAACAAGGTAACTATAGAGGCACAAGTAAGTGTACACATGGAGTTGTGCAGACATATAATGAATTAAATTATTTCACTTGCCGGGTGAGGAGTGCAAGTATTTTTTTTCAACTATATCTTTGTTGATTTTCTTACAACTGGGTGGAACGCAGCCACCCTACCACAACAAGTACAGCATATAGATTGAATACTCCCCTTTGATCTGACTTTGTGGATATACTGCTGTATGAACCTGATATAAAGGTGCAAAGGCTATTGTATTTTTTTTATTGAAATGGCATTTATCTCTTCATAGTCCCCAGAATGCCTTAGATCTTGATTAGCTTAAGGGGTAAACAATATGAGTGCCCCTGCTACAGCAGATGAATGTTGCATGAACCCATTCGCAAGATTTTCCCCAAGATACTTTGAAAGGTATTCATCCTCTTTCCCAGATAAATAATATATTTGGTCATTTGGAATCATAGCAATCGGGACTAAATCAATAGAACAGTGTAGAATTCCAATGAAGGTCAAACGAAGTTATTTGTATAGTGTATTTATTAGCATAAATACAATAAACTATTTCTGAACAGAGCCTGGGCCAACTGACCACAGATAGAATGTGAAGTATGTGGAACCCTGACCCATGGTTCTGTAAGACACCATTGGTCAGGATGCCACACATCCCCTTTTGTTAATATAAATTTACAAAAACAATATTTTAAATAGATCAGTGTGTTACATGTTATTATCATTGAATCATTAACAGAAAATGAATAATTAAACAAATATAACGAATATCAAATTTTCAAAGTTAAAGTAGATAAAAGCTTATTTAAATGCTACCTTGTACATATATTCAACAGTAAACAAGGATAACAAACTTTAGTAAATATATTATGTCATGACATAATCATTACACCAGGCTGGTTTGGATTTCAACCTTGAGGTAGATGAATTTCTTGTAACATCACTGTTTTGTTGATTAAATTAGGTAGACAATGACCCAGATGTATTATCTAGCTTAGACCATAAACATGTAGGCACTTTAACTACCTTGCTCATGCTCCACACATTTCCATAAGTTAATTCTACAACTTGGTGTCCAACTCTTACAATTTTCATTGGCCTAGAAAACTTAGATTTTCCAGCTTTTATTAATCTTCCTTTCTTTACCGGAACTCAATCTCCAATTTTAAATTGAAGCAAAGAATCATCACACCTCTGAGATGACGTTTGTCTTTCATTGGATGACCAACGACACATACTACTAGAACTCCTCAACACTTTGGATTTATCTACTTTTTTACTCATCTCTAACATCCATGATTGGTTCAAGTCACAAACAGCCTTCCTTCCTCTCATTTTCTCAAAAGGAGATAAGTCTCCAGGCACTCTAGGAGTAATCTTATAATTCCACACTAAATCTTTAAGAGCTTGTCCACAATCCTTCCCATTAGCTAATGCTAATTGTACACCCTCTTTCAACACTCTTATCAACCTTTCCACAATTCCATTGCTTTGTGGATAATATACCGATGTTCCTATATGAGAAATGCCATGTTTACGCAAATACTCTTCCATTTGAATAGAAATTAACTGAGTACCGTTGTCTGTTACTAAGCTTTTAGGACATCCTTCTTTATCAAAGACTTCATTCAAAAATGGAATGATTGTATGAGAATCGACTTGACGAACAAACTTAATTTCTGGCCACTGAGAAAATTGATCAATAAGAACAATTATATACATCTGACTTTTGGATAAACAAATTGGACCAGCAATGTCAAGAGAAACTCTTTCCCACACACTTTCTGGTCTTGACACAGGTGCTTTTTCATACTTTACAACGTTTTGTGATTTATCACTTATTTAACATTCCATACAAGATCTAACTTTTAACTCAATGGATTTGTCAATAGCTGGACACCAAAATTCAGATCGTAATCTGTTTTTCATGCTAGACATGCCAGGATGTTCTACGTGGGCCAAGCATAGTACCTGTTCACGCAAATCCTTGGGTACCACTAATTGTATACCACAAAATAACATGTCATCAATAACTGACAATTCATTTGCCACATACAAATAAGGTAACAATTCCTTATCTAAATCTTTCCTAAATGGCCATTGCGTGCTACAATATTTGATAACTTCTTGAATTTCCTCATCAAGAGCACAAGCATTTTTCCACTCATCTTGTTTAATACAACCATTCGATACCAAACAAACTGATATAACTTTTTCAGTAATTTCATCAGGAATACATGAGTCACAATCATCCTTGATGGGCAAACGAGATAGACAGTCTGCTAAGATGTTTTTGACACCTGGCATGTACTCTACATTAAAATGAAAATCCTGCAGTTTGTACTGCCATCTGGCAATCCTTGGTGTGGCTTTTCCACAACCTTTAGTAGTAAATTATTCCACCAATGGACTGTGGTCTGTTCTAACTTTAAATAAAGTACCATATAAATATTTCCTAAAATATTCTATACCCCACCAACATGCCAGTGTTTCTTTTTCAAGTGTTGAATATTTAACCTCAGCAACTCGAAAAGGTCTAGATGCAAAAGCAATCATAACCAATCTACCATTCTGATTTTGCATCAAGACTGCACCAATACCAATATTACTAGCGTCAGTAATGATGACAGAATTCCAACGCGTGTCAAAAGTTGCTAAAGCAGAAGTTGAGGATAGTTCTTTTTTGAGATTTGAAAATTCTGTAGGACAATTCTCGCACCAAATACATTTTTGATTCTTTTTCATTAAATTTCTCATGTGATTGGTCTTATCAGAAAATAACGGAGTAAATTTGGCATAATATTCAGCTAGACCCAAAAAGGATCTGAGCTGATCTTTTTGTTTGGGGTTCGGGAGCTTCTTCAATTGCTTTAATCAAATTTAGTTTGGGTTATATACCTTTACTGCTTATGCTATGACCTAAATAGTCAACAGAGCTTCTTTCAAATTTACATTTTTCCTTAGTGAGAGTCATACCACAATTTTGCAAGATGTTAAATACTTTACATAAAGTTTCAGTATGGTCTTGCTTACTATTTCCAAAAACTAATATGTCATCTTGGAAGTACAATGTGTTTTTGACATCTTGTTTAAATCTCTTAAATCCACACATAATCTAATTTTGCCGTTGGATTTATGAACAATGACCACTGGAGACAACCATTCGGATGACTCGATCTCTTCTATTATGTCTAGCTCGCACAATCTTTCCAATTCTTCTTTTACAGCTTGTCTCATGGATAAAGGAACATTACGAACCTTATGGACTTTAGGTGTACAATTTTGTTTCAATATTATCTTATGAACAAAATTCTTCAACAAACCTAGTTTGGATGCAAACACATTTTGAAACAATTTCTCCCAGTCAGTTGTCTTATCATCATCCACCTGGGCAATAAAATCACTGTATCCTAATACCTGCTTAGGATGGTTGGGATCTAAAGTGATGAGTCATACGCCCTTCAAGGAGATATGGAGTGTGTCCCTTTTTCACTGAGCAAAGTGATTCTGCTGTCTGTCTACTACTTTGTTTCTGGGTAAAATTGAAACACCGCAGCGGAGGATGAATCAAAGAACACGAATCACCAGGAAAACATCGATTTTTACCAAAATGTAGAGTGGAAAATGTCCTAAAGATGTAAAGGGTGTGCTGACATTACCACAATGTTCTTAGTACAGTGTGAACGTTCAGAGTGTGAACCAAATCAGAGCAAATAGTTTCAAAATGTCCAAAATCTTTTGCTGACACCAGATCTTCAATTTCTTTGCACCAGAGATTACAGCGAATCGATACTCTGGCAGCGTTCAGTGTCTTCCTTTTTTTTTCTAGTAGGGATGTCATTGGAGGGCAAACATTAAGTCCATAAAACAGCCAGAATATTCTCAATTAATTAAGGTCAAATACTCGAAAGGACCGAAATGAATGTTCAATGTAACCTTTCATTATTAGTAATGGGACCACTGGGCACCAGGGAAAGGACATTTCTAAGATCTTCCCTCAGAATTTGCTAAAAGACGCAGCCCCACAATCTAGGTTGCTTCTGACTCTAATTTTCTAACAAAACACTGATTTATGAAACAATATCTTTTGGCCACTCAATGTAAAGTAAAAGTAAATAGACCAGTGTGTGCTCCTTAGGGAAGCTTGTCTCTGACCAAAAACTGCCTTGAACTGCTTAATATGTATATACTGCTGCAACCAATTACTCTAATTTAAAATTAATTGTGTCCTTGCTGAGATAGGGAAAAAAAGGAGACGTTAACAGCATAGTTTTGGAATTGCAAAGAATATGACATAAAAAGTGCCCTGCATTGGACATAAAAGAACTGAATACATTGAGGGCCTCCTGCAAATGTTTCTGCTAGAGCCAATACCCACTGTATATTCCAAGAACTATGAGACAGAGGGAACAATGTTTCTAGAATTAACAGCAGTATAAAGCCCTTGGGTAGAAGTGCTAATTTCCTTTGGAACTTGAGGGATCTACTTAGCACGATCCAGTATATAGGCTCATTTATTTCTAGCTGTTTTTGCATCTCCTTGACTTTCTGCAGGGGCTTGGCCCATACATGGCTTGTAGTGGATTGGGATCAGAACTTATGCTAAAAGTAAAGAGCCTGGCAAACTGGCAAATAGCGAGAAAAGTATCCGACGGAGTCTAATGACAATTTTATTACAAAACCAGAGACTAACATTATGCATAACCTTTTATTGCCACTACTGCAAAAAAGCACCTTCAAAGAACTTCTAACAAAGAATATTCTAGAACTGGAACTTCAACAAACAATAAATGTCTCTTGCATTGATCTATCCTCCTCTTTTAATTCTGCTCCGGTTCAGATAAGCACAATATTGACTTATATTTATAACAATGTCAGTTAGTATAAGAAATAATAGTAATTTATGTGAAAGCTTCTAATTTTCCAAAGAAGCGTGTGTGTCGAGTGAGAATCTTTATATGTATATGTATTTTGTTAAAAGATGTATTTTGTTTGGTGAAGGTTAAAATAGGAATACTTTCAGTATTATGACATATGGATTATGAGTTCGGGGCATAAATAAGTTCACACAAGTTGATTATATTTTAAAGAAGAAAAGCGATCGTGTAAGATCGCGTGTGTGCTTATCGATGATTTTTGGCAGCATAAGTGGGTTGGGATGAGCCATCGGGATCGCATGCATATGCTTCTCTTAAGCTCGTGATGTATACAATAGCATTGCCAATCCTCTAGTGATGAGTGGGCTGGAGTCATGTGAGGCTGCTTTGCTGAACGAGCAGGCTGGATTTGTGTGACGCTGCTCGCTGAACGAGCAGTCTAGAGTCGCATGAGGCTGCTCAACTCAGGCTCGTGCAGTAGAAGAGAAGTTGGTAGCATGGTGGTTGCGTGAGCACGGCCACGATATCAGCAAGCAGATTAAGAGTGCATTGATTAGTTCGCCGTGATCTCGCCAGATCACAGCGGCCATGTTGGATTGGGAAAAACCAAATGGTTTTTAATAGGAAACAACTGGAAAATAGAGTAAGTGGTTTTTGAGAGAAAGCCATTCACAAACAATCAGCTGAGCAAAGAGGTGCGTTTTTGGAAGTGTCATAATAGAGAGGTTATACAGTTAATGTTTGTAGGGCGCCAGGCCCTTGTACGTATATGTGATGCTAGGAAATGTTTTCATGTAGTATGATTTCTGCACTCTGTTCAGAGTACCTCTACAGGTGGTCTTAAGGTGACGAGGTTGTTGTGCATATTTAGATTTTGCTAGTCAGATTTTGCTCCACCCTATGCTCTTTGCCCCTAATGTTAGTGATTCTCAGGAGCTTAGGGTCCAATAGTAGTCTATTGAGATCATGGGCGTACAATGCGGTTGGTGCCGAATGTGGTTCTGTTAACAGGCTGGTGTTAAGTACAGTGTTCACCAATGGTCATTGGATGTTCGTTTATATTCTGTTCTACTTTGACTATATTTGCTTTGTAATGGCTCTGAAAGCAGTTAAGTTGGCCCTATCATATGTAAACAATTCCCTTGTAAATATTATCTAGTTCCAGGTGGCATCATGTATTCCTAGATGAAGGGCCCAACAAATACCCACCTCACTTCCCGGACGGCACATTAGTTCTGATATCTTCACCCAATGTCTGGAATATGTGCTCCTTTATGTCCTTTTACTTCTCCTCACCACCGCTTTCCCAGTAACACCCTTCTCATATCCCCCCCACCCTCCTCCGCCTCATTTTCCCAACATGGCCACCACTCGAGTTAAGGCTGGAATTAATTGCTACAAAATCATTTATCCTCCCAGCCAGACTAAAGCTGCAATAAAACGATTGAAGCATAACACTATTGAACGTTTCCCGGATTCCCTTTTTGCTGATCAATTTTACAATGGTCGTTTTGGGAGGCTTAAAAACGAATTCATTTTCTTCACTCGGGACACCCCCTCTTGGTCCACCAGCTTATACAATTCCCTCAACGTCACCTCCTCCTCCTCTATCCCTCATGGGAAACAACTAAAAATGTCCCCCGCTGCGTGTTTCAACGGCTACCTCACTATCTCACTCAAGAACAACGGTACTGTCATGATCCAAGGCAAAGACACCTGTCTCTCGCTCTTTGACCACCTCTTCCCCTCCCTACTCCCCTCCTCTACAACCGGGTTTTCCCCTGACTCTCCTTTTAGCTCCACCCATTACTCCCTTTCTCCTCCCCCCACCCTCCTACACTCCAATTGGCTGCACTATCGAGAAGCACAGGTCGGTCCTCTTCCCTCCCCTGTGACCTCCTCTTCTATTCCTCCCCCCCTCACAGTATGCCACCTCCCACATCACTTCAGCCTTACCTCTAGCTAAAACGCTCCTCGTCCAATCTGCACCATCCCGGTACTCCAATCTCTTCTCCTCCCCCATATTCCTTCCTGTCACCCCCCTTTTTAGTCCACCTCTCCTCCAACCTTCTCCCCCAGTTAACTTTCCCTACGCTCCCCTTATTCCTCCCTACACCCCTCTTTTCCACTCCCTCCTCCCCTCACTATTCACCCCGATTTCTCCACAAACCCACTACATCTCTCTCCTCCCTTCCACTCCTCCAGCAATGCTGTGTTACTCCCTTTCACCCCTTGGTATCCCTTTCCATTTCCCTCCCTCGGACCCAGCACAACCACTTCCTTTCCTCAACTTCCCTTTCTTTCAACCCCCCTCACTCTGCCAGATGCCCATTCCCCCACAGCCGCCTCTCCCTAGCTGACAGGACCTCGACAACCACCTCACCTCTTTTCCTCCCAAACCTCCTACATTCCCATGACTGCACACAGTCCTCCTCTCTCCTTCTACCCTACTGCCGTGTTCCGCACCCATCTCTCCCTAAACATGTCCTTAATTCCTCTCCTTCTTTCAACACTAACAAAGACAACTCTCCCTTCACCTCCGATTCATCAACTCCTGCTCTCAACCTCCACTTTTCCCCACATTTGAACCCTATACCCCAACTCACCTACTATCCCCCACCTCTCTCTGCCTTCCACCACCAATTCCCTGTTTCCATTGAGCCACCCAACCTTCCGTGCTCTGCCTTACTCTCTCTGGAAAATAAGCTAGGCTCTCTTATCACCTCCATCTCCCAGCTTGTAGCTGCCATTTCACTTTTAAGCTCCAAGATTTCTACCTTTTCATGCACCTCTACTCCTTTCCAAATTCCCACGAGATGCACCTCGCCCCCTCACCCCAATATAGCCAAGCTCAACCTGTCGTCTGCAAACTTTGTTAACTCACACAAGTACTTGAACGCCACCCTTCTTCAACCTGCATCCCCTAGTAACCCTACTATCTACACTATTCTGACCATCTCCTCTGTCAGAACCAGGCATCCACCTAAACCCTCCCGAGCACCCCCGCATAAGTACAATATCCTGATCGCCCTTCAGAGAAGAACAGTCTTGACAGAGCTGTGCTGTCTGCTCCACAACTGCAGATCTGCAGTAAAACACAAACTTGAAATCTCTGATACCATCACCCATCACAATATTGACATGCTCTTCCTCACAGAGACCTGGTTCAACTATACCTCTCACTCTATGTTTGATCTCCTATTACCCACAGGCCATTTTATATTTAGGAATAACATAACTGACAACATTGAGGGAGGTGTTGCAGTCATTTTTAGAAACTCCCTTCAACTTAAGGCTTCTCCTATCAGCTCCTCCCACACCTTTGAATGCCTTTCTCTTGAGCTTCAATTGCACGACCGCTCACCCCTCAGATTACATGTAATTTACCGCCCGCCTCGTAGTGGCCCTTCGTTTACGGAGGAATTCACAGACTTCATCAGCGACCAATACTAGCAAAGTGACAATCAGACCTTCGTGGGTGACTGCAATCTCCACTGGGGCTTACCGCAAGACTCTTCTGCAAACTCGCTGGCCACCTTCCTCTCTGCAAACGATCTTATCCAACACTGCACAGAATCAACACACTCTAAGGGCTCAATCTTGGACCTTGTTATTTCTAAAGCAGGCATGCTTTCTATCACTTCCCCTATTCATGTAGACTGGTCTGACCACCTCCTCATCCCATTCTCTCTTCACCTATCACACTCTATAACTCTTGGCCAACCTAAGAGGGCTACCTCTTGGTTCCGTGATGCTAAAAATATTGATGTTGGTCCCCTCTGTGAACCAGCTTTGTTATCACATTTCAAGGCTAGACCCGAACCTAGATGTTGACGAACTCACCTTCCAATGCCTCACAGTCCTTGCAGCCGAAATCAATAACGTCGCTTCACTCAAAAGCAAATAGATAAAGCCTACTCCCTCAGCACCTTGGTTCAACAAATCCCTCTATGAAGAAAGGAAGCAGCTAAGATTCCTGAATAAACAATGGAGGCAAGTGCCCTCCACCGATAATTTGGCCACGCTTCTTTCAGCAAGATCCAAGTACCACAAGCACATCTTCCTTGGGAAAGCGTTGCACTCCAAAACCCTCCTTGACTCAGCCAAAAATAGACCCAAAAAACTATTCGATCTCATCAAGATTCTTAACTGCTCTCCCCCAACCTCCAAGTTGGAGGATTCTACAAAGAAAGCAGTGGATTTCGCTATATTCATCGATGAAAAAGTGAAATCAAATTTTCTGTGCTCATCCTACCCCTCCAGAGGAGCGCAAATCCTCAGCCATTTGGCAGAACTTTGACCCCATATCTGAAGATGCCCTTCTCAAGTGCATCCTCGAAACAAAGCCCTCTAACCATTCTCGGGACCCCATTCCCTGTGCCATTGCCATTGACTTCTATACCCATTCCCTTTCCTATTGGACCACTCTGGTCAACCTCTCCCTCTGTCAAGGCTCCCTTCCTGTCTCCTTCAAAACTGGGCAGGTCACTCCTCTGCTTAAAAAACCCACTGCTGATGCGAATGACCTCAACAACTTCCGCCCCATCACTAACCTACCCTTTCTTGCGAAGATCACAGAAAGATGTGTAGCGAAACAACTCTCTTGTCATATCAAGGACAATGATCTTCTTGACAATTGTCAGTCCGGCTTCATCCAAAACTGCACCACTGAAACAGCCCTACTGCAAGTGGTTGATGAGGCGCCGAGGATACTCGATTCAGGGGGGTCCTGTCTTCTAATTCTCCTTGACCTTTCTGCAGCCTTTGACACTGTCAATCACAACACCCTCCTCAACACTCTTCATCAGAGAATGGGCATGGAGGGCACTGTGCTTAAATGGTTTGCTTCCTTCCTCTCTGATAGATCCCAAATGATCAAAATAGCGAACAGTCTTTCATCTCCTGTGGGGGTAGGTCAAGGTGTTCCTCAAGGCTCTATACTTGCACCCACATTGTTCAATCTCTATTTAGAACCACTGGGAAATCTCCTAAGTAAATCCGGGATCCACTATCATCTCTATGCAGACGACACTCAAATCTACCTCAAGGTTGCCTCCACTCATGATCTCTCCATCCTAAGCTCTACTCTCAACTCCATTCAAAACTGGATGTCAACTCATCAACTGATTCTGAATCCCTCCAAAGCTCACTCATTCCTCCCCCGGTTCAATCATGGATGGATCAGATGAATCTACTTAACAATAAACCCATCATTGTCAACAGCGTAAAATCCCTTGGTGTCATACTCGACAAAAAAGTCAATCTAATCTCTCACATCAATTCCATTGCAAAGTCTGCTCGATACCAACTGCGCCTTCTTTGAGGAATTCGCTGGTCCTCTCCAGACTGGACTACTGCAATTCTCTTCTTACTGGCCTCCTCAAATCCCACTTGTCCCCCCTTAAATCTGTTCTCCACTCAGCAGCTTGTTTCATTTATGGGGCCAAAAGAAGCGACTACATCACACCGATGTTATCCACCCTCCGCTGGCTTCCCATCGAGGCTAGAGATATCTACAAGACTGCCTGTATCACCCACAAAGCCTTGCACTCCTCCTCTCCTCACTACCTGGCGAATAGACTGAAACTCTCTGAAGGCTCTAGACCATCACGTAATGCGGAAAATCTACTGCTTGAACCTCCCACTTTCAAGAAGGAAAGATCGACAGCCCAATCCTTTTCAGGCAACGCAGTGAGAAATTTGAACTCCCTTCTGCCTCAGCTCCAGACCACCACCTCCTCCCAGGCCTTCAAAACGGACCTCAAAGTTCTTCTCCTCCAAAGACACCTCCAAAAGTAATTCACGCCCTCTCTATTATCTGAAGGAAGACCTCCCATTACTGAAAATTCTATTCTCCATGACTATGGAAGTGCCTTCCCAGTGTGTTCTTGTGGTTGGAGTGTTTGCCATTTATTGCAGTATTATCCTTGTACCTGTATTTGGTACTCTTTTGTAACATGCACACACTACTTTTCTCTTGTAACACACTGTTTGCTACCTCTCACATTTTGTTTGCTTTTGATACTTGCACAAGTGCCACCATTGTCTACGTAAGGTTTGTTCTTGTGCCTGAGTGTCTAGTATATATTGCAGTATTATACCTCTAATTGTACTTTGTTTTCTCTTGTAACCTGCACACTTGTCACTTTTTCCTCCTGTAATGCACTGTTTGCTACCTCATGTATTTTGTTTGCTCACAATTGTCACTTTTACCTCATGTAATTTATCGTCTGCTTTTGTAATCTGTTCACTTGTCATTTTCTCCTTATGTATCATTACTGTTCCTATTGTGAAGTGCTCTGACGCCTTCGGGTAAAGTTATGTTATGTTATAAAACTTATAGAGCGCTCAGCTGCCGCAGCAAAGTGGCGTCCCGGCGCTAAAGTTCGCGCTATATAAAAACGCATAAGTAAATAAAAAAATGTAAAAAGAGTAAAAAGGTTATATATTTATTTAAGATATCCTTAGAAGAGAGTGGTGTAAATCAAAAGGTGGTTGAAAAGAGAGTAAGTTAGGAAAGCTTGAGGAAGTTAATAAAAAGTGAGACGAAATCTTCTATAAGGGAAGTAGTAGAGATTGTAATGGATGGGAAAAGACAAGAAATAAGTTGTGCAGAAGATGTTTGGTCCTTTTCTGAAGAGGATGAAGGCAGAAAAGAGAGTAGACCAGCTAAAAAGGTTAAGAAAACAAAACATTTGAATAAAAACAGCAAAGATGGATTTAACTCCATGACAAGAGTTGGTGCCTGTGGCGGCATGCAGACCAAAGGTGTCCGTAGCGGAACACAAGATTTATCCAAAGAGGAATATGTAATGGATAACGACGATAAAGTTGTGAAAAGTGGTGATAGATTAAATTATGAATAAATATTTGATGTCGATCAGGAAGATGATTTCAATGATGATTTGAAGAATTTTAGTGCTTCTTCTTCTAAGACAGTGATTAAAGATCCATTAGGAGGAGATATTTAGTCCATATGAGTTAAGGCACCCAAGAAGTGCTGATTGATGACCTCTGGATCTTTTTGATAAATGTATAAAACAATTGATAGGGAAACCTCTGGAAAGAGAGGTAAGAAATGTTTTAGGAGCGGAGTGTTCAAGGCCACAAATTGATAACAAGGTGTGCTAAACACCAAATCTTGAACCAGATATGACTTCTTATATATTCAAAATGGGAAGGGGCCCGTTCAAGGGTCTAGAAAGATCTTTAAAACAATGTCAAGATCGATTGTTGGACATTTTAGGTCCATTAGCAAAGTTAATGGACATGGCTGAGGAAGCTTCTATATTACAGAGAACAGGTTGATGTTCAACTTTTGCGAGGATGGAGCCAACAGGAAATGGTATTTTTACGTAATGCCAACTCAGGGCGTTTGGCAGAACGCAGGAAATCAATATTGATGAAAATAAATACTAAATTAGAAGCCATGGTGGGCAAGGAACCCAGTGAGGAGGCTAAAGGTGGGCTGTTTGGTGAGGGCAGGTTAAAGAGTTTGAGCAAACATGTGTCCACGTTTACTGCTCTTGAAAAAGCACAAAATAATATGAGGAAGTTACTTAGAGGTGTTTTTGGAAGGGCTAGCAGACAGGGACCTTATGCTTGCCATGGGTTACAGAGATCCCAATATAACTATATATACATAGGAGCAGGAAAAATGTTGCCAGGGGTCCTCAAGTTTCTTTCCTCAAATGTAAAATGTAAATGTAAATCCAGTACTTGTATAGCGCACTAATCACCCCCGAAGGGGTAGCGCTGGGGGCTGTTGGGAAGAATAAGCAAGCTAGAGCCGCATGGTGCTGGGTAGATCCCTGCCGCTGGAGTCGGGAATCGAACCTTGATCCCCAGCATCCAGCGTTAGTCGCCCTGGCCGGGTGAGACATACCTCTCCCCTCAAAGAGGTCGGTTTACCAGAGGAAGAGGAATTCGAGGTAGAAGTCAGTCAACTTCTGGATCACGAGGTGAGTATGCAGATAACTTTTGGGGCCAGATGTAGGTAGGCCAATACCGGTCGGTAACGGCTGAAAATCGGTATTTTCAGCCGTTACCGACCGGTATTGAGCATTTGGGATGTAGGAGTCCGAAAATCGGCGAAAAATACCAAATCGGAAAATATACCGAATCGGTAAAGTTACCGACTCGGTAAAATACTGAATCGGAAAATTTACAGAATCTGTATATTTACCGAATCGGTAAATTTACAGAATCGGTAAAATTCCGAATTAGTAAATAAGAAGTGGTAAAATTGAAAAATGAGATGTAGGTAAGCACTGAAATACCGAATTTGCTTCAAATTCGGTATTTAAGAGTCGGTATTTACCATGGATTGGAATCAGGTGGTAACCAGGTGCAACCCATAAAAATGGACCCAAAATGCAATTCTTCTTGCACAATGGCGGCATTTTATGTCATTGCAAGACGGCAACGGCTACAGGAGGAAGGGGAGAGGGAATGACAGAGAGAGGAGCAGGTCTACAGACAGAGGATCACCCTGCTCATGCTCACAGAGGCAGAGATTCTCCAGAGGTACAGGTTGGACTCAGACACCATCTTGGACCTCATCAGGGACCTCCAACCACTGTTGGAGCACACTACCCCAAGGGCACATGCTATTCCACCACACGTGCAGGTGCTGTGCAGCCTACACCTGCTTGCGTCTGGTAGCTACCAGAGTGTGGTTGCTGCGGTAGGTGGGGTGACCCAGAGCAGCCTGTCAAGGTTTTTCCACAAATTCCTTGAAGCCATGTTACAGAGGATGGACCATTACATATCTTTTCCTGCAACTCATGCTGAACTGGTCCAAACAAAATCAGACTTTTACCAGATGGCACGATTCTCCAATATAATTGGCTGCATTGATGGCACGCACATTCCCATTTGTCCCCCTGCTGCCACCGAATATATATACAGGAATAGGAAGTCAACGCACAACATCAATGTGCAGGTGATCTGCAATGCAAAGTGCGCCATCACGGCTGACTGCAGGGGAATTTGGTGAAGGATACCTCCTAGGTAAGACACAGTGTGCGACCCCCATAACGCCTATTGCATTTAGAAGTACATGTATGCATGCAAGTAATGTATTCCCATTTCCTTTTAGGAGACAGTGCATATGCCCTCCGCTCCTTCATACTCACCCCCTACCTCAACCCCTCAACACCCAGCCAAAGGAGATATAACCGGGCCCACAAGAGCCCAAGAAATGTAGTGGAGCGTACATTTGGTATCTGGAAAAGCAGGTTCAGGTGCTTGCACAAGAGTGGAGGTGCTAGGCAGTATACCCCCATCACCGGCTGTAAGATCATTGCTGCCTGTGCTATGTTGCACAACCTTGCTGTGAAGAAGGGTACTGAGGTGGAGTTGTCAGACTACGAGGATCATGACGACAACATTTCTGTGCCTGAAACACAACCTGCTGGAGTGGCAACACCAAGTGATGGCAGATACAGACATGATGAGATTACACGCAACTATTTCTGAGTAAGTAATGAGACACAGACAGGTTGTGTATGGGAACAACGTAATTTAATGTTGCCACAACGTACAAGCATGGAAGTGCAACAAAATAAACATTATGTACATTATGCCTTGGCTGCCTATCCCCAATATGGCCGCCACTCAAGATATCGACCAGCAATGAAATCGGTCCTGATCTGCACTGTCCCTAATATGGCCTCCACACAGGACATCTCCCAGCTTTAAACTGGACCGGACCTGCTCTTTCTCTCCCTACTTGGGACTCGCCAGAAAAATCTGACCAGAACATGTGAACCTGCCCTCCCATTCTGGCCCTCATGGACTCTTACTCTCCCTGCACTGCAGATTTCTCTACTTTAGCCTTGGCTGCCTGTCCCTAATTTGGCCGCCACTCAGGTCATCGACCAACTGCGAAATCGGTGCTGATCTGCCCGTTTCATGCCTATCTGGACCCTGGTATGTGAACCTGCCTTGCCCTTTCTTGCCCTTATGGACTTTGAGTCTTCCTGCTCTCCCGACTTATTAACTTTAGCCCTGGTGAGCTAAGAGCTCACACAGAGCTTCCCCAAGCTCTAAACTCGGCCTTATCTGCCGGTCTAAGCCTACTCCGAACTCGTCCATAATACCCGAACAGGGCCTCGGAACCCCTCTTGCCCTTAGTCTCCCCGTCCCCGACAGTTACTCCTCGCCACACCCATTTTTCTCTAGCCTCAGCCCGCCCTGCGTCCTCCTGTCCTCCGCTCTCCCAAAGCTACCTTCTGCTGACCCTATGTCCACCCTTGATCCTCGGCGCATTCTACCTATCTCGCCGATACCCCCCCCCCACCACCCTCGTGTTCCTCGACCACTCTCCTCGTGTCCCCCTGATACACCTCTCCCCAGCTCATAGCACGTTACACTCTCTGCACCACCCCAATTAACCCTCCACCCCTCTGTCCTCCACCTCACTCCCGCTGAGCCTCTCCCCCCCCGCCCAGCCAAGATGCCCCCAGCCACACACTCGGTCACTCATCTCGGCCCCTCCTCTAACCTCCTTTCCCCCCAAGGACCGAACACCTTCGCTATATCGTTCCCACGAACCCTCTCTTTCAAATCTAAAAAACGCTTCAAACAGAACATAATAAGGCAACACCCCGAAACGCTAATTGTCGACATTTACCACTGCACAACTAGAGGTCAGAAGAAAATGGACTTCATTTTCCACACCAACAGACCTGACGTATGGGCCACCATCTTTAATTCATCCCTCCCCGTCTCCAAAACCACCGTCACTGATCACAACCGCAAACTAACAATCGCCCCCCTGAATCATCTATCCCTGTCAGGAGACATCTCCATCACCATTTATAGGAACGGCACCATTCTAATCCAGGTGAAAGAGGAGAACCTAGAATTCTTTGACTCTCTCTTCCCCACTCTTAGGATGGCTACCACCCATTACCCACTCAAAACTCCCCCCGCCCAACCTTCCGGCTCCGCTCAAACTCTCATTCTCCAGAACTCGCCTCCCCAGCGTCCTCCCACTACACTACCTAGTCCCTCCACCACCCAGCTGCTACCGACAGCCCTAGCCCCCCATAACTCACAACTCCCGCCCCCCGCCCGCCTCACCCAACCTCCCCCCACTCAGCCCCCCTCGCTCCCCGTAGGGACCCCCAACTCACCCCTCCCCAGCCCCCGTAACTCCCCCTACTCTCAGTCCTACGCCCTCATTGACCCGCCCCAGCGTCCCCTCCCGTCCCTATCCCTCCAACCTGTCAATCTCTTGTCCTCACCAGACCCAGCTCCCCCTTTCTCCCTAGCCCCGCCCCCCCCATTGCGCCCAATCTCATCCCCAAAGGATCCCAACCCCCCTACTCCCTAGCCCACAAAGTTCCACCAACTCCCAGCCTCCCCCCCTCGTGATCCTAGACCATTCCCTAGCTCCAGAAGCACCACCCGCTCTCTGCCTCCACCCCTCAGTGATCCCAGACCCCTCATTAACACCAGCGCCCAATCCACCCCCGCGAATCCCCACCCCTCTTGTTCACATTGTACCCTCTAACGAAGAGAACACGCACCCCCTTTTGGCCAGCAATCCACCCCACCCTTTAACCCTCCCACAATTGATATATAGACCTGACAACCCCATCACTCAACCACCTAACCCGCCATCCCTCTCTCCTCTAGCTCTCACTTCCCCCTCCACTGAAGATATCTCCCTCCCCCGAAGAGACCGCAACACCACACCCTTAACAGCCCTCTCACAACTTAACCCTAATCCAGATCCTGCCACCTCCCGTCCTTTTATTCCTCCCAGTGGAAACTCGCCCATAAGCCCCTCACACCCAGGACCCAGTTCCACTGATCCTCCTCTCCCCCCCGCACTCGAGATATCGCACCGCCTCGACCTTGTTGAAGCACAGATCTCCACCCTGATACTAGGACTGAAGGAAACCCTTTCTGCCCTCGAGAATCTCCAGCCACCCCCCTCCCCCTCCGCCCCACTCCACATCCCCCCACCTTCCCCTAGGAATGACTATCCCCGTACTGTCCAGGCTCATACTCTCCCTTGTGCCCTGCCTCCTCTCACGAAAGTCCAGACGAAGCCGCGAGCAGTCATTCCCAGCAGAAACTTAACCTCCCTCTCCCCTCTAGAAGTGAGCGCACTCGTCGCTTCATACGAACTCCCCCCGAACCAGCCTGCCCTGGCCCCACCCGTGAATTCGACCCTCTCCTCCTCGATCCAAGTCATCACCGGAGTAGGTAGGGACCTGCCCACCCGCAGAACCGTCAGACCCCCACTCTATCTGGCCCCCATTCCCAGAGCCAACCCTGACAATTTGAAAGCAAAAGAAGACCCCCCCCCACTTGAATTGCATGCTTATCAATAGCCGGTCCGCAGTCAAACATGCAACGGAAATAGCTGAATCCATCCTCTCCCATGACCTGGATGTAGCCTTCATAACTGAAACGTGGCTAAACTCCCTATCCCACCCCATTCTGGATATGCTGGTGCCTCCTGGCTTCTCAATTATCCGCAAAGACAGGCCCATTCACAAAGGTGGCGGCATAGCGATCATCTACAAAAGCAACCTCGCAGTCTCCGAAGCTCCCTCCTACCTGCACAGCTCCTCCGAATGCCTGTCGGTCAACATCAAATCTCACGGTCATAGCTCTCGTCAGTGCCACCTCCTCTACCATCCCCCAGGCAATTCCAACAAATTTAAAGCTCAGTTATCGGATCTGATCACCCAATCCGCACTTAATGGCGACGACAATCTAATTATGGGCGACCTCAACCTTAGATGGAACGACCACAAAAACCCGCTGATTCAATCTCTCAACACCCTTCTACAAGACAACGACTTGGTCCAACATTGTTCAGAAGAAACACACTACAGAGGAGCGACCCTGGATGCCATCATTGCGAACAAAACTGCAGTCTCGATTGACCACATCATCCCGGTGGACTGGTCAGACCACCACATAATTTTATTTCATATCATCCAGCCGGCTGTCTCACTCCCACCCACTCAAGCCCCCCCCAAATGGGTCAGGAACACCTCCAGAGTTCCCCGAGACAAGCTTGAGGAAGGACTCAGCACTCTCCTCCCGAACACGTCGGAGCCCCTCTCTACCTCGGAACTCACCTCGCTCTACCATTCCAATCTAGAGCTCGTCCTAGATCAGCTGGCACCTCTGAAACTAAAAAAATCCAGAAGCATCCCCTCCAGAGCATGGTTCTCTACTGACATTAATGAGGAAAGAAGACACCTTAGATCCGTGGAAAGAACTTGGAGAAACAACCCCTCCGCCATGCATCGGGACCAACTCAAGGCAGCCCGCAAAATCTACCATACTCACATCAAAAGTAAGAAGGCTTCCTTCTTCAGTTCTGCATTAGACAATGCGAGAAACCGCCCCAAGGAACTCTTCGACATCATTAGAAACCAAACCTCCATTCCCAAGGCAGCCAACTTAGCTGCCTCCAAAACCCAATGCGACAACTTCGCAAGCTTCTTCAATGAAAAAATCGCCAAAATCGATCGCTCCTTCATCCAGAGCACTGCAATCATCCACAACCCCCCAGTAACCTCACCTTTCCGCTGGTCTTCTTTCCACCCGGTCGAGGTTGAAATGATAAGCAATCTTATTGACGCAGCGAAACCCTCCTCTCACTCTCTCGATCTACTTCCCTCGAGACTGACCAAGGACTTGAAGCTCACCCTAGCCCCAATCTGGGGCAAGATCATCAATAGCTCCTTAAGCGAGGGCCTCATCCCTGACTGCCTTAAACTAGGACAAGTCACTCCTCTGCTCAAAAAACCCGGCCTCGATCTCACAGACATGAACAACTTCAGACCGGTCTCGAATCTTCCGTTCCTAGCCAAAATTCTGGAAAGATGTGTGCTTTCACAATTAAACCAACACTTAGAGAACTCTAACCTACTGGATCCTCTCCAATCCGGGTTCAGAAAGGGCTGCAGCACAGAAACCGCTATCCTAAATGTCCTTGATGACTTGCACATGTCACTTGACTCCAACCAATGTAGCCTCCTCATCCTCCTTGACCTCTCGGCTGCGTTTGACACAGTTGATCACTCCCTCCTACTTAATGTCCTCCGAGAAAGAGCGGGCATCGAAAACACAGTCCTAAAATGGTTCGCCTCCTTTCTTAACAACCGCTCTCAAAGAATAAAGATCAATAATTTCGAGTCAGACCCCCTCCCCATCAACAGAGGTGTTCCCCAAGGATCAGTACTCTCCCCGCAACTTTTCAACATCTACATGGAACCCCTCACCTCTCTCCTAAGGAACTCTAACATCCCCTTCCACCTATACGCGGATGACACTCAACTCTACTTGGAAACCACTTCGATCGCTGACATTCACAGACTTAATGCTACACTCATGGAGGTTCAACACTGGCTCTCAGCCAACCACCTCAAACTGAACGAAGAGAAAACAGAAGTCCTCCTAATTTCGAGCAAAGATGAAAACCCACAAATAGTGGAATGGCTCAAAGCCTTAAATGCCCTCAATGTCTCTCTTACTCCAACGGACTCAGCAAAATCACTAGGAATCACTCTCGATCCCAAACTGGACATGAAGAAGCACATCTCCAATACCGCAAAAAGCGCGTTCTTGAACTTGAAACTTCTCTACAAAATTAAACCCTTCCTCCCCCCCAAAGATCTGAAACATGCCACCCAGGCACTTGTGCTCTCAAGAATTGACTATGGCATTGCTGTACTGACTGGAACAGCCAAGTCACACCTGGGACCCCTCAACTCCACCCTCAACGCTGCCGCAAGAATGATCACAGGAACAAAGAAATTTGACCACATCTCACCGGCACTCAAAGAACTGAAATGGCTCCCGATTGACCAACGAGCCAACTTCCGCACAGCTTGCCTCACACATAAAGCCTTGCATACAGGCAAACCAGAATACCTGGCCTCTAAACTCAAAAGGGCTGGACAATCCAGGAACCTCAGAAGCTCCAACACACTCCTGCTCATCCCGCTGAAATCACAGAAACGCAAGACCTCAAACAAATCTTTTGCGGGGAACGCTCCCAGGATTTGGAACTCCATCCCCCCACATATCAGAACGACCGCCTCCTTCCCACAATTCAAAACGCTACTCAAAGCCCTCTTCCTTGAACGCTCCGGTGCTTAGCGAGAAGCCCATCTCCCAACAACAGAAATCTGATAGCCTTTGCGGAACTCAGAACTAACTGATTCGCCCCCGAACTCCGTCTCTTACTGCGTTATTATTGTTGTTGTTCTGTTGGTGTACAGGCTATATTTCCCTCCTATCGTTTCTGATTCTTGTTTTCTATGCTTATTGCCCTGGTTGCATCTCTCTGTTTGCTGTGAAGCGCTCTGATACCCTCGGGTCCAGCCAGCGCTATACAAAACTTCAATAAATAAATAAATAAAAATAAATTAAATATGTCCCGGGTTACTTCACCCATGACCAGTAAAGTCACTTGCGCCCGCGCTTCCCTGAGCCACTAGGATGTTTCTCGCTGTGTTCGGCATACACTGCAGCCTCAGCTGGGCGTCTGCTACTCCTCCGTGGCCCCAGAACAGCGCTTGGCATGCTGCTCTGGCTACTACTGTCTTCAGCCTCTGCCACGTTCAGGGCTGGATTCTGTGCAGTGTGTGAAATAAGCATAGCCTCTAGTGCACTTGTGATTCTGGCCATGCCCCTGGTGACCTCAGCCGTGTTCTTGGTCAAGGCCTCCTGCATATTTATGCCCCTACGGCAAAGCAGGGATGTGGCAGTGGCCAGATGACTTAAGGCCGTATTGTGGACACGGGCCTCCCTGCGCCTTGTGTGGGATAGATTGTCTAGTTTGGAGCAGAGCTGTGTAATTGAGTTGCTCATCTGCTGCATCCCAGCTGCAATATCCGCATTTGTTTTTGCAACCTCCCTATTTGACTCAACAATGTCACTCATGTCCTTCCCCATGTCTCCTATTTTCTGATTCATGTCTCGGAATTGGCGATGGCAGGCTTGGATGGATTTGCCCTGCATCCGTTGTATGCGCACCATGCTCCCCTCCAGGCCACGGAACACAGTGCCATCTCCACGTTCACCTGCACTGCTGGGTGTGCGTTGTGTTCTGCACGCTGTGACTGGCTCATTTGTGGACTGCAGTGCTGCAGAACTCACATGTACATTGATTTGAGCCTCACCCTCACCCTCTGCTGCCTCCATTACTGGTAGTGGGGCCACGACACGCCTCCTGCCTGGTGGGGTTGCAGGAGTGGACAGGAACAGTGATGAGGAGGTTTCTGGTGAGAAAACCAGGGGAGGGGATTGTGAGAGCTGTGGGGAGTGCAGCAACTCTGGGGTCTGTACTGTCTCATCTTCTTGGGAGATGCCAGTCATGTCACCTTCCTCCTGCGAGGCTTGTACTTGGCTTGGCCCTGCTTCATCACTCTCCTCCCTCGCTGGTGCAGTCCCTTCTGTTTCTGTGGGTCGAATGGCTGATTTTGCACCTAGGTATAAATAGGCGTATATCAACTGTGTGCTACTGTGTCACAGTCACTACAATAAATGCTTTACACATTTCACTTTCATTTATCTGCATTACTTTCAGTGACTTGCTGATGTCTGCGCAGTTACACATGGTCTTACATTAGCTGACTACATTTCCCATAATGCATTGCTCCTATATAGTGCTAGCAGTACTGGACTGGGGTTGGCTTGTCCACAAAGGGTAAAGGGAAGCAGGTTGGTATGGGGCGTCATGCTGCGCATGCATCTTACCTTTTTTTGTTGCTCTGGCTGAGCTGTCAACATCTCCAAATCCCAAGACGCTGTCTGCCTCAATGGTTGAGGCCACCAACTCCTCCAGGTCAGTCAGGGGGGGCGCTGGGTTCCTACCTCCACCCGTCACTCCAGCCTGCATGTGTATTTCAGACATCTTCTTCTTGGTGAGGCTCCTGATGTCATAAAATCTTTTTTTAGATCCTCAATATTCCTGGGTGTGACTCCCACTGCATTAACTTTTTCTGCAATTGCCAACCAGATTTTTCGTTTGGCAGACTCAGGAACAGTGAGGGAGTGCCTGCCAAAAAGTTTGTTGTGCACTCTCACAACCTCCTCCACCAGTACCTGCAGCTCCATGCTGCTGAACTTTATTTTTCTCTTTCTTTCAGCCTTCTGACTTTCACTGCTGCTTGCCATTTTTATTTTGATGAAGTTTCAACAAAACTCTCCCTGCTGCTCTGTGTCTCTGCTCTGCTCTGACTGCCTCTCCAGAACCTTCTAATTAGTTGCAGCTGCCTGGGTAGCCACTTCTGGGTAGGGAGGGGGAGGGGGGTAGCACCTGATTGGCTGTTTTCTTAAGTTTCACTTTTGCTTGCTTTCCGATTCGGTATTTACCGAATCGGTATTTACCGAATCGGTATTTTCCGAATCGGTATTTCCCATTCATGAATGGGAAATACCGATTCGGAAAATACGGTATTATATACCGAATCGGTAAAATTCGGTATCGGACATTCGGAATTCACCGAATCGGTATTTTCCGAATCGGCCGAAAAGGCCCATAGGAATGAATGGGAAATACCGATTCGGAAAATACCGATTCGGTGAATTCCGAATGTCCGATACCGAATTTTACCGATTCGGTATATAATACCGTTTTTTCCCCTACATCTCATTTACCGATTCTGGGATACCGATTCGGTAAAAATCGGTATTTAAGAATCGGTAAATTGAAGTTACCTACATCTGGCCCTTGGTTCTTCCCTAAAAAACTAGGAGAATGTTTTCAATTGTTTCAAAAGGAATGGAAAAAGATAACAAAAGACCCAGGGGTTTAAAAGTGATACAGGGATTCGAAATATAATTTGTAGAACAACCAATTCAGGTAAAGGAACCAAAGGGGTTACATTTATCCCAAGAACAGGTAAGAGTTGCAAATTTAGGAATAGAGGCAATGTTACAAAAGGGGGAAATTTGCATGGTAGAGAATCACATGAAAGGTTTTGTAAGCACTTGAGAAGTTTGAATCGGTCTTTAGTTTACAGGCATTTAATCTTTTAAGGGGCAGGCCACAACGTGACAAGGTGAAATTAAATCAAGAGGCAAAAGAAGAATTGGGTTGGTGGATGCACAATCTGGAAGCATTGAACGGAAGAGCAATTTTTGGTTGTATTCCAGATTTTGTTCTGGAGAGGGATGGCAGTCAATTAGGATGGGGAGAACAATTGGGGATTCAGGATACGCCAGGGTTGTATGCCTGGAGGAGTTTCAGTGAGATGTTACTGGGATAGATGGTCTTGATGAAAATGAACAACATTTCAGCAGTATCTTATATAAACCGGTTAGGAGGTTGCAGATCCAATGGTCTTTCAGATGTTGCGAAGGAGTTGTGGATGTTCTGTCTGGAACACAAGATATCATTAATAGCAGAGTATCTTCCAGCAGAACTAAATGTAGTGGCAGATTGGAATTCAAGACATGTGAAGAAGTACAGGGATTGGATGCTGGGAAGCGAGTATTTCAGGAGGATAGAACACATTTTGCATCCATTTGAGGTGGATTTTGTTTGCAACGAGACGGACGTTTCAAATTGTGAGGTATTCCAGTTGGTTACCGGATTCAGGGGCTGCAGTGAGAATGCATTTCAGCAAAATTGGTCAGAGTTAAAGGGTTATATATTCCCTTCTTTGGCATTGGTCCAGAGAGTACTTCTGAAGGTAAGGAGGGAAGGATGTTAGTTGGTATTGGTAACACATTTTCGGGTGTCTCAGGCGTGGTTTCCACCAGTGTTGAAATTGGCCTGCAAGACCGGAGCATTGGAAGGCCTTTCATAAGGGACTGCAGAGTTCCTCAAGGAGGTTTGGGCACCAGGGACTAGGAGAAGGTATAAAGTAGTTTGGAACTTGTGGGTTCATTGGTGTTTGGAAAGAAATATGGATCCCGTGGAGGCACCTCTAGTTGTCATAGGTCAGCTATTTCTGCTGGACATATTTTTGTTGGAGGTAAATCAGTAGGTATCAATGTTTTAGTTTGTAGAATATTAAAAAGTATGAGAGTGAAGAGACCTCCTAGAGCACAGTATGATGTGTTGTGGGATGTATATTTGGTTTTTACAATTATTTGTATCATGACCAATGAACAAACATTTGAATAATAAGGATCTTTCTGTTAAGTTAGCTACACTTTTGTGTCTGGTATCAAGTAGAAGAGTATCTGATGTTAAATGTCTAGAGGTAAACAATAGGAATGTCAGTCTGGATGGTATGTTTTTTGAGATACAGAAAAGAACTAAGACTATGTCAACTTCCATATTTTATCGGAAATGTGAGGAATGTAAAAAGATTATGCAAGGTTGATTGTGTGAAAAAATATGAATGTTGAGTATTGGAGAATAGAAAGGATGGTGGGTATCAATTATTGATATCTTTGGTTAAACCATATAGGCCGGTAAGTACGGCAGCAACTCCAAGATGGGTGAGAATTGCAATGAAACAGGCTGGAATGAATATCTAAAAACTTAAGGCCCCTAGGTGAGAGGGACAATGACAAGTAAGTCTTGTTGGTATGGTGTAAGTCTAGAGAATATTTTAAAAGCGGCACATTGGTCAAATGTGGATACATTTGCAAAATATTATTTTAGACCAATTGAACATAAAGTGTCTGAAGTGGTGTTGAAGGGCTTCCAAAATGCATATTGGTAGCCTCCGGTCTTGGGGAAACATCCTTTACAACGCAACTTTTTCCACGCATTGCCTTTACGACACAACTCTTACAACACAAACCATTACAACGCATTGCGCTGGGGGGCGCTCTAGGATAGGGAATAGGTTTAATTTACTATACAACACCTTCCCTACTATCCACGGGGACTGGAGTTGGAATAGTAAATTAAACTATTCACTATCCTGCGCCCCAAAGCACTATTGCCTAGATGCATCAACCTTTTTAGGAAGTGCAAACGGTGCGAATCGCAAAAATCGGCCGTTTGCACTTCCTAAATTGGTTTCTGGGATGCATCAAGCATTTTTGGAAATTCGCTATTTTTTGCGAGTCCCAAAAATGCGATTGCTTTTAAGGAATCGCAAATTTGCGATTCCTTAAATGCAATGCATCATCCTCACAACATTTGCGATTTTACAAATTGCAAATGCAAATTACCACGAAGTTGAACTTCGTGGTAATTTGCAAAAATGTGTAAAAACACATAAAAATGCATTTTTTAAACGTCTACGTTACAGACACACATGTCCTTAGGACATGTGTGTATGTAACTCACATGTAAAAGTGCATTTCATGGGTGCAGGGGGGGGTCCTTTGGACCCCCCTCTCCACCCTTGAAAGGCTTTGTTGCATTCCGATTTCAAATTGCGAATTCGCAATTCCCATTCATTCCTATGGGCATTTCAGCCCATAGGAATGAATGGGAATTGCGAATTCGCTATTTGAAACTCGCAATTTTATTGGGATTCGGTAAAAATTGCGATTTTTACCGAATCTCAATAAAATTGTGAAATTATTGATGCATTGCCATTTGCAATTCCTTATTTGCGATTCCTTATTTTTCGCAAATAAGGAATCGCAAATGACAACTTTGATGCATCTACCGGTATGCGTTGTAAAGGCATGCGCTGTAAAAACCACGTTGTAAAGGCATGCGTGGTAAAAGCATGCGTTGTAACGTCATACATCCCCGGTCTTGTAATGAAATGACGATTCTTAGATTAACATGATAAGAGAATCAGGATTTGATTTAAGATGTGGAGACTAACATTATCCCTCTCTTCTCACCCTTAAATATAATGAAAAAAATATATATGCCGAAATTGTTAAAAAACAATGAAGCGCGGGTTTATTTTAATGAGGCCCCCAGGTGGGCTAGGGCTCAGAGGCATTTTTAAAAAAATAATAGCGGGCCCTGCTATTATTAATAGTGGGCCCAGGGGACCACCTCATCCACGGGGCTTCACTCATGTTGGGAAGGGGGCCGCGCGGCCACCCTCCTCGAGCCAGTGATGGCCCTGGGGACCGCCATCCCCCCTGGCCATGCTCCTGGAGTGTCACCGGGTGCCCACCTCCAAGACACTGCTGTTTGCTATGACATGGCGGGAGCCAAGCAGCTTCCGCCCTGTCATAGCAAACTTGCTTTGGATTATGGAAGCGAGAGCAGGGGAACCTGCTCTCGCTTCCAAAATCCAAAGCTGATTGATTTTCCACACGGGGAAGTACATATCAGCAGCTCCCCGTGTGGAAAAGCAATGCTGGCTCCCGTGATGTAGAGTAGGCGTTCCCGTGCAAAGAGCAGCAACCACATACCTTTGCAAGTTTCTCAACCACAAGCAAGATCATCGAAGAGAGTGCAAAACAGGTGATTTGGTGCGTTAGAAGCAGGAAGTTCTCCACCCCCCATTCCACACCAACTCATTCTTCAATACACCATTAACATATATAAAATATATTTTAACTTTACAGAAACACACATTCACTGGATGATGTCATCAGTGATGTCATTTGAGATGTCATCAGTGATGAATCAGTGATTTCACTGACCATGTCATGAGTGATGTAATATGTGACGTCATCAACAGTGCATTGAGGGGGCGCGAGTTATAGTTAGCTTTACTAACTATAACGTTCGAATTTCTCTGGTTTTGTACGAGTGAAATGTCCAACTAACTATATATATATATATACGAGTGAAATATCCGACTAAATATATATATATATATATATATACTATGTGTATATATATATATATATATACACACATATATCTTTATATATATATATATATATATATATATAAATATATATATCTCCAAGCTACAGTTACACCACACAAACGAGTCACTCTCAAAAGCGGGTGCTGTAACGCGATGGTGTCTGCGTATACAAATGCCAGCTCCAATTTCCTTTAAAATACCCAGCCGGGTTTAGGAAAAAATGCACTCTCGGGTTCAGCAGAATTTCAGCAAAGAGTTTTATTCAGAACAAACGCGTTTCGGGAGTAAAATCCCTTCGTCAGTGTTCACATCAGAGAACGCTGTGCGGCACCATTATCTATGTTTGTGAGAGTCATTAAAGCAAACAATGGACTTCGCCAGTCACGCAGTTTTACGCGCCATCTTTAAATATGTTACACTTTAACATTTGTCATAGGAAAGTTTTGTGTTAGGTAGGTTAAACCATCAATTATGCCGTGTATCGGCACAAATGCAATCTTCAATAAAAAATCATGCACTGTGACTTAATGGACATAATTAACTCAAACTTCATAGTCCTGAGAATGAATGGCGTTGTGAAACACAACGCGTCATCCTTGCGATTATCGCATTATTCAATAACCATTTTAAACAAAATCTTGCCGTGTATCGGCAATTGCAGCCATAAAGTTGGCTGCTGGAGTCTCAGGTAATGTGCATGGATTAAGCAAAGCTCAAACATTTCCAATGTACAACTGAAATTTACATATAGGCGCATCTTCAATCATAAACCCGTCTTCACCACATTTTTTATGTTAACATATAAGTCAAAGTGTCATACTGTACAGTTTCACATTCATAATACTGATATCCTCTCTTCAACCCAAATGAGATGCCAGTTCTTCTCCCATATTCAGACCCCTTGGAGCCCTTGTCTCTAAATCGATAATGTATCGGGATTCTAATCTCCTGAGTGTCTGCAATCTGTTACCTCCTCTTGGATTTTCAACAAAGTGGTCCAAGCAAAAGTATCTCAGGAGATTCCTGTTACTATTGTGTTTAATTGCAAAGTGACGGGCCACCGGATATGAGAAGTCTTTATTCACGATGGCCCGCATATGCTCCAACACCCTTAATTTAACAGGATTAATAGTACTTCCAACGTACCTTAATAGGCAAGGGCATACCAGACAATAGACCGCATGGTCAGTGTGGCAGGACATAAATTTGTTAATTTTCTTGCCACCTTTGCAGCCTGTTACTTCATACATCAGAGTTCTCTTGCTGGCTGAACAGGCTTTACATTTGCCACAAGGGAAAAAGCCTTTTACGTCTTTCAAAGTCCCTTGTTGTTTTTCCAGCGGCTGTAAATAACTATGAACCATCTGATCACGTAGTGATCTTGCCTTCCTGAAAGTTATTAATAGAACATCAGGTATGTCAGGCCCTACGATTTGGTCAGATTTTAAAATATGCCAATGTTTGGACATAATGGATCTTAGTTTAAAAGAATCCGCGAATAGGGCGTTACCATGCAGAATCTTCCGTCTACAGTAGGACCGGTCTTTTTAACAAAAAGGGTACTGCGGGTAGTTTCCTGACTTTACTCAAAGCATCCTGTAGGAGGTTCAAGTTGTAACCTCTCTTCAAGAATCTCTCAACACTATCGGTGGCTGCTTGCTCAAAGTTCTCAGTTTGAGTACAATTGCGCTTGAGTCGTAAGAATTCCCCGTAAGGGATGTTGTTAATGGGTTTACGGGGATGGCTGCTTAAAGCATGCAATACGCTATTTCCAGCAGTCGGTTTACGATAAAGTTGTGTGCAGATACGTCCGTCTCTTACACTCACTTGACGGTCCATGTAGTTGACCCTTTCACTATTCACTTCACCCGTGAACCTTAGGTGACACTCATTATCGTTAAGCACTTGTATATACTGATTAGCCTCATCTATAGACCCGTCCCACACCAGGAACAGGTCATCTATATACCTGCTCCATGCCACCACTTTGTTGTTCCATGTGGCGTTTCTGGGGGTCCAGGCTACTTGCTCCTCCCACCAGCCTACGAATAAATTCGCATAGCTGGGGGCGAAGCAGGAGCCTATCGCCGTACCAGAGAGCCGTCGATATATGATTTCCTGAAAGAGAAAGATATTATTGTATAAGCAGAATTTGATTAGCTCCAATAACATCTTATTGTGCATTGCATACTTTAATTCTCTTTTGTTCAGGAAATATTCCACAGCATGAAGACCTTGCTCATGGTCCATACAAGTATATAGACTTGTGATGTCCAAAGTAATCAGTACATAAGAGGGTTGCCAGGCAAGAAGTTCCACCTTCTCAATAAAGTCTGTTGTATCTCTAATATAAGACTTCAGAGATAGTACAAAACTGAATAGATGATGGTCTAAAAATTTAGAAAGATTCTCAGTGAGTCCTCCCATGGAGGAAATAATGGGTCTCCCTGGGGGGTTGTCAATGTTCTTATGAACCTTGGGCAGGTGGTAGAAACAAGGTAAAATAGGGTTCACAGTCTTTAGAAAAAGCTATTCCTCGAAGTCCAACATTTGCTTATCATACCATTTTTTAAGCAAAGCATGTAGATCGTCAATGCTTGCCAAGTAATCTTTTCTCATTATCGCGGCATAGCAAGTTGTATCCTGTAATTGGCGCATGGCTTCTGCAATGTATTGTGATCTCGACATGATGACAATGTTCCCTCCTTTATCGGAGGGTTTGCATACAATCGTTTTGTCCTCCACCAGATCCTTAATTGCCAATTTTTGTTCCTTGGTGGTATTAAAATGCTGTTTCTGATGACACTGTTCTGTCCTCATGGCCATCAGATCCCTGATGACCGCATCAGAAAAGATGTCCATTGAATCCACAGCAATCTGGGGGATACATTTCGATGCAAGTTTGAATTCACTCTTAGGTACCTCTTGGTCAATGTTAACATTGGCCAATCTTTGTGTAAGAGTGTTGCACGTTGTATTAGTTTCCATGTCTCCCTCTCGTCTCAGATTTTGCAGAACTTCACACGCTATCAGATCATTAACAGTTAAGAGGTCAGTATCTTTTTTATTATGTCTCAGATGTTTTGCTTCTTTAACATTTGGTTTGGTCTTATAAAACTTATGCAATTTGACCTTCCGAATAAATTTATACAAATCAATTCGCGTTTGTGTGTATTCCATATTATTATTAGGACAAAATGTGAGTTCTAACTTCAGAACGGACTCTTCCACTGATGTTAATTGTCTTTGGGATAGGTTCACAATGGTCAATTGATCAGAGGCGCTCACAATCTGCCTCTCCTCTGGCTTCTGGTTACCCTTGAGGTTGTTTTTGTTTGACCGCTGCCTCTTCCCTTTCCAGCCACCACACCTTGTTTGCCTACCTGGGGGTTTGTTCCTGCCATCTCTGAGCCAACTTTCTTGAATTACTTTGAACTGCTGTTGAAAAGGAGTTTTGGTAGTTTGTACTGTAGGCACTGTTGCCTAGCCCGTCATCTCATCTCCGGATATTTCACTTGCGGTGAGATCTGAATCAGAGGTTTCTACTCTTGTTTCTACTGAGGCTTTTGGCATTTGGCTCTTTCTTGCAACTTCCTTTCGTGGCTGGTCATATTTCTTAGAGAAGGGCGGACCCTCCCCATTGCGTAGTCCTGTTCGTCCCGGTCAAATTTTTCTTGTTTTCTCTGTTTGATCTTAGTTTCATATTTCTGTAGCCTCTTCTTCATGTTCGCCCTAAGTTGTTCTTGTTTCTCTTTATCAGTATTTTGTGAGATTAAATGTTCCAACTCCTCGATCTCCTTCATGACTTTGTCGCGGTCACTCCACGCAAACTGAATTAAAATCTCCAACATGCCTTTACATGAATTGGCTATATGTGTAGCCCATGTTTCTAACAGGAGAAGATCTGGGTTCTCGTACACAGGAACAGTAAAAATCCGTAGACCTCGAGGTATCCTCTGTACCTCGATATATCCTTGCAGTGATGTTCCCTTCCACTACTTGCGGAGTTCACGCTCGTGGAGTTTTTCCAACTTTTGAAATTGAGATGTCAGAGTATTGGAACCTGCCACATTGATTTTAGGTGGCGGTTTAGAAATGTCCGGGTTTTATTCTTGAAGATGCCGCCAGCTGCATCTCTGTGTTTTTATCATGGGAAAAGTGATGTGAAAGTGGCGCAAGGGGCTTGTAAATTTGCTACACAGCGTTCTGTCATCTTAGTTTGCTTTCCTCTCTGTCATGTAGAGTTTCCTGGGTAAATATAACAGTTTCTGTACAGCCAGTACCTTTCAACCCTACCCCCCAAACTGCTTACTGCCTGGTACCATAGTAACAGTTCATGGAACACTTAAGTGAGCACACAGGTCACAAGTTCACCACACAATGTTGCTAATCCAAACAGTTACTGTGCTGGAGTTTTTTAATTTTCCATAGGAACCGTAAAGTGCAGCTACAGACTCTGGTAAAGAGCTGGTAAAGAGTTAGCCTCAGTATTATACTTCTAGTTATAAACATAATTTTTACTTTAATTGTTAAATCTTCTCCAGCATATGATTATCACACTAAATAATAGTGAAATGTTGTCAGAAAAAGAAGACGTAAACACTTTTTAAAATTAACTTTTATTACAACAAAATAAAAAAACTAGAAAAGTGACTTTAAGATAATAATATAATAAATAACTAGAAACGTAACTTTAACATAACAATATAATAAACAAGATGTGAGATGGACTCCAATGGAAGGAGGGTATTCAACCTGCAAAACAAAAATGAAAATAAGTTTTTAAAATTAGATCGATGTGACTGAATGAGGTCAAAGATCACAAATTAAGGTAACACTTAGCAATATTTGGTTATTTGCATGTCTGCAGTGTGCCTGAAACATCCCACCCCTATAGGCCTGCGTGGAAGAGGTGTCTGTAGGGAAGTGCCTACTGGGTCAGATTTACAGTATGGACCAGCAGGTCTTTAAAATGATTCAGAGATGAGACAGAATTGGGTGAGAGATCACGTCATTATGCAGGACAATGTGGTTTATTTCGAACACATGTAATTGGAGGCATTGTGTATCTAGGCCACTCTGCTTACCTTGTGTAAACACTGTGGCGAACAGAGTTCACAACTTGAAGTCTACTTTGTTTCTACATTGCAGACTGTATTAAATTCAGCCTTGATTTATTTATCTGCAGAGTGGACAGCAGCGTCCATAACTTTAAAAGAGAAAGAGAAACAATGTGAGAGAGAGGGAGAGAAAGAGAGAAAAAACAACATTGAAAGTGTGAGAGAGAGAAAGTAATAGATGGAGCAGGAGAGGTAGTGTTAATACTGAAGAAAATCTTTGCAGCTCACCTTTTTGCCTCCGTTGTGTGTCCAAGCATGTGCCGGTTCATAGTGCACCCTCAAGTTTAGTGATCTGAAAGATAGTATAGAGTTAGTAATAGTATACAACTGCACAAGTATATTTCTGATTTATGCCTTTGGAAACTCAGGATACTGTATTACATCAACTTCCACTGCAAGATGGCGTCTGTGCACTCTTTTTCTCCCAGAGTACTATACCCCATACACTCCCACTGCATAGCGGTGAGTTCTCATTACTGCGTACCCAGACTGTTGCACCCCATTGACTCCCAGAGTCCGGAGGTGAGTGTCTTTTCTTGCATACCCAGACTGTTCCAACCTATCCATTCTCACTGCCCGTAGGTATTTGTACATTCCTATACAGTCAAGCTGCTGAACACTACACACTCTCTCCGCCCACAGGTGACTTCTCCTAGTTTCGGAAACAAGCTTCTTTGATCACTTTGTGGCATTGGCGTGATTCAAAGAGGGTGTACCATGTGTCGAAGCAGCCTTCTCAGGCGTTGTTATGATGGCCACGCATCATCGCAGAATCCTCAAACATTGAGCTTTGGAGGTGTTGGGGAGGGAGAGGCCAATTTGTGAAACACAACCTGTTAGATAAAAAGGAAGATAAGATTGTGCGTTATTTCTTTATCAAAGGCGAGAGGAAGTGAGAGAGTGACTAAAAAGAATATTCGCAGCTCACCTTTCCGTCACCGTTATGTCTTCCACCACATGCCGGGACATAGTGCACCCTGAAGCTCTATATCTAAAAGACAGTAAAAGAAAGATGTTAGGATTGGTAATTGTCACTATCTTAATGTGGAGTAAAATAACATTTCTCTTTCACACACCTTTTCTCTCGCATTAAAAATATAACTATTTTTACAGTTCAGACTTGTTTAATGGGCTTCGATTTATGAAGAATTAGTAGAGTAGTAATGTTTTCCATCCGGTTGTGAAAGCAAGTGGAATGCAGTGATACACATGGTTTCAATCATCACGAGGGACGGACATTTAACCAACTACAAAAACATTCCTGCTATTGGAAAAAAATATACAAATGCACTAAGATACGGTATATAGGTCTGCGTTAGCCTAAATTGCTGCGTCACCTTTTTGTATCCAGTCTGCTGCACCCCATCTTCTCCCTCCGCTGTGTACCCAGGCCACACTGCTCACCTTTTCACAGACAGGGTACGTTCTCCATCATGCAGTCCCGCCCTGCCACCAAGAAGTCTCACATTTGGTGCTGAGTCTTGATATCGCTATGGCAAAGGACATACTTGTGCACCCATCTTCATCGCAGGTTCCTTACCCGCTCAGTCCTTGCGGTACCCCTAACTCAGTGACCAAAGAGGCCAGGCACGTGGTAGTGGGCCCCCTTGTATGGTAGTTCGGGCCTACATAAGGCGTCCGAACCACTAGGACGGGCCATCACAGCGCTTGCAATGGGAGCAATTGTAAACTGGCGTAGAGCACGTGCGCCCCGTCTTTTTTATTGATAGGGTCACATGTGTAGTGATGTATGTGCTGGATGGGTTTGGTGTGGGTGTATAGCAGCCATGAGAGAGTGTGTGTGTGCCGTTCTGACAACTAGACCAGGAAGTAAGAAATCGTTACAATGGAAATCTGGGCTATGTAGCGTTCTTGTGATTTCCTTGTAGCATAAGAGGAGTGGGCTGGACTGACGTATGCCAGTGCTGTGCGAGGCTGTGAACGATGACTCCGGAGCTATGGGTGTGGTTCCGTAGTGAACTATATGAGAAATCAACTGATTCGGGTGTCCTTGTTGTAGTGCTGCCGTCACCCGGGTCTTAAACGCAAATGTGTCATTATGTCTGTAAAGTCCAACAACATGGCAACATGGAAGGTACGGGGTATCACTGACCTTACATTCATCCATAGTTCCACAAATAAAAGTGAACATGACGCATTTCTGCGAATATGAATGTTTGTTATACATTCAGTGTAGTGTTGTAGCTGTAGTAATACAGGGCTGTGAACGCTTCAGGTTGCAGTTTTTGGCACATGAAAGGTGGTTAATATATATACTCATGTGGTCATTCAGGTATACTGTTGAACTTGGTGCAGGAAATCAGTGTTCTAGGCGCGTCCACATCCTGTTATTGTAGAGAAATTATGTAATCTAAGCATGCCTGAAAATGTACTGTAAATACGGTGCTCATGTAAATTGCTAATATAGTTTTGGGTCGACCTTGCGCTATATAAATATGCTATAAAAAAACAAGAAATAGGACACACTTATAAATTGACTATACACTTTCTTTGCAGTATTGTAATGATCCACTTTGTACATTCGTATTTGTAGAATGAGCAAGAGAAAGTTATATAATCAAAGTTTTTGTTACTGGCAGAGGTAAGATGGTTGCATACGCTGTTTACAGCACAATATAATGTGGTAGGGCGCAGGAGCAGCATTTTACCAACATAATAAGTACACAGACACAGAAACATAGTTGAAGTGGGTACGGGCACGTGTGCTCGACTCCATTTTATTACGTTGCTGTTGGTAACAAGTAGAATAGTAATCATGATATCATACACAGATATTCAATCATAAACGGTTTACGACTTCTGCTGTACAAAGGTAGGAGCACTATATGTGAAATAATACACAGAAGATTCTATCCTAAATGGTGCACGAGTTGTGGTGCACTAAGGTAGGGTCGGTTTGTGAGCAGCCTGCGATGATGCGTGGTTCAGGCAGAGCGCATTGGTAAGAATGTCTTTTGGCAACTGAATTTTGCCTTAAGAAGGCCCTGTGGGGATTATTTATGGTGCACTGAGTTAGTGGTACATATGGTGCTCAGCGTGTGCTCACCCTGCGATGATGCGTGGTTCGAGCGGTCTGTACTCAAAGCATTGACAGTTGAATAGTGGACTGCATGAACTTTGAGGGGAAAAAAAACCTACCCTTGATGGTTACCAATTGTTCTGCAAACTAGGTCTACTGATTGCTCCCCATAACAAATTAAACGATTGCACTTCACGCAGTGCATTCTAACTTTCTGAAAATTGGGACGTATGTCTGGTGGCGATGTTTCAGATTGGGAGCATTTGGTTTTCTTAACCGATTATAGTCTCTTACACAATTTGCATTGGTACTAATCTTGAATTGGGAGCCCTACTGTTCGCAGTATAGACCGGAGGCAGTCGTCAAGAAGGGCACACAGCCATGTGGCATTGACTTGAGCTGTATAGAGTTAGTTGTAGACGTGGCTCTCAGCGTCTATGCAGCCAGCGAAGATGCGTGGTGTGGGCCAGCCGCACTGGGAGCAATGTTTTTTGCCTAGTGAATTCTGTCTTAATAAGGCCACGGGGAGATGACTTGTGGTGCAGTGAGTTAGGGGTACCTGAAGAACTCAGCATGTACGCACCTTGCGATGATTCATGGTTCGGGTGGGTCGCCCTTGTAGGAGAGTAGGGTCTGCTTCCTATGGTCACCCCTACTTTTTGCTGTGATTCTCTGGTTTTTCGACTTTAGTGTTGCTGTGGGCCTGCTAATCAGACCTGCAACCCAGCTGTTCTCTGTCTAAATCGATACCATGTACTTTAGGTACATACCAGATTGGTTACTGGGTCACCCTTGTGAGCCCCTATATAGTGTACCCCAGGGCATAGGTGTACCCTAGGCCTACCAGGGGCTGCAGCATGTATTGTGCCACCCCTAGTTTGCCTTCCAAACTGACACCATAGGTCTGTTCACACAGCCTGGGTAAGGTGGTGTAATCACCCCTTACTTAGATATAGTATACCTATATCTGCCTTTACATATAGACACAATTACAACTATAAGCCACTCCTATAGTAGGCCTCGACAATCCTGGAGGCAGAGTGCTTGGTTTTATGTGAGAGGGTGCCCTAGCATGAGCTGGTACACAAAAGTGAGCAACCCAATATACCCTTGAGGGTTTGGGCAATAGATATGTTATGGTAATTGAACCTTCAAGGGTTTTAATTGTCTTATTGTTTTGAATATTATTTTAAATATCTACAATTGTACGACCTGATATATTTGATGCCGTTAATGCACAACAACTGTGACAAATGTCTTTTTAAGTTAATTTCTGTTTGTCACTGAACAGTGATCTTTTTGAGACAAAAGAGAGCAAGAGAAAGGGTGTATATGAAAGAGTATTCGGATTTAATATTTGTTACAAGGGTACATGATAGATAAACATGCTTCGGGTTTTATGCATTCATTCTTGCTCCTGAACTGACTTGGAAGTGACGGGCTGCAGCAAATTAATTTCAGTTGTTGAGAGCTGACTGCGATAGACTCAACGTTGTAACTACAAACGCCCGAATAATACGATAGGAGATTTTCACCAATTTTTTTAGATATCTTATCTGCCCAATTCCTTTTCTATACATCTATGAAGTCAGGCGAATAAGGACTTCAAACAGGGTCTCCCAAGATATGATTTTTTATGTCCTGAGGATGGTCTCGGAAACGCAAGAATAGAGACCGAAACGTCGACGATTGCTTTTTCTACCAGATAATAAATTAGATTGTAAATAGGTAGAAAAGCTTTTGCAATTGTTGTATAGAGAATTTTTATAGATCAATTTATTTGTATGTTCTCTTACAACGTTGTTTATCTATCATGTACCCTTGTAACAAATATTGTATTTTGGCCTCTGACATCATAAAGAGTGTAGAGGGGTTGTGTTTAGATTAAATACATATATATTTGATATACATCTTGTGTGGTGTCCTTTCATTTTGTATTCAAGGGATTATATATGGTAAAGCAACTTGCTTAACTTGCCTACTGAAGTCTTAGCCTGAAGACTGCTGGTTCATGCTACCACTAGGATAGCTTTCTATAGGTTTGACTTTAGAACCACCATCAATAAGGGTCTATGCAAGGTGCCCACTAGAACTAGTGGACATTATATGCCAGGCTAACTTCTCACATTGGTGTGCAGCAGTTGGGATAAGAGCTTGCAATTTGTTTTACCAAATAATCTTGTAATATCATCTGAAAGATCATATCAAGGTACCTGTAGGTACATAAAAATCAAGTCTTAGATATACATAATTTCTACTAAACTTAGTAGTTGTAGGTGGTAAGGGCTTAGCACACCCTGGCTGCAACTTCTAGAGAGGTTCTAGTAGGAAACCATTAAGTGTAGGTAGGTGAACACATCACACCTCACTAGAAAATGTCCTTGGAAGCAGGCCCTGGTAGACCTCTTCAAGAAGAAACCCAGAGGGGGCCTTCTAAGTATGACTCTTTCACTTTTCACGAACTGAGAAGCCAGTGTGCAGTCAGAAAGTTGAGACGAGGACAGAGTCCAACCTTTAACCACCTGGTAGATATCTTAGTGGCTCATGATGTAGAGAATGCATCAGACCGAGGTGGCAATGGGGATAGAGGGGGGCCATCTCTCAACAGAGAAAAATTCCACTGGATAAGATCCACTGGTCTCTGATGAGGATGATGACCAGGATGCAGTGGATAAAACTGACCTGGGCAACTTAGGACTATCTGGAGATGGAGAGGGCCAAGAGAGGCCCCCCTCCACTCACCCCAGTAGGCCTAACCTTGGAAACAGAAGGCACAGTTCATTGTTCAGTGGTTTTGATCATTCTGATTTCTCAGTAGGGTCCAATGCCTCTGACCTGGGGAGGATGTCTTCCCCTCAGAGAAGAGACCATAAAGCAAGGATGAGAGAAGCCAAGCTTAGGATCAAGAGGCAAGAAGTTGCCCTTGCAAAGGAGACCCCAGCGCTTGAGAGAGAGAAGACATTGAGTGGGCTAGAGCCCACTGGTGGCATCATAATTCCTAGAGATAGGGAAAGGTCTCATGACCATAGGAACCTGAACAAGATTGATCCTCCTTATCAGATTGGGGATGACATCAGAAAATGGATAACTGCTTTGGAGAGTACAGTAGGTACCCCAAAGTCAGCGGGCTGCAATCTTGTGGCTCTCTTTTTTAGATAAAGGCAGAAATAAGCTCCTGAGAGTTAATGAACAGGATGCTGACAACTACTATGTCCTAAAGAGTGCTCTCATAGATGGGGTTGGCCTAACCACTGAGCAGTACAGGTTGCTGTTCAGGGATACCCAAAAGACACAGACTCAGGACTGGACTGATTTTGTAGATTGTGCAACTAAGGCTCTGGAGGGCTGGTTGCTGGGCAGTAAGGTCAATGACTATACAGGATTGTATAATTTGATTATGAGAGAACAAATTCTTAACAACTGTCAGAACCAGTTATTGCATCAGCATCTGGTTGACTCTGATCGGACCTCTCCCCAAGAATTGGGAAAGAAGGCAGACAAATGGGTCAGAACCAGGGTGAAGCAGAAGGTACAGAACCAAAGTGGTGATCAGAAGAAGCAAGACCAAAAGGGTAGGGAGAAAGCAAAAGACCAGAAGTCTTCACAAGGTCCCCAAAAAGCTTCTAATGGTGGGGGTTTCCCAACAATCTAAAAAGAAAGAAGGTCAAAAGAAACCATGGTGCAAGTTTTGTAAAGTAAATACTCATTGGAGCAGTGATTGCACCAAGACGAAGGAACCTCCAGCCACCATTGCCCCTAAGGCGACGGTTCCCCCTACTTCAGCTCCAAGTGGTGGTTCTCAACAGAAGGGTGTAGTAGGGTTAACCCTGGGAACTGAGATGGATTCTGGCCTAGTCAGAATACTAACTCAAGCTGTTTTGATCTGTGATGGGGACACCATTCTGTCCTCTACTGTGAGTCCCAATAACTTGGGCAAGTACAAGCAAACTCCTTTAATTAATGACAAAGTGGCTCAGGCCTACAGGGACACATGTGCTTGTGTCACAATGGTGACGCCTGGCTTTGTGGACCCTGGACAGATCATACTAGGTAAAAATTACCTAGTGACCAATGCTAGCAATGTCACTACCATTCACAGTATGGCGATTGTTCATTTCTCCTGGGGAGGGGTAACTGGCCTCAAAAAGGTTGTAGTTAGCTCAGACCTCCCTGTTGAATGTTTGCTTGGCAATGACCTGGAGACTTCAGCTTGGGCTGAAGTTGAGTATAGGACCCATGCAGAAATGTTAGGGATATCAGCACATGTCCTTGCTGTGACTAGGTCACAGGTCAGAAATCGCAACACTGAACAGGCACTGGATTCTGGAACAATGGACCAGTTGCCTGCCAGGAGGAGAAACGGTAGGGTTAAGGCAGTGCCTTCCCCCTTGCCTCAGGAAGAGGATCAGCCTTCTCAGGAACCTGATTGTGAGACCCACGAGGAAACTGTCCTAGAAGAGCTTGAGCCTGATCAGGTTGAGTTTCTGGGACAGGGGGACCCTCCAGGGCAGATCTGAGGCAGGCGCAGTTGGACTGTCTTTCTCTTGAACCCCCTCAGACAGCAAACTGTTACTGAGGCTGCAGGGAATGCTAGTGGGACCCATAACATTTACTGGGATGATGGGCTCCTGCATTCAGGGCTAGACACCTCAAGCCTGGAGCTTCCAGGAGGTTGGTCATACCTTTGGCATTCAGAGGCTTCCTTCTCACACTAGCCCGTGATATTCCCCTTGCAGGACATCTTGGCTGGAACAAGACTTGGGACAGGCTTGTCGCTCACTTTCACTGGCCTCATATGTCAGAGGATACCAAGGAGTTTTGTCACTCCTGTGTCACCTGCCAAGCCAGTGGCAAATCAGGTGGCACCACAAAGGCCCCCCTAATACCACTTCCTGTGGTGGGGTTTCCCTTTGAACGTGTAGGGATTGACATTGTTGGACCAATGGACCCCCAAACAGCCTCTGGGCACAGATTTATTCTGGCGGTAGTGGATCATGCCACCAGATACCCAGAAGTACCTGTTGTAGCAAGAGCCCTCCTAGGAGTTTCCTCAAGAGTGGGTTTTCAAAAGGAGGTTGTCTCAGACAGAGGTGCAAACTTTATGTCTGGATATCTGACTGCTATGTGGAAAGAGTCTGGAGTGAACTACAAGTTCACCACACCCTATCATCCACAATGCTATGGTCTAGTTGAGAGATTCAACAAGACCTTAAAGGGCATGATTAAGGGTCTTCCTGAAAAGCTCAGACGGAGATGGGACATCCTGATGCCCTGCCTTTTGTTTGCTTACAGAGAGGTCCCACAGAAGGGGGTTGGCTACAGCCCTTTTGAACTTCTGTTTGGGCATCCTGTAAGAGGACCCCTTTGTCTGATGAGGAGGGATGGGAGTTACCTCTCAAACCTCCCAAACAAGACATTGTGGACTATGTACTTGGTCTCCGCTCCAGGATGGTCGAGTACATGAAAAAGGCATCCAAAAACCATGAGGTTAGTCAGGAATTGCAAAAGGCCTGGCATGACCAAAAGGCTGTGCTGACTGTTTACCAGCCATGACAGAAAGTGTGGGTGTTGGAGCCTGTGGCCACAGCAGCTCTCTAAGGCAAGTGGAGTGGACCCCACACTATTGTTGAGCAGACAGGAGAAGTCACCTATTTAGTTGACCTTGGAACTCCCAGGAGCCCCCACAGGGTGCTTCATGTGAACAGATTAAAACCATATGTTGATAGGGCAGACATGGGCTTGCTCATGGCTACAGATGGAAACAGGAGGAAGAGAGTGACCCTCTCCCAGACCTGCTTTCTTAGAACCCTGATGATGGTTCAGTTGATGGTGTAGCCTTGGCAGGCAGCCTCACTGACCAACAGCAATAGTACTGCAGAAAGTTCTACAGTCCTACAGACATATGTTTTCTCTGACTCCAAGTCAGACTGCCTGGTGCACTCATGAAGTAGGCACTTGGAGAACCTGACCTTATGGGCCAGGCAGCGCAGGGCATGCCTAAGATCTCCGGGTTCACCTGCCTTGGCAAGCAGAGACACGAGACACTCTGTTAGGCATAGAAAAGCTGATTTATTAGCTGCAGCTAAGCATAGTTGTCCTGTAAGTACACAAATGGTAGGTTCTCAGGAGACTGCCACTTAATTCCGTGGTGCACAGTTTATTATAGTACACAAGTTTACAATGGCAACTCCCAAAACATACAAAACTGACAAATAGGAATAGTTTGAAAACAAGCTATCGAAAGTCTAAAACACACCCTTCTTTCAGACCCTGTGTGCTCTCCTCCCCTCAAGTTAATCAACACTAGTGCCCGTAATTCAATTTGCAGGTGGTAGAACATGTTTGAATGCTTCAAAGGATAGTTTATGTAACAAGAGAACACACGAGGAGAATAGCGAAGGCCAGCTAAACAAGATAAAGTCGACAAGAATGGTGGGACCCAAACAGTGGAGTAAGACATGGATTAATCAGTCTAGACATGGATTTACAGACTCGTCAAACCCTGACATCGGTTTCGTAAACATGGGCAAGAGTTACTCTTTAACGAGAGAGATGTGTAGCAGCTGAAAAGGCAAAAACATCGCGTTCACCGCGTTCGCCATTCTGCCTGAGTGAGGCAACACAAAATGGCGGTTAAACACAAAATGGCAGCTAGATACGAAGCGGAGTCGAAAACCACGTAACCTCAGACCCTCCTTTTGCCATACTCAGGCAAAGCACAAAAGGACTTATGTTAGTCTCAGTCGATATCAATGGTCATGAGGTCATTGAGTTGTTGCTGCAACATCATCCTAATATTCTCTGTTTTCTGTGTTACTGGCTTAGAAACACACACAGTGGCACAAAGTCCGCAAATGGCTGGACCACACTGTAAACAAAGACAACAAGAAAAGATGATTGCTAGAATCACTCCAAGGAAAGTTAACACTTTCCATCCCCATGTGGACAGTAGTGCCCAAAACCATCCCATCACAGACCAATCTCCAGTCTCCTGATGAATGGACTCGGAGATGACATGTAGCTTAGAAATGGCTTGGTATACTGTAGGAGCATTATCAGGAACGTAAATGCAGCAACTAGACCCAATCAATTTACAGACTCCTCCTCTATCTGCAAGGACGATGTCTAGAACCATTCGGTTCTGTAAGGTCATGAGACGATCCGCCTGAAGTTCAGCTGTGAAATTACTCAATGCTCCAGAAGTTACGTTTATGGTAGCATCGACCACAGGAACTAGGCGTCTAATGTTTCTACTATTAACCATTGGACCCCAAAAGGGAAGAAACCCTTTCAGAAAATCTCCTCCCTCTTGTCCGGTTGTGTCTTCCGCATCAATAACCGCTCTACCAAATCTTTTTCTATGGTGATCTGCAGGAGCAGTATATGTCGGAGGAAGAAGAAAGGCTATATAACATGTTCCAGAGAAATATGTGGGAAGCCATGTATAAGCTCTGTTGTGGCAGATAAAGTATGTACCTTGAGATGGCACTAACAGTGAAGAAATCAAGGGTGTATAAACGTATGTGTGGGAACAATTACTCTTTTCTTGCTTAATTTTGGTATTCTGGCCATTTATTTGTAAACACAAATTACCTCTCTGGAGTAAAACCCAAATTGGTGCAAATCTCTTCTGTTTAACCTTGTCAGTAAGACTAGTGATATAACGAGTCACATTCCATCCATCATATGCTCTCTTCTCATCCTTGGGAATTTTACCAATATCAGTGATTTTTGCCATGGTCACTATTCCCTTTATCAAAGGACTTTGACTGAAATCCACTCCACCATTATAGGACCCACCAGGAGGATATCGGAGTTGGTTCTTGTATGTATTAGAAAACATAACCAGATAAGCCCAAGCAGAACCTTCATACAAAAATGGAAAGACTAAATACGGCATCCCTCTCTCTGTATTACGTGGTACGAGCCCACAAACCCAACAATCAGTAGTATTTACTACCAATTGATGCTGATGTAACAATTGGATAAATGAATTGTTGAGATATTCCATTCTTCATCTGCTCATGGTCTGGGAGTGAGTAAAATCTGTGCGGAGTAATAGTAGTAGAGGAAATCAAAGAAGTAGAAGTAGGAACAGGTGCCAGCTGTATACTGTGTACGATCCATCCTAAACATGCTAATAAACTACATAAACATACTAAAAAACATAATGCTACGCCACAACGAAATAATAATTTCTTATAATGATTTCTTTTCATTATCTTAATATCATCCCCCTTTCCTGCGCTATCCATTACTCTAAAGGCATTGGTCACGATAATCTTCCTTAATCACTTTGCTGTGATTGTTAGCCGTCCTATGACACTGCAAGTCCTGTTGACCTAGTCACTATTCAGGTCACAGACTAAGACTCCTACCGTGACCCTGCAACTTGATGGATAATGGAAAAGAAATGTTTTTCTTTTTAATAAAGGCAAAATTATAAAACACAGAATTTAATTGTCTTTAGGCAACCTTTTTCTTAGGTTGTACCGTGTCTTGCCAGGTATCGTTTGGTCCTTAAACAAAGTCTCTGGATCCGATGTATTTAGTCCTAAGTGTGAAGGTACAGCTTCCTGCAAAACGTCGTTGTCCCCTTTCTCAGAACTAGTCCAATCCAGGCGTGCACTGCTGAATTGTACAAATCTGGGTACTTTCTCACAGTCACTATCACCAACACCTTTTCGGACCCACTAGTCATAAGGTAAAGGTAATGGTACCCTTTTACAGTGCACGCCGTGGATCCAGTTTTTATTTCCGACGACCTTCACTGCTGTAAGGGTGGTTAGTAGAACTTGTCTCGGCGGCCCCCAACGAGGTTCCAGATTCTTTTTCCTCTGGAAATTCTTCAGACAAACCCAATCCCCAGGTTGGATGGAGTGTCCTGGATCTGAGGGGGCCTCCGACAAAGCGTTTTGGACCTGTTGACGAATAATACGCAATTTAGTGGTGAGGTTGTGCAAATAATCAACCAACAATGGATACGGAATATCTGAATATTTCTTGGGTCGAGGGACTCCCCAAACATTGGCTGGACGTCCAAAAACAATCTTGTATGGGCTAAGCCCCAAACGAGAATGGACAGTCGTTCTTGTTGAGAGGAGTGCAGAAGGCAAGGCATCAGGCCAGGAAAGGCCTGTGCTGGTCTGAATCTTTCCTAACTTAAGTTTGAGAGTGCCATTATAACACTGTACCAAACCAGCTGACTGAGGGTGGTTTGCCGCATAGAATTTCTGTTTAATACCAAGACCCACACACACCTTCTGCATAATTTGACCTACAAATTCACTCCCATTGTCACTCCGGACAATGCGCGGCAAACCAAACCTCGGGAAGAATTCCTTCAGAAGGACTTTGGCAGTAGACAAAGCAGTATTGTCCCTTATGGGGTAAGCCTCTATCCATCTGGAAAAGGCACAAACCACCACCAGGACATACTTAAGATTGTTAAAACGTTCCATATGGATGTAATCTATTTGCAGTACCTCAAAAGGATACGTAGGGGGAGCAAAGTGACCTGCTGGAGTTAGAGTTCCCTTTCCTGGATTATGCATCAAACAGACAATACAATGCTTCACTACATTTTCTGCACATTTAGGAATACTTTCATTCTGCCATACTGGAGCTCGGAGTTTACATATACCCCTTGCATTAATATGGGCTGGTCCATGAGCCATAGTAACTACAGGTAATACATAGGCATCTGGTAACAACTATCGTTGATGCTCTGACAATTCCGTCCAACATCCCATCGTGTCCAACATTCCCGTACTCTCTCTCCACGTACTCAATTCTTTCTTAGTTGCCTCCTTCTGAATCATTTTCACGCTTTCTACTGTGTCTTCACACATACCAACATCTGCGACTCATCTTGTCAGTCCTGCAACATACATGCGACTTTCAACATTTTGTGCCGTTTCCCTCGTTATTTCATCTGCAAATGCATTTCCTCGACCCACGTCATCAGTGATCTTTTTATGCGCACTACACTTCACAATCGCTATTTGAATAGGCAAAGCAAGTGATTCAAGAAGGTCAGTCACCAACTGACCATGATGTATTTTAGTGCCGTGGGAGGTAAAGAATCCTCTTTCTCTCCACAAACGGCCGAACCTATGGGCAATGCCAAAAGCGTATTGACTATCTGTATAAACAGTCACTCTCTTTCCTTTCTCCAACACACATGCTCTCGTCAATGCAATCAACTCTGCAGCTTGCGCTGAATTCTGTGAAATGTGTGCAGTTTCTACTATTTTATGTAGAGTTGTAACAGCATAAGCTGCTGTCGTCTCGCCATTAGGAAGCTTGAAACAAGACCCATCTACCCACAGGATCCCATCCGGATCCGTAAGTGGCATATCTTTCAAATCAATTCGACCTTTAGTTTCTTCTTCCGTACGAAGAAAACAATCATGCTGATCTTGTACATTTTTCTCATCCAAAACAGGCAACAATGTTGCTGGATTCAGAACATTACATCTCCTGATATGTATTTGACTGGCTAAAAGCGTCAACTCATATCCAGACAAACGGGCACTTGTTAAGTGCTGGGTTTTTGTCCTGTTCAAAAGAGTATCTACTTCATGTGGCACCATAACATTAAGAGTATGATCCAACACCAATCCAGCAGATTGACAAATGGAAATCGCTGCTGCCGCTGTTGCTCTAAGACAACTGGGTAATGCCTTAGTGACTGGATCTAATGTAGCCAAAAAATAGGCACATGGCCCTTACTCTGTCTATGGCTGTCCTAGAAAGTGTGGAAATCAGCATTCTCACTATCTGTGCGATAATCGTCATTGTAATATTGTGCAGACTGAGAATTCCACTGGTCAAAGTAATTTGTAGAGTCCTGACTGAGGGGGGGGGGACGTCGTTCCTGAGACGATGCACCACGCCCTCTACCTCTGGACACAGATCGAGAATCTCCATGACTCCGTGGCGCTAATGATCCACCATAACGCTGCAACAAAACCGGACAACTGTTCTTAAAATGACCTTCCTCTTTACAATAGGCGCATTGATTAGGACCCAACGGAAATCGCGGAACTGAAGATACAGGTTTTTGCAACAGCTTCTGAAACTGCGGAGGCTGTTGAAATTGGGGCTGAGCAGAACAAGGAGGATAAGCCTGTTGCAGTAGAACCTTCGTTTTTAATTCTTTAGTCTTTTTCTCCACTTTTCCTTATCTTCCTTATCCCTATTCTCATAATATTGAGCAGAAGCTAATATCTGGGCAGTTGAAGAAACAGCCCATGCACTCTCTGATTGTTTCAATTTATGCGATAATTCTGGAAGTAAATTAAAGACGAATTTATCTACAAATAATCGCTGTCCACCTTCAGTACTCATATCTTGACCACTATGGTCGATGAAAGTCTCTTTGAAACGAGTAAAGAAATCGGAAACGCTTTCATCAATCTTTTGTTTGCACGCTGCTAACTTATCCCAGTTAACGCATACAGCAGGCATCATTGTTTTCATAATATCTATTATTCTACCGGGCAACTCCGTAATCAGATCATCAGGCTTGGCACCACCTATTTGTCATGCATCTGAGCCTGTAATAGCAGCCCAATTACCACCTAAAGCTTGATCATGGTCTTGTCTACGAATTTTAGCCCATAAAGCTTGTGGGACTACATTTCCCATAAGTAAATCAATATCTGCCAAATTCATAATACATGCATTAACAGTCTGAGACAATTCTTTATAATACCCAGCAGGATTCTTACGAGGGTCCGGTAAAGACTGCTTAAGTGCCAACACTTCTGATCTTTTCCAAGGATCATGTACCCATATGCGCTGAAAATGAGCAGGGACAGGCGGATGAGCATTTGGGTCTGCCTCTCTCCATATTGGAGGAACTTCTCACATAGGATATTGTGCCATTTTACGACAAACGGCAGGATCAGGCTCAAGAGAATCTTGAGAGAAAAAGGAAGATCGGAAAGCAACGAGCTTCTGAACAGCAGGCTCTACATCAGGACCCACAATAAGTCCCTTATCAAATTGATCCTGTACTTCAAGCAAATCCTGAGGAGGTGAATCCAAATCCTTATCTTCCCACCCTTTGATAAGAGTGTTGCACATAGTATTAAAGACATACCTCTGCGTAGGCGTGTTCCATTGCAGAAAGGTGTCTAAAATATCACGTGCACTATACTGTAGACTACTCATGATCCAATTACGAGCAAGAGAATCTAACTTAGTCCGTTCTTCCAAATCTGGAATCTGGCTACGAGATTGTCATCAAGACGAAGCAGGAGAAAAGAAAAGAGGTCCAAGAAAAGGTGACAGAAGACCAGAAACAGTTTCAACTATGTAAGACATATTTTAACTTTACAGAAACATACAGTCACTGGATGTTGTCATCAGTGATGTCATTTGAGATGTCATCAGTGATGTCATTTGAGATGTCATCAGTGATGTCATCAGTGATGTCACTAACCATGTCATGAATGATGTAATATGTGACATCATCAGCAGTGGATTGCGGTTGCGCGATATATAGTTAGTGCAACTAACTATATATGAAATTTCAATGGTTTTGTGTGAGTAAAATAAGGTTTTGAAAAGGCTAATCCCTAACTATATATGGTCTATAACCAATGGTTTTTTCAGTGAATTTTCAAGGTTTTGTAAATGCAAATTCCTAACTATATATGGCCTAAAACCTATGTTTTTTTCTGTGAATTTCAATGGTTTTTTTATAGAAAATATCAAAAGCTGTCAAATGTCAAGTACGTGATAGGTAAAAAAAAATTCGTGTTTATGCACGCTGATGTGCTTTGAACGCTGCCCCCACCCCCTCTTTTCTCTTAGTAGTACTCTCTCTTTGCAGATAGTGAAGAGTAGTTAACGCAGGCCTTTACCCCCGTTGTAATCCGTCGTGCCTGCTTGTCTCTCCATTTGATTGATTGTTATCCAAGCATTTACTGTTTTACAATTGATTCTCTTTGGTTCATTCTCTATTTACAAACAAGCACAAAGTCGCAATACTCTGTTTAGTCTTTGCAGATAGTGAAAAATCGTGAAAAAAAATAAAATTAATCGAGCAAAATCAGTAGGCCACTAATTGGATCTCTTTTTGACCTCGCTAAAATAGAAATATTAGGAACAACCCTTCATGAGAAATACGAAAATAGTGAGATGAACTGAGCTCCACACCATGAGGGCTGCAAGACAGCTCGGCTCCGTCACCCACCCCGCCAAAAATAACGACAAACCCTATGCAAATATTAAAAATATATACAACACACCAGCAAAGAAACAGGGTAAAACATTTTATTAAATAACTATTTACATAACTATTTTATACTTTTTATTGCCCGATCCGGCTAGCTCAATCGATCCAGCATGAAACTCATGCACTCTGATAGCAAGCGTTGCTACTGATGCTATGCAGACCAAAACTGGTTTTCAGTTTGTACATTTTTCTAGATTTTTCCATCCAAGGTTGGTTTAGTTTGTAGAACGATGGCTTCAGATTTAAACATACGGTGTGGTGGCGCGGACTGGGAGGGGGCGGTTCGCTCCTGCCCCCTCCCCAAGTAAGATTTTCATACGTGAAAGTACGTTAAGGGTTTTGGTCCCTGAGTTGCTTCGATGTCACTGCCATTCTCAAATGGCATAAGTTCTGGATGTTGGGTGCCATAGTTCAGAGTTCTGAGCAGCGCTTGTAACACTGTCTGAAGCTTATTTCCACCTACTGCAGCTTCACTATTCTCAAAGTAAGTGAAGGTCGTTTGTGGACCTGACCGCATTTGAAAACAATGTGATATGGTACCTCCCTAAACCGCTTGACGGAGGCCCCCGAGAGGCGGTGTGATGGCACGGACTCGGAGAAGACGCTTGGCTCCGACCCCCTCCCCAAGTCTTATAGCACCGGTTTAGCCTGAGATCGCCCCCGACATAGGCGGCCGGCTCCCGGGGTCCGGCGGAACTTTTTGCCTTTTGATGACTCTTCTATTCTGGACCTTGTCCCACAATCCGTTTGACCTGAAGACACGCTGTAGTGGGGCGCCCCTTTACCGTTTTAGTTGCCATTCCGCCCGCTTTTGCTACACTGTGCCTCTTCCGCCATTCAGCTGTTTACCGCCCGCTCTTGCGACTACAGCGTCTCGCTCACCATGTAGTTGAGTTGCTCCCGCTCTTGCGATGCAACGATAAGCGACTGCCACAGGACTCTCAAAATGGCGGCCGGCTCTTCAGATTTGGGCGTGGTCCACTAAAATGGCCCTGGGACACCTTGGAACTCGGACGCTTCCCTGATAGGGCGTGGGTCCCATTCTCGAAAGCGTCCCCTCAGCCGTGAAGATTCTACAAAAGTCTTGGGGGCCCCCGACTCCCGCAGGCTTCTGGTGGGGAGCGGCTGCCATGTTTGCTCGTGGAATGGCCACGACGGACCTACGAGATGGTAGTGCTCTCATGCTGACGCCAGCTTTAGTCTGAAACATCCAGAAACACTGTAGACTACCAATTCGATCAGTTCCGGTATAGCCCCAACATGACCCGGTAGAGAAGAACTTGCCCTCCCCTCTTTGACTGATGGTTCTTGTTGCCTGTCCCCTCTGTTGTCATTTAACAGAACTTTTTGGACTGCTGAAAGGGGTTGTGTTCCGAACGCTGGTTGGTGGAGACATTTTGACTATATTCTTGACCTACTTTGTCGCGTAATGCGTTACATGACACGCCGCGTTAGCGCACCCGGAAGTGATCCGGGGCGCGGCGCGCAGCGCGTAACGTAAGCATAACAGGTCATGTGACTTGTTAATAAAACTTTTTATTGGTTCATTTTACTTTTGTTATATGACCTAAAAAATACGCTTTTTATTGATTTCGAACTTTTTTTTTTTAAACATATATGTTATAATATTCCAGGCTAAGGTACTTTCCCGGAAAATTTACAACTGTCCTGCAAGTAAAATATATTCCTTTTTCGAGAAAAAGGGCGTTTCTTCGTTCCATGACGGAGCCGTTGAGTAAAAGAGACTCGGCCTGCTGTCTTAGTCGCCGATACGCCTGATTATCAGATTCTTATCGATCACTTTATGTTGCAGGAGTGGAAAACACAACTGCCCTTGACCATTTATCTTTACTGCGTTCCTACGTATTATACCTTTTATCCGTCATGTAATTGGACTGCTTTATTTCACTTGCCTTTTACTGATTCGAAAACAGTGACTAAAAGTAAAAACTTTACCAATGTAAATACTACTACCATGTTTTGTTTTAAAAACCTTTATTGTGAAAATGTCAGTATACAAATACGGGCCTATAACCACGTGGGCCGGCCACGGAGCAAACTGAAATCGTATATGATGAGGAGACATTTACATTATAGAGGAACGTAACGAGCGGGCCATTAGGTTGCAAGAACTAAGGTGTCTAACAGTTGCGGAATCGGTGGACGTACATTTTGTAATTAAATTACGACAGGGCCACTTACAAAAAAATCATCTAGATATACATTTGCGGGCAAGTACCATGGGTGACGTTAATTCGAACTTTCAATACTACAGTAATCAATAACACATCAGAACTTAATATCAATAGGGATGTCAAAATATTCAATCAATTCTCGTCCCCGCCCGCCATGAGCATCAAAACTGCATTCATATCTCGTGATATCAAAGTTGTTCAACCAGTACACAACAAGGAGTTACGAGTCCCATTTATACCGGCGCCATTTTGGGCGAGGCCGGGCAGGTCCAAGATAGCTTCTGACCATTGTTGCTTTTTTCTTGTCAAAAAATGTTTAAATGTATTTACAGTTTTTGTTGCGTTCGTTATATTTAAAAGTTAATAAAGTTTTATAATCCTACTTTGTTGGAGTGCTATATATTTTTAAAAAATCGGGTGAATGGGGCCTTGAATCGGGTTATTGTCATGTGTGGGCTTTGCAAGTGTACTGCTACAGGATCGGACATTTCAAACTCAAATACACGTTCTTTTTCTTACCTTTCCGAAGCATGGAGCGCAATAGCAGGCAGAGAAAGGGTGATGCAAGTGTTGAACACTGCCTGGCCTGGCAAGTTGCTGGCAGTGCCCCCCCCCCCCCCCCCGCCCGCTCCTGAAAGAGGACACACACACACAGCCGCCCGAGTACTTCACAGATCTTTAAAAGACCATGCGCTTGTTCATGAGGCTTAAATGGTTTATCACCCCTTCTAGAACCCCTGCATCGACCCTCTGACGTTTCCTGGAAGAATTACCACGTAACACAATACCAAGCCCTGTCACCTGAAACCCCTGAGGAATCGTGGGGCATATTATCAAGGGGGTTTATCTCCGCTTTTTTGGCTTTAAAAGCCAAGAAAGCGGAGATAAAATTATCTCCCTATTACCAAGCTGTCGCTAACACCAGTTAGTGACAGCTAAAAGGAGATAGCGACCATCTTGGGCCCCGCTTTGCATGTCAGTGATATTTATCACTAATGACATGCAAAGTGGGCGTGCCAAGATGTTAGCGACTGGAAACAGTCCCTAACATCGCTATCTCCTATTACCAACTTTTGGAGATATTCGCGCTAAGCGCGAATATCTCCAAAAGCTAACACCTGCCCTGAGCAGTTCTTAGCCATGTTAGCCAATGGGAGGTGGATAACATGGCTAAGAGCATTTGCTCGATAATGCATGAATATCGCTGACTTTTCAGCGATATTCATGCATTGCGGCCGTTTTTTATCGCATTTGCGATAAACCTTGCTAATAGCAAGGTTTATCTGCGATAAAAATCGCCGATGTGCGGCGATAATTTTTGTCTCTAAACAAGTTAGAGACAAAAATTATCGCTAGTTGTTGGTAATATGCCCCCGGGTTTTTGCTTGCAGAAATCGGGAGGCGGGAGACTAGCACTGAAATCAGTAGTCTCACGCCTGAATCGGGAGGGTTGGCATGTCTGGATTCTCTACAGCTGGGGCCATAAACTACATCCGCAGGGCTAGGTGATAGCCTGGGACCGGCCTGGCATCTAAAATGGCTGCCGTGCACGACAAAATTGTGGCATTGGAAAAAAGGCAAGATGGCGCAGACAATGTTTATCAATAAGGATTCATTTATAACAAAATATGTTATCGCACTGACAAATTGGCGGTCAACACTTCCTGATTTCCATCGAATCGAACGTTAACAGACGTCACGCAGCAAAAAAAAAAAAGCTCACGCACAGCCGCTGGAAGACATGTATCAACATATATGAGCCTCCTCAGCAACCCTCAGAAAACATAAGGGATCAGGATACGTCTCCCGCACCCCCTTATACCTAGTAATTTAATTAAAACAAAACACAAAATGGCGAATTCCCGTTTCGCTACCAGTTTGCGGCCCGGGAAGCGCTTCTACTATGAAAAATCAAATTTTTTTTTCCCACGGGACCCTTTAATAACCCCAACATCATTCCTAGGGGGTCAAGAGGGGAATACCTTGCCCCCTTTCATTAAATTCCCCCTTCGTTTTTCACCTCTTCTTCTCTCTCGATCCTACCGAGAGACAAGATGGCGCACGCACAGCCGCTGGAAGACATATATCAACATATATGAGCCTCCTCAGCCACCCTCAGAAAACATAAGGGATTAGGATACGTCTCCCGCACCCCCTTATACCTAGTAATTTAATTAAAACGAAGCACAAAATGGCGAATTCCCGTTTCGCTACCAGTTTGCGGCCCAGTTCGCGGCCCGGGAAGCGCTTCTACCGTGAAAAATAATTTTTTTTTTATTTTCCCCACGGGACCCTTTAATAACCCCAACAACATTCCTAGGGGGTCAAGAGGGGTATACCTTGCCCCCTTTCATTAAATTCCCCCTTCGTTTTTCACCTCTTCTTCTCTCTCGATCCTACTGAGAGATAAGATGGCGGCCGCTCCGGACTGTTTAGAATGTTGACAGACACCGGGGAGCCAATCAGCTTCGCATCGCAAAGTTCCGTTTCGCGAAAAGTAAGCGGACCGGAGCGCAGCCCGGAGCGCTGTTACAGATATATATCTTGTTTTGAACGTTAATTTCTCAAAATCCACTGGAGCACATATATTGAGACCTAGCAAAGGCACATCGGGCTAACAGTCCCTACAATTTTGCCAAGTTTCGTGCAAATCCATTCAGCCGTTCGAGCTAAAAGTGAGGCCAACCGCCCTATGGAAATTAACATGGGGAAAACGCGTTTTGGGACCCCCCTTTTTTCTCGGCCCCCCCTTGAGGAAACCCCTCCAAATTTTCAGGGGCTGCTCAGAAACAAAATGTGCCATTTTCCTGAAAATTTCAGCCGATTCCGTCCACAAACACCAAAGTTATTAGACATAGAATTTTCAAAAATCCCATAGGGAAAAAATCCTAACTATATATACCTACTGGCGACACGCCAGTAGGTAATATATATATATATATATATATATATACACAGAAACAGCAGTCTTCCACCACGCCGCCACCCAACAAGTAGGGATAGGAAAGACCACGCAAGTCCAAGCGTATTTTCAGCAAGATTCATTCAAAGAGAGTTTACCAAATCTGACGCGTTTCGGGCGTCCGTCCTTGCTCACAGATCGTCAGGTAAATGACAAAACACCCCTTAAATACGGTTTAGTGCACAATTTTTTTCCTTTTCAAATTGCATTTTTTTCACTTTTACGACACCATGTGATGAAAATAGAAGGTAAAGACATACTATACATTACTGACAAATATAGTCTGTTTTCCAAACAACAAATAATGCAAAAAAACATTTTTGAAGGGTAAAATAGGTGCAAATATCATCTTTTGGAGGTTACAATTGAAACTGATTAATTTACAAACCAATACCAACGGATTGTAAATTGCTTGTAAAGTGCTGTGACGTGCATGTTAAAATATGTGGTTATACAGGCATAAATGCTCAAGCCAAACAAACTGCTGTGAATCCAAAATGAATGTAAGCAACCATCACTTTGTGCATGTTGGTGCAAATTGCACAAATAAAGTGCAGATATATATTGTGCAAAAAAGCGCAAGACAATATGTGCAAAAATGCATAAATATATAAATATATATATATAATTTCATGGTAAAATATTATTAATCATATATTATGGATCAACAAGATAAAATCAGACCATAAAAAATCATTGTCCAATTCATATCAGCAGTTTGAAATATTTCTGCATAAATGCAATAATGGCTATCTAAATATTTACAGCACTAATAAAGTTTTTTTATATATATATATTGTATTGAGATAGAAGACATAATGTATTAAGTAATTGTTTATTTATTTAAAAAAAGTTTTGGATATTGCATTATAGTGCTGCGCATTTTGGACAAGATCTATTTTTAATAGAGGGTTTTTGGGTCACAGAATCACAGTTGGAAAAGATTAGGAAGTGCATGGAGTAACAGAAGATGGAGAAGTGGCTTCGCAGTTTTGCATTTAAAAGAGGAGAAGAGTTCAATGCAAGAGAGACATTTATGGTTTATTGATGTTCCAGTTCTGGATTGTTCTTTGTTGGAAGTTCTTTGAAGGTGCTGCTGTGCAGGAGTGGCAATAAAAGGATGTGCAAAATGTTAGCCTCCGTGTCTTTAATGAAATCCTGATTCTCTTGCATGTTAATCGGAGAATTCTCATTCGCCTTCGCTCCCCGAATATTTTCCCAGATCGCACTTCACACTTCTAAGTGAAAATATCACAAACTAGCATTTCAGAACGATAAGTGTATGATATTACATGAAGTTTCTAAAATAGGTGAATTCACTCAACCACTAATTATATGTGTATAGGTAATTTTGTCTGAATTTTCAAATCTGTGTCCTTACCATTTCTAAGATGGCAGACAGCTGAGAACCTAAGCCATAGACTAGAGAACGAAGCCAATGAATATAGATTGAACGAGCCCAAAGCTCAGGGAAACAAACAGAACCTGAGTCTAACAAACTCAAAAAACAAAATCCAATGTACACCAAGGATCATGATGTGCTGTGCAGAGCAGTTGGCAGCCAGGATAACATCAAGTTTCTCACCAGTGTGAATGCCTGTGAGTTGGGGGTAAACCTTCCAAATGTGAGTAGCGATGGGGATCCCTTTTCCCCATGGTGCATTCCTCATGGCGCAATGTAGGGAGGGTAAGGCAAAAATAAAGAAGGGGCGGCCTGTCAATGAACAGGTCTGACATAGTAGGCCACCCGGCGTAACGCAGTGAAAGTGTAGGGGTTCAAGTGCGCACAATAGAGTTGCTGTAGGGTCTGCGTCAGCGGGTAGTGCTCAAGCCACCTCAGGCACCAGCTTAGTTGTGCTTTCATTTCACCAAAACCATTAATGCTTGAACTGAACGTAAATCTTTATACCTACAAATTCTCTATATATTTCAGGTGAAACAAAGAGAGCTAATATTGCTCAAAATGACTGAGTTCAGGATGGTAAGGTAAACTCTGGATCCATAAAAAGTCCCGGGTTCTTTACTTTTATAATTTTGAGATGGACTCCGTCCCAGGAGCCAACAAATCACTAGCCGTTCTTTTATCCAAATTAGTTTTATGGAGTTAACACTCATCCATTGCTGCTGCCGAGTTATTATGATGACAATTCTTTCCGATCTTCAGGTGTAATAAAGCAGACCTTTGACCAGCAGTTAAGTATTTCCACATAGTCTTACTACTTTATCTCATAGGATAAAAAGGGCAGAAACCCAAGGGACATCATGGGTCATTACTAACAGCTGCGTGTCCGAGAGACTTGTGCTGCCACTACAAAATCAGAGTAGGATAATCCTCGTTGCTTCCAATGCAGAAGCTCTGACGAGTTTGGAGGCCACAAGTTCCAAAAACACCCAACTGTTCACAAATGGCCCGGTGACAGCACTTGCTCATCCAAGCTTCGCCTGTCCCCCCTCCGTCCTGTGCTTCTTGTTATTCCAACACCTACACTTTAACTCAGATTCCCCCTATCTCAAAAGTCAATTTTCTCTCACTTTTGCACAAAATCTCTTCTGGTTCTCCTGGCGACTGCTGCCCCCCTCGGCCCTCCGGGAAGCTTTTACTTCCTGCCCTGAACCCCCCCTAGCCCTTTTAAACAACTCTCTAACTACTGGGGAGGTTCCTGGCTCCTTTAAACAGGCCGAGGTGGTTGCCATCCTGAAAAAACCCTCGGCAGACCCTTCCATCATGAGCAACTATCGCCCTATTTCCTTTCTCCTCTTCCTCAGTAAAGTTCTGGAGTCGCATGTAACTCAAACCCTCAGCACTTTTGTGGAAGATTTGTGCGTCTTGGACCCCCAGCAGGCCGGGTTTAGACCTGCGCACTCCACAGAAGCAGTCATCCTCTCTGTGATGGAGGAATTGCGCAGGGGGGCCGACGCCAACACCTGCCAGGCCCTGGTCCTCCTGGACTTGTCGGCCGCCTTTGACACGGTCGACCATGATATTTTGGTCGACCGTGTCAGAGAGGCTGGCATCCGGGGTACCGCCCTGGACTGGGTTCGGTCTTTCTTGACTCAACGCCATCAAGCCGTCAGGCTGTCCCAGTTCTCCGCCACCCAGGTCGAGCTGACCTGTGGTGTCCCACAGGGCTCCTCTTTATCCCCCCTCCTTTTTAATTTGTACCTGGCTCTGTTAATACGTTCCCTCCGCAGGTTTAGTGTCACCGCGTTTAATTACGCGGATGACATCCAACTGGTTTTTACTATTGATTCCTCTGCCGAATCAATTACTACCTTTCAAAATACGCTCTGCTTCATCAGTAATTGGATGAGCTCAAACCATCTGAAGCTCAACCCCGACAAGACCGAGTTGGTTCTTGTCGGGGGATCTTCCAACCCTTGGCACTCCTCCTTCTGGCCTGCAAGCCTGGGCAGTCCTCCCTGCCCTGTTAATTCAGCCAAAAGCCTGGGAGTCGTCATTAGTAATGACCTTTCTATGACGCCCCAGATAAGCGCAGTAGTATCCTCTAGCCATTTCCAACTCAGGAAAATACGTAAAATCTCTCGCCTACTTACTACCAAGGCCCTTACTTTGGCCTTGCTTGCGTTAGTCATGTCTAGGCTTGACTACGCAGACGCACTGTATGTAGGCATTCCTGATTACCAACTTAGGAGACTTCAGTTGATCCAAAATCAGGCTGCTCGCTTGATATATCACCAACCCAGAGATCAACATGTTCGCCCCCTTTTAAAAAGTCTCCATTGGCTCCCGGTACCTGCCCGCTGTAAATTCAAGCTTGGCTGCATTATTTCTAAATCTCTTGCAGGCCACAGCCCCCTTTTTATTTCTTCCCTCCTCCACCCGTATGTCCCTCTTCGCAATCTTCGGTCATCTCAGATGGCCTTGCTATCAGTCCCCAGATTTAAGAGGAAGAAACACGGCGGCCTCAGGTTCTCATTTCTAGCCCCATCCTTTTGGAACTCCCTACCCCTTCCTCTCAGGCTGTCTTCTCCTTACTCCAGGTTCAGATCCCTTCTTAAAACCTTCCTCTTCACCGAGTCTTATAATTAGTTGTTATCTCTTGTTCTTTTCTTTGCTCCCTCAGCACAAGCGCCAAGAAACCTAATGGTGTTAGTCGCGCTTAATAAATGTATTTAACATAACATAACATAACAAGCACCCCGTCTAGGAGGTCACTGCTGCCAAAGAAACTGCCATGCTTCTATCCCGTAAATCCTAAATGTCTGATTGAGGTCACTGCCACAACCCCCACAGTGGAAGAGGGGACAACACAGTAGTGGGATCGCAGCATGTGCCTGTCTCGTACCTCTGGGGCTGTGTCTACAGTAATCCAGTTATCCAGAGGGCCTATTGTGAGTGAACAAAGAGACTGAGGAAGCAGAAGAATTTTGCTGTATGAACTTAAAACTTGTCTTGGGTGAACCTGAATTGATGAAAGCAAACCAAACTGTTATGAGCATCTAAACCTTGGGGTACTTTTGAGTGAACTGCACATGGGCCTAATCCTTACCTAAAACCATCCTATACACCTAGTTGCATATTAACATGAGCTGTCCCATCAACATCGAAGCATCAGATTTCTTGCGCCTGCCGCAAATCCGCAATTGACGCCATGGATGCACTGTATTTACAATACAGTGATCCTTGGCACAGGAATTCACAGATCTGTCAAAAATCCCGATGCATCTTTTGGTGCTAAAGTGACACACTGCCACAACTTAAGCAACGCATCAGAACACAGAGGTGAGTCCCATGTTAAAAGCATTGCGTCAATCCTTACACTTGGTTTGAAAAGGCGTAGGGATTTTCATGCAGTCAAGGCATAGAGCACACAGTGAAAAGTTGTAAATTTCACTGAGTCAGTTGTGCTTGGCTTTTAATGTGAGAACTCCTACCCTGCATACATTATACCTGGAGCTGGTATAATGTGAGACAGGCCTTGCCAAACTGACACCTTGGGCCCAATGCATCAGTTGATAAATATGCAGCAGTGTGGAGCACTGATTGTACCACCACTGCATTATCTTTGTAAATATTCCCCCTAGAGTTGTAGACGCAAGAAAACTCCAATATTTGGGGAAAGTATACCAAGGCAGATTAGCTACTCACTGAAGATTACAACAGGATTACAACCCTGTAATTGAGAACCATAACTGCAATGTGTAATATTTCAATGTTTTCCATAATTAAAGCACTTTCCTTTAAATAAAAGGTGAGCACTGAGCTTTACAAAAAATATTGTGTCTGTTGATTAACTGTTGAGTTTTGAGCTCTTGCTCTCAAAACGACCTTTTTGAGAAGCCTTTGAGTGTTCTCACTTGCTGCCATAAGAGACAAGTTAGAAAGGGTAGACTTGGGCTACCTTGCAGGGCCATAGTAGAATGGGCCACAGGACACTAGTAGGAAATAACAACAACCTCAATGGTTGGGGTTCCGTATTGTCACGGTTGCATGAACTTGGCCAAGTCGCCCGGTCGGCTCTGTAGCCCCCAAATGCTGTCCAACAATCAAGGGCAAGTGATGTATGGTCTGCAAGTTCCGGTTATAACTCTATTAAATCGAATAATAAGTGCAGCTTAAACTCAGCACAGTATAATAGCAAACTCAAATTTGGTGGGGGAAGACCTTGACACAATGTCACTTAGATCAATTGAGCGTTCTCTGTTTGGAGAAAGGGTGGAAAAGTCCCTAAAACAAGGATAGATCAGGGTGGCAGAAAAAAACCTGTGATATGGACTTGAGGTGGGTACCTTGATAGGAACCCAGGGAGGGAGTGCTGAAGTCGCTGGATCTCTTAGGGCCGGATGTATCAAGATATCATTTTGCTATTTCTAAATAGCGATTTTTTGCGAATCGCTATTTAGAATTCGCAAAACGGTATGTATGTACAAAATCGCTATTTTTTAGCGATTCCTTATCATTCTTTATTTGCGAATTCTCAATTTTCAAAATCGCAAATAAAGAATGAATTCCAATGCATTCCTATGGGCCAGGAGGCTCATAGGAATGATGGTGCAATAATTCTCAAATTGCAAATTCGCAATTTGCTAATCGCAATTTGAGAATTATTACAAAGGTGCAGGGGTGTCTCAAAGACACCCTGCTGCACCCCTGAAATCTACATGTGTGTGCATGTGGCACACATACATGCCCTATGGGCATGTATGTGTGTCACATAACACCCTCACAAATGCCAAATAGGGCATTATTATAAGAAATCGCAAATTACCACCAACTACAAGTTGGTGGTAAATTGCGATTCCTTAACACAAATTCGCACTTCAAAAATGTATCATACATATCATTTAAGGAATCGCAAAATTTGCGATTCCTTAAATGCTATGGCAAAATAAGGAATCGCAAATTATTGCGATTCCTTAAATTACGATTTTTTGATACATTGGAAAAAATGCAAAAAGGCTGTTTGCGAATTTCGGCCTTTGCGATTCAAAAACGGCTTCATACATATGGCCCACAGTCCCTTAGCACAGGTTTTCCTCAAATACACCCCAAGTGAGTTCCCAAATCTACTTTCCATGGTTTGCACCATCACACTTCCCTTTCCCATCCCCACCCCCTCATATTTCAAGGGTTCCACTGTCACTGCCTCCAGTAGTCTAGTCAACCCCTTGGGCGATTTGAGTCTGGCTAAGACCCAGAACTTGCAGTTGGTGCTCTACAAATCTAAGACTATGCAAGAGGAAAAGTTCAGGAGTTTGAGATGGAGAGGGAGAAGGAGAAGGTTAGACTAGCTCACCGGAAACAAGAGGAAAGGGGACGAGAGTGGCAGAAGCAACGGCCAGAGCTAAAGGGAGGGAGGGAAGGAGGGAGGGGAAGGGAAAAGAAATAGAAAAAAATCTGAAACCAATGATAAAGAAAAGGGAGAGAGAGAAATAGGGAGAGGGAGAGTGAGAGAGAGCATAGCTCTTGAGAAAGCCCAGAATGGCTGCAGGGACAGCTACATCTGGGATAAGCGATTCCACTCCTGTCTGACTCTGCAGGAGTACCTCCCAAGGTTCCGGAACAGCTAGTGCACATACATGTACAAGGCCTGGATATTTTGCTATGGTTTTTGAGCTTTGAAATTGTTCCTCAATCTCAGGCTTTGAATGATGTGTCCAGGACAGCCACTTTAATGAGTTACTTTCCTATAGTATGAACAACTGTTACTGAGAGAATGTAGCTGTTCAAAGGAACCATGAGCAAATGAAGGAAGCTTTAAACAGAAAGTTGGACTGAAACTAGCCCAGTACCTTCAGTGAGTCAAAGAAATCAAGCAAGTGGATGATTCCCTTTTGAAACTTGGATTCATGGTGTTATGCACAATTGGAATGAGTGAGTGAAAAGAATAGAGGCCAAAGATGTTCATGCACTTAACCAGTTGATGGTGACAGAGAGACTTAATGAAGAGTGCTCTACCTCATTTAGGCAATACCTGCTGACTTGCATCTAAATAATCCTAAAGTGTCAGCTGACGAGTGGTTAGCTGCACAAAAGGGGGTGGTGATGGACGGAGCATCTGAATCAATCAAACACTCACACCCAGTCAAAAGATCTGGGTTTCATCCATCACCGTTCTTTAGCCCACTCTGCCACCCCAGTTCAGACATGGCTATATGCAAATCAGTCTGACCCTGTGCCTCATGGGAACAGTCCAGCCCAAACTGCCAAGCCATGTCTTCCCTGGACCGGAAACAAGCTTCCGAGGACCGGTTTCTGGCATTACAGCCGTCTTCAGCCCAGCTTGCTTGAATCCAGTGGCAAAGTGAGCAGGGGACTCACGTCTGAGCATACCCTGCCACACTTATGGCGGCCAAAAGCGGCACAAAAGGGGGTGGTGATGGACGGAGCATCTGAATCAGTCAAACACTCACACCCAGTCAAAAGATCTGGGTTTAATCCATCACCGTTCTTTAGCCCACTCTGCCACCCCAGTTCAGTGGTTAGCTAACAGGGGTACTAAATGCTTGTAGGGAGAGCAGTACTCTCAACAGACTGGTTCAAACCTGAGGATAAGAGTGGGGCCAAGTTCCAAAGTTCCAAAGGAAGATAGGGGCAATAAGCAAAATGCGTTCCAAGTTAGAAACACTGTGATAAGGGAGGACAGCAAGGCCCTTCCAAGACCAAAGAGATTCCTTGTTTTGTGTGTCAAAGTGAGGGGCAGAGCAAAGGGACTATCAGCTGAAAGATTCTGTACTAGATGCAACCATGCAAGAGTGTTGGGCAAGGGTGCCCAAGAAGGCTCTGTGGTGTTCAACCTAGTGGCAGTGGACGTTTCCAATATGTTGATGTAGGGCATGAGTCTTCTACTCACCCTGGCCACACAGCACTTTATATGTCCGACAGACCCCCATTAAATCAATAATTTGAAGGGAAAAAATGCATGCACTGGGATCTCTCTATTTTAATAACTGCATTAGACTGCACACATGTGGAATATTTACCTCCCGGGGGCACAGGACAAATACATAAGAGCAGGAACATTTTGCGCACAATCTACTTTAAGAAGCTGTGTGATGCTGACCTTGTGATATCACATTGCTAGCTCTTCAGCAGGATCCCCCTATGACTCAATCCTCAAAAGCAGCAAGATAACATATAAACTGTAGATATGCCACTCACAATGGACAGGGAGTATGACACACACACATTGCAGGATAGAGCACAGACGATCGCGTTCTGAAATGTGGGAATAAGGAAGCATAAGTTGAAAGAAACAAGTCTGTGACATAATGCAAAGTGGTAACCATAGTTGGCAAAAGGCACAAATTTAATTAGTTATGGGCAAAAAATATGCCCAGTTGTGTAGTTGTATAATGGTTGTGGGGACTACAGTGGGCGTTGGGGCTATGGTCATATGAATGTTTATCATTTTCTGATGTCAAACAATTGTTTCGGCTTGGTGGGACACCCCATCCACTTCCAACTCTCTGACCCACCCAGTAATGAAGTCCAGCACCGGTTTGTTTGTGGATCCATGGACCCTTTCCAGTTTTGTTCAACTTGTCTTCTGACTTTTGGTATCCACTGAAGTTTTCTTCTCCATTACCGGTCATCCTGACTTCCTATGTACTCTTAACCCTTTACTTTTACCCCTCTACCATCCTTGCTCCTTTAACCTGTTTATATTTTATTTGTATGTTCTAGTAACAGATGTATTTTTGTAATAATGTCTTTCTACATGCTATATTTTTATTCTAGGAAATGATGTAACTATGTAACAATATTCTAAGGTAAGCACTCCTTATGTAAAGCGCTCTGATACCTCCGGGTCTAGCCAGCGCTATATAAAACTCTTCAAATAAATAAATAAATATGATAGACTGACGTAGTGCAGTATTGCTTGTGGAGACTGTGAGAAGTTGGCCTGGTATATAATGCTCACTAATTCTAGTGATCACTTTGTACCATGCCAAGCAACCCTTATGATGATGGTTGTAATTCAACCTTGTAGACCAGTTATCCTAGTGGTAACGTGGACAAAGCAGTCTTAGGCTAAACTCTGAAAGGCATGTGAAGCCAGCTGTTATACCATACACAACCCCCTTGAATACCAAATGAAAGGGACACCACACAGATATATATTGAAAATATATATTGATTTATTAACTATTAAAATCCCCTGGACTCTTTATGAGCACAGAAGCACAAGCGTAAAATCACAAGACAGTTTAAAATACACAAAAGTTGCACAATATGGATGAGCCCTAGGGGCCACCTAAACCATATACTAAATAAGTGGTATAAGAGATACCTAAAGGAAAGTGAAGAGGCCTAGGGCCTTGGGAATCGCTGGAGCTATTCGAGACTGGAGTTAACTAAGTCGGGAAAGGCCCACGGGACTCGGGTGCAGTGTTCAAAGTGCACGCACTTTACAATACAATGTCTATGGTGCGTAAAAAGCACAAAGTTAGAAAGTTAGGAACCTTCCGAGTGACCTACGGAGCTGAAACTTAAAACACAGGCCCTTGGGATGTGTACCAGTGCAGGAGCACCGGCGGAGCTGAGTTACCTCACCCACAGGAAGCGGGTGCACAGGGTCGAAGATGTGTCGGGTTTCGTCACGCTGGTCGATGGTGCTTGGAGCAGGAGATGCTGCAGGCGGCTCGATGAGAAGAGTTCCGGTGGATCCAAGGGTGGATCTGTAGATGTGAAGACCTGAAAGCAGAGGGGACAGTGTTCAAAGTCACTAGCCAGTGACTGCCGTGGAACCAGAGTGGAACCAGGTGATGTCGGGTGCAAACAGGCGTTGTCGGGTAGCTTCTTTCTGCAGCCACGTGGATACCCGGGGTCGAGGACGTCCAGGAGTCGGTCACGAGCTGTCCCACGTAGGCTTCTCGCTGTTGGCGGTGTCGGCGACCTGATCGGCGCAAACAGGCCTTGGCAAATGCAAGCCACGCAGAAGTTGAAAGATGCTGTTCACTCGGACCAGCAAGGTCAGAGCGGGTGCTCCTTTTTACAGGAGCTTGGGTAGGTCTGGAGCAACCAGACCTGCTGTTTAAATCTTCGGGTTCGTCGCCAAGATGGCCGCTGGCCGCGTGGCTAGTGGCCGGGATGGCGCGTCGAGTGGCACAGTGCAAAAGGGCCCCACGCAGATCGTGGAGATGCTGGGGGGCTGATCTTCGGTGCAAGGGCTGCTCGGTGGTGGGGGTTCTCAATCCCCAAAGCACAACGTCGAGGATGCCTCAGAAGCTGCGCAGTCAGCTTTACGAGTGTCTTCCAAGAGGTCCGGTCCCACGTCACTCGGTGCCTCCACGGGTCCCTTCTTTGCAGGGACTGTGGATCGGGCTCGGAGAGGTCTGGGAATCTGGTTCTTGTCGGGCTCTGGGCTCGGGCTCCGGCGGGAGGCGGCGGCAAAGCAGACGTCGAGTTGCTGGTTGGTACCTGTGTTCACAGGGTGGTCACTCCTTGGCCACAAGGGAGATTCTTCTTCAGTCTTCTGTGCAGCAGAATGTCGAAGTCCAGTCTTCTTCTTAGTTTAAGTTGATTTCGGGATGATCTGCCGTGCAATGGCACTGCTCCCCCTCTTATTCCAATCTAGGGGGTGGATCACCTACTAGGTCCCTCCTCTGGGAGGAACCAGGAAGGGGGGCGGTTACACCCCCTTTCCTTTGTCCAGCTCCGCGCCAGGACTGGGGCTGGAAGGCCCCAGGACCGGTTTGGACTGGCCTATGCACGGGGACACCTTGTGTGCCCCGGGCATGTCTGATTCTTTTCAGCCCTGTCCTACCTAATACACAAAATCCTGTCTGGGGTGGTGCTCGCACCTCCCAAGGCAGGAAACCCTTTGTCCAGGCCACCATCTGCCGAGTTTCGGTCAGCAGCAGGAGGCCAGACTTGTGTCTGTGGTGGCAGCGTCCATTTTGTGAAGCTGAGGCTCTGTTTAACTTTAACCGGGGTTAAGGCTACGCACATGTCGTGTCCCTCTAGAAGGGTGGAATGCTATCCCCGTCGCCAGAATTGGCGAGGGGATAGTATTCCAATTCGTATGACACCTTACTCGACATGTTTTGATAAAGCCAAACCAAAGATAGCATTTAACCGCGAGGATTATAATGCACTTAAGAGTATATGGTATGGCAATATCCCGGAACGGCTTAGGGAGTTGTTCCCGACAGCTGCAGACAGGCTCGGCTCATGCCAGAGCACCATCTCACATATTTCCAAGCACTCTGCCTCCAGGATTGATGAGGCCTTCCATAGGAGTGGCTGATAGGAACATATGTGTCCAGTTTAGGGTTAGGCACAGACATACTGTACCTAAGTAAGAGGTGGTTACACCGACTTACCCCAGCTGAGTGATCAGCCAGTTGTGTCAAATATGGAGGCCAGGCCAGGGGTGGCACAATACGTGCTGCAGCCCCTGGTAGGCCTTGGATACACCTATGCCCTGGGCACCTAGGGTGCACTATTACAGGGGCTCATAAGGTGAACCAGTTCCAATTCGTAATGCACCTAGAGTGCATTGGCAGTAATTTAGAGAGAGAACAGCAGGCTGTGGGTCTGATTAGCAGGCCCACAGCCACATTAAGTCAGAAACCAGTGAAGCAAAAAGCAAAAATTTGGGGTGACCATAGGATAGCAGACCCTACTCTCCTACATAACCCCCCCCCAAACGCAGGGACATTAGACTAACCTTGACCAGTTGTGTCTTCATGTTCTAAGTGGAAGTACCTGGAGAGACCATCTGCGTTGCCATGGTCAGTCCCTGGGCGGTGCTCCACTGTAAAGTCCATCCCCTGTAGGGAAATGGACCACCTGAGTAGTTTGGGGTTTTCACCCTTCATCTGATTAAGCCATAGGAGGGGCTTATGGTCGGTCTGAATCTTGAAGTGAGTGCCAAATAAGTATGGTCTCAACTTCTTCAGGGCCCACACCACAGCAAAGGCCTCCCTCTCTATAGCTGACCAACGTTTCTCTCTGGGGGTCAGCCTTCTGCTAATGAAAGCAATGGGCTGGTCCTGGCCATCTACATTAAGCTGTGAAAGCACTGCTCCCACTCCCAACTCAGAAGCATCTGTTTGGACAATGAACTCTCTTGAGTAGTCAGGACTCTTCAGGATAGGTGCAGAGCACATGGCCTTCTTCAGGTCATCAAATGCCTTTTGACAGATTTCTGTCCACTGAACCTTTTTGGGCATCTTCTTGGATGTCAGATCATTAAGAGGAGTCACAATGGACCCATAGTTCTTAACAAACTTCCTGTAGTACCCAGTCAGGCCCAAGAAAGCTCTGACCTGAGTCTGGGTAGTTGGAGGGGACCAGTCCTTGATGGTCTGGATCTTACTCTCCAGTGGTTGAACTTGGCCTCCACCTACAAGGTGGCCCAGGTATACAACCTTGCTCTGCCCTATCTGGCACTTGGTTGCCTTGATAGTGAGGCCTGCCTTCTGCAGAGCCTCAAGCACTTCCTTCAGGTGGATCAGGTGATCCTCCCAGGTGGAGCTAAAGACAGCAATATCGTCCAGATAAGCTGCACAAAAGTCATCCAACCCAGTGAGGACTTGGTTCACCAACCTTTGGAAGGTGGCAGGTGCATTTTTCAAACCAAAGGGCATCACCACAAACTGATAATGCCCACTAGGGGTAGAAAATGCTGTCTTGGCTTTAGACTCCTCAGCTAACCTGATTTGCCAGTAGCCAGCTGTCAAGTCAAATGTGCTCAAATATTTGGCAGAAGCCAACTTGTCAATGAGCTCATCTGCCCTTGGAATAGGGTGTGCATCTGTCCTGGTGACAGCATTGAGTCCTCTGTAATCCACACAGAACCTCATCTCTCTCTTGCCATCTTTGGTGTGAGGTTTGGGGACCAGAACCACTGGGCTAGCCCAGGGGCTCTCTGAAGGCTCAATGACACCTAATTCCAGCATCTTTTGCACCTCAGTCTTTATACAGTCCCTGACGTGGTCAGGTTGCCTGTAAATTTTGCTCTTTACAGGAAGACTGTCACCAGTGTCCACCACATGTGTACACCAGTTAGTCTGACTGGGTGTCAATGAGAACATATGCCTGTATGCCTGTAGAACTTGTCTGCAGTCATGTTGCTGATGTTCAGTGAGGCTGCCACCTAAGGCCACACCATCAACTGAGCCATCCTCAGGGTTCTGAGTGAGCAGGTCTGGGAGAGGGTCACTCTCTTCCTCCTGTCCCTCATCTGTAGCCATGAGCAAGCCCATGTCTGCCCTGCTGACATATGCCTTCAATCTGTTCACATGGAGCACCCTGTGGGGGCTCCTGGGAGTTCCTAGGTCCACCAAGTAGGTAACCTCTCCCTTCTTTTCCAGAATTGTATGGGGTCCAGACCACTTGTCTTGGAGTGCTGCTGGGGCCACTGGCTCCAACACCCATACCTTCTGTCCAGGCTGAAACTCAACAAGGACAGCCTTTTGGTCATGCCAAGCTTTTTGTAATTCTTGGCTAGCCTCAAGGTTTTTGGATGCCTTTTCCATGTACTCTGCCATCCTGGAGCGGAGACCAAGTACATAGTCCACTATGTCCTGTTTAGGCTTTTTGAGAGGTAACTCCCATCCTTCCTTCACAAGACACAGGGGTCCTCTTACAGGGTGCCCAAACAACAATTCAAAGGGGCTGAAGCCAACCCCCTTTTGAGGGACCTCTCTGTAAGCGAACAAAAGGCAGGGCAGAAGGATGTCCCATCTTCGCCTGAGCTTTTCAGGTAATCCTTTAATCATGCCCTTTAGGGTCTTGTTAAACCTTTCAACAAGCCCATTGCATTGTGGGTGATAAGGGGTGGTGAACTTGTAGTTGACACCACATTCCTTCCACATAGCTGTCAAATATCCAGACATGAAGTTGGTACCTCTATCTGATATTACCTCCTTAGGAAACCCCACTCTGGAGAAAACTCCAAGTAAGGCCCTGGCCACAACAGGAGCTGTTGTGGTCCTAAGGGGAATTGCCTCTGGGTACCTGGTGGCATGATCCACTACCACCAGTATGAATCTGTGCCCAGATGCTGTAGGGGGATCCATTGGACCAACAATATCAATCCCCACTCTCTCAAAGGGAACCCCCACCACAGGTAGTGGTATCAGGGGGGCCTTTGTTGTTCCACCTGCTTTACCACTGGCTTGGCAGGTTTCACAGGAGCGACAAAACTCCTTGGTGTCTTCAGACATGTGAGGCCAGTGAAAGTGAGGGACAAGCCTGTCCCAAGTCTTGTTCTGGCCTAGGTGTCCTGCTAAAGGAATATCATGGGCCAAGGTGAGTAGGAAGCCCCTAAATTGCAGAGGTATAACCAACCTCCTGGTAGCACCAGGCTTGGGGTCTCTAGCCTCTGAATAAAGGAGTCCATCGTCCCAATATACTTTATGGGCACCTTGAGCATTCCCAGCAGCCTCAGCAGCAGCCTGCTGTCTGAGGGGTTCAAGAGAAGGACAGGTTAACTGAGCCTGCCCCAAGTCTGCCCTAGAAGGTCCCCCTGTCCCCAGAAACTCAACCTGATCAGGTTCAAGTTCTTCAGGGACAGTTCCTTCAGGGGTCTCTAGATCAGTTTCCTGTGAAGCCTGATCCTCACTTGTAGGCAGTTGGGAAGGCACAGCCTTAACCCTCCTGTTCTTCTTCTTGGGAGGTACTTGGTCCATTGTTCCAGGATCCAAGACCTGAGGTTCAGAGAGGCACTTTTTGGCCTGTGACCTGGTCACAGCAAGGACATGTGATGATATCCCTAACATCTCTGCATGAGTCCTGTACTCAACTTCTGACCATAGAGAGTTCTCCAGGTCATTGCCCAACAAACATTCTACTGGGAGATCAGCACTAACCACAACTTTCTTTAGGCCAGTTACCCCTCCCCAGGAAAAGTTAACAAGTGCCACACTATGTGTAGTAGTGACATTGCTGGCATTGGTCACCAGGTAATCATCGCCTGGCATGTATTGTCCAGGGTCCACAAAGTTAGGTGTCACCATAGTGACACTGGCACATGTGTCCCTGTAAGCTTGAGCCACTTTGTTGTTAATCAAAGGTGTCTGTCTGTATTTGCCCAGGTTACTGGGACTTATGTCAGGGGTCAAATCTATGTCCCCTTCACAAATCAGAACAGCCTGTGTAAGAGTTCTGACTAGGTCAGAATCTCCTTCAGTTCCCAAAGTGATTCCCACTAAACCCTTGGCTTGAGGACCAGCACTGCTAACTGTACTAGTGGGTGCAGGTGCCTTAGGGGCTGCAGTGCTGGGGGCTCCACCCTTTTTACACTCACTTGTCCAGTGAGAGGTGTTCTTACAAGTTTTACACCAGGGTTTCTTCTGACCTTCTTTCTTCTTCTTCTTGGAAGTTTGGGACCCACCCTCTGTCTCAGTTTGGGGCCCTGTTGAAGACTTCTGGTCTTTAGCTTTCTGCTCCCCACCCTTCTGGTCTGTTTTCTTCTGGTCACCACCCTGGTTCTGGTTCTGGTTCTTTTGCTTAACTCTGGTTCTTACCCATTTATCTGCCCTCTTTCCCAATTCTTGGGGAGAGGTCAAATCTGAGTCAACCAAATGTTGATGCAACTGCTGGTTCTGACAATTATTTAAAATTTGTTCTCTCATCAGCAAATTGTACAATCCTTCATAGTCTGTAACCTTGCTTCCCAGCAACCATCCCTCCAGAGCCTTAGTGGCACACTCAACAAATTCAGACCAGTCCTGAGTCTGTGTCTTCTGGGTATCTCTGAACATTAACCTGTACTGTTCAGTGGTTAAGCCTAACCCATCAATCAGAGCACTCTTCAGGACCAGGTAGTTTCTAGAATCCCCATCACTAACTGTGAGGAGTCTGTCTCGGCCTCTACCTTCAAAGGAGAGCCACAAGATTGCTGCCCACTGCTCCTGAGGGATCTGCTGTACTCTGCAGGCTCTCTCCATTGCAGTAATCCATTTATGGATGTCATCCCCAGCTTTGTAGGGGGGCACAATCTTACTCAGGTTTCTATTATCAAAAGACCTGTCTTTATCCTTGTGGATATTGCTGCCACCAGTGGGTTCTATTACCCCACTCTCTCTAGGCTGTCTTGCTCTAGCAAGTTTCTCCTTAGCCAGGGCAACCTCTAATTCTTGCCTCTGGATCCTAAGCTCAGCCTCTCTCATCTTGGCCTCATGTTCCCTTCTCTGAGGGCTAGTCATCTCCTTTCTGGAGTGACCATGAGAGCCTCTAGAGACATGGGAGGTATTGGATTCACCTGAGTGATGCCTTCTCCTCCTATGGCCCTGGTTAAGTCCACCTGAGGGTCTGAATGGGTTGTTACCTGATTCATTCCCAAGTTGACTTAAGTTAGCCTGGTTCAGTCTACTGACCAGCACCTGACTATCTCTGTCATCATCTGACTCACTGCTTTCCACCTCCTCCTCCTCTTCTTCTTCCTCTTCCTCTACATCTACTTGAGGAGCTCCAGTGGTGGAGGCTTCCTCATCTACTAGGATGATAGGGGTAGGGGTGTCTACAGTGTCATCCTCTGAAGGATGGCCTCCTTCAGCATTCCCTGTGGGGTTTGCTTTAGAGGTCTTTAGAGCCTCAGACTGATCCAAGAGCTCTCTTAGGTGGTCTGTAGTAGGGGTAGGCCCTGTCTTCAGACCCCTTAAGACACAAAGCTGTCTTAATTCCTTAAAAGGAAAAGTAGCAAATTTGGATGGTGCCCTTGGAGGGTCACTCTCAACAGAGACATTCCCAGTGGAACCCTCTGCTCCAGACATTGCTCTAGTGTGGGTGGATGTGTTGCAATCTACCTACACTGGTGTTTACCTACTAAACCTATCTAGTAGTTGTAGCTAGGGTGTGCTACTCCCTTTGCTCTACAACAACTAAGTTCAGTAGAACTTAAGTATACTAGTCTTGTTTTATATGTACCTAGCAGGTACCTGTGTGATCTTTCAGATGATAATCTCAAAGATTGTAATGGTAAAACAACAGCAAGCTCAGATCCCAATCCGCTGCTCACCAATGTGAGAAGTTGGCCTGGTATATAATGCTCACTAATTCTAGTGATCACTTTGTACCATGCCAAGCAACCCTTATGATGATGGTTGTAATTCAACCTTGTAGACCAGTTATCCTAGTGGTAACGTGGACAAAGCAGTCTTAGGCTAAACTCTGAAAGGCATGTGAAGCCAGCTGTTATACCATACACAACCCCCTTGAATACCAAATGAAAGGGACACCACACAGATATATATTGAAAATATATATTGATTTATTAACTATTAAAATCCCCTGGACTCTTTATGAGCACAGAAGCACAAGCGTAAAATCACAAGACAGTTTAAAATACACAAAAGTTGCACAATATGGATGAGCCCTAGGGGCCACCTAAACCATATACTAAATAAGTGGTATAAGAGATACCTAAAGGAAAGTGAAGAGGCCTAGGGCCTTGGGAATCGCTGGAGCTATTCGAGACTGGAGTTAACTAAGTCGGGAAAGGCCCACGGGACTCGGGTGCAGTGTTCAAAGTGCACGCACTTTACAATACAATGTCTATGGTGCGTAAAAAGCACAAAGTTAGAAAGTTAGGAACCTTCCGAGTGACCTACGGAGCTGAAACTTAAAACACAGGCCCTTGGGATGTGTACCAGTGCAGGAGCACCGGCGGAGCTGAGTTACCTCACCCACAGGAAGCGGGTGCACAGGGTCGAAGATGTGTCGGGTTTCGTCACGCTGGTCGATGGTGCTTGGAGCAGGAGATGCTGCAGGCGGCTCGATGAGAAGAGTTCCGGTGGATCCAAGGGTGGATCTGTAGATGTGAAGACCTGAAAGCAGAGGGGACAGTGTTCAAAGTCACTAGCCAGTGACTGCCGTGGAACCAGAGTGGAACCAGGTGATGTCGGGTGCAAACAGGCGTTGTCGGGTAGCTTCTTTCTGCAGCCACGTGGATACCCGGGGTCGAGGACGTCCAGGAGTCGGTCACGAGCTGTCCCACGTAGGCTTCTCGCTGTTGGCGGTGTCGGCGACCTGATCGGCGCAAACAGGCCTTGGCAAATGCAAGCCACGCAGAAGTTGAAAGATGCTGTTCACTCGGACCAGCAAGGTCAGAGCGGGTGCTCCTTTTTACAGGAGCTTGGGTAGGTCTGGAGCAACCAGACCTGCTGTTTAAATCTTCGGGTTCGTCGCCAAGATGGCCGCTGGCCGCGTGGCTAGTGGCCGGGATGGCGCGTCGAGTGGCACAGTGCAAAAGGGCCCCACGCAGATCGTGGAGATGCTGGGGGGCTGATCTTCGGTGCAAGGGCTGCTCGGTGGTGGGGGTTCTCAATCCCCAAAGCACAACGTCGAGGATGCCTCAGAAGCTGCGCAGTCAGCTTTACGAGTGTCTTCCAAGAGGTCCGGTCCCACGTCACTCGGTGCCTCCACGGGTCCCTTCTTTGCAGGGACTGTGGATCGGGCTCGGAGAGGTCTGGGAATCTGGTTCTTGTCGGGCTCTGGGCTCGGGCTCCGGCGGGAGGCGGCGGCAAAGCAGACGTCGAGTTGCTGGTTGGTACCTGTGTTCACAGGGTGGTCACTCCTTGGCCACAAGGGAGATTCTTCTTCAGTCTTCTGTGCAGCAGAATGTCGAAGTCCAGTCTTCTTCTTAGTTTAAGTTGATTTCGGGATGATCTGCCGTGCAATGGCACTGCTCCCCCTCTTATTCCAATCTAGGGGGTGGATCACCTACTAGGTCCCTCCTCTGGGAGGAACCAGGAAGGGGGGCGGTTACACCCCCTTTCCTTTGTCCAGCTCCGCGCCAGGACTGGGGCTGGAAGGCCCCAGGACCGGTTTGGACTGGCCTATGCACGGGGACACCTTGTGTGCCCCGGGCATGTCTGATTCTTTTCAGCCCTGTCCTACCTAATACACAAAATCCTGTCTGGGGTGGTGCTCGCACCTCCCAAGGCAGGAAACCCTTTGTCCAGGCCACCATCTGCCGAGTTTCGGTCAGCAGCAGGAGGCCAGACTTGTGTCTGTGGTGGCAGCGTCCATTTTGTGAAGCTGAGGCTCTGTTTAACTTTAACCGGGGTTAAGGCTACGCACATGTCGTGTCCCTCTAGAAGGGTGGAATGCTATCCCCGTCGCCAGAATTGGCGAGGGGATAGTATTCCAATTCGTATGACACCTTACTCGACATGTTTTGATAAAGCCAAACCAAAGATAGCATTTAACCGCGAGGATTATAATGCACTTAAGAGTATATGGTATGGCAATATCCCGGAACGGCTTAGGGAGTTGTTCCCGACAGCTGCAGACAGGCTCGGCTCATGCCAGAGCACCATCTCACATATTTCCAAGCACTCTGCCTCCAGGATTGATGAGGCCTTCCATAGGAGTGGCTGATAGGAACATATGTGTCCAGTTTAGGGTTAGGCACAGACATACTGTACCTAAGTAAGAGGTGGTTACACCGACTTACCCCAGCTGAGTGATCAGCCAGTTGTGTCAAATATGGAGGCCAGGCCAGGGGTGGCACAATACGTGCTGCAGCCCCTGGTAGGCCTTGGATACACCTATGCCCTGGGCACCTAGGGTGCACTATTACAGGGGCTCATAAGGTGAACCAGTTCCAATTCGTAATGCACCTAGAGTGCATTGGCAGTAATTTAGAGAGAGAACAGCAGGCTGTGGGTCTGATTAGCAGGCCCACAGCCACATTAAGTCAGAAACCAGTGAAGCAAAAAGCAAAAATTTGGGGTGACCATAGGATAGCAGACCCTACTCTCCTACAGAGACTCTGCAGATCCATCTTACTTGAGTCTATAAAATGCCCTCATATTGGTGTCTTTTATTCCGAACAATCCAGACAATGCGTACAGGGCAGTAGCGGCTCGTGGTGGGAGAGCTACCGGGCGCTTCCGTGGGGCAGGGCAGGGGCAGGGTGGGCGGTAGTAAACACCCGAATATGGATGAATGCAGGTAAGTTGACTATTAAATCAATAAAATGAATTTCGTTGTGCGCGCCGCATCGCAATTGGCGTCCAGTAGCACTCCCACCAGGAGCTGCTACTGGTACAGGGGTATTAACAGTTCCTGACAATATGAGCGAAGTGATCAATGGTAATTGTATGCCAGCATATCTACTCTATGGATAGCAACTGTAATTCCGTTCTTGTTTTTGGAATGTATGCAGGAAACACAGGGTATTCACTGTAGACATGACTTGTAACACCATTTTATGAACCAGGAATGGCATCCAAATGTTTTCACAAAGCATTACACCTTGTGGCACTCAACACCACCCAATGTGCATTCAGATTATTCAAGAGGTTATTTATTTATTTATTTATTTATTTATTTATTTATTTATTTATATCATTTATAAAGCGCACTGTTACCAACCGGTGTCCTGGCGCTGATGGGATACTCCCTACGTTTCAAGCCTCCCGTCTAGAGCGTGAAGAGCCATGTTTTTAGATTTTTCCGGAACGCCAGCAGGTTCGTACTTTGTTTTAGGGCCAGGGGTAAGGCATTCCAGGCGTTCGATGCCCCTCTAATGAAGCGTCTACCCTCCTAGCGTGCCTACCTGATATGGGCTGTCTTAATCAGCCCCAAGCTAGCCGACCTAAGTTGTCTGCCTGGCTTGTACCATTGGAATTGCTGCTGGAAAAACAATGGACCTTGTCCATGTACCGCCTTGTAGACTATGCACAATGGTTTTAACATAATCCGTTTCCGCACAGGGAGCCAGTGCAACTTCTCCAGCTCCCGGAAACCGATGTAAACTTGGGCAGTCCAGCAATGAGACGGGCAGCAGCATTTTGCACGACCTGTAATTTATTAAGCAGCCCCTGTTGGGCCTCCAGGAGTAGACTATTGCAATAGTCTAGGCGGGAGAGCACTAATGCCGACACTATCGTGTTTTTGCATCCCACCGGTAAGAAATGGAGGATCTTCCTAATGATTTTCAAGGTCCATTGGATAGAGGAAGTCAGCGCCTTTACTTGTGGTTTAAAGGAAAGTTGGTCATCAATGAGAACTCCTAGGTTCCTAACCTTAGTTACAGGGGAAGGAGGAGTTCCCATTTCTTTCGGCCACCACCTGGAACCCCAGAAGTTGACATTCGAGCCAAAGAGTAAGACCTCAGTTTTGGAGGAGTTCAATTTTAGGCAATTGTTTGCCATCCAAGTGCTGACTGCTGTCATACAGTCCTGAAACCTAGCTGCTACAACTTCTTCTTTTCCCGGGAGCAGCGATACAACGATCTGGGTATCGTCTGCATACGATGTTAGATCAAACCCGTAAGACCGGATCACCGGGGCCAGAGAAGATACATAAATATTACATAAATGTTAAATAAAGTGGGGCTTAGGGAGGATCCCTGAGGGAACCCCCCTGGGAGTCCGAAAGGTCTTGACTCAAAATTTACCATGGCCACCACCTGGACCCTATTCACAAGGAAGGCCTTCAGGATGCTTAAAGCTTTCCCCTGAATTCCGCAGTCCTCTAATCGGTCCACCAGTATGCTATGGTGGACCATATCAAAGGCTGCGGATAGGTCAAGGAGGACCAGGGCCGCCCGGCCCCGCATCTATTGCCTTCCTAATCTCCTCCGTGGATTTAATCAGGGCGGTCTCGGTGCTATGTCCTTCCCTGAAATCATGTTGAGCTTTATCCAGCCCCTGACAGGATCCCAAAAATGCGCAGAGCTGGGAGTTCATAACCTTCTCATTAAGTTTGGCTGGCAGCGGCAGCCTGGCAATGGGCCGATAGCTGCTGGGATCTGCGATATCCAGAGAGGCTTTCTTAAGCAATGGGACAATGGATGCCCGTTTCCAGCATGTGGGAAAATCGCCGATTTCAAACATATGGTTGAAAAGTTTAGCTAAGGTATCGGCTATCGGAGTAGCTGCTAGTTTTGCCACTGACGCCGGGCAGGGATCGTGGGGCGATCCCGATTTCGTTGAGTACAGCAATCTTTTGATGTCTTCGCAGCACACTGGACCAAACCCAGAGAGTTTTACCTCCTGTAGGTTGGCGACGGGGTTTCTGTGAGAGCCGTCCCGTAGACTCTGTCCGACTTGAGGCTCAAGTGCAGTGAAAATTGGTTCCACTTTGTTTAGAAAGAACTTAGCTAGGGCCTCACAGAGTTCCAAGCTCGGTGGAACGATCAATGACTTGGGAGGGGCCAGGCTAGAGACTGTATCAAAGAGTTCCCTAGGTGAGTTCCTAGCCCCCTCGATACGATCTGTAAAATAAGAGCACTTAGCATTCCTTATCATGTCTTTGTAAGGTTGCTACTGATGTCTTCACCACATTGGTGGGTTGCTGATATTGGCACCAGAAAAGGTGTGTTACGTTTCACTGCTTTGCTACATGTTCCATAATGTACCATTATGGAGTTGAACATTTGAAGGCGGGTGAATAGGAGAAAGACTCGAGTGGTGATTACTTTTGAATGAATTAGTATCACACTAAACCACTTGAACAATAAAAGGCCCTGATACCAAATTTCAAGTGTGAAAATGCATTGCTCAAATAACACATTTTACCTACCCTATCAACCACACATTCCCCAACTAGCCAAATACAGAAACTACACTAACACTGTGCACTGGCTGATCTGTCATACCTCTAACCCTTACCCCAAATTACTTGATCTAGTAGCAGGACGATTCCACCTCTATCTTATCACTGCCTAACCTATCACTCAACTGATGCTATACTGTCCATATCAACAGTGGTAACTATACAAGATATATACAAATATGTACATTGGCATTGAGTGCATTTTCTTCCCAAGAGTCACAAGAGTTTGGGCTGTCCCAGAGAGCTATGCACCACAGACTGACCTCCTTTGAGGCCTCACAAGGAGCACCTGCTGGGATGACTGGGATGGGATGACCCTTATTACTGGAGTGGATACACTTTTGTTGCACCCCATAGTTCACGCCCCATGGATCATGCAGCCTAGTAGTTGTACCGACACCAAATCGCTCAGCGAGTCCTTAACCCCTTAGATGCTCATGACGGAACGGTTCCATCATGAGGCACAGTGGAGCTGTGCTGATGCCGGAACCGTTCTGTCATGAAACCATAATGATAATGATTTTTCAGCACAGGAGGAAAATATGTGTAGCAGGGATGAGGTTAATTACATAGATTGTTTTGGAGTTGGCATCCATCAAGCATAGAAATGGAAGGGTTTTAGAGTCAGTATCCATCAAGCATACAATGGAAGCTTTATCAGCCTCAACCACGTGCCACAGTCTTGGTGGTGTTCCCTCCTTGAACTGTTTGTGCTGCTTTTTGTCCTGCTTCTTCCCTTGCAGGTTCTCCATTTGCCTCCTTGTCCTACCTACCTGTACCCCATTCATTTTGCCCTGAAAAGACCTCAGAAGCATAAAAGATAAATAGCCGGTATGTCTGATGTCCTTGCTGGCTTTGTGTGACACTTGGAACGTGCCTCCCCTGGCCAGCGGTATGTTTGTCAGAACCGTCTGCATGCGCCATGAGACTCTTTGGACGTGATATGTGCGCAATACAAATATCTTGACTTGACTTTGTGGTGACAAAGGCCAAGATAAAGGGCACTTCTGCATATACAGAAGTAGTGGCAGTGCTAAATTTGCCTCTGTTGAGGCAGCAGCGGATATTTTTGCAGAATTACTGATCGAGATAAAGCCAGACACAGCCATACATGATGTGGTAGTGATGATGATGACAAGAGAATAAGCCAAAATTACCTTGCATGCATTTTTTACGCATGCCATTACAACGCAGTCCTTACAACCACTGTGTTGTAACAACGCATGTCATTAATCCACAAGTTGGAACAACGACTTGCTCTGGGGGGTGGCTGGATGTTGGAAAAGTATAATTTACTATTTTACTTCAAGTCTGTACAACAGTAGGGAAGGTATTGGATTTTAAATCCGACACTTTCTGACTCCGAGAGCAAGTCGTTGTTCCGACTTGGAGAGCAATGGCATGCATTGTAACAATGCGGTCATTGTAACGACATTGTAATGGCATGCGGTGTTCCTGTTTCGTGGTAAACAATGTTTACCGGTGACAGCTCCTGCTGAAGATACTGAATTAGTGGTGGTTGTTGGCTGCACAGGATGACTCTTCCTTGTAACACATACAGAAAGGGGAGAACGACTTGTAAATGCCTCATCCGACTCTTCATCTTCCTCGTACCTGTAAGGTAAAGTCATGCATCCATCCTTTGTTATGATGCAAAAGTGTTCCAGCAGATTTTTCTTAGTTTATACTTTTGTAAACTTCCTGATCACTATTGTCTTCACATATCTGTGATACTAAGTGATGTATCTATCCTGTTCAGTTTATTCATTTATTACTTAACCCTTCCATGGGTCCTGTTACACATAGGCAAGTTAGTAGCTCAGCTGGCTTCAGTAGTGTGCACATTATGCCTACTGAGAAAGTCCCAGCAATATATGATGGTCTTGTAGATGCTCGAAATGGCCTTCATAGTGTATGGTGACCTATAATGGGGACATTTCATCACATCACCTTGTTATGGTGCATATGTGATGTGGTTGGCATGCCTACCTCCTTGTCACTTAGCAGGAATTATTTTAAATACTCTACACAGTGATGATGACGATGAATGGGATTTGTAGAGCGCACTTATTCCCCTAAAAGTATCTCACGCTAGTCTCCCAGTAATCATACTCTAAACGGAGGACAGGCATTTATTTTGTGCTCTATATTGTGTTATAATGGCATTTTTTAGTACATTATTTCTGGAGTGTTGGTTAAACCTACAAGATGACTTCATGCCATCATTGCCATAATTTACCAGTCTTGGACTATTCATTAACACCCTATTGCACTCTGGAAGTTGTTCTCTTGGTTTACTGCATCATTCCAATTGGAAAAACACAACTGAGGATATGGTTAAGCTGGAACGTGGTGCACCGGATGTCATTATGTACACTGGTGTCTTTAATATTGGTATGGGTGTAGGCGGTGCTCTGAATTATCTGGCTGTGCTGCTGATTGTACTTCAGCACCTCCAGCAATGACTTCGTAGCTGGTGTTATTGATAGTGGTAGGGAGGTTTCCGTCAATGATGTGCTACTGTAATCAGGTTGAAGAACCGTCTTCCATACCCTCCTTTAATAGAAAAAGGAGACACAGGAGCCTTTGTCTGCAGGAGGAACCAAGTTTTATTCGAATAGCCTGGGCTATGGAACAGAGTCCCAAGCTCGTCGGAGACAAGACAGAGGAGGCTGCTGCTTCACTCTACAACAGCTTACAGGCTTTATATACACATTTCCCACCTTAAGAAACAAGTTTGGGTGGGTGCCTGGCGCCCCGAGTCAAAATGCAATTTCACCATTCTTTGTTCAGGCAGGATGGGGGCTGCAACAGATGGTACACAGATTACGGACAGGTCTTGCAAAACAGGATATGTACGTGAGAGAACAGACAGATCTTGAGCAACAGGATATGTGAAAGAAACACGTTCTGGGACGGTGGCGTGACCAAGTCTTGCGAAACAGGATGGATGTGTGCAGAAGTTCAGTCCGAGGGTCGTGAGGCCAATTCTTTGTTCCCTTTTTCGAAAATTGGCTCAACCACAAGGAGCAGGAAGGGCAGGGTGGTCGTGACAGTTAGAATTTCATCAGACATCAGCAGAAACTAACAGGAGGGTCGTGCAGAGGTGTTTGACACAAAATGGCAATGCAAAAATAATGGAGTCCTGACACAAAATAAATGCCGTCAACAAAGACACTTTTCCTCAGACCCTCCTTTTGCCATTGAGTGGCAAACACTCTAGGAAACGTCGATATTCATGAGATCATCTGTTTCTTGTTGGAGCATCATCTTCATATTGGTGTCGTGAATGTTAGAGGGTTGAGGCTTGAGAGCCTGAACACACGTTGCACATAGCATTGGCAGGCACTGAATGCACAAACAGCAGGAGACTAGGGCAGCCACTCCCAAGGCAAGGAAGATGAGGACCATCCATCGCCATTGGGGAAAGGTGATTCAGACGTTGGATGGCATCATATACTGTGGGTGCATGATGTGGAATATACACATAGCATCTGGAGCCAATCAATTTACACACACCGTCACGATCAGCGATCTGTGATGGTGGCCTCAAGGACCCTGGTCAGTCCTCGTATAGCCTGACTGTTTGCTATGGGGCCCAAGAATGGGAGGAAACCCTTAAAGAAGTCCCCGGCATCCTGGTCTACTGTATCCTCAGCCGATATGACACCCCTACATGAGCGACGCAAAGTGGCCTTCATCAACAGGTGGTGACCTCCATGTGTAGAATACATTGGTGGAAGGAGGAAGGCCAGATAGCAGGTATCAGACTAGTTACGAGGGAGCCAAGTGTAGGCTGCTGTGCCACAGACGAAATAAGTGTTGGGGGACGCCACCAACTTTGGAGGAGACGTAGAGTTTAAAGTTTTGATGATGTCACAGATACTAGTACCAACTTTCTTAGTTCCCAAGCCATGGATGCAGACACGGCCAGCACATTTATAACATTCAGAACGTTTCGTACATCAGGCAGTAGCCTTCTGGCTCGAAATTTGGTAAATGTTTGTTGAGAAGTTAAGTTAAATACCACCATCTCATCAAGTTCATCCGTTGGTAATAGCAATGTTGATGAGTCAGTCGAGCAAAAAGGGGTGTTAGTATTGCCAGACCTGTTTTGCCAGAAGTCATCTCGAAATGTTCCAAGGACAGAATTGGCAGTACCATTGATAGTTTAGGCCTCCTGCATCAACATCCACCATGCAAGACAGGACCCAGAAATGGAAAAAGGATAAGGAAAGAATGGGACAGGTTGTGTCATAGCATGCTGCATCAGTCCACATACCCAACAGTTGGAAGTATTTATGATCAGCTGATGATGATGTAACATCTGGACAAAGGTGTTATTGAAAAATTCTGCACGGCGGGGTAATTCGTGGGTGGGTAATACTGATGCTCTGCAGGAGTCGGGGTAGGAGTTGGTGGGGTAACAGGATACTAGATCAGTAACATACAACCGATAATAGACAAGATGATTGAGACAAACAGCGTCACCACGGGGGCCACAAAGCATTTGCCATGTAGGAGACTGACATATCGTTCCTGGACTTGGGTGTATTGGACGGCTGCCATTTTACTAAGCCAGGGACCTGTAGCGGCTGTCTGTGATTGGTGGTTGCTTCACTGGATGCAGGTGCCAAGAGGCCTAGGGGCATACCTTAGTCTGACATACCAGCACTGGTCTTAGCCAGGAGAACACAGCTCTACAGCCTATAGGTACCTGAGCGAAGTCAAGGGCAAGCCTTCCTTCTGGAACGCAAGTTATATCGGGTAGAAGTAGGATCAATATGGTCAGGGAATAATTGTTCATGATTCTGAGCAGAGTGAGGGGAGTGTTCCATCTTTCCCTTTAGTATACTGTCACTCTCTGCTTAAATAGATGTGAAATGTAATCTTGCATCGCTGAATGGAGCAAACGTCAGGACTATTTCTGTCTCTGAGTCTCCTCGTCCTTCTCTCACCCACTGATCATAGGGGAGAGGCAGAGGCACTCATCTGCAGTGCGTCATATGGATCCAGTTCTTCTGACCCTTAACTTTCACGGCAGTGCGGGTGGCCAGTAACACCTGACGGGGCTGTGTCCAGCGGGGCTCGAGGCTCTTAGTACCTTGAAAGTTGGGAATCAGAACCCAGTTGCTTTTATCAGGTATGGCCTCCTGCACCTGGTGGTAAAGAGTATGAAAGGTGTTGGTCAAACTGTACAGATAATCAGTCAACACAGGGTATTCAACATCAGACAGTTTCAGGGGCAGTTGAACACCCCACACATTGGCAGCCCTACCGAATACAATTTCATGGGGAGACAGTCCTATCCTGGTATGGGCTGTTGTCCTGACAGACAGCAGAGCCAGGGGCAGAGCATCAACCCAAGTGACACCTGTTTCAGCTACAATCTTGACCATTTTAGTCTTTAGGTTGCCATTGTACACCTCCACTAGACCTGCTGACTGGGGGTGGTTAGCTGCATGAAATTTTTGTTTCATACCCAGTGCTGAACAGACATACTCCATTATTTGAGCCGTAAAGTGTGTCCCGTTGTCACTCCAGACCAAATGGGGCAAACCAAATCGTGGGAAGTATTCTTTCAATAGTATTTTGGTGGTAGTGATAGTGGTGCAGTCTTTGACAGGGTAGGCCTCCACCCATCTGCTGAAGGTACAGACCACCACCAGGACGCATTTTGAATTGTTACATCTGTCCATCTGGATATAATCCATCTGGAGGGCTTCGAAAGGAAAGGTAGGGGGGGAGAATCTTCCTTTAGGAGTCACTGTACCTTTTCCCAGGTTGTACATAAGGCAAATCATGCATGTTTTGACCATCCTCTCAGCATATGTTGGTATCTTTGAGTTATACCAGGTGGGTTCCAGCATATCCCTTTCGCACTAATGTGAGCATGGGCATGGGCCATCCTTACTACCGGTAGCACATGACTGTCGGGCAACATCCATTGTCTCTCCATAGTGATACGGGCCCAACAACCATCTGTTTGCTAAATGCTCCTTCCACATCCTAAGCTCCTCAGGGGTAGCATGGGACTGAATATCGATCACACTCTGCACTGTATCTTCAACCATGCCGCCCTCTGCCACCCCCTGGCGGGACCTCCCACATACATTCCTTCCTTTTTCTTAAGAGCTATCTGTCAGGCTGTCTGGGCAGCCAGGGCATTGCCTTTTCCAACATTATCCGTCACTTTCTTATGCGCTTTACATGTTATAATAGCTACCTTTCTGGGAAATGTCAGGGAGTCTAATAATCGGGGAATTAGAGGGCCATATTGAATTTTCGTCCCATGTGAAGTAAGGAAATTCCTTTATTTCCACAATCTCCCAGTTGTGAGCCACCCCAAAGGCATACTGACTGTCAGTGTAGATAATAACCGTTATTCCTTTGCTTAACTCACACGCTCTAGTGAGGGCTACTAATTCTGCAGCCTGAGCAGAACACTGAGGAATCTGAGCTGTTTCTACTACTTGCTCCAATGTCATGAGCGCGTAGGCAGCTGGTGTGTTACCATCTGGCCCTCTGAGACATGATCCGTCCACATACAGTGTACCTTCTGGGTCTGCTATCGGGGTACCCTGTAAGTCAACCCCTCCCTTCGTCTCCTCCTCTGTCCTCAATATACAGTCATGTGGATCTAAACAAGCCTCCTGAGAGTCCAGTGGGAGTAAGGTGGCAGGATTCAGTACAGTGCATCTCTTGATGTTAATGTGGCTGGAAAAGAGTGTCAATTCATATCCTGTGAGTGGTGCGCTAGAGAGGTACTGTCTCTTGGTGTTATTAAGGAGGGTATCCACAGAATGGGGAACCATCAGAGTCAAGGGGGAGTTTATGACGATCCCCGCACTCTGACAGACCATGAGTGCAGCCGCAGCTGTCACTCGCAGGCATCCTGGGAGAGCCCTCGCAACAGGATCTAAGGTGGTTGAAAAATAGGCACATGGCTGATGGTGACCTCCGAATATCTGGGTCAAGACAGCGCATGCACAGCCGTCTGTCTCATGTACAAAAAGAAAAAATTGTTTGCTATAATCAGGAGTACCAAGGACTGGAGCAGTAGAGAGAGCTCTTTTTAAATCCTGGAAGGCCTGCGTAGGCTCTCTAGTCCATGGAAAGGAACTGTCTGATATGTCTTTAGTGGTGAGGACAAGAAGAGGTTTGACTATGGCCAAAAAAATGGAAATCCACTGTCTGCAGTATGAGGTTAGACCTATGAAGGCTTGCACCTGCTTTTGTGTCCGTGGGGCCGCCATTGCATTGATAACGGCTACACGATCAGCGGTGAGCTGCCTTCCCTCATTCGAGAGGAGATGATCTAAATAGGTCTCTTTCTCTTGACAAACTTGAAGCTTTTTTAAAGAGACCTTGTCGTTATGGAGGGCAAGGTGGCGTAACAAACAGAGGGTAGCCTCTTTACATGCCGGGGCGGAATTTGCAGTAATGAGGAGGATATCAACATACCGCAGCAGTGTGGAATTATCAGGGAGTTCCAAGGAATCTAGTTGACTTTTGAGAGCTTGACTATAGATACTGGGGCTCTCGGTGAAGCCTTGAGGGGCGCAGCAAAATCTAAAGCTCTGCCCACCAAGGGAGAAACCACAAAAATGTCTGCTGTCAGGATGTATAGGAATACTGAAAAAGGCATTCTTCAGGTCTATGACAGAAAAATGCGTGGCGTTAGAAGGGACCATCGTCAGGAGCGCTGTAATGTCAGGGACAACAGGGTATTGGGGGATTGTTATTTTGTTGAGAGCTCTCAGGTCATTAACAAATCTGTATATTTTAGGGGAGAGAGCATCTCCATTGGTCTTTTTAAGAACCGGAATAATGGGACTGTTACAGATATTACCATGTGTCTCCTCCACTAATCCCTTGTCCATCAATTCAGATATTATTGTTAAAAAAGGAAGCTTCTCCTTCCACGGGCAGTCGATGCGGAGAAGGATGGCGCCGGGTTGAACCCGCACCACATGACGGGGTATATTGAGACAGCCGACATCAGGGTCTGATGATGCCCAGAGGGAGGAAGGTACAGACTGCAACTCTGGTGGGAGAGGACCGAACAGATACATATAGGAGGCTGTGGTGGGGGAAATTGTTTGGGATACACCTTGGGGACTACATGATGTGGTCGAACACAGAGCTTTCAGTAAATCCAGGCCTAATAAGTTTTCGCTGCAACCTGTAATGAGGACCAAGGGAGCGTCAAAATGTGCGGTGCCAATATCGAGAGGGAGGGGTTCAGAGACAGGGCTGGTCACGGATGTTCCTACGAAACCCACGGAGACATTCATGTTGCCAGAAAGGGGTGCCTCCAGGACTGACAGACGTGCAATAGAAGATCTGGTGGCCCCAGTATTCAGAAGAAAATTCTGATTGTTCCCCATGACTGGCATTTGAATATACGGGCCCCTTTGATCCACTGGAATTCGCACTCTAGTAATACCCCTTTCCTGGCTGTCCTATTCTTGATAGAACCCTGTCTCATCAACTTCATCATAACCATCATTGTAATAAGTGCGTGTTGCTTCGTATCCATCGAACCTATTGGTCGGGCGTTGCCAGACAGGGGCATCATCCCTGGATCTATGCTCTTTGTCCTGTGGACGGGGCGGGCCATGGTCCCTAGTTGGCCTCCTATCCCTACGAGCACGAGGCCGAGTCTTCCCTGTTCGGATGTTTTCAGCTAATACGAGACACTCATCTATTCAATGGCCGTACCCTTTACAATAAGGCACACTGACTGGGCAGACCATGTACTCTCAACCTTCTTGAGCCTGGCGGAAATCTCAGGAATCAAGTTGCTAACAAACTTATCGACAAATACTGGCCTAGAGCCTGGGATCCGGAGGTCCAAGCCACTATGTTCCTTGTATTCTGTTTCGAAACTGGCAAAGAAGTCTTTTCGTTGCCTACAGGCATTTATCTTATCCCACTTAATGACTGTTTCTGGCAAAAATGTTTTCATAAGTTTTATTATATTACCGGGCAAAGTCAGGATGGCAGCTTCTGCTTAGTCCCCCCTGCCCTTGCGTCTTCCATAGCTTCCAGATTAGCCCGTTTACCTCCCAGCTCTACTTCATGATCAGTATGTCGAATTTTATCCCAAATTTCAGAAGGAACGACCGTACCAAAGAGCAAGTTGATGTCTTCAAGAATAAGTGTACCAGCAGATATTATCTGGCATAATTCATTGTAAAAGGCAGCCAGATTTTTTCGAGGACCTGGTAACTGCCCTTTCAACTGCATTACCTCTGACCTTTTCCAAGGGACATGAACCCATAGCCTACACCAGTGGGCTTCAAAAGGCCATCGGCCACTATTTCTGGCATCGGTGAGTCCGTTAACAAAGACAGGGGCCGCCTCTTCATTGGCATAGCTGTCTCTAGAGGGGGTTTGGGGAAGGTGGTCATATCACGGTAAGCTATCACAGCAGACATAGCGCCAAACATCCCCTCTCCTTACACATCGCCTCTTTGTATTTGTGACCTGAGGTCTACTAATCCGGTGGGTATTTGCATAAATGAATTCTTGAATCTCTGCATAACCAAGGTACACATGTATTCAGCCCAGGTGGCCTATTCCATAATCGTCCACTGGGAAAAGGTGGACCATATTTCTTTAAATGGATAAATATTACTGCATTTATACAACAGTCACACTGTTGCTTTTGCAGGTCATCCTCTCGAAGAGACGAAAAGCTGACTGCAGAGCGCAAGGAAGTCAGTCGGGGGAATTCAATGATCTATATAAATCCTGCTTAACCGTAGACCACGGGGAAGAAGGGAAGGGGCAGGCAGGGGTAAAGCCGCAGGGATTGGGCGTATGGGGACTCGTTGTCATTCTCATGGCGAGGACAGGACAGTGCGCCTAGTCAGTGTCATAGGTGGCAAAATAGGGGGGTCGGTGTGAAGGGGGAACAGTAGGAGGGGTAGTGGGGGCAGGAGTGTGCAGCACGGCTGGTGCAGCTGCATGCGGGGCAGGGGGTGTCAACGCAGGGTACATGGGGGCATAAGCAGGAGGACTTTCCAACATGGTATCGAGCAGGGAATCGCCCTCTTCTCCCCCTTCCATAAAGCCTTTTCCTTTCTCTTCACGGGCCGGGTAGCACTTCTGCACCCACGCCCTATGTTCCCTATCAGATATCTCTACAGATTTTTCCATTTGGTTCTGTAAGTGCTCCCTAGCATGGTCAGCCATTGACATCCGCTCCCGCTTCCTTTCTAGTGCCTTTTCCCTCTTTGCTCTCTGCTCAATTTCCTTCCTCCACAACCTGACAGACTCAAACATCGAGGGACGAATCTTCCGTTTTAATAGCTGTTCCTCTAGATTTGCCAGAACTTGCAGGTCAAAAGACCCATAAGGCGGCCATTGTATTTCTGAGTTACTTTGTTTAGTGTATTTGGTCCAAAAAGGGGAAAACATTATAGCAGAACGACCATGTTTAGTATACATGATGTGACCCGGGGTCCCCTCTGGAGGAAGCGGACAGGCCGCCTCCAGCTGGGAGTCCTGCGCACACATACAACAATATAATTTCTTAAACTTACTACTGGCCGGCATGCTTGTAAACAGATAACAGAGAACAGCAGGTTTTAAAAAACTCACCTCGTTGGCTTGGCTTTTGCAAAAGTCAATAACAGCAGAATCATACAGACTCGGTGGGTGATCAGTCCACCCTTACCTGACAGGGATAGTTCTCTTCTGCAGACGTAGGGCTGTGTCCTGTTTCAGAAATCACTTTGTTAGGGGACTCCAGCGAGGATGCGGTCACATGGCCCAGACCGGGTGGGGAGGAACAGCGGGCGAGTCGTTCGGCTACCGGACTGCAAGAATCCCTTGGGTAGGGTACCTCCGTCGGAGTCTCTCAGTGCACCTCCTCACATCCACCGGGCCTGACCTTCGTGCTCGTGGAGTCCCTATTCAGGCGTCTTTTGAAGAACTGTTTATACCCACTTACTGGGTCTCGGCGGCGGGGGAATCGTCTAAGTCTGCCATACCCTCCTTATATAGAAAAAGGAGACACAGGAGCCTTCGTCTGCAGGAGGAACCAAGTTCTATTTGAATAGCCCGGGCTATGGAACAGAGTGCCAAGCTCGTCAGAGACAAGACAGAGGAAGCTGCTGCTTCACTCCACAGCTAACAGGCCTTATATACACATTTCCCACCTTAAGAAACCAGTTTGGGTGGGGGCCTGGCTCCCCCAGTCAAAATGCAGTTTAACCATTCTTTGTTCAGGCAGGACGGGGGCTGCAACAGATGGTACAAAGATTACGGACAGGTCTTGCAAAACAGTATATGTACGTGAGAGCCTTGAAAACAAGGAGAGGGGCCCTTTGAATCCGAAGGGATGGAGCACCCGAAAACAGTTTAGGTGAAAAAGAATTTACCCTTGGGATTTCTTAGTTATATACACTCAATCATGCCTCACATCCACACATCAACTTATGGGACAACCCCAAAGGTCAAAATTATATGAAAAATGTATCAAAATGTATTTTTTAGCACAGCATATGCAATATTAAAAATGATCAAAAGATCACAGTGAATCAAATTCAATACACATTAAAAACTCAATATTTTGTGTTACAGACACGTAATAAAACAATAAAAACATACATGTAATAGCAGCAGATTCAACAAAATACTACAATAGACTGTTATGGAAGGAACCCACACCAGGCCACAAAAATGCACCCTTATTGTGTTAATCTGTGCAGAACTAGAAACATAGCTCAAGACAAAAACTCTGTCATTATGCCCATTGCCCTGTTTACAGATTTAACTTGTGTATTTGCGTTGACGCGTTTTGGTAGAATTAGCAGTTTGTTTCCACCTTCTTCAGGACAATAGAATAAAAGAGTCCTTCCACCACGTATTCCACAATTGTATCTAACGAAGAAGGTGGAAACGAACTGCTAATTCTACCAAAACGCGTCAACGCAAATACACAAGTTAAATCTGTAAACAGGGCAATGGGCATAATTCCAGATTTTAGGGGCATTGCCCGAGAAGGTGCGAACCAGGCCTTTTTGTTTATGTCTCTTTGGAGGTATGAGAAGTTGTTGGTGCTCCTCAGGTTCCTTGCCTGGCCTGCCTTGGTGAGTAAGGCTGCCAGGTAGACTGGTTTACCAGTGTGAAGGACTTTGTGGGTGAGACAAGCAGTTTTGAAATGGCAGCAAGCTTTAATTGGAGCCACGTTAGTTCTTTCAGGGAGGGGGAGATGTGATCGCGCTTTTTGGCTCCAGTGACCATCCTTGCTGCTGCATTTAGAGTTGTTCTCATAGGGACTAGGTGGGATTTTGCTGTGCCTGTGAGGATAGCGTCCCCGTAGTCCAGTCTGGACAGAACCAAGGCTTGTGTTGTAGTTTTGAGAACATAAGGAGGGAGGAAGGGCTTGATTTTGTTAAATAGTTTTAGTTTGTACAGGGCACTGCTTGCAGTAGTCTTAATGTGTGAGCTCCTGTTCAGGTTAGGGTTCAGTATGAGTCCCAGCGATTTGGTGGAGCTGTCAGGGTTAGGTTGTGATTTAAGGAGTAGATCAGCTTTATCCATTCTTGGACCTGGTGGGTTAGTCCGTTGTTTGAGAGGAGAAGAATTTCTGTCTTTTCTTGGTTGAATTTTAAGTGGTTGTGTGATAGCCAGTTTTTGATTTTTGTTAGGGTATCATTTAGATGGCGTATGTCTTCCGGGGAGGATACATCCAGGTAGAGCTGGATGTCGTCTGAATATAGGTCGAAAGGGATGTTAGCTTGCTTGATTATGGTAGTGAGGGGCTCCATGTAGATATTGAAGAGATTAGGCGAGAGGACTAAGCCCTGGGGGACACCTCTGGTTATAGTAGAGGTATCTGAAGTTGTGTTGTTTATTTTTATTTGTTGAGAGCGGTTGTGAAAAAAAGGTGTGAACCATTTCACCACCATCCTGTCCGCTCCAATGTATTGTTTGAGTGTGTTAAGAAGAAGTTTGTGGTCCACTGTGTCGAAGGCCACAGATAGGTCTAGGAGGAGGACTAGGCAGCAACAGTCAGTATCCATACATTTGTGGATGTCATCTGCTATATTTAGTAACACTGTTTCTGTGCTACAACCCTTTCTGAAGCCTGATTGGTGAGAATCCAGGAGATTGTAAGTGTTGATGTGCTGGTTGAGTTGGAGTAGGGCACATTTCTCAAGGACTTTAACCAGGAAGGGCAGGTTTGAGATTGGCCTGAAATTGTTGAGGTCCTCAGGTTCTGATACTGTTTTTTTAGTAGTGGAGTGACTAGTCCTAGTTTTAGGCAGTGTGGCATGACCCATGTGCATAGGGAGCTGTTTATTAAGATCATCCAGGTAAGGGGTAATGACGTGATTGAGATTTTTTGCCATGGAGACTGGGAGGAGGCCTAGGAAGTGGGAGGAGGGCTTTGAATTTGCTATAAGTTTAGTAATGACCATTTCTGTGAGTGGGTTGAATGCTTTTCAGCAATTGGGGGTAGAGGGGATCCTAGGATTAGGTTGCCCTCATTTGTCTCAGAAGAAGGGGAGCCTAACTTGGAAGTCAGAGGAGAGCAGCGTGGGACTTTCTGTATCTGTGTTGTGAAAGGTGGTTATGCTAGATACTAGTGTGAGGCATTCAAGAAAGGACTCGATCATCGTGATTTTCTCATTAAAGATTTTAGCAAATTTATCACAGCGTTCTTTAGAGACCTGAGGGGATTTATCGGGAGGTTTGCAAGTCTGTTTGTTTATGATGTTAAAAAGTTCTCTTGGGCGATTTACTGCGTAAAAATGCTTCTTTTTCTTTGATTATGTGATTTTTACATGTTCTGCGTTCTGTTCCGAGTTGGTGAAGGTGAATTAAGGAAGGGTTTGCTCACCAGAGTCTTTCAGAAATTCTAGGTTGCCTTCTTTCTGTATTGAAGCATTTATTAAACCAGGACCTCGAAGGGGTGTCTCTAATCCTTTTTAATTTCACAGGGGATCTTGATCTAGGATGCCTGACATCGTAGATTTAAAGTGGGTTGAGAGGTTGTCTGTCCTTGGGGGAAGGCTGGAGATTTTATTTTCTTCCAGATCAGCTAGGGGAACCTTGGTTTAGGTTTCTAGGCCACTGGAAGGTTTTCTTAGTCTGGATGGAGTATGGCTCCTCCAGGTTTAAATGGAATAGGATGATGTGGTGGTCCGACCGGTCGACTTGGAGGATGTTACTGATGGTTATCGCCTTCTCCTGGGCTAAAAGGGCACCAGGGGTTGAGCCTCTGTTGTGGTTTTGTTCCTTGCGGTGTTAGAAAAAGTTGTACTCAAGTAAGAGTTTGTTTAAGAATTGGATTAGTGTGTTTTTCCCATCATTCCAATGGAGGATACAATCACCTAGGATTATGTTGTTGGCATTTGAGAGTGAGCAGTAAGTGACCAGGTCAGATAGGTGCACGTGGAAGGGGTGATTGTTTCCAGGAGGGTGGTAAAGGAGGTGGCAAATCGTTGTTTTACTTTTTTCCTCCGTACAGTAGTGCTGAGATATTCAAAAGTGCTATACGAGGAGGAGACAGTTTCCACCATCGCGATGGTGTTTTTATGGATAATGGCTTGGCCACCGCCTTGTTGATCCATTCTGTCTTTCTTGATGATTGAGAACCCAGGAGGAATGGGTAGGTCAAGGATCAGGTAGGATGATTCATTAAGCCAAGTTATTGTAATGAATGCGATATCAATGTCATGGTTAAGGGTGGCTTCTGCCAATTCAGTTGTATGCTTGGATTTACTTTTATTTTTATTGTTTTTACTTATTATTTAATATTTGATGTGTGTCTGCCATGTTAGATAAGTAAACAAAAGATTGCCTCCTTGCACAACAGCGCATACATGCGCATGTCTCACAATTCATGCAAGCTTATGCTTAATAGAAACCCCACTGCCAAATTAGTGGACATACATGCATACGTATCATGGCACATACATTTGAATGCTGGCAATAAAAATCATTGGCAATGCTATTAATCCAGCCTATGTGAGCCGAGACCTGTGGGCTTTGCCAATGCTTACTAATTCTTACTATCCTTCTCCTTTATGCCAAGGGTTTCTGGTCACACACCCCTGTACTGTTGTCTCTCAGTGCTAGGAAGTCTCTGTGTTCCACTCCATTTGTTGGTTTTATGCTGTTTTACTAGTGAAGCCATTAAAGAGTCAGAGACAGCTGCATTATAACAGATTGGCCATTTGCCCCAGCAAGGTTGGAAATGGACAGAAAAGAGGCCCAGGCAATGTTTGTTGTGATATCAGAGAAATCAATAGCAAACACCAGCCCACCAGATCATAAAACCGGCCCACAACAAGCCAATAAACCGGCCCATACACTGACCTGTCAGACCAGCCCTTCGGGCATTGCCAGATACGCCTATAGGCCAGTCCAACCCTGTGCACCAGCAACACTAGTGATGAACGCTCAGTATACATTTGACAAGAAACGTAATATAACATGAGACCAGGTGTGAAACATCCTTTACCCTGCAGGCAGAACCACGACCTGCCTTTACTCCGCAGGCACTACCCTGACGTTTCAAAGCGTTCCTTTTCCACGCAAGACGCTGCAACGACTTGCTTTAGTAGGTGTATTGTTGGACCAGTGTTGGATTTTAAGTCCAACACCTTCCCCACTGATACACTGACTGGAGTTTGAATAGTAATTTATATTATTTCAAAGTCCAGCAACCCCCTAAGGCAAGTCGCTGTAATGACTTGTGTGTTAAAGGAACGCATGGTAACCTCACAGTTGGGGTAATGACTGGAGTTATGGCATGCGTTCAAAATGCATTTGGGATTCCGTCATACATCCCTCCATAAAATAAAGAGGCAACCCAAAAATGCGGATATTTATACAAGTGTGATACTTCTAGAGGCACGAGGAAATAGCCAGTGGCTACTTAACCTAGAAACGCATAACGATTAAATTGTTGTATTATTTATATATTTTGATTTGTATTCATGCACAAAATGAATAAAGTTACGTAAATTGGAAATCTCACATTACACTTTGATACCCCTGCTCACTTGCTGTAGAGTAGCGCACTTAAACGCCTCCTTGCCTCTATACTATATAATTAGGAAACATTCGTGATGATGTCAACCGTGTATGGATGTTTATGTTTAACTCTTCAGCCCATGTTTACTTTTGTTCCATTCGCTGTTTGTTTAAATTGTGGCTGGCGAGTCATGATGTAATGTATACTGATATAGCTGAACTTGCAGCATTTTGTTGAGCCGGTAATGGATATACTGCACAGAAAGTGCAAATTAGGTTCAATGCACTTCCAGTGAGTTTGTTAACTGCATTGGAGACTTCAAATTATGTACGAGCAGTTCTCAATTCCAACCTTTTCAGCAGATTTGGAAAAACACATTGCAGCCTTTTCACGCCACAAAGTACTTCCAATACACTTGGCACACTCTTTTGTTACACTGTTCAGTAAAATGAAGATATTAGCTGGGCTCTATGTAATTCTAAAGTAATATAGATTTGTAATGGTGATTGTAAAAGTAGCAGAAAACAAGCACGGCATTCGTATTTGTTTACAGAAAAGTAGTTTTTCTCTAGGTAAACATATTTAAAACATTTCACCGTTTGAATTTCAAATACCAGACAGGTAGATATATTATGTAAAGAGAATATAGATTAAACCTACCAGAACTTACCTAAAGCCCCTGCAAAGCCAAGGCACCATTCATAAAGTCCAATTTGTTCATCAATTCAAAACCCCAACAGAAAATAGCTGGACTTACTGCTCGTTTTCCAAAGGAAACTGCTCACCCTTTGTACAAGAATGCAGGGCTTCACATAGGTGCAGACTACCCAAATTCGAAAATGCACAATTATATATGTCTCCCTGGGAAAACGATTAATATGAATGCACTGGGGAATCAAGCCTGTTTTGGGCAGCGGGTGGTCTCAACCACCTTCTGCCTCTTTCATACCTCCAAAGACCCAAAGGCTGCAGGAAAACATAGATGATGCTCTCCCTAAGGCAGCTCCACATTCCCTACAGTGCTGGACTGAATCTTTCTAAAAGGGAGAAACATGTGGCTCAGGGGTTAGAGGCGGCGGACCCGGAAGCTGAGATCGGTCCTGGACCAGGGTTCAATTCCCCGCCCCGACGGGGGTTGGGCTCAATAATTCCACGGACTCGATAATTCTCGCTCCGGTGCCTACTCAACTCACGGGTTCACACTCTGCGACTCTGGGCAATAGCTTGCTTAATCTCCACAATGGCACCTCGAGGCGGGATGCCTGGGGATGCCTGGCGTTCACCTTGTGGATACCCTGCCGTGGTTTCTCACAGGGGAATACCAGGACGGGTTCCCTAAGCAAGCGCATAGATGACTGCGATGTGGGTGATTTGTGCTATATAAATACATGTACATTTACATGTAGCGCTGCTGTCCTGCGGCTCTCCACTCTCAGTGTAAGAACAGATTACACATCTTTGGGCAGGGACAGGCTAGTAATGAGCAAAGATGGCTGGTGAAGGTGGGACAATGCCATTTAGGGATACTTTTGTATTTACGCATGTGAAGGCTATTGCATGGTGAGGGCAGAATGACTCAAGGTAATGGTTTATATTTTGCATAGGGGAAGGTGAGGGGAGGGAATGCACAGAGGGTGGTTTAGGAGGTTGGTAGAACATCAGGTGTGACTTCCTTTGCAAGGAGGGGAAGGGTGCCAGAATTAAATGCACAAAGGGTGGTGTAGAAAGGGAGACAAGGCGCTTAGTATAGATTTGTTCTATAGGCGTGGTGGAGGGTGGCAGGCAAAAAGTGGGGAGCTTAATGCACAGGTGGTTGGGTTGAGTGAAGGACACCTGTTACTGTATGGATGCCCATGGCTCCTCTCACACTGTTCTGCTCATGTGTGCAGGGGATAAGGTGCCAGGCCATAAATAACATAGATTTGTAGATGGGTAACTGTGAATTAAGATGATGTTTTTCACCTCAGGTTTTGAGGAACATCATAGACAGCTGAAGCTTCGCTCTCATGATTTATTTGACTCATTTCTAACTGGTGAAATGCGTCTCTGTTGTTTACAGTTCATCCATTTACCATCTATAATTCTATACATGTTTACATTTAATACATTATAGGAATACCAACAACTGAGAACGTCTCAAGACTTGGTTAGTATAGAGAAAAACTGCAACCATTTTTGTTGTCTTAGTAATGCAGAAGGAGGAAAACATTGCAGCATTGGAACCAAATCAATTTTACACTATTTTTTTGTTTTCAGAATAACAATATGAGAAAATATATTGTCTCAATGTTATTGTTTTTCCTTAATAGTAATCTGATGAGCTCCTTGAAACTAACAGATTATGGAACAGCCAGATGCTCAGCTGTCAACAAGGGCAAGAACCATTACTAGTGCTCGAGATGTAGCAATCATAACTTGCAAGAAGTCATGTTCTCGGTCTATAAAGGACATTTTCTGTCATTTTGAGATTGCCCCGGGTCCATTATTCAGGAAAAGGTGTTTCTCTGCAACTGTGGGCAAGCTCTCTCCAAAAGGCCCGCCTTTTCAAAGGAAAAACAAAGTCCAGGATTATATGTCTTTCTTGTTCCTTGACTGACAGGGTCTTTCATGATTTCCCAGTTTGTTTTGGGTTCTTTGGTAGGAACATCACTTTCAGTGCTCTCTGGGAAGTTGATAAAGTATGCCACTCAGATTTCCAGAGTTGTTGTAGTCAATCGTTCTGCAAAACTAAATCAATGTTGAGGATGTGTGCTATCTAGTTGCTACTAATGACAAAGCATCTGTCAATTCATCTTTGAATTCCTAATAAAAACAGCGTCTGTGACTTATCCCATACCTGCCATCTTGAAGTACAATCTCACTGTGTGATGAGTTGGTGGGGCCTTGAACGGTGTGGGGCCTCTGCCGAGAAGTACCTTTGAGGCACTTTTAAACCCCACCCTGGCCCCAAAGCTTTTCCTTCCCCTCCAAAAAAACAAGAAGCTTGCTCAATCTAGTGTCAACCGTGTGATGGGAGCCAATATAGTGTGTCATACAGTGGCACCGTGTGAGTGGCAGGTATGTTATCTGTCCAAGCAGCCTCAGAAGCCAGGTGTTTAAAATGGCTGACATAACACACTAGATTCAGAATGCTGTATGTAAGAGTTGGCATGCCACTGTGAGGTGGTATCTCTCTTTCCAAAATAGCTGCAAACTCCACCATGAATTGAGTCCAGCTGGATAATAGAGAACTCTGATTCAAATGACTGTCATAGCCCGCATCAAAGCATCTCTATTATGATACGGGACACAAAAGTAACCTTGGTGGTATTGTCTCTAAATAATTGTGGTCTTGACACTAGGCCATACAAAATGTGAGACTTCTGAGGTTTTCCCCCAAATTGTACCGGGTGTGCTAAGGCCACATAGGAGTAATGAATGAAATGCAATAAATGCCAATCCACTTTTCATTACTACGCGCATTTTCAGATGTAGAGAAACCCACCTCAAAGTTGTTATTAGGTGGTGAAGGTGGAGCAGCCTTCCTAGCTAGATTATAATTAATTCAATCAGTTAAGCAAGATAGCTCACTTCTGGCAAGCATCCTCAAGCTCTTCATTAAACATAATAATAGCTGGAGCCATCATTTGAATGGATCGCTCAGTCAAGTCCATTTTGAGGCCTCACCTAACACAGAAATTAGACAAGAAATTGGAAAAGGAGTGAGAGGGAGAAGTCCCAGATGAGAGTCCACTCTCAGAGGTTTTGTCTTTTTCAAAGGCTGGCACCACTCTGTCTTAATGTTACGGGAACAGATAGATCTGGCCAGCTGTAAGCCAGAGGGGACTAAACACGGCACAGCCAACTGTACAAAGGAGAGGAAGGAAGTAACTGGTACTGAGGAAACCAAAAGGGGTAACGCTACAAACAATGTTTGAAAGCATTCGGGTGCTGAATGTAGTGAAGATCTGAAAGCCAATTCCATCATCCAACATGTTGCCAGGCACAGGACAATGATGCCACATAACCTGAATAGGACTTCAACCCTCTCGATCTGAAAATTATCTTAACCCAGAAAGGGAGAGCGTGTGAGTCACTAATAGTTAGCAGTCTAGTGATCCGGCCCATCTAAGGTTCCACTGACCTGTTCTACAGCACCAGCAGCCTCTATCTCCATGTAACCTAGCCTGAATTCTGGTAAGGGGTCTTCTTGTGAAGGATGTCACAATAGATGTCAAAACTACAACTGACATCATAAAATGAAGAAACATTCTAGAATGGCCATTGTTGATGAGTGTTAGACAAAGAGAACTGCTTTTTTTCCTCTACATTGGATGACGCCTTGAAGTACAATGTTGTGGTTATAACTAAACCAGTATGCTACATCTAGTGGATTTTGTTGACAGCGTGAGTACATATTCGCTATATTGATAATATTAGATAATATTAGATTGCCAGCATACATTATTCTTTTTTTATGTTGTGTTGGGTAGTTTTCTTTATATGTAATGTACCCTTTAATTATTATTTCCATATCCATCTTTTGTAAAGAGTTCTTTAGTGTGCTGAATTGAGTGTTCCAGATTCTTTCTACCGGAATGTCAAGACAGTTGCTGAGAATACAGAAGCAAGGAAGGTATTGTGTCTACTCTTTTGTGTTGGTGCTTCAACCATAATAAATTCTGCTCAAACTATCATTTGGATTCTGAACCTCTTCATTACAATCTTGGCGACGAGCGCTGTTGTAGCATCAGGAACCCCAAGAAATTGCATGCAATCTGGAATTACGGATATTACAGCATTTTCAAGGAATTTGGATCTGCGATTAGCGATTAGGAACTCTCACCTTAGAGTTCACTTATTTACAAGGAATCTGCTACCTTGTCACCCGAGGATCACCCGTCAACGAGGATTCCTTTGCAGTTGCAGTCAGCCTTTATTTAACCAAAAGGAGGATTTCAACAAGCCTGTGTGACATCGGAAGACCTTTTGTGGTTACAGTCAGCATTTTTCTAACCGCATAGAGAATTCCAACAAGCCTGTGTCACATGAGTCCTGTTCCAAGGACCTTCCAGGAAGGATCACCTAGGTCTGAAATGAGACAGGAAGTTGCGACGTCAACAGGAAATTAGAAACGCTTTCCACTACATTCTATTAGCATTGATAGGCTGCAATGGAGTGTCAACATTACATTGTTTCCATTTTCAGAAGTTGTACGGCTGGTCCGTGTGTTGGAATGCAGCATACTGTTCAACTTATGTTACGAGGTCACAGTATTCCACATCCAGCGTGCCATCATTTTGGATTTTGGGATTTTTTAACTGGAATATCTTGGGCGGAGGACTGTTGTATACTTCATGAAGGGAATATTTTACTTTACTTTCGCTTAACATTTTGTCACTTCAGCAAACTAGTCCTACCCAGTTGAAGAATGGATGCTGCAATATTCGGGGTTTTTGGGACCCTGTATTCTGCTCTTTAATGTATTTACCATTCATAATTCTTTATGGCAGCACAAAATCTAACATTGCAGCCTCCACAAGCATTTTTCCCAGCAGAAGGTATCCCATACATGAAATGGGTGGAATGGAAAGCCTACTTTCTCAATTCCTTAGAAACCATAGATGAGAATGGTAAAATGACCCGGCACGTAAAAAAAAAGATTTGTCCACTTTTGGTGGATCCTGAAGGTTATTTGAGTGTATGGACCCATGACAAAAACATGCGGGGGGGGATGCAATTTTTTAGATCTAGTGTTAAAGGATTTCGACAACCATTTCTCACAAACGTATGTATGGGCATTGTAAGATTCACATTTTTTCAAAGAAAACAGGAAGTGAAAGAAACAGTTGATGAATATGTTGCCTCACTTACTAAGCTTGCAGTAGATTGTAGATTTTATCACTTACAAGAACAGCTGATTAGGGACCAGGTTGTTAGGCACACTAGGGATCAACTGTCCAAGAGAACAATGGTTATATTTTAGAGATTGTCAGGAAGGCAGAATTGTCTATCCGAAGTGCCAAAGCACTCAAATCAGAACCCAAGGTTATATCTGAAGGGGGTATTTGTACGGTCAAAAGTATGGCTTTAACCAAATCTAAATTTGAAGTCTCTAAAAATAGCGAATTCAACAAAAGAGAAATGTTGAGATGCTATTGTTGTGGCAGTGCCTCACACCTCGCATCTAGCAAGTTCTGTCCAGCTGTTAAACAGAAATGTTCTAATTGCCGCATAGTTGGGCCTTCCTCCAAAGTGTGTAAAAACATAACAAGTTTAAAAGTGAGGTGTGTGAATGACAGGGACTCCAGTGATGAATATGGAAGTATGGTAAGAAAGCTTAGTATTGATGTTTCAGAATGTGTTTGTGGCATACCTACATCATTGATAAGTGTTCTATATTACATAATTGTTAGGTGTTCTATGTGGCTGCACTGTCTTGTATTCTAGAACATAGATAGATCAGTTAGCTGTTGGTCTTGCTTGCATGATGACCTGTGCTTGTACCTGCTTGGAATAAATACTTCTATCAAATATACAACTGATGCAAGTGACAAAGGGTTGGGGGCTGTCCTTTCTCAAATTAATGAGTCAGGTAAAGAAATCACTATAGCTTTTGCCTCACGCTCATTGTCTCCAGCGGAGGTCAGATACTCAGTGATTGAGAAAGAAATGTTAGCTGCTGTGTGGGCGATGACTAAATTCAGACAATTTGTGTGGGGATCCAAATTTCTCCTACGCACGGAACATAAACCCTTATTGAAAGTCTTAACATCTGAGGGTATTATTAAGGCTACTCCACGTATTGCTAAAATGAGTTTGAAGTTATTGGATTTCAATTATGAAGTAGAGTATTTACTGGGGAAGAGCAATCAATTTGCTGATTATTTAAGTAGGTCTCCCATTCAACAAGATTTGGAATGTTGTAAAGAGGATGGTGATTTCAGTGTGGCTTTAGTTCTTGAGGGCTCTGAAGCCATATCCAAGAGTGAATGGAATAATGGTTTATGCCAAGATGCGTTTTTATGTCAGGCCAAAACATTTGTTACTAGAGGGTGTCCTGATAAAAATGATTTAAGTGGTGACTTAAAAGCAATGTGGGAAATACAAGACGAGCTGTCTATCGATGATGATGGCTATGTTTGTAGAGGTGAGAAAATTGTTGTACCACAGAATAACGTTTTGGAAATTAATCATGAGGGCCATTTGGGTATTTCTAAATTAAAATCAAGAATCAAATCACTATATTGGTGTCCTGGGGTAGACAAAGATGCTGAAAACTTGGTCAGAAATTGCTCTATTTGTTTGGACTCTGATACATCTTTGAAAACCTTAAGAACTACTCTTGGTTTGAGATCTTTACCTGGTAATCCTTGGGAACATTTGTGTATTGACTGGTTAGGGCCTATTGAAGATCAAGTTGATGTCAACAAACATGTTTTGGTTGTTATGGATATTCTTTCGAAGTGGCCTGAAATAGATGTTACAGAAAATTTTGATGAAAAACATGTTATAAACTTTCTTTAAAGTTTATTTATCAGGGAAGGTATTCCCAAATAAATTTTGAGTGACAATGGCCCTCAATTTTCTTCAGTTAAATATGGAAAGTTTTTGGAAAGAAATGGTGTCATCAGAAAATATACACCCATTTACAATCCTGCTGGGAACGGATGTGTGGAGAGATTTAACAGAGTGGTAATGGGTAGCATTCAGGCTGCAATGAATAGTGGTAAGGATTGGGAAAAGGAGCTTCTGGCAACATTATGGGCATATAGGATTACACCTACAGGTACTGGATATAGTCCTTTTAGGATTTTGAGGGGGAGAGAACCTTTTTGTAAGGATAATGTGGCTTGGAGTACTAAGAAGATACATAGTAAATGGTCTCCAGCCCTTGTTACAGCGAATATGAAGAAAATGTATGATTCTGGGAAGGTCCAGTATGACAAAACACACAATGCAAGCGAATTCTCTTTGAAATCATGTTGTCAAGGTAAAATTACCTAACAAAGTCAAAAAGGGTTTGAGTAAGTATTCGCCTCCTTTACAAGTAATCACTCCATATTCTAAGTCTGCAAAACTCAGTGATGGAAATATTTGGCATTATAATGGGATGTGCATGTATAAGAACAAAAGTTCTAATATAAATGAGATGATTCCATCGTCCTCTTATTCTTGGATGTGGGATGATGTCATGGACTTTGATTCTTTTGGTGTTAATAACTTGCCTTCTAGTGAGTTAATCTCTCGCTCTTCCGATGATACCACTGTTCAACAGGAATATGTCACTGATTCACAGGAACGTGCGTGTACTAGTGATAGAGCGCGCAGGTCACCCGGCTCTGAGTTTACCAGATTTTCACGCACTCGGGCCCATGACGTGATTGCGAAATACAATTTTGTGAGTCGAGTGAGTTTACACGCCACTATCAGTATTTTATATGTGTTTCCTGTAACACTATTACCATGGCACCTGACTTACCACAGGCACTTTCTCTTCCTGATGAATCAGGAGCTAGCAGTGGACAAGTGACAAGATAATTCTAAACATTTTGTCTGTTCATTTAATATCACTTTGTAAGTCTTCAAATGACCACAGACACCTGAGGCGTTTTAAAGGTTTTATGTAAGAATGTAAAATTTAAAGTGACAAAAGTATAAGGCAAATGCTGATCAAAACATCAATAAGCAGAATTACGAAAATGATGTAACTATGGATAAGAGAAAACACCATTTAGGGCAAATGGGACTCTATTGGGTAAGGGTAACAGGGAACATGCTATTCAGTTTCAGACTTAAACTAGGGACGGTAAGTTTAAAAACACATTAGTCAGTGAATTTCTAAAGTCTATAAGTGATTCAAACCCTAATCTTAGTCTATCTAACTTAGATCCTAAATATTCATCACACTTTATTTAAGAAAAACAGTTTCAATATGCCCTAAAGGAAAGGGGAAAAATGGAACATACTAATAGACAATTTGCACATGCATCAGCAGAGAGAACAGAGAGAATATCATGGGCATAGAGGCTTTATTAAAGAGCAGGAAGGAAAGGATAGTAGACGGACACCCACAGGTATATTTACCTAGGACAGGAATGAGGACTAACCCTGGCCACGGGTCAGCTTCGGGAAAAGACGAGGACAAGGACCCTCAAGGATTTAGGATGCCAGTAGATGAGCAGGTACAGCTCACGGAAAATCAGGACAGGATACCCCTCAGGATTTGGGTCAGGACTGGGCTCACCAAAAGGGCACAACCAACACCTGCAGCTTCGGATGCAACGCCTGCGCTACCCCCTCACTGCACGGAATCTGCCAGTAACCCCGATTGGGTTCTCGAATCTCCCAGCAAAGTGCTCCGCCAGCACTTAAGACTATTTCCACCCCTTGGAGTTTGGGGAAATTCGGACAGAGTGCTCCGCAGCTCTCTGTATCAATCACCTATAGAGTCGTGGGGTCGGTGACAGGTCAGCTATTCGGACAAGTCGGACAATTTTCCCTAACTAAACTAGGCTAGATATACTCTTTTTGGGTCCCCAGACCACCCACAAATGTTGCAAGTGACAGGGTCCCAACTTACGATTGGTCAGGAGAGGTGGTTAGGTCATAGTAACCACCTAAAATTCTGGGTTCCCATGAGTAATATGTATTTTCAAGTACCCACCCCTTACATTCCTGTTCCCAGGCATACGTGTAGAAGAAGACAATGGCGCACACAGTAATGTATCAATATTGTTTCAAATTCAGGTACAGCTCGGCTCCCCTGATCAGGTCACAGTTCATTTCTCATGAGCATCCCAGTCTTGGCAGCCAGCTGGCGGGGTATTGCTTCTGCGCAGTTTGACTTCTCCCTCATCACATGACGGGGTTGTGATGGGTTTCAAAGATGGCGCCGCTCCCCACTCCCAGGCCCCAGATACGCGGTACATGAAAAGTAAGCGAAAACAAATTAATAACACAGAAAAATAGAATACACTGTACACCATGATAATCTACACTGCACCCCTTACTTCATAATAACTATAGCGATTAAAGGTTAAGCAGAAATAGATAGAAATGCAAAGCAGCATGGGCAAGCAGAACGCGTGATTACAGACAAGCGGCCATATTAGCTACAATGCGCATGAGCGAACTCTTCCTCCAAATCTGCGAGTGCGTCACATCACATGGGTATGACCGACGCATGCGCAGACTGAATTTCTGCGAAGCGGCCATTCTGTAGTATGCAAGCGGAGTTAGAATTAATAAACACATAGGCAAGCATCGCTAGGACACCCGCGTGTACTGTAAAAGTGCAATATTAATGACGAACAGAGTTGGTTAATACTATTACACGTTAACGAGGTTCATGAGAAAGAGCAAGTCGCCTTATGTGCGAATCCTTACTCCATCAATCCCCTCTTTGATGATATTTACTATCATCACTATTAATAGAAACAGATGCCAACTTCATTTTCTCACATCTCACTCATTTCTATTTCAACAAATTTGTTGTTAAGCCTCTTTTCAGCATCCTTATTAGGATGGAAACCTTTGGCCTTCTTATAAATCTGGTTTCTTAACTTCTCTAATTCAAGGTCGTCAATATTTCGTTTGACTCCTCTCTTATTCACTGTATACTTCTTCCTACACTTTTGACATTTGCAGCAAATTATAATAATGAACACAATCAGACTTATTCCAGCTATTGGCATCAGTATTTTCCCGACAAGACTGTGACCTATGTTAGTAAACCAACTACCTACAGTGGAGAGACCATCAGTCAGTCTCTTCAAGGCACTATCAACCTCCAGTGGTTTGAGTTCTTTTTCCAAATTAGTTATGTTTTGTACATATTTCTTAATTTCTACACTCTTATCAGGAATGTAAGTGCAACAATGTTGCGCCTTCAACATTCTGCAGACTCCGCCCTCTTTTGCCAATAAGGTATCAAGAGCAAGGCGATTATGTAAAACCATTGATCTGATCGCAACCATTTCAGTATTGACCAGCAGGAATCCAGCAGCAGTGTCAGTTGACAACCGATCCACTACTGTAGACAATTTGCAGATACGGTGAGTATTCAGAACTACTCCCACTCCAGGTATCAGTGCACTAAATATATCACCTATAATTTCTCCTACACTTTCACGTCTACTACGCACTAGATCATTAGTATTTTCATTGCTTCCAGCGGCGTTGTTCACATGGTATATTTTCGGGAAGACAATGCCAAAGTAGCAGCTTCCATACCAGTGATCCGGCAATTTGAAATAAGCCTTGTTTCCACATATATAATAAATTCTAGGAAACACAGGTTCTGACCCATTTTTGAAACCCCAACCTCCAATTACCTTGTAATTATGTTCGCATTCACTGGAACCGATGAATACATTGTTATAATAACTAGTCTTTTCTCCTTTCCGTTCAAAATCCAACAACAGTGCAGGATTTGCTTCGCCATTTGAGGTGCCCTTCATGTTTTCAGCCCATTTAGGAGTTTTCTGTTTCTTATCATTAGCCTTTCTTTGGAAACTCTCCCTTCTCTATTCTGCCATTTTCAAAAACATTTTCTCTTGCTCATGCAATGAACAAGTCAAATTATCCCTTCGAGCTTCATTCAAACCTATGTCACCTATAGTCAGAAAGTATTCTCCCATGTAACGAGTCACTTCGCTTCTGACATGCACAATATTCAAGTGTCCCCGAATAGGCAGTTCAGAAAAAATCACGTCAGTGTTTGAATAGTAGTACTGTAAAGTGCTTCTATAAAATAAGCTTGCTAATATACTACAGGAAATTCCATAGGTCAGGGGTAAATGATGATAGGTCACGCCTTCAGCTACTGAAGTAGGTAGCTTCATACACACGTAACAATCTTCTATTTCCATAGCTTCTACGTAATGCACTAAAAGATTTGCAAAGACATTTAAATGTGTTCTGTTTCTCATTTTGTGAAAATGTAATCCTTCCTCATCTGGTGCTTCTACGTCAGGTCGTGTTTGTCTTAGGCTAACTGAATTGTCACGTCTTTCTACACTTCGTGGTGTTTCTTCAGTATGTACAACTTCTGAATCTGGGGTCATCGGTTTAGTAGGGTACAGGTTAGTATCTTTACTTATCATGAAAGGTATAAAGGCTGTTAGTCCTATCCATACTACTATAACTATTGCTACGCTGCATAAGCATATTTTACAGCAAGTTTTACAACAATTCCCTCTAGGTCTTCCATTTACATTTGAATCAGACATTTTTTTTTTCTTACAGGTGGCTTTCCAACCCCTCTTTGTTTCTTAATACAAGAGGCTTACACAGTTTCACTTTTCAAGGTGGGTCTTCTACCTCAGAACTCTGATCCTCGATCGAATCTTGATCGCTTCGGTCACTCTCGTCAGGGTCGTCAATCTCTTCCAACACCAAATAGGTCCATTCAGGACTCCGATAGTTTTTATTGAGTCTCTTCACTCTGGTACTGCGTCTATTTTGCTGAGCTCCGGCTCTCTGTCTTTCACTAGCATCTCTTTTTCAGTCTTCTATTTTCTCCTCTACTGTTTTCAATCTTAGTTTCAGCCTCTTTATGTATCTTGGTTCACTTTTCTTCTTGAGCCTTTTAGTGGTCGAATAAACTTGTCCCTCTTCGTGAACTCTCTTATTTTCGCGCTGATGTGGCACTATTGTTTTGGCAGTGTCCTTTTCCCTTCCTGACTGACTAGTTCCAGGTCTTTCATCAGTTTATTCTGCCTGGTTTCTAAGCTGGCCTAGTTCAGGTATATTTTGTATTTGATTTTGGGTTTCACCTGGTTTGGACTCTGCTTCCTGAACACGTTCGTCTATTTCTATCTGTTCCTGTTCATGCACTTCGACCCCTTGATTCTCTTCCGCATGAACTTCAGCTTTAATTACTATCTGTCCCTTTTAAGTCTCTGGAGTCTCTGGAGGAGTGTCGATGACTTGGTCTGTCCCTACTTGACCTATTTCCTGATCAGGTCTGACGTGAATCTCGATAACCTGACCTTCTTCTTCTTGCCCTGTCTCGTCCTCACTATCTCACTCTCTATCTAGGTAGGAATACTTTCTGGTTCTTATTGGATCAAGAATCAGGTCATCGGCTGGAAACCATCCGTCTTGACTGGTGCTCGGTAGTATTACGTCAGCTAGATCCGGACCCTCGTCTGGAGTCTCCTCAGCTGTACCACCTTCAGCCTCAGTCGCTTCTTCTTTGGTTACTTTCTTGATATGGCTGGCATGAATCCACTTCGGCACGCCAGCACAGTTTACAGCAGTGGTAGTTACAAGGATCACTTGCCTTGGCTTTCCCCACTTTGGTCCAAGACAATTCTTCCGGGTGTGCTTCTTCAGCACCACCCAATCTCCAGGTTTCAGTTTATGGGCTGGAGTGGTTGGCCATTCGACAGCAGTCTCCCCAATCTGGTGAGAGATAGAACGCACTTGGTCACCCAGCTGCCTGCAGTATTCTAGCACCAAATCATCAGAAATACTCAGCAGTTTGTGTCCAGGTACCCATGCCTGTCGCATCACTCTTCCCATTAGTACTTCATGGGGGCTCAGGCCTGTCTTTCGGTTTGGAATACTTCTCAATCCCATCAAGACAAGGGGTAAAGTTTCTATCCAGTTCAACTTTGTAGAATTACACATCTTGGCCAATCTTGACTTTATAGTGCCATTCACTTGTTCGACTACTCCAGAAGCCTCTGGACGATATGCACAGTGTAGCTTAGGCTCAATTTTGAAAGCTGTATAAAGCTCATTCAAGACTTCATTGGCAAAGTGCCCACCTCTGTCTGTTTCAATTGTCTCTGGAAATCCGAACCTAGGTATTAGCTCCCTAAGTAACAACTTGGCTACAGTAAGGGCATCATTTTTCTTTGCTGGGTAGGCTTCCACCCGCCTTGAGAATAGGCAAACTATTACCAAGACATATCTGTATCCTTTACACATGGGCAACTGAATAAAGTCAGCCTGTAGTCTAACAAAAGGACCTCCTGCTTTCCCAATTGTACTTTGCTCTACCACAGTCCTCTTTTCTGCGTTGAACTGCTGACATACCAGGCACCTCCGGCAAAGCCCATCCGCAATGTTCCTGAACTTTGAATTGTAGAACACTTGGTCAAACATACAGCACATTGCATCCCTCTCAATATGGGAGTCTCCATGTATCATCCGGGCCATTGGGGCAGCCATACTATCTGGTAACACAGGCACACCCGCCTTATCAACCACAACACCATCTCTTTCCCTGTTCTGACATTCCTCAGTCTCCCATCTTTGTATTTCCTCCTCCTCTGCTGTTTGCTGCAACTCCTTTAGTTCCCTCCAGGTAGATACATTCTCAAACACCATAAGTTGGCAGCTGTTTCCGCCCCCCCATAATTTGATTTTTAGGGACATTTTGTATTGGGCACAATACTGGGCAATTTGGTCAGCGTATCTGTTTCCGGCTGACACATCGTCATTACCAGATTTGTGAGCAGCACATTTGACTACTGCCAATTCTTTGGGCAACTGGATTGCTTCCAGTAGGGTTTGCACCACTTTTCCATTTCTGATAAGGGTACCTGAGGAATTCATGAATTCTCTTTGCAACCATAGCTGGCCGAAGTCATGAACAACCCTGTAACCATATTGACTGTCAGTATATACGGTTACTCGTTTATTTTTCCCTTGCTTGCAAGCTCTGGCCAATGCGATCAGCTCGGCCACTTGGGCAGATTTAATTTCACTTAGATAGGATGCTTCTAGGGTCGTTTCCAGTGTGACTACTGCATAGGCAGCACTCAACCCACCATCCTCATGTCTCAAACAGAAGCCATCCACAAACATCACTAGGTCCTCTATGGGAAGGGCCGTTACTTTTATATCAGGACGTGGCTTGGTGCTAAACTCAGTCGGGTCAATGCAATTATGCTCAATTTCGCCCTCCACTTCTGCATTTTGGGTGAGAGGCAACAAGGTTGCAGGGTTTAAAATATTGCATCGGGAAATTATTACATTCTCTGCACCAATAAGAATTCTCTCATACCTAGTCAGCCGACTAGGAGTGAGATACTGGGTCTTGGTTCGGGCTAGCAGAACCACAACTGAATGTGGAACATAAACCGTTACAGGATGTCCCATGACAATGTTTTCACTCTGCTCCAGACTCGTGCATGTGGCAGCCACTGCCTTCAGACACCCGGGAAGCCCAGCAGCCACTGGGTCCAGAGTGGCTGAAAAGTAGGCCACTGGACGTCTAGTCAGACCATGTTCTTGAGTTAGGACTGAAAGTGCACAATTGTCTTGTGTATCACAGAATAACTCAAAGTTCTTGGAGTAATCAGGCATGCCTAGTGCAGGAGCAGAGCACAGACAGTTTCGTAATTTTATCCAGGCTGTCATGCTTTCATCATCCCAACTGACTGGATCATCTGCCCCTTTCTTGGTCATTTTTATCAGAGGTTTGGCTAGAACAGCAAATCCCACAATCCACTGTCTGCAGTATCCCACAACTCCTAGGAACATTCTGACTTCCTTCTGGGTTCTGGGTAATTCCATATCTCAACTTATTCTAATTCTTTCTGAAGTAACCCTTCTGATACCTTTTTCTATCTGGTGTCCCAGATACTTCACTGAATTCTTACAAAACTGCAATTTGTCAGGGGATACTTTATGTCCTCCTTTGCCCAAATGATTCAGCAGGGCAATGGTATCAGTAACACAGTCGCTTTGACTTTTAGACGCCACTAGAAGGTCGTCTATGTACTGAACCAGGACAGACTCCTTTGGTAGAACTAAGGATTCAAGGCATCTTTTTAGATTCTGATTAAAGATTGAGGGGCTTTCTGTGTACCCCTGAGGAACACGATTCCAGACATAGACATGACTGTCAAACTCAAAAGAGAAAAGAAATTTGCTGTCTGGATGCAATGGGATGGAAAAGAATGCATGGCACAAATCTATGACAGTGAACCATTCTGCATTCCAAGGAATCTGATATAGGATTACTACAGGGTTTGGCACAATGGGACAACAGGGTACAACAATCTGGTTTACCTTTCGCAGGTCCTGCACTACCCTGTACTTTCCGCTATGCTTCTTGATTCCAATTATGGGTGAATTACAAGCACTGCTCATTACTTCCTGGATTATGTTTGCCTCCAGTAATCTGTTTATTTCGAGTGCGACTCCAGCTTTCACTTCTGCACTCATTTTATACTGTCTAATTTTCAGGTAAGTAGCATTGGGTTTAATGGCTATTTTAACTGGGCCCACATTTGCCATTAATCCTACATCTCTCCCGGTGAAATCCCACACCTCTGGTATCCCCTTTTGTTGGAGTTCTTCAGGCAAGTCATGAATGGTCAGAGTTTTAACTGCTGTATCAGGCCTTAGCAACATTAGTTTGTACAGGCCATCTTCATCTGGGGTCTGAATTTCACCACCCTTTCATGTGCAAAAGATGGTACAGTTCATTTTGCACAACAAATCACGTCCCAGTAGATTTACTGGACTGGAATCACAGACCACAAATCTGTGCATTTCTTTGAAATTTCCTATGGAAATCTCCATGGGTTCAGTTACAGGAGTTCTAATTATCTGATTTGATACGCCCACTACTTGGATTGCTTCTCCCGAGAGGGGTAGGTTAGGAACGTCTGCTGTTCTCACAGTCGAACGGGTAGCACCAGTGTCCAACAGAAAGGTGACATCATTTCCTTCAACCTTTCCTTCAATGTATGGCCCTGTCTGGTCTACCGGTAGGGAGGCGCCAAGCACGCACTCCCCTTCCTCCCCCCTCAGGCCCCGTCAGTATGGTTCATCACAGAGGAATGTATCATTTAACAGGAATAGTGAAGTTGCTGAATTTCTCTCATTCTGTCCTTCCCATACTTCCACCCTCTCATTCTGTTGAGCCTGATTCTTATAATTAGGTCTAGGAGCTCGAGGCAATGGAGGTGGATTTACCTGTTGCTGATTCTTTTGTGGCCCCTCTTTCTGCACCTGTGGATTTAAACCATTTATGGGGGCATTACCAGCCTGCAAATGTGGACACTCGTCTCTCCAGTGCCCTATCTGACCGCACCTGTGACAGGGAAAATTCTTTTTGGCCTCATCTTTGCTCATCTTTACTCGGGGCTTCCCTCCTCCCCCAGAGTTAGTATTTGGCGTATTGCTATTAATTTTACTTAACTGTTTCTCTTGTTGTTCAGCCAATTTCACCTGTGCCCACATCACTTTTTCCTTAAGGGTCTTCTTTTTGTTTTCCATTTCATCCTCGCAGTACTTAGCGTACTTGAGGACATCATCTATGGGCTTTCCCTGCCAACAGATTTTATTATCTCTAATCCACTGGGATATTTCCGGTCTCAAACCCAGCACGAATCGATAAATGAAATGAGTCATGTCCTTCATTTCAATATTATCGATTCCACTGTAGGTCTTGAATACCTGTAGCAGCCTTTCATAATAGGAATGCACTGTTTCATTATGATCCTGGGTAGTTCTATCTATTCGGGTCCAATCAGTTTCTTTCGCTGGTACCTTTCCTTTTAGGTATTGTATGACTTGGTCATATTTTCTCATTACATCTGGGGAAGGAGTGTGGAAATTAGAAAAATTAATGTACATAGGCGGCGTTCATTTGCCTTTTTCCATTCCCCTCCCTGTAGGCACCATGAATACCGTGAAACATTGACCGCATCATTCCGCCAGTAAAAGCCCGTGCCCATATGTACATGACAGCCATTTTAGGCACCATGGCCTTTTGCCCGCTCGTTGGAATCCCCGGCTTCCCTCCTGCGCGACCCTGCTCTGAAAAGTAACCCTCCTGCTTGACCCATGCACCCCCCCTATTTTCCTCTCGAAGAAGCATCCTTTGCCTCAGCTGACATAACCCCCCCAGCTGTATCTGACTGCCCCCGTTCTCTCATGTACGGGTCATAAGACCTCTCTCTCTGTGCGACTCTGTCCCTGTGCGCACCCTGGCTCCCCCCTCCTCCCTCACATGGGCAAGTCATAAACCTTCCTCTTCTTCAAGACTCTGTCCTTGGGAGTCACGCTCGCGTCTGACCAAACACCTCCTTTCCTTTTATGAATACCCCTCTGTTGGTAAACTCTCCCTCTGCGCCTGATTGCCCACGCGGCATGAATACCTCTCCTTTGATGACCCCTTCCACCGAGTCCGATTGTCCACACAGGTCCGAGGCCATCGCCTAAGCCGGGAGATACAGTTTACTGCCCCCTATTGTGTGGAGTCACTCCTCTTCAAAGGGCCCACTATTGATCCTGGCCTCCCCACCCCCTGGGATACGATCAGGCGCGCACATCCTAAGAATCGGCGGAACACTCAGCTGCGCGATAACCCCCTCCTGATGACAGCAGGGTGAGGGCCTCTATTGTGGATATATGTGGGGTGGGATTGACACGAGGATTACGGGGATGTCTTTCTCCTTGCTTCACAATGTCATTATTGTAATAAGGAATGTTGGTAATGTATAAAAGGCGATGTCTCAGAGAACTTGTTAGAGCACCTCCCGAAAGACACTGTGTTTCGTGTCCGAAATGACAGGCTCTCCTCATGAGAAATAAAACTCTGTTCTTGTGATTCCTGCTTCCAGCGCCCGTCTCTTCATTTGGTAACTATTCAGAATGGGAACTAAGAGGCGTCTTGCGCTAGTAGCCTGGGCATCGGTTGTAAATTGGGCTCACTTTTCCACAATTGGCGCCCAACACGGGGCCCATCAGCGACATAGGGTCCGGTAAGAGAGGTCCAGACGATGGGGTGAACATCTAAACGATCGGAGTATACCTGCCTTGAGAGGACCCTCGTCCGGCTGCTGATTGAATGAACTTCACCGATTCCGAACGGACCTCTCTCGAGTGACCCACTGTCCTGACTGGGACCCCACAGGACTGCTGCGGTAAAATCACGGAGTAAGAGAACGATCGGGCGCTGGAAGGAGGAAGGCGAAGAACTGCCCACACGGTCCGGTCCGGGTAAGGTCGCGTAAATGCGACAAATTGTGAAATGATTGTTTGATTTGGATAATACTAGTATTACTCTTTTGTTGGTTCCTCTGGAGATTCACCGTCTGCAAACGGAGAAACAACAGGCTCTCCCTTTGCAAGCAGTGAAGGATAGGTAACGCAGACTTTTGTCCCCGTTGTAATCCGTCGTGCCTATCTTCCTCCCCCACTGTTTCCCGAACTGTTGTTCGTGGATTATTGTCTGGAGATTCTCTGTCTGCAAACAGGGAAGAACAAGGTCTCTCTTTGCAGGTAGCGAAAAGGTAGGTAACGCAAACCTTTAACACGTCGTACCTACTTATTCTCCCCACTGATTCTTTGATTGACCGAACATTGATTGTTCGAGATTGGTTCTTTTGAGGTATTCACCGCCTGCAAACAACGAAGAATAGAAATATTCTGTCTAGTCTTTGCCCGCCGTGATAAGATAGGTAGTGCAGACTTTTGTCCCCGTTGTAATCCGTCATGCCTATCTTCTCCCCACTGATTGGTAGCCTGTTTAGCCCGGACCGCTTATTAGAGATGAACCATCCAGCTCCACTGGAGGGCACACCTAATAAGGACATGTTCATTAAGTGTGGACTAGTCGCTATAGCTTATAATAGGTTATGGCATAAAAATATAAGAAAAAGAGTCGAGCGAAATCAGTAGGCCACTGATGAATTATCAACTTCGCTAAAAATAAAATAAGAAACGTTAGAAATAATCCGCAATAAGAAACATAAAAATGGCGAGGGAAGACAAGCTTGACACCAAGGCAGACACGAGGTAGATTAGGCTTCACCGCCCCTCACTGCTCCAAACATGTCTATCCCACCACCCGCCACACCCAATAACGGTAACATGGAATAGATACAAATCAGCATACACCTACCCCCATTCCGGAAGCTCCCGAAGTGCAACAGGTCCGCAGTTACGCCCATCCGGAAGGCGAGGCCTCAGCGCGTGTAGAGCAGGGCTCGGCTGGCCGCCATCGGAACGGGAGGCTGTGGGGCGGACGACCCGAAGGTTGTTATGGTCTCCGCATTCCCTTCTTTCCTTCTGCCTTGCGGGCCACGGGGGGGGGGGTGTCTTACCTCAGCCACCGACCACCCCCCCACTCTCTATCGCCAGCTCCGGCCGTCAGCAAAACCGGAGCCAAAGCAGGTAGTCCCGCCAGCGATAACCCTGGAGAGTTGCAGGTAGTCCCGCCAGCGAAAACCCTGGAGAGTTGCAGGTAGTCCCGCCAGCAACAACCCTGGGGAGTTGCAGGTAGTCCCGCCTGGTCTGACCGCTCTTCATTGCCTGGTACGGCCATACCAAAGTGGTGGAGCCAGGAAATGGCGCGGGGTCACTGGAAGGGGGAGGCGGCGCGGACGAGCCTTCCCCACCTCCCTCCAGGTGGAGGCTTCCAGCGACACCCCAACGCTCCTGCTTAAAGAGGGTCCATATCAAAAGGTGGGTTTTTTTGCCCGGGACTGGCACACGCCCTGTGCTCCTCAACCTTGAAGATTCTAAAAGAGCCGGGGGGGCCGACCTCCCCACGAGGCGCCCCCCGCCCCCGTCCTCCGATGGAGCCACGAGACGTCGGCGCACCCCTGCCGGCGCCAGCCTCAGTTTGGAAATGACTAAAAATCCTGCAAAGATACAGATTTGTTCAGTTCCGGTGGTACACCAGAATGACCCGGTAGGAAAGATTGTTGCCTCCCTCCCCACTTTTGACTGATGGTTCATATCGCTAGTCTGTTACCCCATTGCGAAAAACTTTTTGAACTGCCAAAAGAAGGTTCTGGTCCAACCACGAGTCAGTAGAGACAATCTGACTGTACTGGGACTTGCCTGACCTCGCCCAAAAATGGCGCCGATACAAAATGAAACTTTCAAACTCCTTGTTGCACCCTGATTGCTCAGCCTTGATGCTCCAAGATATGTATGCGGTTTTTGGACAATGAAAGTAGATAAGATGGATATTGATTATGTGCTTGGAAAAGAAAGCGATATAAGATGGATATTGATTATGTGTTGGGACAGTGAACTGATTTAGGGTGGGTACTAATTATGTGTTGGAAGCAATTAATTGGTATGAAATAGACACTGATTGAGCATTTGGACAATGAATTGATATACGTTAGGTCTTGAGTAAATAGTTGGATAATGAGATGATATTATTGAAAGCTTGAATTCTTGACACGCATTATACTCGCCCCTTAAGAAAGTTTGATACGATTTTATTGCACTGCTGCACTTTATGAAATGAATGACCACCGACTTCGTTCCTCTTATGCACAGTTCCAGTCTGCTCCGTAGCCGGCCCACTGGGTTGTAGGCCCGTATTTGTGCGCCAACATTTTTTTAATTAAAGGTTTATTGAAAAAGAAAGTACAATTGTAGCGATTGCATTAATGAGTTTCGAATGTGTTACTACTGTCTCCAATATAAGCAAAAAATAAGCAGCTTTATTAAGGTTGAAGGGTAAAAAGGCCCAATACTTAAGCAGTTACATTATATGCCACAGATAGCAGGAAAAAGTTTTAGATGCCCTTAAGCAATACCGAGGAAATGCCACCTGGCCATCACCCTTGCACATGACCTAAAAGGCCACGATCAAGTGATTCATGTAGATACGCAGACCATCGACGATTATCTATCTAACATTACTGGTCCCTCTGGGCTTAAACGCCGAGATGGTAGAGAATGCACCCCGTGGAGATAGGTCGAGTATGTGGTAGGTAAAAACATTTTCGGACTATTGCGCGCTGATGTGTTTTGAATGCTGCCCCCACCCCCTTCTTTCTCCTCCCTTCTGCAGGTCACGTCGGAACATTGGTTGAAGTATGGAAGAGCGATGGTCGAACGACCGACAGAAGGAGAAAAAGGGGATCTGAGCATAGTACTTATGCTAACGAAGCCTTGAAAGGCGTAGACTTAGATATGACTGCGCCTCCTTAGAAAGTAGCAACTGGGAGGATGGACTGACATAGAAACTTGACGGGTTAGTACTGTATGACAGAATTTGACTCGAACCAGCACGCCAGATAGTGCAACTATGACGTTTTACTAGATAGGGAAAGGACAAGGAAAAGTTCCAGGGTAAGGTTTACCTAGGCACCACCCGTCTGGAAAAGTAGGAATGATGTTGATGTTCAAAAATGTACCACCTCCTTCTCGCACTTTTATAGATATAGCTAAGCTGTCCGACTGTTCTCCCGATTAATGCCCTCCGTTGCCTCAGCCTGGAGAACCTTTCCGCCAAAGGGAGAAAAGGAAAAATGACTCAAAGATCCCACCGTGAGTAGTAGCCCAACCAGGTTAATTCCTGACCAACTGACCGAGGTGTAAGTATTAGCAACCGAGAACATTCGCAAAGATAGCAAACGAGAGGAAAAGGAGGAAAGGTAAAAAGAGCTCAGCACGTAGATAAATAGGATACTAAAGATGCGCAGCATGCAGAAAGATCTTTTTGGCCAATAACTGTTTTATGTTTTGTCATGAACCTTTTTGTATGAAATACATGTACTGTCTTTCTTTGAATGAGTTTGTGTGTATGTAATGTATGGGTTTATGTCTCCCCTCTGTTCGCGTCTCTGTGTTACCTGACCCCTGCTGTTCTGTGTTGTGAGCGCACTAAATGACCCATTACTGTACACGTCTCTCTCTCTCTCTCTCTCTCTCTCCCTCTCTATCTCCCTATCTCTCTCTCTCTCTCTCTCTCTCTACATGTCATACGTGTACCGAATGGCTCGTTTAGGTTGCGGACGACTCTCACTCTCTATGAGAGTCTCCCTATTCCCTCTTCCTTTTCGTGGTAAAATTGTGCCCCGTCGGCACCAGCCTAATTGGGTTCCTTTTTTGAATGCAAAGGTGTTCAGCAAAATTGACAGAAACTAAAACGATTGTGACTTGCCATATTACTACCTCTCCTTTCTGCAAAATAAATGAACTTGAATTGGCTAAGAAAGAAAGGGCAGGTAAGACGACTGATATCCCCCAATCTGGCCTTTTATAGGGGGGACTACATGTCAATGGCTTCCTATTCTTCAGTTCGTTAGAAATACGATCCCCAATGCCCAGATTGATCCCCAATGTCCAGGTTGCCCCACCCTTATGTACTCAAGCGAGAATGTTCAAAGCGTCCCCGCTTCTCCCATTGACCCCTGCTCCATATCAGCTACGCCCGAGGTATAACTGATGGCCTTGATTAACTGTCGCTCCTCGATGAAAGTCTGTTTACCCCCCCTCTCCCGATGATAGCACCCCCGCCCTGTTTGAAAGGGTTAGCCAGCTCTGAAGGGAAATGTTAGACTGTTAAGGCTCGGGTTAGAAAGACAAATCTCCGCTGGAGGTTCCGAAATGTTGAATTTGATGAAATGCGCAGTTGATAGGAGTCTGATTTCTCTCCATTTGTGCCATGAATAGACGATGAATAAACTTGGCATGAACTCAGTAGGAATGCCACATATACACTGCATGGTAATAAACTTCTGACTGTGACCGATGAACGTATCTCCCAAGTGCGTAGGATTGAAGGAGGAATTCACATGCATAAATGTCTTCTCCTGCCAGTTCTCTAAAGCTTGTTTTGTACCTATTCAAAGATATACGATCATCGGAGGAGAAGGGTCGGACGTGACGCACAGCCTGGCTGCAGATCTTGAGACACATGTGACCTCGACCAAAGATGGAGCTGCAGAGCAACAAGATACGGGACGAGACAGCAATTTCAGGCGTGGAAAATAAAAGGATGACGGGCTGTCCTGAAGCCCTCTGTTTTGCTAACCCACGTGTGCCTGAAGTCTTCGTCCCCCTTTTGGGGCCCGATTGATGGGCCTGCTTGCTCGTTTTCCTTCGCTCCCTTGGTCCCCTGATGTGTGCAGGAAAAGATTTGACCCCACTCCGCCCTCTCCTCCCTCGAATATTCAACAACACTCCCTTCTCTCTGCATGGCTTTTTGGTCACCACGAAAGGAAAAGGAAAATGCAGGTGCCGAGCATAAGGCACCCCTAACAAGGACTAATTAGTAAAACAGGACTGTGGTCTAACAGCAGAGGACTGACCGCACCCTGCAACGCGCAAGGATAGATCCGAGCTGGACCTATAGCTCCACCGCCGGTGCTCAACAGCGCCAACGAAAGGATACAGACTAGAGCCTACCAGTGATGGCTCACTGCTAAAAAGACACTGTGACGAAGATATCATGTATTGGACTGAATTCCTCCCTCAACCACTTGGTATTGTTTTCAAAATGTTTGTCGGTCACCTTTAGAGCTGTACATTGATGAGAAAGTCAGAACCATTTATACTGTGTAGTACGCTGCACCCTAGGCTCATAGTAACCCAACAAATGTAAATTTCTACATATTGCATTCTGCCAATCACATCGACTGCTCATGGTAATATGCAATCTGCTAGTATTGATAAGTTTTCATCAACCACATGTTTATATGTACACCCATCGATTAGGAAATGAACTTTCTTATGTAAAAAGCGGCGACTGTGGAAATTAGAAAAATTAATGTGCATAAGCGGCGTTCATTTGCCTTTTTCCATTCCCCTCCCTGTAGGCACCATGAATACCGTGAAACATTGACCGCATCATTCCGCCAGTAAAAGCCCGTGCCCATATGTACATGACAGCCATTTTAGGCACCATGGCCTTTTGCCCGCTCGTTGGAATCCCCGGCTTCCCTCCTGCGCGACCCTGCTCTGAAAAGTAACCCTCCTGCTTGACCCATGCATCCCCCCCCCCATTTTCCTCTCGAAGAAGCATCCTTCGCCTCAGCTGACATAACCCCCCCAGCTGTATCTGACTGCCCCCGTTCTCTCATGTACAGGTCATAAGACCTCTCTCTCTGTGCGACTCTGTCCCTGTGCGCACCCTGGCTCCCCCCTCCTCCCTCACATGGGCAAGTCATAAACCTTCCTCTTCTGCAAGACTCTGTCCTTGGGAGTCACGCTCGCGCCTGACCAAACACCTCCTTTCCTTTTATGAATACCCCTCTGTTGGTAAACTCTCCCTCTGCGCCTGATTGCCCACGCGGCATGAATACCTCTCCTTTGATGACCCCTTCCACCGAGTCCGATTGTCCACACAGGTCCGAGGCCATCGCCTAAGCCGGGAGATACAGTTTACTGCCCCCTATTGTGTGGAGTCGCTCCTCTTCAAAGGACCCACTATTGATCCTGGCCTCCCCAACCCCTGGGATACGATCAGGCGCGCACATCCTAAGAATCGGCGGAACACTCAGCTGCGCGATAACCCCCCTCCTGATGACAGCAGGGTGAGGGCCTCTATTGTGGATATATGTAGGGTGGGATTGACACGAGGATTACGGGGATGTCTTTCTCCTTGCTTCACAATGTCATTATTGTAATAAGGAATGTTGGTAATGTATAAAAGGCGATGTCTCAGAGAACTTGTTAGAGCACCTCCCGAAAGACACTGTGTTTCGTGTCCGAAATGACAGGCTCTCCTCATGAGAAATAAAACTCTGTTCTTGTGATTCCTGCCTCCAGCGCCCGTCTCTTCATTTGGTAACTATTCAGAATGGGAACTAAGAGGCGTCTTGCGCTAGTAGCCTGGGCATCGGTTGTAAATTGGGCTCACTTTTCCACAGGAGCTCCAGTTCGGGAGTCCCTTGCAAATTCGTCACTGGGCCAATCAATTGCTATCTTGCAATCAGTCCATAAATCTACAGGAACTACAATGTCAAAGAACCCATCCAGGTCCTTCAGGAGACATTTTTGAACTTTCACAAATTGCTTCACCTGCCTATACCACTCCACTGGCTTCTCTGTCAGTTTTGGGAAGTCATTGGTAAAAGACACAATGTCTTGTCGAGACCACGGGACATGTACATATTTCCCACCTGGCACTTCCCTCATGGGACACAGTTTTTCTGCTGGGCCTACTTCTTTTAACACGTATTCAGAAGCTTTTGGTTTTACCCTACTATCTTCCTTTTTCTTTGCCCACCTGGCTTTCCATTTATCTAGATCTCCCCATTTCTGCAGTATGTTCAGCAATTCCTTTATCTGTATTTTCTTCCCTGACACATTCATGTTCTCTAAATCTTTATCTGAGAATTCTGCTCTATAAGGTTTCTGCAAGACTTTGGATCGACTTACATCAATTCCCATATCCGCAGCAGTGTCCATTAGTTTTTCGTGGAGCACTCTAGTATTCCGGGTAAGGCTTTTGCTGATAAACAGCAACTCTTCTTCGTTAAGAGTATTTAATCTGTCTAATCCCACATTTCCGGCCATTATTTCCTCCATTTCTATTCTTAGCCTGTAAATATCCAAAGGCTTGGGCGGGGAAGTTTCTCGGTCCATTTCTTTAGTCCATCTATCTAGTTCCTCTGGAGTCACCACTGTGGCACTCCGGATTCCTGATGTTGTTTCGATTAGAACTTCCTTTGCCTTAGCCTGACTCCCTGCCCGAGATTCGCTGTTCCCAGGCTCCCTTATGGGCAGATCCATTAGGGAGATTACAGACTCACATTCACTCGCCTGATCATCAACGATGAGTGGCTCTTTTCTGGGGGGTGCTGGAATGGGAGTAATGACCGGAGTTTTAGGACTAGCCTGCCTATCCCCGTAAAGAGGTATAGCAGGACCAATAGTTACAGGGATTGTCAGGGCGTCAGGACTGGGATGTATCTGAGCTATAGTCTGAATTAGATCATTTCATTGCTTAATCAGGGCATCTCGTTCTCGTTCTCGTTCTTGTAACACTCTTTCTGACGATTTGTCATGTATTGTTTGGGGCACCAAAGGAGGGTATATATTCGGGGCAGTGGGGATGGCTGACCCTGGTCTATCTTCACCAAAAGGTCGGTAATTTGGGACTGCTGTACTAGGTCTGCAAAAGTCATCACTATTACTGGGTCTGCTACCAGTGCTAGTTACATCTGTCTCACTAGCCCTTCTACTTCTGGGATGGTGAAAAAAGGGATTTTTCGAACTTAAAGTTCCTGACGCTTCAGCATAAGGAGGTGTATTTTTCATTAATAAATCCTCCAGATACTCATCCTCCGAATCCCCCATGGCCATTAGATGTTGAGTTTTCTCTGTCTTTTTTCCTCCTGCTTATTCGGTTACCCCAAGCATCGGAAACAGTCCCTCAACCATCATATTCTGTCTCCACTGTTTCATCTTCTGCTCTTTGGTTTCTCGCTGTAATTTTGGATACCACTTGCTCACTGCCTTATCCATTCGGGATCTGTCTCATTCTAGAGCCTCAATCTCCCATTCCTCTAAAGCTTCGTATTGCGTCAGTCTGGGTCGGGGGTGTAATTCATTCATTCGGGTTCTCAAATTAAACAGGATTCTACCATTAAAAGTACCATCGAGGGGAAATGCTAGGACTCCGTCATTTTCAGTGTACTTTACCCAATTTTCTAACCACACACAAGTATGGTACCCTTTGTCAAACATCATAAAGGATGCGGGAGTATTAGGAGGTGGAATAATCACACCCTCTCTAGTTCTAATGGGTTTATCTTTCTTGAAATAATTCTTGATCTTTTCGGCAAGGGTCGATTTTCTCTTTCCCCCGTACATATTGTAAGGTCTACCTCTTAGCATCTGCTCCTTATAAAAACCTAGGTTTTGCGGATTATGTAAGAATTCGGGATACCACATACACCTCTCCAAACTATCTTCAAGCTCGGATTGATTAATTTTGTTTACTTTTGTGCTTCCAATGCTAGTGCGTCTTTCAACTCTCAGCAACCAATCAGCACTGAGTTTGCAAAAATCTGTCAACCAATGGGTGCGCGGCCCCTTCGTGAGACGCAGTCTCACTCTGCGGCACTCACCCCTCCCTTACAACTCTAGCTGCGCTACACACCCGCTGGCTCAACCAATACCAGCGGGGCACGGAGTGACGTCAGCGCAGCCGTGCGACCGACTCCCTCCTTCACACGGTAACGGAAACTTTGAATTGCGGATTTTAGTGTGGATTTTAGTTAACAACGTATAACGTTTGCCACTGTGCTTGAGGGTTATAAAAAGAAAGAGAGTTTTTCTTTTACTGCAAGTACACCACTTTTGTCTACTTTTCATGCACCACGGATAGATCCCTTCCGCCTATCCTCTTCACACAAGCAATAGAGAACCTCTTACTCTTTTGACTAATCCACTTCTTTCCGGGATATATACTAAGTCAATTTTCACCAATGTCCTCCCTTGCTGTCATTCAAGCTCCAAAGAACCTATTACTCCTGCCGTCTGTGACCCTTACTAGGTGATATCACAACGAGAGTTTCACCACGGTATTGGTAGCTAACATGTACACATCAATGAATTTTGAAAAAGTCCTAATTAGCGCTTCCAGTTCTGCCGAACCATGCACTAATCTCCCTCCTAGCCAGTGACCTCACAGCCAAGTGGATTCTACTCACCACTTGCTATTTCTTTTCTCCGGGGATCCCCACAACATGAAAACAATTACTCACAATTGGTTAGTAATATACTCAATATTTCATGAAATATAATAAACTTATTCTATGACATTTAAATGAAATAACAATCCTTATTATAGCAGCATTAGAAAAATACTCAGCAGCACATTTTTCACGGTTCAACAGTAACTATCTTATCTACCTATCTTAACTAGTCCTAACCATAGCTCTGCTACCAGAAAATACTGATAGAGCGCGCAGGTCACCCGGCTCTGAGTTTACCAGATTTTCACGCACTCGGGCCCATGACGTGATTGCGAAATACAATTTTGTGAGTCGAGTGAGTTTACACGCCACTATCAGTATTTTATATGTGTTTCCTGTAACACTATTACCATGGCACCTGACTTACCACAGGCACTTTCTCTTCCTGATGAATCAGGAGCTAGCAGTGGACAAGTGACAAGATAATTCTAAACATTTTGTCTGTTCATTTAATATCACTTTGTAAGTCTTCAAATGACCACAGACACCTGAGGCGTTTTAAAGGTTTTATGTAAGAATGTATAATTTAAAGTGACAAAAGTATAAGGCAAATGCTGATCAAAACATCAATAAGCAGAATTACGAAAATGATGTAACTATGGATAAGGGAAAACACCATTGAGGGCAAATGGGACTCTTTTGGGTAAGGGTAACAGGGAACATTCTATTCAGTTTCAGACTTAAACTAGGGACGGTAAGTTTAAAAACACATTAGTCAGTGAATTTCTAAAGTCTATAAGTGATTCAAACCCTAATCTTAGTCTATCTAACTTAGATCCTAAATATTCATCACACTTTATTTAAGAAAAACAGTTTCAATATGCCCTAAAGGAAAGGGGAAAAATGGAACATACTAATAGACAATTTGCATATGCATCAGCAGAGAGAACAGAGAGAATATCATGGGCATAGAGGCTTTATTGTGATTGATTGATGCTTTATTTCGATATGCACATATCATAAAAGCAGTACAAAAAGATAAAAACAGCATGTCGAAATAGATAAGACTGTACAAATGGAATGATAATTAAAACACGGTATGTCAGCATAAATTAGATAAAAAAGAATTAAATTGTTATGGACAGTCTTCTAAGTCTTAACAACCAAGCCCATTTTAAAAATTTTGCAACAGCACAAACAATAGGAGGGGCCGTATTAGTTAAAAGAATCCGTAGGGCAACAGAGTGCTGACGAGTCCCCAGTTCTCTGCAAATGGGGGCAAGCCAACGCGATCTGGGGCGACCATAGTCCTGGCATTCGAAAAGGAAGTGTGGCACCGTCTCTGGTTTGTCCGGACAAGAGGCACAAAAGCGTGATGTGGGCTGGGCTTTATTCCACCTTGAACAGAGATCCGCCAAGGGCAAGGTTCACACTTTATTTAAGAAAAACAGTTTCAATATGCCCTAAAGGAAAGGGGAAAAATGGAACATACTAATAGACAATTTGCACATGCATCAGCAGAGAGAACAGAGAGAATATCATGGGCATAGAGGCTTTATTAAAGAGCAGGAAGGAAAGGATAGTAGACGGACACCCACAGGTATATTTACCTAGGACAGGAATGAGGACTAACCCTGGCCACGGGTCAGCTTCGGGAAAAGACGAGGACAAGGACCCTCAAGGATTTAGGATGCCAGTAGATGAGCAGGTACAGCTCACGGAAAATCAGGACAGGATACCCCTCAGGATTTGGGTCAGGACTGGGCTCACCAAAAGGGCACGACCAACACCTGCAGCTTCGGATGCAACGCCTGCGCTACCCCCTCACTGCACGGAATCCGCTAGTAACTCCGATTGGGTTCTCGAATCTCCCAGCAATGTGCTGCGCCAGCACTTAAGACTATTTCCACCCCTTGGAGTTTGTGGAAATTCGGACAGAGCGCTCCGCAGCTCTCTGTAGCAATCACCTATAGAGTCATGGGGTCGGTGACAGGTCAGCTATTCGGACAAGTCGGACAACTTTCCCTAACTAAACTAGGCTAGATATACTCTTTTTGGGTCCCCAGACCACCCACAAATGTTGCAAGCGACAGGGTCCCAACTTACGATTGGTCAGGAGAGGTGGTTAGGTCATAGTCACCACCTAAAATTCTGGGTTCCCATGATTAATATGTATTTTCAAGTACCCACCCCTTACATTCCTGTTCCCAGGCATACGTGTAGAAGAAGACAATGGCGCACACAGTAATGTATCAATATTGTTTCAAATTCAGGTACAGCTCGGCTCCCCTGGTCAGGTCACAGTTCATTTCTCATGAGCATCCCAGTCTTGGCAGCCAGCTGGCGGGGTATTGTTTCTGCGCAGTTTGACTTCTCCCTCATCACATGACGGGGTCGTGATGGGTTTCAAAGATGGCGCCGCTCCCCACTCCCAGGCCCCAGATACGCGGTACATGAAAAGTAAGCGAAAACAAATTAATAACACAGAAAAATAGAATACACTGTACACCATGATAATCTACACTGCACCCCTTACTTCATAATAACTATAGCGATTAAAGGTTAAGCAGAAATAGATAGAAATGCAAAGCAGCATGGGCAAGCAGAACGCGTGATTACAGACAAGCGGCCATATTAGCTACAATGCGCATGAGCAAACTCTCCCTCCAAATCTGCGAGTGCGTCACATCACATGGGTATGACCGACGCATGCGCAGACTGAATTTCTGCGAAGCGGACATTCTGTAGTATGCAAGCGGAGTTAGAATTAATAAACACATAGGCAAGCATCGCTAGGACACCCGCGTGTACTGTAAAAGTGCAATATTAATGACGAACAGAGTTGGTTAATACTATTACACATTAACGAGGTTCATGAGAAAGAGCAAGTCGCCTTATGTGCGAATCCTTACTCCATCACTAGTTCAGGTGTTGATGCACTTAATTAAAAAAAAATGTTCAAAATATTTGTAGTACTACCCATATAGGAAGAGTTACTAAAGTTCCTGCTAGATACAGGAGTTATGTTATGTAAAAAATGTATATAAAAGAGGAGATGGGAATTGCCATCTAGTCAATTTATATTATTTTCTTATTCTGATTTTGGTTGTTTTAATATTCTGTATTATATGTTATCCTTGTCATTTTATTTTTGTAAATAGTTCTTTATTCTATTGTTGTTTATTGTAAAGAAAGGAGATGTGGCATACCTACATCATTGGTAAGTGTTCTATATTACGTCATTGTTAGGTGCTCTATGTGGCTGCACTGTCTTGTTGTATTCTAGAATATAGATAGATCAGTTAGCTGTTGGTCTTGCTTGTATGATGACCTGTCCTTGTACCTGCTTGGAATAAATACTTCTATCACATATATCTGGAGTATTGGTTACTACAGTGTTGTACAATAATTTGATTCTTAAGAACTCTATATTTTGAATATTAGTGATGAGATCACTTGTGACAGGAAAAATAACATTGTGCTCCATGTGCATTGGAGGGGTTCATGTACAGATGTATGTGGATTCTGGTTCCCCTTATACTATTGTCAATGAGGAGGTGTTGTTAACCAAATTTGTTAAGTATTTAGGTCATAAATTGATTGATACTGATTTTCACCCTGAGGGATATTCAGGAGAAAAGATTGATGTGTCGGGGTACCGCCCTTTAGTTTTCAGCTAAAAGGGGATCGGCAGTGTTAGGGTGGGAGGATCAGAGATAACTAGGTATTATACTGAACCCTAAGGATCCGGACCCAGTAATGCTTGTGAGTGAAAGGGATCGGCAGTGTTAGGGTGGAAGGATCAGAGATAACTAGGTATTATACTGAACCTTAAGGATCCGGAACCAGTAATGCTTGTAAGTGAAAGTGAAACCAACTGAGTGCTAAAATGTAAAAAAAAATCCCATGGTGTTTAATGGAGAACTATGAAGGTTGAACAATTTTGAACATAGGATTATTTTAAAACCTGAAGCTTGTCCTAAAACACATAAGGTTAGGAATATCCCTATTCTAGTAAGGGAGGAGCTTAAAAGAATTAAAGAATCTTGTGGATGCTGGCATTGTAGAACCAATTGAGTCCTCACAATGTATTTCTATGGTTGTTGTTGCAAGACAGAGTAATGGAAAAATTAGATTATGAATATATTTGAATCATTTTGATAATAATATAGTGATTGAGAAATGTCCTCTTTTAAAAATTTCAGAGATGCTAGCCTTAGTTAAAGTTGGCCAAATATTTCTCTACCCTTGATCTTTCTGCCGCATATCACCAGATTCCTTTAAATGATGAAAGCAAGTCATTGCCGGCGTTCATCACTCCGTTTGGATGTTTTCAATACCGAAGAATGCCGTTTGAGTTGGCATCGGCCGCAGCAGTTTTTCAGAGACTTATGCATCAACTATTTGGAGGTTTAGGAAATGTGAAACGGTTTCAAGATGACATTTTAAATTACGGTAAAACTAAGCAGGAACTAGATGATATTTTAGCTAATGTGATAAACATTCTACAGTAGAGGGGCCTTACAGGTGGGCACTCCAAGTGCAAATTTGCAGTAGTATCTGCTACATATTTGGGCCATGTTTTGTGTGGTGAGGCCATCTCTACTATGAGTCATACAAAATGCCCCACCTCCCACAAACAAGATTAAGTAAGGTCATTCATTGGGTTAGTTTAATTCTACTCCAAATGTATTTAGGGGTTTTCTAGCAGATTATATAACATTGGGAAATTACTCAAGAACAACATGAGGAATGTAGCAGGGAATTTGCTGACATTAAGAAATCCATGTTGAAGCTCCTGTGCTTAAATTTGACCCTTATTATGAAAACATATAACAGTGAATAAGGCACATAGGAGAGGGTTATCCCAATTGAATTCGGACGGTAAGGAGTCCCTAGTAGCTTATGCATCTCGAGCTCTATCCCCCACGGAGGAAACATTCTCAGTCATTGAAAAAGAAACCTTAGCTTGTGTTGGGCCCTGGAGCATTTTAGACCTTTTATCTGGGGTAAACAATGTAAGGTGCATAGTGATCACAGCCCTTTGGCGAAGCTCTTATCCACTGAAGGTATGTACAACGCATCAACAAGAATTGCCAGGATGTCAATGAGGTTACAAGATTTTAATTACAAAATTGAGTATGTCCTAGGTAAAGTAAATGATGTAGCTTCTTTCTTATCTGGAATGCCTACTGACCTATGGAGTATCGTGAGAATAAATGGGAAGACTTTCAAGTAGTGTTGGTGCATGGCGATGGAGTGACAAGATTGAAGGAAGAGGAGTGGAAATCTCAATGCTCTTTGGATACGAATTTGCAGCAACTCATTGTGTTGGTGGAGCGTAGATGCCCTGTGAAAGGTTTGGTTAATAAAGATTTAAAACCTTTTTGGGAAACCAAAAACAAACTAACTGTGATTCAGAGATTTGTTCACCAGGGTGATAGGATTATTCCCCCAGTTTCTATGAGGAAAGACATTGTCAAACTGTGTCATGAGGGCTATAGTGGCATTGTCAAAACTAAACAAAGGGTAAAAAAAAAGTGGCCCTGGTGGCCAGGCATGGATATACCTATTGAAAGACTAGTTAGAAATTATGGTTGGTGTGCCAATTTGGATAAGGCTTCGAAAACATTGAGACCTAACATGTGTGATCCTATAATACCAAACAAGCCTTGGCACACTGTAGCTATAGATATAACGGAGCGAATTAGCACACCTGCTAGGTAGTTCATTTCTCTGATTGATGTTTTCTCAAGATGGCCTGTGATCAAGATTGTAGAGAAGGTAGAATCTGAGGAAGTTTTACAATATATGGACCAAGTGTTTTTAGACGAGGGCCTACCAGCACAGATAATCAGTGACAATGGAGTTCAATTTTTTTCTAATTTGGCTAAGGAATATTTGGGAAAAATAGGTGTTGTGCGCGGGCCTTCTCTCTGTACAATACCAGTGGCAACTGAATGATTGAGAGATTTGATAGAATCTTGAATGATACTATTTAGTTGGCTATTAAAAAATGGTGCAGGCAGCGAAAACCAATTTTTGAAACGGTGTGGACGTACAGGACCACCATGCATGAGGCTTCAGAGGTAGCTCCATTTGAGATTATGAACAGCAGGAAAGCAAGGAACATATGTAATCCTGAGTGGATGTTACAAACTCCTGTTTCTACAGATCCTGACGAGATTGTAAGAGACAGGATAATTAGAACACAATTAAAATATAAGGAAAAATTTGAATTCGTTAGAGGTTCTGCTAATCCTGAAGTTAAAGTTGGCATGTGGGTAAAAGAAAAACAAAATGGAAAGTTCGGAAAGGTCAAAGCCAGTTCATGGACCCTTTAAGAGTGTCTAAAGTTTTGCATAACGATGTACAACTCAGTGACGGTAAGGTGTGGGATCTTAGGAGAATTGCTGTGTTAAGAGGTATGAGGAATTGTTTGAAAAGTTTTATAGAGGAGAGATTGAGTCACATGTTTTGGACAGTAGCCTTTATGTGAGAGATCAGCATGGTACAAAGATATTTTCACAAAGATTTTGATATTGCTGATGTAGTCCAAAGGGAAGCAGAAGGTGAAGTGGAGAGAGAAGTTTTGGAAGGTGAAAGAAGAGATGGATGGTAATGGGAATGCAGATTTTGCTCAAGCAGTGGAAGGAGGTGTTCATGGAATTAGGGTAGAGGGTTATGGAAATTATAATGAAGTTGATGGTATGAGTGGAAAGGAGGACAGTAAAATATTGTGGAATATACCTAAATGGTTGTCTGAATATGTATGTGACAGCATTGAAGAAAGTTGTTGAATTTTTTTTTGTATTTAGTCAAATGTTGTATTTATTTTGAAGTTGCTTGGCTATTGTCAAATTTTATATTTATTTCATTTAGAGGGGATGATGTGTTGTTTTGAGTGGTGTTCTTTATATGTAATATAGCCTTTAGTTATTATTTGCATATACAACTTTTATGAAGAGTTCTGCAGTGTGCTGACGTGAGTGTTCCAGATTCTTTCTACTGGAATCTGAAGACAGTTGTTGAGAAGACAGGAGCAAGGAATGTCTTGTGTCTACTCTCCTGTGTTGGTGCTTCAACTATAATAAATTCTACTCAAGCTATAATTTAGAATCTGGACCTCTTAATTACATAGTACACTGCATCTAGTGGACTTTGTTGACAGTGTGAATACATATTCGATATATATATTGATTATATTAGATCATATTAGATTGCCAGTATGCATTATTAATTTGAAGGTTTAAGGTTGAAATGCATTCCCCTGCCTTTAGATATGCCAGAATATCTGAAAAATAGATTGAACACAGTAAAGTAGCTAAGATTCAACCTCATTTCAAGTCATTCTTAGTCAGAATTAGACATAGAACAAATAATTAATATAGTGTGATGAATAGATAAATAAATAATTAACATAAGACAAAATTAATTAGAGGTTGAATGAATGAACAAGAGTGAGTGAGTAATTTGACTAAGGAACAAAGACTTAAAATAACAACCGGTATCTGAGATCTGGGATATTTTATTCACCTCCAAGAAAACTTCACACAAGGAAACTTAGAGAAAATGTTGTCAGAAAATGCTGGAATGGATGGATAAGTGGTTGAATTGGACATTTCAACGGGCAGAACTTGCCTTCAGTATAAATTCTGGAGTTACACCTGCAGTCAGGGCATCAGTAGTGTACCCATTAACGTATGTGCAGCTACTCCATCCGATCATTTTTTTCAATTTAATTCTTGAAGTTAACCCAATCGTTTTTGTCTTTTGGCAACGATTTGAAGGGGCTCTAAAATATAAGGCCCACACAAACTGTAGGTAGAGGCTCCTTACAGTCTTCCCTTTGATGAGCCCTGAGAAAAGACATTCCAATTTTCCCCAAAACTAAGAGGCTTATGTAGTATTGGTAGGTTTCCTTTAACGTGGAATCTCTGGCTCATGTACTGAACCTGGAATCAAAGAGATTCCATTACCTCATGTATATTTTGAAACTTAGTTTATTAATGATGCCAATTTACAATGATGAATCAGCCAACACAAATAACGACCCCTTGCATCTGTCACACCAGATTCCATTACCTCATATACATCTCTGGAATCTCCGTGCTTCTAGGCTCTATCCACAAACCATAGAGTGCAGGTTAAAGGAAAATTACCAATACTAAAGCTTACTTTGCAATTCCCCCCAACTAAGGGGCATACTTAGAGTTTGGCAGACAGGGTAATCCATCAAAACATGTTGGATGGACTGTCCACTGTACTTAGAGCCTTTTGAATATAATTCACTTGTAATACAGTAAATGGAACATCTGCCATGTTTTTTGATGGTGTTCCCTGCCCACTAAAATCCAATAAGGTCTTTAATCCCAGAGGCCTCTCTATGCCCCCTCAAAAGACACCTAGCTGGTTGTAATATGAAACATAGTTTCTGGGGTCCCTAGATGCTAGTGTGATCAATGTATACAGTTGAAGTGCAGACACTTTGGCGAATGGGGACCCCTTTGTGTTTACTTATGTTTTGTTTAGTACATATAATAATCATCAACATTCTTTGCAGACATTACTAGTGCAATCACTCATGAACATTAGTAGAGTTAAGAGGTTTTGTGAACATTACCATTATGCCTGTATTTTGGGACATGTATACATTTTTGTAAGCATTTTTTACAGTTAAAATAACATTTGAAAGACAGAGGGTGAGTGCTGCTGACAGATGACAATATCTGGCTCCTCTTTTTCTTGTTTGGGACTAGGCTGGAAGAAATATGCATGTTTTCCTAACAGAGGAGCCCCTAAAGATTTAATCCGAGCGTCTGCATGTGGACAGAGCCTCCTCTTATCCATTGCTCCTTAATGAATTGCGAAAAGCTGACTGATGGGACCTTTCGAATTGTAGGAATGCAATGGGCACTCATTGGCAGTGTCAGTCCAAACTGATCTGCTTTGGCATAATAAGCTGGAGTAGCAATGCAGTTAACTGAAAATTATTTGGACTGAAGATATCTATAGGCCCTGTTGGAAAAGATGCATTCTAGAGTGAGGAACCATAATACTACCCACTTTTGCTGGCTAACGTGTTGTCCCCTGAAGATGTTTTACAAGCCTGCCCTGCTGCTGAGTTTGCCCTTCATGAAGCTCCTCAGCTAGTCCAAGAAGTCATGCATACCTTAAGAATACCTAAGCCTCTCTTACCACTGAGAAAGAGGGTAATAGGCTGCCAAATTGATCAACTGCTGGTGTGATGTTGTTGATTCTGCCCTTGTGAGCACATCATTCTTTGCACTGATGCTAGTGTGTTTTATCCATTTCAATGCTGTGCTGTGCTTTTTTGATCTGCTGTATGCACCTGTACCGAATCTGTTTGGCTCACTAGGAAGCTGGTTCAAATGACTTTTTTTTTTCTCCCAGCACTTTTCCCCATATCTCTAAACACCCAAGTTTGGCATACTTCCAAAGTGTCCGCAAAGTCGACACACACAAACCCGAACACACTGTCCCAGGTTCTTGCAGGTATCTTTGATACTTTAGTTTTAAAATTTGTTTTCTTATTGGATATTCACAAACATCATGGGTTGAAAACTCTAACCAAATACTGAAAAGCAAGAAAGTAGCTAATTTTGTGGGAACATTTTAAACAAACAACCATTTAACTACCATTAAACACCATCCATTAAGCTTCGCTAACTTCACCTATTTGTAAACCTTGCATTTCTGCATCTGAAATGCATCGCATTGGTGTCTTTCTTGCCCTTTTTTCCTGGTGTTCTGAACTTTGCCAACAAAATAGCTTTATTAACATTAGCTTATCGCAAATATTAGATTGTGTACAAGACCAGATGCTCCTATTTAGTGTAATACCTGCATTAATTAATAGTTCCTTGTATCTTTGCTGTGGGTTACATTTCTGTGTTATGTTTTGTTTTGTGTTTTATATGCGTGGTTTGATTGCTGTTTACATTGTAAACTTATGATCTATATGAGATATGAATAAAAAGTGTTGTAAACACACAACATTGGCTGGTCAGTTATAGTTTATTCACAGTGTGATAACTATGTTGTACCGTACCTAGATTTACCTTATGAACCCTCTCTTGAGTTAATCCCTTGACTGCTCGGCCATGTCAACCCAGAGAACCAAGAAGGTTTAGGTGATATCCAATTCAAGAATATCTTTATTTCGGTAAAATTTTACCATAAAAGACGTTTAGAACATACTTTTTAAAACTGATTTTGATAGAAAGTTATACAGTAAAATATAAAATTTATAAAATCAAGCTTTTACACAATCCCAAGTTGCACAGGGATAACCTGTTTGCAGAAAGGTCAGTTACCAGCCCTAAGGCATTTCCTTCTGATGGACCAGAGAGCGCCCAGGTACTTAGCCACCGCAAATACAATGTAGTCGGTCAAATCAGTTTTTAGGACTCTAAAAGCGGCCATGCACTTCACAAAGCCCAGATTCCTACATAGAGGAACAATCCAGTACTTGCGGATCTCTCGGCAGGCGGGGCAAAGAAAGAGAATGTGAAGTTCAGTTTCATCCGAGGTTCTACATGCTGGGCAGGTACTGCTTGCGTCATCACTCCATTTAGTTGTAAATGATCTGATAGGGAGGGACCCATGTCTCCACTGTAGGTATAATTTCCTAAGTAGAGAAGGGTAAACTTTGTCCAGAATCGATTCAAAATTGTAAATGGCCTTAAAGAACATGAAAGAGTCTGTCAGAGTCCCAAGTTTACATTGATTGAAAAGCAGGGATAATTTACTGTCACAGTATGTTTTGGCTAGCTCTTTTTTGGAAATGAGTTGGCACGTAGGCAAGGGATCGGACCACATTTTAGAAAGTCCCAAACCCTCCAGTTCCAATTTAATGAAATTGAGCCATTTGATTTTTCCAGCACCCGGGATAGCAAGGACCTCCTGGAGTCCCTGTCTGTAGCTGGCCAATTCTGGAGTTGTCCATAGTCTGCGCCAGAAGGCCAGCGGGCGGAGGGCCAGGTCATCATCCAGCGGGCATAAGCCTAGATCCATCCTGAGGGGGACAAGGGGAGTGCTAGATGGTAATCCAACAAGATTTCGGATGAATTTATTTTCCACTTTCAAGAGGTCTGATGTTCCAACGTGGCCCCAAAGTTCAGACCCGTAGATGGCAGCCCCCTTGGCCTGGGATTTGTAGATCTGCATCGGAGGACCAATGGGCCTGATTGTGGATTTATTGTTTGCCAAAAGCTTCATAATGCCCCCTGAATGTTGGGTCAGTTTGAGTAGGACCTTCTCCAGGTGCGTATTCCAGGTTAGTTTATCATTTAACATAATGCCCAGATATTCGAAGGTTTTCACTCTCTCAAGCCAACTTGTGTGCAATGCTGGGGCTAAAATGGAATTTCTGTGGGGGATTGAGGACCATGAATTTAGTTTTGATGGCGTTAATTTCCAATCCATGGGCCTCACAGAAATCCACAAAGCCATCAAGGATGCGCTGGATGCCCGTTGCCGACTTTGATAACAACAGAGTGTCGTCGGCAAACATGATGGCCGGCACCCTTTCAGCGGCTAGTTTTGGGGCATCAGAATTGGGTACCCCCTCTAAGTGAGAGATAACCCCGTTGACATAGAGGCAAAACAGGGTCGGTGCAAGCACACAACCCTGTCTTACCCCACTGCCAACGGGGAACCTCTCGGACAGTGCACCCATCCTGCCACATCTCACCTGCGCGAAATTAGCGCTGTGGAGGCGGACTAGCATTTTCAACAAGCCTTCAGGAACCCCCAGTTTGGCAAGGACCTCCCACAGCTTGGTCCGGGGGACCAGGTCGAACGCCGCCTCAGGTCCACGAATACAGTGTAGAGGCTGCCACCCTCCAACTGCACCGTTTTCCAATAGATGAGGACAAGCCGAAAGACCTGGTCAATGGTAGAGACCTTCTCCCTGAAACCTGCCTGGAAAGGGCTCAGGATATTAAAATCCCTGATCCACTCGTGTAGGTGATTTAACAGTAGCTTTGCAAAGAGTTTTTGGGACACGTCAATCAAGCTTATTGGCCTGTAGTTGGCCGGGAGCAGAGGAGATCCCTTCTTAAAAATTGGGACTATCTCTGCCCCCGGCCAGGTCGGGGGGATTGGCATGCCTTTCAGGATAGAGTTAAATAGCACCCTAAAATAAGGAGCCCATATCTTTGGTTCGTGTTTGTAAAGGTCGCCTGGGAGCCTGTCCAGGCCCGGCGCCTTTCCTGCAGCCAGGGACGTAATTGCCATGGTGATTTCCTCCACGCTAAATCCATCCATATCGATTACACTGTCGTTGGAGGAGTATGACACTTCTACGGGTTGGGTCGTCACCTGATCGCTACTATGTGATTTGTATAGATTTTTAAAATGTTCCTCCCAGGCAGAGGGTGCTATATTGGCCTCTACTGCTACAAGTGGTTCAGCTGAGCCGTGCTTGACGATCTGCCAGAAAGTCTGTGCGTCTCGACATGCAAGGGCAGCTGTCATTTTAGACCAATTCCCCTCATCCCAATCTACTTTGGCAGCACGGAGGGCTGATTTATAGGCTAATCGTTTCTCCCTGATTACACTTGTAGTGTCTCGCGCTTTAAGTGATTTCAATAGTGCAGCTTTTGCTGCCCCGCAGGAAGCGTTGAACCAGGTGGCTCTTTTCTGCTTGGACTTATTTGGCCTGGCCACTGGGTTCAGCACCTCTGCGAGGTTAGTGCATAACTCGGAGTGAATGGTACCAAGTTCGATCATTTGTGCCGGCTTATATAAAGGGGGATTGGATACCCCAGGATTACCTGTAGGATCGAATTCAGATTCACTGACGGGGTGGTGCATGCAGCGCTCAACCTTTTCCAAGGCGGGGACGACTAGTGCATAAAGTATCCCGATGTTACATTGGTTTTCCAGCAGTTTAGCCCATTTAATTCTGCGCCTATTGGTAGATAGTGCAAGGTCCACCTGTGGTGCGGAATTATCGTCAACCTTGTCTATTTGTGGCCCCTGTAGCTCAAATTTTAGTGAAAGCAAATTGTGGTCACTATCGAGTCTGGGAATTACGCCAAAATCTTTCACTTTCCCCCAGTCCCTGGTTGAGACCATTATGTAGTCAATTCGTGACTCATAGCCCAATCTATTAAACGTATGTTTAGGTGGGATATCACCTGTAATCCGGCCGTTGCAAGCCCTCAGCGAGTGACTAAGCGTGAGGGACATTATTTGGGTGGCAAGTGGAGTCCAAGCCCTGACCAATGGGTCTGTCAGGGTGGGGATGTTCCACAATTCGTCCTCTTCACTAGATATACCCACCAGGTGCTCGGGAAGCGGTTCATACTGCTGATTAAAGTCTCCACCTACAATTAGTGGGGAGCAGAGATTAAGTGAGTCGAGAAACTGTGCTAAGTCCTCGACTTGTCCCGAGGTAGCTGCAACCCCCACTGGTCTTGAGTATATATTGATCAGTGTTACTTTTCCTCCGCCTGGCCATTCAAGAGAGACACATTGGAAGTCCAAGGAGTGGGTTTCCAAGTGTGTGGCCCTGCAACCCAAGTGGGACCCAACCCAGGTCGAGAGTCCTCCTGATGGTCGGCCCTTTCCTCCCCATTTTGCTTGGGTGTCAAAAGTAGCAAAACCCGGCCGGGAATATTTTTCTCTTGCCCATGTCTCTTGAAAAAGGCATACATCGTACCCTTCAATGAGTTCCCCCCAATCAGGCGTGTCTACTTTGTTAGCTAACCCAGCGACATTCCAGGAGAGAATGGAAATTACTCCCGGAGCCTCTGGTGTGTTATTGATAGCTGGTGGCTGAGAACATTCATGTGCGAAGAGTTTGCCTTGTTATTTAGGTGGAGGAATGTCCGAAAGGACGCTATTCAGTTTTGGGCTATACAATATGGGAGGGCTATCTTTGTCAATCGTATGGGATTCAGTTTTTGCTAGCTTTGGTGGCGTGGTGTCACGCCTACCTGGCCCTACTCTAAATTTGTGAGCCTCCGACTGGGTTGGTGATGGAGGAGGAGTTAGACCACCCATGTGTACATTTAGTGTAGTGAGAGTTAATGATTGACCCATTGAATGGAACTGACAGCTTATTGGGGCGGGTGTTGAGGGTGCGGTGATTGACAGATGTGGACGTCAATCCACTTCCTCAAAACACCCGTATCTATTGGAAATCGGTACCTCATTCCAGCCGCCAAGTGTATCAGCCCAGAAGTTACTTTGTCCTCCCCATGTACCGTTCCTCTCCGGAATCCTTCTCCAGTTCCCCCCCTGGTTTGGATGGGGACGGGGTGGGTAAAAATAAGTGAGGGGTCTGGCTACTATTGTTGAATTTGTGCTATGCTTAATCCAGGAGTAGATGGCATGCGCAGTATTTGGATCCTCAAAGGAGACAATCACGCAATCGCCACTGCTGGACTTTTGCGTGGTGCCTACCCATGGTACCCTACGCACCATGAGGATTTTACTCCTTAGGTGGTTGGGTATTGGCTTATTGACGTCGAGCCAGTGGATCACCTTGTTCTTTAAGGAAGCAAAGTTTTCCTGCTGGTTATACGTCAATTCTGTAACCCCTGTCAGCACTACAACATAGGAGCTAAGCTCTGGGGGAAGATCTACATAGCCCCTTGAGCGTATGTAGTTAGTACTGGCTCTCTGAGATGGAAGATGGTTAGGATTATGGCCATTTTGCCTCGAATTTAGCTGACCTGTCGAGGATGATACCTTTTGGCCTGGCGTGGCTGATGGGGGTGGCGGTGGATTTTCAACCGCCGGTTGGTTGGTGGTCATGGTTACCCTATTATTTGGATCATTACTATTTACCTTACTCCGTGGTTTTGGAATTGGTTTGGCCTTTAAAATAGCAGTGGAGGTGGCAGATGAAGGTACAGTAGGGGAGGGAAGTAGGATAGCATTGATAGGTCCCAGGGTCTTAGCCTTCGCGCGGGCCAGCGAGTTAACAACAGCTGGGATTGCAGGAATGGGTGGTGCTGTGAGGGGCGAAGTTCCGTGCGGGCAGGTGGATTTATTGTTCTGCATGGTAATAGTTGCCAAATTTAAAATGCTTTTTTCAATTTCCAGGAGCTGTGTTTCTATATGTGTGAATCTCACTTCAAGGGGGGAGAGAAGTTTTTTAAGTGTTTCCCAGACAATTGTCAGAAACTCAACGTCCTTCCCTCTGATGGTACAGAGCGGAGCTCCGGTGATGTCACTTTCTATTGTGAGATCATTATTTTCTTGGATGACTACCGAGTGTGGGGGAATATTTTCTGGGCTCGTTTCAGAGGGGTGAGTGGTGGTCACTGGGGAGGGAACTGAGGGAGCCTGAGGTGGTGCCTTAGTTAGTAGCTCGGCCTTTGCAATTTTGGCCTTTTTCCTCGAATATGCCAAGGTGTTTTTGCGCTTCCTTTTGTTATATAGTCCATTTTGTGGCGTGGGGGAATTACCTCCTTTTGGTGGCATTGCGTAGTTGATTATTGCTGTGGGGGATAGGCCTAACTCGGCTTCCTTCTTTTGCTCAGCAGTTTCACCCAGATGAAGTTGTGGGGAGTGGGTGGGTTTTGGTGTGGATCCCCCCTGTAATGAAGGTATACTAGCCGTTTGCGGCTGATGGATGTCAACGTGTGTGACGATCAGGGTGGGAGCAGTGCCATGTGGGCGCTCAGGTGTTTTGGCCCACGCAATAGGCCCTAAGGAGTATTTTTTGGCAGCAGTTAGCTCTTCAGACAGTCTTCTGGCGGCTTCTAATTCTATAGAGACCATATGCTGCATTTTGGTTATTTCATTGTCAATTGCAGTGTGGGTCCTGGTGATAAAATCGTCTAAGGTGCCATTTTTCAATTTAGATTTGGCCGCTCTGTCTCTAAACTCGCGGGTTGCCATGGTGGGTATAGAGGCAATCAACGAGATGTTGGCTGTGGGGGAGAGCGGTAGGATCAAATGGTCCGGCCCAGTCCAGTCTCTACCTGCCTCTAACGGCCTCAAACGGCCCGCTCTTTGCCCGGTCTTCGCCCCGAGCTGCGTCCCGCGCTGCAGGAGTCTGAGGATGTGATATAGAGGGGCGTGTTAGGCGGGGGGCGGGCCAGCAGGGAGAGCGGACCGGATGGTGGTTCCCGGTCTAGCAGGGGCTCCTGGTAGTTGGAGTCCCCTGCACACTCGCAGCCCCGCCGAGCCTCACTCCCAGACCGCCTTGCTGCCTGAAGGTCAAGTCCCACGCACTCCTGTGCGCTGCGGCACCCGCGGAGCGGGTGCGGCGAGGTGTGGTCGAATTTACAAGGGTAAGTGCCGCCTGGAAAGGTATGCCTCCGTGACTGCTGTGCAAACAGGAATCCCGCCGATGGAAGATGCAGGGCGCCTTTACAGCCCTCAGGTGGGCGCGGGGGCGGGCCAGCAGGGAGAGCGGACCGGATGGTGGTTCCCGGTCTAGCAGGGGCTCCTGGTAGTTGGAGTCCCCTGCACACTCGCAGCCCCGCCGAGCCTCACGCCCTGACCGCCTTGCTGCCTGAAGGTCCAAGTCCCACGCACTCCTGTGCGCTGCGGCACCCGCCGAGCGGGTGCGGCGAGGTGTGGGTGAATTTACAAGGGTAAGTGCCGCCTGGAAAGGTATGCCGGCGTGACTGCTGTGCAAACAGGAATCCCGCCGATGGAAGATGCAGGGCGCCTTTACAGCCCTCAGGTGGGCGGGGGGCGGGCCAGCAGGGAGAGCAGTTCGGATGGTGGTTCCCGGTCTAGCAGGGGCTCCTGGTAGTTGGAGTCCCCTGCACACTCGCAGCCCCGCCGAGCCTCACGCCCTGACCGCCTTGCTGCCTGAAGGTCCAAGTCCCACGCACTCCTGTGCGCTGCGGCACCCGCCGAGCGGGTGCGGCGAGGTGTGGGCGAATTTACAAGGGTAAGTGCCGCCTGAAAAGGTATGCCGGCGTGACTGCTGTGCAAACAGGAATCCCGCCGATGGAAGATGCAGGGCGCCTTTACAGCCCTCAGGTGGGCGGGGGGCGGGCCAGCAGGGAGAGCGGACAGGATGGTGGTTCCCAGTCTAGCAGGGGCTCCTGGTAGTTGGAGTCCCCTGCACACTCGCAGCCCCGCCGAGCCTCACGCCCAGACCGCCTTGCTGCCTGAAGGTCCAAGTCCCACGCACTCCTGTGCGCTGCGGCACCCGCCGAGCGGGTGCGGCGAGGTGTGGGCGAATTTGCAAGGGTAAGTGCCGCCTGGAAAGGTATGCCTCTGTGACTGCTGTGCAAACAGGAATCCCGCCGATGGAAGATGCAGGGCGCCTTTACAGCCCTCAGGTGGGCGGGGGTGGGCCAGCAGGGAGAGCGGACCGGATGGTGGTTCCCGGTCTAGCAGGGGCTCCTGGTAGTTGGAGTCCCCTGCACACTCGCAGCCCCGCCGAGCCTCACACCCAGACCGCCTTGCTGCCTGAAGGTCCAAGTCCCAAGTTTTTTTGGCGAATTTACAAGGGTAAGTGCCGCCTGGAAAGGTATGCCTCCGTGACTGCTGTGCAAACAGGAATCCAGTTTCTGTTGCTGAGTCTTTCAAGTAATGATTGCAGGCACCCTGAGATTTCTATCTTTAAGATAGCTTATTTGACACTGTAATTTAGCTCCCTGGAGAAACAGGTCTGACTGAAACAAATTGCCTTTGTTGTTCATTTCCCTGGATGTTCTACTTGCGAATACCTGAGTGCAGAGTGTTTGAATGATAAAGGCTAAGCACCCCAGCCCCTCTTACTGTACTCCATGACACACAGATTTGTATTGCATAATCCAATCTGCTAATTTTTTTTATAAAACACCATTGCACCATATCGTGACATTCACTTTACAGGTAGCATTTTACAGCCAATGTATTGCACTTTGTTGTTTACAGCAGCAGCCACAGTAGTTGTGCTAAGTACATAAACTTATGGTTTGATGCCCATAAAGTGTAATCTGTGTAACTGAAAGGCCCCCCTCCTTTATAGACTATATAGAGTTATAATGGAGTGTCATCAGCTATTTCCATAACACTCAAAATTATTGTAAGATGCAATTTTGACTCTTTACTATCAACCAGCTTTGGCACAACTATTTATCCTTCAGAAAAATTAGCACAACACATTAGAATAGCAACAATGTACATGCAGATTTCTACCTTGACGTCACACCCCATCAGATTTTCATTTCTATTGCACTTTACTTTTCTGTGAGGCTCTCTTTTGGTGATATAGTGCAACTGCAGTTTTCCAATTCCATCTCTATTGCACTCTTCTCCGTGGACGTCTATTGGTGATATAGCATACCTGCAGCTTTCCATTTCCATTGTATTTTTCTTTGAAGAATTCTATTGATAGTAAGGCACAACTAGAGCTTTCTATCTCCATTGTGCTCTTCTTTGAGGTCCTCTATTGATAGTATAGCACAACTGCAGCTTTCTATCACCCCCTACATTGTACTCTTCTGTGAGAACCTCTATTGGTAGTATAGTGCTACTGCAGCTTTCCACCTCCATTATTCTCTTCTGTGAACTCCTCTGTTAGTACTAGAGTACATCAAGTTTTCCATCAACATTGTACTACTCTTCTGTGAGGACCTCTTTTGGTAGTATAGTACAACATGCATACTTATATTTAAAATTATTTCCCCTAGTTGCTCTTCACTACCTAGAACGCATAAATAACCCAGTTTAGTAGTTTTAATTTTATTAGCTTTTATTATTCAATCACCTTCAACAGTTTATCATATTTAATTGCCTTATTATCTTTTTATAAGCAAATCGTCTAAAAACACATTGAAGTCCATTACGTAGGGAGAAACAAGTTCATTATTATTAAATATAGCAACATACACATTACCTATAGAGCATATAGGATCAGAAACTATACACAAGCACCTCACCAGCAGAGGTAGGAAGGGAAGCCCAAACAAAGCAAACCATAATCTGCATGATATTTATATACACATGAATCATTTTAGTATAGATTTTACCTCGAAACCCACTAACTAAATTCTCTTTATGTTCTTGCATATCATATTTCAATTAATTCCTAACAGTAGTTAATTCAAAGGTTCAGAGAACCATATCCACAGGAGCCAGTAAGCACAACAGTCCCACTAAAACTAATATTATTGTAAATTGTTACTAACTCTACAGTTTTACATCATTTGCTGTTCTCCGTCTTCTAGTTGAGACCAAAAAATGATTGTAATACTTCATAAATTCAAAAAACAACAACTTTCTTTAAAACAACAATAGACTTATTTTCTTATTATTTTTTTCAAACAATAATCAACACAAAATTCTAAATAATCTTCTTTGTTTTTTCCCCAGTAGTTATTTTAGCTCTGTGTTTAAATCTTTTTTCTTGTTTCGTTAGTCTTTCCTCACTATTTCAAGGTCGTTCTGCTTCTGTCTTGGTTTCACTCTGAGATTCACTCTCAAATTCATACTGACATTGATTCACTGGATTGCAACTTTCTAACTGTGGTTCTTGTTCTTCTGACACCGTAGATAAATATTCCAATTCAAGTGAAGCAAATTTTCTTTTGGAACTCTGCTCCGTTTTGATCATTTGGCAACAAGTGATTCACTCTGACTGATTTCAGATTCTAGGTGGCTATCAAACTTTTCCAGCTCACAATGCGTCCTCTCACAAGTGCTTTTCCTTGGATTATCTTCTTCAGTTTTACTTTATTCACCAACAGTCTTGGTCAGGATTTCCTTACTCTGTGTGAGAGTTTGAACTTGAGCTTACACTTGAGCTTTGATCAGCATTGTCAGCACAATTCACTGCAAATTGCTTTGTTCCTCTGGTGGTTTAAGAAACTTGGATATTAAACTGCAATTTCACATTGTTTAGGTTAAATACTGCTACTTCTGGCTGCCACTCATGCTTTTTGATCTTACACTGTAACATCTCTTTACTCTGATTTCTGCTTTAAAAATTTAATGTAGACTTCTCAGGTTCTTCATCAGAGCTTTCACTGACCTGAGACGTCCATGTCTTTCTTCACCGGTTTCAAAATTCTCACAGATCCCCCATCCCTCCTCTGGATCCACGCTGCAAACATGAGTATGGTTTTGAACTTCACCTTTGCTTGACTTTGTGGCTTTGTAGATGATTCAGTGGTTATCTCTACCAATTTTTGTGCCGCTCTCACTCTTTTCTTATGAGCAGCATGGATCCACTGTGGTACTCCAGCATACTTTACTGCGGTGTTGGTCATTAATATTACTTGATAGGGTGCATACCACTGCTCTTCCAGGCAGTTCTTCCTGATGTTCTTCTGGACCACTATCCGTCCCCTGGATTGGAATTATGACAAGCAATGTCCTTTTTTGCTTCCTTTGCCACATTCACTTGTTGAGAGACAGATTTCATCATATAGTCCAGACCTTTGCAGTAGACTAGTATGATGTCATCAGTTACCGAAACTAATGCAGGTTAAGGAGTATAGGCAAGTCTCCCATGATCACCTCATAAGGTGATAAACCAGTCTTGCGGTCAGGAGAACTTCACATGCCCATAAGGAAAGAGGAAGTGTGTTGGGCAATCTTAAACCATTTGAAAAACAAACTTTAGCCAATATGATCTTGAGTGTACCATTATCAATTTGTACCACACCTGAAGATTGTGGTTGATAACTACAATGGAACTTCTGATTTATCAGGAATGCTGTGCTGATGATTTCCAAAACCTTGTTCTTAAAATGAGTACCACGATCAAAATGAGTACCACGATTTGCCTCAACAAGAGTTGGGAGTCCTAACCTGACTACTAATTCCCTCAACAAAGGTTTGACGGCTGAAAAACTATCTGATCTTATTGTGGGGTAGGCCACTACACAAAAGAACACTTGGCATAAGTCGATGACTGAAATCATTCTGCATCTGACAGAATTTGGAACAAAATCACTGCTGGGTTTGGCACCAAATGACAACATGGAATGATAATTCAGTTTATCTTGAGAAAATAGTGAACAAGTCAACATTTACCCTTTACCAAGAATCTCCTAGAGGATTCCTTGCACAATTATTTTCAATTACCAGCTTCATTCCTTCCTCTGCTTCTTTTGAAAGCCTGTACTGTTTAGTTCTAAGGGAAATAATATCAGGCCTCACTTTTATTTTAACTGTTCAGCACTTTTTAGGAATTCAAGCTCTTTTCCAGAAAACCCCATACCTCATTCTTTATCAGTATGCCTTAAATTCATAGGCAAGTCTTCTTTTGTTAACCCCGGAATAACAAAGCTTGTGATTTTATTTTAAAAACTGAATCTTCATCTTGTATTTCAATCTCAACACCATCCGGTGTGCAGTAAATCACACTATTCATTTTGCACAATTAGTCTCTACCTTACAGATTTACAGGACTTGAATCACATAAAATAAACTGATGTTTATTTTCCATATGACCAATTTTAATTAGGACATCTACTGTAAATAGATTAATAATTTGTTAACCTTATTAACAATTATTACTCCCTACAGCTTGGACTTCTCTTAAAAAGAGGGATCAGGTTTGGAAGTTCCACAGAACAAATGGTAGAACGTGTAGTACCGTATCACTCAAGAATGAAACAGGATGGCCTTTAGCTTTTCCGTCAACATATCGGTCCCCTTGGTCTATGTCTAGGACTGCTCCAAGTAAGCAATCCTCTCCTCCCTTCAGGGACAGTCATTGTGAATGGCTCCTCGATGAATCATCACTCAGTGTGAATGGATTCTCTTTGTACCCTGCAGTATATGGCATTTTATCTCTAATATGTTGCTACAACGTAAGCATTCAAGATGATTTCGGATTCTGTGCACCCTGTTTGAGATTTGGGACAGTGGGGACCATCATATTTTTCTGCATTTGAGGAACACCATCACCTTAAATTCAATACACTCTTGTTTCAAGTCTCCGATTTTCCCATAGAAATTATAAGAAGTCTTTTTTTCATCATTTCACCATTCACATTCATACCATCATTGTTCCTCCTTCTTCCACCACCTTGCACAAGCATTGCCAAATTTTCCATTTCTGCACTTGGTTTGTTCCATTAACTCCAGACTGTAAAAAATTCATATTTGAACGTTTGTGGCTCCCGGGCCCTCTTTTAAACTGCTTTGTGTGAGCAATCATTAACTTCTCTTTGATATTTTTCTGTTCATTTAAAAATAGCCACTGATGTACTTTCTCATCTATACTCTCTTTGCCCACCAGAAATATTCACTCTTTTTGGAGATGATTACTAAAGTCTCGTCACAAATGCATAACAAAAGTTAAAACAAAACCCCTACCACTATATTTTTCGGTATCATCATCTCCGTTGTGTTTCTTGGAAATCTGCATAAGCCTTTTATAAAGGGCTTGCAGTGGCACCTTTGGTTCCTGTGAAGTTCTCAAACTGTTCACCCAACGTATATCCTTTTCTGGCACTCTTTTCTTCAAATACTCATTTACACTTATTATCTACTTCATCACATGGAACATTATTAGGAGCAACCGTCTCTGTTTTTTCAGTTGGCCAGGCAACTACTGCCTTACATTCTGCCCACAAATCACTAGGGACCACAATCTCAAATAATGTATTCAAATCAGTCCACAGCACCTGTAATATGTTAGTCAACCTCTGCACCTCTTTGTGCCACTTCTTCGGTTCCACACAGAATTTAGGAAACTTTGTAGTGAAAGCATAAAGATCAGCCCTTGTCCATGCACATGCACAAGATTCTCTCCATGGACTTCACTCAAAGGAAACTTCAAAACCATTCCTGTCCCATCTTCTGAGTCACTAGCTCTACCCCTCATTCTACCTTCAATTCCCTTCACTTTTTTTATTCGCTGTCCTTTTCTTACAACTTTCATTGTATTTCTTCATATCTTCAAGACCGAAGCCTTTAAAGACGTTGGCGACTGGCTGATACGTAACTCTGCGCAAGTCACACAAAGCTGCACAGAAATAGCTGCATAAAGCCGCTAATCTCCCCTGCCTGGGATGGCGTGGCTCTCCTGTGGTGCCACCAACAATTTAATATAGTACTTGAAGATCTAGCTCCAACCTAGAGATCGCTGGCAGGAGCGAGCCCGCGTGCCCCTCGGCCTGCCTCGGGCCTAGCGGAGAGGAAGGTCCAGGCAGGCATTTCAAGGTGGGACTGCGTTAAGGCTCACCTTTCGGCCTGAGGACTGTCGCTGAATCCGGGGTGGAACACACGCGGTGCTGCGACCCGCTGCCTAGAGAGACCTGGTCACGGTGCAGGAATGGTGGGGGGAGCCTGCTGCTGTTAGCGGGGCCATCGTCACGTCCCCCAGTAGGTGAGCCGCAACAAGCTTCGGGGTGCTTTCCCGGGCTAGCGCTTCCTCCTTTCCTCCCTGCCCTCGCAGAGTGATACGGGAGGGTCTTGCACAGCACTGAGGCCTGGGAAACCTCAAGAGAAGCTGCGGGCGGCGGACCAGCACCCATGCCTGTCCCCCTGATGTGAGCTCTGTAAGCTCCGCACCAGCCAGTGAACTGTCCCCTATTATGCAGCTTTGATTGAAGGAGAGGTGCCCTGCCTGTGGCCATTGGGACGCCTTGGACTCAGACTCTATAAGGAAGGCTTTGCATTGGCGAGCTATCACCTTAGAGACGCTAAGAACTTTCTGTGGTCTGTCCTAGAGCTGAGGGAGGGGGGAGAGTGGGAGCCTGTTCTTGAGGAGGCAGCGACGGTGACAACTCGAGCGATTTACTTATATTGACTGGGCTCATACTTACCGAGTCGAGATCTCAACATACTGAACTTGTTACAGACCAGGATTTAACCTGAGGAGGCTGGGCAGGGTTTCGGATATCTGGGACTGGTGGTAACCTGCTGTATAGTTGAAGAACCGGAATAACCCACTTACAGGGTCTCGGCGGCGAGGAAACCGCCCAAATCTTCTATACCCTTCATACGTAGTAAAAGGAGACACAGGAGCCTTCGTCTGCAGGAGGAACCCAGATTAATCAACAGCCCGGGCTATTGAACGAGTCCCAAGATAGTCAGGGACCCAGGAGGCTGCTACTTTACTCTGTAGCTCACAAGCCTTTATACATTTCTCATACCATTCTTTTGGCTGTCAGTCCATTGTCCAATCAGGGCAGTGTTTGTAGTTGATAGCTTGATCAAGGCGATGTTTGTAGTTGGTGACCTGGTCAAGGCTTGGTACACAGAGCATTGTCCACTCAATGCTTGTAGTTTGTGACCTGGTCAAGGCTTGGTACACAGAGCAATGTCCACTCTGCTTTGATCAGAGCTCTTTCTTTCAGGTCATTGTTCAATTGCCTGATCAAAGCCTGGTCTTTCAAGTCATGTTTTTTATTTACCCTGATTAGAGTCCAGCAGTCAGACCATTGGTTAGATAACCTTTCACTGTGTCAAGGATGTTTTATCAGGCTGGGAGCAGGAGGGAAAAAATTAATCATTCACTCGGGTGAGGCCCATGTGGCTTTCTGATGAACTGAAGAGAACAGGGGGTTGGGCGGGTGACAGTTCCTGGGCAGAAATGCAGGCCTGCAAAAATGGATTATGGTCGTGCTGATACAATTTTTTCCTCGTACATCAGAAAAAACTACCAGGTGGGTCGTGTGGTAAGTGTTTGCTACGAGATGGCAATGTAAAAATCAATGGAGTCCTGTAAAAATGATTGTCATTCAAAAAATACATTTCCTAAGATCCTCCTTTTGCCATAGAGTGGCAAACACTTCATGAAATGTCAATGTTCATAAGCCCATCTGTTTCTTGCTGGACCATTACCATCATATTAGTGTTGTGAATGCTTGATGGCGGAGGCTTGATGGTCTGGGCACACATAGTACAGAGCACTGGCAGTCACTGAAAACACAGACAGCAGGAGACCAGGACAGCTACTCCTAAGGCAAGGAAGACGAGGACCCTCCAACCCCACTGGGAATGAAGGCCCCAGATCCAGCCAGTGAGGGACCAGTTGCCTTCATCCAGAAGCACTTCAGAAGAGAGACGATGCAGACGTTGGATGGCATCGTACACTGTAGGTGCGTTGTCCGGGATATACACGCAGCAGCTGGAGCCGATCAATTTACATACGCCACCACGATCAGCCAGGATGACGTCCAGGGCCATGCGATTTTGGAGCGTTATGAGGCGGTCCACCTGCAGCTCTGCAGTGATGTTGGAGAGGGCACCAGCTGTTACTGTGATGGTGGCCTCAAGGACCCTGGTAGTCCTCGTATAGCTCGACTGTTTGCCATGGGGCCCCAGAATAGAAGCATACCTTTAAAGAAGTCCCCAGCTTCCTGGCATGCTGTATCTTCTGCAGATATGACACCCCTACGTGTGCGGCGCAGGGCGCCCTTCATTGTCAGATGGTAACCTCCATGGGTGGAATATGTTGGTGGAAGGAGAAAGGCCAGATAGCAGGTACTAGACTAGTTACGGGGGAGCCAAGTGTAGGCGGCAGTTCCGCAGATAAAATAGGTGTTGGGGGATGCCACCAACTTCGGAGGAGATGTGGAGTTTAGTGTCTTAGTGATGTCACATATACTGGTGCCAACTTTCTTAGTCCCTAGGCTGTGGATGCAGATACAGCCTTGTACATTTATGACGTTCAAAGTGTCTCTTTCATTAGGCAGTATCTTTCTTGTGCGGAACCTGGAAAATGTTTGTCGAGTGGTGGAATTGAATACTACCATCTCACGAGCTCATCTGGTGGTAGTAGCAATGTGGAAGAGCTGGTCGGGCAAAAAGGAGCATTGGCATTGCCAGATCTGTTCGGCCAGAAGTCATCATGGAATGTACCAAGGACAGGATGGGCAGTACCATTGACAGTGTAGGTCTCCTGCATCAACATCCACCATGCAAGACAAGACCCAGAGATGGAAAATGGATAAGGAAAGAATGGGACAGGATGTAGCATGGAATGTGGTATCAGTCCGCACACCCAGCAGTTGGAAGTGTTCATGATCAGTTGGTGGTGATGCAACATTTGGATGAAGGTGTTATTGAAAAATTCTGCACGGCGGCATAATTCGTGGGCTGGTAAGGAATAGTACTGATGTTCTGCGGGAGTCGGGATAGGAGTTGGTGATGTAGCAGGATGGTAGATCAGTAAGAGCCAACCAAGGATTGATAGGAGGAGGGAGACAAACAGCGTCACTACGGTGACCAGGAAGCATCTGCTATGTCGGAGACTGGCATCTCGTTTCTGGATAGGGGTGTTTGGGAAGGCGGCAATTGTGCTAAGCCAGGGACCCCTAGTGGCTGTCTGTGATTGGTAGTTGTTTCACCAAATGCAGTGGCTGAGGCCCCTTATGGTTTACCTCAGTCTGACAAATGGCACTACTCTCAGCCTGGGAGGATCACAGCCCTACAGCCTTTGGCACCTGGCGAAGTCAAGGGCAAACCTTCCCTCTGGACTGTAGATTATACCTGTCAGAAGCAGGGACGGTTTGATCAGGAAACAGTTGTTCTTGATGGTGAGCAGTGTTAAGGGAGGGCTCCACCCTTCCTTTTAGGACGTTGTCACTCTCCGCTTCATTGGATGCGGAATGCAGCCTGTCGACGCTGTATGGGACAAAGGTTGGAACTATCTCTGTCTCTGTGTCTCCCAGTCCTTCTCTCACCCACTGATTGTAGGGCAGAGGCAGAGGGACACGCTGGCAGTGGGTAGAGTGGACCCAGTTTTTTCGACCATCCACTTTCACAGCGGTGCGGGTGGCCAATAGGACTTGGCGGGGTTGTGTCCAGCGGGGCTCGAGGCTCTTGGTCTGCTGGAAGTTCCTCACCAGGACCCAGTTGCCAGGTTGGATGACGTATCTTGGGCCCTCGCTTTTGTCCGCTATGGCCTCATGCACCTGGTGATAAAGAGTACGAAAGTTGTTGGTTAGATTTTACAGGTAATCAGTCAATACAGGGTATTCAACATCTGACAGTTTCTTAGGTCGAGGGACACCCCAGACATTGGCAGGCCTCCCGAACACAATCTCATGTGGAGATAATCCTATCCTGGTGTGGGCCGTTGTTCTAGTGGACAGTAGGGCCAAGGGCAGAGCATCAACCCAAGTGAGACCGGTCTCAGCTACTATTTTGGCCATTTTAGTTCTTAGGATGCCATTGTATACCTCCACTAGGCCTGCTAACTGGGGGTGGTTGGCGGCGTGAAATTTTTGTTTTATGCCTAATGCTGTACAGACAAGGTCCATGATTTGAGCTGTAAAGTGTGTCCCATTGTCGCTCCAGACCAAGCGGGGCAAACCAAAGCGTGGGAAGTACTCCTTGAGTAGTACTTTGGCAGTAGTGATAGCAGTGCAGTCTTTGACGGGGTAGGCTTCCACCCATCGACTGAATGCATAGACCACCACCAGGACATATTTTAAGTTAACGCACCTGTCCATCTGGATGTAGTCCATTTGGAGGACTTCAAACGGGATGGTAGGAGAAGAGAATCCTCCCTTAGGAGTAACAGTGCCTTTTCCGGGGTTGTACATTAGGCAAACCATACATGTTTTAACCAGCTTTTCAGCATATGCTGGTATTTTGGAGTTGTACCATATAGGTTCCAACAGTTTGCAAATTCCTTTCGCGCTAATGTGGGCGGGACCATGGGCCATTGTAACTTCTAAAAATGTAGGTCGGTTTGAGCACTGCTTCTAGTTTTAATGTGTTAATTTAACTTTGTTTACTGTGCTCCACGGTTCACTCCCCACTCTGGAGTGAGTAATAATAAATAATTAAGCAAGTCTATGGTCGGCTTGTCTCCTTGGGCACAAGGGTAGGCTGGATTTCCAGCATTAATTTAGTGAGCCAACAACTCGATTCTTCATTTCAATAGTTTCATTTTAATTATAATCCATGGTTTACAACACAATCCATAATGTTGATTCACATCATTCAAAATCTCTTGATTTTCATCAATATAACTTTCTTTTCAATATTGGCATTAAATGGCCTCCCAATGCATTTTGGCGCAGCAGCGCCTTTGTCGAGGGATCTGTGGGTCAAAATGCGAGTGATTAGTACTACTTTACTATCGCCATCCATATTGTGCTATTACTAGCTACTGACGTAACATCATAGTTGCTAAAATAAAATAAACTAAACCAAACTGAGGTTAGCAATGTTCATAGCACACTACTAGTTCTCCCTGATATACGTGACATCTCTACTCTAGTAGTAAACTGTTAACTTCGTGTCCCCTTACCCTTTGACAAAATTCCATTCCCCCTATTTAACAGTTGGCTAAATAGCAACATAAATATACTCTAGCTTTTGAACGCGAGAAAATGCGCTAGCCGTTTGCGTGTGTAAACTCTGCAAGCTTATGTGTGGGCGGATGTGGTATCCGTTCATGTAGGGACCATTAGTAGCTTAAAGAAATGCAGTATCGTTATAGCTGACCCGCTGTGGAGATATTCCCGGATACAAACTAACACTTGTTAAGTGAAGGGGTTTAGTTAAAACAGCATGCTAACGAAATGATTAAACGCTGCAGTTACGCAAATGCCGCTTACCGGTAATCGAAGATCTAATACGTTCCGCTCTGCCTGCTATTCCACTACGTTCCGTTTGGAATCTGCAGAGTGGCGGGCGGGAAACATAAGGGAATTAGTAGGAGGAGCCCATGACTACGCCTAGGCGCTAAGGTTTCTGGAACTTGTATTCATAGAAAAGCAGTGAGAAAAGTAAAGAAGAACGCTAAAAATGGCTAACCTATCACTCCATGACAAGAAACCTATAATAATAAAGGTTGACTAGCATATATTTACAGATAACATAAGAATTCCACTCTTTCATTTAGCCCCCCCGGTCTTAAAGTTTTTAAGCGATAAATCCAGTAATTTTCTCTCTTTAAGAGCTGAGTTTTATTGTTGGTGCCTTCATGTTTGTCCACAATTTCCAAAATACGTGCCTTTAATTGGGTTATATCATGTTTGGCCTCCATGAAGTGCGTGGGCACCGTTGATTTGAGCATTTTCGTTCTAATGTTACTTTTATGCTCATTGAACCTGACTTTCAGTTTGCGCTCTGTGTGTCCCACATAGTTCAGGTTGCACGGGCAACTTAGAAGATATATAAAGTTCATGGTGTCACACGTTCCATTTACTTTTAAAGTAATTTTTTCTTTAAACTCAGGAGGTAGTAACAAGTTACCTTTACTAATATTAGTACAGTTGTGGCAATTCATGCATGGTTGAGTGCCTCTGAATTTCGTGATGACACTTGTCTTAATCTTAGGTTTCAATAGTTGGCCCACATTTTTAGACCTTGTATGAGCAAACAAGGGTTCTTTTTCAAACGCTTCTTTGAAATCTGGCTCCACACGTAATATTGTCCAATGTTTCCTGATGATGTTTTTAAACGATTGACTGGAGGTGGAGAACTTACTCACGCATGTGATGCGTTGCTCTTTACTTGACGGTTTACTGGTTAGTAAATCTTCTCTAGTGACATTTTTATTTCTTTGTCTTGCTTCATTTAGTATGGGTCTTGGGTAGCCCCTCCTGTGGAATTGTGCTGTCATTTCGTCCATTTGTTCCTCTGCTTTATCCGGTTCCGAGACTACTCGTTTTACCCTCATCAGTTGAGAATAGGGTAGGTGCCTTTTTAATGATGGTGGGTGATGACTGTCGTACCTTAGTAAATTATTACGATCTGTGTTTTTTCTGAATAAGGTGGTGGTAAATTTATTCTCTTGTCTAGTGATCGCTACATCTAAGAAATTGATGGTCTTCTCTTCGATCTCCCAAGTGAACTGAATCCGTTCATTTATTTGGTTGAGTTTGACGATTTCCGGTAACAGTTGTTCTTTGGTGCCTTCCCAAGCAATAAAGATGTCGTCGATGAATCGAACGTACAGTTTAATGTGTTCCTTCCAGTTGTTTTGGCTTAAGATGTTGGTATCCTCAAAATCCCTCATAAAGATATTTGCATATGTGGGAGCTGCCGAATTGCCCATGGATGTTCCGATCTTTTGTAAATACCATTCTTGTCCATATTTGAAATAGCTATGCATCAAGGTGAATTGAAGAAGCTCCATGAGGAAGATTTTCATCTCATCTTCATAGTCACTATTCAATAAAACTTTTTCTACTGCCTCAAGGCCTGATTGGTGAGGGATAGAAGTATAAAATGCCTTGACGTCAATAGTGGCCATGACTATGGGTTGCTCTTTGGTGATTTTAATCATGGCATTGTAACTACTGCCAGCACGTGACTGTCAGGCAACATCCATTGTCTCTCTGTGGTTGTACGGACCCAGCAACCATGACTTCCCTCCTTTGCTAAGTGATCTTCCCACACTCTTAGTTCTTCAGGAGTAGTATGGGACTGAATGTCAAGCACATTTTGTACTGTATTTTCAACCATGCCCCCTTCTGTCACCCACCTAGCAGGACCTCCTACATACATTCCTTCCCTCTTCCTCAGCACTGTTTGTCTGGCCGTCTGATCAGCTAGAGCATTGCCTTTCCCGACATCGTCTGTCACCTTATTATGGGCTTGACATTTCATAACCTCAGCTACTATTTTGGCCATTTTAGTTCTTAGGATGCCATTGTATACCTCCACTAGGCCTGCTAACTGGGGGTGGTTGGCGGCGTGAAATTTTTGTTTTATGCCTAATGCTGTACAGACAAGGTCCATGATTTGAGCTGTAAAGTGTGTCCCATTGTCGCTCCAGACCAAGCGGGGCAAACCAAAGCGTGGGAAGTACTCCTTGAGTAGTACTTTGGCAGTAGTGATAGCAGTGCAGTCTTTGACGGGGTAGGCTTCCACCCATCGACTGAATGCATAGACCACCACCAGGACATATTTTAAGTTAACGCACCTGTCCATCTGGATGTAGTCCATTTGGAGGACTTCAAACGGGATGGTAGGAGAAGAGAATCCTCCCTTAGGAGTAACAGTGCCTTTTCCGGGGTTGTACATTAGGCAAACCATACATGTTTTAACCAGCTTTTCAGCATATGCTGGTATTTTGGAGTTGTACCATATAGGTTCCAACAGTTTGCAAATTCCTTTCGCGCTAATGTGGGCGGGACCATGGGCCATTGTAACTTCTAAAAATGTAGGTCGGTTTGAGCACTGCTTCTAGTTTTAATGTGTTAATTTAACTTTGTTTACTGTGCTCCACGGTTCACTCCCCACTCTGGAGTGAGTAATAATAAATAATTAAGCAAGTCTATGGTCGGCTTGTCTCCTTGGGCACAAGGGTAGGCTGGATTTCCAGCATTAATTTAGTGAGCCAACAACTCGATTCTTCATTTCAATAGTTTCATTTTAATTATAATCCATGGTTTACAACACAATCCATAATGTTGATTCACATCATTCAAAATCTCTTGATTTTCATCAATATAACTTTCTTTTCAATATTGGCATTAAATGGCCTCCCAATGCATTTTGGCGCAGCAGCGCCTTTGTCGAGGGATCTGTGGGTCAAAATGCGAGTGATTAGTACTACTTTACTATCGCCATCCATATTGTGCTATTACTAGCTACTGACGTAACATCATAGTTGCTAAAATAAAATAAACTAAACCAAACTGAGGTTAGCAATGTTCATAGCACACTACTAGTTCTCCCTGATATACGTGACATCTCTACTCTAGTAGTAAACTGTTAACTTCGTGTCCCCTTACCCTTTGACAAAATTCCATTCCCCCTATTTAACAGTTGGCTAAATAGCAACATAAATATACTCTAGCTTTTGAACGCGAGAAAATGCGCTAGCCGTTTGCGTGTGTAAACTCTGCAAGCTTATGTGTGGGCGGATGTGGTATCCGTTCATGTAGGGACCATTAGTAGCTTAAAGAAATGCAGTATCGTTATAGCTGACCCGCTGTGGAGATATTCCCGGATACAAACTAACACTTGTTAAGTGAAGGGGTTTAGTTAAAACAGCATGCTAACGAAATGATTAAACGCTGCAGTTACGCAAATGCCGCTTACCGGTAATCGAAGATCTAATACGTTCCGCTCTGCCTGCTATTCCACTACGTTCCGTTTGGAATCTGCAGAGTGGCGGGCGGGAAACATAAGGGAATTAGTAGGAGGAGCCCATGACTACGCCTAGGCGCTAAGGTTTCTGGAACTTGTATTCATAGAAAAGCAGTGAGAAAAGTAAAGAAGAACGCTAAAAATGGCTAACCTATCACTCCATGACAAGAAACCTATAATAATAAAGGTTGACTAGCATATATTTACAGATAACATAAGAATTCCACTCTTTCATTTAGCCCCCCCGGTCTTAAAGTTTTTAAGCGATAAATCCAGTAATTTTCTCTCTTTAAGAGCTGAGTTTTATTGTTGGTGCCTTCATGTTTGTCCACAATTTCCAAAATACGTGCCTTTAATTGGGTTATATCATGTTTGGCCTCCATGAAGTGCGTGGGCACCGTTGATTTGAGCATTTTCGTTCTAATGTTACTTTTATGCTCATTGAACCTGACTTTCAGTTTGCGCTCTGTGTGTCCCACATAGTTCAGGTTGCACGGGCAACTTAGAAGATATATAAAGTTCATGGTGTCACACGTTCCATTTACTTTTAAAGTAATTTTTTCTTTAAACTCAGGAGGTAGTAACAAGTTACCTTTACTAATATTAGTACAGTTGTGGCAATTCATGCATGGTTGAGTGCCTCTGAATTTCGTGATGACACTTGTCTTAATCTTAGGTTTCAATAGTTGGCCCACATTTTTAGACCTTGTATGAGCAAACAAGGGTTCTTTTTCAAACGCTTCTTTGAAATCTGGCTCCACACGTAATATTGTCCAATGTTTCCTGATGATGTTTTTAAACGATTGACTGGAGGTGGAGAACTTACTCACGCATGTGATGCGTTGCTCTTTACTTGACGGTTTACTGGTTAGTAAATCTTCTCTAGTGACATTTTTATTTCTTTGTCTTGCTTCATTTAGTATGGGTCTTGGGTAGCCCCTCCTGTGGAATTGTGCTGTCATTTCGTCCATTTGTTCCTCTGCTTTATCCGGTTCCGAGACTACTCGTTTTACCCTCATCAGTTGAGAATAGGGTAGGTGCCTTTTTAATGATGGTGGGTGATGACTGTCGTACCTTAGTAAATTATTACGATCTGTGTTTTTTCTGAATAAGGTGGTGGTAAATTTATTCTCTTGTCTAGTGATCGCTACATCTAAGAAATTGATGGTCTTCTCTTCGATCTCCCAAGTGAACTGAATCCGTTCATTTATTTGGTTGAGTTTGACGATTTCCGGTAACAGTTGTTCTTTGGTGCCTTCCCAAGCAATAAAGATGTCGTCGATGAATCGAACGTACAGTTTAATGTGTTCCTTCCAGTTGTTTTGGCTTAAGATGTTGGTATCCTCAAAATCCCTCATAAAGATATTTGCATATGTGGGAGCTGCCGAATTGCCCATGGATGTTCCGATCTTTTGTAAATACCATTCTTGTCCATATTTGAAATAGCTATGCATCAAGGTGAATTGAAGAAGCTCCATGAGGAAGATTTTCATCTCATCTTCATAGTCACTATTCAATAAAACTTTTTCTACTGCCTCAAGGCCTGATTGGTGAGGGATACAAGTATAAAATGCCTTGACGTCAATAGTGGCCATGACTATGGGTTGCTCTTTGGTGATTTTAATCATGGCATTGTAACTACTGCCAGCACGTGACTGTCAGGCAACATCCATTGTCTCTCTGTGGTTGTACGGACCCAGCAACCATGACTTCCCTCCTTTGCTAAGTGATCTTCCCACACTCTTAGTTCTTCAGGAGTAGTATGGGACTGAATGTCAAGCACATTTTGTACTGTATTTTCAACCATGCCCCCTTCTGTCACCCACCTAGCAGGACCTCCTACATACATTCCTTCCCTCTTCCTCAGCACTGTTTGTCTGGCCGTCTGATCAGCTAGAGCATTGCCTTTCCCGACATCGTCTGTCACCTTATTATGGGCTTGACATTTCATAACGGCCACCTTTTTAGGGAGTGACAGGGAGTCTAACAGTCGGTGTATTATGGGGCCATGTTGGATCTTGGTTCCATGGGAAGTAAGGAAATTCTTTCATTCCATAACCTCCCGAAGTTGTGGGCCACTCCGAAGGCATACTGACTGTCGGTGTAGATATTTACTGTTATACCCTTGTTTAACTCACAGGCTCTAGAGAGAGTCACTAGTTCTGCTGCCTGGGCAGAGCCCTGCAGAATCTGAGCTGTTTCGACTACCTTTTCTAATGTTGTGGATGCATAGGCAGCTGAGGTGTTACTATCTGGCCTTCTGAGACATGATCCGTCCACATATAGTGTACCTTCTGGGTCCTCTATCGGGGTATTCTGTAAGACAACCCGTCCCTTTGTCTCGTCCTCTGTCCTTAATATGCAGTCATGTGGGTCTAAGCGGGCATCTGGAGTGTTCAGTGGGAGTAATGTGGCGGGGTTTAGTGCAGTGCATCTTTTGATGTTAATGTGGCTGGCAAAGAGTGTTAGTTCATACCCTGTAAGTCGTGCGCTAGTGAGGTAGTGTGTCTTGGTGTTGTTAAGGAGGGTGTCTACAGAATGGGGGCCCATCAGAGTCAGAGGGGAGTTCATGACGATTCCCGCACTCCGCATGAGGGCGGCCGCAGCTGTCGCCCGTAGGCATCCTGGGAGAGCCCTCGCAACAGGATCCAAGGTGGCTTAAAAATAGGCACATGGCTGTTGATGCCCTCCAAACATCTGGGTCAGGACTGCGCATGCACAGCCATCTGTCTCATGTACAAAAAGAAAAAATTGTTTGCTATAGTCAGGGGAACTAAGGACTGGAGCAGTACACAGGGCCCTCTTCAAATCTTTGAAGGCCTGCGCATGCTCTGTAGTCCATGGAAAGGAACTGTCTGATACATCCTTGGTGGTGAGGGCAAGAAGGGGTTTGACCATGGCTAAAAAATTTGAAATCTACTGTCTACAGTATGAGGTTAGGCCTATGAAGGCTCGCACCTGCTTTTGTGTTCGTGGGGCCGTCATAGTATTGATAATGGCTACACGATCAGCGGTGAGCTGCCTTCCCTCCTTCGAGAGGAGATTACCTAAATAGGTCATCTTCTCTTGACAAAACCGAAGCTTTTTTAAAGAGACTTTGTGGTTGTGGAGGGCAAGGTGGCGTAACAGACAGAAAGTAGCTTCTTTACATGTTGGGGCAGAATTTTCAGCAACGAGGAGGTCGTCTACATACTGCAATAGTGTTGAATTGTCAGGAAGTTCCAAGGAATCTAGTTGGCTTTTTAGGGCTTGGCTGTAGATACTGGGGCTCTCGGTAAATTCTTGAGGGGCGCAACAGAATCTGAAAGTCCTCCCACCAAGGAAGAAACCAAAAAATTGTCTGCTGTCAGGATGTATGGGTATGCTGAAGAAGGCGTTCTTCAGGTCAATGACAGAGAAGTGTGTAGTGTCAGATGGAACCATCGTCAAGAGGGCAGTGATGTTGGGGACAGAATATTGGGATATTGTTATTTTGTCAAGGGCTCTCAGATCAATCACAAATCTGTATATTTTAGGGGAGAGAGCATCTCCATTAGTCTTTTTAAGAACAGGAATAATGGGACTTTTACAGATATTGCCACGTGTCTCCTCCACTATGCCCTTGCTGATCAATTCAGATATTGTTGTCAACAGACCCATTTCTCCTTCCGCGGGCAGTCGATACTGCTGAAGGCCGGAGAGGAGCGCACCTGGCTGGATGCGTACCACATGAGGGGGTATGTTGAGACACCCTACATCAGTGTCTGATGATGCCCAGAGGGAGGAAGGTAAAGACTGCAACTCTAGTGGGAGGGGACCGGACAGATGCATTTAGGAAGCTGCAGTCGGAGAGATTGTTAGGAATACACCTTGGGGACTACATGATATGGTCGCATACAGAGCCTTTAGTAAATCCAAACCTAGCAAGTTCTCACTGCAACCTGTAGTAAGGACCAAGGGAGTGTCAACATGTGCAGGGCCAATATCGAGAGGGAGGGGTTCAGAGAATGGTCTGGCCACGGGCGTCCCTGCAAAACCCACGGAGAAATTCATATTGCTAGAAAGGGGTGCCTCCGGGACTGACAGACGTGCAATAGAAGACCTAGTGGCCCCAGTATCCAAAAGAAAATTCTTATAATTCCCCACAACTGACATTTTAACATGCGGGCCCTTTTGACCCACTGGAATTTGCACTCTGGTAATACCCCTTTCCTGACTGTCCTACGCTTGGTAGGATCCTGTCTCATCAACTTCGTCATAATCATCATTATAATAAATGCGTGTTGCTTCGTTCCCATCAAGCCTGTTGGTCGGGCGCTGCCGGATGGGGGCGCCATCCCTGGGCCTACGTTCTTTATCCTGTGGATGGGGGGGCCATGATCCTGAGTCGGCCTCGCATCCCTGGGAGCGCGAGCCAGAGTTCTTCCTGTTGTTATGTTTTCTGCTAATACAGGACACTCATCTATCCAATGGCCGTATCCCTTACAATAAGTACACTGATCGGTTTGGGGGGCTCCCGTACCTTGAGGACTGGAGGGGGTGGACTGGCGAACCCTTGGAAGGGGCTGGGATTGCGGTCTAAAATTTCCGCAGGCATCGGGACCTCGGGAGGATAAGCCTGCTGCAGAAGTGCCTTAGTCTTAAGATCCCTAACCTTCTTACTTTCCTTATCTTTATCTTCGTTCTCCCTATTCTCATGATATTGAGCCATAGCCAAGATACCGGTCATAGTTTGGGCAGACCATGTACTCTCAACCTTCTTAAGCCTGGCAGAGATCTCGGGAAGTAAGTTGCTGACAAATTTGTCGACAAACACTGGGCCAAAACCTGGGGTCCGGGGATCCAGACCACTATGTCCCTTGTATTCAGTCTCAAAATGGGTAAAGAAGTCAGCCACATTTTTTATCTTTTCGCTGTCTACAGGCGTTTATTTTATCCCAATTAATGACAGTTTCCGGTAAAAGTTATTTTACCGGGCAAAGTGAGGATGGCAGCTTCTGGTTTAGTCCCTCCTACCCTTGCTTCTTCCATAGCCTCTAGGTCAGCCCATTTACCTCCCAATGCCACTTCATGATCACTATGCCAAATCTTGTCCCATATTTCAGTGGGTACAACCACACCAAAAAGAAAATCTATATCCTCAAAAACGCGAGTACCTGCAGATATAATCTGACCTAATTCTCTGTAAAAGGCAGCCAGAATCTTCCAGGGATCTGGTAACTGTCCTTTTAACTGCATTACTTCTGACCTTTTCCAAGGAACATGAACCCAAAGCCTGTGCCAGTGTGCTTCGACAGCCCCTAGGCCATTATTTTGGGCGTCGGTGAGTGCACTAACAAAGACAGGGGCCGCCTCTCTCATTGGCATAGCTGTTTCTAAAGGGGCATTTGAAAAGGCAGTCATGTCACGGTAAGCTACTAAAACAGATATAGCACCAAACTTCCTCTCTCCCTGAACATGACCCCTTTATATTTGTGACCTAAGGTCCATCAATGCGGTAGGTATCTGAACAGACACATTTTCAAATTTTTGCATGACCAAAGCACACATGTATTCTGCCCAGGTGGTTTGTTTCATAATTGTCCATTGTGAAAAGGGGGACCATATTTCTTTAAAGGAATAATTATCTTTGTTATTCATCCAACATTCACACTGTTGCCTCTGTAGGTCTTTCTCTTGAAGGGACGAAAAGCTGACTGCTGAGCGTAAGGAGGCTATTCAGGGGGAATTAAATAATTTACATAAGTATGGTTTGACTGTAGACCATGGGGAAGCAGGAGAAGGACGGGTAGGGGTAAAGTCGCTATGGTTGGACTGATGGAGACTTGTTATCATTCCCTCGGCGAGGACAGAGTTAATGTTTGTGGTCAAAGTCATGGGAAAACTCGGGAGGGCTGGTGTGACAGGGGAAACAGTAGGAGGGGCAGTGGGGGCTGGAGCGGGTGATGTTGGTAGGGGGACATGCAGGATGTGAGGCGTCAGGTCAGGGTACATTGGGGCATATGCAGGAGGGCTTTCCAGCATGGTATCAAGCAAGGAATCACTTTCTTCCCCCCCTCTCACAGACAGGATAAGATTTCTGTACCTGGGCCCCATGCTCCTTATCAGCTATTTCTACTGATTTGGTCATTCTATTTTGCAAATTTTCTCTGGCGTGGTCGGCCATAGGCATTCGTTCTTGTTTTCTTTCTTGCTCCTTCTGTTTCCTAGCTTTCTGTTTTACCTCTTTCCTCCAAAATCAGACAGACTCAAACATGGATGGGCACGTTTTTCTTTTATTAATTGCTCCTCTAAGTTTGCAAGGACTTGGGAATCAAAGGAGCCAAAAAATGGCCACTGTAACTCCACGTTACTTTTCTCTGTGTATTTCAGCCAAAACGAGGAAAACATTATGGCAGCGGGCCATATTTAATATACATAGTGTGGCCAGGAGTTCCTTCTGGAGGAAGAGAGCAGGCCTCCTCCAGCTGGGAGTCCTGCGTACACATACAACAACATAACCTCTTGAATTTACTACTGACCGGCATGCTTTTAAACAGATAACAGACACCAACGGGTTTCCTAAAACTCACCTTGCTTGCTTGTCTTTTGCAAAGGACTATAATTCATACAGATTTCATACAGAACAGACACCAGCGGGTTTTAAAATTCACCTCGCTTGCTTGGCTTTGGCAAAAGTCAATAATACATTGGCTTTTGCGAAAGTCAATAACAGAATCATACAGAATTGGTGGATGATCAGTCCACCCATACCTTACAGGGGTAGTTCTCTTCTGCAGATGTAGGGCTGTGTCCTGCTCCAGAAATTATTTGCTAGGGGACTCCAGCGAGAAGGCGGTCAAGTGGCCCAGACCGGGTGGGGAGGAACAACGGATGAGTCGTTCGGTCTACCGGAATAAAACGAAAGTCCCTGGGTAGGGCGCCTCCGTCAGAGTCTCCATGCACCTCCTCACGCCCACCGCACCTTACCTCCGTACTCGTGGAGTCCCTATTCGGGCGCCATTTAAAGAACCGGAAAAACCCACTTACAGGGTCTCGGCAGCAGGGGAACCGCCCAAATCTTCCATACCCTTCATACGCAGTAAAAGCAGACACAGGAGCCTTTGTCTGCAGGAGGAACCCAGATTTATTCAATAGCCCAGGCTATGGAACAGAGTCCCAAGCTAGTCAAAACCTAGGAGGCTGCTACTTTACTCTGTAGCTTACAAGCCTTTTATACATTTCTCATACCATTCTTTTGGCTGTCAGTCCATTGTCCAATCATGGCAGTGTTTGTAGTTGATAGCTTGATCAAGGCGATGTTTGTAGTTGGTGACCTGGTCAAGGCTTGGTACACAGAGCATTGTCCACTCTATGCTTGTAGTTGGTGACTTGGTCAAGGCTTGGTACACAGAGCATTGTCCACTCTGCTTTGTTAAGGCTCTTTCTTTTCAGGTCATTGTTCAATTGCCTGATCATAGCCTGGTCTTTTAAGTCATTTGTTTATTTACCCTGATTAGAGTCCAGAAGTCAGACCATTGTCTAGATAACCTGATCACTGTGTCAAGGATGTTTTATCAGGCTGGGAGCAGGAGAGGAAAAATGAATCATTCACTCGGGGTGAGGGCCATGTGGCTTTCTGATGAACTGAAGAGAACAGGGGGTTGGGCGGGTGACAGTTCCTGGGCAGAAATGCAGGCCTGCAATAATGGATTTTTGTAGTGCTTGAAACTAGTGCTTATAGAATTTTCCTCGTACATCAGAAAAAACAACAAGGTGGGTCGTGTGGAAAGTGTTTGCCATGAGATGGCAATGTAAAAATCAATGGAGACCTGTAAAAATGATTGTCATTCAAAAAATACATTTCCTCATAGTGCTACAACTAAGTTATTATGGTGGATTTATAAACTACAATGAATAGGCGAAAATACTCTTACTGGGTGGGGGTGGTGGGAACTTTAGATGCGATTTTAACAAGGGCTGCGTCAGCGCTAATTCATGAACTACAGCTCACTGAGCGCAGGTTCTCGCTGGAACCACAAAACCGCACAGCCTGCCCTGTAGTTACTTCCCCCATAGCAAATAGCCCTCATAATAGTGGTCTATGTATAGCTTCAGCGTCCCAGTCCATTGTGGAGGACACAGAGGATGCAGTCATAATAGAGAATCCAGAGACCAGGAACAAAGGGCCCAGGCCAAATGTGACCACCAGAGGCCAAAAGGCAAAATCCACTGACTGTGATAGACTTACCCCCTCATATAAAAAGAGAAAGGGGTAGGAAATAAATAAACAGAGAAAACCTGTAAAAAGCCAGACTTGTAAGAGTAAGCCAGTGGGAAAGATACCACATCAGGAGCAGGTTTAAACTACGAGTGGTCAAGAAAGTTCATGCCTAGGTCCTCAGTCTGATAATGGGCGGGAAGAATTTTGGTTAAAACTCGAATTTACTGTAGGGACTATGCTGGATCCATTAAAACAAATGCTAACACAAATTGATAACAGGTAACATCATTGGAGAGTTTAATGAATACTAATACGGCGGTGTGCAGCTGCTGTAGACAAGCAGTTCACCCCAGTACAAATAGAGCTCCAGATATTTCTTAAAAAGCTTTTGGGGAAAAAGACATTGACCTTCTGGGTTTCTTCATTGGGTCCCTTGAAATTCTTGGTAGATCTACAGAAACCAAGATTTATATTGCACTCAAAGGCAGAGATTTGGTTGGTTGGAGAGACTTGGCCAAATTAGGTGTTTATTTGAAACCTGGTCACAAAAATCCAATTGTTCTAGGAGACCTTCCTATTCTAACTATTGACAATGATTCTTCTCATATTGATTTACTTAAAAAAATTCTTCTGTCTTTAATGATAAGATTGACACTATAAAAGGTTTTGAACATGTTATCAGACTAAAACCTAATGCTACACCAGTCACTCACAAAGTCAGACCCGTTCCGATTAGTGTCAGGAATGATCTTAAAAGGCAATTGGGCAAATTCACTGTAGATGGTGTCATCACTCCAACTGATTCCTCTCGGTGGGTATCCCCCGTTGTCCTTGCAAAAAAAAAATTAAGATCTTCGTCTTTGTGTGGACCTCAGGTCTCTTAATCGCAACATCATTGTTGACTGTCGTCCCCTTCCACATATTCAACAAATGCTTGCCAACATTGGTCATGCTAAATATTTTTGTAGCATCGATCTCCGTTCGGCATACCACCAGATATCTCTTAATAATGAGTCTCAAGAACTCACCACATTTGTTACTCCTTTTGGAGCTTACAATTTTTGAGGCTGCCATTTGGCTTAGCTTCTGCAGCCTCGTTTTTTCAATAGGTCATGGATGTTGTTTTTAGGGACATCGAAAATGTTCAGGCATATCAAGATGACATTCTTGTTTTCACAGAGACGAAGGAAAAACATTTTCACATTTTACATAAAGTTTTTTCTATTTTAAATTCAAGAGGAGTTACGGTTCAACCTGAGAAATGTAAATTTTTAGTAGAACAAATTGATGATCTAGGTCATACCATCACACCAGAAGGCATTAAACCCAAATTTTGCAATGCTGAGGCTATTAAAGTCCTTCCTCCTTCTAATAAAGATACTCTCAGATCTTTCTTAGGTCTTTGCGAGTACTATGCTCGTTTTGTACTGTATCAGGGTTTCCTTTCTCCCACAGAACTGTGCACAGAGATCTAGAACCTGGGTGAGTTAGGATGACCCAAAACTCACCTTAGTATCAGAAATCCCCCTACCGAGCTAGCTACAGTGTCTCGTTGGTTCTAACAAACTCCCAATGACTTAGACAATCCAGAACATGAACTTAGGGTACCTCAGGTATCGTGGAACACATGAACACTCTTTCGCTCTATAATCATTTCAAACAAAAACGGGGTTTAAAAGAAAACACGTGCAAGTTTGAAATATTTATTTTTCAATGCAAGGTTCTCAAACGCAGTATCTTATATAATACCAACATACATATTATAAAAATCAGAGTTATCAGCATAGTCACTAGTCCATAGTAAGCGAACGGTGATAGCATATTATAATGCAAAATCTATAGCAATTTGTATCACCTATATTTCGCGCACCCTATTTAGCATACTATATTATATCTAAGAAGGTCTCATTTGGGTTTTTAGCAGGGCGGGCCCATACCTCTAAACGTCAGCAGAAGAAGATCACATCATCAGCTACCAACTCTCTTCATGCGAAGCACCATCAAGTGTGTTTTTGCATTCTCAGTAACTCTATCTTAAACCCGCGTAGAGCCCAATGTTGGCAGCAACATTATTTGTGTTATGTCTAATGTGGTGCGAGGATCAGGCCTCCCAGCAACCTTGTGTTAGGTTATTCTTAGAGGCTATAGATCTCAGTGTGCAGACAGTGTACCAAGTGTACCAGGCACGACTGATATCAGAGCAATAACATATTATTCTCAATAAATCACATCTTTCATCTAGGTTGAAAGCTACGATAACAATTATGTGCCGTGTGCAAACTGAAGCCGAAGGAAAATATGTTGTTTAAACATTTAATAAACTCATGCTAACTTAACACAATATATAGAAAAGCATTAACTATATGACAGTACCTGAGTATTCCACCTGTGTCCAACCTTCGAGAACTCTACTCAAGAAAGGTACTAGTTTCGTTTGGTCCAATGATGCTAGTGCTGCTTTTAAGAATATCAAAGAATTGGTGGTCAATGCCCCTGCGCTCATTCCATTTGTTCATGGTCATCATTGCACGGTTACTGTTGATGCCAGTTTGAATGGTCTTGGTGCAGTTAGCGGGCAACAAAATTTGGGTAAGGATCACACTATTTCTTTTGCATCGAGATCTTTGTCTCATGTAGAGTCCAAATACTCGACAATTGAAAGAGTGGCTTTAGCCTGTGTTTGGGCTGTCTCTAAATTCAAAACTTATCTTTGGGGGAATTCTTTCACTGTATACACGGATCATAAACCGCTTGTTTATCTTTTGCAGGGATATGGTTTAGGCAAGGCTTCTGCTCGCCTTGTACGTATTCTATCTAAATTGCAAGAATACAATTTTACCATCAAATGTATACAAGGTGGTAGGAATTTCAGGGCGGATTGCCTTTCTTGGCTTCTACTACCTTCAACTGATAATACCATTGATGAGTTTGACTGTGTTGTGACTTCCATTGATGCTTCTTCTCCATCTAATGGTGCTATATCTGAAAAATATTGGCTTGAGGCTACTTCTACAGATCAGGTTTTAAAGAAAATTTAAATTTTATTGTCATGGGTTGGCCTCCCATTCGCAATGTTCCACAAAATTTGAGGCCTTTTGCTCAAGTTTCTTCAGAATTTTCCCTAGAAAATGGTGTTTGCACTAGGAATGGTTGTATTATTCCTCCAATTTCTCTTAGGAGTAAACTCATATTGATTGCACATACAGAAAATTTAGGGGTCACTGCTACTTGTTAGAAACTATGGGAAAATTACTGGTGGCCCTCTTTAAATGCTCAGGTTTCTTCTTTTATTGATTTGTGTCCTCAATTTATTGTCTCTGACAAACATTGGAAGACGACACGAAATCCCCTACGTCCAGTTCCTTTACCTGAAGGTCCATGGATGAAGGTTGCCTTGGATTTTGCTGGACCTTTCAATCTTTTACCCACTTCGTAAAAATTTGTATTGGTCTTGATTGATTATGTTTCCAAATGGATATATTTTTCTTTTGTCGAATCAGCCTCGACCAATTCTGTCTTACAATTCCTCAAAAAAGTTTTTACCTGTGAAGGTCTTCCAAGAGAGCTTGTTACGGACAACGGTACTCATTTTGTATCGAATGCCATGCAAAATTCCTTAAAATCTATGGACATTAAACATGTTCAAGTAGCTTTATACAGTCCTGCTGCCAATGGACTTGTTGAAAGAGCAAACCGTTTTCTTAAAGAAGGTGTTCAGACTGCTCTATCTTCTGGCTTGGATATTAATCTTTTTCTAAAAACAAAGTCAATGCATATCACAACTCACCTCATTCTACAACTAATTTCACTCCTTTTGAGTTATTAAGAGGCAAAAAATGTCGCTCTTTACTTCTCCCTTCTTGGTTAGAGCGACATTCTTCTAATCTCTCTTCAATATATGTCACCAATACAAACAAAGATGATATTTTACATCAATCTGTTGCTTTAGCACAAAGCAAACAAAAATATCATTTTGATAATCACAGAATTTAATTCTGGTTGTATGTTCTTATCAAAAAACCTTTTCTTGTCAAGAAAGGAGAATCTTCTTTCTCTTCTCCTTACAAAATAACTAAAGTTGGACTCAGTTCTTGTTTACTTCATGATGGGAAATGGTGGAACAAGAATAGATTTGTTCCTATCTCTGATAAACAAGCTGCAGTCTATACCAAAACTGTTATTACTCATGATTTGGATGTTTATGTTTTGTTTAAAGGTTCTTGTTCTTCCTCAAGTGTTTCATCATCTAATTTCCATAATGATCTTGTCACTTCCACATCTTCTACGTCACAAGAAAATGCTGTTACCAATACTTCTTCTGAAAACATTTCTGATACTCCTTGTATGGTTTCCAATCTACCTTCAAAAAGAATTTGTAAGTTACCTGTTCATTTTAAGGATTTTGTTTTATCTCAATTCCATTTACTTCTCATGATGTTGTATTTTTATTATGTCATGAAATCTATTTTTTAATTTTGAAATGTTTAATTTTGCGTTTCTCCCTTCTGTTCTATAATTCAACCTGAATTCATTCTCTCTCTGGCTCTTCTTCAGCGTTCAGTCGCTTTGCTGTGGGTCCGTTATTTGCCTGTACTTCAAGACTAAATAAAGTCTTATTTAAATACAGGAACTTGTCTTCAAATAGCATTTGTTCCTCTGTACAGTCAGGTAGCCATCTCTTAGCTAAAAACGAGGGTGGGGTCATACAACAGCAGCAGACACAACCAGATTCAAACATTCCAAGCACCCTGATTAGACCTGAGTTGTTGAGAGTAAGTGCACCAAATGAGTCCCATATTCAAGCGCAGGCAACCTACCCTCGACAAGGCATATCACCAGGGACAGGGAGAGGGAGGGGGGCAAAGGTTCCCACGCAGACCACCATTATGGCAGACATACATGCACAATCAGGGATGGACAAGCCCGTAAACATAATGTCAAGTCAGGAATGTTCATTAGAAACCATGAATTTGCATCTTCCGCCCGAGGCAACTCCATATACTCTAGTCCTAGCGAACGTTCTCCCACTTCATACCGGAATAACAGAACACTGAGAAATAAGTCTCTTCACCTACTGGGGACAAGGACTGGGCTTACTAACACACTATTTGCTGAATTTAAAATGGCTAGAGGAATTGCTTGGGTAGAAAGGTCTAGTAAATCCATGCCAGGTAATTGTATAGTGCTAACATTTGGTTCTCCTAGCACAACTCAAAGTATATTGGAGGGAGCTGAATCCAGATATGTCTCTGCACTGTGAATAAACATCCTACCACTGGGCTTCTTTTATCAACTTTCCAGGGGCCCACAGTACCCCATTGAGTCAGAGAACCTATTAGAGGGTTTTAAACAAAGATTCCCTATTCCAATTAGCAATCGATTTGATGCACTAAGCTCTCTGGGGTAAATCGACTGACTGACTGTGGGGGCGTATCACGCTGCCGAGAACACTGAGGCAGGAAGGACTATTGGTGAGGATCTCTCACCACCGGGGATAAGTAATAAGGTGTTTAAAGCTAGTAATCAGCAAAAACCAAGGGGTGAGCAAGCAACAGGTGTAGAGTACAGTAATGAGGTACTTTTACCTTCAAACCCCAAACCCCATTCCTGCCGTGCAAACATTAGATTTGACTTGCCCTGGCAAAAGTAACAACTCCAGGCCTGTCCAACCACCGCCGCTATTGAAGGGTGATGTGCCCACTTGTGATATCATTTCATGGAACATTGTGGGGCTGCGGTCAAAAATGGATAACCCAGTGTGGCACAATTTCATTCAAGACAGAGATATAATAGGCCTACAGGAAACCTGGGTCAATGAGCCATTTCATATTAATGGTTTTAAATTTTAACACACCTGCCGTGAAGGGCCTCGGCGGGCAGGCTCAAGGGAGGCCTGAGTCTGCATATTTAATGGTCAGAAAAAGAAAAGATTTTAACAGCCCTACAATATGTTTTTCGAAAGGGGCTTGGTACCATGGAGCAGTGCTTAAATTTGGCCCTGCTTATCGGAAAGTATACGAGGGCAAAAAATAGTAGATTGTATAAGGTCTTTATAGGCTTGACTGCGGCTTTCGATTCAGTGAAACATGCAAGATTGTGGGAGGTTCTTGAGGATTTGAAAGTAGACCCTCAAATTATTGTCTTCTTAAGGAACCTATAGGAATGCGTCAGCTAGTGTGCGTTTTGGAACAGGGGGGGGGGACGTGCAGCTAATTTTCCCGTCAGAAGGGGGGAGGCAGGGCTGTGTGCTGGCCCCTTTCTTTTTAACTTGTATACCCACGGGTTAGGAGAAGCACTTGTTAGAACAACACATGACCCTCCCCATGTTGCGGCCCGACCCATCCCGGTACTACTCTATGCAGTTGAGGCAGTTATGTTGGCAAGAACCCAAATTTCACTCGAAAGGGTCTGTAATGGCTGACTTTTTCTGGCCCTTTAAGGAGGGAGAATGATGGAGAGTGACTCCAGTCTATCAGCCTTATAGCGTAGGGATTAGGACTATAAGTAGGACCTCTGTATGAAACACAGTAGGATATTTTCGTGCCCCTTTCCTTAGAGTAGGGCTTATGAATTCAAGCTAGGGGATAAATATATAAGTATTAGTCATGATCCGTCCTTTTGCTAGTGTGTTAGGATATTTTCCATGGAGTTATGCGTATTGTAGGCCCTGTAGGCCTTAAAACGGAACCAACTCCATCTTGCCCTCTGCCTGGTAGCTCGAGAGGCCTTCTAGGTCAAGTGTAATGTTTTAGTTTCAAGCTGTTGTTCGCTTGGAGAGAACCGGCTCAGGCTGGCCCTTATCGAAGGAATGTATTTTTCTCCACTCCGAAGACACAACTTCAGGCCGGCCGGCTGGGAACGTGTCCTTGGTACGGGGAGGTACAAGAATTTGGTGGGCGGCAGGTTACTGGCCGTAGCTTTCCATGAAGGAACAGGCTTTGATATTAGCGAAGGTGTTAGACAGTTGAGAGTTAGTTCGTAGGCGGCAGCTAGCCGTTAGCATCTCTGCCATTAATCATTCATGGCGGACAGTCGCCATCTTTGAAGTCCGAGAAAGATTTAAGACCGAGACTCTCTGAGAAAGACTGAAGGAGAAATAGCGCGGAGCGCACTGAAACAGAGAGAGAGAGAGATACGGTAGCTAATAATCAGCAAGGTTCCAGTGACTTGGAGGGAAGCAGAAGAGATTGAGCCTAGCGGTGCAGACGTGTACTTGTGACGGCTGGGGTGTGACTTCGAGACGAGCCAAGACACAGAGACGAGAAGGGAACCTAGATGACTGCCGAGTAACGACTTCATATTAACAAGGTGACCTCCGCCCTTTCTTTTAATAAGCGCGCATTCTAACCTTTACCTTTCCTTTGCAGAAACTATGTTGCATAGTATTGTGTTGTATGTTTATTGTTAATAAATATCCTAGTTCTTAGTGAACTGACATGTGCCTTGTATTCTTGTTCAATCACGGTAAATATTGTTCCTAGTTGAGAGTTGTTTGCATGAACGGATGTGAAATCCCGATCAGGTAAGTAGTGATCAAACAAATAGGGAGCGAGTGGACCTTTGATGCCAAGAACAGAAGGTACATCATATCATTTGAAAACCGTACTAACTTTCATTATCGTAGTTTTATCCCAAGTAGACAAATGAGAAATTGTTCCCATAGGTGTTCATAGGAAAGTGGTCGTCGTTGATATACCGCGTTAATGAGAGCGCTGGGGAGGATACCAGCGTGGAGGTTCGCCGGATTGTGAACCGTGTGTAAGTGAGAGCGCTGGGGGGGATACCAGCGTGGAGGTTCGCCGGATTGTGGACCGTGTGTAAAAGAGAGCATTGGGTTCTGCAGGCCCATGTGTAGACACGCCGGATTGTGTGTCACATCTGCCCTGGGGTAGATCAGTCTGGGTCTGAGTGGCCGCGAGACTAATCGATGTGAATAAGATATGGTAGAAAACCTATGCATGTTTATTGCTATTTCCCCATCCTTAGGTACGACCTGTACAGATATATACCTATACCCATTGTAAATACGTTCTAAGGAGGGAGGTGATTACACTTCTGGCTGGGTTAGAGGGGCCGCAGGGGCTGATTCCATCTAAGCGTAAAATCCGGCCATTACATCTGGCGTCACGAACTGTTTACGAAGCCTGTGTGCGCTGTGTTGTTTTGATCTTGTTGGTTTGCGCTCGGCTCGTACGTATACATTTTTTTGTATAATTGTGTATATAATTTTTGTGTCGACATGTTTGCGAAAAAATCGACATCTGTTTTCAAGTTGCCTATTCCGATTCCCGGCTGGGAGTCTACGCCTTACGAGGCCTTGGCCCGTGAGTGGGCCGATTCTACTGGTTTGAGTGAAAATTGGTCTTCCTGTTTGGAACAGGCGGAGCCTGCTGATGTGGTTTCATGCTTGCAGAAAGCGCCGGTAGTGAAGGGTGATGAGCTTCCTATTTTAGGACGCAGAGGCTGGATTGTGCTCAATGCATACAGAATTCTTCATGAAAGGTTTGTTCAGTTGCGAAAGCAGTTTAAGGATATGGAAGGACAGTGTGTTGAGTTACAAAATGCGCATACTCTTTTGCGCTGTCAGAATAAATTGCTTGCCGACAAACTTAAGACTTATCAAACCATCGCCGAAAGGGCTGCGGTTCGCATTGCACGATATAAGTATAAACATCGTCGTGGTCATGTGTCTACGCGGAAAGTGCGTCTGGTCGTAGCGAAGGCCGGAATGGATTGGAACCCTGATGAGTGGGATGGTAATATCTGGGATTCCAATGCTTCGGACTCCTCGGCTGAAGAGGGTGAAAAGCGCGAATCTTCCCGCTCCGGACGTGATTGTAAATCTGCTTCTTGTACCGATAATGTTGTTCCTGGCGACCGTGGTCGCTCTTCCCATTCAGGTGATGTATCTTGCCCCGATTGTTCTTCTAGATCTAAGATGCGGGCTTCCTCGGAAGCTCTTCCTGAGGTTTCTGCTCATCCTGTGTTTCGTCGCAAATTACAACAAGCCCCTGGTAATCCAGCTGGTATTGCTTTGGATTGTATTGAGGATTTTACTCAACAGGAGGTTAGTGACATTTTACAACGATTTCGTCAACGGCCTGGTGAGGCCCTGCTTACGTGGATGGTTCGCCTTTATGAACTGGGCGCTGCCGGTATTATGCTTGATGCTGTTGATTGCTTACGATTTTGCTCTTTGAGTTCTGATTCTACTATTCAAGATCATTTTCGGAACTATAATGGTGCTGGCCAGATTACTTTGCTCCAGCTTGCGTCTGACGGCTGTAATCATAAATATCCTACTGAATCTGACTGGCCTGTCAATGACAAGCCGTGGTACACTTTGCGCGATGCGTCGCAACGTTTGAAAGAGGAAGTGATGAAAACTGCGATTTTTCTCAGTACTTCTGACAGATTGTTGGATGGTCTTTTAACATCTTCTGTGCGTAATCGCATTATCCGTTCTTCGCCTGTTGCTTACAAGCAGGTTATGATGACTTTGTTGATTAATCAAACTGGCAATCCTTTGTCTGCAGTGCTTGAATCTGTTTGTCAGCTTGGTGAGTTGGGTGAGTGGTTTAAACCTGAGAGACAATCTCGACCTGAGGGTCGTACTGCTGGGGACTATAAGTTCTCTAGACGTGACATGTTTCTTGCTCTTATAGCTGATGGTGTGAAAAGGGAGGACATTGACGGTGAGCCTAATAATCGCTTATGGGATATTTTTCGTAAGCGTGGTTTGGATCGGAAGGAGGGTGCCCGTCGTGTGCGGAAGAATGAGTATGATCGTGGTTCTGATGACAGTGGTGATGAGAGACGGTGTGTGGATTCTGATCGCCGTGATGATCGGCGTTATGAACGAGATGTGTCCCCTCATCGTGACTATGAGAGAGGGAGAGAGGGGGAAAAAGAAAGGGGGAGAGATGATCGTGTTTCCAACCGAAATAGAGATGAGAGAAATTATTCCCCTGAGACGAGGAGAAGGGAGGATCGTAACAGGCTTTCTGACCGTAATTCACAGTACTTTGAAAAGGACAAAAATGCATTTCGTAATGGAGATGGATATGAACAAGACATTCTGATACCTAAGAAAACGGAGAGCATTTATCCTGATTTGTCTTAGTTGACAGAACGCAGGAAAAATGACTAGGAAATAGGTCAAGCTCCAGTACACAAGTGGGCTCACAGAGACAACAGACCCTATGTAGATATTGAAATTTTTTGGAAACATCGTAATATCCAAAGGGCCCGAGCACTAGTAGATACAGGAGCGGAGGCCACTTTAATTAATGGAAAATCAAAGAAATTTAAAGGACAGTTTTTCACAATTACTGGTTTAGGTGGAAAAGAAACCCCCGCAGGACAAACTACACTTGAAATAAAAATTGGTAGGATTCCTCGTAGGGAATATTCTGTGTTAGTTGTGCCACTTTTGGAGTATATAATTGGAATTGATATTTTAAAAGGAATGACTTTGCATTTGGATGATGGTTGTTATCAATTTGGAACTAAACATTATATTTCGACCAGACCCGTACGGGTTGGCCGTTTACGGATGCCCCCCATTAAAATTCCTCTGGCCACGAAAGTGGTTTCTCAGAAGCAATATCGTATTCCAGGTGGTCATGAAGAAATTAGTGCTACAATTCAGGATTTGGTTGACGCGGGAGTTATAACTCCGGTCACGTCTGCTTGGAATAACCCCATCTGGCCTGTGCGCAAAAGTGATAATTCTTGGCGCATGACTGTTGATTATTGAGAATTGAACAAACACACACCTCGATTGGCTGTTGCAGTACCAGACATTGTCACTTTGATTCAGAGAATTCAGAAGCATCCAGATACATGGTATGCGTCTATTGACATTGCTAATGCTTTCTTTTCGATTCCAATTGCCCCCGAGTGTCAAGAACAATTCAGTTTTACATGGAATGGACGTCAAATGACGTTTCGGAGTCTTCCTCAAGGTTATGTACATAGTCCCACGATCTGTCACCGGCTGGTGGCGGAGCATTTGTCCGAGGTGCCCGTGAATCCACAAATACAGGTGTGTCATTATATTGATGACATTTTGATTCAAGGTGAGACGCAAGATCAGGTACAGTCCCATTTAGATCAGATTCTTGATTGTTTGCGAGCAAAAGGTTGGGAAATTAATCCTGATAAATTACAAGGTCCATCCCAAAATGTAAAATTTTTAGGAATTAATTGGCATGAAGGTCACAGAGAAGTGATCCCACAGGTGAAGCGAAAAATCCTAGATTTTGCAGTTCCAAAGAATAGGAAAGAGGCTCAGAGTTTCATTGGTTTGTTTGGCTTTTGGCGTCAGCATATTCCCCATTTGAGTCAGATTTTGGCTCCGCTACATCGAGTCACTCGCAAAAAGAATGCATTTGAATGGGGTGAACCACAACAGAATGCTTTTAATTTGGCGAAAGAAGCAATTCAGTACGCCTTGGATTTGTGGCCGGTGGGCGAAGGTGATGTGGATTTGAATGTGTCTGTGGAAGGTCCGTATGCAAATTGGAGTCTGTGGCAAAAGCAGGGCAGACAAAAAGTACCATTAGGTTTTTGGACTAAAAAGTTACCTGAGGCTGGTGAGCGTTATACACCTTTTGAAAAACAATTACTTGCATGTTACTGGGCTCTGGTGGATACCGAGCAATTGACCCTAGGTCATGCTGTGATTTTGAGACCTGAGATTCCTATTATGCAGTGGGTTTTAAGTTCGCCGAAATGCCATAGGATTGGACATGCTCAAGAGGCGAGTGTGATTAAATGGAAATGGTACATTCAGGACAGGGCACGTGTGGGTCCCAAAGATGTGGCAGTGTTGCATGAGCGAGTGGCGCAGGTGCCCTCGAATGAGACTGGAAGTGATTGTTCCGTACCTGTAGTACAGGAATCTCCTGTCAAGTGGGGTAAATCATTTGATGATCTGTCCGCGGAGGATAGAAAACATGTGTGGTTTACAGATGGTTCAGCAAGGTTCATTGGTGAGAAACGACATTGGAAAGCTGTATCACATAACCCAATCACGCAGAAATTATTGAGTACAACTGGTGATGGTAATAGTAGTCAATATGCTGAACTGTATGCAGTTTACCAAGTTTTGAAACAGGAATTACCTGGCACATGTCATATTTTCACTGATTCCTGGTCCACTGCTAATGGACTGGTGGTATGGTTACCAACATGGCATTCTCATAATTGGGAATTGCATTCAAAAGAACTGTGGGGAAAAGAACTATGGCAAGAAATTTGGGAGTTACTCCCACAGAGTACTGTGACAATCTTTCACGTGGATGCTCACACTCCGATAGACTCCCTTGACAAATTCTTTCATAACATTGCAGATGAGAAATCTAAAATTGCTGAGGCAGTGGTGGACATGCAAGATTCTGATTTGGCGGGATTGGCGAAATGGGCCCACCAGAAAGCGGGACATTTTGGAGAGAAAGCCACTAGCAGGTGGGCTGCCGATTGAGGAATTTATATTCCTTTTTCTTTGATTAAAGATGTCATTCTGCATTGCCCCATTTGTCAACATTCTAGAAAGAAACAAGTGCCTCATATTATTCGAGGCCAGTTACATCGAGGAAAATTGCCCGCTCAAATTTGGCAGATTGATTATATTGGCCCGCTCCCTATGAGCAGAAATGGTCAGTATGTCTGTACAGTTGTTGATACTTATAGTGGCCTTTTGGTCGCTTTCCCTTGCAAGAACGCTACCCAAGTGAATACCATTAAGACCTTGGAGTTGCTTATTTTGTACTATGGTGTTCCATTCCAAATTCAATCTGATAATGCATCCCATTTTCGTGGAAGATTGGTACAGGAATTCTGTGTGGAAAATAACATCGAATGGGTGTTTCACATTCCATATTATCCACAGGCTTCGGGACTGATTGAGAGAATGAATGGTTTGCTAAAGGAACAATTGCGTAAATTGACGGATGAACATTATAAAAATTGGAGAGACTTTTTGTTTCAGGCATTGTTGATTCTAAATAATCGCCCTTTGTTACATGCTGAATCCCCTTTGATGCGTTTGTTTCCTCCAAATGTTGATGTGAAACCTAATTCCATGTCCAACACTGTCATGTATTGGGAGATTACCCCCGGAGCTTTAGCTCCATGTAGAGCGACCCCAGGTTCTGCAGGCTTAGACCTGCATGCTTTAAATGATGCAAACTTGAAAGGAAGAGATCGAATCATTGTTGAAACTGGCGTTGGTATCTGTATACCTGCTGGTAGTTTTGGATTAATTGCCCCCAGATCAGGCCTTGCCCTGAAAGGTATTCAAGTACTCAGAGGAGTAATTGACAGTGATTATCAGGGAGAGATTAAAGTTCTCTTGCTTAATAGCAGTGAGACTGACCTATTGATCAAAAAGTCTGACCGCGTTGCCCAGTTGCTGATTATGCCTGTCTTCAGTGGTGAGATTAAGAAAGGCACTGCCCCAACGTTGCTAACTGTGCGAGGACAAAAAGGCTTTGGATCATCTGATCTTCCTGGAGCTAAAATATGGGTGCAGTCGCCTAAACATCCCCCTGAACAGGCTGATATTATTGCGACCGGTCATGACAACACCGTTCTGGTGATGAGGCCAGGGAAAGATAGCTGGGAGGCTGTCCCAGCTGATACATGTTACTTACGAGAATGATTAAGGCCTGTGTTTGTATTCTTCCAGATCATTCTCTGGACTGCTGCTGCAGGATGTGTCGGCGTTGGACTCCTTTTGGCCTGCTACGCCGGGAGAGGAGAGAACCCACCGACTTCGGTTAATTGGAGAACACGAGTTCCGCGTTCCTTCGCTGCGTGGGATTCATCCGCGAACTTCTGGATAACACTCGCAAAGAGAGTGACTAACTCTCCACATTTCTGCCTCACTCCCATGAGGTCTGTGACTGACATTTTAGCGACCTGTTTGGTTGCTGTCCCAGCATCTACTTAGACTTTGCGACATATCTTTAATATTTCAAGTGCCCGACCCAATATTATTCTGGGCGATTTCGCTGCCCATAAATTTTGTCCCTTATGTACTATTATTTCGGATTCTGATCCCCCTATTCATTCCCAAATCACAACCTATAATATCACACAAGGTGACTTATGTTTTATTCTAACATGTGATCCCAAGGCTATCACCGAATGCCTTAAGTTAAAACTTCAGGCTGCCACTTCTTTTTCAGCTCATCAACGATTGCTGTGTTTAAAGAGACTTCCGAATTCATGTGTTTCCGTGAAAAATAATATGACATGTAAACGTTTATTAGTTGCCCCTAGTTATTATCGTTCAATGTTATTGCCTTCTGGCTGGCTCTTTTCATGCGGGAACTCATCTTGGCCCTATATTCCCGCTAATATTTCCGGAGGTCCATGTGCTCTTACTAGATTAAGTTTGTTAATGTTTTCTTCACATCCTGGTTCCCATTCCCGTATGGTGCGAGATTCGATGTCATTACATGAAGATTGTGATTCCTCTGTTCACCTCTATTCTAAATCGGAATACCTTGGTTTAGCTTTTTCTATTATTGGTGTCCCAGCATTGGCCGTTTATAATGCCAAAACAATCGGCAAGATGGCCTGCTGGATGGTTAAATCCATTAATCAAACTTCTACTGTATTATCTGACCTGTTATTGGATGCCCAGGGTGAACGGCGAGCTATATTGCAGAATCGCGCAGCGATCGATTACCTTTTGTTGAAACATGGACATGAGTGTTCTGATTTTGAAGGCCTATGCTGTTTTAATTTGTCCGATCATTCTAAATCAATCCAAGCCCATATTGACAAACTCCACGACTTGACTGCAGAGATTAGACAGCATATTGATCAGGGCTTATTTGACTGGCTCTTTAATTGGTTACCTGACTTGCATTCTTTACGACAGATTTTAGGGGGGATTATTGTTGTCATTTGTGTTTTAATAGCTATCTGTTGCTTTATTCAGTGTATTCCTTCCCTACTCCAGTTTTGTAGATTTACCAACAGACATAGATCAGTTAATTTTGTTTCCTATTATTCCTCTACTGATGTTAGTTCCATATAGAATATAGTTAATAGACTGGAGTCAAGGGGTGTAATGTAATGGCTGACTTTTTCTGGCCCTTTAAGGAGGGAGAATGATGGAGAGTGACTCCAGTCTATCAGCCTTATAGCGTAGGGATTAGGACTATAAGTAGGACCTCTGTATGAAATAAGCATGGGCGAATTTTGCGGATCTCGCGTTCGCGAATTTTGCGGATTTGCGAACTCGCAATCCGCAAAATCCGCGAATTCCCGCGAATTTGCGTTTTTTTTTTTTTGTGTTCGCCTGTGTTTCTGCCAGTTCGCGAGGGTTTTTACAATTTCGCAATTTGCGAACTTACCTGTCGGGTCGCAAGTTTTGCGAACTTGTTGTTTCTACGTGTCCAGCCTGTTTGGGACACTCTTCTTCATCACTGCCACTCTCTGTCACCACTGCCACTCTCTGACTACTCATGCCACCCTCTGGCCCACCCATGCCACCCTCTGTTTCATCACCACACCCTCTGGTTGTCCAGTGTACATTATTTTCGGCAAAGCAAAGCACACCTTCCCTGCCTCAAGTGACCTGAATTAATTTGGGGCTGATTAATGTGTCACAGAATATTTTTTTAGCTGGCACCTGCTTCCTTAGTGCGCCCTGATTAGTGATCTTTTGCACTTGCTAAGTGCTTTCATTGTTGCAAAATTAGTTACAACACCTGCCCTGCCCCAACTGACAATAATGAATTAGGGGCTGATTAATGGATTTTAACTTCCAGCCTGGCTCCTGCTTGTCTCCCTTAGCTGTAATTCAGGACCTTTGTGGCATATGTGTAACTATTCTGAGGTTCAGAGCAGGGTCACATAATAGTTGCAACTGGCAACTGAACTCTGGAGGGGCCCCTCAGGAAGCACTACAGGAAATGGCTACTAATGATGAGCCTGAACTTTTGAACCTGGTAAATAGTTTCAGTTTTGCTAAGATCGTATTTCTGCAATTTAGCACTTATTCGCGGGGCGCGAAGTTGTACTGGGAAGCCGCGAACTCACGCGAACAGTGCGAGCAGTGCGAGCAAAATCCGCTGCTCGCGGATTTGCGGATTTTGCGGGAGATTCGCGAATCTCGCGGATTGCGAATTTCCCGAAAATCCGCAAAATCCGCGAGCGAAACAGATTTTCCGCCCATACCTAGTATGAAACACAGTAGGATATTTTCGTGCCCCTTTCCTTAGAGTAGGGCTTATGAATTCAAGCTAGGGGATAAATATATAAGTATTAGTCATGATCCGTCCTTTTGCTAGTGTGTTAGGATATTTTCCATGGAGTTATGCGTATTGTGGGCCCTGTAGGCCTTAAAACGGAACCGACTCCATCTTGCCCTCTGCCTGGTAGCTCGAGAAGCCTTCTAGGTCAAGTGTAATGTTTTAGTTTCAAGCTGTTGTTCGCTTGGAGAGAACCGGCTCAGGCTGGCCCTTATCAAAGGAATGTATTTTTCTCCACTCCGAAGACACAACTTCAGGCCGGCCGGCTGGGAACGTGTCCTTGGTACGGGGAGGTACAAGAATTTGGTGGGCGGCAGGTTACTGGCCGTAGCTTTCCATGAAGGAACAGGCTTTGATATTAGCGAAGGTGTTAGACAGCTGAGAGTTAGTTCGTAGGCGGCAGCTAGCCGTTAGCATATCTGCCATTAATCATTCCATGGCGGACAGTCGCCATCTTTGAAGTCCGAGAAAGATTTAAGACCGAGACTCTCTGAGAAAGACTGAAGGAGAAATAGCGCGGAGCGCACTGAAACAGAGAGAGAGAAAGATACGGTAGCTAATAATCAGCAAGGTTCCAGTGACTTGGAGGGAAGCAGAAGAGATTGAGCCTAGCGGTGCAGACGTGTACTTGTGACGGCTGGGGTGTGACTTCGAGACGAGCCAAGACACAGAGACGAGAAGGGAACCTAGATGACTGCCGAGTCCCGACTTCATATTAACAAGGTGACCTCCGCCCTTTCTTTTAATAAGCGCGCATTCTAACCTTTACCTTTCCTTTGCAGAAACTATGTTGCATAGTATTGTGTTGTATGTTTATTGTTAATAAATATCCTAGTTCTTAGTGAACTGACATGTGCCTTGTATTCTTGTTCAATCACGGTAAATATTGTTCCTAGTTGAGAGTTGTTTGCATGAACGGATGTGAAATCCCGATCAGGTAAGTAGTGATCAAACAAATAGGGAGCGAGTGGACCTTTGATGCCAAGAACAGAAGGTACATCATATCACTTGAAAACCGTACTAACTTTCATTATCGTAGTTTTATCCCAAGTAGACAAATGAGAAATTGTTCCCATAGGTGTTCATAGGAAAGTGGTCGTCGTTGATATACGGCGTTAATGAGAGCGCTGGGGAGGATACCAGCGTGGAGGTTCGCCGGATTGTGAACCGTGTGTAAGTGAGAGCGCTAGGGGGGATACAGTGGACCGTGTGTAAAAGAGAGCATTGGGTTCTGCAGGCCCATGTGTAGACACGCCGGATTGTGTGTCACATCTGCCCTGGGGTAGATCAGTCTGGGTCTGAGTGGCCGCGAGACTAATCGATGTGAATAAGATATGGTAGAAAACCTATGCATGTTTATTGCTATTTCCCCATCCTTAGGTATGACCTGTACAGATATATACCTATACCCATTGTAAATACGTTCTAAGGAGGGAGGTGATTACGTTCTGGCTGGGTTAGAGGGGCCCCCAGGGGCTGATTCCATCTAAGCGGAAAATCCGGCCATTACAGGGTCCTTAACAAATTCTCTGTTTTTATGAAGGATCTAGGCCTCAGCATTAATATCTCAAAAACATATGTAATGAGATGTGGACGTGGGCCTATGCGGGTGAAGGACATTTTTGTAGAGGGGCAGAAATTAAGCACAACCAAGAGTTTTTCATATTTGGGCGTTTTGTTTAACCAAAATGAATCATGGGCTCAAACCATAATTGCTAAAATACTGATGCTTATACGGACATCGCACGCCTTGGTGGGTTTTTCACAAAAGTTGGGCCTGAAACCCCCTGCGGAGTTGATACAAATTTACAAAGCAAGGTGTATAAGCTCCACAATGTACGGAGCCGGGGTATGAGGACCAGCAAATATTACGCAGCTGCAACAAGTGGAGAATTCTTTTCTAAGATTTATATTATCCGTCCCCCCAAGTGCATCATCTTTTGTTTGCCACGAAGAACTGGGTCTCCCCTTTTTATCTGATCTAATTAAAATAGAACCGATTCTATTGTTGCATAGTATCTGGATCAAAGAGCAGACACAGTTAAACAGGGATATCCTCGCTGATTGTCTTAAATTAGATGGAGACCTAAAAATACCATGGATCAGCATTGTCCATGATTTTATGATTGATTTAGGGCACCCAGAATATGTTACAAACCCAAGTTCCTTGCAGATGATTTCACAGGAAACAATAAAAAGGGAGGGTCCCTGTATGTTAGAAGAGGCCAGACTGTCTAATGAACTCACTAAACCCACTGTCAACCAACACCAAATTATTTTAACTACATTTGGAATGGAGCCATACTTGTCATATGTAACTTTGATAAAATGTTATTGGCTAGATGTAGGTTAAATATATTCTAAAGACTGGTGTTGTGGCCCAAAATGAATGATTGCTCGAGACAAATCCGGCTGTGTCCTTGCGATAATCACTCACGCCAGTCTACCATCCACACCGTTCTCTTCTGTAAATTTTATTCCGCCTTAAGAAAAGTGTGGTTGGTTCAGTTTTTAAAAACTTATGGGCTAAGACAATGTCGTCCTGCTTTTTTAAAACTTCAGTTATTGGATAACAATCATGTAGTTTGGAGACTAGCCATGTTTTTAAAGAGAGTATTTTACTTTAGGAAAAGTTTAATTACCACTGATGAATTATAATTCTTGTTCGAATGGTTTTTAATTCTTCACGTAACAACATTCTGTGCTCTATGAATGCGTTTTTGCACAATAAGATAGCTGCTACTCCTGTAATTTTATACTTGACTGAATATAATGTTAAATGTTTTTTTTAATTTGTGCTTTTATGATTGTAAATTTGTAACAATCGAAAAAAACATTTTAAAAAAACAACAAAAAAATGTATTTCTTTGACTATGACAGGATAAGCTCCTACTTCATCTATTTCTTGTTGATCCTACCTACTCTCCAATAACTGCCTAAATGAACCCTTTACTTGCTTTGGCTTTTGTTTTCTCTCCTTCTCTATTGCCATTCAATCCCATTTCTTTAATGCTCAAACTGGATGTCTGGGCATTAGCTTCAATGTTTATCGAAGGAAACCCAGCTTTCTAATATTAACAGTACCCTCTAAAGGAAACTACAAGACTTTCAGAAATTCAGGTACAAGTATAAAACCCCAAATCCCTCCTCATTAGGTCGAGCCTAGCGCAGCACGCATGCACTGCCTAGGAGATGACCTGTAGAAATCGGTCAGCTCTTTTCAAGCACTCGTGCTTGTGCTGGCAACAACCTTGCGGGAGCGAGCAGCAGTGCGCAGGGGCCATCTGTTTGCAATTAGCGTGGCAGTGTGCGCATCTGCACTTTTCAAGCAGTCGCTCCCCTGCCTGTCTCAAACTCGCCCTCCCTTGTTTATTACTTATTTCCTCTTACTTACTTCCCAGTTTGTTCCACTGTGTGCTGCTGTTTTACTTTCACATTTAGCTGATCTTAGGTCGGTGTTCTTTGAACTCGGCATTCTCATAGCTCGGTGGGTGTCTTTCCAATGCATGCTGCCATACGAACAAATTACTGCCTTGGCTGGTCGTATGTCAATTTAACCCTTTCCAAAATGAGTGTTTTTTTCTGTTTGGTTGCTGTTGTGCACAGTTGTGCTTTGGTTGATTTAGCCGTGAACACGCTAAGTTCGCTTCAAAGTGCAGTCTGCCAGCCGGCTCCATGAATGGGTGGTCGCTTCACTCTCCGAGCCTATCTTTGTTTGCCTTTGTTCAGTGACTCCTATAAAAAGAATGTTCCCTCCTGAATGGCTTGAACATGTCAGCTGCAGGAAACTGGGGCCCCCGTGAAGTTTGGTTTTCATTGCTGACTCTGGGCTATCATCACACCTTCGGAATCCATCTTGTGAATTCCACATTCTGCCTGTGACCCTGCGTGTTTGCTTACCCGCAGCTCTGAATCTGGTGCGCTACTTTTTCCACAGTACATTTTGACTTTGTGAGTTTAAATTCTGCTTGATATATGCGTTTTTTTAGCGAATTATGCAAACTTTCTTTCCTCCTGGTAAGCCCCTTCGTTATTCGCACTTCTTAACACCTGAGCGCTTCTTGGCATTCCTGTTCAGACAATGGCTGCTTTCGGATATTTCTTTTTGACATATTAAGTCATACTTAAACTCCCCACTCCCTCTCCAAACATCTCAATAGTAGGGGTGGGTGGCAAATTCCGTTCCACTAGCGAAACTTGCGAAATTTCAGCATTTCCAAAAACTTCCGCGATCCGTGGCAGAAAGGAATTTGGGGGCATGAGGTATTATACCTCACCAGGAAGCACTTACAGATATAAATAAAGCAGGCGCCCGAGTTGAAGCTCAAATTCTGTACTGCATTAATCAGCCCAAAAAAACCTTGTGAGCTCGGTCGAGGCTGGCCAGGTGTGCTTTCTCCCCATATCTACCATCGTAAATAAAATTACTAGCTGTGATCCTTGATGGAGGTCTATGCATCCATGAGTTCGGTCTCAGACCTTTCAAAAAAGAGGCATGTGAATGTGAACTTGCATAAAAGCTCTGACTGTTTGACCCCACGCCCCCAGCTCCAGTGTGTACCCCTAGCTTGTTAACAGTCTGGAAATTCTGATTTAGGTCCATATATCATTATTTTCTCATGCCCGTGGAGATGTTTGCTTATTTTCCTACCGTTGATTGCGTGCAGTGTTTTGGTCATCATTATCTCAGGACACTGGAGTTGTAATGCATCATGGCAACTTTCAGTTTTGTGTCCTACGTTGAGGCATTTCTAACTATGTCCAAGCCCATGCTCAAGTTTCAGGGCTTGGCTAGGTGCGTCTGTCAAGGCCCGGGCTGCATCCTCCGTCGGTACCCAGGCATGTTGTCAATCTGAGCTTGACACATCTCATTTCATGTCGGTACTGGTGTGTATTTTTTATGAGTGTCTTTGCTGACCCCGGTACCCCCAGTTTCTGCGCAAGTGTTCGGTGTCACCCTCGCAAGCCCACCATAAACTAACTGGTCCCAAATCCTCTTTTGTGACAGGACTTGTTATTAAGAGTCTTGCAAGCGAAGGCCAGCATTGCCCGTAATTCCCCGGCTTGATGGCACGGGAGGAACGTGCACGCCGCTCTTGGCGGCGGATTGGCAGCGGGACCCTCGATTGTTAGTGGCCTGACTGACAGAATTACTGGCCTTTGAATGAGACCAAATATCTGTGGAGAGAGATGGGTTTCGCAATCCGAGGGCTCTGAGCTCTGTGCCGGACATGGGCCAGGCGTGCGGACATCGCGTGCTTCGTTATGCTTCATGCATGTGTGTGTGTGTGTGTGCATGGGGGTGTGTGAACAGGAGTAGGACCGGCGCGGACAACAACACCCCTCGAGCCACGACGCTGTGGCACCATTGGTGTGTGTGTGTGGGGGGGGGGCTAACTTAACCGCCTCCCTCACTCTCCTCATGTCTGCCCCCTGCAGCCTGTCTCTCTCCCCTCGGCGGCCCTGGCACACCTCCTGCACTCTCACTCACTATCATGTCCTTACTTCTTAGATTACAATGGGTGTAACAAGAAATCTCCATGAGCATGCAAAATTCCACTTGCCCGCAGAGATTTCTTGCCGTTTCACTGAATTTTGCATAGGGCAACTCCACAAATTCCGCTGGCGAGTCCCAGTTTTCAGGTGTGACTAGAGTAAGCTTCAGCTGTTTGCCAATATGTCTGGCAAAACACTTATAAGGTCCCAAAGGCGAGACCTATTGGCTAAGCCAATGCTAGTTTTGTATGCAGGCGTCTTTTCTACTGGTGTTTTCTGACCCTAGGCAGCAGGTACAACACAAATCTTAGGCTTTTCAAAGCATTTCCCATTGTTTTCACTTAAAATAGTCTCAAAATCACAATAAATGAACTAGTGAACAACAACCAGTCCCAGCTCCGCTCTGTCAAATGTCAACATATCACAGTGTGGCTCTGTCAACAATCAACCAACTTTGTGGTGACATCTCACCAGTCTCAGTGCAGTTACCTTGCTGATTTACCAATCACAGTGTGACTTCTCCTTGAATGAGGAAAACAATTCCAGACATTTCTAAATCAATGTAATCTGAATAACACTTACCTGTTTATCAAAAATAAGAAAAAATGTAAAACAAGTCTCATAAATCCCTCGCGAGCCAAGATATTCCAACCCAGATTCGGCACACAATCCTAGAATAGAAATCTCACCAGTTTAGAAAACTCACTAACTTTGTGCAGGGAACACTTCGCACCAAATACCACTCTGTGTAGACAATTAGAACTGAATATCTTGAGCTCTTAGATTTTAACAAGTCCAATAACAACCAAAAATAAATCAAAGAAAACACAAATGAATTGTACATGAACAATACAGTGATTAATACACCAGTTGAACCGACGATCTACATCACATATCCAAACATATCACAAAGAGCACAACAATCCATTTCACAAATCCATACTGCAAAAATACACTCCATACATCAATCAGTTTGCCCTTACACTTCAAATTGTTCAAGAATGCACTGTAAGCCAGATGTCTCAAGAAACTCCAGTCTCAGGAATCACCCGTGGAGTTTTGGAACATCCCACTATTCTCTCGGAATTGGCATTAAAAACCAGGAAAAACTTTTGGGCGACCACTTACAAATAGGTTGTTCTCTTATTGCACAACCATTTTTTCTGCTACCACTTTGGCGGAGCAAAACCTATACCCTAATAATTTAGGACATATAACAATTTAGAAGCCATGAATATGTGCATCATATGGTCTTCCAACAGAAAATATTTGCTCAAAAAGCACCCTTGCAAAAATCAGTTTAGTAGAGTATAAAAATAAGTAACTGGGACCACTCCAAAAATTTGTTTTAGATCAGGGAAAAATGAAAGGGTTTCATTACGGAAATCTCTAAATTAAGCGGTATATAATAAATGCCCTGGGGGCCCAAAATGAAGAGTTATTATAGAGTAGTCAAAAATCAGAAAATCCCAAATCAGCAGCAAAATCAGAAATAGGTCAGAGAGCATCCCTACTAGAAGAGGAAAGTCTGCATGAAATTCAAAATATCTGGCTCACCCCTAGAATCAAGTGAGTTCTTATACACAATTCATGTATAGAAAACTTGCTTGTCCAACTAAACTACAGCAGAAAGACCTTCAGTGTGACAACCTACATGGAACTCTAGTGGCTTCATCAATAAGCCTTGTATTAAGCGAGAAAAAACATTACATCAGCTGACTTCGCTTTTGCAGAGCCTGTGGGTAGAGAAGATGTTCTGCGGAACCTGATGGAAAGGGGAATACAGGAGAGTATGACAGAAGCAGCATCCAATTTGTACAAATAGAGGGGCATATTACCAACAACTAGAGATAATTATCGCTATGTTGGCTTAGCGGCAATATTATTACCGCCGAGATCCGCCGATTTTTATTGCAGATAAACCTTGCTATTATCACGGTTTATCTCAAAAAGCGATAAAAATCGGCCGAAATGCATGAATATCGCTGAAAAGTCCGCGATATTCATGCATTACCGAGCTAATGCTCTTAGCCATGTTATCCGCCTACCATTGGATAACATGGCTAAGAACTGCTCAGGGCAGGCGTTAGCTTTTGGAGATATTCGCGCTTAGCACGAATATTTCCAAAAGTAGGTAATAGAAGATAGCTATGTTAGCGACTGTTTCCAGTCGCTAACATCTTGGCACGCCCACTTTGCATGTCATTAGCGATAATTATTGCTGACATGCAAAGTGGGCCCCAAGATGATCGCTATCTCCTACTAGCTGTCGCTAACTGGGGTTAGCGCCAGCTAGTTAATAGGGCGATAAAATGATCGCCTCTTTAGCAGGAAAAATTCCCGCTAAAGCGGCAATAAGGCCCTTTGTAATATGCCCCAGAGTTTCATCTAAATGTGGCACAACTAATTAATGTTTATAAACACACTTTTAAAACTCACATTAATTAATTTAATCTGTAATCATATTAAATCATCATTTGCATATTGGATCCCACATAAAAATAATTTTTACTCATTATCATTTGATGCACAAAAACCTAGAGTTTGAAAAACTCTTCCACATGTTTAAGACTGTTGTCCAACCAATAGTGAAAGCAGGCTGCCCTGAAGGCCCTTTCCATAGAAAGTAATGCACCTTATTCTCAAACCGATGGGATAATAAAGGAAGCTTTATTTTCAAGTACCTACAATTTGACCAACACCAGCAAGCTCAAATGCCCAACTGCCAAGGAAGATTCTGTACAGCTCAGACCAAAACATTCCAATATTCCACATTCCATATTCTATCCCAACACATACGGAATTACAGTACAACACATATCCCCCATAATATTCTTCTTACAATTAACAACACATCTAACCCCACATGTAAACACTAGTCAATATAAATTATATACAACAAATGATAACTTCAACCATATTAATCATCAATATTCAATTACAGTACGCAATCATCTAATTTCCTAGGAAAGCTTTTATATTGCCTACTCCTTCGCAACAGTGACAGATTCTCGTGACGAGGTGGATGTGAATTTTGTATAGCGCGAACTAGGCCCGAAGGTATCAGAGTGGTTAACAGCATTTGCACATTTGTCACAGCATGAGTTACAATTGTAAGTATAGATACATTGGGACTGTATGAAAACGAAAAGTACAATAAGCATCAGGATATACAGTTTTGGTGTATATATGTATGACGATAAGTAAAGTACCTATTTACAAACTTTCCTACTATCCATTGATCAGTTGACATTGGATTTTGGGAAGGTGCTGGCTACTCTGTCAGTGTCTCAAAAACTGAAATTAGGGTTTGAAATCTTCTGGGGGAAAATAATCTAATTAGGAATGAGATGAAATATCCAGGTTTAAAGATTTCATAGGATCCTGAAAAGATTCCTGAAGGGAATCTTGCAAAGGTTTTTGATGTGACAAGCACATTGATGACGTTTTAGGCTCACCATCCGCTGACCATTTATGGCAGAAGTAAATTGGTTAAGTGGTCATCTTGCCTAAATTCACTTTTCTCTTTGAAGACAACCCCTTTATTAGTCATTAGATAGGCTACAAGGGAACATTAATAACTTTAGTTGGGCCTCAAGGGGTGCAAGGAGTTCTTGAAAGAAGATCCGAAGAAGGTGAGACAAAGGGGGTTTAACACTATCCAATATGCAGTATTATGCGTTGGTAGTCCAGTAAAAAAAAGTGTAGAATGCTTTTTAATTGTTCAGACAGTTCGGAGATTGGCAACTTGTAAAAGGCCATGCTATAAAACACAAGTGGAGGTAAAACCCACTTCTTGGACACATTCGGAGATAGTGAGGCTGTGAGTGTTACATCAAAGGCTGTGTTATGGGCTCAGGTTAGAAAGACCACAAAGCTTCCATACTATAGCATTTTTGACCCTACTTGGGGCTCACTGGGCAACCCTGAGTGTGTCAAAGATATGTTGTCACTCCCCATTAAGACAGCTGGTATACCAAGATGGGGCCAACTTATTCAGGATAGTAAGCTCCGACCATGGGATGAAATACAGGTGGCTGTAGGTGGCAATGTTTAAGTATATATAGTTAAAAAGCTTGCTCAGGAGCTTGAACTTTAAATTGGGAATACCAACCAACTGGAAGAACTGCTGATGCAGGGGACACCAAAGAAGAAGGAAGTCTCAGTTTGGTATTGGACATCAGTGAATATAGCAGATGGTGAGTTTGATCTTCTGGAGGAGCTCTGGGAGGAACCTTACCAAGGATGCAGTTAAAGGAGTTATGGCAAGTATAGATAAATCATCTGTTTTGCCTCCACGCGGCATACCGGACACCTCACAAGATTTCAAGGTTGGGGAAAAGGGACACACCTAAGTGTATGAAATGTGGACTTGAAAAGGTGAACAACTTTCATATGTTTGTGGAATGCACTAGAATCCAGAAATTCAGGGAAAGTGTGGGTTAGGTCATGATGAAGATTTTCAGAATAAACTTTAAGGTAAGCATAGTTTAATTATCTTTGTGGCCATAGCGGGTCCTAAGAAGTTAAGCAAAGATATGAGCAAGTTGTTATTTTACTTAATACTCCTGGCATGAAGAGAAATATGTAGGAAGTGGGTATATGGAGTCTCCCTGACGTGTATTTGGAAAATGGATACTATAGATGTAAATGCCAACAGGCATACGTTTTGGCAACCGTTGGTGAGATGAATGGAGCTTAATGGTCCACTGGGAGGCACATAGAACTTGCCGTACTGTTGAAACTAAACCTTTTGTCAAATGATTACACCCTATCCTTGCTTTTGCTTTTGATACTCTGTAGTGTACACCTCTTGGGTGTGGTCACCCCACAAGAAAAACGGGTGTGATATTTAGATAATTTGGAACAAATTGGGGTTAAAGCTTGAGGTAACTGAGAACAAAAAAAAACAACCTTTCTCAAGTCAAACAGCACTTATCTCCCCTCCTCACTACTCCACCCTGACAAGACAATTCCGGCCATACATCCTTATAATTTGTTTGCAATGACATCTCGTTTTCAGCTACTGATTATTCCTTAGGCAAACACTCAATTATTATCAGCATTTCAAAATCCATATCCACCATTTCTTTCCACTCATTTTCCAAAATAGCTTTTTAAACCTTTTCTCAATATATCAGCAATCCACCACTCATCCTCCTCTTTTTCTTCTACAACTTGCCTTGGCAACCTAAACAAACAATCATCATTCACATTTCTTGCCCCTGGAACATACTTCACACTGAATGAACCTTTTTGCAATCTATATAACCACTTTGCAATGTGTGGAGATGCCTTTCTGCTCCTTTTGTAGTAAATACATCCACCGGTGGTCTGTCCTTATTTCAAATTCTGTTCCCCACACATAATTCCTAAAATGCAGGATGCCTCATCAACAGGCTTATGCCTCCTTTTCTATGGTGGAGTAACTTGTTTCAGCACCCTGTAACCTTCTTGACGTAAACGCTATCACTCTTTCACTTCCTCTACTAGATTGCATTAGAGATGCTCCTTGGCCATTAATACTCACACCTGTTGCCACGGTAGAATGATCTCCTACTTGAAAAGGTTTCAACTCCACAGCATCACAACGCATATTTTTATGTCTTTGAATACTTGTTGACACTTTTGTGTCCAACCATACTTCTGTCCCTTTTACATAAAAAACACCCTCAAAGGTTGCACTTTATCAGAAAAAATGGTTCACAAACTTGCCATAGTATTCTGCCAATTATAAGAAGGATCTTAACTGATGTCTATCTTCTGCACACAGAGCTTTCTCAAAAGGTTTCATCAACTTGGCTTTGTGTTTCATACCCTCACACAAATTGGTATGACCTAAATACCCCACTTCTGGTAGTGAAAATGTACACTTGTCCACTCCAACGTTTAGCTCGGCTTCTTCCAGAATGTTACATGCTTTTCTCAATAAATCATCATGATTCTCCTTACTTGCCGCCCAAACAAATATGTTGTCTTGGAAAAATCTCACATTTGCTAACCAGCCTAACAAACATTGCTTGGCACATTCAATCAGTGACACTTATAAAGCGCGCTACATACCCGTAGGGTCTCAAGGCGCTGGGGGGGGGGGTGCCGCTACTGCTCGAACAGCCAGGTCTTCAGCTTCTTCCTGAAGGAGAGGTGGTCTTGGGTCAGGCGCAGGTCGGACGGGAGGGAGTTCCGGGTCTTGGCGGCCAGGTAGGAGAAGGACCTTCCTCCTGTAGTCGCTCTTCGGATGCGGGGGACGGCGGCGAGGGCGTGGTTGGCTGATCGGAGGTGGCGTTTGGGAAACACTGCAGAGGCAGATGCCAGTCCCAAGGGCATCAACACAAAACAGAATGCTCCATCAGGTACAATGAACTATGCCAAAAATGTCGGGATTCCGGGTGTAACAAAGTTTGATAATATGCTCTCAACAAATCGAGTGTAGAATAATAATGCCCTCCTTTGAACTCAGCCAATAATTCTTCAGTATTGGGTACGGGATAGCGATCCACCTATTTATTATTATTCAGGTCTCTGACATCCATGCAGATCCTAATCTTGCCATTAGGTTTGCCAGAAATCACCACCGGAGTCAACCGTTCTGATGCTTCAATATGTTCTATAATACAATTCTCCAAAAACTTGTTAAATTCCTCCTTTAATGCATCCTTAAACACAATGGGCACACTACATGCCTTGTGAGCCACAGAAGTCGCCCCATCCTGCAAAACAATTTTATATACAAACTTTTTCAAGCATCCCAGCCTCTGTTAAAAAAACACTGGAAACTCTTTTACCTATTCTTTAGCTCCATCCTGCTTCTACACCAGGACTTGTTTACCCTTATTAGGGCCCAACACAATACATGATGCACGCTGTTCACACCACCCCAGCAAAGCTTTTCCTCTTTCCACCACATACACAGGACATTAAGCATCTCTTCTTTTGAAGCTTAATTTCGTCTGTAAATATCCCATCACGGGTAACTTTTTTTCCACAATATCCCACTAACTCCTCAACTGTTCTAAACAATTGTTCTTGACCCTAATGGCACAAAGTTTCTTTATCAACTAATGTGTAAGGCAAACTTGAATCCACCCACATAGTTACCTCCACCCCATCAATCTTTATTACACATTTGGGTGGGGGGTAGGGTTTATTAGCATTTTTGACATGATATACCTAATGTTCTTCTAACCTGTCACACAGTAGTAACCCTTCAATGTCCTCATCTAGCATGCATTCAGTTTGGCCCCTTTCTACCTTGCCTTTTCCATGTTGCAACATATTCACACTATACTTAGGATTCATTTTTCTTTGATTGCACACTCTTGAAAAATGTCCCACTCTGTTACATTTATAAAATTTCATTCTCAGTTCCTGATATAGAAACATGCTCAATGCTACCACATTTGTAACACTCCTCTTTAGAGTCCTCCAACACCGAGCTCCGTTTATTATTCATCTTTTTAGACCTGGCTGATACCTGAACAGCAGCTTGTACAGAATCTGTTAGAAACTGGGTTTCTGGTTAGCTAAGGTATGTACCTAATTCAAACAGAACCCACCACTCTAGCAAGGGCAAGTAAGTTGCACACCAAAGATAGCCTGTGCTCACTCTCTGGTAACTTGGTGCAGCACAGTCAGGCGTATCCTCACAGGCAATGTGTTAAGCATTTGCGAAACACGCTTACACCAGTAACACAATGAATGAATGAATGATGGGGGGTTTGTATAGCACGACGTTCACTCCAAGGAGCATCTTGGCACTTTCGGACCTCAACAGAAAATGATTGCAGGGGGAAAGGAGGAGAAGAAGAGGGGGGAGATCGGGTAGTAGAAGGAAGGTAGGTCAGGTCATATTAAATGAGACTCCACACATGATTATATAAAATATATAGCATATTGTACATAACACATAGACCAAAACAACATAAATCATAAAAAACTTTGCATATTATGCCAATTCTGACAGTACAAGAATCAAAATTATATACTTTGCTACATCAGGGAGAAAATGCAAAAGATTACGAAATGACAGGAATCAGCACAAATCCCTAATAGTACATGAATCACAATATGAGTGCACGTCACCACAGCTCATTATAAGTCACCAAAAACCCATAGTTCACCAAATATTCCCAGAAGACATAGGGTGCAGCACACCTGCACTCCTGTTATGTATTATACAGTAGATTCTTATGAGACCCAGGGACACCGGGGCATTCTAGCCCCAAAACGTAGGGCATTAGAACACCTGCATGCCTATTATGTGATATGCAGTAATTTTAGGCGGCCTCCTAAATGTGGCAAACTTCCAGTGGAAATCGTAGACCTCCACTGAGGTTATCCTCCATAGGTTACAGCGGGGAGAAAAAGTTGCCCCCAAGGCATGTTCTTGGAAAAGGGAGGGCAGACACCTCATAGGTGCCCGGGGTGACCTCACATGGTCTCACGCACCAACCAGTGTAAGGCACCTGCCAGCGAATGTGAGGTGCATCTGCTCACATTCCCTGTGCATTCTCCTCTAAGGATGCTAGGCTGCCCACATAGGATAAGCTTGCAGGCTGCAAAATGACCCTGAGGTCCGGCTGACCCTCGGTTGACACCAGTGCTCTAGCCTTTAGTGAGCCTGAGAGTTAGTAGGGGGAAAGCTTACAAGTACTTGGAGATCACTGGGGGCAAGGAAGCAGGAAGCAGGCAACAGGCTTGCACATAGAAACAGCTTTCAAAATGTTAGTCTCTCCAGAAGCCTAGTAGGCAGACAAGATAGCACAACAATCAAACATTCAATCAATCAACCAGTCAATCAATCAGGGTTTTATATTGCCCACTACTCACCCAAGAGGGTCTCAAGGCGCTGGCGGAGGTGGGGGAGGGAGGGGGGGGTTTCAGGCAGCTCCAAGGTCATCCAAAGAGCCAGGGATTGAGGTCCTTTCTGAAAGCTTGCAGTGTCGAGCTTCGTATGATGCTGAGGGGGAGTTCGTTCAAGGTTTTGGCCGTGATGTAGAAGGAACTGCCTCCTGTACTGGCTCTGCGAATGTGGGGGATTTCGGCCAAGGCTAGGTCTGTAGTGCGGAGGTTTCTCTTTGGGGCGAGAAAGGAGATTCTTTAGTTGAGGTATTGGGGTTCAGTGTTGTGGATGGCTTTGTAGTCATGTGTGAGCAGCTTGTAGGTCATTCTTTTTTCGACAGTGGTGGTCTCTGGTGCTGGGTGATGTGGTAATGTTGTCGGATGCTGAGGACATGCTGTGACGTTCTGGACGGTCTGGAGTTTGTGATGGAGAGATTTGCTGATTCTGGCATAGTGAGCGTTCCCGTGTCTATGCCGGTGATGAGTGCATGGGTGACTGCCTTCCTGAATTTGCGGGAATCCATTTGAAGGTCTTGTGGAGTATGAGGAGGGTGTTGAAGCACGCGGAGGATACATCATTGATCTGTTGGTTCATGGTGAGAGAGGAGTCGAGTAGGATGCCAAGGTTTTGGGCATGGTCTGTGGAGGGGGTGGGTTTACGATGGCGAGGGGCCACCAGGTGTCATCCCACATACTGGGAGTGGATCCGAAGATGAAGACTTCCTTTTGCACCTAATTGAGCTTCAGGCAGCTGCTTCTCATCCAGGATGCAACGTCCTTCATTCCTTCTTGGAAACTCTGTCTGGTGATGTCGGGTTCCTTGGTGAGAGAGAAGATGAGCTGGGTGGCCTCAGCGTAGGATACTATGCTGAGTCCATATGTTCTGACGATATCTGCAAGTTGGGCCATGCAGATATTGAAGAGTGTGGGGCTGAGGGAGGATACTTGGGGTACTCAACATCTCATCTCTGGGTTCGGAGAGGAAGGGCACGAGTCTTATTATTTATGTTCTGCCAAAGTGGAAGGAGCGGATCCAGTCTAAGGCAGTTCCCTGTATGCCGGCGTCATGGAATCTGGTGGCTAGTGTGCAGTGGGAGACGGTGTCAAAAGCTGCTGAGACGTCTAGTAGGAAGGAGGCTGCAATGTGGCCTTGATTGAGGAGTGCACGGATGTCGTCCATGGCGGCTAGGAGGGCGGATTCGGTGCTGTGCTTGCTGCAGAATCCAGATTGAGACGTGACGAGGATAGTGTTGGATTCTATGAAGTGTGTTAGCTGGGTGTTGATGATTTTCTCAGTGACTTTGGTGGCAAAAAGGAGGAGAGAGATGGGTCTGTAGTTCTTGGGGTCAGTTGGGTCTGCGAAAGGCTTCTTGAGGAGGGCTTTGACTTCAGCACATTTCCAGTCATTGGGGAACTTGCCTGTTTGAAGAGTGCAGTTTATTGTCTGATGTAGTTCTGGAGTGATGGCGGAGTGATGGCGGAGGCAGCTCTGTGGAAGATGTGCAGTAGGCAGGGGTCGCTGGGTGCTTCGGAGTGAATGCTTCTCATAGTCTTTGCGGTGTCTTCTGTGGTGACAGGGATCGACGTGCAGAGGGTCTGCTGGGTAGCGTTGCTGGTGGAAGGTGTTGGGTTATGTTATGTTAATTTTAATTTATACGGTGCAACATCTACCCAAAAAGGATTTCCCGGCACCAGCCTCAAAGGAGCAGAAAGGAAGGGAGAGATTATTGGTTAAACAGACAAGTTTTTAAGCATTTACGGACGTTCTCATAAACAGTTTCATTGTGGAGCGACGCAGGGAGAGAGTTCCATAAGGAGGGGCCTACGCAGGCAAAAGATGCGTCCATGCGTGACCGTCTAATTCTAGGAATAGAGAACTTTGCCTGGGTGGTAGAACGGATTGTACGTGAAGGCAAGTAAGAGTGAACCAGAGCCTGAAGGTAATGGGGGCCACTCCAGATTTGATTTTGAACATGTAGCTCAGGGCTTTGAACTTAATATGGTTCTCTACCCTGAGCCAATGAAGGTCACGCAGAGAGCCAGAGATAGATGCAGCTCCTGGAACCTGACAAATCAGTCTTGCGCCGGAGTTCTGAACCACCTGCAGCTTGCGTGTCACATCCTTATTAGCACCCAGATAAAGAATATTGCCTAGTCTAGAGGTGACAAGAGCCTGCACTACGGTTCTCTGGGTATGACTAGGCATCCTCCAAATAATCTTTGTAAGCCATTTGTGTATGGTAAAGCAAGTTGCAGCCACATTCATGGCTTGGTGTCTCATAGATACTAAATCATCGATGATAAAGCCTAGATTGGTGGGAAGGTTGAGGAAGAACACCTATTTCAGTAGGCCAATGTTGGGGGCCCCAAAGATCTTTATTCTTCCCCAAAATCAGGACCTCAGTTTTCTCTCTATTGAGTTTGAAGAAATTAGCCTGCATCCAAGATGCAATTTTACTCAACCCCAACTGGAGAGCAGATGACTCACACACGTTCTCTGCAGAAAGAGCAAAGATAATCTGGGTTTTGTCCATATAAGGGACAACCCGGCCTCTTCTGCAATGTTAGCTAGAGGTCTAGCATACACATTAAATAATAATGGGCTAAGTATGGAGCCCTTGGGTACCCCATACGGGGACAATGAATATGAGAGTTGGCTCTTGGGGAGAAGACCTGGAACATCCGATCAGTGAGAAAATAAATAAGCCGGTTTAGTGCCAGCCAAGTAACACCCAAGGATTGTAAGGCTTCCACTAACACGGTGTGAGAAACCATGTCAAAAGCTGCGCTTAAATCAAGTAGTATGTGGTCCACCGTGTCTCCAGAATCTAAAAGATGTTGTAGCCTTTCCCTGACTCCAAGGAGTGTTGTTTCAGTCTAGACCTTGGTCTTGATCATGGAAGTTGTCATAGAGTGTCCTGATCTTGTGGAGTAAGAAGGAGCTGAGTTTTTTGCAGAGGGTCTGGGGGGGAGGCTGGAGGTATTGCTGGGGGGTCTCGTGAATTCTTGAATGATGATGAAGAGTTCCTTGGTGTTATGGTAGTTGTAGAGGATTCTGGCCTGAATTAAGTTTCTCTTCACAGATCTGATGAGTTGGTGGTGTGCCATTGTAGAGGCCCTGTACAGGGTGCATGCTTCTGGGGTTTTGCTATTCCTCCATGCATTCTCCAGTTGTCGGCATGAGTTCTTGGATTCTTGTAGGTCCATGGTGAACCAGGTGGCTTTCGTGTTGTGTCATCTATCAGAGTTCTGGAGGAGAGCGAGCATGTTTGCGCAGTCGGCGATCAATTTGTGGAGGTCGTTGGCTGCGGAGTTGGCGTCGGTCATAGTGGGAGCAGGAGGGCGGCTGAGGGCAGAGGTGAGGTGTTCTTCAGTGATCTTGCTCCAGTTTATGTGTGGGAGGCATGACGATGGCTTGTGTGTTGTGAGTTTCAAGAAGGAGAAGTAGATGCAATGATGGTCCATCCAGGGAGGTTGCATGGTGTGACTGAAGCGAATGTTGTTTCCTCCGGCGAAGATGGGGTCGAGAGTGTGTCTCGCCTTTTGGGGGGGTTGATGAGTTGCTTCACTCCGATGTTGGCGAGGTTCATGTACAAATTCAGGTCTCTGAGCAGTGCATAGTCCACGTGGGCATGGGGTGCGTTGTAGTCTAGGATGGTGTTTGTGAACAAGGAGCGAGGTCCGGGAGGTTGGTAGGCGAGAGTTCTGAGTAGAGTCATTATGGGGTTGGGATGGATCTAGAAATGGATGTGGGGGGAGAGGCATAGATCGAGATGAAGGTTGTGAGTCGGAGGGAGCATTTGTTGACAATGGCGAGGCCTCCTATGGGTGGTTGGGGCAGTCTTTCCTCAGGATCTTGTAACCGTCCGGGATGGCGGTTGCGGTGTCGGGAGAGGAGCTGGAATTGGTCCAGGTCTCTGTGAGGAAGGCGACATTGGGTGTGAGGGTGTTGAGGAGGTCTCAGATTTCTACTATGTATCTGTGCAGGGAGCATACATGGAGGAGGATGCAGCTCATGAGGTTGGGTGCTCTTGCATCTGGCAGTAGATGTCTGGGTCTCCAAGCAGTGCGTAGTCCGCGAGGGCATGATGTAGTCTATGATGGTGTTTGTGAAAAGGGAGCGGGTCCGGGAGGTCTGTAGGGGAGAGTTCTGAGTAGAGTCGTTCTGGGGTGGGGCTGGATCTGCAAATGGATGTGTTCCATGAGGGCTTGTACCCGTCGGGATGGTGGTTGAAATGTCGGGAGAGGAGCTGGCATTGGTCAAGGTCTCTGTGAGGAAGGTGACGTCGGGTGTGATGGTGTTGGGGAGGTCCCAGATTTCTACTGCGTTTCTGTGCAGGGAGCGTACATTGAAGAGAATGCAGCTCAGTGGTTTGGGTGCGCTGGTGTCTGGTGGGTTGGTGGTAACTGTCTGGGTCCAGAGGTGGGTGAAGGTGCAGCAGCAGTGTCGGCAGGAGAAAGCACCTTGGGAGTTGCTCGGCATTGAGAGCTGGCAGTTGTTGGCTCCAGGGTAAAGGGTGTGGAGAGTGCTGGAGTCGTAGCGGCGGGGGCGGAGATCAAGGGTCCCTGGTTGCGGACAAATATTTCCAGTGGCAGTCCCTCCTGGCTGCACAGCAAACCCAGGCTATGGACAGGATGTAGAGCCAGCAGCACCTGGTTAGTTGTCCCATGCAGTGTCTAAATTATGGGGTCAGAGCCTCTGTACTTATACTCCAAATGTTTTGCTTTAAAAGTGATTGCAAAAGAAACCTTAGAAGTGCACAACACCTCCTTTCAGCCTCATCCATGGCTCAAGACAGCTGTAGGGGGGTCATTTAGCACTTTGTGTGAGGGTAGGATACAGCCTATTCATATATAGGCGCACCTGCCTTCTACTCTGCCAGTCCAGGAAAACAATCAATATGCAGATGTAACCCTGTCACACCCAACCATCCTGTGTGATGGCTGTCTGGAAAGTATGCACCAGGTGTAACTGTCACCCAGGCCCAGATGTGGATTGGAGTCAGGCTGCAAAGCACAAAAGTTATAAGCACAGAGAAATGCCTACTTACTAAAAGTTGAAAAACTAGGGGAGTTAGGCACAAAGGGACAAGGGTTAGGCAGGGCTGTTTAAACTATACTAACAAGGGAAATAGCCTACACCTCAAAAAAAATTGAAAAAAGCACAGTCTATTTCAGCTTAGAGACAAACACGTTTTTTCTGTTTATCCCGGTATTTCAATTGTACCTTTTAACTTATCCTTAATTTCAAAATTTCATAAATAATACATAGAGGAAAAAGCATCACCATTTCATGACTGTATCACAAAACATATAGATAAACATTTTAAGACAATTACCAAAATGATAAATCGTGCTCATACAACAAACAATTGTGAACAATTATTGTCAAAAACAAAAGTACAATTTTTGGGGGTATATCATCACTTTTATGATCAACAAGGAGGATACAAAATTCCTAAACCTTCCTTTAATATCTCCACTTGGAAACTATCTCCTTCAGTCTATTTATCAATAAAGTTTGAAAAAAGGAAAAAAGATTTTTAGTGAAAGTTCCTTGATTGTGGCATGAGAATGGACCACAATGTCCTACCCTTTCCATTTCCTTTCTTAACCAATACGGATGTCTGTGTGGTTTGCACCTCACGAATCAACCTTAGCATAGTAAACAGCCCCTATAAGCTGATGCTTTCACCGTCCAATGCCGATCTCGGATCTCTACAACACTTTCTGGTTGTGCCGATCTCCAGCACCCACACAAATCTTCCAGTAAGTTTATTTCTTCTACTCTGTCCAGATGCACCGTCGCGGCTATCTCCCCAGGCCTGGCTTACAACACTTCATCTTCCATCTTTTGTCATGGACCAAGACTCACACGTAGAGGCTGTCTCATGCAGGCCAGGCTTGCAACAATTCACCTGAGTGCTTGCGCCATAACATCAAACGATAACAAGGCTACATTCCAGAAACCTCAATTCTACTACTGCCTCACTTTATCTTTGGAATCTGCAGTGGCTTGGCCTTACTGTGGCCTTACTGTGCATAACCCGCTTGGCGTTTTGACCTGACCTGGCCAGTAAGAGATCGAGAATTGAAATATTTGCTAGCGCTTTTAAAACGGAATTGTAATATTGCTGTGTTATTGTGCATTTTAAACTGCTGTTTTTTAAAATTCATTACCCCCTGCACCACACGCCACCACTGATTACCGGAGCTGCCTCCCTGACAATACTCGTGGGGACCTGCAGGCACTTCCGGTCGGCCGGCACGAAGAGCGGTTAGCGCTCTAGTGACTCACTTCCTTAGGGCTATTTAGCCCTCGCAGTACCACGGGCGCGCAGCGATCGCGCGCAGCCCCGCCGAAGACCCGCCAAAGAGCTGCCCGTCTGCGCCCTTCCGCGACAGGACGGGGCGTAGGGGCTTGGGCCCATGTGTAATGGACCCTCCTGACTTAGGTACTCGTTTTATTTCTTACTCCGCTTGCGCCCTACGCCAGCTTGCACCCATAGGCATTTGTACCACACGACTATCTTGCTTACAACTCAAGGGTTGCTTTTCTTGTCGACAATGCCGCTATCAATCAATGGGGTCAATAGAGAGTTCCTATGACAATGTAACCTCTTTAGTATCCCCTCTAGAACTGAAGTGTTTTCTTCTTAATGTACGCTCCTTCCCTAAACACCAACTTCAGATCTGGGATCTGATTTCTTCCCAACAACCGGATCTATGTTTTTTAACTGAAACTTGGATGAAACCACATACTATAACTGCTATCACACTGGGGGTTCCAGTAGGTTATAGAATCATACATGTGGATAGGCCAATTAAGACAGGAGGGGGGCTAGCTATCATATTTAAAGATTCCTTTAAGATAGCAATGTTAGAACAAAGTTTCACTCCTTTTTTGGAAATCATGGTGTTTAAAATCAACCTAGCAAGCAACATCTCATGGAAAGGAGCATTAATATATCGTCCGCCGGGACATAACTCAGATTTTGCTTTTTCTCTCCTGGAATTACTTGCCCCCCATGTTAGAGCTAAGGAGGATTTTTTCCTCCTCGGTGATTTTAATGTTCATATGGATAACTCTGAAGACCCGCAATCAATACAATTAACAGCAGATTTGTCCAATCTTGGACTTGAGATAAAAAATAGTGGGGCTACCCATAGAGCGGGTCACACTCTTGACTCTATATTTTCCAATTGCTCTAAAATTAGGTGCCTTCCTGCCACTGAAATCCACTGGACAGACCATTTTCTGGTGGAGTTCTATCTGGCAGAACCTACTAAAAAACAACCTAGAACACCACCCCCTCCTATTTACCGCCGCCAGTGGCATAAAATAACAGCTGAAAATGTGCGTGAACACTGGCAACAGCCTCAGTTCTCTGAAACAGACTCTGCTGAAATGGCATTGGAAAAATATAATAAATCTCTTAAACAAGCCATAGATACTCTTGCCCCGCTTAAACTTCATAAGCAGTATCCCCCTGCTAAACAAGAAAAGTGGTATACCCCTGACCTTAGGAAAGAAAAACAGAAGTGCAGGAGGCTTGAAAAAGCGTGGAGGAAATCAAAAAAAGAGCAGGAAAAGGAAATATTTCTACTTGCTCAGTCTAACTATTACAAGAATATAAAACTTGCGAGGAAAAACAACCTATCCTCACAATTAGAGGAGGCGGGCAATTGTCCGAGGGAATTGTTTAAAATTCTGCTCAGCTTTGTAGAACCGTCTGCTACTGAGAGCCCTGACGATGCCTCACAGATTCTGTGTGATGAGATCTCCATCTTCTTTGAAGATAAAATAAATCTGATTTATAATAAAATCATTGCTTCTCAAGGCACAGGAACTAGGTCCCCCCCTTCATGTGTATCTTTGGCACCTATGAAAAGCACCTTTCTTACCATTCCTCCTGTCAGTGACCTAGACCTTCCACTCCTCATTACCCATATGAAAACTGGCTCCCCAAATGATCACCTTCCTGCTAAAATGGTGGCCCCACTGATCTCCATCCTAGGACCCTCCATTCAGTCAGTTATGAATACCTCGCTGGCGAAAGGACAAGTTCTGAGGGAATGGAAAATAGCGGTGGTAAACCCCATAAGGAAGAAGGCGACCTCCCCCTGGACAGACCTTTCCAACCTTCGGCCTATCTCCCTCCTACCCTACATCGGTAAAATGACAGAGAAGCACGTAAACACCCACCTATCGAATCACCTGGAAGCAGCAGAAGGCCTGGACCCCTCACAATCTGGGTTCAGGCCAAACCACAGCACCGAATCAGCCCTACTTGAAGTGACCAATAACATCAGGTTGACACTGGATAGTGGGGGATCTATGATTCTGGTGCTGTTGGATTTGTCTGCTGCTTTCGATACGGTGTCCCACAAAGTGCTTCTCGGTCGTCTGAGGGATGTAGGGGTGGGAGGTACTGCCCTGTCCTGGGTGGAAAGCTTCCTTTACTGCCGCTCTCAAGAAGTCAGGTTGGGCTCCCATAAATCCACCTCTAGGGAGCTCACCAGGGGTGTGCCACAGGGCTCTTGCCTCAGCCCCACATTATTTAATGTGTATGTGGCCCCCCTGGCCGACTTAGTGAGGCCTTATGGGTTTACCCCGATATCCTACGCTGACGACACCCAGCTGATGTTCCCTTTTAAAACTTTCACCCCTGCCCTGCAAAAATCTTTTGCTGAAGGCATGAGAGCCGTCGCAAATTGGATGGCCGAGAATTGCCTTCAATGCAACGTGGGCAAAACGGAAGTCCTATTGTTTGGGGAGGCGGCAACATTATGGCCTGGGGAGTGGTGGCCCACAGAACTAGGACCAGTTCCTGTCCCAAAGCAGACGGTCAAAAACTTGGGGGTGTTATTCGATCAGGCCCTGACCTTCAAACATCATGTCAACCAAGTTGCTGGCACATGCTTTAGGGCCATTGGACTATTAAAAAGGGTGTTCCCTTATATACCTGATAGCCACAGGAAAACCCTGGTCCAGGCACTAGTGGTTAGTAGACTGGACTACTGTAATGGCCTTCTATTGTCAACTAATGAAGGCCAACTAAACAAGTTACAAGTGGTCCAGAATACGGCAGCAAGGTTGGTCCTCAATGTTCCATCTAGAACTCCCTCCCGCCCTCTGCTAGCCAAGCTCCATTGGTTGCCTGTGCGGCAACGCACAAAGTTCAAAATCCTTTGTACTATTCATAGATGCCTGACAGGAAAGGGCTCTAAATATCTGACCAGAGCTTTTCAACCTTATGTGCCAGGCCGATCACTTCGATCAAGTAATTTGCATTTACTTCAGGTCCCCAAAATAAAAAAATCCCGTCAAGGAGGTCGTGCTCTGGCACATACAGGCCCTGTTCTCTGGAATTCCCTTCCCCTTGAACTTAAACTTATCACCAATCACCTATCCTTTCGTAAGGCTCTCAAGAACCATCTTTTCAGCACCAATTAATTTAGTTTATGATTTCTCACCTCTGTAATGATCAGACACAGGTCCAATCTCCCCCCCAACATGAGCGCGGAGATACCCCTTCGGGGATTTATTCAGGCGCTATAGAAGCACATAAATAAATAAATAAACCCAGTGGTGGTTATTAGTCACTTTATCTTTGGCAACAGCATGCTTTTGCTGCCTGTTAACCTTGTTTAAAGAAAGCACGCTTCTTTAAAGCTATACCTTTCCTGGGGAGTGTGGCACCCGATCCCCATCGCACACTCCCTGGGCATGCCGGTACAGAGGAGAGACATGCCCATAATTGTTAGTCATGTTTTGATCGGGTGCCCCGCTCAACAGGAAAGGGCTAGCGTTATGGGTAAAGATGGCTGTTTCTTGTATTTTGAAGCTGCCGCAGCTAACTAATTGTGGTTATGTGCGTGTCAACAACATTTGTTTTTTATTATGATGTGTTAAAGAGCACAGCACGCCATTTTAATTTTGCACGCCGGCTATTTGGGCGGTGGTTCATGGAGAGGGTAGGCATAGGGATCACTGTAGTGAACAACAACATGGCCGAGCTCTTTCAGAGACACAACTGCCCGCGGACAGTCTGCACTAGGTGTGAGCATGCATTGCAAAAGCGGCACGCTTTCACAGTGATTCTGGGAGTTGTAGTTCGCCGTGACAGCGAACTACAACTAGCATATTTGGCGCGCTTATGTTGCACTATACGCTCACTAAGTAGCTCTCCACAACTCCTTCTTGGAGCTAGTTCCATAATGTATGAAAATACCTAAAATGGAATCAGCAGGGAGGAGGGATTTGTTTTTATGATATGCGCCTTGAACCTGAGAACAAGGGATGCAAAACTTTTATTAAAACCCCACTCTGGGAGACAGCAGTGTAAGCCGTGGGGTACACACGAGTGTGAAACACACTGGGAGTGTGAGGGGATTGTGAAGACACCAGCAGCAGGCCGGAGACCCAACAAGATACACCGGTAACTCTCTAAGAAGTTCCTTTTTAATAATCCCGTTGTTTCTGTAGAGAGTAAAGTTAGAAGGACGGTCTAGGCCCTCCTTCACTCTGATTGGTGCATCCTGAGATGCGGGAATTCTATGGCTTATTCAATGTCCCATGAGTTTTCTTTGCTACAATAATTGGGATGGGCGTGTTTAAAGTGCCTTGTTTCTGATTGACACATTTTGTGTCACGGTCAACCTGGCGGCGGAGTGGGGGAGGGGAATCTTTGGTGGCAGAGGTGTATTTCAAAAATTTATTCTCTGGCACAATCATTGTGATGTGTATTTTAGGGGTACAATAATGACCCAAGGCGGCACACTTCGTAGTGCATATTCTGTCGCTGTGGTTCTGATGGGCATATTCAGGGCATAAGGATATCGGCAATAGGAAGAAAGAGGTGCAGGTACTCACCAGTCTGAGAGAGGGTCAGGTGGTAAATGAGCCCTGTGAATATGACAACTCCTCCGTGCACGACACTTCCAGGGTCTCTTCATTAGAATCACAACTGTAACACAAAAGAAATAGAAGTGACCGAAATAGCTCAGTTGGGAGATTGTTAGATAGAAGATCTAAAGGTCCCTGGTTCTATCCCGGTTTTCGGCAGAGGGTTTTTGCCTACTGAAAAGTTATAAATGTTGAGGAAATAAAACGTGGCTTTAAGAACATAGACCTATTTTCTGCTCTTTCTTCAATAACTTCACTCCCTCCTTCTTGTCCTTCATTCATCCCCGATTTTAATTATTTACTTTTTTCACAATTATAGCCCCTTCCAGCACAATGCCACTGAATAGTCTTGAGATTCACACCTTAGGCTCAGACGCACTTATTGAATGACAGCCCTGGGCTCACTCTCTCTTTCTCTGATGTGACTCGCAGACTGAAGACACAATCACATCCAGTGAGTGACAGCAATACACCTTCAGGTCCACAACCCACTAGGGCACACCAGGAGCCAACCACACTTAATGCAGCTTCGCCTATGTTTCCTGTCCCCGGGACCTCAAGAAGGCTGAGGGATGGGTGGGGGAGGGTCGCAAACAGAGCAACACACTCACACCAAATGCACACCACGCACAACACTATGTACAGAGTAATGTACCAGCATGCACCACAATATATAAGCAATTGTTTTCACTATAGATGTGTACCTATCTTTGTGTATTACTTTGTATAAACATGTAAAATAATATTATGTTAAGAGAAAAAATAATAATAAATAAATAAAAATCATCTTTGGTCTACATGTACATACTTCCATTGTGCATCTTTGTACCTTCCATGTACTTGGATCTCTGTGTCTGTTACTTTTCTCCTGAAAAAGCATATCCAATACACTACCCTATTTCTCATCCTGTGCCTCTATCAATATCTTTAATCTACATATACTTACCTCCTTTATGTATCTATATACTTTCAATGTACTTATGGATCTATATATTTAGCACTTTCTTCTAATTTAGCATTTCCAATGCACTACCCTATTTCTGAGCCTATACTTTGCTCAATATATCTTCTAGTCCAACCTTCTGACTCATCTCAAACTTCTTTCTACTACTCCTTCCAAAGCACTACCCTATCTCTCATCCTATACATCTATCAATACATCCTCTAGATCCACTCTCTCATTTATCCCAAACCCCATACCACTACTATGATCGCCAAAATAACCTTTTCTAAACTCTCTCCTACTCTACCCCTCCTTGGATCATCTGACACCTCTTTTTACTATACCGATCCCCTAAAACAAACCTTTCTAAACTCTTCCCTCTTACTCCTCCCCTCCAAAACTTCTTTTTACTCATCCAAAAGCCTCCTCCTACTGCTTAGACCTAAAAAAAAATCCTTCACTCTTTTATCCCTCCACTATCCTTTCCAATCAAAATTAACAGATAAATGTTCACTTCTCAAATTCCATATTCAACTATACTAATGTACTACCCAAATAACTGAATAACATATCCACTAATCAAATTACTTCATACCTATACTATACTAATTTTCAACACTAATCCTTTATGGGTTCCGGAGTGGCGTGCTACTCGCCAGAAAAGCGCATCAACACCCTTCAGGGGAACAGGTGCTATATGAATGCAAATCTTCCTTCCCCTTTTATCCCTCTGCTATTTTTCTCACTCCAAGTAACTGACTAATATCCACCACTGAAATTACTTCATATTTCACCATATTAATTCACCACTAATCCTTTATAGGCTTCCTGAATAGTGTGCGTCAACAAGCGCTATATAAATACCAACCTTTGTCCTCCTCTATCCTTCTGCTATCATTCCAAATCCAAATAACTGACTAACCTATCCACCACTTAAAATGTACTTGCATGTTTCACTATACTAATTCAACACTAATCCTCTATGGGTCCTGGAGTAGCGTGCTACTCTCCGAAAAAGCGCTTTGACGCCTCATCAGGGGTAGTAAGCGCTATATAAATACAATTACAATACAATACAATACAATACAATTGATTATGCTACCCCTTCCCCCCACCCCAGGCCCTGGCTCAACCCGATTACTTTGCTTTGAGAGCACAGGAGCCTGCACTTACAAAAAAATATATACAGGGACAGAACAAACGAAAAGCATGCCACTCTTAAGTGCCTGTGAAGAGATAGCAAGCTGTGTGCCTTTGTTTCCCCCTCCGGTGCATTTACATTTGAGTGTGAGGTTCCAGGACGCCTCCAGTCAGGATATAAAAAACAAGCATTTGCATTGCAATAGGTCTCGCATTTTCAAGAGTTTGAGCTATTGGCATTGTAAATGACAAACCTTTTATCTTTGTGTTGGTTTTGAAAACATAAATAAAAGGCATTGTCATTTACAATCCCAATAAGCTTAAACTCTTGCAAAAATGCGAGACCTATTGCATTGCAAATGCTTGTTTTTCCCGGTCCACGCTCCACTCCTCCCCAGTGGCCCACACTGCGCACAGCACAGCTGTGAGTGTTCACAATGTACCATCCACTTGCCCAAGACTGCGAGCACATAGGGTTGGTACTCTCAGGCGTCATATCCGATCCTCGTCAAAGGTAAGCCTGTCTGCGCCCGTCCGCGCCTGGCACGCGCCCAGCACCCGGACCCATGGCCCCCGCAGACACCAGCCCACCCGCCGGACCTACGACGCCACCGAACTCTACGCACTCAACGTTGGTCGAATCCCCGGATGCTACCGAGCCACCCCGAGACGCACCCACGGACCCTTCAGCTGCCACTCCTGCAAGTTCTCCTGCATCCGGTCCTGCATTGCACCTGCACCCACCAAGCCGAGCACCAGCAGCAACCACCTGAAGTGCATCCTGCTCAACACCCGCTCCGTCCACAGACACGCCGTAGAGCTCTAGAACCTGCTCGACACAACATCACCAGACGTCGCCTTCCTCACGGAAACATGGATGAACGCCTCCTCGGCACCTGACATCTCCATCGCCATCCCGGACGGATACAAGATCACCCGGAGGGACCGCGGCAATCAGACCGGAGGAGGCATCGCCATCATCCACAGGAACACCATCCGCATCACGACCAACACCGACGACACCCCCACCCTCGCAACCGCCGAACACCTGCACTTCCAGATCCACACCGACCCCAAGACCACCCTCAGAGGCACCCTCATCTACAGACCCCCGGGACCACGCACACAATTCAGCGAAGACATCGCCGACTTCATCAGCCCGCACGCCCTCCCCTCCGCTGACTACATCCTCCTCGGGGACCTCAACTTCCACCTGGAGAACAACAACGACCGCAACACCACCACCCTGCTGGACAACCTCAGTCTCAAGCAGCTGGTAACCACCCCCACCCACTACGCCGGACACACACTCGACCCCATCTTCTCATCCTGCAAGGACATCGCCTTCAGCCACGCCACCGGACTCCACTGGACGGACCACAGCTGCATCCACTTCAGCTTCAAAAAGAACACGATCCACCACCACCAACAACAGGTTGCATGCAGAAGCTGGAACAGGATCACAGCCGACCAGCTCGCCGCATCCCTGAGCCAGGACCTCCCCGCCAGCTCAGCGAACCCCAGCCAGGCCGCCAACAACCTCACGAAGTGGAGCAGCAACTGCGCAGACGACCTCGCCCCCCTGAGGACCCCGCCTAGCAGACCCGGCAGTAAGAAAGGACCATGGTTCACCGACGAACTCCAGAGCTCCAAGAAGAACTGCCGAGCCCTCGAGAGAGCCTGGCGCAGAGACCCAACACCAGACAACATGACCACCCTCAAGCTCGCCACTCGAAAACACCACCAACTGATCCACACCACCAAGAAAACCACATTCAAGGAACGACTGGACAACAACGCACACAACAGCAAGGAACTCTTCAACATCATCAAAGAGCTCTCCAACCCCAACGCCGGAAACAACGACATCACCCCATCACAAGACCTCTGCAGCTCCCTCGCCTCCTACTTCCACAACAAGATCGCAGACATACACAACAGCTTCATCACACAGCCAACGCACCCCACGACCGCACCTGCTCCCCCCGCCATCACCCTCAGCGCCTGGACCCCGATCAACACCGAAGAAACCCGTCGCACGATGAACTCCATCCACTCCGGATCTCCAACCGACCCTTGCCCGCACCACGTCTTCAACAAGGCCGACGCTGTCATCGCACCCCACCTGCGGGACATCATCAACACCTCCTTCGACACCGCCACCTTCCCGGAGAGTTGGAAGCACGCCGAACTCAGCGCTCTACTGAAGAAACTATCAGCGGATCCCACCTACCTCAAAAACTACCGCCCCATCTCGCTCCTCCCGTTTCCGGCCAAAGTCATCGAGAAGACCGTCAACAAGCAGCTGGCCGACTTCCTTGAGATGAACGGATCCCTCGACCGCTCGCAGTCTGGCTTCCAGGCCAACCACAGCACCGAGACCACCCTCATCGCCGCCACTGATGGCGTCCCAGCCCTGCTCGACAATGGGGAAACAGCGGCCCTCATCCTCTTGGACCTCTCCGCGGCATTCGACACTGTCTGCCACCGCACCCTAGTGCAGCGCCTCTGCAACGTCGGAATCCAGGAGAAGGAACTAGAATGGATCATCACCTTCCTCGCCGGAAGAACACAGAGAGTCTGCCTCCCCCCGTTCAGATCAGAAGCCACCGAAGTCATCTGCGGCGTTCCTCAAGGCTCCTCGCTCAGCCCCACCCTCTTCAATGTCTACATGAGCCCCCTTGCGGCCATCGCACGCCAACACAACCTCAACATCATCTCTTACGCCGACGACACCCAGCTGATCCTCTCCCTCACCAACGACCCCGCCACCGCCAGAGCCAACCTACACGAAGGGATGACAGACGTAGCCGAGTGGATGATGAACAGCCGCCTGAAGCTGAACTCGGACAAGACGGAGGTCCTCATCCTGGGCTCCTCGCCCTCCGCATGGGCCGACTCCTGGTGGCCCCCTGCCCTGGGCAACGCACCCAAACCGACAGACCACACACGCAACCTGGGCTTCATCCTGGACTCCTCCCTCTCCATGACCAGACAAGTCAACGCCGTCTCCTCGTCGTGCTTCAACATCCTGCGCATGCTACGTAAAATCTTCCAGTGGATCCCCACTGAGACCAGAAAGACGGTTACCCAGGCCCTCGTCACTAGCCGACTGGACTACGGCAACTCCCTCTACACCGGAACCACTGCCAAACTCCAGAAGAGACTCCAGCGGATCCAGAACACCTCAGCAAGACTCATCCTCGACATCCCCCGACACAGCCACATCTCCGGATACCTGAGAAACCTGCACTGGCTCCCGGTCAACAAGAGAATCACCTTCCGTCTCCTCACCCACGCACACAAAGCCCTACACAACCAAGGCCCAAGATACCTCAACAGCCGACTCAACTTCTACACTCCCACACGTCAGCTTCGATCGACCAGCCATGCCCTCGCCGCCGTCCCCCCGCATCCGAAGAGTCAACACAGGAGGAGTCCTTCTCCTACCTGGCCGCCAAGACTTGGAACTCCCTCCCGACCCACCTCCGCCTGACCCAAGACCACCTCGCCTTCAGGAAGCAGCTCAAGACCTGGCTGTTCGAGCAGTAGCGGACCCCCTCCCCCTCCCCCCCCCCCCTCCCCAAGCCCCTTTAGACCCTCCGGGTGAGTAGTGCGCTATATAAATGCTTGATTGATTGATTGATCGTCGCCATTATAAGAACGCACCTTCTTCTCAAACCGAGGGAATAATGAAAGAAGCGTTATTTTCAAGTACCTACAATATGACCAACCCCGGCAAACTCAAATGTCCAACTGCCAAGGAAAATTCTGTACAGCTCAGATCAAAACATTCCAATATTCCAAATTCAATCCCACCTCAGAGACATACTACAATACTATATGTATGAAGTATATATTGAATACAATATGTTTGTCAAAATGGTGCAAGCACGATAACATGCCAGCCCTAACACTGGTGCAAGCACCATCAGACATGAAACATAAAGGCATACATACATTTTCATTCTGGTATTAAATATATACTTCATTTAATATTGCCACATAGAAGACACAGTCAACCACAGACCTGTTGGTTTTCATATGTTTAAAATGAAAATAAGTTTATGCGAATCCTTAACAGGAGGTGTTGACCCGGGGTTAATGTGAAACATCGAAAATGATAAGTTGTTTTCATAATCCTGCAACCATGTGCTCCTAGCCTTGCTGCAGTCTTCGTATTCTTTTTATGCGCTGCATGTCGCTCTCAGGTCACGCTGGAGAAGGAAGTCCATCGCCCGAACAGAATGTTTGATTTAGCGTGGGTATGAAGCATCGAACATCCTGACAAACCATTAGCATCCTGTGTTTAGTTAATTGCCGACCTCTCATGACAGACGGCAAGAGCATGTTAAAACGTGTGGTGCAATGTGTGAATTACGTGCCGTGTCCCGGGGGGACTTTGGGAGAAGCACGGATCTGTTCTCAGACACCTATTCCACTGGAAGGAATGAGTGAGCAGGGATTTCCACGACGCCGGCGAACAACTTGTCATAATGTTGTCTGCACAAGTATTGTAAAGTGTTAGAATTAGCAAGTTAAAGATTACTTTCATTACCTTTTGAAACTCTTTTTCCAGTGTTAATTCAAAACATTCTTCTGCGATTAATCCATTCAAAGGTTCTTTAAACAATTAGTGAAACAAGCATTTACAATGCAATGGTTTTGCCTTTGTTAAAGTTAGAGCTATTGGCATTGCTCTTGACATTATTTTTATTTATGTTTTTTTTAACATAAATAAATGGCATTGTCATTTACAATGCCAATAGCTTAATCTCTCGCAAATGCCACACACAAACACCCACAGAGAGCCCCCCCACACACACCCACACAGATCCCTCCACACATACACTCACACAGAGCCCCCCCCACACACACCCATACAGAGCCCCCCCACACACACCCACACAGAGCCCCCCCACACACACCCACACAGAGAAGAAGTATGCTACATTTAATGCGAGTCACAGGGCTTTCTACAACATCGTTGATGAGCCGTGAGACAGTAGTGACATTATAACACTCTGGCTTTAGATCTCATCCACAGAGGATACCAGACCCTTCTGGTGTGCATTAGTTATCATTTTAACTGCTCCACTCTGCTATAATGTGAACAACAGAAACCTATATTTTGTAAGCTGTAGCGCTGACGTAAAGTGTTATTTTGACTGATTTGCACAGATTCTAAATTCTTAATCCAGCACCATCTCTAGACTGAGACTAACTTTTCGACCATGCTACACCGGGGAAACCAAGACCCAAAAAGTGTACCTACTGCATTTTTTAACATGTCAATCATACCAAAGGCCTTAGGACACCAATGGTGAACAAGTGTCTTGCTTAAGAACCGCTGAGTCACCACTGACTGCCTAAGGGCACAGCGAGAAGACCTGGTTGTTCCATCGCATTGAAATCAGCACTTAATCTTTCCTGTTGCCTCGACCATAAACTCCATATTTAGGCCACCAGCAAACCCTAACCACTAGAGAAGTAACACATTGTCAGATTTCCTCTGCCAGGTATAATAACACTTTGCTGATCTCCATGTTGCAGACACACTTTGCATTACGTGTCTTTTTGTCTTTCAACGGAGAGGGCTTCACTTTAACTAAATCTATTCATTCCTTGCACCCATCACAACTGGCGACTAGCCCATGCACTAGGAGGAAAAGGCGTCTGCTATGACGTGTTGAATGCCCATGCACCCAGGCTTTAAAACCGGCTCCATGCCAAAAACGCAGATTGCAAAATAATAAAACGTCACTCATTCCACACCAGTTTACACGTCAATGCCAGGACTTCTCAAAAAGCAAAGGTGATGCAGGGGCGCTGATGGGGCGAGTTCTGCTGGTCAGAGATTGGCCCCAGGGACACTGAACCTTGGTACGTTTTGTAATTAGCAAACAATTCGGAGTTTCAAAGCAGCAGTTTACAAAATAAAACACCGAGATAATCCCAATGAGAAGGTTGAAGCTTGTTAATGGACTTTCCTCCATAAAAAAGAAAACATTCACCAGAATGACACGAAAAAACCGGCCCAGCTTGATTGCCCTTTAGGCCGGTCCGACACTGACAGGACCATATAGCAAATCCTGCCGGGTGACGTTGCCCCCTTTGACAACTTTATTCCAGTGGTCCTTCGTGTAGGCAGGTTTTAAGTTTATTTATGTTTTTAATGGGTTATGAACCACGATAAGCAGTCAAACAACATCATATAAAATTGTCTATAGGAAAGGCTCGAGGCACACGGAGGCACAAGCAGGCAACAGGGGCACACGGAGGCACAAGCAGGCAACAGGGGCACACGGAGGCACAAGCAGGCAACAGGGACACACGGAGGCACAAGCGGGCAACAGGGGCACACGGAGGCACAAGCGGGCAACAGGGGCACACGGAGGCACAAGCAGGCAACAGGGGCACTCCTTAAATACATAACATTCTTTGGAGACTCTGGATAGGTCTGACTTTTAGGTATTTGTTTGTTTATTTGCACTGCAAAAGTTTGAAGGAAACATTGCTTTTCTAGTGAATGTTTAAGATTCAGGGGGATGGCTGAAAAAAAAACCTACTTCCTTTGAGAGAATAGTCTAATAAACACATCTTTTTTTTGCCGCTCGATGAACAGCAACCCGACCTTTCCCGTCGCATTTGGTTTGCCATTAAGGCCGGCAGGAAGCACTCCGAGGGCGTGAGGTAAACAGTGCAGCTGGCGGGATTGCATTTCCTAAGAGCATCACCGCGGCAGCGGAGCGCGCGCTGCAAGTCACAGGCGCGCGTGAGCTGAGGAGCAGCGGGGCATCGCGAGGCCGGCTGAGAAACGAATAACCGAGCTGTGAACTAAGCGGACTCCAGTGTCAGAAAGCGCGGTCAAGCTTTCAATGAAACCCAAATTAAAAAAAATATGGTTTGTCAAGATTTTGTGTACTTTTTCACAAGTGCAAACATAAGCAACATTCATTTTGCAAAATATATATATATATATTTTTTTTTATACAGTTCTGGATTGAACCAAAAGAGTTTTGTGACAAAATTAATTTGAGCCTTATTTCACAAGGTTTTAAGCCGGATAATATTTGGAGCACACTGATTTTCTCCACTTTCTAACTGTGCAAGATGGAAGGAAGCACGTTTGCGGCAAAAATACTGCATTTGAGCTTACAGTGATAAGAGTAGCACAATGTTATGTCTGTTTTCGAAATTTCGTACTGTATAGGAAGTAAACCTAGTGCAAACTGATTAGTTCCCTTAACATTTTTGAAAAGTCTTTATGAAACGTGGCCTGCCGGGCAGCAAAAGCTTTATACCCATCTAGCACTTTGCAAACAACTTGAATGTCATATCTGGCAAGCATCTCACATTCGGCTTTTATGTGCATCATAATATAAGCGCACTTTCTGCACCTGCACTTTCTGTTTGATACTTTTAACGGGGGAGCCAAACTCCATGTCCCAGCATGCACAGTGCTGGTAGGTAAAAAGCCAGATTGCTTGAGGTAAACAATGTGACCGTAGTATCTTGGACACAGCGCAAATAGACCAAAAATACTTGTCTGATAATGACTAATGTTGGGAATGTTTACTCAAGATGTAACTACATGACTATATACTTATATGAATAAACCCATCTCTGCAGCTTGTTATACAATATTTATAGGCTAACCAGAAACATGTGACCCTGTAGGTTCAGCGGTTTCTGCTTTCTTGAAGACTTGCCTCACAGCCACGTAAACCAGTCTCTGTTGTATAATTTTAAGATGTCAACAGATAACTCTTGACCTCTCTTGTAAAGCGCTCTGATATCCTTCGGGATCTAGTTCGCGCTATATAAAACTTTATAAATAAATAAATAAAAGGAATATGGGCTGGAGCCTCTCGGGGCTCTGAAGGACAAGTAACCGGCACTGCGGAGCCTCTCGGGCCTTAAATGAAGAAAATGCCCTCAGAGCCTCTCGGGCTCTCAATCGACAAAAGTGCGGCTTTCTGGGGCAGTGGGGCCCCTCACGGGGGACCCGCGAACACGTGGGCGCCTTTGTTTGGAGTCCCCCCGAGATGCCTGTAGTGCCCCCTTGAAGCCCTCGTGGCTTCACAATGGCAATGAGCGCAAGCTCGCGCTACGGGAGGGCGGGGGGGCAGACACCGACAATGTGTCCCGGCGCCCCTCCCTCTCCTTCTGCCCCACTCACCGGGTGTCTTGCGGCGGCTCTGCTCCTTCTCCCGGGGCTCTCCCTTCGCTCGGGAGCCTCGGCAGGGCACGGCAGGCTGCTTCCTGCTTCTTCGGTCCTCCCAGCAGCCAATCACCGGGTAGGTCACCCGGCGAGCCTCCCGCTGCCTAAACCAATGGCAGCGCGGCTCCCGGGTGACGTCAGCGGTTGCTCCTTCGGCGTCTCCTCTGACCTGGAGCCTGAGGTGGTGATGCGGGACTGAAGATGGGTGGGCTCCCTCGATTAAATTAAATAAAATATCCAAACGGAGTCAGCACACGCAACCACGGGCAAATAAAGGCGGCAAATGAGTGGCACCCGCGCCGCTCGGTCAAGCGCTCAACGGAGAGTGAAACCACGCCACGGAGAGTGAAACCACGCCCATGGAAAAAATCTCGGGAATGCCCCCGAATCTGGTCCGGCCTTGACGGATAGATCTCTGTTCCAATGGCTAGCCTCCATTTATGGAGCTAGCCAATGGAACAGAGGGCGGATTCAAGTGTCCCTTACTGAAAACTACAGATTTCTCCTGGGGGCGGAGCTAAAGCTCCGTGCCCCAGGCAAAACCTAAAAAGAGGCGTTCTTTTTACACAGTGCAGTAATTTGTGTATCGATGATTTGCTACCAGATTTCCAGTTACAAGCCATTGACCATGTACCTACTCCTCGAAGGAGAGAGTACCTACCGCTGTACAGAGGTGTCTGTGGGGAGATGCGTGAGTGTGGGGTGTTGGCCACGGATAGGACATTGCCCACCTGTGGGGAGTTGGGTGACTGCAGGACATTGGCCCTCCTATCAACCCCATGACGCTGGGGGATTCTCATCCCACAGAGGGTTGGGCAAATGGGCTGGCCACAGTCCATCCATCTACCAATCAAGGTCAAAAGGTGTGCTCAGCGAGGGAGTTGGGTGAATATGTGCAAAAAAATAACTGAAATTCATTGAAAAAACCAAATGCTAAAATGACATTATAGTTTTTGGTAAGAAAAAACCTTAGGAAATTTCATTAAAAAACAAAAATTAAAGGGAGGTTATTGAATGTTCGGTCTATAGGGGAAACATAAATATGAGTTGGAGGAATTGATCCAGGCATCCTCCCCAGATATATTTTTCCTGACGGACAACACTGCTGCTCCCGACTGGAACATTGCGGTGCCCAAGGGATATGCCATTATGTCACAAGATAGAGAAAAAGGTTGAGGGGGGTGGGGAATAGCCATTATCTACCGACAACATTTTAAGATACGGACAGAATCTATATCAATCTTTCCGGCAGAGGCATTACGCTTTTGTATAAAATTAAATAATCTTACCTCTTTTCAGGGGCTCCTTTTATATCGCCCGCCTGGGGATAGGTTGGCCTTCTCCCAAGCTTTACAGACGCGTTTGGAGTCTTTTACCGACTCCCTCCCCCTTACTATTTTGGGCGATTTTAACTATCACCTAGAACTGCTAAACAACTCAGAGTCTGCTAATTTGCTGGACACTATGGCAGCCTACGGTTTCGGACAATTAGTAACCGAACCGACTCACAAGGCAGGTCATACCTTGGATGGTATTTTTACAAATAATCTGGATATTGAGCTGGGGGACATATCCACCTTAGCCTGGACAGATCATAAGGCTATTCATGTTACAATCAGAACCATACAGCCCATTCGATGTCCTGGCGCCAAACCGGGTAAAGTAAAGGTCAGTGGATGGAATTAGGTTCAGGGCAGTGACTTTGAGTTGGCGTTGGATGTTGGTCCTGTTCTGCCTACAGCAGACAATAATGCAGCAGCCTTTCAGTTTAATGAATGGCCTGAGGCGGCCGCTAGTCAGGTAGCCCCTGAGAAACTGTTAACAGTAAGGAGGCCAAGGATATTCTCGCCTTGGTATAGTCCTCAGCTTAAAGTTCTAAAGGTGGAATGTAGGAGAGCAGAGAACTTTTGGAGGCAAGACTACAGTGAGAGTAGGAAAGCAGTCTACAACCATGCACTCCAGCAATAGAAGAACGAGATAACTGTGGCCAAAAAGCATTATTTTACAACTAAAATTGGAGATGCAGGTAATTCCACTAAGGAACTATTTAGAGTGGTCAAATTTTTGGCAAAACCACAGCAGAATAATGCTTTTAAGGCAGATCAGGAAATGTGCAACAACCTAGCCCTTTTCTTTCAAAATAAGGTGCAAGTAATATATGACGACCTTCTAAACATGCAGGGGTCCTGTGATGCAAATCGGTATTTAGATGAGGATGTGCCGCTAATGCAGTGTAGATTGTCCTGCTTTCCAGAAATTGCAAATGATGAGGTGCAACAGCTACTCCTTTCCATAAAATCAGGTTCTCCTAGGGACCCGTGTCCTCCTGCTATTATGCATCTGGCCTCCACGAAGATATGTGAGAGGCTGACGCCTCTCATCAATCAAGTCTTGGAGACAGGATCATACCCTATAATAAGGAAACAAGCGGCCATCAGACCATTGCTCAAGAAGCCCAATTTGGATCCGCATGTGTTGAAAAATTATCGTCCAATTGCCGGACTACCAATGGTGGCAAAGGTCATTGAAAAATCATTAAATAAGGTGTTGAGTGACTATCTGAATATAAATACTTTGTTAGACTCAACACAATATGGTTTTCGTGCCTGTCACTCCACCGAATCTGCCCTGATTGTTGCAAATGAGGAGATACGGAGGATCGTGGATGGTGGGGGCAGGGCGGTCCTTATACTCCTAGACCTATCGGCAGCATTTGACACCGTGAATCACTCAGTGTTAGTGCAGCGGATAAGGGATCTAGGGGTTGAGGGCATGGCCCTTGCATTGCTCTCCTCCTTTTTGGAGGACAGGGAACAAAATTTGGTTTGGGACGGACTGAAGTCTGAAAGTTTCCCTCATCCATGTGGGGTTCCCCAGGGATAGGCTTTATCCCCTACATTGTTCAATATTTATGTCACCCCGCTGGCTAGGCACATCAGAAGGTATGGCTTCGCCTTGGTATCTTATGCTGATGACTCACAACTTGTTATTTCCATCTGCAAGAAACCAGAAGTCACAGCTGTTAAATTTCACGCTTGCCTTTCTGAAATCATTACCTGGATGAATTACAACTAATTGAAGATTAATACAGACAAAACGGAGGTGATAGAATTTGGAGGGGGACACCCAGTGTGGAACGACTCTTGGTGGCCACCTGAAGCCGGGAAGTGTCCCGTTCCTGACTTGAAGGACAGGAACCTTGGGGTCATCTTTGATGACCAGCTAAATTTCTCTGCCCAGGTCAACAGTCTGACGTCATCCTGTTTCTTTCTCTTAAAAACGTTAAGAAAGATGTTCCTATTTATTTCACGTGAGCTACAAAAGACATAAATGGTGAGTCTTTACCTGTCTAAATTAGATTATTGTAATGCCCTTTTTATGGGCATAGACAAAACACAGATGGGCAAGCTCCAGTCTCTTCAGAATGTAGCAGCAAGGCTGATTCTGAATAGCCCCAGGGGTTGTTCAACGTCAGCAGGTATTAAATCGCTGCATTGGCTTCCGGTGCAGCAGCGTGTGGTTTTCAAGGTATTATGCTTGGTTCACAAAGCGCTTTATGGAGGCGGCGATGATGAGGTTTCCAAATTATTTATGCCCTATACCCCCTCACGCGCCCTAAGATCCACTTACATGGGTCTACTTAAGACGGTTAAGACCAGGTGGGCGAGGTGGGGAGGTAGGACATTATCCAATGGGGCAGCACACTTATGGAATAGATTACCTATGGCTATGCAATTTCAAGTCAACAGAAAGTTGTTTAAGAAAGACTTGAAGACGCTTCTCTTTTCTGCCATCTAATTTGTTTGAAGATGTAGTTGCTGGATCTTTTACATACATCAGCGCCAAGATGCCACGGCAATCGAGCGCTTTACAAGCCTATATCCTAACCTATCCTATCCTATTCATAGGTATGGCAATAATATTTAACTTAACATTAAGGGTCAGGATGTAGCACTACGGCCAGAGCTGCCAACTTTGGAACCGGGGGAAGCACATTGGAGATTTTGTGTCAGCTCAACCTCCTGTGACTCTGCACATATAAATTCATCTCCACATGCCTAAAAAAATAACAAAATTGAATGTTTCCTTCTGTAATGTAACTGGTTTTCATGTAAGGTGCTCCAGTACCTATGGATTGAGTTCGCACTATGTAAAACAATAGATTGACTGGGCCCACGGAAACTTTGGGAGGCTGCTGGTACCCATAAAAGATTCAAGCCAATTGTCAATAAAACAGTCAAAATGGTGCTGTTAGTGGAGGATAAGTCTGTGGTAAAAGAAAGGGCACACAGATGGTTCGTCCTGCAGAGTTACTCTAAAGCTTCCCCTCAATCTTACTTAGGAGCGGGTTTCACGAAAACAACAAAGGAAAAATATCTTCATCTTCGATTGGGTATTCTTCTATCACTGTTCCATTTGCCTCAAAGGAAATAATCACAGAGAACAACTAACTGTCGCCTTTGCAGGGAAGCAAAAGAGCATGTGTTACATTTATTGTGCATATGCGGGAGACTAAAAAACGAACTCAGATTTCTGTTAAAACCCACCCTAAAGATCAAGGGGATAAGAACATGCAGGCAGGCAGTGAAAACATATTTCGAACACAGAAATGATCAGCTGGTCTGCCACCTCATAAATTTATGGGCAAAGTGGGAAAAATATTAAACACCAGTATTTAATTGCCCAACATGGCCCCCACCTTCAACAATCAATAATTAAGCATCACCACTCTTGTTTCTCAGTGAAATATTTCACCTGTTGCTGACTTTGCACATTGCCAGCTTCTGCTGCTTGGATAGCTATTCCGTACACTGTTGTCTCCGCACATTTCAGCTCAACAATGACTATTAGCTTCCATTGACTTTGACAACTAGAGCACCATTTTTGTACACAGCCGACTTTGCACATTGCCCGCATGTGCTGTTCAGGGAGCTATTTTGCACACTGTCGTTTTTGCACATTGCCGTTGACCACGGACCTTTCACCCCCGTAGCCTTGGATCTCTCGATATTAATTAATCCTTTTAACAATGTTAACCATTTTAAAATGCTTTTTCTTATACATGGTTCAATTGAGGTATCTAGAGTCCTGGTATAAAGGCAAACTGTAAACCTTGGCAAGTTATGTTTCATATAGGTACTCTAATATAGGCCCGGGTATTACCATACACCTTCACCTTTATTACCTCTCTTATACTACACAGTAACAAGCCTTTAGGATTGAACCTTTACCTAGTTCTAGTCCAGGGTGGAGAAGGAGGGTTTTCCCTGAACAATAGCGTTCTATCACTTCATCAATAGACTCATACAGCACAAATGAATATTCATGAGAGATCTTTGAAACCAGGCAGGGGCTACACACCACCTGCATAATATCTACGTACACGGTTCATTCCATACATCATCCTCAAATCCAACAATGGCTAATACAAGTAACAAGGGACAAAGGAACGCTAGATACTTCAGTGTATAAATACAGCACATCTTGCTAGGGTTAAACAGAGGGAACCGAGACTTCCAGGCCGACACACTGACCAGAGACGCTGAGGCTCCGGCATGCACACGGTCCATCTAACAGTGGTTTTATACATCCCTTGTGAGTCGTCCAACTCGAGACCAGGATGGGGTCCCACACTCTCTCAATTCAGGTAGTGGGGTTAGACTAAAACCTAGAGGGATTCTTGGCTTCACACCTACTTACATGCTAGCTACACTTAGGTACATATAGATAGGCATTGTAGGAGTACGCACGCTTGTTTTATCATGCATTTTATATTCATGTATGCATTCATGATTATTGCAAGATGGCAGAACTGCACTATCCTTTTATATTCCCTGTAATGCTGATCATATATCCCTGCTACTGTCTAACGGTTGTTGCAGGCAGCACATCTATTATACACTAGACGGACAACCGTGCAATAAATTCCTATTGTAAACACGCCTGACTGTTTCTTCTGTGTAACTCTCTGAGACAAAATAAGTGAGCACGAGTTACTCAGCTAAAAGTAGTATATTGTTTCCAAGATCTGAGGGATCAGGGTTGTCATGGTCTATGGTTGCCAGAAATTATTCTCTGCCTGATAAGAGGAAATTCTAGCTGCACTGTGAGCTAGGTAATGCAAACAGGTTAACAAACGCAGTGGGGGTGCTCAGAGTTAGTCTGCCACCAATCCCACAGTTTATGTTATCCAAAAGTGCAGGTCCAGCATGGGTAATATAGGAACTACACGACATGGCACCGCCAACGTTAGTTGGGTACTTTTTTAACAGTAGAATCTGAGCAGTTCAGACATGCTAATTCTCAGAGACCCCTACTCACAAAACGCCAGAGACGTCTGTAGTGGGTGGGCACAAACTTTTGCCACAGCTGAGTAGGTGAAATATCCTATTTATTGGCTGTTGGTTATTCAAGCTTGAAGGACACAGTGTTCCTAAAAACTTGTGCAAATAAAACCTTATCCTAATTCCCTTGAACAATCTTTTTCTCTACAAAAATGACTGAGGGAGGAGATAACCCAGTAGTGGATCTGCACATCTCAGCCGGAGAAGAAGATTTAAATGCAATATAAATTGCACCAAAATTCAGACATACAATCACCCTGTACTATTAGAGAATGGCTTATCTTATAGGGGTGGCTTAGTAGCTTTCGTGATAGAGGCACACAAATCAAACAAAACACAGGTATTTTATTTGTGGGTTACATTCCCAGCAGCAGATGCAAGAACACAGACATTTCACTCTTACACAGAGGGAGATGCACCAATGGAAAATGGCCCGTTAGAGGACGAAGAGATTCCACTCATGTCCCAGGAAGGTTTATACTGGTTTAAAGGCGCCCTACCCAACATAAGAAATAGAGTAAGGTTAGGCCCGCTCGGAGGAGATGGTGTAATATGGCTGATGTTAGCGGCCTACACACCACATCCTGACATTGAAACAATGCCAAAGGCAGACTTACTCATACAACACAAACATTTCATTAACATCTACAGAAACTTGACACAATTCATCATGAGGACTTTCACAGTCCAACAAACACAGTTGCAATAAATGGAACTCAATCACAGGGTACAGCAACTAAAATGACTCGACAAACGTTACACACGGTAATGGGCAAAATGATCACAAAACGCGAACAAATGTAATTCTCAGAAAATAACTCAGCTTGAGGCAGTATTCCCGAATACTACCCCAAGTGTAAAACACGGAATTCTAACAATATGCTTGCCCATAGGGATTATAGCACAATTAGAGGATTGTACCACTCGGGATAGCGGTGATACTGGATGTATTAAGACAAATACAAAACGAGTACGGAGCATAACCTCTTCTGAACTTAGAGATGAAGCTACTAAATAACAATGACCAGGTATCAGCCATAATACTATCTAATTATTAAAGGGGAAGCAGCTTCAGTGGCAATCCTCCAACACCTAAGGAAGTTTAGTCCTGAGGTTCTGCGATTTCAGATTTTGTCCCGTATCTAGCCGCCATTTTGTGTCCTGTCTCCATTTTGTGTTGCCCTCACTCAGGCAGCACGGCGAACAATGTGCTTTTGCTTTTCCAGCTGCTACGTGTTCTTTCAGTTAAAAAGTAACTCTATTGTCCTTGTTCATGAAACCCGATGTCAGGGTCTGGACGAGTTCGCTAATCCATGTCTGGTTCAATTGATCCCTGTCTCAGCCGACTTTTTGCCCTCTCCTATTCTTCCCTTATACTATCTTATGCGACTGGCCTTCGCTATTCTCTCCTTGTATGCTCCTATTACACAACTATCCTTTGAGACACACAAGCATGTCCTGTCACCTGCGAGAGGGGATTGTAAACACCATCACTGATTAATTTGTCAGGAGGGTTGGCACACGGGGTCTGAGAAAGAGGCGTATTCTGAGACACCCGATAGCTTTTTTTCCAACTTTTCTCATTGGTTTGTTTTGTATGTGTAGGGAGTGGGATATTGTAAATGTGTTTAGTATAAGAGATTGTACGCCACGGATTGAAGTGGCTGTCTCCTTAGAACCCACTTCAAGTGTAACTTCTAGGATAACTGTGCTTAGCTGTAGCTAATAAACCTGGCTTCCACGCTCAACGGAGTGTATCGTGTCTCTCTTAGTTACAAGACAGGTGAATCCGCGAATTTAGGTGTGCCCTGCGCCGCCCGGCCCATAAGGCCCGGTTCTCCAACTGGCGCCCAACGTGGGGTGGTTTCAGTGGTAGCGGTTCAGCCCGAGGGTCGTGAGAAGCCCCGCAAGAAAATTCCGGAGGATTCGCGACCACGCCAAGCGACCCCTGTATGTCGAAGTGGACCGAAGGTCTTTTGCAGCGCGGCTACTCCTTTCCGATGGCTGCTGATGACTGCTGCCCTGATTACCGCCCTGCCTTGGACCCTCTGGTGATGATTGGTATCGCAAGACGTTAGACGGACCTCCGTTGACGTGAGAAGACCATTTAGTTAAGTATTCATGGTTAGCGCCCACTTCTTTGTTTTGTTTTTGATTTTTGTTATTCGTCTGTTGCAATAGTCGAAGCTGAGGGGTGAGTACTTTTGTACTGTGTTCTTTGCTTTCACTCCTCGAAGTTAGTAAACAGATCAGTGTGCTTAAAATGCCTGGTCTGAGCGGATTTAGGAACTCTGTTGTTTTTGCTGTACTAGGGATTCCCGGCTTGAGGAGTCATGTCCGATTCCTCCGTTTGGAACTCCCACTTATGAGCTCTATTCCAAGCATGGTGTTGGTCCTATTGCTTTTAATGATGCATGGATCCGATACACAAAGAAAGATGGTGTCTTACGGTGGCCACAAAATGGTAGCTTTGAGACTGATATATTACAGAATCTGAAGTCAATTCTGTTTAAAAGAAAAGCCCGGCCGGCAATGTTTGACTCTTTCCGCCTTTGGCGTAAGGAAGCCAAACAGAGAGAAATTAAACAAGCAAAAAGAGATAGGAAAATGAAAGATATGACGGTTATACAGGCTGCCCAGCAATTTAAAGACGATGAGACTGATCGAGCGATTGAGGTCTCGGATAGACAACATCGGATGGCAATAGATAGGTGCTATCCTGTGTTACCCCCACAACGCAAAGATCTTGATGAAGATCCCTTAATGTCTCATTTGCTGAAATTGCTTTCGCCTTATGCGTCAGGCGCTAATGCACCTGTATTATTGCCACCTGTGCAGCAACCTGTTGTTTAGCTAGGAGCTCCGGCTCCTGCACCCTTGACTTTTCCAGTAATACCGCCTGCACCTCCTTTGCCACAAACTTCTGTACCTCAGTCTCCTTTGCCTTTTGTGTCTCTTCTAACAGGTACCCCTTCTCTACCTTTGCTTAATACTTCATCTTCAGTTTTACTCCCTACTTCTTCTCTGATTCGTAATCGGTTAGTTGATACTGTTTCTGGTCTTTTCTCCCCCCTCTTTGGTTCATTTAATAGGTCTCCTGCTTTTTCTCGAAGTCAATCTCGTTGTCAACTCCCAGATTCCGAGGAAGGGGTTGTATTTGACTCCCTTGCTCATAGATGGATGATGAATGGTCCATTATATAGTGTACCCGATATACTGAGTACCTTTCTCCAGTGGAATGCGCCCACACAAAGATACGTTTTTAATGTTATGTGCGACATACTCACTAAAGGATGGGAGGATATGGAATTGGATCTAACTCCTCAGAGTCTATTGGAGATACAGGATAAGTTCGATAAAGGACTTATAGTGGGTCCTGATGGTAAGGATGCCATACAGACACTTGTTACTTTTAGGTCCTTATATTCTTCCCGTACTATTCCCGAACCTGATCCTGCAGTTAGACAGAAAACGAAGAATTATCCTATTAGAGAAGTTCACCCGGTATGGAGAGAAGCGGTTCCGCAAGTAGGTGCTGCTCAAGCTGTCTCTGCTCATTTTCAGCGCGTATGGGTACAAGTTCCTTGGAAACGAACTGAAGTTTTAGCACTTAAGCAGTCTTTGCCGGACCCTCGTAAAAATCCTGCTGGTTATTATAAAGAGTGGTCTCAGACTGTTGATGCATATATTATGAATTTGGATGATGTTGATATGCTGATGGGGAATGTAGTTCCACAAGCATTGTGGGCTCGGATTTGTAGAGAGGACCACGACCAAGCTTTAGGTGGTACTTGGGCTGATATAGTTGCCGCAGATACAGCACAAGTGGGCGGTGCTAAACCAGATGATTTGATTACACAGTTGCCTGGTATAATTATAACTTTAATGAAGACAATGATGCCTGCCTTACGCGTTACCTTGGATAAGTTGGCTGCGTGTAAACAGAAGAAGGATGAGAGTGTTTCCGATTTCTTTACTCGGTTTGAAGAGACGTTTATTGACCATAGTGGTCAGGACTTGAGTACTGAAGGGGGACAGCGATTGTTTGTGGATAAATTTGTTTTCAATCTGCTTCCTGAATTGTCTCATTAGTAAAAAAATTCGGAAAGTTCTTGGGCTGTTTCTTCATCTGCCCAAATATTGGCTACTGCTCAATATTATGAGAATAGGGACAAGGAGGAAAAAGATAAGGCTGAGAAGAAGACTAAGGATTTAAAAACGAGAGTTCTTCTTCAGCAGGCTTATCCTCCTCGTTCCGGTCAGCGTCAGTTTCAGCAACCTATTCAGTCTCAAAGGTTACTGCAGAAACCTGAGCCTTTTGTTCCGCGACCTTTCCTGGGTCCTAATCAGTGCGCCTATTGTAAAGAGGAAGGCCATTTTAAGAATAGTTGTCCAGTTTTATTGCAGCGTAATGGTGGATTTCAAGGACAGCGAGGCAGTGGTGGTTTTCAATCAGCACCAAGGGGTAGAGGGCGAGGTGCGTTGCCTCAGGGGCAGCGTTCCTTTCCCCCTCAGATCTCGTTGAATTATTTTGATCAGCAGAATACTCAGTCTGCGCAATATTACAATGATGATTATTGTGTTGAGGGTGAGGTTCAGGATTTTCATTCCAGTTAGGATTGCCATGGACAAAGTAATGAAGTCGTATCAGTTCCAGTGGATCAGAATGGGCCTTATGTTGAGGTAGTTGCTTTGGGTGTTGCAGAGCCATTTCTTTTGGATACTGGTGCAATGAGAAGTTCTATGATCCATTCAAAACTCCCTAGGGCACCTTTGTCTGGCTTAACGAACGTTTCTGTAGGATTTCCTGGCGCCCCAGTTGCTAACCCAGTTTCTTGTCCTTTGCCCCTTTTGATTGGTCCTTACGATCTGAAGGCTCCACTTATTTTAACGACTGGTTGCGGAGAGAATTTGTTGGGTCTAGATCTGTTGAAACGTCTTCATGCAACATTGTACTGTTCCCCCTCTGGTGTGCGTCTTACTTTGGGTAAGAAATTGGTTTCTCCCATATATCTATCGAAGGATAGTTTTACACCCGAGTTGCAGTCTCTCCCTGCTACGTTTTGTGCTACTGGTCCGAACGATGTTGGTTTGTTACAGATTCCTCCTTCTGTGGTTACTATCAAGGCTAATGTTAAACTGCCACGTATTCCGCAATACAAGATTTCTAATGATGTTGAGCGAGCCTTGATGGCTATTATCTATGATCTGGTCCAGAAGGGCGTGGTTGAAGAAACGAGAGGCAATGTTTGTAACAGTCCTGTTCTCCCCGTTCTTAAACGCAGTGATCCTTCTCAACCACCTGTGTATCTCTTTGTGATTGATCTTCGGGAGGTCAACAAGATAGTTGTCCCCCAGTTTCCTGTTGTCCCAGATATCACTGCTTTGCTTGTTATGATACCCACCTCAGCGGCATGGTTTTCGGTTATCGATCTGAAGAATGCTTTCTTTAGTATTCCCATTGCTGAGGAAAGTAGAGATATTTTTGGCTTCTCTCTTGGAGGCCGAAGTTTCCGGTTCAAGCGTGCTCCTCAAGGTTATTGTGAAAGTCCCTCTATCAACAGTCAACCTTTGAAATCTCAGCTTGACGCGTTCACTTTGCCTTCAGGTGGTACTTTGATACAATACGTTGACGATTTGCTGATTGCTGCTGATTCAAAGGATGTTTGTAAGGATGTGACGGTTTCTTTGTTGCGTCATTTGTCTGATTTACATCATAAAGTGTCCCCTTCTAAGTTGCAATATTGCAGCCAAGAGGTTACCTACTTAGGTCATCTCTTGTCGAAGGAGGGAAGACGATTGACCCCAGACCGAATTCAAGCGATTGCACAAATGTCCGAGCCAACCACACAGAGAGAGGTACGTGCCTTTTTGAGCATTACCTCATATTGTAGACAATGGATTCCAAATTTTTCTTTGTTAGCTAAGCCTTTGCTGGCGCTTACGTTGAAAGATACGCCACAACCTCTCCCTTGGACTGATGAATGCCAAAAGAGTTTTTCTGATTTACGTACTGCTTTGTGTTCTGCACCTGTGTTAGGTACTCTGAACTACAGTAAGCCTTTAACACTCTATGTGCATGAAAGAGAAGGTTGTGCATTGTCAGTTTTAACACAACAAATTGGAGAGAAACAACGGCCATGTGCCTATTTTTCGGCTACGTTGGATCCAGTAGCCAAGTCATTGCCTAGTTGTCTCAGAGCTACAGCAGCGGCAGCTGCTGGATTGGTATTGGACAACACCCTTGTTATTATGGTACCACATACAGTAGATACTCTTTTGAATATGACTAAGACACAACACCTTACGAGTGCTCGCTTGTCTGGATATGAGCTAACGCTTTTGGCTAGTCATATACATATCAAGCGGTGTAATACTCTGAACCCAGCAACATTGTTGCCCATACCGGATGAGAAAGGCATTCAGGAACAGCATGATTGCTTTCTTCGAACAGAGGAAGAAACGAAAGGCAGAATAGATCTAAAAGATACACTACTTGTGGATCCGGACTGGATCCTATGGGTAGATGGATCTTGTTTCAAGCTTCCAAATGGAGAGACAACTGCAGCTTATGCTGTTACTACTTTGCATACTGTAGTGGAGACAGCACGTATTGCACAGAATTCAGCCCAAGCAGCTGAGTTAATTGCTTTAACGAGAGCATGTGTTTTGGCGAAAGAAAGGAGAGTAAACGTCTACACTGATACCCAACATGCTTTCGGTGGGGCTCATGGTTTCGGTCGCTTGTGGAAGGAAAGAGGTTTCTTTACTTCCCATGGGACTAAAATACAGCATGGCCAGTTGGTGACTTATCTTCTTGACTCACTTGCCTTGCCTAAACAAATAGCAATAATTGAGTGTAGCGCTCACAAAAAGATTACCGATGATGTGGGTCGAGGGAATGCTTTTGCAGACGAGGTAGCAAAAGAGACACCGAGAGATGTTACGAGTCGAATGTATGTTGCGGGCCCTGCAAGATTGATCAGAGAAGGAGGAATGTGTGATGACACGATAGAAAGTGTAAGAATGATTCAAGAGGAGGCTACTGAGAAAGAGTTGAGTAAGTGGAGAGAAAGTATGGGAATGTTGGACGCGATTGGGTGTTAGACGGAATTGTCAGAGCATCAACAATGGCTGTTACCAGATGCCTATGTACTACCTGTAGTCACTATGGCACATGGTCCAGCCCATATTAGTGCAAAAGGTATTAGTAAAATCTTGGCTCCAGTATGGCAGAATGAGGGAATTTCGAAATGTGCAGAAAACGTAGTGAAGCTTTTCATTGTTTGTCTAATGCATAATCCAGGAAAGGGAACCCTAACTCCAGCAGGTCATTTTGCTCCCCCTACGTATTCTTTTGAGGTATTGCAAATCGATTACATTCATATGGATAGTTGCAATAACCTTAAGTATGTTCTGGTGGTGGTTTGTGCCTTCTGCAGATGGATAGAGGCCTACCCCCTAAAGTACAATACTGCCTTATCTACTGCTAAAGTTCTTTTGAAGGAGTTTTTCCCGAGGTTTGGTTTGCCGCGCATTGTCTGGTCTGACAATGAGAGTGAATTCGTAGACGAGATCATGCAGAAAGTATGTGCAGGTCTTGGTATCAAACAGAAATTCCATGCGGCAAAACACCCTCAGTCAGCAGGATTGGTAGAGTGCTATAATGGTACTCTCAAGCTCAAATTGGCAAAGATTCAGGCTAGCACAGCTCTCGCCTGGCCTGATGCCTTACCATTAGCGCTCCTGTCTACAAGAACTACTGCTCATTCCCGTTTAGGTTTGAGTCCGTATGAGGTCGTCTTTGGGCAACCAGCAAATGTCTGGGGAGTGCCTCGACCTAAAAAGTATTCTGATATTCCATACCCAATGCTGATTGATGACTTGCATGACCTCACCACTAAATTACGTGTTCTTCACCAACAGGTTCAAAACGCTTTGCCAGAGGCGTCCGCAGACCCAGGTCATTCCATCCAACCTGGCGACTGGGTATGCCTGAAAAATTTTCTGCGGAAGCGGAATCTGGAACCTCGGTGAGGCCTACCACGTCAAGTGCTACTAACTACACGGACGGCAGTAAAGGTTGTTGGGAAAAAGAATTGGGTCCATTGAGTTCACTGTAAAAAGATACTCCTGCCTTGCCTTTTGATCAGTGGGTTCGTGAGGGTATAGCGGACAACGAAATTGAAACAGTGCCTAGATTTGTACCATTTAGTAGTGCGCGCCTGGACCACACGAACTCTGAGAAAGAAGACGACGATGTGTTACAGGAGGCCGTCCCAACACATCTGCATTTGAACACTGTTAATCCAGAAGCCTTGTTTAAGGGCCAGACGATCCCCAATAAGACTCGATATAACTTGCGACCGAGAATGTTCAAGAACAATTGAATTTTTACGATTTTTCTGGTTATACCTTTTTGTTTTGAAAAATATATTTTGTTTAGGTGTTTTCTTCCACTATCCATCAAGTTGCAGGGTCACGGTAGGAGTCTTAAGCTGTGACCTGAGTAGTGACCTAGGGTCTGCAGGACTTACAGTGTCATAGGACAGCTAACAATCACAGCTAAGTGATCTAGGAAGATTATCGTGAGCAACGCCTTTAGAGTAATGGATGTTAAAGTGGAAATTAATGATCAGACTGTAAATATGAAACAGCGATTTAAGAAATTGCTGGTTAGTCCATGTTATGTATTTTGATATGCTTATGTACTTTATTAGCGTATGGAAGTTGGATTGTTTATGTCCTACAGCCGTTACCTGTCCCTACCTCTATCCCCGTATCTTTTTCTGCTACTGCCTCCCCACACCGGTTCTATACACTTTCAGCACACAAACAGATTAGGAGGACCGAATACTTCAACAATTCGTTCATTCAGCTATTACACCAACACCAATTAGTAATGAATACTACTTGGGTTTGTGGGCTCATGCCTCATAATACAGAGAGGCATGCCATATTTGGTTTTTCCATTCTCTTATGAAGGTTCCGCCTGGGCTTATCTGGCAATGTTTTCTAATCTTTATCAAAATCAGCTGCGACATCCTCCTGGCAGTCCATATGGTGGTGGAGCAAACTTTAGTCATAGTACTTTGATTAAGGGAATTGTGACTATTGGTAAGATTGCTCAGATTAGTAAGATTCCTGTAGATGAGAAGAGAGCATATGATGGATGGAACATAACATGATATGTTACTAGCCTTACAGAAAAGGCTAAACTAAGGAGCTCTTCGCCAATCTGGACTGTACCTCATCGAGGTAATTTCTGCTTACAAATTAATGGTCAGAATGTCAAGAATCAGTCAGAGAGGAGTATCTGTTCTCATACCTATGTCTATACACCTCAGATTCCCTCACCGCTAGTGCCATCACAAGGCACATATTTCATTTGTCATGATAGAGCCTATACATGGCTTCCTACTTACTTCTCAGGAACATGTTATGTGGCTTTTATTCTTCCCCCAACGTATACCGCTCCTTCAAGTCATTACAAAAAGAGACATGGTAGGGGAGTCTTTGATCAGAAAGACACAGCAGGACAGGAGGCAGCTGACTTCATCAAAGGGTTGCTTCCTTTCTGGGGCCCAATGGCCAATAGCAGAGACATCAGACACCTAGCTCGTGTTGTTGAGGCTACCATAAATGAAACTTCCGGAGCCTTGAGTAATGTGACAGCCGTGCTTCAGGCGGATCGTCTTATGACTTTACAAATTGAATAGTTTTAGATATTATCCTTGCAGATAGGGGTGGAGTCTGTAAATTGATCGGGTCTAGTTGCTGTGTTTACATTCCTGATAATGCCCCTACAGTATACCAAGCTATCTCTAAGTTACATACCATCTCCGAGTCTATACATCAGGACACGGGAGATTGGTCTGTGATGGGATGGTTTTGGGGACTACTGTCCACATGGGGATGGAAGATACTAAATTTCCTTGGAATGGTCTTAGCTATTATCTTCTCTTGTTGCCTTTGTGTGCAGTGTGGACCTGCAATATGTGGTCTATGTGTCGCTATGTGTATCCTGAAGCCTGCATCATGAAAAACAGAGAACATTAGAGTGATGTTACAGCAACAGCTCGATGACCTCATGGCCATTGACATCGACTCAGATTGACTTGAGTCCCTGATGTATTGCCTGAGTAATGGCAAAAGGAGGGTCTGAGGTTCTGCGATTTCAGATTTCGTCCCGTATCTAGCCGCCATTTTGTGTCCTGTCGCCATTTTGTGTTGCCCTCACTCAGGCAGCACGGCGAACGATGTGCTTTTGCTTTTCCAGCTGCTACATGTCTTTTCAGTTAATAAGTAACTCTATTGTCCTTGTTCATGAAACCCAATGTCAGGGTCTGGCCGAGTTCGCTAATCCATGTCTGGATCAATTGATCCCTTTCTCAGCCGACTATTTGCCCTCTCCTATTCTTCCCTTATACTATCTTATCCGACTGGCCTTCGCTATTCTCTCCTTGTATGCTCCTATTACACAACTATCCTTTGAGACACACAAGCATGTCCTGCCACCTGCGAGAGGGGATTGTGAACACCATCACTGATTAATTTGTCGGGAGGGGTGGCACACGGGGTCCGAGAAAGAGGCGTATTCTGAGACACCTGATAGCTTGTTTTCCAACTTTTCTCATTGGTTCGTTTTGTATGTGTAGGGAGTGGGATATTGTAAATGTGTTTAGTGTAAGAGATTGTACGCCACGGATTGAAGTGGCAGTCTCCTTAGAATCCACTTCAAGTGTAACTACTTAGATAACTGTGCTTAGCTGCAGCTAATAAACCTGGCTTCCACGCTCAACGGAGTGTCTCGTGTCTCTGTTAGTTACAATACCATAACAATGGGGCAGCATTTCACCCTAACCAATTGCACTGCTGGATATTGCCCACATGGGCGACTTCGTCACAAGCATATTCCTTTATGTATTTGCCTTAAATTCCAATTTTATATCAGTTCATTCTTGTCGTAATTTCTCACTACTCAGTTGTGATTCCACACACAGAGTGAAACTGCAATTTTCTAGATTTCTAGTGTTCCCTCCCTGACCATCCGGACCTCCTTGAAAGAACACGAATGAGGCATACTTCATTCAAGGCAGTGTTTTATTCATTAAAAAAAAATGCATTTCGTGCTTGGCGGCACTTCTTCAGGGGTCACTACAATCAATGAAGAGCAATCAACAGTGAATATGGTGACTTACATTACATACATATTTATAATAAATGCTAAACCAGTTCAGTACGTTATTTCAAACTATCTTTTCTGTTTAAAAAAACTATTACTATCAACGTATTCTTTTTCAGGACAACATTAAAAATATCCCTTGCGCTTAAACACGTCACTATCAAGGACAATCCATGTGCGTTTTGCTAGTGGGTTTTAAAGCGTGGTTCTGGAAAAATGTGGGAGAAATATCATAATGAGAAGGGAAAGTTTTCCAATGTTTACTGTGTTTAGAGAAAGGTGCTTGTCATCGAGGTTAGGAGGGAAGCTGTTGAACAACATTCCATATGCTCAGATTTCTGGAGTGGGGGACAGAGCAATACAAAATGTGGATCGTAGGCAGGGTTTGATTATTACAGTGCACAAGGGTTTGGGTTCTGCGCATACAGGCGTTTAAGCATGGGCAAATTTTGCGAATTCACAATCTGCGAATTTGCGGATTTGCGAATTCGCGATCCGCAAAATTCGCGAATTTGTGCGAATTTGCGGATTTTTATTTTTTGCGTGTTCGCTGGGTTTTTTGCGTGTTCGCAGGGATTTTTGCGTCTTCACGAGCCGCTTGCATAGCGAAGTTACCCATGCAGTTGTTTATGGGAGAGGGAGAGAGCGATAGATAGATAGATAGATAGATAGATAGATAGATAGATAGATAGATAGATAGATAGATAGATAGATAGATAGATAGATAGATAGAAAGAGAGAGAAAGAGAGGGAGAGAGAGAACGAGAGAAAGAAAGAGAGGCCGGATCTCTGAAGGGCCAGATTCCTGAGTTGCCCCTACAGAACATACAGCTTTTTATTTTTAGCAAAATGCATATTAAAATTGTGCTGTAAAGGTCTCTTTTAGTTTAACCCCTCCTGACAACTCAAAATGGGTGTATTTGCCATCCTCTCCCTTCTTCCTGTTTTTTATATCTGTAAGTGCTTCCTGATGAGGTTTAATTCCTTGGACAGGTGCCTCGTTGCCTACTTGTAACTATTCTCAGACCCTGCTTCAAGGGTCAGAGCAGGGTCAGAGAATAGTTGCAAGTAGGCAACGAGGCGCCAGGAAGCAATTACCAGCAGGTGTCCAAGTTGAAGTTAATTTGTTTGTAACCCTTTTGTAAAAGGTTACAACGAAATTAGGTTCAACTTTTCACCTGCTGCTGTAACCCTTGCTTGGCTGAAAATTCTTCCCCGCTGATTCGCAGATTTTGCCGCGATTTCGCGAGATTCGCGGATCGCAAAATCGCAGAAAATCCGCAAATTCGCCAGCAAAACGGATTGTACGCCCACCCTTACAGGCGTTACAGCGACTATTTCATTATTGAAACAGCTCTACTGGTGGTCAGATCTGGCAAAACAAACTAAAGACTATGACTTGAAATGTGACATCTGCCAGCAGATGAAAGGCTCCACAATAACACACCCGGCACAGGCACCATTATTAAAATCAGACAAACCTCTTGCTTGTGTATATCTGGACCACTGCAGCCCCTTACAATACGATGGGGCTTACAAGTATATCTTGTTGGCAGTTAATTCATGCACAAGATTTCTATGGGTTTGGCCTCAGCGTTCAGCTGACGCTCGAACTGTTATCAAAGATTTGCAAGTCTTTATAGAGACATACGCAGTTGGCACATTACATTCAGATCGAGGCCCGGCGTTTAGCTCTCGGGCTTACAAGGAGGCCATGGAAAGTATGGGCGTAGCATTGTCGTAATCCTCTACATACCATCCTGAGGGAAATTCGGTTGTGAAAAGGAAAACCTGGGACTTAAAGCAATCTTTAACAGCTAGGGTATTAGGCAAAGGGGGTAGCTGGGCCAATCATTTAAATGGGGTACAGCGAGCACTCAATAATCATCCAAGAAGTCCTGTAGGTGGTGTCACTCCATATGAGATCCTATTTGAGATGAGAATGTGGGTACCTGATCTTGATTTTGAAGGCACAGTGGCAGAAGAAAAACCTTTTGGCATTCATAACCGTATGGCTATCTTACAGGAACTAAACGAAGCAATAGCCTTGCACAGCAATGTGCAGGTGAAATGAACAGCCACTGGGGAAGTTAAGGAAGTCACGGCAAGACCTGTCTGGATCCCAAACAACAGGGATCTGGTCAGAGAGAAGATAGTGGACATAACATAATTTGGGCCATCCTACAGAAAGGCTATACCGGTCGTAGCAGTAGAAGGAACAAGAACTGTACTTTTGCCGCCTCTTACCAGGAAAAAGGAGAAACGATTTGTCTCAATTGACTTAATCAAACCATACTTTGTGGCTGATACTGAGCAGTAGGCCACCTGGACTCCACAGTAGCAGAAGCCCTCCTCTTGCTACTATTCAAGAAGTTCAAACAGAAAGACTCATCACGTTTGAAGAGCCTCCGGTACGGAATGAAGGACTGTGCCACAATACTATGGAACTCGTTCCACTTGAACCAGAAATTCGACTTCAAAATAAAACTCAACGTAACAACTAAGTTTCAATTCGACATAATACAGACGTCTATGTCAACATGCCTCGTCAAGAGCAATACGCATGAGTAGATGACATTTTACGGTACAATAGATCAGATCCTATTTGGAAAGAATGGTTGGTTTGGTCCTTAGACACTAATAGATGTCAGTAGAGATTCTGGGATACCACCGAAGGGTTTAGTATCCACAGACCAGACCCATGCTATGTACAGAGGGAACACCCAGGGGTAGTGACGTCCTACAGTGTTGGGAAGGTGTGCCTAGATAGGCTAGAAACCTCAACACTCACAGAAGTGAAACAGCACTTGTCCTTACTCACACATGATATGGATCTTAGGGATTTTATTACTAGTTGCCAGGAAACAACGTCAGAAACGTTTCATATATGCTGCCATTTATGCTGCCTACAAGGAAATTTTTAAAATATTCCAACAAGAGGCTGCAGAGAGACTATGGTAAATAGACTGTACAAATCTAAAAAAATCTCTAGCAGTATTAGACAATGAGTTAACAACTTTGACCTCTAGGATAAATTCCTATGGCAACATTGTATCTTCTGTGATAGACATACAGGAACAAGATTTGGCCATGTTACAACACGGGTAATCTCAGTTAAGTTATATTATGGTATTAAGCTGGACGCTACAATCTTTGCATGCACACTATGTGCCTTGGCATTTTATCGACAGTACGACTTTGTATTCTGAATGTAATCTAACAGATAAACAGGTAGAAGTGGCACAAATGGGAGCAAAATATACATACAATGTTGCGCATTGAAAAATTGGATAGATAACCATTCACAGTGGCAGAATCGCTGCACACGGAATGGCTAATCCACGGCCACATAACTCTACCGCTCACTACTTTTCAGTTTCAATATTGCCTTGAGCAAACGCAGGCAGGCAAATATGAAAAAATGGGTAAGGAATACATTAAGGAATCTTGGGAGTTACAATACAGATTTCGATGCTCGGGTGGGGATTGAGAAGTGTTTCTAAGTGGTACAAACTGCAAGAATGCATTAAGCTGTTTTCTCATGTGCTAGGATATTTCCCTGCACGGAGCTTATAATGCCTCAGTTTAGAACTTATCCTGCCACATGAAAGGGACTACAGCTGCCGTAATTACACCGGTATTCGAGCTATTGTCGAATGGGAGTTACTTGATGCTGAACGAGCAAGGTTGCTGCAGGATGCTTCCTGGCATTGCCAATCTGGTCACTGTGTACTCCAGGGTTACTTGCTGTAGGCAAGTATTGTTTCCCTCAAAAAGTACAGTCAGGGAGGTGCCGTTTTAGCCTTCATTGATTGTTCCCTTTATAAATTCTGATACTTGGAGCAGACTGAAAGCCATGATTTTACAGCAAACCGTACCCTTAACCTCCTCCCGAGAGACCTTTGATCTTCAAAACGCAAGGACCTCGACTGAGATACAGGCACTTATACAAACAAACTGCCCTATAATTTTGCAGAAATGGTGGGTTGTATCTTTAATATGTCTGATACTAGTGGTATTCACACACAAACACTCAATGGCTCAAAGTCTAACTCTCACTCACTCTCACAAAGACACTCAAGCACATACTTCACACTTCCTCTCTCTCGTCCCCCTGACTCACTCATTCTAACTCACTCATACTATTTTACTCACTTTTACTCCTACTCTACTCCCTTTTCTCTCACTCCCTCTCACTCACTCTCTGTTACACTAACTGGGGACTATTCACAAAGGTAAACTTACAGATGAGTAAATCTAAACATGCAATTTTACTCTTACGCTTTGCAGTACATTTACCATTTCACCTATTCACCATTTCTAAGTTTACAGTTACTAGAAACTGTAGACTTACATGTTTCCACCCCTCAGTTTAGGAGGAAAATCAGAGTAAACATAATTTACAGTCATAAAGTTACTACTTAATCCTAATGTTATGGAAAGGAGTAGGAAAATACACCTGAAACCACTCCTACACATCTGACACCCAGTCCCTTGCAACAACATAAATACTGCCCTCTCAATGATTTTTTCTCACTTTTTAGATCTTGCAGCCACCACATTCTTTCTGCCCAAAAGATGCAGTTCACAGTACTGAAGAGGAAGATACATTTTGCTGAAGACAATACAGTCTTCTTAGTAAAATGTGTGGTGAATACTATAAACAACAACAAGGGGCTGCCTCAATTCTCCGTCAGTGTAACCCAGAAGGCAGACTTATAGCAGAAGTGACTTGGAGAACCAACTGGATCCCATCTCTGTTGTGTGCCGGAGTTAGACCCATGTAACTACACTGCACATTTTCTTACATTGCCCTTTTTCTGCACAATAACAATTTACAATAACCATTTTGAACATATTCGCTTGCGTGGCAATGTCAAATTAATTTCTTTGCTTGCTTACACACTTCGCTTTACACAGCATTATCATGAGACCTCGAGCACATAGTACAAGACCTTTTTACATGCAATACAATACAATGTCATTTTATTTTCATCCAGGGGGTGACAGGGCTATCTGCAAACCCATACTAATCTGTATATACAACACAAAGATGCTTTTTCTTATAAATAAATAAGCATTTCAGGGGTAAGCCAAAGGAATACTTCTGCTGACATTGAGAGGTCACTGCATGCTTATGTTTCACCCAACAAGTTGCCTAACATCTCTGTGAATGGTGTCCAGGTCTTCACCAAGGCACAATGACCTAGAATTGAATCAATGCAGATTCAATCCAGGATTAGTTACGAGTTGCACCACAATGGTGCATACATTTCGGGAGCCGGTACAATGACCTCAGGATCCTTTTGTGTACGGGTGAGCTTGGTGGACCCGAACACGAAAGAATCCTGAGGTAATTGTACCAGCTCCCGAAGTGTATGCATCATCGTGGTGCAACTCGTAACTAATCCTGGATCGAATCTGCATTGATCCAATTCTAGATCATCATGCCTCCCCACTAGCACCGTAGTCCCTGCTCTGGACGCAGTAATCTTAAATCATCGCTTCCTTTTATTGTACACATATGGACCATCTCACCCCTCTTACGCTGCTCGGTTCTGCCCAAGGGCGACCTTGATATATTCCAAGCCCTCAACTCCCTGGCATACCATTATTTGCCGGACACCGACAGGAATACTTGCTTGGCATTTAAACTTTACGTCCTGATGATGATCCCAGTATTGGTTTTACAGGATCGAAACATTGTCGACCTTATATACACCGTAAATAATTATTTATGTGTAACGGTGTTGCTACCTATTGTTTGCTTGTTTCATTTCATATATGACTTAGAACCTTTTTTGCCCTGCCTGAACTTTCTGTTAATTTTGTTTACTTTTGTTTTGTGTTATATGTATTGCGTTGGACGCAGGATTGTGTCCCACTTTATTATTGCTTTTGTGATCTGAAACATTATTAAAATCACTCTGTCCAGCTGGTCAACCTTAATGTAGCACTGATTCCAGGCCTATATTGATTGTTCTTCTATGTATCTTCCCTGTCAGGGACTACTGTAATTGTAACGTACTACTAACCAAGGTACCTGACCATTACAATTTGGTTCCCTTGTTTCTTAAAACATGAGCACATTTGTAGAGCATACTATCACTCGGGAGCGTATACTGGTGCTGATTATGTATAATCATTTGTATAAGCATATGTATAATCATCGACTAGTCTCTTGCATGCATTTTGTGTACATTTGAGTGACGCGACCTGTGAATTGTATCTTGCTGTGATGTTCAAAAATAAGTTTCAAATAAAAAAAAAAAAGGATTTGAGGGCATCTCCACAGGAGGAGATTCAATATGTCAGAGCTCCCAGAGTTGCACCAGCATCCCTGTAAGGACTTCCATTTTGCCGTATGCAAAATGGTATATTACCATTGGTGGGTAATTTTTAATATTACTTCCTTTACTACTGCGTTGAAGGCTGAGGTGCGGCAGTGCTTAATTTGTAAAAGAAAGAGTGCCAGTGCTGAAAGCTCTGTTCAGAAGCCGGCAGTCGGTACAATTACACGTCAGCACACTGAACACCTAGGCTGGTAGTCTTTAATCCACTATCAGACACTATGTCCTTTTTAGGTGAAGCCTGGGCTGTGCATGCACTGCTCTGTTAGGCATGCTGTATTCAGGGATGGACTTTAAGCTCCACCCACTCTCTGCCCATATTTTTCATTGACTTGTGTTTCTGATTTGTTAATAGGCTTGCTAGTCCCTCCTTAGTACGGGCTTGTCTACATTTGTAACCACCCATGAGGACTGGCCTTTTTACCTGTGCAGTTACACATAGGTTTTCTTTACAGGCTGTCAGTACTATTTTCTTTAATGATTTTCTCCTACAGAAGCAACATGGGGGAGTGCGGCACTGTTTACCAGAATATTACAATACAAATTTTACAATACTAAAAAATAGGTTTCGGCAAGCCATGCATTTCTTTTCTTTGACATGGTTCACCGAAGACTATTTTTTCAATATTGCAAGCTTTTAGTAAGCAGCGTGCCACAGGCAGCATGCTGCGCTGCTTACCAAAATCTTACAATACTGAAAAATTAGACTTCTGGGAGCCGCGGCGAAGAAAACACAGGTGCGGATCACCAAAGTCTATTTTTTTCAAAATTGAAAGCTTTTCATAAGCAACATGCCACAGACGGCGTGCTGAGCTGCTTACCAAAATCTTACAAAATTGAAAAAATAGACTTCAACTGGCTTCACCTTTCTTTTAATCAGCACAGCTAACGGCAGCTGACTCCTCCTCCTCCCTGTTCGCTTCCTCTCTTCTGCTGCAACAGGAAGCAATGCAAAAGGTTTCTCATTTGTGAGAGATTAACCTATTGGCATTGTAAATGACATTGCATTTTATTTATCTGTTTTAAAAACAAACACAAAAATAAAACGCATTGTCATTTACAATGCCAATATCTTAAACTCTATCAAATGCGAGACCTATTGCACTGCAAATGCTTGGTCTCACTCCTGCAGATTCCTGCTTTCTCTCTTTGTGAAGGTATAGGCATCTTTCTCTACCTTCGTCTTTCCATACTATGTATTTCCCCCTTTTGCAATTGGTAAATAGATGATGTGTGAATAAGTGCCTGTTCCCCAAAATAAGTACCGGTGTCCCCCACTAAAATTAAGCAATGAGGTGCGGGTTATGATCATTTCTGATTGGGGCAGGAGCTCTCCAGCTCAGTTTTCCAGCAGCTTTTGGCCGGTAATTTATTAACATGGGGAGCTCGGTTAATGACATTTTACAGTTTTTAGGTCTCGTGGGCGTGGCAGGGCAGAGCCCTGCTCCGCCTCTGCGAGAGATCTTGTAAATACAAGATTTCTAAAAGGGCCTCTAAGCACCGCCCCTCCTTTTCTTGCGTAACGTCAGCATTTATGGTAAATGCTGGCTTTCCAATGGAAAGGAGTGTTTTTGGGTGCCACCCTGTCCGTTTTTCGGACAGCCCTTCCGGACACCATGGCCTGGTTTGCGGCTTTCGTGAAGACTTTTCTTATCTGCTTGTTTATTTTAACAAGCAGATAAGAAAAGTCTTCATGAGAGCTGTGTAGCAGACCAGCTGTGGCGCACCGGCATTCCGAGGGTGCCTGTTCGCAGCACTTCCCCCTCGTTAAATATAATATCTGCACATGAAAGCAGATGTGGGTTACAGCCACGCGGTCTCGTATATACAATAACAATGTATGTGGGATCTGATAACACAGGCACCAGCTCACACTATTTTCAGGTGAACACGTTGGGTCACTAAAGCTTTCCGTGTTGGTCCGCCTCCCCTGATATCTAACTAGCTCTAAATGCATATCAAAGTGTGGGTGGCCACAACTCTCTTTCAGACATGCCAACCCTCCTGATTCAGGTGGGAGAGTACCGATTTCGAGGCTAGTCTCCCACCTCCCGATTCCTGCAAGCAAAAACCAGATTCCTCTGGGGTTTTAGCTGACAGGGCTTGGTATAGTGGTAATTCTTCCTATAGTCAGAGTGGTGATGCAGAGGCTCTAGAAGGGGTGAAAAACCAACAAAGCCTCATTAACAAGCGAATGGTCTTTTAAAGACCTGTGATGTACTCGGGTGGCTGTGTGTGTGCCAGGGAAGCTTTTTCAGCTCGGGTTACCACAAAGGGGGGTACCTTCCAGGCCAGTGCACAACACCTGCATCATCCTCTCGCTTCCTACCATTGCGCTCCATGCTTTTGAAAGGTAAGAAAAAAATGTGCATTCGCGTTTCAAATGTCCGATCCCGCAGCAGCACACTTCCAAAGCCCTTACATGACAGTAATCCGATTCAAGGCCCCATTCTCCCGATTTTTTATTTTAAATCTCCCACTTTGCTCTTCTGAAATGATGGCATGTATACTCTTTGCCTTAAATGCTTACCTCTCTGGGTGTTCCCAAAGGTGGTGTGTTTACAGCGGCAGTGGCACCGCCACACCAATGACCCCTCCCCCTTCAAAAACTCTGCCCAGCAGTCGCGATCCTACCCCACAGGTAGAGGGTTGTACAAAACAAAAAAATAGACAGGGCAGAAGTGATCGCTCTGCAAAGGGCCCCCTGCAATGTTTACATTGGAAGTACCACTGTCCTATGCTAAAATGTGAGTCACCACAGGACTGCGGTTTGCACTTATTTCCATGTGTGATGCACTTACACAAGTATGCTTGTGCAACACAAGTACTCACTAGCAACCATAGTTGGGAAATAAACTGTGAGCTCTAAATAGGTTATTAGGAAACAAAAACAAAAACATAATATTAGAAATGATAACAATAAAATAAACAGTACTAAATGTAAATCTCAAAAAAACAAAACTGAACTTTATGAGGAGCTTGCTTGTGCAGTTCCGCCGGGCAAAGGCGATAACCAGAGCAGGTGTTACTGTTACCCACAGTTTCCCTCAAGGGGCATATTTCTGCTGTCCGAGGCGGTGGACCCGGCTGGTCAGCCTGGGTGACCAGAGCATGGGGCTGACTGCCCCAGCTACACTGCCAGCAATCTCCTTTGTCAAGATAAGTGCCTCTCGGAGTCCCAGTCCTGAGGCCCGAGGCAGGGAGTGACTTTCCGCCTCTGCATGAAGTTCGAGACATAATTAGCACTTAGAAGGAGTGAATGTGCACTGCCAGTGGCCCATTTTCTCCTGGACGGAAACTCGTGCGCACTGGGCAGGGATCCGTCTGCACCTCGATGATCTCCCAGGCGAATCCACATCATACCTCACCAGAAACTTCTCACTTGCAGCAGGGACGCAAATGCGCAGTGCTGCCGGGGACTGCGACTCTGGTAAAGGGAGTGCTCTGCCGGGCAAGCATGGAGCGCTTAGAGAGGAACAACTATGCAGACAGCACTAGGGGATCTGCAAATATTATTACTATGGTCTTTTCTCTGCTCCTTTCTCTCAGTCCCATTCTCTTCCTGCCCTCTAGTTATATATTTGTAGCACTCGTGAAATTGTATGCTTGGCATTTTGGCAATAATATGAAGGCGAGACGGGAGTTCGAGAATATCACGGGTAGCAGCGGCGCAAGCTTCGCTCTCGTGTGCCTGCGTACACAGAAGAGGCAATAGCATTGCAAGCATTGCATGTGCACACAGAACAAGTCGGTCACACACAGCTACAATGCAAACACCTCTTCACCCTACCCCTCACACACAGCTACAATGCAAGCACCTCTTCACCCTAACCCCCACACAAAGCTAATCAATCAATCAATCAATCAAAGCATTTGTATAGCGCACTACTCACCCGGAGGGTCTCAAGGCGCTGGGGGGGGGGGTCCTCTACTGCTCGAACAGCCAGGTCTTGAGCTGCTTCCTGAAGGCAAGGTGGTCCTGGGTCAGGCGGAGCTGGGTCGGGAGGGAGTTCCAAGTCTTGGCGGCGAGGTAGGAGAAGGACCTTCCCCCTGTGGTGGCTCTTTGGGTGCGGGGGACGGCGGCGAGGGAGTGGCCGGTCGATCGAAGCTGGCGTTTGGGAGCATAGAAGTTGAGGCGGCCGTTGAGGTATCCTGGGCCTTGGTTGTGCAGGGCTTTGTGTGTGTGGGTGAGGAGACGGAAGGTGATTCTCTTGTTGACCGGGAGCCAGTGCAGGTCTCTCAGGTGTCCGGAGATGTGGTTGCGACGGGGGATGTCCAGGATGAGTCGTGCTGAGGCGTTCTGGATCCTGTGGTAAATAAAATTACCCGGACTTATTTTCCATGCATTAATAACAATAAGGATAGCTCATAAAATGAGAGGCAGAGTCCGTGGTATCTGAGTCAAAAGGGCTTTAATCCAAATGACTCAAGTCAATGAGAATCGGGTTCCATCACCACTAAGGTTCAGGAAGGTATATCCAACGTTTTATTAACATCACACATTATATATAGTAAAACCATACAATTGCAATGAATACAGTAGGCGGAACACTCCAGGCGGAGCAAGTGAAAAGAGAGAGATAAGAACACATGGGCGTAAAAGAAGGCGTACACGTGGGTGTTCACTTGATGAGTCATAGGAGTGTCATAGGTGGGTGGATGCATAGAGGAGGTCTGCAGGGTCAGCAGAAACTTCTACCCTACATGTGCGCGCAACTGATCATGACGTGAAATTGACGTGTAACTGGGGAGAGCTGGGGGGCTGACTTTAGCACTAGTAGAGGAGTCTGGAGTCTGGGATGTCAGAACGACCTGCACCTTTGGCATATCTGATATCTTGTGTTTGGAGGATGTATTGTCTGAAGTAAAGGTCTCTCGAGTAAAGGCTGTTCATCACTAAATGCTAGTGTGTGCATATATTTCTTCGTGCATTGCGCGGGGGCCATGGGCCTACTATGGCTCACTTGCATGGAGACAGGAAGGCTAGGCCCTATGCTCTGCAGGCGGAAAATGTTTACCTATTTCACTAGACTGGAATGTATTTTTGCAGAGGCTGAACAGATAACTGTAGGCAAAATACCGTCTTGGCAGGCAGGCCAGGCCGGGCACCTCTCGGCTGGGCAGGGAGTGAGGGAGAGGTCAGGGATGCATACCTAAACTGCAGCTTAGAGAGACAGAAAAGGCTCGGACCCTGAATTCAGGGCCTGGTTCGGCTGGGCCACAAAACGTGTGCTTCTCGATATTTACACGTGTACCATGTAAATGCATTGGCAACGTAGGCCTCAGTGCAGAATTAACGTTTCATTCATGGAAGGCCTAATAACTGACATGCTAACAGTAGACGGAAATACAGGGGCATTGTTATGACAGGCACGGGAAGGGAATTACATGATAACATGGACATACATGGGGCATAGGTACCTGGATAGGGTGCGAGTGGGGGGGACACGCTTACCACATAAAATTTCTGTTTCCTCATTCCCTCCTTGTCCCCTACTGCGCCCTTTAGGATATATCTATTTTCATGAGACCATCTATTAGTTCATATAACATCATTTGCTCGTCTTTTTTCATTCGAGCACGGGAACGTGAACGTGGACGGGGAATACAAGCAGTGGCACACAAGCCGCAAATCGCTGGGCCACATTGCAGACAGAGACAGCAACTGAATAGTATGAGCAGTATTACTCCTAGGAATGACAACACTTTCCATCCCCAGGCTGATATCACACTCCAGAGCCAACCGGACCAAGTCCAGGTGCCTGGATTCTGGTGTATCTGGTGAGCTATCTTATGGAGCCTTGTTATTGCTGCATACACTGATGGTGCGTTATTAGGAATAAACACACAACAACTGGAGCCGATCACTCTACAAGCTCCGCCCCTATCGGCCAGGATGACGTCAAGAACAAGGCGGTTCTGAAGAACAACAACTCTCATAGCAGACTGCTCCTCGGTCAGGTTACCTAAGGCAGAAGTAGTCTCATTCACTACTGCTTCCAAAGTTCTGGTTAATTTGCGTATTAATTTACTGTTTTGGACGGGACCTACAAAGAAAAAGAATCCTTTATTGAAATCTGTATATTGCTCTCATGCTGTCTCAGTCTGATCGACAATTGGGGACTCGATCTCCCTCTTATGTCTTACATGTACGAGTTGGGAATCTCGATGATAATTGGATGGGGCTAGAAAAACAGGTGGCAGCAGGAACGCAATATAACACGTTCCAACCCAATCTAAAGGCAGACGTACATAAGCTGTCTGACCGCAAATGAAATAGGAATGGCGGGAAGCTTTGAAAGTAGACTTTCCTTTATCACTGAATTCGACCACAGTAATACACTCACTGTGTCCTAGGTGCACTGAACCATTTTTCCTAACGCATAATTCACCTCTTACTGGTAAGACTGTTATAAACGGTGAACCTGTATTGGTCTCGGACTGGACGTTCAGAACCATGAGGTTGAGGGAAACATTCCCTAATTCGTACACTTCATTTTCTAGATCGGTCCCTTTCCTTTGGGGAAGACCGTCTTCGTCTGGAAAACATGCCTTATTCATAACTGTATTCAGGTCTCCCCATATCCAATCGCCCTGGGAAACTGTGGACTTACTGTCTAGTGATGACATTAAAGCAAACCATGCTCCGCATGAACCATTGTGCGAAAACGGATAAGGAAAGAGGGGCAGAGCTCCCTTCATTTTCTGATAAGGTGGGAGTCGGCCGCATACCCAGAAATTTGTTACATTGCTGGTCTGGTGAGAATGGTGTAACATACGGAAGAAAGTGTTGTTGCGCAGTGCTAGTCGATAGGATAGTTCATGGGGTGGCAGGTCACTGAATGTGTGCTCTACAGTGTTATTGAAGGAGGAATGTATATGTGAACCAAGAGGAGGAAAGAAAACATGTAGCATCAAGCTTATACATATAATCGATATACTTAGAAAAAACATAATGATCAGAGTTACTATGCATCTACTGCGTATGTTTTTGCAGTACTTTTCTTTCATTTTCTTTCGCCTATCTCTCTGACTATTTGGGTCTACGATCTTATACTTGTCAGGAACCTGTCTAACCGCTTCACCCGAGGGGGACTTAAACAATTAAACGCTGTCTGACTTACTAGACCGTAACTTCTGTCTATATTCCCGTTGCGGAGTCTTTTCTAGCAAAGGGAGTTTAGTGCCAGTGTTCTCGGGACAGTTCTCAGAGTCCTTTACTGAACCAAGTCCATGGAAACGCTTCACGTGATGGGGGTGGAGCCATCCCTTGCGCCCCTCGACCTTGACGGCAGTCCTCGTTGTTAGCAACACCAATTTGGGAGCACGCCAGCGGGGCTCCACAGGGCTTGAACGGTCGAAGTTGCGGATATATACGAGATCTCCCGGAACAATTTCGTGCGTTTTCACCTGAGTGTTGTCCGGGAAGGCAGCTGCGACCTGTGAACGACAAGAGAGTAGTGCAGACATCAAGGAAGCCAGGTAATCTGTCAGCATAGTACTGTCAACATCGGTGATTTTACGTGGCATAGGCGTACCCCACATATTCGGCGGTCTACCAAAAACCACCTCGTACGGGGATAGTCCGGTTCTGGAATGAGCTACCATACGCATGTAAAAGAGGGCAACCGGCAAGGCTACCAATCAATCCACGCCTTTTTCTGCACAGACCTTCGCTAATCTAGTTTTGAGAGTCTGATTGTGTCTCTCTACGAGACCAGCTGCCTCTGGGTGTCGTACGCAATGGAATTTCCACTGGTACCCTAACAGAAGAGATACTTGTTTCATCAATTCAGAAGAGAATGGCTGTCCATTGTCTGAGTACACGACACGGGGCAAGCCGTATCGCGGGAAGAATTCACGGACAAACTGCTTGGCAGTGGTCACAGCAGTGTAATCTGGGACTGGGTACGCTTCTGTCCATCTAGATAGGGCACATACAACTACGAGGACATACTTGAATCCTCGACATCTATCCATCTGAATATAATCCATCTGGAGGACTTCAAAAGGGTGGTCAGGAGGATGAAATCCACCTTGTTCCACGGGAATGCCTTTGCCTGGATTGAACTGACAACAGATCATGCAGGTACGCACTTTCTGTTTCGCTGCTGCACGTAAATGCTTGTTGAACCAGATGTTCTGTATACTGTCTAACATGGCTTTTTCTCCTAAGTGTGCTGGACTATGTGCTGTATTTATGATCACTTGAACCATGGAGTCGGGGAGAAACCATGTGGCTTTGCCTTTTGTCCTCCATCCCTGATCTGTCTGTACCCCTCCTTGTTCAGTCCATTTCTTTATTTCGTCTGGAGTGGCATGTGTCTGTATGTCGAGTACATCTTGTGAGGGATCCCTGACTGTCATGCAATTTGTCAGTGATGGTACTTCAGTCTTTGTCGTGTCAGCTGGAATGTCTGTTTGAGTCTGAGCTGTAAGTTTAGCTGTTCGATCTGCCAGGTCGTTACCCTGGGAAATAGTGTCAGTGACTTTCGTATGTGCTTTGCACTTCATGATGGCTATTGCTGTAGGTAAGTGTATTGCATCTAACAGAGCTTGAATGAGGGGACCATGCTGTATTTTGGCCCCATGGGAGGTCAGAAAACCTCTCTCTTGCCAGAGGACACCAAAGTCGTGAACGACTCCGAAGGCATACTGTGAATCTGTGTATATGTTTACTTTCAGGTTCTTGGCTCGTATACAGGCTTGGGTCAGAGCGATGAGCTCTGCTGCTTGGGCAGACAAGGTGTCAATTCGTCGTGTTTCTATGACTTCAGTATCGGTGGTCACTGCATATGCGGCCACTAACTCACCTGTGCTTGTTCTCATACATGAACCATCCACATAAAGTGTCAGGTCTGGGTCGGGCAATGCAATGTCTGTCAAGTCTTGTCTTGGTTTCGTCACTGTGTTAATTACGTCCACACAGTCATGTGGTGTAGGGTCTGTTGTGCTCGAGGGTAAAAGTGTAGCAGGGTTTAGAGTATTGCAACGTCTGATCTCTATGTGTGGCTGGAACAGGGTCAGTTCATATCCTGTCAGTCTTGCTATGGTCAGGTGCTGTGTCTGTGTCCTGTTCAAGAGAACTTCCACTGAGTGTGGAACCTGTACTGTCAGGGGATGTCCTAACACTATGGAATCGCTTTGTCTGATTGCTAGAGCTGTTGCTGCAACTGATTTGAGGCACGCAGGCAGAGCCTGGGCAACGGGATCCAATGTACTAGAAAAGTAAGCACAAGGCTTGTGTTTTCCGGCCTGATCTTGTGTAAGGACAGATAATGCTGTGCCATCGCGTTCAGTGACAAAAAGTGTAAAAGGTTTGCTGTAACATGGTGTCGCTAAAACTGGTGCTTGACATAGGGCTTTCTTCAATTCATCAAAAGCAAGTGTATGCTCCTGAGTCCAAGGGAGGACAGTCGAAGTCGCTACCTCCTGCGTTGTCAACTGTATGAGTGGTTTGGCTAGATATGCATACTGGGGAATCCATTGTCTGCAGTAGGAAGTGAGGCCAATGAAGGCCCGTACTTCCTTTTGTGTCTTGGGCTGTGGAAGATGTGCAATTAACTAAATGCGGTCAGGTGTCAACTGTCTACCCCTCTTGGACAGCAAGTGACCAAGGTACACAACTTGCTGGACACAGAATTGTAGCTTTGAAGGGGACACTTTGTGCCCCTTTTCTGCCAGGAAGTATAAGACTGTCAGTGATGCACGTTCACAGTCTCGTTCTGTCCGTGCTGTGATCAAAAGATCATCAACGTATTGGAGCAGTGCAGTGTCAGTAGGCATGTGAATACTGTCTAGTTGTCTTTTTAATGCTTGACTATAAATACTAGGGCTTTCTGTGAACCCTTGAGGAGCCCTTGCAAATTTGAAGCTTCGGCCATTTAAACAGAATCCGAAAAGGTATTGGCTTTCCGGATGGATTGGGACACTAAAGAAGGCGTTCTTGAGATCAATTACAGTAAAGAACGTTGCTTCAGAATCAATGGCAGTCAATAGTGAAGAAATGTCTGGGACTACTGGATACTGGGGTATTATGCATTTGTTCAATTCTCGGAGGTCAATCACTAGTCTGTAAACCGGTGGTGCATTCGGGTCAGTTCGTTTAAGAATCGGAATGATAGGAGAATTACATACATTCGAGTCAGTTTCTACAACCACTCCTTGTGCAATGAGTTTGTCAACAATTTTTAGTAAGGCTACTACAGCCTCAGGTGGTAACTTCTACCCTACATGTGCGCGCAACTGATCATGACGTGAAATTGACGTGTAACTGGGGAGAGCTGGGGGGTTGACTTTAGCACTAGTAGAGGAGTCTGGAGTCTGGGATGTCAGAACGACCTGCACCTTTGGCATATCTGATATCTTGTGTTTGGAGGATGTATTGTCTGAAGTAAAGGTCTCTCGAGTAAAGGCTGTTCATCACTAAATGCTAGTGTGTGCATATATTTCTCCGTGCATTGCGCGGGGGCCATGGGCCTACTATGGCAACAGGTTCAGTAAAATACCTTGCATGGAGACAGGAAGGCTAGGCCCTATGCTCTGCAGGCGGAAAATGTTTACCTATTTCACTAGACTGGAATGTATTTTTGCGGAGGCTGAACAGATAACTGTAGGCAAAATACCGTCTTGGCAGGCAGGCCAGGCCGGGCACCTCTCGGCTGGGCAGGGAGTGAGGGAGAGGTCAGGGATGCATACCTAAACTTAGAGAGACAGAAAAGGCTCGGACCCTGAATTCAGGGCCTGGCTCGGCTGGGCCACAAAACGTGTGCTTCTCGATATTTACACGTGTACCATGTAAATGCATTGGCAACGTAGGCCTCTGTGCAGAATTAACGTTTCATTCATGGAAGGCCTAATAACTGACATGCTAACAGTAGACGGAAATACAGGGGCATTGTTATGACAGGTACGGGAAGGGAATTACATGATAACATGGACATACATGGGGCATAGGTACGTGGATAGGGTGCGAGTGGGGGGACACACTGACCACATAAAATTTCTGTTTCCTCAATCCGCTGGAGTCTCTTCTGGAGTTTGGCGGTGGTTCCGGCGTAGAGGGAGTTGCTATAGTCCAGTCGGCTGTTGACGAGGGCCTGGGTGACCATCTTCCTGGTCTCGGTGGGGATCCACCGGAAGATCTTGCGTAGCAGGCGTAGGATGTTGAAGCACGACGAGGAGACGGCGTTGACTTGTCTGGTCATGGAGAGGGAGGAGTCCAGGATGACTCCCAGGTTGCGTGCGTGGTCTGTTGGTTTGGGTGCGCTGCCTAGGGCGGGGGGCCACCAGGAGTCATCCCAGGCGGAGGTGAGGATCCCAAGATGAGGACTTCCGTCTTGTCTGAGTCCAGTTTCAGGCGGCTGTTCTTCATCCATTCGGCTACCTCTTTCATCCCTTCGTGTAGGTTCGCTCTGGTGGTGGCGGGGTCCTTGGTGAGGGAGAGGATCAGCTGGGTGTCGTCCGCGTAGGAGATGATGTTGAGGTTGTGCTGGCGTGCGATGGCTGCGAGGGGACTCATGTAGACGTTGAAGAGGATTGGGCTCAGCGAGGAGCCTTGAGGAACGCCGCAGATGACTTTGGTGGCTTCTGATCTGAACGGGGGGAGGCGGACTCTCTGTGTCCTTCCGGCGAGGAAGGAGGTGATCCACTCCAGTGCCTTCTCCTGGATTCCGATGTTGCTGAGGTGCTGTACTAGGGTACGGTGGCAGACAGTGTCGAAGGCCGCGGAGAGGTCTAGGAGGATGAGGGCCGCTGTTTCTCCGTTGTCGAGCAGGGCTCGGATGTCGTCGGTTGCTGCGATCAGGGCGGTCTCGGTGCTGTGGTTGGCCCGGAAGCCAGACTGCGAGAGGTCGAGGGATCCGTTCGTCTCGAGGAAGGCGGCCAGCTGCTTGTTGACGGTCTTCTCGATGACTTTTGCGGGAAACGGGAGCAGCGAGATGGGTTGGTAGTTCTTGAGGTCGGTGGGGTCGGCTGATGTATTCTTTAGTAGGGCGCTGAGTTCGGCGTGCTTCCAGCTCTCCGGGAAGGTAGCGGTGTTGAAGGAGGTGTTGATGATGTCCCGCAGGTGGGGTGTGATGACAGCGTCGGCCTTGTTGAAGACGTGGTGAGGGCAAGGGTCGGTCGGAGATCGGGAGTGGATGGAGTTCATCGTGCGGATGGTGTCTTCGGTGCTGATCGGGGTCCAGGCGTGGAGGGTGGTGGTGGGGGGCGGTGGTTCGGTCGTGGCGTGCATCGGTTGAGTGCTGAAGCTGTTGTGTATGTCCGCGATCTTGTTGTGGAAGTAGGAGGCGAGGGAGTTGCAGAGGTCTTGCGAAGGGGTGATGTCGTTGTTTCCGGCGTTGGGGTTGGAGAGCTCTTTAACGATGTTGAAGAGTTCCTTGCGGTTGTGTGCGTTGTTGTCCAGTTGTTCCTTGTATGCAGTTTTCTTGGTGTTGTGGATCAGTTGGTGGTGTTTTCGGGTGGCGAGCTTGAGGGCAGTCATGTTGTCCGGTGTTGGGTCTCTGCGCCAGGCTTTCTCAAGGGCTCTGCAGTCCTTCTTGGAGCTCTTGAGTTCTTCGTTGAACCATGGGGCTTTCTTGCTGCCGGGTCTGCTAGGCGGGGTCCTCAGAGGGGCAAGGTCGTCTGCGCAGTCGCTCATCCACTTCGTGAGGTTGGTGGCCGCTTGGCTGGGGCTCGTTGCGCTGGTGGATGGGTTCTTGCTCAGGGAAGTCGCGAGCTGGTCGGCTGTGATCTTGTTCCAGCTTCTGCGTGCAACCTGTTGCTGTGGGTGGTGGATCGTGGTCCTTTTGAAGCTGAATTGGACGCAGCTGTGGTCCTTCCAGTGGAGTCCGGTGGCGTGGGCGTGGCTGAAGGTGATGTCCTTGCTGGATGAGAAGACGGGGTCGAGTGTGTGTCCGGTGTAGTGGGTGGGGGTGTTCACCAGTTGCTTGAGTCCGAGGTTAGCGAGGTTGTCCAGCAGGGTGGTGGTGTTGCGGTCGTTGTTGTTCTCCAGGTGGAAGTTGAGGTCCCCGAGGAGGATGTAGTCAGCGGAGGGGAGGGCATGCGGGCTGACGAAGTCGGCGATGTCCTCGCTGAATTGTGTGCGTGGTCCCGGGGGTCTGTAGATGAGGGTGCCTCTGAGGGTGGTCTTGGGGTTGATGTGGATCTGGAAGTGCAGGTGCTCGGCGGGTGCGAGGGTGTCGTCGGTGTTGGTCGTGATGCGGATGGAGTTCCTGTGGATGATGGCGATGCCTCCTCCTGTCTGGTTGACGCGGTCCCTCCGGATGATCTTGTAGCCGTCCGGGATGGCGATGGTGATGTCGGGCGCTGAGGAGGCGTTCATTCAGGTTTCCGTGAGGAAGGCGACGTCTGGGGTTGTGGTGTCGAGCAGGTTCCAGAGCTTGACGGCGTGTCTGTGGACGGAGCGGGTGTTGAGCAGGATGCACTGCAGGTGGCTGCTACTGTTGCTCGTCGAGGTCTTGGGCACTGCTGGAGTGGTGCAGTTCCGGATGCAGGTGAACTTGCAGGAGTTGCAGCAGAAGGGTCCGTGGGTGCGTCTCGGGGTGGCTCTGTAGCAACCCGGGAATCGGCTGGCGTTGAGTGCGTTGAGTTCGGTGGCGGCGTAGGTCCGGCGGGAGGGCTGGTGACTGTGGGAGACAGGGGTCCGGGAGCTGGGCCCGGGCCAGGCGCGGACGGGCGCAGACGGGCTTACCTTTGGCGCACCCTCGGCGCTCAGTCGGCATGCCCGCTGCATGTGCACGCTGCGCGTACGCGCGGTCGCCATATATGGCGAAGTGGGAGGGAGGGCGGAGCAGCTGGGAGGCGGGAGCAGGGAGGGCACAGAAGGCAAAGGGGGCGTGGCCTTGAGCACGGCGGCAGGAAGCGGGGAGCGGGGCGGGGGTCACAGGGGCAGAGCGAGTTGATCGGCGCAGGGGGAGAGAAAAAAATAGATTAGCAGTCACACAGTAAAACAATGAACCAAGGACGCGGCACACAAGTACAGCACTCAACAGACAGGAAAACGGCAGCAAGGCGACAAAGGACGGGAGATGCAGCGGGGGGGGCGGGGTCCACGGGGCAGGCTCAGCGAGGCTGAGGGCGACAGCGGGAGGGAGTAGCACACGCTACAGCTGGTGGCCGTGGGGCACAGGAGTGTCCTGCAAACAGGTCACGCTCACCTGCGCCGCGCGGTTGCCATATATGGCCAAGTGGGAGGGAGGGCGGAGCAGCTGGGAGGCGGGAGCGGGGAGGGCACAGAAGGCAAAGGGGCGTGGCCGTGAGCATGGCGGCGGGAAGCGGGGAGCGGGGCGGGGGTCACAGGGGCAGAGCGAGGTGATCGGCGCAGGGGGAGAGACAAAATGGACTATAATGCTACAAAGCTACAATGCAAACACCTGTTCGCTCCCCACCCCCTTATGAGAATGCATACAGCACAGCTAGCAGCAGTAGTGAAAGCTTCACAGCCACTAATGCGCACGGTAAAACTAAGGCAGCAGCAAAGGTGTGACAAGCTTCACTCTCTAACACAGATTAAGTACAGCACGAACAACTGCAGTGCAATTATTCCTCCCCTAACATACAGGATAACATGCAGCATAGATAGCAGCGCAAGTGTAATTCGCACAGAGATAGTTGTGCAGCGTGCAGCTCTCTCCATAGAGGGGCTTAATTTGACCCTGTGTTAGCTGGTACGCTAATGAATAAAACATATTAAAATATAATAAAATGCGGGTAATATACACAGCAGAGCTGGTTTTAATTCCCAAAAAGTTAGAAGCACAGATGTTTTGATACCAAATTCTGCTGTTTTAATCCCTCGCATATGACAAACAGAGGCCTCTTCAGTAGACCCCCAGTCCTCCCCACCAAGGCATGCACACCAAAAGCCCGGTAGCCAGTTCGACCACGTTTTCTGGTGGTGGTGATGCTGTTTTTGAAGTAGATCACAGATGAGCAGTGAATGTTTGGACACAAGTGGCGATGCTGTTTTAAAGAGAGTAAGAAGGAGAGTGTGGGTATAAATGTAAGCATATTTATTTAGTGGTGTGCTTTAATGGTTTTTTTCGCACTAATTCATCTAAATTCTGATGGTGCATAATTGCTAATATATACTGTATACTTTTCAGAAAATAAAAACATTATAAAAAAGTATCTCATTTACAATACTAATAGCTCTAAACATTGTCACTACTTATTTATTTTTTATTTTATATGAGACCTAGTGCATTGTAAATGCTTGTTTCGAAAGGGCTGAGGGGCCTGCTGGTTTAAGGACAGTTTGTGGTGTGTCTGATGGAAATATATCGCCATCTCTCTGCCCTGTGGACCCCATAGTTAATTTTAATTTGCTCAAAGGTCATTACCCCATTGTGATCGTAACGATCACCTATTCATTTGATAGTAGTCTCTAGGAAGGACAAATTTTTATTCCCATTGTTGGGGAGGTCAGTGTTTGAAATGGAAAAATAGAAATACAGGTATCCTGTACCATATGGTGAAGTAATATAATTCACGAGGATTTAGTTAAGATCCCTTATTATTAAATGCATGAACCCTAGTGACAGCAGGAAGTACGGACGCAGCCGTTTGTCAGCTCTCCTCACAGGTCTGCCCGGTCCATATCTCCACAGTTCCAATTGGAATGTACAAAAGAACACACAACTACGTTCAATACATAACACAGTTACAAGACCATGCTTGCACGTGACGCACTCGAGTCAGATGGAGTCCAGCTCGAGACACAACACTTCCCCCCTACAATAACCTGAAATGAAACAATAAATTAATAAAAATAAATAGTATTTAAGTACAATATGAATGCAGTATAAATTAAAGGGCTAGGTAAAAACGAATTGTTAACGAAAATGTGTAAGAAAATCATCAAATCTTTTAGGTTTGGTAAAAATAAGTTTGGAGCGTGGAATAACGGTATCACCGTTGTTAGTGACTAAATTGTCTTGCTTAAGAAAAGAATCCCGACTAGTACTTGGTGTTTCTTGACCTGATAAATCTTTGCTACATGAAGATTCAACAGAACAATCAATGGTTTGGGAATTGATGAAAGTATCACCAGTATCCTCAATCCAATCATATCTCTTTTCAATCGGTTGCGAATTTATGTGACCTTTGAATAAAGCGATTCTGATGGCATTCCATACCTTCCCATCACTCAAAAGAGCAGAATTACAAAGCACAATAATAACTTTGAGTGGAGTGGAATACCTACTCTCACCCCTAGAAATAACTCTTCCTTTCTTTACCTTAACAATGTCACTTCCCTTCTTAGTAAGTTTATCTTTCCAGTGTTTTTGATTATCCTCAAGACTATGTTTGACATTTTGAACAGACGATTTAATTTTTTTTGTACAATTTAACCAACCCATATTGTCTTTAGTGTGGGGAGAGCGACCTCTCATTAGTTCAAAAGGTGAAAAACCAGAAGAATCACACTTTGTTAGTTCTATATGCATAAACTGTTTTCCTTAATTCGTCCTCCCAGTCTTTGTTGTTGCTATTTGAGAGTTCAACAATGCCCTTTATCACTCTGTTAAAGCGTTCTATGTTACCATTGCCTTCTGGGTGATAAACTGAAGTTGTTCTATGCGTACTGCCAGAGTCTTTTATGAATTTCTTAAACTGCTTTGAAAGTTGGGGGGCCGCCTGCGTAGCCGTTTGCTGAGACTGTTCCTTCAAACCACTTGCCTGCCTGCCTACCGGAGGAGCTCCGTTCCAGGAACATTCTACAAGGGATTTCCGCCTGCGGGGACCGGGACGGGACTGCGAGACCCAGCATCCACAGCGCCTTGAAGAACACAGCGCAGCTGGTGTCTCTTCCCGCTCCCAACACTCCCTACTTAACACGCCCTTTCCCGCGGACCGCGGGACGCGCGCGGGACGCAGCTCGGGGCGAAGACCGGGCAAAGAGCGGGCCGTTTGAGGCCGTTCGAGGATGGCAGAGACCGGACCGGGCCCCTCCTCTTGGCCCGATTATCCCACACGCCGAACGGAGTAACCAGCCACCGAAATGTGCACCAGAGAAACTAGGAGTAAATCCACATTGGCGGCGTCTGGAGCTACGAAAGGTACAATTGACAATTATTTTGTTAAAGCAGGCTCTCTCCTGATTGAGGAAATCGAAGCACTCGAGAGACGAATGTCCCAAGAAATAGATTGGGTTAGGAGATCTTCGATGGGGCCAATGGCCCAAGCCAGAACTCCTGATGGGAGGCTAGAAACCACTAACCACGCACTGGGTGATCTAGGACAAACCCAGCCACCCAGTCATTCGCCCACTAACCCAGATTCCACCATAGAGCCCCCTAGCGTTCTTGAGGACATGAGTTTAATGGCATTACCCTTAGGCCAGACACCCCAAATTTTATTTGAAACACTGTTCCCTACATTTGAACCCAAAACAGCTGAAACTAATGGTAAGGTGAATAGCCCTGATCTAACAAGGGGAGCTAGGGAAGGTGCCATCCAAAAAAAGAGAAAAGGGACTCACAACAAGGGAGGTAGTAAGTCCAAATCCTCGAAACTAAATCCAACTGGGGAAAATGATGCTACAGGTAGCACCATCGACACCAACCCGGATAAGGCCAGTGCAACAATTTCATCACCAGTTATAATTCCTATGACCACACCATCTGGTCCTAATAATATCTCCGCGGAAAATTCTGGTGATGACATTACACTTGCAGATATAGGCACACTCTTTAGGTCCCTATTAAGTCCCCTTGAGGCTCGCTTGATTAAGATCGAAGCTAGGTTGGTCAATATTGAAAAATCCACAGTCCAACTAGCAGACCTTAGGAAGCTTGAATCGAAAGGAGTCAAAGGGGGCATAGATCTAAATACCAAAAGGGGAACCGAGTCTAGCATAGCTCAGTTGAAAAAGGGCCCCGCTGCTGCTAACCAAGATTCACAACTCAAATTGAACCATAACAAAAATCCCCAACTCCCGGCCAACCCAAATACCAAAAATGCTCCTCCAATAACTCGACTGTACCGACCCCACTCACAAATATCACTGTACAACATAAAGACTCTACCAAAACCCCGACTGTAACACAGAGAGATTCAACATCTCCAGGGAAAAAAAAACATTCCCCGCAAAATGAAACCTGTTAACTTACCACCTGAAGTGTCTCACTATACGGTCATCCTAGCAGGAGTCCCTGAGTTAAAACCCAGCGCTACAGAATCAATCCCTTCCCTCACAAATAAAGTCATCAGCTGGCTGTCTATATATAGACCGCTCCCACGAGGTACCACCAGTGACATCATTATGGTTAGACGGGTCACCTGGGTGGGATTTACCAGAAAATCAATTAGAGGAGACTGTGTTTTGGTTACCTTTAGAGAGCCAAACACGGCCTCCTACGTTTGCTCTTGGGCCCCAGACGATCTAGGTAGTGACATCCAAACTCTCCCCCTCTCGTTCTTTTATCCTTCAAATTTATACACTATGGAGGATCAGAGATGGGGCCATCATCAGGAAATCAGGAAATGATGGAAGACTGGGAGAGCAGCCGTAGGGAGAGAAGGGAACATTACCATCACAGGAGTTGAGTCCCAGAAATCTCCGTACCGTATGGTACGGAATTAGGTTGGGAAACGAATATTAGGAGGAGGGGATGAAGTCGCCCCTGCATCGAATGGCCAACCACGAGACCATTGAATCCAATCCCTCCGACACAGGGCCACCTTCTACTAAGCCAAAATCCTTGATTCTGACTTCATGGAATGTTGCAGGGTTGGCAAATAAAATTGATTGTCAAGAGTGGGTCTCCCTTATTAACTCGAAAAGTGTATGCCTCTTCCAAGAGACGTGGGCGAGTGAAGAACTAGCATTACAGGGGTTTGCAGTATTCTCCAAACCAGCTAAGTGGGGGGACGGGGCAGACCGTCTGGAGGTCTTGCAACCTGGGTAGCATCTGATCTGGGCTGCCAGGTCAGCTGCGTAACAACTGATTCAGATGACATTTTAGCCATCCTCTTAGAGTGGCCAAATTCCCCTAAACTGGTGGTAGTACACGTATATTCAAGACCTGTTTCCTTGGCACATGAATCAAACACCATAGAGGAACTTTCTGCTTTCTTGAGTGACATCCCAGGGGAATACCAATACGTGGTGGGTGGAGATTTAAATTCTCACTATGAGCCGCTACCAGGCCTCCGTGATGGACCCTCCGCAAGGAGGATTCACGGTGGCAGGTTCCGGTCACAGTGGCACCCCCACCAAGAGCATGGACTCCCCTTGCCCTGCAGATAACTGCCCTCACCCTAAATCATGGTCTAAGGGCCTGCAATGGGTGCTGTAAATCAGATATCCCAAGCAAGTGCACATATAATAAAGTTGGTAGTGAATCACGACTAGACTACATTCTTGTCAAATTATCTATGTGGTCACAAATCATTGACTTCAAGGTCATTGATAGACACAATAGTGACCACAACACCCTGGAGCTTGAATATATTCTTCCAGGCACTATTGACAGAGGACCGGGTTTCAATAGATATAAGTCTGGGTTACTCTTGGAGAACAATCGGAGGAGAGTTAGATGGGCGAAACTGGGCAGTAGTGGGATAACTTACCCAAATTATACGCCAGAATTACTCCATTTTTAGAGAAGGCATTTTCTATTGGGGAGGAACTAGGCGAAGGGGAAAATAGAGACCTGCTAGGTCAGACGCATGCAGATCTAATCAATACCTTGGAGTTGGACCTCTTTTCTAAAAGGGGTGGCAAAACCGGTTCAACAACCAAGAGAACGTGGTATAACGCCACATGCAGGTACTCTAAAAGTAAATTGTTACTAGCAATAAAGGCGCACACACCCAGGGATGAGATTCAATCAATGAGAAGGGCTCATAAGAAGCTCCTGGAGAATGCCAAGGTTGAATGGAATCAACATTACTGGGAGGAACTTTCAACGACACTGGCCACCAGAGATTCAAGTAAATTCTGGCGAATAGTGTCCAATGGAACGGAGGATTTATCCTCGGCAATTGAGCCCAACATCGCACCCAGTACATGGTAAAATCATAACCAGTCATTGCACGACACAGAGGAAGGGGGCTTGCAAGAACCATATAATATGGGAGTGACTGATTATGAAGGTCAACCCTTCACAGAAAAAGAGTTGAGGGTGGCTATAGCCGGACTGTCATCAGAGAAAGCCCCAGGGCTCGACGGGGTCCCAGGCGACCTGTACAAGCAGGAACCAGGATTTGGGCCCCCTACCTCAAGCTGCTATTTAATGCTGTCTTAGGGGGCAAGGAGGTCCCAGATACTTGGCTGGGAGCGGAGGTGGTCCCAATTTTTAAAAAGGGATCCCCACTGCTCCCAGCCAACTATCGCCCGATCAGTCTTATTGATGTATCCCAAAAGCTTTTTGGTAGACTGATCCTGGACCGGTTACAGAATTGGATGGAGGAGACTGATATCTTGACCCCTTACCAGGCGGGATTTAGGCGAGGCGTATCCACAATAGACCACATTTTTAGGCTGCACCTATTATATTGGAGGACAGCGTTGATTGAGGGCAGCACCTTGTACACGGTTTTCGTGGACTTGCGTGCCGCCTTCGACTTGGTCCCAAGAGCAAGATTGTGGCAGGTCATGGAGGAGATGGATGTCCCGAGAGACATCTTGGCAATCCTGATGAGATTACACCATAACAACTTTGCGCGCGTTAGGTGCGGCAGAGGTGGAAATCTGAAGGAAAGGTTTCCAGTTCGCAGAGGGGTAAGACAGGGATGTGTGCTTGCACCGACCCTGTTTTGCCTCTTTGTGAACGGGGTAATCGAGCACCTCACAGGGATCCCCAATATCGATGCCCCCAAACTGACTGGCAGCAGGGTGCCCGCAATTATGTTTGCGGACGACACCCTGCTGTTGTCCAAATCCCCGATGGGGATACGAGTCCTGGACGGTTTTCTGGAGTTCTGTACAGAAAGGGGACTTGAGATCAACCCCCAGAAAACCAAATTCATGATCCTTAACCCCATGCCTTCTAATCGCCCGCCCCCCCCCCCTTCAAGGTACAGTCCGTTTGGAACGGGTCCAGACAATTGATTACCTGGGGATAACTCTCAATGAAAATTTAACGTGGTTGGCACACCAGCTAAAAGCAAACATTAAACTGGCACAGTTGACAGGTGGTACCATGAGAATAGCGAGTAAATCTCCCTACCGCCCCCTCACCCCTGTAATTGAGATTTACAAGGCGCAAGCTCGGGGGGTGTCATATATGGGGGTGAGCTGTGGGGTCACATCCCATCACCAAAACTAGCGACCACCGAGAACAAATTCCTGAGGCAGATCACCGCCCTTCCGATGAGTACTCCAATTCTACCCCTGAGGCTCGACATGGGCCTCCGAACAATAACGGAGGAACTGGGGCTCAAACCACTTGCATTTTGGCGCCGCCTATGGAGCAGAACAGACCTTTCAACTTACAGAGCGGAGTTAATGGAATTCTTATTGTTACCCAATGCCACCAGAATACCCTGGTTAATCTATATCAAGAACATTACCGAGGCTATTGGACTTCCTGAACTCTGGTCAGATCCAGTAAATGTAAGCAAAAGGACCCCCAGAAAGGTGCTATCAAGAGCCTACTACGATCTAATGCTCTCCCGAGCGGCTGAGGGCACCCGTGATGGATCATTGACCAATCAATTTTAAAAAGTAAGGATTCCTACCAGTTGGAAAGTGTCCTTGACGCCATGACTCCGGTACTAACTAAGAAATTATTCCTACAATGGAGATATGGGACCCTCCTATTGGCATCCTTCAATGCATCGTAGTCCTGCCCCCCTTCCACGGAAATTTGTCCCGCATGCGGCCACACAAAGGAGAACGATGTACATGTGGTCTTTTTCTGTAGCGCCTATGAGAAAAGTAGGAAATATTGGCTGGTACCCTTACTTAAAAATTTGGGATTTAGAACATTTTTACCTGCTTATAGAGTTCTGAGGACAGACTTAGCCCCAATTACGGTATTCGCCCTATCCAAATTTTTAACTACAACGTGGTATGCCCTAATTCGCTGTATTAAGAGACTTGGCGACACTCGTCAGATATAAATTTCATTACCCTATTTATTTTTGATCACTATTCTTGTTTAATGAGCTTTTAATTACATAAATGAAATATTTTGTATCTTTTTAACAAAATTGTGCTACTTTGTACATCTTTTATGATCTTGTGATCGAAATAAAGATTTTTGGAATTGGAATTGGCTTTGAAAGTTTAGGTGTCCGAATGCACAATTTCAGGATAAAGTAAATCCAAAATCGATTTCCAAATGTACAATTTCAGGATAAAGTAAATCCAAAATCGATTTACGCGTAGGTTCTTCTTAGGGTTATGCAGCCATCATCGCCATTATTGTGAAGTAATATAATTCACGAGGATTTAGTTAAGATCGGTTTTGGATTTACTTTATCCTGAAATTGTGCATTCGGACACCTAAACTTTCAACAAGGACTTTTGGAAAGAAGACTGCTCTCTACCGATCCAAGTCCTCGACCGATGTAAGTCACAATATTTATGTTTAGCTCTGCGTGCTCTCAGCACTCTATTTACTTCTTTGACATTACCCTGGATCTTTGAGTGGTGTTATTAAGCACTGTGCACCGTGTCTTTTGGGGAAATCATATGTAAGGAGCAAAACTTACCTTCATTTGTTGTTGTGACGTTGCTCTAGCATCTATCGACCACCGCAACGTTCTGGAACGGAGTGCTATGGCACGCAACCTTATGCGTCACTGACAGTTTTAGTCTGTCAACACGTCACGCTTGGTCTACGTAGGGTCACCTAAGGTGGTCAAACAACGCGTCTCCATTTTAGAAATAAATAAATGACGAGTTATTCAGCACTTTGCTATTGGGAAGTTTGCCAAGGATACAAGAAGTACTCAATTTCAAGTAATCAGTGATACGCACACTGCGTGTCACTATGGTCAGCAAATTAACCTGTGACATGCACACAGCTTGTTTATTGAGGTACTTGTGAATTATTTATGTACTTTGAGCTAAACATTCGGTTTAGTTCTGTGACACGCACACAGCGTGCCGATTTAAGCATTGAATTTTAACACAATACTTTACTGGAACTTAATTGAGGATACTGTTGATACTTTTATCAATTCCCAAACCATTGATTGTTCTGTTGAACCTTCATGTAGCAAAGATTTATCAGGTCAAGAAACACCAAGTACTAATCGGGAATCTTTTCTTAAGCAAGACAATTTAGTCAGAAACAAAGGTGATACCGTTATTCCACGCTCCAAACTTATTTTTATCAAACCTAAAAGATTTGAAGATTTTGTTACACATATTCGTTAACAATTTGTTTTTACCTAGCCCTTTAATTTATACTGCATTCATATTGTACTTAAATACTATTTATTTTTATTAATTTATTGTTTCATTTTCAGGTTATTGTTGGGGGGAAGTGTTGTGTACTTATTGTATTGTATTGTTACTTAATTCATTACTAATACCATAATCTTCCAGTATGGCTACAACTACCATGAATTTACCTGCGCCTCAAGCATTCATGGTTAAAGACTGCGAAGCGTCCAGCCAAAGATGAGAAGAAGGGAGAGACAATTTAATTAATTATTTAGAAACCTTTGAAAGCAAGGAACTAACCCCAGAAAGGAAGACAAAAATCATTTTACATTGTTTAGGCCCTGATGGTTTGAGAGTCTGCAATAGAATTGGAAAAAAAAACTCCAGCGAGTAGCGAAGTAAACTTGTTTACACAAGCAATCACTGACCTCAATGCATATTTTGCCCCTACAATATGCAAGGCAATACACAGATTCAATGTTTATCATAGGAAACAAGAAGTCAATGAAAAAGTGGAAGATTATATTGCCTCACTCAGAAGACTAACCTTATCGTGCAAGGTTGGCATTATTGAAGAAGAATTAATTTGCGACCAATTAGTAATGCACTGCAATAATCAAAATCTACAAGACAAACTGTGGATTAATGGAGACACTAGTCTACGTGAAATCTCCGCCATAATCAGAAAAGCTGAACTGACTTCTAGATGTGCAAAAACTGTGATTAACAAAGTTAAAGGTGACAACAGCGATGAAATGGTTAAAATCTTTAGAATCCCTAATCCACATAACTCTGGAAAAAAACTAAAAACAAACCTACCTTTAAAGGGAAAAGCAAAAGCTAATTACATATCACCACCAAAACTACTGATTCTGAAACTGCTTGTTATCGCTGTGGTAGCTCATCACATCTCGTTAATGACAAGAAATGCCCAGCTTTTGGCCAGAGGTGTGCTTACTGTAAAATGACTGGTCATTTTGCACAAGTTTGTAGGAATTCAAAAAGCGTAAAATGTGTGGTGGATGAATGTGAAGGTGATAGTATGGAATTAGAATTTTGTGAGAATAGTGTGTGCTGTATTAATGATGGTGAGTGTCAAGGTAAATCTAGGAAAAAAACGGTTTGTGACATTAGTGCTGGTGGTATTATTGTAACATTAATTGCAGATTCAGGATCTTTGTGCACTATTATAAATAAAAACAAGTGGGAGGAATCATTCAGTTCCAAAATTGTCAAAACTTGGATAAGCCAGATATACACCCAGTGAGTTACACAGGCAAACCCATTGACCTATACTAGGGTTTCGCAAACTCAAATTCGAGTTTAAAGGAAGGTCTGCTATGTGTAAAATATACGTTTCTAAAGTAGGACCTTGCGTCTTAGGCTGGTGGGACCAGGGTGAACTTGGCATACGCCTTGATCCCAATAGCCAAGATCCTGTTCTATGTATTGATCACAAACACTCACTTGTTGATTCATGTGAGAACATTTCTGTAAGATTCCCTAAAGCTTTCTCTGGAAATGTTGGGGAACTAAAAGGATTTTCACATAAGATTATTCTTAAAGAAGATGCAAAACCGTGTATTCACAAGGTTAGGAATATTCCTATTGGCGTTAAAGATGAAGTACAAAATGAAATACAGAAACTTGTGGAAAAGAACATAATACAAAGTATTGAATCATCTGATTGGGTCGCTCCTTTGGTGGTCGCACGTAAGGCCAACGGAAAAATGTGTTTTATGTGTGGACCTCAAGGAGCTTAATAAAAATATCTTTATTGATGTGTTCCCTTTACCAAAGATTTCAGAACTACTCTCTGTCACAAAAGATATGGAATGGATTTCCACCATCGACTTAACTTCTGCCTACCACCAGGTTCCCCTTCATGTTGAAAGTAGACATTTAACGGCTTTTGTCACACCATTTGGTTTATTTCAATTTAAACGTGTACCTTTTGGGCTGGCATCTGCTGCTGCGATGTTTCAATGTATCATGTTTGTAATTTTTAAGGATCTTAAGAATGTACTCTTCTTCAGGATGATATTCTTATTATGGGGAAACACAAAGAAGAACATGATACTCTTTTAACCAAGGTTTTACAGTTGTTGGAAAAGAAAGGTCTGAAGGCTGAAAAATCTATGTGCAAAATTGGCAAGAGAAGTGTAACTTACCTGGGCCACGAGATTAGTGCATGTAGTATTAGTCCTAAGTAAAATCTAGTTGATTCCATTCTCAAAGCTCCCATTCCACAAAACAAAGATGATTCCAGGTCTTTCCTAGGGCTAGCGGAATATTACTTGAAATTTGTAAACAACTTTGCTGATAAAATGTACTGCATCAGACAGGTATTGAAGAATGGGAGTAATTTTCAATGGTCAAATGAATGCCAAACAAGCATGGAGGGTATAAAAAGAGATATTTGTTCCGCTCCAGCACTAAAAGTATTTGACCCTAAGCTTAAAAGCTTCATCACTACTGATGCCAGTGGTAAGGGCTTTGGGGCCTTTCTATCCCAATTGCAAGGTGATGGCTCAGAATGTGTGGTAGCCTTTGCTTCAAGAGCTCTAACTGTTGCTGAAGAAAGCTATTCTGTGGTTGAGAAGGAGGCACTAGAATGTTTGTGGGGTCTTAAACATTTTAGACAATTCATCAGGGGAACAAGTGTTACAATACGAACAGACCATAAACCACTCATCAAAGTCCTTACTTCCTTTGGGCTAAATAATATGTCACCTAGAATTTCACGCTTCTCCGCACAACTTTTAGATTTTGTTTATGATGTTGTAAATGTACCAGGAATACGCAATAGAATCACAGATTTTTTAAGATGGAGCCCCCTATCTGTTGCAGACAATACAGATAACGATTGGGACAAATGGTTAGTTGCCAGTATTTTTAACAATTTATTTATAAAGTTTTATATAGCGCAAACTTGACCCAAGAGGGTATCAGAGCTAGGGAGTATACCCCATAATGATTGGGTAAGAAATATATCCTCAGACCATGAAATATAGGAGGTATGTGAATTTGTTAAAAATTGATGGCCATTCTGGGAGGTGAGAAATGAACTGTCATTTAAAAATGATTTATTACTTAGAGGAGGGAAACAAATCCCTCCTTCCACCTTCCATGAAAGAGTTATCAATATTTGTCACGAAGGCCATTTTGGCATTGTCAAAACGAAATGTAGAATTAAACAATCCTATTGGTGGGCAGGTGTTGACAGGGATATTGACAGAGTAGTACGAGAGTGTTAAGATTGTATCAATTCTGATAAATATTTAACCACTTGCAAAACCAACATACATCCCATCGTTATTCCCAGCATGCCATGAGAAAGAGTTGGCATTGACATATTTGGTCCTGTTAGAGATATTAATGACATGCAGAAGTACATCATCGTAATCGTGGATCATTTTTCAAAATGGCCGGAGTATAAGATTGTAGAGAAAGTTGACCCAAGAAATGTTTTGCAATTCTTAGTGGAAGTCTTTGGTCGGGAAGGTCTTCCAAAAGATATTATTTCTGATAATGGGGACAATTTATTGGATAGCAGTTTAAGAAATTCATAAAAGACTCTGGCATCACGCATACAACAACTTCAGTTTATCACCCAGAAGGCAATGGTAGCGTACAACGCTTTAACAGAGTGATAAAGGGTATTGTTGAACTCTCAAATAGCAACAACAAAGACTAGGAGGACGAATTAAGGAAAAGAGTCCCAACCTCCACAGTTCCAATTGGAATGTACAAAGGAACACACAACTACGTTCAATACATAACACAGTTACAAGACCATGCTTGCACGTGTTGCACTCGCGTCAGACGGAGTCCGGCTCGAGACACAACATACCAGAGTACCTGCTTGTTTGTGGGAAGAGCCAGCACTCTCCAATTTAAAGCATTACCTCACTCTTGAGAAGTGCAGGTATTTTCCCCCCCAAAATAGAAAAGGCGCCGGTACTCAGTATCTGGCCCATTTAAAGCACTGGTGGAGGTGAAGGTTGTCAATGATAAGGGTGAGTGGCAAGGGGTGGGAAGACAAGCTCCTGGGGATTGAGGCTCTATCCTTGGCTTCTATGGTACCCCTGGTGATGACTAGAGAGGAGTAAACATGGCAGGGTCTTTGTTTTTCAGGTAACCATGGTATTTTCCATATGTGTACCTCTGCTATAGTGTAATTGCTAAATCCCCAATGTTTTTCAGAGGAGATCCTATTCCATTCCAGCGGTTTTGCAGATGAGCGTCTAAATAATAATTAAAGAGGTCAGGAATGCACAGGTCTCCTTTGGTCATTGGAGATAAGCCCTTTTCTTTGCCAGGACTGTTATTTTTACTGTCCCATATGAATGCTTCAATCATTTCTTGTAGTTTATTGGTAGCTGTGAAGAGGGTTGCAAGAGTCTGTCTCAATGACAAAAAAGATTTTGGGTAAAAGGGTAATCTTGACTGCTGCAATCCTGCCCACCCATGACAAGCAGCCAACTTTCCAGGAATGAAGGTCTGTGCAAGAGATAGAAACAGTGTTGACATAGTTGTGTTATGCGGTCTTCCCTGCTGAGGGACATATTTTTAGTACTATATATTGCACTTCATTGCATGCTTACGTGAGATTAAGAAGGCTCGCTGTGGGAAGGTGAGATTGAGGATCTGTGACTCTGTCCTGAAGCCCAAGACCCGACAGAAAGCCTTAAGCTCTTGGATCAGAACTGGGATTGAGTCATAGGGGTTTGAGAGGATGATTATCCCATCATGAACATAAAGGACACGTTTGTGAACATGGCACCTTATGGTGATTCCTGTGATCGAAGTGTCTGACCTAATCCTCTTATCAAGGGGCTCCATGTAAAGAACAAAGAGGAGCGAGGGCAAGCGGCATCCCTGTCTTGTGCTGTTGGTTACCCTTAAAGGCTTGCAATGAGATGCCATTTACTCTCACCAGGGCTCTGGGTAGTGCGTACCCATATATCATCCATTTTTTAACCCGGTGGCCAAGACTGACTTTGTTAAAAATGCTCTACAAGAAGGGACAGTATACGCGATGAAATGCTTTTTGGGGTGCGCTCAATAGCAGGAGGCCTGGCTTTCGAGCAAAGAAAGCTATGTCAATTATGGGATGCATTTGCTTCGTATTGTTTCTGCAGCTTCTCTCTGGGATGAACTTGGCTTGGTCTGGTTCTATCAGGCCCTGCTTATATGGATTGAGATGTCTAGCGAGTATATGCCTGTGAAGAGTGTGTTGTCTACATTTAAGAGGGAGATGAGTCTATAGGAAGAACAAAGGGTCATGCCTTTTCCTTGTTTTGGGGGTCACTTTTATCACTGCCTAACACAGAGTGTCAGTAGGGATTTTGGATTCTCTGAAGGAGGTGTGTGAAGAGTGGTACTGGGAGCTTGGAGAAGCATTTATAGAAGACCAGTATGCACCCATCCAGGCCTGGGGCTTTGCCTAGTTGAACCTTGGCAATGCTTGCAGCCACTCCATCTATTGAGATGTCTGATTCAGTGAGGCTGCACCTGGGGGAGCTGTGTGGTATGGGCCACAGTGAGGTATAATTTTGTTTCAGCTGTGTCTGCCCCTTCTGTCGTGTACAGGCCTCTGTAAAAATGCTCTAATTCCTGTGCTATGTCTTTGTCCATTCAGGCTTCCCTTCCATCCGGGACAGTAATCAGTGTAACCCTGCTCATATGTGTCTAAGTGCGTAGTGTACACTCCAGTAACCACCCTGCTTTATTTTCCCATGCATTGTATCTAGTTGTATAGTGCGGACAAGAGCATATTCCACCCTATCATAGTCCAGAGCTTTAAGTTATTTCTAAGCGAGCATCACCTGCCTCCTTGTTCTGTGTGCCCCTTCAGCTTGAGCCATTTTACCCTTCTGTCCATGTTAAAGCAGGTGGAAATGGCCATAAATGTTCCTCTGACTACCGCTTTAAGTGTTTCCCATAGAAAGGGACCGAGTTACTCAGGACATTGTTAGCTTGCATGTAATGTTGTCTTTTCTTATCTCTGTCTGGACTGAGTTGTTTCTTAGAAGGTTGTCATTAAGTCTTTGACTAGTGGTAGGGGGCCTAGAGGCTTTAACAGTAATCAGGATAGGAGAGTGGTCCAATAGGGCTGAAACCCCAATTTCAGCTTGAGTGGTGGCAGCTTGAAGTTGAGGAGAGGCCAGCGAGTAATCCAGTCTTGCGTAGGTCTGGCAAGAGGTTGAGTAAAATGGCTAGCCTCTGGTTGAGGCATTAATAAATATACAAACCCTTTTGTGCCTCGGCACTTCGTTTCTGGTGGCCTTTCGGGGCCCTTCTCTCTTTTATGGTTTCTAAGTTGTTCCCTATTGAAAATTAAACCTGATTGCATCTGCGTGCTGTTTTGTACATGACTCTATATGCCACTTTAATGCTGCCTGGCCTCCGGGATGTACGGCTGAATAGCGGTGTACTTTTTCTACAAATAAAGGTTTTTCAAAAAAAAAAAATAAATAAATAAATAAATATACAAACCTCCGAGAGGACTATATTGGATAGCCATCCTAGTCCTTTAGGGGAGAAGGCTGTGGTCAGGGTAGCCCTTTGAACTGGTCTGGCAAGTACTAGATCGGGGACAAGGTTGAAGTCCCCCCAACCACGATTTCTTTATCTGGCGAGACTGCAACCAGGTAGAGGTTTTTGCTTATTATTTGCTCCAGCTGCTCGTTGTGTGTATATAGAGTGGCTCTAGTGAGTGTACAATCTTTTATGAAGAGTTGTAAGTATAAAAGCCTCTTGGCTAACTCGGCTGTGGTGCAGAGCACCCATTTCTCAAATGTATTGGTCAGTAGGATGGCGACCCCTGCTTTTTTGCTGGGGCCTGAATTGTCTGGAGATTGGTTTTGATCTCAGCTGCTCTCAGTCCTTCCTAAGAAAATACTTCTCCTGAAAGAAACATATATTACATTCTGACTCACACTACATAATTAGCATGGCCAAACATTTACCAGGGGCTTTATGCACCCTTACGGGAAGGCTCAACACTTTAATCATTGAGCTGAAATAGGTAGGGATATATATTTAGATTATCTGTTGGGTAAGAGAAATTTGCGGGCCCTTAACACATTCAGCTTTTGCAGGGGGGCTATTTATTTATTTATTTATTTATTTACAAGCTTGTATAGCGCTGGAATCGATTCCAACAGGAATATCTCTGCGCTTTTGGGCCAGTCAACAATACCGAGAAGAACATTAATAGGGATTAGATCTCATTTTTAAATAAAACGGTTTTAAGAAGTTTTCTGAACTGAATGTGAGAGGGGCAGGTTCTGAGGTGTAGGGGGAGTCGATTCCATAAATTGGGTCCAGCTACGGACAGTGCTCTGCCCCCGTGTCTGGTCTTTTTGACACGAGGAACCACCAGTTGGTGGCTTGTGCTGGATCTGAGTGGCCTGGACGGGATGTAGGGAATGAATTTCTGTCGCAGGTAGGTAGGGCCTTGTCCATTTATGTTTTTATGTATTATGCAGCAAATTTTAAATTTAACTCGCTGTCGTATGGAGAGCCAGTGGAGTTTTTGTAAAAGGGGTTTGGATGCTGTTCTTGGAGGGGCATTCAAGACTAGGCGCGCCGCTGTGTTCTGGACTACCTGAAGTCTGGCCAACACTCCCTCGTTGGCAGATAGGAGCAGGCCGTTGCAGTAGTCAATACGACTTAGAACCAGGGCTTCCACTAAAGTCTTCCTAAACGTGTCAGGCAGCAGAGGGAAGATTTTACGCAACATGCTGATGACATGAAAACATGAGCCTGCGACAGTGCTGGTGTGTTGCTTTAATGACAAATCCTGATCCAGGCGGATCCCCAGGTTTTTCACGACCTGTTTGGGTTCTGGGACCACACCTAGATCAGAAGGCCACCAGTCTGGAGCCCATAGAAGCTTGGCTTCGCCAAATAGCATGAGTTCTGTTTTGCTAACGTTGCACTGCAGATAATTGGAAGACATCCACTGTGCAACGGCCTTCATACCAGCCGAAAAGGAGTTTTTTATTTCAGTAGTGAGAGTTTCAAAAGGGAAGAGGAGCTGAGTGTCATCCGCGTAAGATACGGGGATGAACCCAAATCTTCGCATCACGCTATCAGTAGGCGTTGTTGGTTGAGCAGGGGATATTGAACTAGGGATAAAATAACTAGTTAAACTGCACCCTCCATGGGAGCGAACAATGTATACTGTAGTAGATATATGGGGACAGCCATGCCAGTGGTGTGTGACCAGGATACGAAGTGACTACATGGGTCCACAGCAGCTTGGGTCAGTAAGAAAGTGAGCAAGGGATTGGACCCAGCCTGATAAGAAACATTTTTTCTGGTTCAGCTAGTGTTGCTGTAAGTCCAAAGAGGTCTATGTAATCAAATCACCTACTACATGGAAAACATTAGTTAGTGTTAAGGCCAGTTCAGAGTTCCGGTTTGGGATCTTGTCTTGGAAGTTGATAGACCACAGCTGATCTTTCATGTTAGCTCTCTTTGGTTGTGGGCTTGTGCATGATTTTCTTAGTGGAGCACCTGGTTCATTGCCCACATCATTTGTTTGTAGTTTCTCTGTTTCATTTGGTGGTTGACATTTTTCTGACAAGTCTTCTAGACCCAGCATGCTGCAAGCTTCATCTATGGTGCAGATTGAGTATTAAGCATTTTTTATATGGAAATGTGAGATGGAAAGGATGGCCCTATTTGTATTTTATCCATTTGTGTAGCAGAAATGTGATCGCTGACTTCAGCAAACGTCTCTTTTGAAGCAAAGTCATAGGAAATAAGTACTGACAAAAAGCTATATTTTATCACCCTCAAAAAATATTGGGCTAGGGTCTATCCCTGCGTTCCTGATAACTTCCTTTTGTCTGAAAGGGTAGACACATGTTAGGATTTCTTGCGTGTTGTTGGAGGGGCCACATGGTCAGCCCGTCTGATGTATTTGATATAGACTGATTTCAGTTTCTGTCAGTTCTGGGAGTATTTTTCTTAAGAGTTGTGTCACATACTCTACGTTATGTGAGGGCACCTATAATTCTAATGTTGGAGCAGCACAATCTGTTCTCTAGATCTTCGATGTAGGTTTCTTAGTTGATCTTCTGCTCCTTCAGTTCTATAACTTACAACAAATGCTTTCTACTTCCTCCTCTCTGGTGTCACCAGAGTCCTCCAAAGTCATGATTATTTGTCCTAAGTCTGTTATGTCTTGCCTGAGTTCCCTGAGGCCTGTGGCAAAGTGTTCTCTTAAGGGTGCTGAATCCTTGGAGAGTTTGCTGCAGAGGTCCTTCATAAAGGAACAGGTTATGGATGTTTCAGTCGATCCCTTGTTGGGGGTCATTGTGCAGGAGTTGTTCTTGTCAGACTGTACAAATCTGTTTCTTTGAGAGGATCGGTTTTTTGAGGAAGTTTTGGATTGCATTTCTTTGAGGGGGCAGTCTTTCTTTTTCTTGCATGGCACCATGCTAGTTTTGTGGGTCTAGTTGATCTACCCGGTGTATTTTGCAGGCTTGTGGGACAGACACTATGCAAGAGGCTTGCTGCTCCAAGAGTAACGCCTCCACCGTCGTCAGGCCTGCACTGCTGTTATGTAACAGCAGTAGCTAGCATACAGTCACGTGTTGAAGGGATGTCCCTGTTGGTTCTCCAGCCTTGTAATCTGATCTCATGTATTAGTGGGAGAGATGCTGCTGTCCGTATCCTGGGTGCCACTTCAGAAGTGCAGGGGCTGCATATTTACATTGTGAGTGGGCCACCTATGTTTGTTCATGTCAGCAGATGAGACTGCTTCAACTTTAATGGTTTTCGGTAGGGGCTTTTGATCAAGACTTTCTGCATGGAGCTTTAATGCCTGAAGGCATGTGTTGGAACCTCCTAGGCTTGTGTCACTCTAGGCCATTCCTGGAGCTGTGTCTCATTTTTCACCGAGGCTCCATCTCTCTGGGCGTCTTCTGGTGCCACGCTCGTTCCGTGTGAGTCTCCGCATCAGCCCCAGAGTTCCAGGGACCATCTCTGGTGAAAGTTGTCTTTGGCCGTGTTCAACACCTGTGTGAGCCACTTGCTGCAGTTTACTCCTTGGGGTGGGAGTCCCGTCCTGTTCATAAGCATCACTGCGCCACTTCACCAGCGGCCACCTTTTTGGATTCAGCGGGTCCTGGTGATAGAGCAATGTGAAGGTGTCCTGCGATGCCAAAGGACACTTATCAGCTGACCAAGGCTGATGGAGACCAGGACAGCAAGCCAATGCAGTCAGGTGGCGAGCTGCCAGTAGAGTCACCTACTCGGTTGCCATCTTGGCCACGCCCCTCAAAAGTATAAATTACTTAAAGGTGTATACCCCAAGGCCCTTTAATTTGAGGGAGACATGTGAGTGACACGTTTAAAGTACATTTACACTCCGAGTTTGTGAATAGCCAAAAAGTAGTAAACTTGCCTAAAGGTGTAAATTTCTCAAAAGTGTAAGTTACATTTGACCTTCAATCTGACTCTCACGCCAATTCGCACTCACTCATTCTCAGACAAACATGCTAACTCACAGATTCACTGTCACACACTCACAAATGTACAAAGCAACAACTTTGGAATTATGTTGTTTTATTCACCTTGCCTCTACTGATTACATCTCCATTGAACTGGCAGGGCATAAGATGAAGCAACTCATGCATGGCAGCAGAGGCACAAGGGAAACCTGCCTCAAGTCCTTCCCCAGCTTTTCACAGTGCTGAAACCCAAGCCCTATTAGAAGCTAGGGCATCGCTTTGGAACCTGCCCCTGCTGTTATGTGTAGATTTCTGTTGGGGACAGTGATGGACTGGGGTACACTCTGGCAGTCCGACTTTAGCAGATCTGCTGCACTGCCTAAAGCAAGCACAGCACGTATGCTATGAAAAATGGACTGTGAAGGTTTGAGGAGATCCGAGTTGGATTGCTTCACTTGCACATGTGCAATGCAGGCAGCCATAATCGGAGTGTCCTGATCTTTAACAGCTTTCTGTAGACTGATCATGGCCCAGGGCCCTGATCCTCTCTTCTCCTCCTCCTCCTCCTCCTGTTACCAGGAGCCTGAAAAGGGAGAGAGGGATGCCCTGCACACTGGCAGATCTTTTCAGGAACTCTGCTAAATTAAATAAAAAGCTGTATTGGCAGAGGCAGGTGGCGGTATGTGGCAGCTCACAGGTAGCAGGGCTTCTCCCTGGCAGCCATCCTGATGAGCTGCCACTGGGGTATGGGCGCTCCCTCTGTCTTTAGCTCGCCACATTTTTGGTCATGGGTACAGCATCCAAAATGAGAGAGTGAGAGAGAAGGAGCGAGTTAGACATAGAGAAGGATAGATAGGAAAGAAAGAGACAGAAAAGAGAGTAATGAAGGGAGCAGAGGCTGGCTGGAATATTTAAGCAAAGGCGATTTTGAACATTTTTACCAGAGCTGCTTTGGGTTCCCAGGGCTGCGCTGTTTGTTACAGCATACAGCTGCTGGAACTCTTCAACATCGTTAAAGAGCTCTCCAACCCCAACGCCGGAAACAACGACATCACCCCTTCGCAAGACCTCTGCAACTCCCTCGCCTCCTACTTCCACAACAAGATCGCGGACATACACAACAGCTTCAGCACTCAACCGACGCACGCCACGACCGAACCATCACCCCCCACCACCACCCTCCGCACCTGGACCCAGATCAGCACCGAAGACACCGTCCGCACAATGAACTCCATCCACTCCGGATCTCCGACCGACCCATGCCCTCACCACGTCTTCAACAAGGCCGATGCTGTCATCGCACCCCACCTGCAGGACATCATCAACACCTCCTTCGACACCGCTACCTTGCCGGAGAGCTGGAAGCACGCCGAACTCAGCGCTCTACTAAAGAAGCCATCAGCCGTCCCCACTGACCTCAAGAACTACCGCCCCACCTCGCTGCTCCCGTTCCCTGCAAAAGTCATCGAGAAGACCGTCAACAAGCAGCTGGCCGCCTTCCTCGAGAAGAACGGATCCCTCGACCTCTTGCAGTCTGGCTTCCGGGCCAACCACAGCACCGAGACCGCCCTGATCGCAGCCACCGATGACATCCGAGCCCTGCTTGACAACGGAGAAACAGCAGCCCTCACCCTCCTAGACCTCTCCGCGGCCTTCGACACTGTCTGCCACCGTACACTAGTGCAGCGACTCCGCAACGTCGGAATCCAGGAGAAGGCACTGGAGTGGATCATCTCCTTCCTCACCGGAAGGACACAGAGAGTTCGCCTCCCCCCGTTCAGATCTGAAGCCACCAAAGTCATCTGCGGCGTTCCTCAAGGCTCCTCGCTCAGTCCAACCCTCTTCAACGTCTACATGAGCCCCCTCACAGATATCACACGCCAGCACAACCTCAACATCATCTCCTACGCCGACGACACCCAGCTGATCCTCTCCCTCACCAACGACCCCACCACCGCCAGAGCCAACCTCCACGAAGGGATGAAAGAGGTAGCCGAATGGATGAAGAACAGTCGCCTGAAACTGAACTCGGACAAGACGGAAGTCCTCATCCTGGGATCCTCACCCTCTGCCTGGGACGACTCCTGGTGGCCCCCCGCCCTAGGCAGCGCACCCAAACCAACAGACCACGCACGCAACCTAGGCTTCATCCTGGGCTCCTCCCTCTCCATGACCAGACAAGTCAACACCGTCTCCTCGTCGTGCTTCAACATCCAGCGCATGCTACGTAAGATCTTCCGGTGGATCCCCACCGAGACCGGGAAGACGGTCACCCAGGCCCTCGTCACCAGCCGTCTGAACTACGGCAACTCCCTCTACGTAGGAACCACCGCCAAACTCCAGAAGAGACTTCATCGGATCCAGAACGCCTCAGCACGACTCATCCTGGACATCCCCCGTCGCAGCCACATCTCCGAACACTTGAGAGACCTGCACTGGCTCCCGGTCAACAAGAGAATCACCTTCCGTCTCCTCACCCTCGCTCACAAAGCCCTACACAACCAAGGACCAAGATACCTCAATAGCCGCCTCAACTTCTACGCTCCCAAACGCCAGCTTCGATCGACCGCCCACGCCCTCGCCGCCGTCCCCCGAATCCGAAGAGCCACCACAGGGGGACGGTCCTTCTCCTACCTCGCCGCCAAGACATGGAACTCCCTCCCGACCCACCTACGCCTGACCCAGGACCACCTCGCCTTCAGGAAGCAGCTCAAGACCTGGCTGTTCGAGCAGTAGCGGACCCCCCTCCCCTAGCGCCTTGAGACCCTCTGGGTGAGTAGTGCGCTATATAAATGCTTTGATTGATTGATTGATTGATTGATTGAACAAATATATATTATCCACTACTGCAAGCAGATAGATCAACAAGCTGATAGCGCCAAATTCCACCATGTACATACTTATGCTGTGCCTAAATTTGTAGAAGCCATACTTGAAAGCATCATATGACGGAAACGTTTTCGTCAAGAGTCCATAATAAAAATATAACAATGTTTCAGCATTGTTCATGGCCTGTCATGGATGACATTGTAACCTGCCCTCAGCACATCTAAAAGGCCATGAGCCACCAAGGGGGACTTGGTACTGTGATTACCTTGACCTTTAAGCATTAGAAAGATGTTCTAGCATGCTGGATCCGCTGAGGGTAGATGCGGCTGTACATGATACGCCCAGACTGCCAGCCTGATGCTATTCGTTGCCGAATCATCACTGAAGGGACTAATAAGGAGGACGGACGATGTGGCCTTATGGCCAGAGCTGCTGGCTTTGGAACAGGAACAGCAGAGCGAGGTTCAGACATGAATATCAGCCTATGAATGCGCTATAATTTTCAAAGCCAGGTTTGAATTATAATTGCTGTCCTGGGTCTGTAATTGCATGTGATACCACCTGTGACCTTGATTTCTCCTATTTAATACTCTCTTCAACCCCCATCACAAGATGTACACCCACATCACAATCACCCCGCCATCTTCCATACCTACACATCACCCTGCTCTCTGCCAGATCGCTTTGTCCCAAAGCCTCCCTTCTCATAGTAAAATGCTAATGTTATCTAAAGAAGGAGCTGTGGTACAAACAACGCTGTCGATCGTAGCGAAAGTGAAAAACAATCTCACACATCGCTATAAAATGAATCGGCCATTCAACTTTTCTAGCCACACCATGATTAGGCATATAACTGGATGGGGAGTTTGTCTCGTAGCACTGCACTGCTTGCACTTCCCTTCTCTCCATCACGTGCAATTGTTTGGTAAAGCTCAGGGTAGAAAAAACCGCGACGCTGGTATTGGGAGCTCCTGCTATCTGGAGCTGTCAGTCAGAGTTACAAAGGTGACTATTCCTCTAGGAGGCAGGCAGGATGGCACTAAGGGCAGGTCAGGCGATGACCCGTTTTTTAAGCTATAAGACAATCACCTCCAACATTCATTCGGGGCCGGATTTATTCTAGTTATTTATTTGACATTTCCATCTCTATGTATCCATACTTATTTTTCGCGCTTTATTGTTTTTTTTTTTTCCACATTTAATTGTGTTCTTTCCCTACATATATTTGTATGAACAATCTACACCGACTCTACAATGCATGAAGGTGTTTTTTGACCTGCATGAAGTAACAATGTAGACTGTGAGGCTTAATGAACTTTTATAGCATTTGAAACCAAAGGTTGACAAATACTGAAAATTCTTAGTGCTCTTGTGAAAGTTGTTCAGTTTAGTGCAATGGTAATTGAAGTCGTCCTCTAAAGTACAAACCTTTAAGCACTGCTAACACGTTTCTAGACGAACAACCTGGGGGAGTTGAGGTGAGAATGTAGTTATGTAAATCCCTCAGAAAAAAAGCTTTAACCTATCAGCAATCATGTTGTAATAGGAAGTCCAATGACCGAGGTATAGATTATAAAAGATGGTTTATTTATCTTATTTACAGGCAAGTAAATTAGAACTCAGGATGGCTTCTATGATAAGCTCTAATGTAAGCCTGTGGTAACATACTTTCTCCTGCCTTGGCACGGGAGTACGCAGGTAAAATGTGCGGTAGGATGTGGGGGCTGTATTACGTGGGAGTTGGAAATAGTTATGGGCGAAGCTGGTCAGAGGCACAAGCACCTGCTGCTCATACCCTGCCAGTGTAATACACAAAGTACTTTGACTGCGCATCCTGTGTGGAGATCGTCTTTATAGAAATAGATGGTAAAAGATGGCTTATTTATCTTGGTTGTAGGTAAGTAGATTAGATCTCAGGATGGCTTCTATGATATGTTCTATTGTAAGCCCCACCAGTAACAGCCTCCCTGCTGCTCAGCCCATACTCCAACAGACCTCCATTGTAACACATCACCATGCACCAACATTCCACAATGCACATTCATACTGGCTGAGCAGCAGGTATAAAACATCTCCCCTTACAGTACACAACAACATTACCTCCTCGTCCTGTCTTCCCGTCCCATTCCTTAACAGTGAGCAGCTAGTCTGCTCTCCAGAAACCTAAAACCTAGCAGAGCTTTTCAGCACTTACCCCAATATGATGCCACGAATCCTTTGAGGATAAAGGGGGAAGTGCACAACATCACATTCTGTTCCTTTTTTTGTGACTTCCTCAGTTTCCTTTTGCCTAGCAGAGGTGTTGGTTGGGTGAGTACTGTTTCTCTGTGTTTTGTGCTTTTCATTGGCGGCCTTCTGTAGCGGCCGCTTTTCTTTTTACTTTGCATGTTTATGGCTTTGTGTGCTCAGTTACATGTGTAGAAAATGTTCCTTTCTCCGCACTACTGGTTTGCGTGGCCCACTGTAGCGCCGCTTATGCCGATTCCGCTTGCTTCGGTGGAGTTTCGGTTTCGCTCTTGGGGCTGTGTGCTATATGGGTCACTCTGGGCTACTGTTTAGGGTCTTTGACTCATAAGATAGAGTTTGGGTGTTCAATTCCTGATCTTTAAATGGAGTTTTCCCCTCAATTGCACTTGTGGCGGTTTTGGTGTGAGTCACTCTGACTTACTGTGGTCTGGAACGCTTACTCTCAGGGTTTAGGGTTCCATTCCGACTAGCTTGCTGTGCTTATACAGCGGTACTTGCACTGAGTCATGCCAGGTTCTAGGTTTGTGCTTCACCTGGCGCAGTTGTGTGGTTTTGTCATACTCCATTTCATTGCACGTGCAGTTCGGACTCGACGAGGAGCTGACCCTTGCTTTTCTTTGCTATGCATGTACGTGGCCTGCTTTAGCGGCTGCTTCTCTGCTTATGGTCCTGTCTCGCCCTGCTTTAGCGGGCGCGGGTCCTCTGTTGTTCCCCTGGGGCGCTGAGCGTCCTGTTGGGTTTCCTGTCTACCTTGGGCGATTTTCGGGCGGGCGATTTTTGTGCTTACGCCTTTTTCCTGGTTGCGAGGGGCCTACAGCCCAACCAGCCTGTGAGCGCCTGATTGTGAATGCTTTCAGACATTAAGGGGGCCCAGGCCTGGTTAGTGTCTGGAAGGGAGATCTCCTGGAATTACCAGGTGATGTAAGCTCTTTCTTGGTGCTTATGTCTGGCGCCTCTTTATGTTGGGACGCTTGCTGCTGCTTTCTGGGCTCGGGAGGCTAATGGAGCAGGGGAAATACAAAATATTTTTGTACCCCCCCGTCAAAGTGAATGCCCTAATAATTGTAATATTATTAACCGTGTGAAGCATGTGAATTAATCAACAAATGCACCTTTTTATTTAGACATTACATGTGGGAAACTAACTGCTAATTGCAAAAATCTAATTTATTAATAAAATGTAAATCGAATTAATATAGGTTTGTGATTATGTAGGAAAGAAGAGTAAAGTGCATGTATTTTTGTCTGTTGTAGAATTATACTGTGACAAAGAATGCAGATGGTAAGTATAATTGCTTTAAATGTTGATTTTGCTAGGCAAATACCTAACATGGGTAATCAGAATGGTGGGCGGTAAACAAAAGTGCTTATATTCTTTATCTAATTTCTGTTATGTTTGCTTTCGTATTAGTTCCGATTCGGCTCTGCTAGACCTTGCCTGAAAATGGCTGATGTGAAATGTGACAGCGCAAAAGAAAATAAAGATGGCCCCAGCCATGATCAGAATGGATGTTCAGTCACAAGTGTATGGCCTACACCAGGAGTGAGAGATGTCAAGGCAATCTTGACCTGCAACAGGAGTTGTGCCAAAGAGACTATTCTAAAAGCATGGGAACGGATGAGAGAACTGTGCTCCAGAGAATGAACAGAATCATGACCGTGAAAAAGAGTTACAAAGAATTTCGACAAAGAATAAATGAAAATATTTTATGAAGTCATGTGAAAATTCTGAATGATTCAGGGATTTGTGAACTGGTTTGAGCTAGGAGGACAATGAGGTGACCATCACCACCCCTCCAATGAACCAATCAGAAATGAATGTAGCCCCTAAAAGTTTCAATTTTGGGTATATAAAGTTAGTGAAAGGGTATAAAAGAGCTTGTGCTTATGACAAGGGCCGATTTTGCGACTTTTGTGATTCGTGATTCCTGGTCTTTACTTTCCACACCTTTGCTCAGCTCGACATGCTGTCTGTTGAGACGATTTTCTTTCATAGGGCAAGAGACTTTGAACATTTTGGACTTTGAACTTTGATGGGGAAAGGGAACGAGATTGTCACGGGAAACCTATCTCGGGAGGGATACGTCCAAGGAGGTTAGAGGGACAGATAGTCAGCTTGGGAACCTATCCTGTGATCTGCGGTTCATTTCTCAGTGAACCATTCTCATCATCGCCCTATGGCCAAAGAGTAATGAGTATTTTCCATTTTCTAATTTTCTTATGCTTAAATGTTTCTAAAATAATGCTTAATGTGTTTGCTTAGTAAATTTACTTAATTTTAAGTTCTCTCTAAATGAATTTAGATAAAATCATATGAAAAATAAACTCGAGTCTGTGGTTATTATAAAGTCATGACAGATAAATGTTGAAGGTTTTAAATTGTGATTGAGCTGGACTTAATCGCCATCAACTGATTCCTACAAGTTGGTCCATCAATTAAATAGCGGAGTACCTTGATGTTTTTAGAACTGACAGCTATCAAAGTTTAATGTATAAAATGTATATAAATTATTGATTAGGTTAATAAGGTACACCGCATGTCTTGCAGATTGTCTACTTATCACTAATTCAGGAACTGTATGAATGTGTGCGGTTTTCTGTGTTATGGGCAACACTGACGAGTGAATGGGTAGAGTTTCCTGGATTAGTGACACAGGTAAAGGGTTTTATGTTAGACCCGCTGCATCAGATTTTTTGGTAGCAGAGTTATGGTTTCTCAGTGAGAAGAGGTCGCTCCCCCACGCTCCCTGCCTGGATATCGCAGCGCTTGGGTCTGACTGCTTGCCTTTCTAAATATTGCTGCTTGGGTATCGTAGCTCTGACTGCTTGGCTTTATAAATACTGCTAGCGCTTGTGAACATTATTCGCTAAGATCCTGTGCCTGCTATTGTCCGCTTTGGCTCCGACTTTGCTCGCATGTAAATTCTGGAGCTCGCATTGCTAGAGTTCAAAAATAAGTATTATTGCCTGATTGTGCTGGTACCACCGCCCATAGCGTCATTCATCTGTGTGCCCCAATCTCGTCCTGCTTCAGGTTTGTTTTTGCTGCCATTTTGTTTGTTGTGCCTCGTAGCCAGCCTCCCCACCCCGCTACCGCCTCCCAGCTGCTCCTCCCTCCCACGGACTGATTAGGCTCGTTCATTGCTTGCAGCGCTGTGACCTCTCTGACTCCGTGAGAAGAGGTCGCTCCCCCATGCTCCCTGCCTGGATATCGCAGCGCTTGGGTCTGACTGCTTGCCTTTCTAAATATTGCTGCTTGGGTATCGTAGCTCTGACTGCTTGGCTTCATAAATACTGCTAACGCTTTTAAACATTATTCGCTAAGATCCTGTGCCTGCTATTGTCCGCTTTGGCTCTGACTTTGCTCACATGTAAATTCTGGCGCTCGCATTGCTAGAGTTCAAAAATAAGTATTATTGCCCGATTGTGCTGGTACCACCGCCCATAGCGTCATTCATCTGTGTGCCCCAATCTCGTCCTGCTTCAGGTTTGTTTTTGCTGCCATTTTGTTTGTTGTGCCTCGTAGCCAGCCTCCCCACCCCGCTACCGCCTCCCAGCTGCTCCTCCCTCCCACGGACTGATTAGGCTCGTTCATTGTTTGCAGCGCTGTGACCTCTCTGACTCCGTGAGAAGAGGTTGCTCCCCCACGCTCCCTGCCTGGATATCGCAGCACTTGGGTCTGACTGCTTGCCTTTCTAAATATTGCTGCTTGGGTATCATAGCTCTGACTGCTTGGCTTCATAAATACTGCTAACGCTTGTGAACATTATTCGCTAAGATCCTGTGCCTGCTATTGTCCGCTTTGGCTCTGACTTTGCTCGCATGTAAATTCTGGCGCTCGCATTGCTAGAATTCAAAAATAAGTATTATTGCCTGATTGTGCTGGTACCACCGCCCATAGCGTCATTCATCAGTGTGCCCCAATCTCGTCCTGCTTCAGGTTTGTTTTTGCTGCCATTTTGTTTGTTGTGCCTCGTAGCCAGCCTCCCCACCCCGCTACCGCCTCCCAGCTGCTCCTCCCTCCCACGGACTGATTAGGCTCGTTCGTTGTTTGCAGCGCTGTGACCTCTCTGACTCCGTGAGAAGAGGTCGCTCCCCCACGCTCCCTGCCTGGATATCGCAGCACTTGGGTCTGACTGCTTGCCTTTCTAAATATTGCTGCTTGGGTATCGAGGCTCTAGATGCTTGGCTTTATAAATACTGCTAGCGCTTGTGAACATTATTCGCTAAGATCCTGTGCCTGCTATTGTCCGCTTTGGCTCTGACTTTGCTCGCATGTAAATTCTGGCGTTCGCATTGCTAGAGTTAAAAAATAAGTATTATTGTCTGATTGGGCTCGTACCATCGCCCATAGCGTCATTCATCTGTGTGCCCCAATCTCGTCCTGCTTCAGGTTTGTTTTCGCTGCCCTTTTGTTTTGTTGTGCCTCGTAGCCAGCCTCCCCACCCCGCTACCGCCTCCCAGCTGCTCCTCCCTCGCCCCCGCCCCCTCCACTATCCATATATGACAGATGCTTATGCGCGCAGCTTTGACGCGCAGCGGTCGCGCCCCATGCGCGCCGAAGGTGCGCCAAAGGTAAGCCCATCTATGCCCGTCCGTGCCTGGACCGCGCCCAGCGCCAGACCCCCTGACCCCCGCAATTCCCATTCCACCCGCATTACCTATGACGCCGCTACCCTCTCAGCCCTGAACCCCGGCCGACCCTCTAACTGCTACTAAGCCGCCCCAGGTCACACCCATGGACCCTTCACCTGCCACTCCTGCCAGTTCAACTGCACTAGGACCCACACCAAATCCACAAACTCCAAACAGAGCTCCGACACTAACCACCTGAAGTGCATCCTGATCAACACCCGCTCAGTCCAGAGACACTCCATTGAACTTTGAAACCTACTCGACACTACATCGCCAGACGTCGCCTTCCTCACAGAAACATGGATGAACACCTCATCAGCGCCCGACATCGCCATAGCCATCCCAGAAACCTACAAGATCATCCAAAAAGATCGCTTCAACCAAACAGGAGGTGGCATCGCCATCGTCCACAAGAACACCATCCGCATCACGACCAGTTCTGATGATAACCTTGCTTCCGCCGAACACCTGCACTTCCAGATTCACACTGACCAGAAAACCACACTCATAGGCACCCTCATCTACAGACCACCAGGACCCCGCACACAATTCAGCGAAGACATCGCTGACTTCATCAGCCCACATGCCCTCCCCTCCGAGAACTATATTCTACTGGGAGACCTCAACTTCCACGTGGAAAAGAAAAACGACAACAACACCTCCACCCTTCTGGATAACCTGGCCAATCTAGGACTCAAAAAACTTGTAGACACCCCCACCCACTAAGCCGGACACACACTCGACCCTATCTTCACCTCCAGCAAGCACATCTCCTTCGATCACACCACAGCTCTCCATTGGACGGACCACAGCTGCGTTCACTTCAACTACAAAAAGTCCATGACCCACATCCCCCCACAACCCATCCCTCGAAGAAATTGGAACAAAATCACCACCGAACAACTCTTCACATCGCTTCACCAAAACCCCCCCACCAAATCATCGGACCCAAACCAAGCAGCCACTAACCTCACCCAATGGATCACCCATAGCGCCGACGAACTTGCACCCTCAAAAAACCATCTTGTCAAGCAAGGGAGCAAAAAAGCCCCCTGGTTCAACGATGACCTTAAGAAATCCAAGAAGCTCTGTCGTACTCTCGGGAAAACCTGGAGAAAAAAGCCAACCACTGATAACCTAGCCACCTTCAAGAACGCCACCCGCAAACACCACTAACTAATCCGATCCACCAAGAAATCATCATTCAAGGATCGACTTGACAACAATGCACAAAACAGCAAAGAACTATTCAACATCGTCAAAGAATTTACCAACCCCACCGCCGGCACCAACGACATTTCTCCCTCCCAAGACCTTTGCGACTCTCTATCCTCATTCTTCCATAACAAAATCGCCGAAATACATAACAGCTTTGAAAACCAGTCCGAAGACATCTCCACTCCACCCATTCCCGAACCAACACCACCCGCTAACAACCTTTGCGCCTGGAACCCAATCACCACCGAAGACACCATCCGCCTGATGAACTCCATCCACTCAGGATCGCCAACCGACCCATGTCCCACCACATTTTCAACAAAGCAGGATCCATCATTGCACCTCATCTCCGCGATGTCATCAACTGCTCCTTCAACTCCGCTACCTTCCAGGAAATCTGGAAACATACCAAACTCAGCGCCCTTCTGAAGAAACCCACAGCAGACCCCTCCGAACTTAAGAACTACCGCCCCATCTCGCTCCTCCTATTCCCAGCCAAAGTCATAGAGAAAGCCGTCAACAGTCAACTTGCCGCCTTCCTCGAATCCAACATATCCCTGGACCCCTCACAGAACGGCTTTCGAGCCAAACACAGCACCGAAACCACCCTCATCGCAGCAACAGACGACATTCGAACACTACTGGACAACGGAGAAACAGTTGCCCTCATCTTACTTGACCTCTCCGCAGCCTTCGACACAGTCTGTCATAGCACCCTCATACAACGTCTCAGCAACATCAGAATACAAGGAAGAGCATTGGAATGGATCATATCGTTCCTTGCCGGAAGAACCCAGAGAGTCCGCCTTCCCCCCTTCAAATCAGAGGCAAAGTCATTTGCGGCGTACCACAAGGATCATCACTCAGTCCCACCCTCTTCAACGTATACATGAGTCCCCTCACTTCCATCGCACGCCAACACAACCTCAACATCATCTCCTACGCATACGACACCCAGCTGATCCTCTCCCTCACCAAAGACCCGAACACCGCCAAAACCAACCTACACGAAGCAATGAAAGAAGTAGCCGAGTGGATGAAGAACAGCCGTTTAAAACTGAACTCGGACAAAACGGAAGTCCTCATCTTAGGCTCATCCCCCTCAGCCTGGGATGACTCTTGGTGGCCACCAGCCCTGGGAACCGCACCCACACCAACGGATCACGCACGTAACCTGGGCTTCATCCTGGACTCCTCCCTCTCCATGACCAGACAAGCCAATGCCGTCTCATCTTCCTGCTTCAACATCCTACGCATGCTCAAAAAAGTCTTCCGTTGGATCCCCACTGAAACAAGAAAGACGGTCACCCACGCACTGGTCACCAGCCGGCTGGATTACGGAAACACCCTTTACGCCGGAACCACAGCCAAACTACAGAAAAAACTTCAAAGCCTCCAAAACGCATCAGCCAGACTCATACTGGACATCCCTCGTCAAGCTCACATTTCCGGTCATCTAAAAGCTCTCCACTGGCTCCCCGTCAACAAGAGAATAACGTTCCGTCTCCTCACCCACGCACACAAAGCCCTCTATGACCTAGGACCCGAATGCCTCAACACGAGACTGTACTTCTACACCCCCACCCGCCAACTACGATCATCCAATCAAGCCCTTGCTGCAATTCTGTGCATCCACAGATCCACCATGGGGGGAAGATCCTTCTCCTACTTAGCGGCCAAGACCTGGAATTCCCTCCCCACCCACCTCCGCCTTACTCAGAACCACCTCATCTTCAGAAAGCAACTAAAAACCTGGATATTCGATAAGTAATTGCACCCGCCTCCCAAGTGCCTTGAGACCCTCTGGGTGAGGAGTGCGCTATACAAATTTCTGAACTTGAACTTGAACTTTGGAGATTCCGGTCCAAGGGAGATATGGCTTGGCATTACGGGCTGGACTGTTCCCATGAGTCACAGGGTCAGGCTGATTTGCATATGACCATGTCTGAACTGGGGTGGCAGAGTGAGCTAAAGAATGATGATGGATTAAACTCGGATCAGTTGACTGAGGGTGAGTGCTTGCAATGTTCAACACTCCGTCCATCATCCCCTATGGTTTTTCTTTGTTGAGGGAAATAGCAACAGGTTTTCTTGTGAAAATTTGGCCTTAATTCTCAGGAGCAGCATAGTCTCCAGATATGTTTTATCCCCAGAGAAACGGGTTTGCCGCTTGCTTCTTAGAAGGGTAAGGTAGAGGGAAGTGCTACTTTATCAGTGAAAAAAAATTCTGTGGTGGGGTAAAGGTAGGCGCTGCCTACTGGAAAAACAGAATTCTTGTAAGCTTAAATAAACTATCTCTTTGGTTTAGAAAAGCAGACAATGCAAATGTGTTTTATGTTGTAATTAACCGATTTTGTAAAAAAAAAGGTTATAAAAATCAGTGGCAATAATTTTTATAAAGGAGTGGTCAGCAGAGACAGGAGTAAGGCTGACATCATCAAGAACCTCGCTGGGATTGGACAGCTGCGGAAGAACGTGAAGCGTTCTGATTGGTGCGTTAGTGTGATTCACGCTTGGATTGGACAATTGGAGCGTGACGTCGGAGCATTTTGATTGGTGCGTTAGCGTGGTCCGTGCTGGGAAAGGACAGAATACTCTAGCAGAATATAGGGAAGTGTACGACTTTTTTTTGGTGAATAATTGTGAATTATGGCTTATTACTATGACAGATAGAAAGAGAAACCTTCGTGGTTTACAAAAGTCAAGAATCTTTTTAAGAAAGGCAAAGACATAATTACAAGAGAGGGAAAAGCACTTCCTCCACCGAAAACACCAGTGTCTTACATGATAACAAAATATGGTTAACACACTTGTATTTGGTTAGAGAATTGGGTGAAATATACTCAAAACGATGGAGTATTAGCATTTCCAGAGACGGGTTCGTTTAGTACAGCCATATTACGAAATTTAAGAGAAAAGATGATGAAACTTGAACCGAGACCTAGACCGATGCAGTTTGAAGCTGAGATGTATGTGAGTGAGAGAGAGAGAGAGAGAGAGAGAGAGAGAGAGAGAGAGAGAGAGACACACACATAGATATAAAAGAGGACAGATATATTCCAGGAAGATGGGGTCAAATCAGGATAACAGGATGAGACGATGGAGGTACGCTGATATGTTGGATGGCATGTTTCCTGTTAGAACGGTTGATGAAATGGTGGGAAGAAGTGTACGGAGAAATAGAAACACGTATTGTCAGAGAAGAGTGGATATGGAGTTAGTGATACAGTGGACGAAGTGTTGAAAGACATATTAAATAAAAGACCCCCTCCATATCAACAGGCTTCTGCAGTGGTGACACCAAAAGCACAGCAAATGGAGAATGACATGAATGAAACCCCAAAACGATTTTATGAGATAAATAGTCCATCTAACAAACAAGAGTACAACAGACTATAGAACCTAGTAAATTAGCAAGGTCAACCAGAGAATTAGCTGAAAAGATAAAAGAATTGATAACAAATGTAGAAGCAGAAACTGTGCCAGTGACTATAGGTCCTGTGATACCAGTATTTGAAAATCAAAAAATAGATGAACATCCATTAACGATTCCTTTAAATTCCAGTATGCATAAAGTACAAGAAAAGATTTATCCTGACCTTAGTGAGACGAAAGATGCGATTAGGTCAACTCCACCTACGGATTTAACGATAAATCAAAGTCCATTAAAAAGAATTCCTATGGCAACTGAATCAACAACAGAAACACCAGAGAAAAATGTGGATAGGATAGATTTAACTAAAACCCCTGTAGGTCCAACTGCGGAAGAATTTAATTAGTGGGTAAAGACTTTGCAAAAGAAAGGTAAAGAACCACACCTTTTGGATGTGGTTAGATTAAAAATAGATATGGAAGAACTGATTATCAGAACAATTGGTACAGAATGATTTAAAACATATCAGGATGACCAATTAATGTTTATGTGCAAAAGTATTACTTGGAGAGCCAAGAATTTGCACGGCAAATTGGAAGAAACAGCAAATGAGTTAGGAGTAGATTTTGCAAAAGTTAAAGGATTACAGAAACCTTACAGAGCAGATTTCATCGAGAAAGATATAGATATTCTGAATACATCAGTACGGTTAACTCAGATAAAAGAATTAATTGTATTGCTGAGAAAATGGAGAGACATAATTGATTCAGGAAAAGGTGACACGTTCCCTGTGTTTGATAAGAACAAAATACCCATTGAATTGAAAAGAACAGTTAAGAATGAGGTGTGGGTCTATACAGGCGAAAATATAGGTTTAATGAAATCCTGTGAAAATTACTATAAAAGAAGAAGTAGTTTACCCAAATACTCCACAATACAAACTGACACCAGAAATTATTGAAGAAATAATGCCAGTAATTGATAAAATGATTGAACAAGGAATTCTAAAAGAAATAAAGAGTAGTCCATGTAATTCACCTATAATTGGACTGAAAAAGCCTAATGGAACCTTTAGGATAGTGCAAGATTTTAGAAAGGTGAATACAATTGTTGTCCCTTGTTGTCCAATCGTGCTGTAATTTTATACCAAATTCCGCACGATGCAGAATGGTACGCAGTCATTGATTTGTGCAATGCATTCTTTTCAATTCCATTACACCCCGATAGCCAACCGATTTTTGCTTTCAGGTTTGGTGAGCGTATTTTGGCATGGTGCCGATTCCTCAAGGGTATACTGAAAGTACTTCGATTTTCAATCAGATACTGAAGAAATCCTTGTGAGTTTAAAAATGCCAGAGAAATCTGTGTTGGTTCAATACATTGATGACCTATAGGTAGCATCAAGAACCAAAGAAGTTAATGCCCTCATAATTTCATAATATTAACAGTGTGAAGCATGTGAATTGATCAACAAATGCACCTTTTTATTTAGACATTACATGTGGGAAACGAACTGCTAATTGCAAAAATCTAATTTATTAATAAAATGTGAATCAAATTAATATAGGTTTGTGATTACGTAGAAAAGAAGAGTAAAGTGCATCTATTTTTGTCTGTAGTAGAATTATATTGCATTATTGAAACACTTGTCAGAAGGATGACATAAGGTGTCCCCATTTAAACTACAGTTCTGTCAACAAGAAGTACAGTATTTAGGTCATAAGATTGAAAAAGGGATGAGAAAGGTGATGACAGAAAGAATCAGGATTATCAGAGGAATGAGATCCCTATTGACACAGAAAGAGGTGAGAATGTTCCTTTGAATGGTTGGTTATTGCAGACAGTGGATAAGTGGTTTTTCATTGATTGCAAAACCTTTGCAGCGATTAACCAAAGGTGATGTAAAGGACCCAATTGTGTTGAATGAGAAAGAGATGGAAGTTTTTGAGCAACTGAGAAACAGTTTGTGTGAAGCTCCAGCGTTAGGAATGCCTTATTGTGATAAAGAATTTGAACTGTACTGCAGTGAAAGAGACGGATGGGCACTTTCATTACTAGTACAAAGGCATGGAAGAATGAGACACCCAATAGCCTTTTTTTCAGCTGTTTTGGACCCAGTGGCAAAAGTATTACCGGGATGTCTGAAAGCTGTAGCAACTACTTGTGTAAGTCTGGAACAGAGTGAAGGCATTGTGATGGGGTAGCCTGTGAAGGTATATGTCCCACATGCAGTTGAAATCCTTCTAACCAGAACCAAAACCCAATTCATGACCCACAGTCGATTGACTAGATATGAAAAAGTGAATCTAGGTGCAGACAATGTGATGAATGTTAGATGCATAAATGTGAATCCTTCCACCTTATTGCATTATGCAGTGCATGCAGAAGTCAAAGATTATGTTGATCACAATTGTTTGGATTTACTTGAATTTTGTACAATGTCCCGACCTGACATTAGAGATGAACCTCTAGAGGAATCAGATTATGTGATGTTTGTGGATGGATCACATTTAAGGACAGATGAAGGAGTTTTGAGTGCCGCGTATGCTGTATGTGCAGTGACAGCCATAATGAAAGCATCTTGAAGACAGAGGAAGGGTTATTATTATTGCGATCAGTGATGGCGCCTCCAAGATTTAACGTAGATATCAGTAGAACAAATTTAGTTGGACGGTGCTACAGAAAAGAGGAAAACCCCCAACCTCCAAAACGGACCAAAGTCCACAAACAAATACTGCAAAGGATCTGTGCACACGTCTAATTTTCACAGAGTAAATGCTGTAAGTAATTCTGGAACAACACAACAGCAGTACGATGGTAAGAGGTTGATATAAGTGTTCTTTCAATTTAGGTTTATTCCAGATGCCCAGCCAACACGTTTTTCGTCAGGAAGTTTATCCAAGACTTCTTCAGGGCTCTAGTGGGCTGCTATTCAAGGTTGTAGCAAAATACTCTCCGCCGGTTATACTTCCGTCCCGGCTGTAGTTACGTTCGGCAATGTTGCTATCAAAGATAAGTTCTTTAGAATGGTGAGTACCAGGTAAAGGAGCGCAGTCATTCTGCTCCTCAGTAACGCAGCCAGAGTGCTGCTGCCATATCTCTAGTCCGTATGTGTAGCGGAAATCCAAAAACAATATGAAAGCATCTTGTTTGAGAGGAATACGTTCAGCCCAAGTTGTTGAGCTGATTGCTCTGATTTGAGCTTGCAAGCTGGGAAAGAATTTCTGAATCACTGTAATCATGGATAGCCAGTACAGCGTTGGAATGGTGCATGATTTTGGACAAATCTGGTCTCAGAGGGGATTAATGACTTCTTCTGGATCTCTAATAAAAAATGGTGAGTGATGTAATATGTGATGTCATCAGCAGTGCATTGCACGCGCAAGTTATAGTGAGTCCGACTAACTATAACGTGGGAATTTCAATGGTTTTATATCAGTAAAATTTCCAGCAAACTATAACTGGTGTGAAACCTATTTTTTTTACAGTGAATTTAATAGGTTTTTTAAATGCTAATTCCTAACTATAACTGGTGTGAAACCTATGGTTTTTTCAGTGAATTTCATAGGTTTTTTAAATGCTAATTCCTAACTATAACTGGTGTGAAACCTCTGGTTTTTTCAGTGAATTTCAAACGTTTTTTAAATGCTAATTCCTAACTATAAGTCTCAGTTTATATGTAAGACTGTTAGCACTCTAGTTGTTCTTTAGAACACTCTGGTACATTCTGTCATTGGGCTACAGTTGGGCTACATCTAGCTGATATTTGGGCTACATTTGGATTTTTTGGTCTCTGGTGGCCATCTTTGGGCTACATTGGGCTACATTGGGCTACATTTGGGCTACATTTTGGCATATATATAGCCCAATGTAGCACAATATATATTTTATCAAAGTTAATTTTCGTAAAAACCACTTTAGAATAGGGCTACCACTCCCTACAATTTTTCCCAATTTTTATTTTTTTTTTGCTTTGGAGCGCTTCCGGTGCGCTTCCCGGGGAGCGCCCCGAAAAGCGTACTTTTATAAAGCGCCCCCGGGCGCGCTCCGGGGAGCGTCTCGTAAGCGCCAATATCGCGAACGAAAACATGATCATGACGTATCGCGTAGCCGCGTCCGCGTGATACGCACGGCGTAAGCGCACCCGGAAGTACTCGAGCGAATACGATCGCGCAACGTAAACATCCGACGCGCTTACGCTACGCGACCCGAAGTGCCCCCGGGCGCGCCCGGGGGCGCGTAGCGTAAGCGCGTCGGGTCATGTGACCTGAAAATAACACTTTTCATTGGTTCATAACAGTTTTAGTTTCATAATGATGAAGCCCCTGGTCTTGTGACCTGAAAATAACACTTCTCATTGGTTCAGGACAGTTTTTTTTCAAAATGATGAAAGACCCCACCTTTTTTCCTTATTCTGACTTTGTCCTTTGACTGAGGAAGACCTGTTTGTACATCTCTGTACCTTTTTGATCTTAATAATGGCTTCAGTAGCAGCAGCAGCTGGTGCATCTGCCCCACCACCACCACCACAACCACCAAGAGGACCAGCTCCAAATTATATTGGTGGTCAAGAACAGGAGGAGGAGGAAGAGGAAGAGGAGGAGGGGAGGAGAAGATGGCTGCCTGAAGAAAATACCCCATACAAACCCAAGCCACACATTGTATGGGAGTTTTTTTCAATCCCAGAGGGCAAAAAAAAAGTGAATGCGGCCAAGGTAACTTGCCTAATCTGCAATGAAGAACTTTCACGGGGCAACCCAAACAAAAAATATTCATTTGGTAACCATACCATGATTCGTCATATGACCCGAAAGCACCCAAACAACTACTCTCGTGCAGAGTTCAGGGAACTGGCCAGTAGCCTCCCCCAGTCGTCAAGGACCACCTCCCAAAGAACCCAACCCACTTCATCAACACCAGAAACATCAGAGATGATGCCTTGCATTCAGCCAAGATTTTCTGATTTTAAAATCACTTGTTCTGCATGTGGCAAGCTTATCGCCTATGGTGAAAAAAGCGTTAAGCTCATCGTCCTTGCAGGTGATAATCACAAGTGCCCCAAAAAGAAGTAATTTTTGGGGTTTTTTGTTTTTTTGCTCCAGTTGAGCCAGTTTCAATTCCCTTTTTTTGTTTCTCCCCCTAAAAAAATACAAAAAAAATATAAAACTGTTTAGAAAAGCCAAAAAAAGTTCAAAAAGTTCAAAAAACACAAAAAAAATATAAAACAACAAAAAGAAGTAAAAAAAAAGTTCTTTTTAGAACTACCTCCAATTTCTAAATAAAGGCTTCTTTTTTTTATAAACTGTCATCTTTTTCCCTCATTTTACGCTCCCCGGTGCGCTACCTGGTGTGCGTACCGGGCGCTTCCCCCGCGCAAAACGAAAAAAAAAAAAAAAATTTAAATGCCCCGCAGGGCCCTTTTATTGCCCCCACATCAAACCTAGGGGGTCAAGGGGGGGTCTACTCTGCCCCCTTATGGTCATTTCCCTCTTTGTTTTGGCCACCTCTCGTGTCTCGATCCTACCGAGACACAAGATGGCGGCCGCTCCAGACTGTTTCGAATGTTTACAGACACCCGAAAGCCAATCAGCTTTCTGCGCGCAAGTCGTGTGTCGCGCCGGGAGCGCACTCCAGTGCGCGCACCGGAGAGCGCCTATAGATATATATATTTTTTGGAACCTAAATTACTCAAAATCCACTGCAGCACATATCTTGAGACATAGCACATCGGGCTACCAGTCCCTACAATTTTGCCAAGTTTGGTGGAAATCCATTCAGCCGTTCGCGCTAAAAGTGAAATCGACCGCCCTATGGAAATTAACATGGGGAAAACGCGTTTTGGGACCCCCCTTTTATCTCGGCCCCCGCTTGATGTATCCCCCCTAAACTTTCAAGGAAGGACCGGAGCTCGACGAGGCCATTTTCAGGAAATTTTCAGGCAGATTCGTCAACCGGTGCCAAAGGTATTCCAAATAGAATTTTGAGATTTAACATTGAAAAAAATCCTAACTATAACTACCTACTGGCGACCGCCAGTAGGTAATATATATATATATATATATATATATATATATATATATATATATATATATATATATATATATATTTTTTTTTTTTTAATTAAGCACAAATAGGGTCCTTTCTGAATCACTCCCATAGTCAGGTGGCGCACAAAGTCGGCAGAGCCCCCACGCCGAGGAATATTAACTCCAAAAGACAAGAAAAGATTTCCAATGCGCACTCAGGGATAAGGAGTATTTCACCAGTTTATTCCAAACTTATCGCTACGCGTTTCGACACCCGGCAGTGTTATATATATATATAAATATATTCACTTAAAAACCATAGGTTTCAGGCCTTATATAGTTAGGAATTAGCATTTAAAAAACCATTGAAATTTCTCCTATATAGTTAGCTGTACTAACTATATTTCGCGCACCCGCAATCCACTGCTCATGATGTCACATATTACATCATTCATGACATGGTCAGTGACATCACTGATGACATCTCAAATGACATCACTGATGACATCACTGATGACATCTCATTTGCCATCACTGATGACATTACTGATGACATCATCCAGTGACTGTGTTTTTCTGATAAGTTTAAATATGTTTTACATATTGAAGAATGAGTGGATGTATAAGTGTCTGGATGAAGGATTTAGTAGGTGCGTGACTGACTGTATGAGTGAGTGATTAAATGTGTCTTACTGAATGCATAGGTTAGTGACTAAACTGTCTGAATGTGTGCATCAGTATGTCTGTTGTTGTGTAAGCTGCTGCATGTGTTGATCAGTAGCTATATCAGTGGCTATATGGGTTATTGATTGGTTGCCCAAGTATTTGTATGGGAGACTGAGTGTGTGTGTGTGTGGGTGGCTGAGAGGTGTGTGACTCTGTGCATAGATGTGTGAGCAGTTGATTCACTAGGTGTATGGGTTCAAGAGTGCATGTGGAAACAGCTGTATCGGCGGTTGACTGTGTGCATGTGTGTGTTGGTGAGTGAATGGATATCTCAGTGCTACATGACCGAGTAAGTACATATGTAAAACATAGTGCATGTGAGAGTTGGCTTATATAAATGACTATACATGAGAGCCAGTGATTGTGCGAGTGGCTGTATGGATCATTGTGTACTTGTATCAGTGATTGTATAAGAGAGTGAGTATGTGTTAGTATATGTTTGAATACGTAAGGTGTTGTGTGTATAACTGTATAGTTGAGGAAATGGAAGTGTGATTGATTCTTTCCTTGACTGACTAGGTGTGTGAGTAACTCCATGGATGAGTGGCAGTGTGTGAGTGTTTGTATAAGGGTATGAGTGCATATGTTAGTGTTGTATTGATGAGTGACTGTATGTATGAGTGATTCTATGGGTGAATAAGTGGATGTGTGTGTAAACCTAGCAATCAGTGAGTGCGTATGTAGTAACTGGTATTGGTGTGTCAATGGTTTCAAGAATGGTAGTCTGGATTTAACACTGGGTGTATCAAAGGTTACATTAGAGTGTAAGGAGGTGCATCATATTATCACATGAATTATGTCATCAGTGATGTCATCAGTGATGTCACTGACCATGTCATGAATGATGTAATATGTGACATCATCACCAGTGGATTGCGGGTGCGCAAAATATAGTTAGTCCAACTAACTATATAGGTGCAATTTCAAAGGTTTTTTAGATGCTAATTCCTAACTATATATGACCTGAAACCCTTTGGTTCTTCACCTGCAAGATCTGTCAGTCAGTGCTGTCAAGGAGAGATCCAACCAAAAAATATTCATTTGGAACCCACAGCATGGAGCGGCATGTTAAAAACCTACACCCAAACAATTGGTTAAAGGCTAAGGCGCAAAGATTACAGAAGGAGGGATCACAGGAGGAGGGCTCTCTTCCTAGTACTTCTGCTTCAGCATTTGGAGTACCACCAATGCCAGCCTCAATGGTGGCAAACATTCAGCCAGAGCTGAAAAATCTAATGATGCAGTGTATACATTGCAGTAAACTGATAGCCTTTGGCCAAGAGTCAATTCAAGTAATCCTACAGAAGGACAGGAACCACAGGTGCACACCATACATTTTTTTTAACTTTTTTTCTCATAGTTTGTTCCAGTTGTACAGTTGTTTAGTTTAAAATTTTCATTTTTTTACATTGTTTCTCTAGCAAAACAAAAACAAACAAAAAAAACAGTTCTTTTTAGAACTACCTCTACTGGTTAAAAAAAGAACTAAATGTCTATGTTTGTATGTAAAAGTTTGTCATAGTGAATGTCAAAGTGCAAAACTATAAGGATGTGGTACAGCATAAACCTATAAGGTGTTTACCTATAGTATACTGTAGTACTTTCAAAGCACTGAAATGTAACATATGCATATAAATATGTTACAACTCAATGGGCCAGATGTATGTAATCTCCATTTACCTACCCTTAAATACCAAATCATACCTGTTCAACATTTAAGAGTAGGTAAATGGGATATAGTTAATTTCTCTTTTGAAATTACCAAATCTGTATAATTCAGATATTTTACCGAATCAGTATTTACCGATTCAGTAATTGCCATTGATGCCTATGGGCCTTGAGGCCAATGGGAATCAATGGCAATTACGGAACCAGTAAATACCGATTTGGTAAAATAACCGAATTGTCAAGGGGGACAGGTTGTCACTTTGACACCCTGTTGCACCCCTGATTCTTACTTGTGTGCATGTACACAGGAATTTGTTATTTACCACTGAATAGTATTTGGTGGTACATAACGAATACTTAAGGGCCTGTTTTCAGTGCCACCTACATCTAGATTTACCAAAAAATAGGAGCATATTTACAAGCCCCTTGCGTCACCTTTAACAAAAATAGGAGCACATTTACATGCCTCTTGCGTCACCTTTATCAAAAATAGGAACATATTTACAAAACCCCTTGCGTCACCGTTAACAAAAAGAGGAGCATATTTACAAGCCTCTTGCATCACCTTTAAAAAAAACAGGAGCATATTTACAAGCCCCATGTGCCACCTTTAACAAATATAGGAGCATATTTACAAGACCCATGTGCCACCTTTAACAACAAGAGGAGCATATTAACAAGCTCCTTGTGTCACCTTTAACAAAAAGAGGAGCATATTTACAAGCCCCTTGTGTCACCTTTAACAAAAATAGGAGCATATTTACAAGCCCCTTGCATCACCGTTAACAAAAACAGGAGCATATTCACAAGCCCCTTGCGTCACCTTTAACAAAAAAAGGAGCATATTTACAAGACACATGCGCCACCTTTAACAAAAGAGGAGCATATTTACAAGCCCCTTGCGTTACCTTTATCAAAAAGAGGAGCATATTTACAAGCCCCTTGCGTCACCTTTAACAAAAAGAGGAGCATATTTACAAGCCCCTTGCGTCACCTTTAACAAAAAAAGGAGCATATTTACAAACCCCTTGAGCCACCTTCATCAAAAAGAGGAGCATATTTAGAAGCCCCTTGCGTCACCTTTAACAAAAATAGGAGCATATTTACAAACCCCATGTGTCACCTTAAACAAAAAAAGGAGCATATTTACAAACCCCTTGCGTCACCTTTAACAAAAACAGGAGCATATTTACAAGCCCCATGCGCTAACTTTAACAAAAAAGGAGCATATTTACAAGAGCCATGCGCCACCTTTTACAAAAATAGGAGCATATTTACAAGCCCCTTGCGTCACCTTTAACAAAAAGAGGAGCATATTTACAAGCCCCTTGCGTTACCTTTAACAAAAAGGAGGAGCATATTTACAAACCCCTTGCGCCACCTTTAACAAAAACAGGAGCATTTTTACAAGCCCCTTGCGTCACCTTTAACAAAAATAGGAGCATATTTACAAGCCCCTTGCGTTACCTTTAACAAAAAGAGGAGCATATTTACAAGCCCCTTGCGTCACCTTTAACAAAAATAGGAGCATATTTACAAACCCCTTGCGTCACCTTTAACAGAAAGAGGAGCATATTTACAATCCGCTTGCATCACCTTTAACAAAAACAGGAGCATATTTACAAACCCCTTGTGTCACCTTTAACAAAAAGAGGAGCATATTTACAAGCCCCTTGCGTCACCTTTATCAAAAAGAGGAGCATATTTACAAGCCCTTGTGTCACCTTTAACAAAAAGAGGAGCATATTTAGAAGCCCCTTGCGCCACCTTTAACAAAAAGAGGAGCATATTTACTAGCCCCTTGCGTCACCTTTAACAAAAACAGGGGCATATTTACAAGCCCCTTGCATCACCTTTAACAAAAAAAGGAGCATACTTACAAGCCCCTTGCGTCACCTTTAACAAAAATAGGAGCATATTTATAAGACCCATGCGCCACCTTTAACAAAAAGAGGAGCATATTTACAAGCCCCTTGCGTCACCTTTAACAAAAAAAGGAGCATATTTACAAGCCCCATGAGTCACCTTTAACAAAAATAAGAGCATATTTACAAGCCCCTTGCGTCACCTTTAACAACAGTAGGAGCATATTTACAATCCCCTTGCGTCACCTTTAACAAAAAGAGGAGTATATTTACAAACCCCTTGCGTCACGGTTAACAAAAAGAGGAGCATATTTACAAGCCCCTTGCGTCACCGTTAACAAAAACAGGAGCATACTTACAAGTCCCTTGCGTCACCTTTAACAAAAAGAGGAGTTTATTTACAAGCCCCTTCCGTCACCATGAACAAAAAGAGGAGTATATTTACAAACTCCTTGCGCCACCTTTAACAAAAATAGGAGCATATTTACAAGCCCCTTGCATTACCTTTAACAAAAAGAGGAGCATATTTACAAGCCCCTTGCATCACCTTTAACAAAAATAGGAGCATATTTACAAGCCCCTCGCGTCACCTTTAACAAAAAGAGGAGCATATTTACAAACCCCTTGCATCACCTTTAACAAAAGCAGGAGCATATTTACAAACCCCTTGCGTCACCTTTAACAAAAAGAGGAGCATATTTACAAGCCCCTTGCGTTACCTTTATCAAAAAGAGGAGCATATTTACAAGCCCTTGCGTCACCTTTAACAAAAAGAGAAGCATATTTACTAGCCCCTTGTGTCACATTTAACAAAAAGATGATATACCAGCATTTGAGCAAAGCATAAGAAACAATCTAGAAAAAGAGAGACATATTTACTAGCCCAATGAAACCATTAGCACTATCTCTATACCAGCATTGAAGCCAAGCATGAGAAACACTTTAAAAAGAAGTCTACCCTATAACCTAAGAAATTCAAACTGTGAGAAAACACAGGTAACATTATGGAAAAAGGTGAAAGTATAATTCCTTAATTCACACAGACACTCAGTGTGATCCTTGTCAAAAATCTTTAAGCCAGACATATTGCCTAAAAACATTTAGCATGTTAAATTGTTTTAGACACAGAGCACAGCCCATTTAAATGTGCACTACATTACAATGCAGAAACCTGACTCATTTTCAAAATTCAACAATAATGAAGCCCAATATGCTTGTTATGTTTCCCAATACTGCAAACAGCACTCTCTCTATATTAAATGAACCATTACTCACCTTTAAAATCGCTTTAGAAAATTTAGAACAGTATCAAACACACAGCAGATTTTCTTAAGCAGAATCTCTGAAATGAAGCTCAGACACTGGAACCAGTAATGGCACAGTTTCCCATTAATTCTTCACACATATCTATGGTCATAACCAATCAAATATCTTCCCACACTATTTCAAAACTAAACTAACATTTTAATTGGTTCTACATTTGCACAATTTCAAACTCACACCATATTCACCCATCCCCCGAGTGCTCATTCAGTCTGTTACCATGGTAACTCCCACCTAACTAAGGACACAGGTAAAAAGTTCATCATACAATGTTGCAAATGAACCCGCAAGGGTGTTTGAGCTCTCAATTTACCAGCTAATCATGTGCATTGTTCCTTTCAAAGACCTTTTCTCAACCATTTGAATGGCTTCTTTCAAAAATCAAAACTATGCACCCTAATATGCTGTGTTGCATTTTCAGTAAGCACCAATCATTTCTTAAGCTTCAAGTGCAGCGAATGTCATCCTCTTTTTTTCTAAACTGCCAGCTTTCCAACTGCCATTTCATTTACAGCCCTCATCTAAGTACAACCAGGCCTGCCTTGAAGATGCCTTCAGTATGGATTGTGGGACACAGCTTTTTTTTCTGGTCTAAAAGGTATGCAGCAAACAGAGGAATTCACAACCTTGATTTACCAAATGTGGATATTTTGTGGATTGTCCAGAGAAGATTGAGATGCCACCAATTGATACCATTGGTGAAATCCTTTATGCATCTCCCACACCCACCCTGACCTCATAGTTGTGCACTGTGGTGGAAATGATTTAGGCACATTGACTGGGGTAGGTCTGGAAATGTTTTTAAAGGACATCTTTGGACAATTGATGTCACTTTTTCCTCAAACTGCCTTTGTCTATTCCAATATATGCCAAAGACAAAAATTGAATTGGTCCAACCAATTTTGTCCGCAGATTGAGAAAGCAAGGAAACATGTAAATAAATCTGTTTCTGCTTACATGAGAGACTATGGAATGGGTAGTATATACCACAACAACTTGCATTACAACATGCAAGGCATCTATAGGAGAGTTGGTGTACATTTCACTGATGATTGGAACAGAGTCTTTCTCTGTAACATCAGACCCTACATTGGTACTTACTTGTGTGTACACAAAAAACACAATGAACACAACGGCTCTTTTTAGGGCCAAATAACATCTAAACACTCAAATATGTTTTTAACCTTTATTTTTTTATTAATTTTTAAAAAGGTCCGAGCACTCCCCCCCCGTACGCGGACCTTCTGAAATATTTCATGTTTTTTTTAAATAAACATTATTTCTGACTTTTGGAGTCCTTTAGAGGCCCCCTGAGAAGGCCTAGGGGGTCATGGACACTCAACCCTGCCCCCTTTCCATGTTTTCATCTTTTATTGTTAACTTTCTTTTAAAACCACAAAATGGCAGCGGTAGGGTTCACTCTCTGAGCACTCACAGGGCACTCTCCGAGCACTTCCCGTGCGCGAACCTAGAGAATTTTTATTTTTTTATTTTTAAATAAACATTATTTTTGATCTTTGCAGTCCTCTAGAGGCCTCCTGAGAAGGCCTAGGGGGTCACGGGCACTCAACCCTGCCCCGTTTCCACGTTTTCATCTTTTATTGTTAACTTTCTTTTAAAACCACAAAATGGCGGCGGTAGGGTGTGCTCTCCGAGCACTCACAGGACACTCTCCGAGCACTTCCCGTGCGCGGACCTATAGAATTTTTTTTTTTTTTAACTAAATATTATTTTTGACCTATGGAGTCCTTCAGGGAACCCCTTTCTACGTTTTCATCTTTTATTGTTCACTTTCTTTTGAAACCACAAAATGGGGGCGATATTGCACTCTATACTACAAGTCTTACATCATACCACAATCATGTGGCAACTACCTCATAAATTACAAACAAACAATTCTTACTTTCTAAATATAAATTTAATCTTCAAAATTTAAAAGAACTTCCAACATTAACTGATCTGGTATTTCTTCTTCATTCACATCTTCTGGATTCTCCTCATGAAAAGTCTGCAAAGAAATTTCCTGGCACTTTATGGTGTCCAAACATTCTACAAATTCATCATCCACAGACTGATCAAAGAATTCCATCATGTCTTCGCCTCCAACATCAACTTGATTATTACTGATACTGTCAATTTCTGGTTCATTCATAATCTCAATATTGGTTGTAGAAAATTCATAAAAAATTACAACGGCCTCCTCATTGTGGTGATCTATTTTATATTTAAATTTTCTTGCTGTAACTTGGAAAGAAAAATAAATCACTTTAATTTATAGTTTTTAGAAATACTTAATATTCAACTAGCTTTATCAAGTCTTTAGTAATAAGGATAGTGCACTGCTGTTAGGGTAGTATAAAAAGACAAGGCAGCATTGGTATTTCAAAAATTACAGCAATGCAGTTACAATTACACGGTTCCCATGCTATCATGCAATCACCATGTCTTTACATTTCAATAAGGCTTAAGGATATGAGTAAACTTACTATATAACACAAAAATGTTGCACTCTACACTACAAATCTCACTTCATACAACAATTATTTGACCACTACCTCATAAATTACATTTAAAAAACTTTAATTTCTCAAACTAATTTTATTTACTAAATATAAATTTATTGTTGGGAATTTTTCAAAATTTAAATCATCGTCTAACATTGCATCATCAGCAATATCAACATTGAAAATCTCCCAAAAAGAATCCTCAAACTCAATGAACTCCAAAGCTTCCATTAAATCTGAATCCAAGGATTCATCATAGAAATCCTCCATGCCATCTCCTCCATCATAAAGTTCTCCTTCAAAATTACTCTCATCAACAGGAACATCGAAGACTGAGAGAAAAACAACAATATAAAGAGAAAAGAAAAAGGAGTAAGTGAAACAAAAGAATTTTTTGAAAATGATAAAAAGGAAAAAGAACAGTGGTGGACAGAAAGGGACACAGTGAGAGAGAGAGAAAGACAGAGAGAGTAGCAAAACATTCTTCCTATTATCTTAAACTAAACAACATAGATCTCCTTACAAATTAACAACTCACCTTCTAGAAAACTTGAACAGTAAATACTGTGGCAATCTCACACCAGAAATTCAACTAAAAAAAATCCCTCAGAAGTGTACCTCAGACACTAAAATTACAAAATGGCTGTGTTTCCGTCTCATTTCTCATACATATTCAGATACACAGCCAATCAAATTTGATCACACACAAAATCAAAACCAAAGTAACATTTTAATTGGTTCAAAATTTCAACACGTTCAAACTCACATAATCTTTAACCTACACCCACTGCTCTCTATCTATTACCATACTAACTCTCCACAAAACACCTATCTAGACCCAAAGGTGAAAAAGTCAACACTCAATATTGCACTTAACCAACATCTAAACACTCAAACTTGTTATTTAAATGTACTTTTTTTGTCTTTTTAGGCCACCGTCCGCGTACGGTGCGTGGACCCCACGATTTTTTTAATTTTGTTTTTTAAAATTTTCGATCCTCGGGGTCCTTTAAAAACCCCATGAAAAAACCTAGGGGGGTCAGGAATCTCTACCCTGCCCCCTTTTCAAGTACTAGCCTTCTGTTTACAGATACCTTCTGCCACAAAAATCAAGATGGCGGACAGCACTTCCTAATCTCGACTGACTGGAATGTTGACAGACATCCAAAAGCCAATCAGAATTCCGCTTGCGCACGCTACGGTCCGCGCACAGTGCAAGGACAGTGCAAGGACTGTGCATGAACCGTGCACGGACGGTGTCCCGCCCATAGATATATAATTTGGGAAAATTCAATTTTCTCAACAACTACTGGAGCGATTTTCACCAAATATGAAAAAGGCACTACTGCATACCAGTCTCTACCATTTTTGCCAAGTTTGGTGTAATTCCATTCAGCCGTTCGGGCTGTAGCCATGTCTAAAGGTCCTATGGAAAATTGCATTGGGCTACATTTCACATTCAATTTTCGCAAAAACTACTGGAGGGATTTTCACCAAACATAGCAAAGGCACATCTCCATAACAGTCCCTACCATTTTGCAAAGTTTGGTGTAATTCCATTCAGCCGTTCGGGCTGTAGCCGTGTCTAAAGATTCCTATGGAAATTAACAAGGGAAAAACACGTTTTGGGACCCCCTTTTTTCTCGGTCCCCGCTTGATGAATCCCTCCGAAACTTGCAGGGAAGGAGCGGAGTGAGGCAATTTTAAGGAAAATTGCACACAGATTCCTCAATCGGCGCCAAAGTTATTTCCAATAGAATGTTGGGGATTTCCTATGGTAACTAGGTCCTAACTATATATACCTACCGGCTATATATATATATATATATATATATATATATATATATATATATATATATATATATATATATATATATATATATATATATATATATATATATATATATATATCACAACGTAGGTTTTTCGGCAAAGCCAAGCCACTTTCACGGCGGGCAACGTGGCAGGGATGCCGATCCCCAGTATTCCAACACAAGACCCAGTTGTTCAGAAATAATTCACAGGTGCCGTGGCCACAATTTTCAAACGGTGTTTATTTAGGCATACGGGCAAACCCGACGCGTTTCGCAGTTAACCTCACTGCTTTGTCACGGGTAATCAAATAAAGTGCAATTCACATTTTTAAAGGTACAGGGTCCAAATTCGTCAATTTCATAAACATAGTCAAAATACTTTCGTGTTTACTTCCATGCTTTTTGATTAACTTTCAAAATCACAACAACCTTATATTGTACATCATATTGAATTTGTAAATCACCCAGTTATAAGTGAAAAACCAAAGGTGTCAAAGGCATTAATAATAACAGTCTTGCCCAAGTGGGCCATTCATCCTTAAGTCTATATCACTCAACATATTGATTTTTAAATAAAGACAAAATAAATAATAACACCCTGGTTATATTTTTCACAATTATATCCATTGGGCACCCAAATAGAGTCTTTCTTTGGTGTAGCTCTAGTGAGCTTAATTACCAATTCTCTTGATAATCATCTTTGGAAGTTCCTTCATTTGTCTGCAATGGAACAAACAAAAAATCTATATTTAAAAACATTTGAACCCTTCAGTGTCAAAAAATAAAACTAGAACTTTAAAAAACTCTAAAAAGATATTCAGTTAGGAAAGGGTGAGGATACAGATTGGTACTTTATCTCAAGTGTATTGAAATTTCATCATCAAAATTTAAACCAAAAGGGATCACTGTGTTATATTTTATAATCAACTTTGACTCAAGCTTCCTTAATTCCAGTGTGCGATTCCCCCCTCTCTCTCTTAAGGGTATTGCATCTAGCACACAGAATTTGAGCAGATTTTGATTATGATTATGTTTTTCAAAAAAGTGTCGAGCAACCGGGTATTGTTTGTCATGTTCCGCAATAGCCCGTAGGTGTTCTAAAATGCGTAATTTGGCTTTTTTGATGGTACTGCCTATGTAGAATAAATCACTTGGGCACCTCAAGGCATAAACTGCAAACTCTGTGTCACAGAATAAGTGTTTCATTATTTTAAACGCAGGCATATCTTTACATAATTTAACCATTTTACAATTCTGACTAAAATGACAAGCCCTGCACTTCGAACATGTGAAGAAACCTTGTATTGGATTAAATTTCTTAGTTTCTTTGATCTCACTTGTCATCAACATGTCTTTTAATGATTTACTCCGTCTAAAAGTTATGGACGGCTGATCTCCAAGACTGTCCCTCAAATCATCATCAGTTCTAAGAACATCCCAAAACTTACTTAAACTACTACGTACCTCCCATGCCTGGCTGTGGTATGTAGTGATAAATCTCATCTTGTCCTCAGTGGTCTGTTCCATCTCTTTATCTTTGAGCAAATCATCTCTTTTCATTAGAGCAACTTTATCAACTGCTGATTGAATAGTTGAAAAGCTGTAGCCACGGTCTTTGAACCTAGTTATCATAACTTGCTCTTCCTTTTCAAAGTCATCTTGTGAACTGCAGTTGAGTTTAGCACGCATCAGTTCCCCATAGGGAATACTGTTGATTACATTTTTAGGAGGACAACTCTGAGCTAACAATAAGCTATTACCAGCCGTCTTCTTTCTGTGTAATTTACTACATATTGTATTGTTGGCAATACTAAGTTCAAGATCTAGGAATTCAATTCTCTCATTGCTCATTTCACTGGTGAATTGTAGGTTACAATCATTTTGGTTCAAGCTTTTAACAAATTCTTCTGCCTGTATTTGATCACCATCCCAGACACAAAATATGTCGTCAATGTACCTTGCCCAGAGGACGACATGATCTTGATAGTGATTGATCTTCCGGGCCACCTGCTCCTCCCACCAGCCGAGGTAGAGACCTGCAAAGCTGGGGGCGAAGCAGGTTCCCATTGCCGTCCCCTGGGTCTGTTTTTATAAAACTTTATTGAAAATGAAGAAGTTGTTTTTCAGACATAATGCAATCATTTCCAATATCATGTCTGTATGCAACAGAAATGATAGTGACCTTTCTCTTAGAAAGTATCTGCATGTGTCTACACCAGCTGCCTGAGGGATGCTGGTGTAGAGACTGCACACGTCCATACTTATTAGGAGATAACTCTCTTTCCATTCAATTCCTTTGATTTTTTTCAGGAAATCTCCTGTGTCTTTTACATAAGCAGGTAAACCCTGTTCATAAGGTTGAAGAAAATGGTCTACGTACTTCGATACATTCTCCAATGCACTACCCCTTGAAGATACCATAGGTCTCCCTGGTGGTATAGTGGCATGTTTGTGGATTTTAGGCAAGAGATATAGAATTGGGATTTTCAGATCTTTGCATTTCCAGAAAAGGTATTCATTCTGTTCCAAGATACTATCATCTCTCCACCCAATTAGTTTTTTAGACACATCATCTATTATTATATCATAGTCTTTTCTTTTCACCACATTGTATTTGGTACGATCTGATAATTGTTTTAAACCTTCATCCAAGTACATTTGTAAAGGCCAGACCACTACATTTCCCCCTTTGTCCGCCTTTTTAATCACTATATCTCTGCGATCTTCCAATGACCTAATGGCCTCTCTTTGATTTTTAGACAGATTTTGTTTACTCTTGCATCCTTTCTTGTCAATATTCTTGAGTTCATAAATCATCCCTTTTTCAAAACAATTAATCGCATCATTGTCTGTTTGCACAGCCGGATCAGTCAAAACATCGCAAAAAAATGGAGGACAAATCTCCCATTAAGTGCACAGTTAAATACACTGCCGAGACACGCAATCTGAGTGCTAACTGGACATTAATTTCATGCATGGCACTAAGCCTGAATTGTACAAATATATTTGTATGCATATATACAATAACATGACACAAATGTTGTGAATAAGTATGCGAAATAAGCCTTGAACTGCATGTCCCACAATGCACTTTGAAAAGCACTAGAACATAAATAATTGAATGTAAAGTAGGACAACTGTGTAACACTGCCGTGAGAAGGAACCATCTGGTTTGAAACGCGTAGGCTGTAACAGTGTCTAAATAAATCTTTATTGCATCCAACGAGCGGAGTGCTGGCTTTTCCTTTTCGTGAAAAATTAACTCACGGGCCCCGGATCTGGCCCCAAACCCAGCACCGACTTGCCAAGCCGTTCCCTCTGCGACAGGAGCATTTGTGAATGATATATATATATATATATATATATATATCTAGTAGACCAAATTGCGCAAGCGCTTCGGGAGGGCTCACCGCTTCATCCGACCCTCCGGTCTGTGTTTGGCTCCTCTGCAATGTTCACAGGTTCCCTTGAGTTAAAAATTGAGTCTGACGCGTTTCGGGGCCAACAAACGTCCCTTCCTCATGGACTGTGTGCAGTTCAACACCATGTTCTCTACACGCTAGTCAAACGCGTTTTTGTTTGAACAGCTGTCGTCGTCCTCCCTAAGTGGGTGGAGTTTGGCAACACCGGGACTCATGGTTGACGTAGTCCTGTGAAGAGAAAGAAAATAATGACCTTAAGTAGGTTGGCGTGTCTGCACTTTCATTACTGTCATTAAAATCCTTAAGTAGGATGGGAGGGAAGCTGCGGGCATCACGTTATATTCAAATGGATGTTGCGCTGACAGGCAAGTGTGTTTGATCTTGCCTCAGTCTCTTAGGACAGGATACATGTTCCGCATTCAGTGTAGAGCTCCTTCCGTGACCGAGGCTGGCCGCCTGAATATAGTAGAGCAAATTGCGCAAGCGCTTCGGGAGGGCTCATCGCTTCATCCGACCCTCCGGTCTGTGTTTGGCTCCTCTACAATGTTCACAGGTTCCCTTGAGTTAAAAATTTAGTCTGACGCGTTTCGGGGCCAACAATCGTCCCTTCCTCATGGACTGTGCGCAGTTCAACACCATGTTCTCTTCACGCTAGTCAAACGCGTTTTTGTTTGAACAACTGGCGTCGTCCTCCCTAAGTCAGTGGAGTTTGGCAACAACGGGACTCATGGTTGACGTAGTCCTGTGAAGAGAAAGAAAATAATGACCTTAAGTAGGTTGGCGTGTCTGCACTTTCATTACTGTCATTAAAATCCTTAAGTAGGATGGGAGGGAAGCTGTGAGCATCACGTTATATTCAAATGGATGTTGCGCTTACAGGCAAGTGTGTTTGATCTTGACTCAGTCTCTTAGGACAGGATACATGTTCCGCAATCAGAGTGGAGCTCCTTCCGCGACCGAGGCTGGCCGCCTGAATATAGTAGAGCAAATTGCGCAAGCGCTTCGGGAGGGTTCATCGCTTCATCCGACCCTCCGGTCTGTGTTTGGCTCCTCTGCAATGTTCACAGGTTCCCTTGAGTTAAAAATTGAGTCTGACGCGTTTCGGGGCCAACAATCGTCCCTTCCTCATGGACTGTGCGCAGTTCAACACCATGTTCTCTTCATGCTAGTCAAACGCGTTTTTGTTTGAACAGCTGGCGTCGTCCTCCCTAAGTGGGTGGAGTTTGGCAACAACAGGACTCATGGTTGACGTAGTCCTATGAAGAGAAAGAAAATAATGACCTTAAGTAGGTTGGCGTGTCTGCACTTTCATTACTGTCATTAAAATCCTTAAGTAGGATGGGAGGGAAGCTGCGAGCATCACGTTATATTCAAATGGATGTTGCGCTGACAGGCAAGTGTGTTTGATCTTGACTCAGTCTCTTAGGACAGGATACATGTTCCGCAATCAGAGTGGAGCTCCTTCCGCGACCGAGGCTGGCCGCCTGACCATAGTAGAGCAAATTGCATAAGCGCTTCGGGAGGGCTCATCGCTTCATCCGACCCTCCGGTCTGTGTTTGGCTCCTCTGCAATGTTCACAGGTTCCCTTGAGTTAAAAATTGAGTCCGACGCGTTTCGGGGCCAATAAACGCCCCTTCCTCATGGACTGTGCGCAGTTCAACACCATGTTTTCTTCACGCTAGTCAAACGCGTTTTTGTTTGAACAGCTGGCGTCGTCCTCCCTAAGTGGGTGGAGTTTGGCAACACCGGGACTCATGGTTGACGTAGTCCTGTGAAGAGAAAGAAAATAATGACCTTAAGTAGGTTGGCGTGTCTGCACTTTCATTATATATATATATATAATGAAAGTTCTATACATTGCATACACACATATATATATATATATATATATATTACCTACTGGCTATCGCCAGTAGGTATATATAGTTAGGATTAATTCCCTATGGCAGCGTTTCCCAAAGTGTGGTCCGCGGACCCCCAGGGGTCCGTGACACATTCCCAGGGGGTCCGCAGGACTTGAGTGCCTAATGTCGGTAAAAAAACAAAAGGCTTATGAGGTGTGAATGTACTTGGCGCCGGGCAGCATGACTACAATACAATCTGGCCCCCAGGCGCACAGTGCAGAAGAGAGGTGTGAATGTTGCTGGCGCCTGGGGCCTGGGCGGCAAGACAGCAGTGAAATCTGGCCAATCACCCTTCAGCTATAGGTGCAAGCTGAAGGGTGATTGCCCTTATATTGTGTTATTATTTACTTCTGCCCATCACCTGACGTCGAGCTCGCACAGGAGTGCGTGCGTTTCCTGTTCTGTTTGTGACCAGGCCCAGGGCATTTTGCTATCTGTCCCCATTTGCCCTGAAAGCAGCTGCGTGGCGAGATAGAAGAGCATTAGAGGCTGGAACTGCATGTAAGTGTTTAATTTGTGTGTGCGTGTTTGTGTGGGTATATTTGAAAGCAGTCCAAACTCTGTGACACATCTACTCAGGACTACAGCATACCAGATAAGTAATTATATTTGTAAATAAGTGCACTTGTCACAACTGCCCCGAAGTTAAAATGATTCGTGCATTTTAATCTTTTCCTTTCCTTTTGCTGACTGCAAAAGCTTCTTAAACCATACCCAGTAGTGACTGTATATTTCCAGGTACAATCTTCTTTACTGATGACCCATCCCCTTTACTTCTTGTCTTTTCATCTGCTGCACACTAGACTATGAATTAATATATTGAAGGCCTAGGATGTCATGGTTTCAGGATTGATGCGCTGTAGCAGTTTCCAAAGACAACCACTTTCTTAACATTCCTCAGTTTGATTCAGCTGAGAGTCAGAGTCAGAGGTTAAGAATAGCACTTTCGTAAACGTTGTGCTGGGGACTTCCCTGTGCCCTAATTTAATTTTAAAAGTGTTCTATATCGCGAGCGCCTTACATACCTTCTCTCTCTTTAAAAAGTGCAACAGTCAGTAATAGGACTGAGAGCAAGCCTGTGGAACAAGATGCTCACACCACACGTGGGAAAGCGTGACATCTCCCAAGTGTCCCCGGTGCAGTACCCGGGAGCGACACTAAACGTGCCCACAGAATATGAGTTAATGTTCATTATTGCATATTTACACGTGGGTGTATCATGAAGAAAAAACACGAGCGCGGTGAGAAGCATCAAGTCTGTAATAAGAGTGACATTCAACAACTATGAACACCGTTCTGTCTCACTATCTGCGGGTTTCCCTACAGGCCAGTCTGACACACGCAGCATAAGAATCATTTAAACAAGCATTTACAATGCAATAGGTCTCGCATTAGGAAATTGTGAGCTATTGGTATTGTAAATGACACATTTTTTTAATATGTGTTGGCTTTGAAAATATATAAATTAATAGCATTGTTATTCAGAAGGCCAATAGCTTACACTTTCCTAATGAGAGTCCTATTGGCTATGGCAATGCTTGTTGGTAGCAAGCAAGGACAGTGCTGTTGTGGTGCTGAGTGATGATGTGGTTGGGCTGAGTGATGTGGTGGTGTATTAAAGTGATGTGGTGGTGTCCCTGAGTGATGTGGTGGTGTCCCCGAGTGGTGTGGCGGTGTCCCCGAGTGGTGTGGCGGTGTCCCCAAGTGGTGTGGCGGTGTCCCCGAGTGGTGTGGCGGTGTCCCCGAGTGATGTGGTGGTGTCCCTGAGTGATGTGGTGGTGTCCCTGAGTGATGTGGTGGTGTCCCCGAGTGATGTGGTGATGTCCCTGAGTGATGTGGTGGTGTCCCCGAGTGATGTGGTGGTGTGCCTGAGTGATGTGGTGGTGTCCCGAGTGATGTGGTGGTGTCCCCGAGTGATGTGGTGGTGTCCCCGAGTGATGTGGTGTTGTCCCTGAGTGATGTGGTGGTGTCCCCGAGTGATGTGGTGGTGTCCCCGAGTGCCACCCATTTTTTTTAAAACAAATACATTGGCAGTCAGTTTATATGCATGAACTTGCGGATTATCTTGCCCAAAGAGCACTGAAGAGAGTGCAAAACAAATGTGGCGACGGTCAGATCTTCGCATTACCAAATTAACACACACTGTAAATAATAAAAGCTTTAGTAATGCAAGTATTTGTTTGGTGTGTACTTGTTTGTGTATTTTTTGCAAATTACTGTATTTTTTTTTTTTTATTGAAATTGTACAAACTGCTTGGGGGTCCCCGGCTTCCAGTAGTGATTCAGTGGGGGTCCTCAGGAGTCAAAAGTTTGGGAACCACTGCCCTATGGCATTTCTGAAAATTCTATGTCTAATAACTTTGGCGTTTGTGGACGGAATCGGCTGAAATTTTCAGGAAAATGGCACATTTTGTTTCTGAGCAGCCCCTAAAAATTTGGGGGGGTTTCGTCAAGGGGGGGCCGAGAAAAAAGGGGGGTCCCAAAACGCGTTTTTCCCATGTTAATTTCCATAGGGCGGTTGGACTCACTTTTAGCTCGAACGGCTGAATGGATTTGCACGAAACTTGGCAAAATTGTAGGGACTGTTAGCCCGATGTGCCTTTGCTAGGTCTCAATATATGTGCTTCAGTGGATTTTGAGAAATTAACGTTCAAATCAAGATATATATCTGTAACAGCGCTCTGGGCAGCGATCCGGTCCGCTTACTTTTCGCGAAACGGAACTTTGCGCGCAGAAAGCTGATTGGCTCTCCGGTGTCTGTCAACATTCTAAACAGTCCGGAGCGGCCGCCATCTTGTCTCTCGGTAGGATCGAGAGAGAAGAAGAGGTGAAAAACGAAAGGGGAATTTAATGAAAGGGGGCAAGGTATCCCCCTCTTGACCCCCTAGGAATGTTGTTGGGGTTATTAAAGGGTCCCGTGGGGAAAAAAAAAAAGATTTTTCACGGTAGAAGCGCTTCACGGGCCGCGAACTGGGCCGCAAACTGGTAGCGAAACGGGAATTCGCCATTTTGTGCTTCGTTAATTAAATTACTAGGTATAAGTGGGTGCGGGAGACGTATCCTAATCCCCTATGTTTCCTGAGGGTGGCTGAGGAGGCTGATATATGTTGATACATCTCTTCCAGCGGCTGTGCGTGAGCTTTTTTTTTTTTTGCTGCGTGACAGTCCGGAGCGGCCGCCATCTTGTCTCTCGGTAGGATCGAGAGAGAAGAAAAGGTGAAAAACTAAGGGGGAATTTAATGAAAGGGGGCAAGGTATCCCCCTCTTGACCCCCTAGGAATGTTGTTAGGGTTATTAAAGGGTCCCGTGGGGAAAATAAAAAAAAATGATTTTTCACGGTAGAAGCGCTTCACGGGACGCGAACTGGGCCGCAAACTGGTAGCGAAACGGGAATTCGCCATTTTGTGCTTCGTTAATTAAAGTACTAGGTATAAGGGGGTGCGGGAGACGTATCCTAATCCCCTATGTTTCCTGAGGGTGGCTGAAGAGGCTGATATATGTTGATACATCTCTTCCAGCGGCTGCGCCATCTTGCCTTTTTTCCAATGCCACAATTTTGTCGTGCACGGCAGCCATTTTAGATGCCAGGCTGGTCCCAGGCTATCACCTAACCCTGCGGATGTAGTTTATGGCCCCAGCTGTAGAGAATTCAGACATGCCAATCCTCCCGATTCAGGCGTGTGACTACTGATTTCAGTGCTAGTCTCCCGCCTCCCGATTTCTGCAAGCAAAAACCCGGGGGCATATTACGAACAACTAGCGATAATTTTTGTCTCTAACTTGTTTAGAGACAAAAATTATCGCCGTACATCGGCGATTTTTATCGCAGATAAACCTTACTATTATCGCAGAAAAGTCAGCGATATTCATGTATTATCGAGCAAATGCTCTTAGCCATGTTATCCACCTCCCATTGGATAACATGGCTAAGAACTGCTCAGGGCAGGTGTTAGATTTTGGAGATATTCGCGCTTAGCGCGAATATCTCCAAAAGTTGGTAATAGAAGGTAGCGATGTTAGGGACTGTTTCCAGTCGCTAACATCTTGGCACGCCACTTTGCATGTCATTAGTGATAAGTATCACTGACATGCAAAGCGGGGCCCAAGATGGACGCTATCTCCTTTTAGCTGTCACTAACTGGTGTTAGCGACAGCTTGGTAATAGGGAGATAATTTTATCTCCGCTTTCAAGGCTTTTAAAGCCAAAAAAGCGGAGATAAACCCCCTTGATAATATGCCCCACGATTCCTTGGGGGTTTCAGCTGACAGGGCTTGGTATTGTGTTACATGGTAATTTTTCCAGGAAACGTCAGAGGGTCGATGCAGGGGTTCTAGAAGAGGTGATAAACCATTTAAGCCTCATGAACAAGCGCATGGTCTTTTAAAGATTTGTGAAGTACTCGGAGCGGCGGTGTGTGTGTTTCCTCTTTCAGGAGCGGGCGGGGGGGCACTGCCAGCAACTTGCCAGGTCAGGTAGTGTTCAACACGTGCATCACCCTTTCTCTGCTTGCTATTGCGCTCCATGCTTCGGAAAGGTAAGAAAAAGAACGTGCATTTGAGTTTGAAATGTCCGATCCTGCAGCAGCACACTTCCAAAGCCCACACATGACAATAACCCGATTCAAGGCCCCATTCACCCGTTTTTAAAAAAATAGATAAAACTCCAACAAAGTAAGGTTATAAAACTTTATTAACTATTAACTTTAACGAACGGAACAAAAACTAAAAACATTTAAACATTTCTCAACACAAAAAGCAACAATGGTTAGAAGCTGTCTTTTGTGCGAATAGTCCCAAGGCAGCACAACGTGCAGAGTTCTGAACGGCACCCAGGTGATGTCGCCTGGGTGCCGCACTGGTTTAGGGATCCTACAATGCAGCACAGAAAAACAGCGTGGGGCGTCCCGGGTGGTGCGGGGGGAGGCCTCGTCAGTAGCGGTCTGTGTCCAGTGTCACATGGCTGACACAACATGTACGACAGGCACCCAGGTGATGTCCAGTAAACTGCCGCACTGGTTTTGGTATCCTACAATGCTGCTCCGAAAATTGGCATGCGGCGGCCCGGGGGGGGTGTGGGGGAGGCGGCGTGAACGGGCCTCCCCAGGTGGCGGCCATCTAGCTGAGTTGCGCCCGCTCTTGCGGCTGCAGCGTCTCGCTCACCATGTTGTTGAGTTGCTCCCACTCTTGCAGTGCAGCGATAGGCGGCTGCCACATGGCTCTTAAAATGGCGGACGGCTCCTCGGTTTTGGGCCTGGTCCACTGAAATGGCCCTGGGACACTTTGGAACTCGGACGCTTGCCTGCTAGGGCTTGGGCTCCATTCTCGAAAAGCGTCCCCTCAGCCGTGAAGATTGTACAAAAGTCTTGGGGGCCCCCGACTCCCGCAGGCTTCCGGTGGGGAGCGGCTGCCATGATTGCTCGCGGAATGACCACGACGGAGCCACGAGATGGTAGTGCTCTCATGCTGACGCCAGCTTCAGTCTGAATGATCCAGAAACAAGGTGGGGCTTTCATCGTTTGGGAAAAAAAAATGTTCTAAACCAATGAAAAGTGTTATTTTTAGGTCATATGACCAAGCCTTCCATCTTTAGGAAACCAAAAGTAAAATGAACCAATGAAAAGTTTTATAAACAAGTCACATGACCTGTTATGCGGCATAGGGCTACAAAAAGCGTAGAAAATCCGTTGGCACGTGAGGCGGCGTCAGTAGCGGACCGATGTGCGAATAGGCCGAAGGCAGCACAACGGGCCGAGATCCGGATGGTACCGAGGTAAATTGCCGCACTGGTGTGGCCATCCTACAATGCTGCGCCGAAAGACGGCGTGTCCAGCTGAGTTGCGGTCACTGTTGCGGTACAGTGACTCGAACGCGCCGAGATCCGGATGGCACCGAGGTGGTGTCCAGCAAATTGCCGCACTGGTGTGGCCATCCTACAATGCTGCGCCGAAAGACGGCGTGTCCAGCTGAGTTGCGGTCACTGTTGCGGTACAGTGACTCGAACGCGCCGAGATCCGGATGGCACCGAGGTGGTGTCCAGCAAATTGCCGCACTGGTGTGGCCATCCTACAATGCTGCGCCGAAAGACGGCGTGTCCAGCTGAATTGCGGTCACTGTTGCGGTACAGTGACTCGAACGCGCCGAGATCCGGATGGCACCGAGGTGGTGTCCAGCAAATTGCCGCACTGGTGTGGCCATCCTACAATGCTGCGCCGAAAGACGGCGTGTCCAGCTGAGTTGCGGTCACTGTTGCGGTACAGTGAGTCGAACGCGCCGAGATCTGGATGGCCCCGATGTTGTGTCCAGCAAGTTGCCGCACTGGTGTGGCCATCCTACAATGCTGCGCCGAAAGTCGGCGTGGGGTGCCCCGTTGGCTTATGAGGTGATGTCAGTAGTGGACCGATGTGTGAATAGGTCGGAACCAGCACAAGGCGCCAAGATCCGAATGGCAAGTCCTGGATGTTGAGTGCCTCAGTTGAGAGTTCTGAGCAGTGCTTGTAAGACTGTCTGAAGCTTATTTGCACCTGCTGCAGCTTCACTAGGTCCGGCGGAACTTTTTGCCTTTTCCTTTCTGCTTCTTTTCCTACAATGCGTTTCATCTGAAGACACGACCAGGTCCCTGAATGTGTGCAGGGGGACGCTATTGATTAAATGAAAATGGCGGCTTGACACAAAGCTGACTCAAGCGTTACTGTTGATGCTATACAGACAAAAATTGGTTTTCAGTTTGTACATTCTTCAGGTTTTTTTTTTCCATCCAAGTCTGATTGAGAGTTTGTAGAAAAATGGCTTCAGATTTTCCACATACTACTCTTCAACATTCTTCCTAAATGTAACAATGTGAAACTCACTAGGAGAACGGCTGTTTCTGTTTCCTTTCAAAATGCTGCCAACAATATTTTCTGAATGGAAGACACCATCTTGTAGCATAAAGGGCCGAAAGGGGTTCTGGTCTGGCCGATGGTTGGTGGAGACATTTTGACTATATCTTGGACCTGCCCGGCCTCGCCCAAAATGGCGCCGGTATAAATGGGACTCGTAACTCCTTGCCCGCAAATGTATATCTAGAAAATGTTATTGTAAGTGGCCCTGTTCTATTTTAATTACAAAATGTATGTCCACCGATTCCGCAACTGTTAGACACCTTAGTTCTTGCAACCTAATGGCCCGCTCGTTACGTTCCTCTACAGTGTAAATGTCTCCTCATCATATACGATTTCAGTTTGCTCCGTGGCCGGCCCACGTGGTTATAGGCCCGTATTTGTATACTGACATTTTCACAATAAAGGTTTTTAAAACAAAACACGGTAGTAGTATTTACATTGGTAAAGTTTTTACTTTTAGTCACTGTTTTCGAATCAGTAAAAGGCAAGTGAAATAAAGCAGTCCAATTACATGACGGATAAAAGGTATAATATGTAGGAACGCAGTAAAGATAAATGGTCAAGGGCAGTTGTGTTTTTCATGTCTGCAACATAAAGTGATCGATAAGAATCTGATAATCAGGCGTATCGGCGACTAAGACAGCAGGCCGAATCTCTTTTACTCAACGGCTCCGTCATGGAAGGAAGAAACGCCCTTTTTCTCGAAAAAGGAATATATTTTACTTGCAAGACAGTTGTAAATTTTCCGGGAAAGTACATTAGCCTGGAATATTATAACATATGTTTGAAAAAAAAATATTGTACGAAAATAATAAAAAGCGTAATTTTTAGGTCATATGACCAAGCTTTTCATCATTAAATTAACAAAAGTAAAATGAACCAATGAAAAGTTTTATTAACAAGTCACATGACCTGTTATGCTTACGTTACGCGCTGCGCGCCGCGCCTCGGATCACTTCCGGGTGCGCTAACGCGGCGTGTCATAAAACGCATTACGCGACAACATAGGTCAAGAATATAGTCTAAATGTCTCCACCAACCAGCGTTCAGAACACAACCCCTTTCAGCAGTCCAAAAAGTTCTGTTAAATGACAACAGAGGGGACAGGCAACAAGAACCATCAGTCAAAGAGGGGAGGGCAAGTTCTTCTCTTCCGGGTCATGTTGGGGCGCTACCGGAACTGATCGAATTGGTAGTCTATAGTGTTTCTGGATGTTTCAGACTAAAGCTGGCGTCAGCATGAGACCACTACCATCTCGTAGCTCCGTCGTGGCCATTCCACGAGCAATCATGGCAGCCGCTCCCCACCAGAAGCCTGCGGGAGTCGGAGGCCCCCAAGACTTTTGTAGAATCTTCACGGCTGAGGGGACGCTTTTCGAGAATGGGACCCAAGCCCTATCAGGGAAGCGTCCGAGTTCCAAGGTGTCCCAGGGCCATTTTAGTGGACCAGGCCCAAAACCGAAGAGCCGGCCGCCATTTTGAGAGTCCTGTGGCAGCCGCCTATCGCTGCACCGCAAGAGCGGGCGCAACTCAACTACATGGTGAGCGAGACGCTGTAGTCGCAAGAGCGGGCGGTAAACAGCTGAATGGCGGAAGAGGCACAGTGTAGCAAAAGCGGGCGGAATGGCAACTAAAACGATAAAGGGGCGCCCCACTACAGCTTGTCTTCAGGTCAAACGGATTGTGGGACAAGGTCCAGAATTGAAGAGTCATCAAAAGGCAAAAAGTTCCGCCGGACCCCGGGAGCCGGCCGCCTATGTCGGGGGCGATCTCAGGCTACACCAGTGCTATAAGACTTGGGGAGGGTGTCGGAGCCAAGCGTCTTCTCCGAGTCCATGGCCATCACACCGCCCCTCAGGGGCCTCCGTCAAGCTGTTTAGGAAGGTAACATATCACATTGTTTTCTAATGCAGTCAGGTCCACAAACGACACTCACTTACTTTGAGAATAGTGAAGCTGCAGTAGGTGGAAATAAGCTTCAGACAGTGTTACAAGCACTGCTCAGAACTCTTAACTATGGCACCCAACATCCAGAACTTATGCTATTTGAGAATGGCAGTGACATCGAAGCATCTCAGGGACCAAAACCATTAACGTACTTTCACGTATGAAAATCTTACTTGGGGAGGGGGCAGGAGCGAAGCGCCCCCTCCCAGTCAGTGCCACCACACCATATGTTGAAAATCTGAAGCCATCGTTCTACAAAGTCAACCAAACTTGGATTGAAAAATCTAGAAAAATGTACAAACTGAAAACCAGTTTTGGTCTGCATAGCATCAGTAGCAACGCTTGAGTCAGCTTTGTGTCAAGCCGCCATTTTGATTCAACAAAGCACAGGCATTGAAAAAGGCTGAAATTCAGAACTCTAAACTATGGCACCCAACATCCAGGAGCTTGCCATCCGGATCTTGGAGCCTTGTGCTGCTTTCGATCTATTCACACATCGGTCCACTACTGACATCATCTTATAAACCAACGTTATGTAAATAGTTTTTTAATAAAATGTTTTACCCTGTTTCTTTGCTGGTGTGTTGTCTATATTTTTAATATTTGCATAGGGTTTGTCGTTATTTTGTGCGGGATGGGTGATGGAGCCGAGCTGTCTTGCAGCCCTCATGGTGTGGAGCTCAGTTCATCTCACTATTTTCGTATTTCTCATGAAGGGTTGTTCCTAATATTTCTATTTTAGCGAGGTCAAAAAGAGATCCAATTAGTGGCCTACTGATTTTGCTCGATTACTTTTATTTTTTTACACGATTTTTCACTATCTGCAAAGACTAAACAGAGTATTGCGACTTTGTGCTTGTTTGTAAATAGAGAATGATCCAAAGAGAACCAATTCTAAAACAGTAAATGCTTGGACAACAATCAATCAAATGGAGAGACAAGGAGGCACGACGGATTACAACGGGGGTAAAGGCCTGCGTTAACTACCCTTCAGTATCTGCAAAGAGAGAGTACTACTAAGACAAAAGAGGGGAGGGGGGGGGTGCAGCGTTCAAAGCACATCAGCGTGCATAAATACGAAAATGTTTTTATCTATCACGTACTTGACATTTTAAAGCTTTTCATATTTGCTATTAAAAAACCAATGAAATTCACAGAAAAAACCATAGGTTATAGTGGATATATAGTTAGGAATTTGCATTTACAAAACCTTGAAAATTCAATGAAAAAACCATTGGTTTTAGGCCATATATAGTTAGGAATTAGCATTTACAAAACCTTATTTTACTCGCATAAAACCATTGAAATTCCATATATAGTTAGAAGCGCTAACTATATATCGCGCACCCGCAATCCACTGCTGATGATGTCACATATTACATCATTCATGACATGGTCAGTGACATCACTGATGACATCACTGATGACATCTCAAATGACATCACTGATGACATCACTGATGACAACTCAAATGACATCACTGATGACATCTCATTTGTCATCACTGATCACATCACTCATGTGATAATACAATGAACCTCTTCAGACTCTAATATAACCTTACATACACTCAGTATAAACAGACACTCACAGACTGTCACTCATCCATGGAGTTACTCACACACCTAGTCAGTCATGCAAAGAATCAATCACACCTCCATTTCCTCAACTATACAGTTATACACATCTTACTTATTCAAACATATAATAACACATATTTACTCTCTTATATAATCCCTGATACAAGCTCACAGTGATCGATACAGCCACTCACACATTCACTGGCTCTTATGTTCAGTTATTTATATATCTCAACTTTCACATGTATTGTGTTTTACATACGTACTTACTTGCACATGTAGCAATGAGAAATCCATTCACTCACCAACACACCCATGCACAGTCAACCGCCCATATAGCTGTTTCCACATGCACTCTTGAACTCATACTCCTAGTGAATCAACTGCTTACACATCTATGCACAGAGTCACGCACCTCCCAGCCACCCACACACACACTCAGCCTCCCATTCAAATACTTGGGCAACCAATCAATAACCCATATGGCCACTCTTATAGCTACTGATCAACACATGCAGCAGCTTACACAACAACAAACATACTGATGCACAAATTAAGACAGTTTAGTCACTAACCCATGCACTCAGTGAGACACATTTAATCACTCTTTCATACAGTCAGTCATGCACCTACTAAATTCTTCATCCAGACACTTATACATCCACTCATTCTTCAATATGTGAAACATATTTAAACTTTACAGACACATACAATCACTGGATGTTGTGATCAGTGATGTCATCAGTGATGTCACTGACCATGTCATGAATGATGTAATATGTGACATCATCAGCAGTGGATTGCGGGTGCGCGATATATAGTTAGCGCTTATAGTTAGCTAACTATATATGGAATTTCAATGGTTTTATGCGAGTAAAATAAGGTTTTGTAAATGCTAATTCCTAACTATATATGGCCTATAACCTATGGTTTTTTCATTGAATTTTCAAGGTTTTGTAAATGCAAATTCCTAACTATATATCCACTATAACCTATGGTTTTTTCTGTGAATATATATATATATATATATATATATATATATATATATGTATGTATATATATATATATATATATATATATATGTATACATATATATATACATATATATATATATACGCCGTCTCGAAACACAGTATATAATCGAACTCAATACAAAGCATCCCTCAGGCCTCGATATCACGGAGGATCTTTACACCTGTCTTTAATATAGAAAATTGGTTGGTCTCTTTTACTATCTTGCACGGGATTTCATCGGATTCGTAAATTATTTAAGCATGTTTTATTATTTTTAGACTGTTATTTATATAGAATTTTAATCAACTATTCTATGTCATATATTTTTATTAGCAATCAATTTATACACAATGGTTTTTAGATATATCATATGAATTCATCCTTTTAGCCATTTAATAACCATTTTAAGATTTTTTATAAGCGTATTTATGAATCCTATGCTTGTATATATATTTATTGATTAATGGGTATTGATTGTTGAATTTATATGAATGAAACACGTCTTAATTTTAAAAACATGCAATTTTGCACATTCTCCTATGTAAACTTAATTGGCGGCTTGATTACATGGTCAACACAAGGGGCGATTGAGGTATTTTACCGATATTATTCCCCAATCCTTGAAAGCCTAATTAACCATTGGCAACAAAATCCCTCGCTGAGATATAAAATCCAACTCTGCTATAGCACTTTACTCTCTCCTTTTCCGATACTTTGCACAATGCATGGACATTAGCAGCATATGGGGCTCCATATTGTTTGCATTCAAAGCATGTGCAAATTAATTAACTGTAAGAACGGCAAGTTCCGTAATATGATGAACATCAGTAGCTACATTGCACTTTAAACATTAACTATACTATTTGAAAACTTTGATTTTAGACAACAAACACACATTTTATTTCTTTTTGTCCATATCACTATCACTATTTACTTATGACATAGGTTTTTACATCGACACATTGAATTATAACTGTGTTCTCCTATTTAAAAAATTGTTGAACCCAAAACACTAAGTATACCAAATTCGATAACATGATGAAATAGATTGTGTAGTTTTTGACGTTATAACTCTTCTATTTCTATGCCATTTGTAGGCTTAGATATCATGTGTTAAATGTATTTAAACCAATGTCTGGTGATCAACTGTGTCATGTGATCAAGAGCTCTTGGAAGCGCGAAACGCGTCGTGATGACTGGGAACACCACAGCTAAATAATTCACTTTTTTGCACTGAATTTGGGTTTGTGTCCGTACTTGCAGCCTAGAGAAAGCCTGCGCCGTGCCGGATTATCCTTGGAATATATATATATATATATACGCTCCGAGTTTGCCCTCCAGATTGAAGACGCACTCCAGCTCCCACTATTCACGGGTAGAAACAGAGGCAGCATGCTGCACGTAGCAGCGGCATTAAGATCTTCTTGTCTGCTGATTTCTTAACGCCCGACGCGTTTCAGTGCTTCCGCACTTCATCCGAGGCGTGATCATAACAGTTCACATGCCCATCCATTTGAATGATCAACATCCAATGAGAGGCTCAGTTGAGCCCAGGTGGAATTCTGGGACATGTAGTTGCTATTGCGGCATACTGTTCTGCTCACGATCCCTGTGAAATTCCCATATTGAAGCTCCATTGTATATGGAGCCCAATGGCCCCCATACCTTCGCAGGGTGGTGCATTTTCTGCGGATGGAGAGCTGCAATTTATATACGCTCCGAGTTTGCCCTCCAGATTGAAAACGCACTCCAGCTTCCAGTATTCATGGGTAGAAAAAGAGGCAGCATGCCGCAAGTAGCAGCGGCATTAAGGTCTTCTTGTCTGCTGAGTTCTTAATGCCTGCAAAAACAACAGTTGATGGACAGAATGCAGAACAATGTCATACATTCACCCCAGTACAGAGATCCGGGCCTAAATCCATCGTTTTTTGCACTCCACACCACCCCAGTTGAGACATGCCAGGGAAGACATGGCTTGGCAGTTCGGGCTGGACTGTTGCCATGAGGCAATGGGTCAAGACTGATTTGCATATGGCCATGTCTGAACTGGGGTGGCTTGGTGAGCAAAATAATGATGGATTAAATCCAGATCTGTGACTGGGGGTGAATGAAATGCCATTGTGCAACATTCCGTCCATCATCTTGTGTGTTTTGAGTTCTTAATGCCTGACGCGTTTCAGTGCTTCCGCACTTCATCCGAAGCGTGATCATGACAGTTCACATGCCCATCCATTTAAATGTTCAACATCCAATGAGCGGCTCAGTTGAGCCCAGGTGGAATTCTGGGACATATAGTTGCTATTGCGGCATACTGTTCTGCTCACGATCCCTGTGGGAGTTCCCATATTGAAGCTCCATTGTATATGGAGCCCCATGGCCCCCATACCTTCGCAGTGTGGTGTATTTTCTGCGGCTGGGCCGCCACAATTTATATACGCTCCGAGTTTGCCCTCCAGATTGAAAACGGACTTCAGCTCCCACTATTCACGGGTAGAAACAGAGGGAGCATGCCGCACGTAGCAGCGGCATTAAGGTCTACTTGTCTGCTGAGTTCTTAACGCCTGACGCGTTTCAGTGCTTCCGCACTTCATCAGAGGCGTGATCATGACAGTTCACATGCCCATCCATTTGAATGTTCAACATCCAATAAGCGGCTCAGTTGAGCCCAGGTAGAATTCTGGGACATGTAATTGCTATTGCGGCATACTGTTCTGCTCACGATCCCTGTGGGAGTTCCCATATTCAAGCTCCATTGTATATGGAGCCCCATGGCCCCTTTCCGTTGCAGGGTGGTGCATTTTCTGTGGCTTGGCCGCTGCAATTTATATATACGCTCCGAGTTTGCCCTCCAGATTGAAAACGCACTCCAGCTTCCAGTATTCATGGGTAGAAAAAGAGGCAGCATGCCGCAAGTAGCAGCGGCATTAAGGTCTTCTTGTCTGCTGAGTTCTTAATGCCTGCAAAAACAACAGTTGATGGACAGAATGCAGAACAATGTCATACATTCACCCCAGTACAGAGATCCGGGCCTAAATCCATCGTTTTTTGCACTCCACACAACCCCAGTTGAGACATGCCAGGGAAGACATGGCTTGGCAGTTCGGGCTGGACTGTTGCCATGAGGCACAGGGTCAAGACTGATCTGCATATGGCCATGTCTGAACTGGGGTGGCTTGGTGAGCAAAATAACGATGGATTAAACCCAGATCTGTGACTGGGGGTGAATGAAATGCCATTGTGCAACATTCCGTCCATCATCTTGTGTGTTTTGAGTTCCTAATGCCTGATGCGTTTCAGTGCTTCGCACTTCATCGGAAGCGTGATCATGACAGTTCACATGCCCATCCATTTAAATGTTCAACATCCAATGAGCGCCTCAGTTGAGCCCAGGTGGAATTCTGGGACATGTAGTTGCTATTGCGGCATACTGTTCTGCTCACGATTCCTGTGGAAGTTCCCATATTGAAGCTCCATTGCATATGGAGCCCCATGGCCCCCATACCTTCGCAGGGTGGTGAATTTTCTGCTGCTGGGCCGCCACAATTTATATATGCTCCGAGTTTTCCCTCCAGATTGAAAACGCACTCCAGCTCCCACTATTCACGGGTAGAAAGAGAGGCAGCATGCTGCACGTAGCAGCAGCATTAAGGTCTTATTGTCTGCTGAGTTCTTAACGCCTGACGCGCTTCAGTGCTTCCGCACTTCATCAGAGACGTGATCATGACAGTTCACATGCCCATCCGTTTAAATGTTCAAAATCCAATGAGCGGCTCAGTTGAGCCCAGGGGGAATTCTGGGACATGTAGTTGCTATTGTGGCATACTGTTCTGCTCACGATCCCTGTGGAAGTTCCCATATTGAAGCTCCATTGTATATGGAGCCCCATCGCCCCCATACCTTCACAAGGTGGTGCATTTTCCGCGGCTGGCCCGCCGCAATTGATATACGCTCCGAGTTTGTCCTCCAGATTGAAAATGCACTCCCACTATTTATAGGTAGAAACAGAGGCAGCATGCCGCACGTAGCAGCGGCATTAAGTTCTTCTTGCCCATCCATTTGGCTCAGAAACGCGTCAGGCTTTTAGCCTCCGACATGAGGACTGTAATTCTGTCGGAATTCAGCCTTACCCGAAAAAACGCTTTTCAGCAAGCTGTTGGTCGTGTGCGTGTTTGCCTGTGGGCACTTGGGAGCTTTGATTTTACACACGGCAGCCCACCCCGTGATGACTGGGAGTCCTGGGGCCCGAAATTCGTCTGAGCCTCGCAAAGGAACCAGCAGATGATGGGATTTTGGACTGACACGTATTTCCGAGGCCCATCTGAGGGCTTTGAAAGTGAAGAGTGTGAATCATAGTGAATCCATCAGTGGAGTAATTATCTGACACAGACCACCAGGCCCAACAGGCACAGTGTTCATATGGTGTATAATACTCAACAGAAAGAGTGACGGTCTAAATACCCGAAAATTAATTGTTTCTTGTGGGACCTATGTGTTCACATACTTGATTGTGGCCCCTGATGTAGTTAACATTTTATATCAAATGAGGAGTGATCAGCCGTAACAGAGGACTGGTATCTAAGGACAGGGCACAATTTATAGTTGGATGCTCAATACAGTGACCCTAATGACTCAATCAGATCAGTTGTTGTGCATGTGATATTATCATGTAGTGACATATCCTGCTTACATCGGTATATGTGGTTATTTTCAAACATCATAAATATTAAATATTAAATACTAAAATGTCAATAAACGAATATAAGTTTGTTCAAAGCAATAGGTATTATAATTTCTAGAAAAATATCAAATGACAGATAAAATTCATGTTATACATCCTAAAATTCATATAGATATAAATATAAATATAAATAGATCGGATAAAAGTGTGTACATATTATATAAATAACCATAAATACGTCATAAATATCGAATGGGATCATTGTCACATAGTCACATAGATAAAAAATACATGTTTAAAATACATCTGTTTTCGAAAGCTGTCACTATGAGAGGTGTACATTTTCTGTTTGAAACAATAAAAGTCAGGAAAATCAGTAAAAACAGTGTACCCTGAAGACCTATGTTAGGGGGGACTAAAGGCATGTGGACAAATCCTCTGTCATATTCAAGCCCGCTGGTTGTTTCGTATTGAGCTCCAAGATATATCTAGTTCCTAATTGACATAGCTTTTCTTCTCAATTACCTCCCCTTCTGCTTGCTAGTACTGAGTCAATTACATAGAATCGGAGCTCCCGGCTGTTGGATTTGTGTGTGGATTTAAAGTGCCTGGCCACTGGATATGTGTTGTCCTGATTAGAGATTGCTCTTAGATTTTGTAGTATACGTTTATGTACCTGGAGTTTTGTACTTCCAACGTACAGAAGATTGCAAGGACAGGACAACAAGTAAACAGCGAATTCAGTCTTACAGGTTAACAACTGTTTGATTTTATGTTCCTTTTGATCAAAGTGTGAAATATAGGTTTTAGTGTTCACACCTTGTTTACAGGCTTTGCATATTTTGCAATTGTAGAATCCACTGTGAGTTTTTTGCCAGTCTGTAGATTCAATTACCTCAGGGCTAGTTTTTATCAGCTCGTCTCTCATTGAGCGGCCTCTACTGTAGGTGATTGATGGTCTCTTGGGTAGATTAGAACCTATTTCTGGGTCACTCAATACCAGTGGCCAATGTTTTTTTATTATAGATTCAATCTTCCTATGTTGTTGGCTATATTGGATCACTAGTCTAAAAGAGTTGTCCTCTTTAGATACTGTGTTCACAGTGGTTTCATTGGATGTTTCCAGGTTGCCCTGATTATTCATGCCTGTTAAAAGCAGAGTGGAACGTTCTTTAACCATGGATTTCCTGATGGGAATATCAATGAGTTTGTCACTGTAGCCTTGTTCTAGAACTCTAGTTTTACTCTCTAATTGTGCTTTCTGTAAGTCCTCATCTTTGCTATGTATCCGCCTTAACCTAAGCATTTCCCCATAAGGGATGCTGGTAATAAGGTGGTGTACATGTGAACTTGTGGCATGAAGTGTCGAATTTCCTGCTGTGGTTTTGCGATGTAATCTGGTTTCTATTTTATTCTGTTCTATATAAACCTCTGTGTCTAGAAATGCTATTGATGTTGCACTTATGCTTGCTGTGAAATGTAGGTTTAATTCATTTGTGTTAATACAGTGCACAAATTAATTTGCAGTCTGCATATCACCATTCCAGATAACAAACAAGTCATCAATAAACCTGAACCAGGTTACCACATTGGCAGTCATAACCTCATGGTGTTCCACCCGGAGAACCAGCTCCTCCCACCAGCCCATGTGTAGACATGCGTAGCTGGGGGAGAAGCTGGCTCCCATGGCGACACCTCTAAGCTGTTTAAAAAGTAGGTTATTGAACATAAATATATTGTTGTTGAGACAGAATTCTACCATTTCAATTAGCATGTTTTTATGCTTTTGCATGTTACCCATCGATTGTTCCAAGTAATAGTCAAGTGCATTTAAACCGTCAGTGTGGACAATACTAGTATATAGGGAACTGACATCAAGCGCCATTAGCAAATACCCTGGTTCCCACTTTAAATCTTTAAGTTTCCGAAAAAAGTCACTAGTGTCACCAATGTATGACGGTAAAGCCTTGACATGTGTCTGCAGAAAGAAGTTCACATATTGAGACACATGTTCCAAGCAACCCTTCCTGGCTGAAATGGTCGGTCGTCCTCGGGGGTTTGCTTGAATCCTTAATGGAGTTTGGGTAAAAAGTATATGGTAGGTACCACAGGGAAAGTGTTTTTCAAAAATTTAAACTGACTAAGGCCATCGTAAGCATGGGCGAATTTTGCGGATCTCGCGTTCGCGAATTTTGCGGATTTGCGAACTCGCAATCCGCAAAATCCGCGAATTCCCGCGAATTTGCGGATTTTTTTTTTTGTGTTCGCCCGTGTTTCTGCCAGTTCGCGAGGGTTTTTACAATTTCGCAATTTGCGAACTTACCTGTCGGGTCGCAAGTTTCGCGAACTTGTTGTTTCTACGTGTCCAGCCTGTTTGGGACACTCTTCTTCATCACTGCCACTCTCTGTCACCACTGCCACTCTCTGACTACTCATGCCACCCTCTGGCCCACCCATGCCACCCTCTGTTTCATCACAGCACCCTCTGGTTGTCCAGTCAGTGTACATTATTGTGGCAACGCAAGCACACCTTCCCTGCCTCAAGTGACCTGAATTAATTTGGGGCTGATTAATGTGTCACAGAATATTTTTTTAGCTGCCACCTGCTTCCTTAGTGCTTCCTGATTAGTGAACTTTTGCACTTGCTAAGTGCTTTCATTGTTGCAAAATTAGTTACAACACCTGCCCTGCCCCAACTGACAATAATGAATTAGGGGCTGATTAATGGATTTGAACTGCCAGCCTGGCTCCTGCTTGTCTCCCTTAGCTGTAATTCAGGACCTTTGTGGCATATGTGTAACTATTCTGAGGTTCAGAGCAGGGTCACATAATAGTTGCAACTGGCAACTGAACTCTGGAGGGGCCCCTCAGCAAGCACTACAGGAAATGGCTACTAATGATGAGCCTGAACTTTTGAACCTGGTAAGTAGTTTCAGTTTTGATTAGATCGTATTTCTGCAATTTTGCACTTATTCGCGGGGCGCGAAGTTGTACTGGGAAGCCGCGAACTCACGCGAACAGTGCGAGCAGTGCGAGCAAAATCCGCTGCTCGCGGATTTGCGGATTTTGCGGGAGATTCGCGAATCTCGCGGATTGCGAATTTCCCGAAAATCCGCAAAATCCGCGAGCGAAACGGATTTTCCGCCCATGCTTAGGCCATCGGATTTCCAATCTAAGAGTTTCTTGTCGAATGTTTCATACATTCTTTTCAAGTCAGTTGAATTGCACCTCATGTAACAGTTTCTGTTGTTGAGCTGGCTGAAAGCCTCTTTGGTGTACATCTCCTTTGTTAATAACACAATGTTACCACCTTTGTCTGATGGTCTGATGACGATCTTGTTGTTCTTTTTAAGTTTAGACATAAGAGAAAAATATTCAGTTCGTTCCTTGTTATATCTTTTTTTCTTTTTATGTATATTGACATTATGGCTTTTATTTGATCTGTGACCTGATCATGGAACAGGTCAATAGAGTCCTTCATCATGATGGGATTGAAAGTGGATTTGGGTCGAAAAGGAGTTAGGGGGCCTCTGATGTTAATGCTCTCAGTATTAGGTAACTCACTGTTATGCACAGGATCACATTCACTCCTTCCTAACATTGTCCCAGTTGAGCCATCATCCCATAGATCCTGAATTTCCTGTTGCAAGCTGCTCCCTATTTGGGTGTCAGTTTGGGAGTTTTGAATGTTGGTGCTTGCAAGAGTCGGAATATTCAAGTCGCTCTTTTTGTTTAGAAGGTGATATTTTCGCAATTTCAGTTTTCTTGTTCCCTTAAAGATGTCAAGTCTCTATTTGGCATAGTTAAAGTCATTTGCAGGGCAGTATGTTAGGCCGAGACTCAATATATTCTTTTCATTGTCACTAAGTGGTATTTGAGATAGATTTACGATGGTTTTATTGTTACTTCTGGCCACATTGGTGTTTATTTGCCCTTCCCTCTCCAGCTTCCTCTTTTGTTGTAGGTTGCTTTTGTTGACTTTGGGTTTGCGTCTTTGTTTGCGTTTCCAGTTCTTGTTTGATCGTAGTTCACCCGTTTTGTGCGGGGTCTTAGTGTTAATTTGCGGGCATCGCATAAAAAAGCCAATTCAGCGTCCAGGGTGCGGATTGGGTCAGTTACATCAGTGGTACCCCTAATGTGCCTTGGAACTTTCTGAACTTGAAAAGCACAGCGCCATGCTAATTAAGCCTGCTGCCTTGGATTTCATTACCTACGAAGTTGAATAATGATTTTTAAAGACAAGCAAGATTAATGAGCTTACTAAAAGGAAGAATCATATCGCACCACTAGACTCAATGTCCCACAAGGCAATTGTACACATCCACTGGGGGCATGCATACTAATGAGTGATTAAAAACCGAGTAAAGAAAAAGGTGGTGCGCTTTTCATTACATGCCTGTTGCCCATGAAGAAGAGATTGGTATCCTGAAACGCGTCGGCATGAAATAATTAAAGATGAACGAAGCAAGCAGGCTGCATCTTACTAAAGGCAATGTGGAGTGACCTCTTATGCTCAAGGCACATTGGTTAAACGATATTATATATATTAACACAGGAGATCGGTAGTGGTGCTTCCAAAATGGAAAAAAGGAAAAAAACGCACTTGCACAGATTATTATAAATGGACAATAGTACTGGATTAGTAATAAAATCTTAAGTTTTTAAGACGGACTGCTACATAGACCACTGTCACTCACTACCAAGAGAGACTTCTGCCAATCGGAGATTGGCACTTATATGACTACAGAAGAGGGGTCAAAGAGAGCACATTCCTAAAGCACATGTAAACATAAATGACTAATAAGTCATACTTTGGTTGAGTAACAATTAAGCTATAAATATCCTGTAGTATTTACATTCGGACAAGACAGAAGAGCAAAAAATTTCATATTTTCATTTTCTTTATTTGAAGATCCATCATAAAAGTAGAGTTGACAAGAAACAGCCGACACGTGTTTCGTCAGTACTATTGATCAGTACCATGACTTTCTCAAGGCTATATAGGCGAAAACTGTCAAGGTGCATCCAACCTCATTATGTATAAGTTGGCATATAATATAGGATTCAAAGATCATAACAATATGGATTCGAGACGAGCGAACAAATAAGGGGATCCAAGGTCAATGAAATCCACTGAAAAAGCTTGTGTAAATTATCTGTGACTCCAAGACCAGTATGCCCTGTCACACGTTTTAAAACACGATGGATGCCCGGATCAGTAGATAAATGGTATGCCTTAAACAATGTAAAGTTGAGGCCCTATAGAAAAAATATAATTAGCACAATCAGTCTTGATTAGAGATTCATTGTCCGGATAGTGAAACAAGTAAACCACGTCGCGAAAGTATCAGCGAACTGCAGTCCTGCCCCAAGGAGGTCTAGAGGCAGTGAAGTGAAGTAGCACGTAGTAATGAAACCGAGGAAATGTAGAAAAGTGCTGGATAAGAGCAAATGAAAAATACCGAGAAGAATGTCTCAATCGTTCAAGTAAAGATGAAAAAGAAACACTTGAACCAATAAGATTGATCACCGATTACGCACAAAATTGCAAAGAAATAGCTCATATTGCACCTGGACGATACAGTGAGCAAAATAGTGGGTAAACACCCAACGATAACTTATCGAAGGGCGAAAAACCTGAAAGACCACTTAATTCATAGCCACTGCAAGATAAAGAAAAAGGAAGACAATTGGCTGAAGACAACAGGTTTCCGCAAATGCCACGCATGCAAAATGTGGCAAATTGCGAAACAAACAAAGGAAATCCAACTGCCAAACAACAAAAGATGGGAGATACGCCAATTGATTACATGTAAAACGCAATATACAATTTACGTGATTGAATGTCCGTGCCCACTGCTGTACGTGGGAAGTACAATATGCGAGCTCAAAAAACGCATAATGGAACACATGAGAGCAACAATTCACAAAGACAGAGCAAATGCTGTTGCAAACCATATGGAGCAATATCACAATGGAGATTGGAAGCAATTGAAATTCTACGGAATTGAAACAATACCAAGGAATACTCAAGGAGGAGACAGAGAGAAGCTTTTGCGGCAAAAAGAGTCCCGACACATTCTAAACCTGAGAACTTCAAGTCCGCACAGCCTAAACCAATCAGAGGAGTTATATGGCTGAGATACCCGCCACCCCCTCTCAACACAATCCCCAAAGGAGGGAAACCGGAAACAGTTCTTGAAGTTTTTGGAAGTGGGAGGGAGTGACCCTCCCGGCCGTATTTATTAAAACAAAAAATTATAAACATTTAAACATTAATGTACAATTTCATACCACATGGCGATGTTTGGCTAACCTTAACATATTCTCTAATACAGAGGTTCTCCTAGCCGAACTAACATCCTACAAAATATTTACTTGAAATATTGAAATTGTACATCCTAACGTTTAAGGGCCAACGGCAAGGTCGTAACCGGTGTCAAGATCCCTAACCAGACATACCCCCCCCACTTGGAGGGGCGACAGCACTGAGGCGTACTCGAGTGCAACTACTACCAATTTCCCTTGACTTGACGGGGGCACTTATCAACTCGACGCCAGTTAAAGGTCGTTCGAAGACTCGTGTGAGGTATCTAGAAGGTATCGTAGACCTCCCCCCAACCCCACACAACTTACCGCATCTGCCGTCGCAGATGTCACTGGCCCCGGGAAATTCCCCAGGAGGGGGCTGTAACCCCTCCTACACAGGAAGGGGCCTTGACCGCCTTTCCTCTTCTTTCGGCGACCCATCCTTAGAAGGGACCGCCTCCCCGTTGAGGGGCCAAAGGCCACCTCCCCCGAGCGCTCCCATCCGTGTTGGGTGACGCCCACTCATAGGGATCTTCCAATTAGTGCTCACCGATCATGACCTTACCGCCCGACCAAAATAAATACGACAAATGCTAACTAAACGAAACTACCTTGGCCACTATGACCGAAAAAGCCTGTTTATAGATGGACCTTACATCCGAAGTTCTTTAATCGCAAATTTGTAAAATTAGACCAATCTTTATTACACATTCAATATCAACACAACACTACAATAACCTGTAAACGAAATAGAATAATTGATCAAATTTATTAAAACAACTGGCTGTCCTCAGGGGCTGGTGGGTGGGTCCAAATTGGCTCTTCGTTCCGTCTCGAGCTCACGTGCAGCGAGGAGGTGCAGCTTCAGAGCACATGAACAAGAGGATGTCTTCTGGTCTTGCGTCCCTTTTTATCCATCTTCAGGGTGGGCGTAAACCCGCCCCTGCCTGCCCCGAGGGCGTGGCCAGCCGCATCAGTGTCTAGGCCAGCCCACTCTAGGGCGGGAAAAAGCGCGCCCCGGCTACGCCGCTTCGGGCATACCAGCCGAGACGCGCCTCCCGCCCAAAATGGCTTCCCGGGGGGATCGAGGCACTCTGCCATACGTTCGGGGGGACCGAGTGGTCGCCCCTTTCCATATGGCTGAGATACCCGCCACCCCCTCTCAACACAATCCCCAAAGGAGGGAAACCGGAAACAGTTCTTGAAGTTTTTGGAAGTGGGAGGGAGTGACCCTCCCGGCCGTATTTATTAAAACAAAAAATTATAAACATTTAAACATTAATGTACAATTTCATACCACATGGCGATGTTTGGCTAACCTTAACATATTCTCTAATACAGAGGTTCTCCTAGCCGAACTAACATCCTACAAAATATTTACTTGAAATATTGAAATTGTACATCCTAACGTTTAAGGGCCAACGGCAAGGTCGTAACCGGTGTCAAGATCCCTAACCAGACATACCCCCCCCACTTGGAGGGGCGACAGCACTGAGGCGTACTCGAGTGCAACTACTACCAATTTCCCTTGACTTGACGGGGGCACTTATCAACTCGACGCCAGTTAAAGGTCGTTCGAAGACTCGTGTGAGGTATCTAGAAGGTATCGTAGACCTCCCCCCAACCCCACACAACTTACCGCATCTGCCGTCGCAGATGTCACTGGCCCCGGGAAATTCCCCAGGAGGGGGCTGTAACCCCTCCTACACAGGAAGGGGCCTTGACCGCCTTTCCTCTTCTTTCGGCGACCCATCCTTAGAAGGGACCGCCTCCCCGTTGAGGGGCCAAAGGCCACCTCCCCCGAGCGCTCCCATCCGTGTTGGGTGACGCCCACTCATAGGGATCTTCCAATTAGTGCTCACCGATCATGACCTTACCGCCACAGGCCGGATAGTTGACCGGCTATCCGGACCCCCCACACAACTCCTACCTAAAGGTCATGTTTCAACGATTTTAACCATGCTAAGAAGTCTCCTAAGAGTAACTCATTCCCCACCCAAGACAAATGCACACCATCCCCCGAATACATACTGTCATCATTAATACAGTTATGAGAAATAGAATGCAATGTCCTGGAACGGAACAACCTACCCACTTTATTGTTAAGCTTTCTAACAGAATGGTTCAAAGCAGGAATAGAGATAGCCCCCCGCCACACCTTTCGTGGAATCAAATGGGACCATGCAATCGTGCACCCCGGAACTCTCCGCGCCAACCAACTTACGGTGGAAAGCATTGCCTCCAGGAGTAGTCGTCTACCGATGGTGACCAAATCATTACCCCCAACATGCACTATAACTATAGACGGCGGTGACCTTGTCCGCCCTAACAAACCCTCGAAAAATGTTCGAAACTGGTCAATACAGAGACCGCCCCTTCCGTAGAAGGACATCCTGTACCCGTATTCCCCAGCTACGTGAATCATGTCACCTGCTTTGAATACGTCTGCGGCACGCCTCACGTATGAGTGGCCCACGACCCACACCTCCTTTTTCACAGCCGGTGATGTCTGACCGCTGGCCCGGTGTAGGGTCGACTGCATAGTCCGCCCCGCCTCGTAGGCTTGCGTAACTGAAAACCAAACAAAAAACAAGAAGCGTGAGTACATTATTACAGCTTCACAACATGTGCAACCGCACGTATCTTTTGTAACAATTGGAGGACCAACGCCCCACTCGTTTCACTTGCTCAACATTAAGACCCCTGGCTGTAGCTTCCGTAGCAGCCCCTATCCGAAAGGAATGGGTCCCAAATTCGCCCGGGTTCAAGCCCGCAGCGGCAATTGACATCGCAAGCACCCGCTGAAACTGAAATTTCGTCAGTGGGGTGGCGTCAGCGTGTCTTAACAAAGTCCCCCCCCATGATGCCACCCTTCATGCTAGGTAATCCTCTAAACACTTTACCGGACATATGGAGGACCCAGGAATCCTGCGTATGATGACGCAGTCACCCATCCTATCTTGATCAGTCTTGGATTTTACAAAGGAGACAGTCATTGTTTCTCCCCTGATCTGAACGTGTTCCTGGCACAAACCCCCTGCCACATCCAGTTTGTTCCTTGCAACTAGTTCGCTTACCCGCATTGCTCCGTGAAATGCTAGCGTAAAAGCGGCTCGGAACAGCACCGCCTCAAACTGAGATGAACATGTGGCCGGGAGTGTGGCCAACAACTGGGACAATCTATCCAAACCTATCGGGCGCCTTTCATCTACTCTGCGACCCTCCAGGCGTTGCCACCCACGCAGCGCTTTCTGTACAACGAAAGACGCTGTTGGGTCCTGGATAGCGTGTGCTCTGGCAACAAAGGAAATGGCAGCACGATGCCTCTGGGCCGTAGCCACCGATTTCCCAGCCCTACGTAAGGACATCAGGAAATTCACTACCCCTTCCTCGTGACCCCAAAGTCGCTCTCTATCACTCCCCAAAAAGGCTAAATAGGCCCGAAACGCCCCTTCGTATGCCTTCCTCGTCCTTGGTGCTAGACTTTCTCCCACGAGGTGACGAAGTTCAGGGCACCGAGAGACCAGAGAGCTTCGGGAAAGGGTGCCGGCTCTGGGTCCGCTGAGGGGAGGAAACCCGAAAAAGCCTGCATTTGAAAACGAGACAGTGCGTCAGCCGCCTGATTCATCACCCCTGGAACATGTTTTGCTCTGAATAGCACGTTCAATTGCATACACAGTAAAACAATTTTCTTAAGCAGTCTTAAAATCAGTTTACAACGTGCTGCCTGACTATTGATGCACTCGACCACGGTCATATTGTCAGACCAAAATATGACAGAGTGATCTTTGAACCCATCGGGCCATGTTCTCAAGGCCACCAAGATGGGAAACAGTTCCAGGAAAGCAATATTACTCGTCAGACCCTCCTCATGCCACCATGTCGGCCATCTTTGTGCCGACCATTTCGTGCCGAAGATGGCGCCAAAACCTATGCTTCCTGCTGAATCTGTCCACAGCCCCAGCTCTTCAGAGGACACGGCTGGTTCATTTCAGACGATTCTACCATTGAAGTCCGCCAGAAATGCTAACCAAATACGCATGTCCTGGCGGATCTCGGCCGATAGTCTCGTGCGATGATGGCACTCTTTAAGGCCGACCATCGCTTGGGCAATTGAACGGGAAAAGGGGCGGGCCATTGGTATTACCCTCAGGGCAAAATTCAACTGTCCCACCAACTGCTGCAATTGTTGCAGCGTAACTTTTGATGCATTTATACACACTTGCAGCGCAGCCCTGAACTTCAACACTTTCTCAGCTGGCAAACGGAAACACCCTTCAATGGAGTCCAACTCGATCCCCAGAAACTCGAGGCAAGTCGTAGGACCCACTGTTTTACCCGGCGCCAATGGCACACCAAATTGTTTCATTAACACACAAAATTCGGCCAAGGCCCGGCCACATTCAAGATCCCCGGCTGGCCCAAGAAACAGAAAATCATCAAGGTAGTGCATTACATCTTGGAAACCTGTTTTCTTTGTGAAGACCCATTGTAGAAAACTACTGAATTTCTCGAAATAAGCACAGGATATAGAGCACCCCATTGGCATACACCTATCCATGTAATAACAACCCTGAAACATGAATCCTAGGAGACGCTGGTCGTCTGGGTGTACCGGGAGCAATCGGAACGCTGACTCGATATCTGACTTCGCCATCAGCGCCCCGGGCCCCAGGCAATTTAAAATGGCTACGGCCTCATCGAAGGATGCGTACCGCACCGAACACACTTCTGGATCGATTGCATCATTTACGGAAAGACCTCGTGGAGCTGATAAATTATGAATCAGTCGGAACTCACCGGGGTCTTTCTTGGGGACTACCCCTAAGGGAGAACAAACAAAATTCTGGACCGGGGGTACACTAAACGGGCCGGCGACCCGACCTCGAGTCACCTCTTTCCGGATCTTATCCTGTACTACGGTCGTATGCTGCAGGACGGAAAGTTGATTTCTACACTTTTCCACACCCTGAAAGTCCCCTACCGGGATGCGGAAACCATACGAAAAACCGTTCCGCAGCACCCCAGCAGAAGTACGATCCGGGTATTCACTGAGCCAGGGAATCATCGCCAGGGTATCAATTGGGGTAGGTAAAGGCGCCCCTCGGACTATATTAGACCTGTTTGGCACCTCCTCTCCCCCCATTATCACCCGTTCTGGCTCTGCACGAGGACTCAGGATGGGACGACCCACAACCACTACATTCATGTTTGAATTTACACGATCCCTGGGGTCTAGTACATTTACCTCTGTTGTAATTAAAGCAGAAACCCCTTTTCCCGGTATTGCCGGCAGGTTTCGAGTAATCGTCGGTACCCGTACCTGATCGAAAGGGCGTCCCCGCATATTGCCGGGAGGATTCGCCAACATTGCTTCCCACCAACGGCATTTTCAACATTCCTGACTCCTTCATTTTATCCCAAGTCAAGGAATCATAACAATCCCAGGTTAAACTTTTATTATGCTCTTTTTCCTTTCTGAACAGATTATCGTAACAGAACCAATGATTACCCTGGTGCGATGTCGAGTACCCCATGATTCGTGATTGATAGATTGGGAACTCGGAAAGCAACTCAGGTCTACGTTCCCCCAAGATCGATGTAAAGATTCCCCAAGCATTGCCCCAATTGCCGATATTCTCATTCACTTTAAAGGCGGCCATTTTTGTGCGCCAAACACTCGGATGCATGAGATCCTTCTGACTCTTTACATGCTCTACCTCATAATGATCAACAAGCAGTGAGAAAATGTTCACATACTCCCCCGCCCAAATCTTTTCCTTAATTGCCAAAGGAACATGTTGCCCCAACCTTTCTCTCCGAGAGGGTGTTGACTCATCCCTCGCGATCGGCAATGGCCGCTTACCTGCACCTGACGCTGCCTCTGTGGTCGCAATCGTCCCTGGTGTCTTGTCCCCTACTGCAGCCGGCACGGGCACCTTGGCTGCTTCCCGTTTCTCACGCAATTGCTTTATCAGTGCCTGCGCATCGACAGCCGTGGCGCCCTCGTTACCTTTACCCAACCACGCTGCCAATTGTGCTGCCAACTCGGGCGGCATATCATCCTCGGACACGGGGGTGACCACAACGGGAATTGGATTCCCCTCCTCCGGCTCGGGAGTTGGAGCCTCGAGCGGGGCACTGGGACCCGGGATGTCTTCACCCGCTGCCCCCCTCCTGGGCCTCTTGTTTTTCCCTCCCGGGGCTGCTCCCGCCAAAGGACGTTTTGGACCCCCTTCCTCATTCTTGTCCACCCGCTTTTTTAGCTCGGATATCTCCTTCATGAGAACACGCAGCATCTGGTCAGTAGTCATGCGCTTTCCCACCTTCTTCGGCATTCTCCAACAAAGTAACTGTAAAACAAACAAGAACGATTAAAACGCTCCAAATTGGCTCTTCGTTCCGTCTCGAGCTCACGTGCAGCGAGGAGGTGCAGCTTCAGAGCACAGGAACAAGAGGATGTCTTCTGGTCTTGCGTCCCTTTTTATCCATCTTCAGGGCGGGCGTAAACCCGCCCCTGCCTGCCCCGAGGGCGTGGCCAGCCGCGTCAGTGTCTAGGCCAGCCCACTCTAGGGCGGGAAAAAGCGCGCCCTGGCTACGCCGCTTCGGGCATACCAGCCGAGACGCGCCTCCCGCCCAAAATGGCTTCCCGGGGGGATCGAGGCACTCTGCCATACGTTCGGGGGGACCGAGTGGTCGCCCCTTTCCATATGTTCACTTATGAGATAACAGCAAAAACGTTTGGAAAACTGGAGAAAAGTAAAAAAAGAAAACAGATACAAAACAATGGAAGAAAATAAAAAAGGAAAATATAAATCATTAAAAAATAAGAAAACACTTATATTTTATATATTTATATATATAAAAATCACATAAAAAAGGAGAAAAAAAATCAAATAATCTATGATGGAGAAGAGAGAACAAAAAAACAAAAAAACAAGAATGAAATGGTTCATCCTCACACATCCCACTGGAGGGAACATAATCAAAATCAAAAAAGAAAAAAGAGGGAAGAAGAACTATATTTAAAACCCAGCTGGAGGGTATTTAAGACATTAATTAATTGGAAATGAAAGAATGGGACATGGTGTTAAATAACAACCTCTCTTCAGACATTTAAGTTTTGTTTTTGTATTTGTATATGTTAACTATGGTAGTGGTTTTTTATAAAACTACAGAATCCATAATGCACTATACTACTAAACATCAGGAAACAGTAAGTGATGTAATGCACATCTTTGAATGCTTTTAAATAATGACAAAAAAAAGTATTGAGTTGATCGTGAGCAAGATTCCAGCAGCATCGGAACGCGTAGATCACTCGCTTTTATCCTGGAAAGATCCTGAACAAAAACTTGCTGTGGAAAGCTGAAAGGAGTGCACCCCATTTCTTTTGTAACAGACGGAGTGATTGGAATATATATATATATATATATATATATATATATATATATATATATATATATATATATATATATATATATATATATTTCCAACACACAGTTCAATCCGTGAACTGCTCCACAAATAAGGGCACTCCAGCCCGATTTATCGGTCTCCGCTTTTAATTCGTTTTCTGCGCGTACACTCAGTCAACAAGCAAACGCGTTTCGGCGTTGCCGCCTTCGTCAGTGCCGAGGGGACTAAGAATATTCATAGTCCCCTCCTATGAGAGTCCAAATAAAGAACTCCTTGAAGAATGGTCAGAATTCATGACGGGTACAACACATCAAATGCTGAAAATTCTTGTCAAACACGCATGGAATGACAGAACAAAACTCCAGGAGGAAATTAAGGAGATTGAGAGAAAAATAAGTGAGGACAAGGATACAAAGAAAAGTGAAGAACTACACAAGCTAATGAAACAGTGGTTAATAGACTATGAGAACACTATAAAAAGGAGGAAACAGGAGAAGTTTATCCGAGATGAAAAAGACTACGCAAATGGTCGCATCCTAACGTTTGCAAAAAAATATGACGCTTCACGGCAAAATCTGCAGCTGGCAAAGAAGCAATTGCAAACTCCTGCTGAATTAAGCACTGAAGAATCGGAGATATCCGAAGACGAATCTGCACAGCAGCGGAAACATCAGGATACAAGAACTTCAGAGAGAAACAACGTTGCGACAGAAGAGGTGCCATCTACCTCAAGTGATTCGGTTTTTTACGAGTACGAGGTGATGCGAGGTCTAAGACAAAGACCCGCACCACGAACCCATCCACCTGCAGCCGCAAGAGGAAGACAAGGAGGGGCACAAAAGGCAGAAGTGGGCCGTTCCACCCCGATAATGACCCGCAGCAGACGGGGTGGCAGATGGTAGTAAGGAACGGAAACGAAAGGGAAGAAACTGAGAAAACAATTATCAATCTGTCGGATAGGGTGCTGACAGAGAAGGAAAGCAATATACTTCTACTGGGACTAACCTTTTGTCCTACCCCAGCATTTGATTACACACAAGCACGAATTGACCTCTTCAAATTTGTACGAAAGGTCAAATTAATGAAAATATTTAAACTCCATCCTAAAGAGCCGGCACCCATGACTACTACTGGAGAAGAGAATATGGACTTATTGGTCGGTACTGACATTGAAGCACTGATCACAGCACAAGGATTACTGGAAGGGATTGAATCTCAGGAAGATCCAAGGGAAGCATTGACACAATTCCTGGAGGAAGGGGGAATTGCACAAAAAGGCTGCAAAAGCAGCATGAAAATCAAATCGAACTTCAAGGCACACACGACGCAATAGACACCTTCTAGGAAGTAGTCATTGAGGAACTGAAGGACTTACAGAAAAAGAAATTCAATGGTGCTAAAAGGAACTTTAACAAACTGGAATGGGATATGATAAATAATCTCCGGGATGACGAAAATATTGTCATCAAACCCAGTGACAAAGGGGGGTTGCTTAATAAACAACAATATAAGGATGAGGCCTTTTGTCAACTGAGGAAACCTGAACATTATGCTCCAATAAAAAGAGAACAATATGTTGGGAGCATAACAAGATTTCATATCCTAATTGCTGATTGGAAAGATAAGGGCATCTTAGATATAAAGGACTGGTCAAACCTGAAGAATGAGCATCCACAATTGGCCACATTCTATCACTTGCCAAAAGTGCATAAGAGCAAGATCTGGCCGCCCGGTAGACCAATAGTATCGGCAATAGACAGCTTACTGGAGAAAACTTCCATGTATATAGATACCTTTATAGCGCCATTGGTAAAGGATTTGAGTTCCCATTTGAGGGACACACAAGACTTTTTGAGAACCATACAAGGTGTGATGTGGGGAGAGGACTTACTATTAATCACATTAGACATTACAAGCCTCTACACATCAATAAGGCACGAGGATGGTTTAGAAGCAATGAACTTTTTCTTGCAAAGGAGGGAATTGAAATACAGGACACACAACCATATGATTGTTGCATTGACAGAATTCTGTTTGAAAAACAATATCTTTCTGTTCTCAGGCCAATTATATTTACAACTAAAGGGGACCGCGATGGGCACGTGCTTCGCCCCCAGCTACGCAAATTTATTTGTGGGCTAGTGGGAGGAGCACGTGGCCTGGGCGGGGCCCAATGAGAAGTGGGTGGAAAAAATCTCCCTGTGGACCCGCTACATTGATGACCTTTTCATTGTGTGGCGGGGATCGCAGGATGAGGGGGAAGAATACATCAGAAGCCTCAATGAGAACAATCTCAATTTGAGATTTACTAGCAATATAAGCAAAGAGGAGGTTTTCTATCTAGATTTAAGGGTCTATATACAGGACAGCAAGATACAAACATATCTCTATAGGAAGCCAACCGCCGGCAATACGATCCTACATGCCGGTAGCTGCCACCCTCGGTCTGTAGTGAACAACATCCCGCTGGGGGAGTTTCTGCGTATCAAGTGGAATTGCTCCACAGAAAAGGAGTATGTAAAGGCCAAAAGAGAGTCTAGAAAGAGATTTGAGAGAAGAGGCTACTTCAGAGGGGTCCTAGATGAGGCAGAGAGAAGAAGTGACACACGACCAAGGGAAGAACTACTAATAGACAAAGTAAAGAAAGGAGACACGTCATTGAGACTGATAACCAATTTTAATGACAAGTCATCAGAGATGTTCCAAATCCTACGCAGGAACTGGAACATACTCAAATCTGATGGCACAGTGGGAAAACTACTATCTGACCACCCACTTGTAACATATCGTAGGAGTCACTCCCTGAAAGACCATCTAGTGAATAGCCACCATGAGAGTAAGAAGAAGAGGAAAGCCCCAGCATTGGGTTTCTACCCATGCATGAAATGCAAAGCCTGTAGAAATTCCCACAAGGTAAAGGAGTATGAGGTACCGGGAAGGGGTAAAAAAAAACAAATTTCAAAACTACTAAACTGCAACTCAGAGTTCACTGTCTATTGTTTGGTATGCCCATGTGGAAAGAAGTATGTGGGCAGCACCATAAAACAGACAAAGCTGAGGGTACTCGAACACATGAGGGCCATCAATTTGAAAGACCAGGCCTACCCAGTGGCCCGTCATTATGAAAAAGAACATCAAAGCAACAACAACTTGTTATCCTTTTTCATATTAGATCAGCTGGTGAGAACAGAAAGAGGAGGGGACTGGGTTAAGAAGTTAAGAACGCTAGAGTCCCGTTATATTATCATGTTGCAGACCAAGAACCCGATAGGCCTGAATAATGAAGAGGAAATGTGGGTACACCTATAGAAACGGGTACAATTGTGTAGCAAACTGAAAGAATCCCCCGTACTGACTACCCCTGTATGATTGTTTTTTGTTATGATTTTGTGATATTATGATACTGCATGCTGCTCCTCCCTTCCCATGATAAGTTATCCCCCTAGACAACAATGATGATGATTAAGCCCATTCAGGGCAGAATAACAAATAGGATACCTTGAGGCACATTCTAAGAATTGTTTCTGATGCATCCTGAATTAAGAATGCGTCAGTAAGCCCATCCAGGGCTGGATTTATGAAATAACATCTCATTGCTAGGTAACAGATTGAAACTAAATATCTAGAAAATGTAGATAGCGGTAAAAACCAATGCATGGTCAAACAAAACGGAAAACTGACATTAATGAAAAAAAACGCATTCTAAATAGCAACGAAAACCTTGGTAATGAGGTAAAACCCTTAGAAGAATAAGAGGTTGTAAATGGTGATTTAACCATTCTAAGATGGCTGCCAAAAGTGAATGAACTTATGTGCCTCTTTTATGTTTACTTTTAACACGTGATGTTTTGAATGTTACCTTTATTTAAATGCAAAAAATGTCTCTGTTAGCTAGCACTGACGAAGGCTGCAACGCCGAAACGCGTTTGCTTGTTGACTGAGTGTACGCGCAGAAAACGAATTAAAAGCGGAGACCGATAAATCGGGCTGGAGTGTCCTTATTTGTGGAGCAGTTCACGGATTGTACTGTGTGTTGGAAGTATGTCACGCACTCCACCGTGCGTTAAGGAGGCACCCGGGGCAAAGTGGAGCGGCAGGAGGTGGATGTGAGTTGTGATACATATATATATATATGTATATATATGTATATATATATATATATATATATATATATGAAAACCCAGTCCTGCTCCTAAGGAAGTAGGCACGTACACAAGGCTGTCAGGATACAGCTTTTTTATTTTCTTGGGTCTCCCTCGACCCCGAGATTAGAGAGACGCGTTTCGCCTTCGCATATATATATATATATATATATATATATATATATATATATATAACATATCCAACGATCCAAATAACAGCGCGCTCTCAGTTAGGCCGGAAAACAAAGTTTTATTATCCAATGTAACGCGTTTCGAGAACTAGTCTCTTGATCACTCATCGGAGATAGTAAAACGGTGCTATACATAGGTAATAGTGCTGTGCATAGAAAGAGGACTAGTATGATAGGCTGTGCTAGACATTTTTGTGAATCTGCATGGCGGCCAACTTACAACATATTGAACATATGTAAGTCTATAAAATCAATACCATATTTGCCTTATTTCAACCGCAATAGAGCAACATTGCTAGTTTCCACATTCCTTAGTAAAATTGCAATGTATTAATCGTAAACATACGAAGTGATTCTGACGGCATACATTATACCCTGAACCTCGCGCTGGCATTTGCACCCTAGTGGTTGCTTTGCTGCCTAAGCGTTGGGGTGTAACTCCTCATGTACAGTAATTAAGTGCAAAGACACGCCCAGTGGCATCGCACTTCTGAAATCGGAATACTTGAGAGCCGGTATCCCCTAGTGGGCCTCAATACCATCATCACAGTCGCTGGCACAACCCCCGCCCCTCTTATGGCTGGTGGTCTTGCCCGGAAGTGGAGCGCACTTGATTCCCAGGGGTTCCTTACGGTTCTGGCTGATACCCGGCCACGTACGAACCTCACTGACCCCTCTGACATTAACTCACTGGACAGAGACATCAGTACCTGGTTAAAGTCGGCCAGTGATCAATTCGCTCCACTTACGAAATTTCCCTGCACGCGGCATCATTCCTCTCATAGATGGTTCACGAATGATCTTAAGCAACTTAAATTGAAAGTGCGCCAGCAGGAACGGATCTGGAGGCGTACTTACTCCGATTCAGCTAGGCTGCTCTATATCTTGGTGAGGAGAGAATACAAAGCTGCCATCATCTTAGCTAAATCTGACCACTTTTCCAACAGACTCTCGTCAGCGGTCAATAAATCCAAGGAAGTCTTTAGGGTCATGAATGAACTTACCACGGATGATAGAACCCTCCCAGCCCAGACCCCCTCCCAAGTGACATGCGACGCACTAAACCACTTTTTTGTTGAAAAGATTATAAAAATAAAAAACTCCATTCCTTCCTGTCCTCAGTTATACATTTCGGAACCCTCTTCCGATAATCCCTTGACCTTCACGACCTTTCCCGCCCTTGATTCTACTTCCTTAGCGGGCCTTGCTAACCGGGTTCAGTCGGGTTCCCCCAACGACTGTTGTCCGCCATCAGTACTGCGGGATATCTGCCTTAAATTACCGGACGACATTCTATCCCTACTGAATGGCTCTCTGGGGAGCGGCATTGTTCCTAACTCCTTTAAAAATGCCATTTTAGTGCCCCTTCTCAAGAAACCCGAAGCTGATCCCGGCGATCTCTCAAATTTTCGCCCTATTTCTCTTCTTCCCTACTTTTCTAAACTAACAGAAGCATATGTCACCCGTTGTCTCTCTAATTTCATTGAGACTTCTGGCTACCTGGAGCCCAACCAGGCCGGTTTTAGACCTGCCCATTCAACTGAGGCTGTTATCCTCGCGGCCTTGGATACACTGAGGAGAAACGCGGATGCGGGCATTCCTCAAGTCCTTGTACTCCTGGACTTGTCTGCCGCATTCGACACGGTGGACCACAACATCCTTCTCCACCATGTTGGCCAGGCAGGCATACAGGGTACTGCCCTTAAATGGATTGCATCATTTCTAACTGGACGTACTCAGGCAGTGCGTCTGGGCCCATACACCGCAGCAAAAACCTCCACGTCTTGTGGAGTACCCCAAGGCTCTTCCATCTCGCCATTATTATTCAATCTTTACCTCCGCCCACTTATCCACTCACTCAAGAACTGGGACATCACGGTATATAATTATGCCGATGATTTGCAGATAATTTTTCCCCTCAACTCTTCCAATGCTGTTAACACCTTTCGCACTGCTATGATTCACATCCTACATTGGATGAATGAGAATCAATTAAAGTTGAATCCAGGAAAAACCGAGCTGCTCCTTCCCGGCTCCAGTTCTGCTCACTGGGGTCCACAGTTCTGGCCCACAGAATTTGGCCCCCTTCCACCATCGGTCAAATCAGTGAAAAGTCTGGGCGTGATTATTGATGCAGAGCTTTCTTTGAAAGCCCAAGTGGGCGCTGTCATCTCGTCCTGTATGTATCAGCTGAGAAAGATCCGCAAAGTTAGCCATCTTTTACCACCTCCTGCTCTAACTCAGGTTGTCATCTCTTTGGTTCTCTCCCGCCTGGACTTTTCCAATTCCATCTACCATGGCCTCCCTCAGTCTCTGCTGCATCGTCTCCAGGTGGTTCAGAACCAGGCGGCCCGGCTCATCTATAAAATCCGTAAATGGCAATCGGCAAAACCCCTGCTGCATCGCCTTCATTGGTTGCTGATGGGATTAAGGTCAGCCTTTAAGGTAGCCTGCCTCACTTACAAAGCCCAGCACTGCACTAGTCCTGCATTCTTGCAATCTTTAATTACCCCACATCGCCGGTCACCCAACCTCCGTTCTGCTTAACTTCACATGCTTGTTGCTCCCAAAGTCAAAACCAAGAAGTACGGCGGCCGCCGCTTCTCCCATCTGGCCCCTTGCCTTTGGAATTCCCTTCCTTTTTCCATCAAGTCAAGCACCTCCCTTTCTATTTTCAGAAAATTGCTTAAGACATTTCTCTTCCCCTCCCTAGGCTAATCTGGTCAGTGTCAACTCTTCATTTTCCATCCTGTTATAAAGAGCGCCAGGAAACCTTTGGTGACAGTGCGCGTTACAAGAGTCATTTAACATAACATAACATAAAAATACTAGCTCCAAGTGGCTTCTAGTGCCTGTGTGCTTGTGGAGTTGTTTACCCTGGGTTTTCTGGCCGCATTCTGTCCAACCATACATGCGCTCCCTATTGCGCACATTACCTTTAACAGTACTTTTACAGTGAATTAAAGTGAACTAAAAAAAGGTGAGAAAAAAAGTCCTTATCTAATCTTGCTAGGTGATGTTCTTTGTGATGGTGAAGATAGGGTGGATGGCGTGTGATTTGCTCTTTATTCTATAAAGGTGCTTTTCCAACCCTCCTACAAGAAAAGATAAGACATGTAGATTAAATTGACAGTACAAATGTACCCTATTCAAGATTAAAATGCAGAATAATACATACAAAACAAATCAGCACAAACCATGGCACATGAGATGTAATGTAAGGTCGTATTAATATAATGTGGATTATTCGTCTATCAAGTGTGTTGCCATCTCTTCCTCCTGGTTGTGTCCCCATGGCTGCTTAGTCTCGAGTTCGAGGATCCATTTGAATTCCTTTTTCCTGAGACTGAGTTCCCTTTTACCTCCCCGGTATCCTACATGTATTTGATCTATAGCAACTATTTCAGCAGGCTACTGTTTGATAGGTAAAGCACGGCAAAGTGTCTTGCCACGGGGTATTGAGGGTCCTTGTTAGTTATCGCTCTGAGATGTTCAAGCACCCTCTTTTTCGCTTGTAGGGTGATACTTCCCACCTATCTTTTGTTGCAGGGACACTGCAGAACGTAAATGGCATACGTAGTACTACATGTTAAGAATTGGGATATTCTATGTTTTTCTTTCTTGTGGGGAACACGGAATTCTTTCACCATTGTGCTGTATTTGCAGGCTTTACAATGGTCGTACGGAAAGAACCCTTTCAGATTATGGCAGTTATGATCCGTGTGGCTTGTTATATCTTGACGGACCAATATGTCTCTGAGACTCCTGCTTTTAGGATATGTGACTCTGGGTCTCTCACTGACTTGGTGCCCTATAACTGGGTCACTTTTAAGTATCTTCCAGTTTTTATTCAGAATTGAAAATTCTGAATGAAAACTGGGTCACTTTTAAGGATCTTGCATTCATTTAGTGCTCCCTAACCGTATATATATATATATATATATATATATATATATCCTTAATTCAAATAGTTTACTATGGCAGAGAATAAAAATAGAAGATGCAAATGTAGGTTTTTATGCAAATGGTGTAGAATGTGTTTTTATTGCACAGATTTACTGATGCTTATTTGGCTCTTTTTAGCAATAATTATTCCATTTAGACTAAATGCAGAAAATGTATCCGGAATGGACAATAACACGAATAATAATAACACATAACACAAAGAATATTATAACACTGGTAGATAATACTGAAATTCATAGAGATGGGTCAATTAATGATTTTTCAAAGAATGTTTTCACAAAACTATTATACGAATACCTAGAAACATTGGATGTGAGAGATTTTTATGTATGTATGCAGTTACCTGCGTCTGTGTCAGATGGTGTAACATATCATCACCTTCCGTTGACGTATGGAATAACTTGCAGTGTATTAGCTAGTTTATTTTATAGAACAAGCAGATTCAAATATTATTATTCTGACATGGATGATGTTTTTGCTAAACCCTCTATAGTTTCTGAACTAGACAAAGTGAAACCTAGTAAGGTTTTTGGAGAATTGTTCTTAGAAACGAAAGAATTAACTCTAGAGCATGCATTTAGATATAATCTTACCTGTAAATTGAGAAAAGAAGAAAAAGTAGTTCTAGATATGGTGGAAGATAGAAGGGTAAAATTCCAAAGAAAAGCAACTGGAGAAAAGATGAAAACTCCACCTTGGGGTTTTGAGGAAATAAATTATGATAAGAGTGATACTAATGTAGCAATAAGATAAGACTTGCCACTGCAAGGAATATTGTGTATTCGTAAAGATAACACTATGTATGACAACTATTTTGTGGGTACCAGTGAATGCAAAGACACATACAGAATCACAAGGGGATGGGGATTCAAAGGAGGAAAAGATCCAGTATTTCCAGGGATCTACTTTATTCGTGGAAACAAAGCTTATTACAGGTTGCCGGACCATTGGTACGGAACATGCTACCTAGGCCTGGTCTTTCCGAAGATATTTCATGTAGATAGAGGGACTAAAGGAACTCACGAGATAGGTAAATCACTAACACGTAGAAGGAGGTAAAGTTTTTTAGAAATAATAGGTGATATTTTTGTAGCACTGACATCAGCAGTGGGTATATCATTAAATGCAAATAAGATTCAGAGACTATCAACAATAGTAGATCGTTTACCAGCGAATACTCCAGTATGGTTCTTAATGGTAAATACCGAAATGGTTGCCATGAGAGCTATGGTGATGCAAAATCGACCTGCACTTGACATTCTTTTGGCAAAAGAAGCAGGAGTCTGTAGAGTGATGAAAGTGCAACATTGTTGTACTTACATTCCTGTCAAAATATACAAAGGTATATTTAGAATATTACTGAATTGCATAAAGAAATTTCTCCACTGGAGGTTGATGGCATTCTAGAGAAACTTGGTAAGGGTTGTTTTACAGTGAAGAATTGGTTTGCAGAAATAGGTAGTGTCGCAGGGATTCCATGCTCAGACAGAACTGTGCATAGAGGCTTGGAACCTCAGTGAATTAGGGTGTGCCAAAACTCACCTTAGTACCCAAAATCCCCTACCAGACTAGCTATCAGTGTCTCATTGGTCATCACAAACTGCCAATGCTTAGACAAACCAGAGCATGAACTTAGTACACCTCAGGTAACGTGGAACACATGAATACTCTTTCGTTATACAATCATTTCAATCCAGAACAAGGAGTAAAAGAGGACACATGCATATTTGAAATGTTTATTCACTAATGCCGTGCTCTCAAGCGCAGTATCTTGGCCAATACAAGCAAACATAATATAAGAAACAAAGTAATCAGCATAGTCACTAGTCCATAGAACACAAACGGTGCAAGCATAGTATTATGCTAAAATGAATAGGGTTTAACAAAACTTAATTCTCACCCTCCCTAGCTAGTATATTATATTATATCTAAGAAGGTCTCTTGTGGGTTTTAGCAGAGCGGCCCATACCTCAAGATCCTAGTGGTAAGGGATCATATCATCAGCAACCAGCTCTCTGCATGCGAAGCACCATCAAGGGTGTGTTAAAACATGGATATTTGACAAGTAATCCTCCTCCCCCTCCTTAGCGCCTTGAGACCCTCTGGGTATGTAGTGCGCTATATAAATTCCCTGACTTGACTTGACTTGACTTGACTTGTTATCCTCTTGTGCAAAGCAATATAAAACTCGCCTAAAGCCAGAACTTGGCTGCAGCTGCATGTATGTTATGTCTAGGGACGTGCGAAGATCAGTGCTCATAACAACTACTGTGTTGAGATATCCTTGAAGGTTTCAGCACTCACTGTAGAGACACAGCTCGTCAAGCAAGGCTGATATCAGTGTAACAACATATTATTCTCGTATGAACCGAAAACATTTTATTAGGCTCAAAGCTAAAGCAACAGATGTGTGTCGTGAGCAAAAGCAGCAGAAAAGAAAAATGGCGTTTAAACTCACAAAAAGCTCATGCTAACCTAACACAGTAATCAGGCTACATCTATCCATATATCAGTAGTTCATTAGTGGGAAAAATGCCAATACCAGTGACAATAGTAATATTAATGACATTGATGCTTGTGTATGTATTAGATAACGAAAAGCAGAAGAGCAAACAAAAATGCAAATTGAGAAAAACAAACAAAAGAGAACCAGAAATGGGAGAAATTGAACTAGAAGAGATTACAACAAATTGTATAACAAATCTAAGAGACAGAATATGAAAGATACTATTGTTTGAGCTAAAACAAACTGAAAAAGGACAAGAAACATGATTCTCATAAATGTAGTTGTTGGTTTTTGTGGTGATGTTTAAAGATCACCAAAGGGGGGAGTTGATGGAGCAGGGGAAATACAAAAAATGTTTGTACCCCCTTTCGAAGTTAATGCCCTCATAACTTTAATAATATTAACTGTGTGAAGCATGTGAATTAATCAACAAATGCACCTTTTTATTTAGACATTACAAGTGGGAAACTAACTGCTATATTGCAAAAATCAAATTTATTAATAAAATGTGAATCGAATTAATATAGGTTTGTGAATATGTAGAAAAGAAGAGTAAAGTGTATGTATTTTTGTCTGTAGTAGAATTATATTGTGGCAAAGAAGGCAGATGGAAAGTATAATTGCATTAAATGTTGGTTTTGCTAGGTAAATACCAAACATGGGTAATTAGAATGGTGGGTGTTAAACAGAAGTGCTTTGTTGTATATCTAATTTCTGTTATGTTTGCTTTCGTATTAGTTCGATTCGGCTCTGCTAGGCCTTGTCTGAAAATGGCTGGGCTGATGTGAAATGCGACGGCACAAAATAAAATAAAGATGGCCCCGGCGCATGATCAAAATGGATGTTCAGTCGCAGGTGTATGGACTATGCCCGGAGTGAGAGATGTCAAAGCCAGCTTGACCTGCAACAGGAGTTGTGCCAAAGAGACTATTCTAAAAGCATGGGAACGGATGAGGGAACTGTGCTCCAGAGGATGAAAAGAATCATGACCGTGAAAAAGAGTTACAAAGAATTTAGACAAAGTATAAATGAAAATATTTGATCAAGTCATGTGAAAATTCAGAATGATTCAGGGATTTGTGAACTGGTTTGAGCTAGGAGGACAATGAGGTGACCATCACCACCCCTCCAATGAACCAATCAGAAATGGATGTAGCCCTTAAAAGTTTAAATTTTGGGTATAGAAAGTTAGTGAAAGGGTATAAAAGAGCTTGTGCTTATGACGAGGGGCGATTTTGCTCAGCATGACATGCTGTATGTTCAGGCGATTTTCTTTTATGATGCAAGAGACTTTTAAAATTTTGGACTTTGAACTTTGATGGGGAAAAGGAACAAGACTGTCGCGGGAAACCTATCTCGGGAGGGATACGTTTGTGGAGGTTAGAGTGACAGACAGTCAGTTTGGGTACCTATCCTGTGATCTGCGGTTCATTTCTCAGTGAACCATTCTCATCATCGCCCTATGGACAAAGGGGTAATGAGTATTTTCCATTTTCTAATTTTCCTATGCTTAAATGTTTCTGAAATAATGCTTAATGTGTTTGCCTAATACATTTGCTTAATTTCAAGTGATTTCTAAATGAATTTAGATAAAATCATATGAAAAATAAACTCGAGTCGGTGGTTATTAGAATAAAGTCATGACAAATAAATGTTGAAAGTTTCAAATTGTGATTGAGCTGGACTTAATCGCCATCAACTGATTCCTACTAGTTGGTCCATCGACCAAATAGTAGAGTACTTTGATGTTTTTAGAACTGACAGCTACCAAAGTTTGATGTATAAAATGTATATAAATTATTGAGTAGGTTAATAAGGTACCCGCATGTCTTGCAGCTCGTCTACTTATCACTGATTCAGGAACTGTGAATGTGTTTGGTTTTCGGAGTTATGGGCCCTACCGACGAGTTAATGGTAAGAGTTTCCTGAAATAGTGACACAGGTAAAGGGTTCTATGTTATACCCACTGCATCAAGGCGGCTGGCCCACCTGCCTGAGTGCCTTGTGGGTCTCTTGTACAGCATGTCCCTTCCACTGTCGCTGCGGGGGTTGTCTGCATGGTTGCTTTGTTTGGGGTGCTGAGCTCTCTGCTTTGCTTGATCATGTGCGTGGCGATTTGAATATCGCTTATCCTGCCCCGGATGTCCTGGAGGTTGCCTTTTTTGCTCCCTGTCCCCAGCCGGTTCCTGGGTCCTTCCATAGGCTTAGCGCTGTGCACGCGGTCCTTCCTCATGTGTGGTAGGGTGTGGAGTAATCCCTCTTCCCTCGCTTTTTACGTCCACTGTGCTGTCGCTCAATGGCAAGTCTTGTGCCTTTGGTGGCAATGACTCTCACAGGATTGGGGTTCACTCGTCTGTCTGGTAATGCCCTTCCTTCTGCCACTGTTGTTCGGCGGATGGTGGGGGTGGTGGGGTGTTCCTACACTGCTTCCATGCGTTGCTGCCAGGGTGACGTCCTACTCCTGCTGCTTGATCCTGTCCCTGCTGCTGTATTTCCAGGCCCTGGTTCTTCTTTTGCATGGCAGGGAGGGTGCCTCCTCTCTCTTGGCCCTCTTGGGGCTGCAGATGCGCTTTTTGTTGGACGTTTCTTTTGGCATTTTGTGTGGCACTGCGGCTGCTTCTTGCCTGGTCCCAGGCACCGGGCCGGTGGTTCTGCCTCCGTTCCTTTTCCAGTGTGATGCCTGTCTGTCTTTTCTGGTTGGGGGTCACCTTTGATTTTTTTACGCATCAATGGTAGCCTCTTCCGGATACCTGGGCGGTGCTGAATGTGTCGACCGGTTCTTGGGTCGGGTTTTTTCTCTACGGTCCTCCGGGAGACTCCTCTGCCTCATCACCCTCTGCGGAGGCTGGCTTTGCCGGCGCTCTTGCGCCTTCTATTGTGATGTACGGCTGTCATGGAAGTCCCTCCTCTGGTGTGGGCCGGGGTTGCTATCCCGTCCTTTTGCTGGTCTACGGGGAGGCTTTGGCAGTCCTGCGCCCTGTTTTGGTTTGGCAGGGGGTCCCTCTCTTCGTTCCAAGACGTGCTTTCAAACTAGTGACTTTGCTGTCTATCCTGCCTCTGGTGTTGCCTGGGTTTTTTCCTTGCTTCATCGGCCCTGCTGGAGCCTCTCTGCACGTCCTGCAGATCAGCGGTGTCTCTGTTTTTCTGTCGACTCCCGGATCTTTCGGTTCTGGGTACCTCTTTTCGACCTCTCTTCAGCGCCAGGGGTTTTCACTTCATTCTCCTGCAGTCCTCCCTGCTCCCCTCCCAGACTCTGGAGTTTTTCTGAGGCTCTCTTCCATATGGCTCTGGGGATGATGTTCCTCTCCCGGGTGGGACTGTTGGCTTTGTTTGTGCCCTTTCATGGCTTCTGTCACAGTCCCAGGTTTCTCTGGTCTCTGGTTGAGGTGTCCGGGTGTGTTGGCTACTGCTCTGCATCTCCTTCCTTGTGCCCGTCTGCATTGGTATCCCCTCTTGCGTTGCATCCTGGTCTGCTGGGCTCCTGCCTCTCGGTTCTCCGGTGCTCTTCTTCCTATCCCGACGGTTCTTCCGGCTGCTCTCCATTGATGGTTGTCCGATGCCAGTGCCGGGGGTTGTGGTGCAGTCTTGGGTGCATCTACGTCTCAGGGTCGGTGGCCCCAATTCGTGTCTCCAGTCCTCGGTCTGGAGGGAGCTTCGGGGGGAAACAGCCATTACAATGCAGTTGTTTCCCTGCAATGCCATTACATCGCAAGCGTAACAACACATGCAATGTAACAACGCCTAGCCATTACTACACGTGTTATTACATTGCATGTGCTGTTACAACGCATGCGATGTAATGACGATCCACCTCATTGTGCGGAAACAGACAGAGACTCTTTTGTTTCGTCACAACAACGTGCACCGCCCCTCGACGTGAAGCAGGAACCCGGAGCAGAGACGGCGAAGCTGGAGAGGAACCACGAGGAAAGAGAGGTCAGGGTGATTGTGGGATTGTGCTTGGGATGGGAGTAGTGTGGGTAGTGGTTTAGGGTAGTGTTGCAATGTCGTAGTGTTTTGGGGTTTAGGGTTTAGGGTAGTGTAGTTGTGTTTGGGTAGTGTAGGGGGTCGTGCTAGGGGTAGTGTTTTAGGGTTAGGGGTAGTGTAGGGGTGGGAGTAGTGTGGGTAATGGTTTAGGGTAGTGTTGTAGTGTTGAAGTGTTTTAGGGTTTAGGGTAGTGTAGGGGTGGGAGTAGTGTGGGTAGTGGTTTAGTGTAGTGTTGTAGCGTTTGCGTAGCATTTTAGGGTTTAGGATGGAGTTGTAGTGTTTGTTTAGTGTAGTGTTTTAGGGTTTAGGGTAGTGTTGTAGTGTTTGTGTAGTGTAGTGTTTTAGGGTTCAGGGTAGTGTTGTAGTGTTTGTGTAGTGTTTTAGGGTTTAGGGTAGTGTTGTAGTATGTGTTTAGTGTAGTGTTTAAGGGTTTAGGGTAGTGTTGTAGTTTTTGTGTTGCGTAGTGTTTTAGGGTTTGGAGTAGTGTTGTGGTGTTTGTGTAGTGTAGTGATTTAGGTTTTAGAGTAGTGTTGTAGTGTTTTTGTAGTGTATAATTTTAGGGTTTAGGGTAGTGTTGTAGTGTTTGTGTAGTGTTGTAGGGCTAAGGTAGTGTTGTAGTGTTTGTATAGTGTATAGTTTTAGAGTTTAGGGTAGTGTTGTAGTGTTTGTGTAGTGTTTTAGGGTTTAGGGTAGTGTTGTAGTGTTTCTGTAGTGTAGTGATTTAGGGTTTAGAGCAGTGTTTGTGTAGTGTAGTGTTTTAGGGTTTAGGGTGGTGTTGTAGTGTTTGTGTAGTGTAGTGTTTTAGGGTTTAGGGTAGTGTTGTAGTATTTGTGTAGTGTTTTAGGGTTTAGGGTACTATTGTAGTGTTTGTGTAGTGTAGTGTTTTAGGGTTTAGACTAGTGTTGTAGTGTTTGTGTAGTGTTTTAGGGTTTAGGGTAGTGTTGTAGTGTTAGTGTAGTGTTTTAGGGTTTAGGGTAGTGTTGTAGTGTTTGTGAAGTGTAGTGTTTTAGGGTTTAGGGTAGTATGTAGTGTTTGTGTAGTGTTTTAGGGTTTAGGGTAGTGTTGCAGTGTTTGTGTAGGGTAGTATTTTAGGGTTTAGGGTAGTGTTGTAGTGTTTGCGTAGTGTAGTGATTTAGGGTTCGAGGTAGTGTTGTAGTGTTTGCGTAGTGGAATGTTTTAGGGTTTAGGGTAGTGTTGCAGTGTTTGTGTAGTGTAGTGTTTTAGGGTTTAGGGTAGTGTTGTAGTGTTTGTGTAGTGTAGTGTTTTAGGGTAGTGTTGGGGGGTCGTGCAGGGTATTGTAGTGTTATTGTAGGGAGAGGACTGGGGGTCAGGGTAGAGTTGTGCAGGGGTAGGGTAGAGACACTTACCTTGCAAACTTTAACCACAAGTATAGCTTTACCATGCATGCATTTGCATTGTAATGGCATGCGTGGTAAAAGCATTGTCATGGTAAAATTTTGCGATGTAATGGCATTTTGTTGTCATTGACATCGCATAGTAATGTCCACATTGCAATGGCACGTGTGGTATTGGTATGCAATGTAATGACATACATCCAGCTTCGGGCAGGTTGGTTGGCTCTGCTGTGGTTTGCTACTCTCCTTCTGATCATCGCTGTCTCTGTTCAGCCCAGCGTCCAGGTTGTTCGGGCTTATGTGTATCATCTGGGGGGCATGTGCTGGTCTCTGTTTCTCCTTTCCCGAGTGTTCGGTCTTTGGTCCAAACGGACTCTCCTGTCTCTGACGGCTGTATGTCTTCCGGGGTTGGTGGATGAGCCTGCGGGCTCTCTGGGCCAGATGTTCCCATCCTCTGTGACCATGTGTCTGTCCTCTCTTCTGTTCGATCAGGTTGTCCTCCAGTTCCACCTTCCCTGGCTGGTTCTGTTTGCCTCAAAGGGGTCGGCCCTTCTTCCTCTCGGCTAGCCTGGGCGATCAACGCTTTCTCCATTCAGTGGTCTCTGGGCCTCCTGTTTGCTTTCCCGTCATTTGCTTTGCTCCCCCGGGTCCACCAGGAGATTCGGTTGGTCCGGGCGGCAGTTCCTCTGGTGGTTCCGGAGTGGTCCCGTCGGCCTTGGTTTCCCCTGCTTCTGTCTTTGACTGTGTGCCCCCTTTGGGAGTTTTCCCTGTGTCCCTCCCCTTTGCGGGCTCCTCTTCTCAGCGTGTCCTTCCTGGGGGTCAGGCACTTGGTGAGGTGAGTTTGTTGGGTCAGGGTTGTTCTGTTGTGGTTGCCCACTGCATCCGGGTGTTTAGGCGCCCTTTCAACTTGGAGTCCTGCGTCCGTCTTTGGACAACCTTCTCCGCCTGATGCCTTGGGTAGGGTCTGTCTTACTCCTCCTGTGGGGCTGTGCTGGTGCTGGGCTTCTTGAGGTATGGGTTTGCCTTCGGGATTGCTGTCTCCACACTCCAGGCACGATGGGCTGCCATTCTGGCTTTTCAGGGTTCCTCTGTGTCTCCTGTCTCCCCTTTGGTGGCTCACCTCTTGCAAAGTCTTTTTTGGCTCGGAGGCCTGTCTCTCACTCTCCTGTGTCTGGCCTGGGTTCTTCTTCTGGTTCTCCAGGCCTTGTTGGGCACCCTTTTTTGTGAGTCTGCTCTTGGTGGTCCTTCAGTTCCTTTTAGCTAAGTTTTTTTTTCTGGTGGCCTTCCCTTCTGGGCTGAGGGTTGGTGAGTTTGGTGATTTCATGGCTCTTCCCCCCCTGTTTTTGCATTTCTGCTCTGGCACTGTCATTCTCCATCCTGGTCAGTTTTTTATGCACACGGTTTTGTCTTCTTTCCACTGTCAGGAGGATATTGTCCTCCTTGTCTTTTTTCCGGACCCTTCCACCCCGGAGGAGGTGGTTCTCTGTTCTTTGGGTTTGCTGAGGGCTCTCTGCATCCCTTTGGACGGGGCATGTGGTTTTTGGACGGTTGTTTCCTTGTTTGTCACCTATGATCTCTCTGGGAAGGGTCTTCGTCCTTCCTTGTCTGCCTTGGCGCGTTAGATTGAGGGTGCTGTTTTGGCCTACGGGTCCACGCACTGTCCTCTCCCTTCTTGCGTCCAGGGCTGGTACGCCCGGGGTGTCTCCTCCTCCTGGGCCCTGTTTGGGGTCACCTCTTCGCATGGCTTTTTGGGGCTGCCACATGGGCTTCTCCCCATTCCTTTGTTTTCCGTTATCGCTTTCAGTTGGGGATGGAGGCCTCAGCCGCCTTTGGCACTCATGTTTTGACTGCGGTCCGTGGTTTATGTTTGCACTGCTTTTGTTTGTTGGATTGGCCTGTTTGACACTTTGTCTGGTCTTTTTTCTGTCAATCACTGTGTGTTTGGGTATGGGCTCACTGTTAAGGAATGGTACGGGAAGACAGGATGAGGGGGTAATGCCCGGTTACTCACTGGTAATATTCATTACTCCGAGTCCTGGTCTTCCTGTCCCAGTCCTGTGCCCTTCCCTCCCTCCCTGGGGTTTTATTTGTGATTATTGTTTTGGGTTCCTGGGTTTCTTTGGTATTGTCAGGATATGATATTGTGCACTTCCCCCTTTATCCTCACCGGATTGGTGGCGCCATATTGGGGGAAGTGCTGAAAAGATCTGCTAGGTTTTAGGTTTCTGGGGAGCAGACTAGCTGCTCACTGTTAAGGGCTGGGACGGGAAGACCAGGACTCGGAGTAATGAATATTACCTGTGAGTAACCGGGCAATATGGTAAATACCAGATGAACATATCGCAATTACATAAAAAGACAAAAGAAACATGCATGAAACATATTAGATGTAAAATTATGATATTGCATATACCTCGAGATCATGCATGTAAACACAAGAAATACAAAAGATGTAAACCACTTCTCCCCCTTTTCAAAACATCATCAGCAAACCCACACACTCTACCATGCCCCAAATCTCATACCAAACCATGCACACCACGAAACACACAAGTTGGCCAGACTAGAATGAAAGGCAGCACACAGAGAAAACAAACACTTAAGAGGCGCTGCAGACAACACAGAGTAGTAGTGACCCTTCTTCGTAGTCAGGGTAAGGAGGGATACACTTCTAAAATAAACCATGCTCACCACCTTGGGAGTTTGATATGAGCACACAGGCTTATCTCAGAGGCAGTGTGTAAAGCATTTATGCACACATATTGTAATACAGTGAAAACACTACAAATGGACACCACACCAGTTTAGAAAAATAAGTAATCTTCATCTAAACCAAACAAGACCAAAATCCCAAAAATTCACAATACACTAATTTAAATGTAATCCTTAGAAGGCAAAATCAGTTCTGTTCATAGCAAACTTTCATAGCAAACTATCAATGCAACACTTTCAACACAAAGTGTCTTGGATGCGTCACAATCATAAACAAAAACAGCCGCAGGGAACGTGAGGCGTTGGTTCCTTATGCCCAGGGAAGTTGATGCGTTGGTTTGGTACTCCAGGGGAGGTGATGTGTCAGTTCCTTATTGCTACGCAGGGACGGTGATGCATTGGTTCATTACTGATGGGGTGGTGATGTGTTGGTTTCTTACTGTGGGGGGAGGTGATGCATCGGTTTCTTACTGCGGCCCCTGCGTTCTTGTAGACTTGGTGCCCCAGTGCGATGCGCAGGGATCGGAGATGCACCAGTTCTCGATGTAGTGGCAACAGTGCTGCGTTGTTGTCTCCAGCCGAGGGCCCATGATGCGTTGTTCCTTGCAGCTGCACAGCAGGACCTGCATCGGGAATCTGTGCGGTGATCTTAGACTTCGGAGATTGGTACACGGGAATCAGTGTGCAGCAATTTCTCCAGCTGCTGGCAGTCTCTGCATCAGTTTCTTCAGCTGCACATCGGCAATGAGTCAGAAACGAGTGTGGATGCTTTGCACGTCTCTTTTCTATCTCCCAATAGCAGTAACATCCTCCAGACGTTCAGCACAGCAACAGGCACCTTTTGACAGGCCAGAACTTCCAGCAAGGACGTTCAGGGGAGCTGGTGGTGAAGTCTTTGTGTCTCTGAGACTTCAGAACAGGTGGTAAGCTCTTCTTTAAGCCCTCGGAGATCTTCTTCAAGCAGGATACACAGCATACAGCAATGTCTATATCCTCTCCTTGGCAGAAACAGCAACTGCAGGCCAACCCCAGACAACACACAGCAAAAGGGAAGTACTTCTCCTTCAGCTATCCCAGTTCCTCTCCTTGGCAGAGGTTCCTCTTGAGTCCAGAAGTATTCTAAAATGTTGGGGTCTGGGCCTCAATATTTATATTCCATTTCTCTTTGTTCTTTTATGACAGAGAGGCTCTATACTCAGTCAAAACCAGTTCTGTCCTCGGCAGGAGATGGAGACAGCAATGTGTAAGGCAGACCAGGCCAATTCAGGTGAAAGGAAATCCCCTCCCCCTACTCTAAATGCAGCCCAGGTCTATTCAGCCCAGCCCTGACTCATCCAGGAAAGTCAGGACACACCTCAACCCCCCCCCAGTGGCCGTCTACAGTGAATGCACATCCCCAGCCCCTGTCACTCCAGAGCGAGGCAGTCAATTCACAAACCAGCAGCATGAACTGACATGGGGTAACCCTGTGTACCTCAGAACCTGGGTGTTTATGAAATGAAACACATGGTTCTGCTGGAAGGTCAATTACTTAGCATTACATAATGAATATGCATCAAGAAACATAACAGGACAGGCTGTCACGTTGGCATATTTTACATTGAAAATGAAAATACATGACTTAATGGTGAATAAGTAATCAAGGAGTGACAAAGTGAAAAGTGAATACCACATACAATGCGTAAGGATTAAAAACAAAATGTACAATGCATGAATCAATTGACATCCGTCCCTATCCAGAATATCTTAAGCTCCCTAAATGGAGTCCTATTTAGGTTGAGCCTAGCACAGAGCCCATGCGCTGCTCTAGAAGATGACCTTTTAGAATCGGTGTGCCATTTTCAGAAACTTGTGCATGCCACGGCATCCAACTTGTGGGAGCGAGCATCGGCGCGAAGGGGCCATCTGTTTGTAATAAGAATGGCCGCGCTTGTTGTTTACAGTGCTTTGGGTAGCTCGTTAACTCTAACTTTCCGTACCACTTCAATCAAGGCATGCCACTTTATACCCGAAAGTGGAAATCATTTTGATTATACTACAATGTTTTTTGCATGACTGTTAATGATAAATTTAGTTGGTGAAATAATAACAGTTTAATTTTATTGTTACACAGTTTTCTTAGCCTTATTTGGTTTAGCATGTAAATATTGCCTTCTCCCTGTACAGAGGGATTCTTTTTAATCACTCGAGCTACAATTCAGGGCAGCACAGAACAGTGATGTGCTTCATAGTTTTCACCGGAAATCTATCACACTGAGACCACATTCATTGGCTAGGAAGCGCTGTGAAGTCACCCCTTACTACAGTGAAAGCCGAAGCTTGTGAAACTCAGCGAAGGAGTTTCTTTCATATTTCTGAAGGTTTTCTCCTCATTCCTCCTAACCTTTATCATAACGGACACTTCGGCCTCAAGATTCTTGATAGGGTTCCCTCATAACTAAACAGCACATGCCTACAAGAATGCTGCAGTATTGTTATGCATACATTGCTAGAAGGCTAAAACTGTGTCCCTTATCTAAATGTGGTATCAAGTAGCACGTTTACACTGTTTAGCGACCAAACCCGTCTCTTTATTAACTTACAGACCTACTCTGTTTTTTATTTCCTAATTTTGCTTCCATTTAATATTTGTAATTTATGGTTACTTAAAAATCTCATTAACATTGTAACAAAATGGTTCCCAAGGCTTAATTTCAACAAGCATTGGCATAGCCAATAGGTCTCGCCTTTGGGACCTTATAAGTGTTTAGTTATCCAGCACAATATCCTTGGTGCAACAACATCAACTGTTGCATGGCTAATCACTTATAAGGTCCCAAAGGCAAGACCTATTGGCTCTGCCAATGCTTGTTCGACTTTAGGGCAAGGAGAGTGAAGGGCAAAGGATTGTTTATGAGGTAGAACATTCGCCGACTCATTTGGCCATGGACCCTCTGAATAATCAATGAAGACTTCTGGCATTCACAAAGCCTGGGCCAACTGAAGATTATGGTTTGGCCCACGGAATCCAGTTCCTTTCTAAATTCATTGTTGCTTTCAAACTGGGAATTTTCCCCACACTGGCAATCTTCTATCAAGCACAAGAATCCAACTGTTCGGTGGTTCTTCTCTACTGCTATCTAATACAGCAAGTGGATATTCAACACCACCCTAATTGGCTGTCTACCATCACTGTCCTGAGCAAGACCCTCTGTGTGACGTTTGTTTAGTAAAGCATGTTCCTGGGTCAAAATGTTGACGCTTCATAAACAATCCTTTGCCCTACACTCTACTCGCCTTAAAGTAGAAAAAAGACTCCATTTAGGGTGCTTGAGATTTTTCTGTATAAGTACTATGTTATTTGATTCATACATTGTACATTTTGTTTTTAATCCTTACACGTTGTATGTAGTATTCACTTTTCACTTTGTCACTCCTTGATCACTTATTCATCATTAAGTCACATATTTTCATCTTCAATGTAAAATATCTCAACGTAACAGCCTTACCAAAAAAGAAAAAAGAATAAGACGTTATTTTGCTGGAAATCAAATATTTATAGTCCTGTTGTGTTTCTTGATGCATATTTATTATGGAATACTAAGTAATTGACCTTCCCGACATAACCAGTTGTAGTTCATTTCACAAACCAGCAGAGGAACACATGATGGCTAAGCAAGAAAATACCCACTTTCTAAAAGTAGTATTTTCAAACACATAATGTAATTTATTCTGAGTTCAGGCAGACTAAACTTCACTTTCTATCTTGTCCCAATGGAAAGTTATACTTATAAGATGTTATAAATGAACGCCCATTCTATCCTATAAGACAGATAGCCTTTCAATAGTGAAAAACGAAATTCTCTGTAGTTCACTATCAGGACATGTTACACACATCAGGACAAGTCTTACCTTTCACATACACTGCACCCTGCCAACAGGGTTACCTTGGGCTTACCTTAGGGGTGACTCACATATAAGAAAAGAGAAGGTTGGGGCCTGGCAAGTGGGTGCACTAGTCAGGTCAACATGGCAGTACTAAACTGCGCACAGACACTGTAGTGGCAGGTCTGAGAACCCTTTGAAAGGCTGCTTGTGTGGGTGGCACAATCAGTGCTACAGGCCCACTAGCAGCATTTGACTGATATGCCCTGGGCACACACAGTGCACTAAACTAGACACTTAGTAGTAAGTCAAAGAAGTTAAACAAGCCAATCATGGAAACACCAATCCATATTCAATCCAATTTACACAGAGAGCATATGCACTTTAGCACTGGTCACCAGTGGTAAAGTGCCCAGAGTCTTCAAATTAAAAAAAATAGGGAAAAAAAACAGAGGCCAAAAAGCGAAAAGTCTGGGGATAAACACGCTGGAAAAGCCAGATCTAACAATCACCCATCCTATCACTCTCACGCTCATAAGTTAATTCCTGGGTAACTCACACCAACACAGTCAGCCCATTATCACACCAACACAGTCACCCAATTACAAAATCTCACGTGTAAGGTAAACCCAATACACAAAATATTTCCATATTAATACTGCGTTGTGCATAACATAACATATATCAGTAAAAGCAAACAATTATCACTTAAGTATAACCACCGACATAGCATTAACCCACCAGAAATTGAGCAACACACAAAATGACACCATCCAACAACATGACCTTAGCAGATGAGAGACACCAACTTAACCACATTATCTAAAGAATACCTCTCAATAAATATAGATACTCCAACTTTGCCCATAGTAACATATGCCTCTCAAGGCTAGAAAACGCCTTCAATCCAGAACCGGGATGTTCAATGTGTCCACTGACCAGAGCATGTTGCTGCCTTCTATGAACAGTCATTTTCCAACAATTTCCTCAAACTAAACACAGTCATTGGTCTCCCTTCCATTCTATCATCTCTCAGAGATCCAAGGCGTCGCTTGACCTGACTGCTGAGTCTGTTGTCTAACGTATATTTCCCTCCAGCTTCCATTCTATCTTCTCTCTTGACCTGTCACAGTGGGAGGAAGAAATCACATAGTAAGCCGAAATGGTGAGCACCAAGCGTCACCTGCACATGCTTCAGCACAAAGGTCTGTTGCTGGGAAACACTTGATGTTCCTTATTGCCTCACAAGTTTCCTTCCATGCATGCTCCATCACCTTTTTACATCCCACAAAGTGATGGTGCATCTCTTCATCCTTGGACTCACAGTATGCCCGGCACCCCCCGCTGGTCTCCCTGCATAAACACCAATTTGAATGCTAAATTCACATGAAGGCTCCAATAAGCTCAGCATGCAAGTCTGGCATAGCGCCCTCCACTCATGGCTGCCAAATGGCACAGTAACGTTAACGGCAACAGACAACCCTCCTCCACAGAAATACACCACAACTCACACAAAACAAGGGTCGAAGGTTTAGAATCCTATTTCAAGCAGAAAGTCTCATAAACGCCATCCATTTAAACGTGTAAGCAAACCACTCCAAAGCACAACCAGTTCCTGTTAAACCTACTCTACCAGTTTCCTTCACACAAAAGGCTGAGTGATCCTTACAAACACTACGAAGCTGGTCATGCCTGGTGCACCTGAGATTCTCTCTACTCAAATGGAAACCACATCACCTAAGCAAAGTATCAAACAATGGCTGGGCTGTCCAGTGGAGAGGACAGTGGTAGGGCTGCCAGGCGTGTTGTTGCTTACTTCAGGCTTCTGAAATTTACCTTAGGTAGTTTCTTCCAACTAGTTTCCTACAAAATTACTGTAAATGTCTGCTCAGGCATAAGTTCTATTGAAGATTCCTCTCCTTGAATTCTTGATTGCTGAGTTTCTGTCAGGTAATTATATTCTTCATCTTACACACAGCTTACACACATGGGTTCTTTCTTAAAAACATCACCAACATGTTGTTATATGAAGTCCAATGAATGAGGTGTAGATTATAAAAGATGGTTTATTTATCTTAGTTGCAGGTAAGTAAATTAGGGGTCGATTAGGATGGTGGGCGTACTTCAGTCCACCCGCCAGTGGCACGGCGGTTCTGCACTGTCAATTAGGATGCCACTGCCACAGTGGCGGTGGTATCCCGCATATAGTAATAGTGGCAGGCGGTGCTGTAAGCAGCACCCGCCACAATGCAATAAATGCATGATGTGCAGTGCGGTGCCTTCCACCACGTGCATGCCAATGTTGGGGGGTACCCCCAAGTGCAGCCACCCACCCTCCCACCACCCAAAGGAAACCACATATGCCTTTCCATGGCGGAGTCACCGCCATGGAAAGGGATCACACCGCCGCCATCGTAATATGGATGGCAGTGCCTGCAAGGCACCGCCACCATATTGCAGGCCTTTTCCCCCCGGTAGGCAATCGGGACAATTACCTACCAGCGGAAAAGGGGCGGACGGTCTTTCCATCCACCGCAGTACCCCCGCTATGCTAATGTGGCAGGGAGTAAAAGGCCGTCCGGATGGGGTGTTTTGGCGCGCAGATCGCCACCGCCGGTAGGGCAGCGGTGATCCGCCTGCCATCCTAATAGACCCCTTAGATCTCAGTATGGCTTCTATGATAAGCTCTATTGTAAGCCCAACCAGGAGCGGCCTCACTGCTGCTCAGCCAATACTCCATCTTACCTCCTGCACCTACCAGGCACCATAAAAAGCCAATGCATCACCATCCACATCAACATTCCACACGCATCACCATCCATACCAACATTCCACACAGTACAGCCACACTGGCTGAGCAGCAGGTATTACACATCTCCTCCTTTTACAGAACACAATAACAATAATGCAAATATCAGCTGTGCTGATGGCAATTTCACACAAAAAAATGCAGCACCTCACAGGCATCCTAACATTCTAACGCATCACCAAGCACCAACATTCCACACAGCACACTCATACTGGCTGAGCAGAAGATATAAGAAATGACTTTCACACTCATTTGGAGGATGTCACCTTCCTGGGACACATCTTCTCTCTCCAAATAAGTGAAATGCCTCCTCACACTCTAAAGGTTCATCCACCCTCAAAATCTTTTTCTCCCTCTAAAAGTTGTTATCTCTCATGCTTTCAATGAACTTTAAACCTTTAATCCCAAAATACTGTATTTCACTCTCATTCGAGACTCAAAGGTTTGAGAGGTGAGTATTCTCATTCTGCACCTGATTGGAAATCACAGTGATAAAGATTTTCTGAAAAGTGTTTTATTTATCAAAGATTGCTCATGGTTTTTCCGATCATGCATTGATAAAAAATGGAGGTAACAGGGCTAGATAAACGTAAGACATGTTCAAGCTTTTCATAACTAATATGATATTCTGATACTCAATCTGTCAACTCGGTTATCAGATATATATGTTTGCGATGTCCCCCTAGGGTGCAGAGACAGAATAACAAATCACAAATATCAAGTTGGACAAATATCGAGTTGTAAATATTGTTGGTCAGAAATATCGACAACAAGAATATCGTAGTCAAGTATACCGACTTAAGGTAAGTAATATTGATTTTTAAAAAGTGTTTCATTTCATTTGCAAAAATATAGTACTTAAAAATATTGTTTGTTTATTAATATTATGTATTTTAGTATATATTTTATATGTATGCGTTGTATATTTTTTGTATAGGAATTGTTTGCATTTTTAATACATGTGTTAAATTTTTAGTAGTTATTAAAAAAATTAATCTTTGAGTTTTACGTTTTTAGTTCAGTAGCAGGTTGTGGGTTTATTGGGGAATAGGGTGGGAAGTAATTTAATTATATTAAATGTATTTATTATTTTTTATTTATTAATATTTGTTTAATTGAGGTGTTATAGTGTTAAATGTGTAAAGTAATTTACTATTAATTAATTAATAATTGGTTGTTAATTAATTTACATTAATTAATTGGTAATTAATTATTGTAATTGTGTAACTAATTTTAGGTGTGTGTTGTGGTCTTTATAGGTGTTAAGAGTGGGAAGTAATTTATTTTTAATTGATGAATTAATAATTGGATGTTAATTAATTTTAATTGATTAATTGGTAATTAACTATGGTAATTGTGCGATTAATTATGGGTGTGTGTTGTGGTGTTTATAGGAGTAAAGGGGGTAATTTGTATTTCAATATTTAATATATAGTAGTTAATTAATGTTCATTATTTTATATGTATTTTGAGTAAATGTTTATTTTTTTGTATGTTGTTTTTACTTTTAAAAGGGTAAAGGGTGAGTATTGAATACATGTTAATTACTTTATTATTATTTGTTAATAGTATTAGTTTTAAAATTATAAATAAGTTTTAATTGTGTTTTATTATTTTAGAGTTTGATTTAGGTGTGTGTTGTGGAAATCAGTGTTAAAGTGTGTGTAGTCAATTGATGTTTATTAGTTATTTTTATTAATAATATTTTTTTAATTGATTATTATTTATGTTAATTTTGGAGACATAAAAAAATTAGGTGTTTTGTTATTGGTGTGGTAGTAACCCCTTGTAGTAAAAAAGTTCGTACCACCAACGCGGATGGGAATTAGTAGTTAGGCTATGGGAAACTAATAAGAGAGACACAGAAGGGAGAACAAGCTACAACCAATAGAAATGGAGAAAAGTAAACTGCCAAGCAAACAGACCAATAAAAACTCAAGACAGGATGTAAGTCCCTTTTAACATATATTAAAAACAATAGATTTCTCAAGCACAGCGTAAGCACTGTGCAGGCGAAACCTAACAACCAGTAGATGAAACTTGCTGACCAAGAGCCCATCTATATATCTATACTACTATTATAAAGGAAGAACTTTGAGGCTTTGAGGCGGGTAAACTCGGGAACCACAGCGCCAATCCACACACTCGATACATTGTTGTAATCCTCAGGGTGTGCCGATGGACATAGGCTATATAAATTAAAAATAAATATGTTATTTAAGAAAATATAAGTGAAAAAAAAAAAGTAGTCTCTTCAAAGTAGCACCTGCCGCCACGTGCGTGCTTACATCAGGAGCGGCATACACGAGCGCGAGGAGTGGCAGAGATCAGTGCGGGGAGGAGTGGCGGAGATCAGCGCGGGGAGGAGCAGTGACGAGGAGCGGCGGAGATCAGCACGGGGAGGAGCAGTGACGAGCAGAGGAGCAGCGGACATGAGCGGGGGACACGAGGTGAGGATCGGCGGGCAGGCAGTAGGGAGCGGCGGCGGGGAGAAGCGGTGAGCGGCGGATGAGGTAGGACGTAAAGTAAGCAGTGAGCAAAGCAAACAGGAGGGAGGAGCGGCGGCGGAGAGGAGCAGTAAGCGAGCCACAGGTACCAAACGGAAAAAGAAACGTGTGCAGGTTACAAAAGCGTACAAAGTGGAGCGGTCAGCTGAAAGCTAAAATGACAATCGGGAGAAGGTAGCAAATGGGGCATTACAGGAGGAAAAAGTGACGTGGGCAGGTACCAAACGGGGCATTACAGGAGGAAAAAGGAACGGGTGCAGATTACAAAAGCGTACAAAGTGGAGCGTTCAGCTTAAAGCTAAAATGACAATCAGGAGAGGGTACCAAACGGGGCATTACAGGAGGAAAAAGTGACGTGGGCAGTGACGTGGGCAGCTTACAAAAGCATACAAAGTAAACATAGAGGCATAATACTGCACAACGTCAGGGTGGGCGGGGGCCCTGAGCCATGATTGCTCCCGGACGGGCTGCTAGTAAATATATATCTATACTACTATTATAAAGCAAGAACTTTGAACCTTTGAGGCGGGTAAACTCGGGAACCACAGCGCCAATCCACACACCCAATACATCATTGTAATCGTCAGGGTGTGCAGATGGACATAGGCTATATAAACTATAAAAATATATAGCCTATTTAAAAAATGTACCTTAAAAAAAAGTAGTCCCTTCGAAGTAGCGCCGGCCGCGACGGGGAGGAGCGGCGTCCAGGAGCGCGAGGAGGAGCGGCGGACATGGCGCGGGGGAGGAGCAGTGACCAGCGGCGGACAGGCGGTGAGGACTGGCGGACAGGCGGGAGGAGCGGTGACGAGCGGCAAGGAGCGGTGGAGCAGTGAACTGAGGAGCGCAGGGGAGGAGCGGCGACTAAGGTCAGGTTCCGGGGGACCCGCGGACAATGTCGGGCAGGTGGGGGGCGGGGGACGGGTCGGACGGGTCCCGGGCTGCTGGACAATGTCGGGGCGGGCGGGGGTCGGGGAAGCCTGATTGCTCCCGGACAAGGTCGGGACGGGCTGCTAGTATATATATATTCACTGAAAAAACCATAGGTTTTACACACGTTATAGTTAGGAAGTAGCATTTACAAAACCTTTGAAATCCAGTGAAAAACTCATAGGTTTGACACATATTATAGTTAGCTGGGCATTTCACTCATATAAAACCATTGAAATTCCCCCGTTATAGTTAGTTCAGCTAACTATAACTCGCGCACCCGCAATGCACTGCTGATGACATCACATATTACATCACTCATGACATGGTCAGTGACATCACTCATGACATCACTGATGACATCTCAAATGACATCACTGATGACATTATATGAGTGAAATTACCCCCTAAAGCTTCTCAGGGGGTCCCTAAAGAACCCCGAAGGGCAAAAAAAACGTATTTAAATTTGTGCCCGTCGGAGTTGTTTAGGGACTCCCTGAAAAGCTCCAGGGGGTCAGGGAGTGTCTACCTTGCCTCCTTTTCACGTTTTGAAACTTTTATGTAAATCGGGTAAAACGCCATTTTAAACCGACGTGTGCGACCGGATGCACGCACCCCGCTATCAAAAAAGTACTCCTTTTCAATACATACGATGATAAGGCATGTCAGACAAGTGCACCCTGTGCAATTTGCACAGGCATCAACAAGAGCTCTGGCCACACAAATACCACCAGCTGTGGCCAGCACATCATCTGGAGGACCACCTGCATCTCCATCCACTGCAGAGATGGACTTAAGACCATTCTTTTCAAAAGTGCACATGAGATGCAACAAATGTTTTGAAATTATTGTGTACGGGGAGCAGAGCTTCACTCTGATTGAGCGCAGAATTAATGAACATCAATGCTCCTAGAGAAGATGCATTTTTTCAAAGTTTGGATTTATTTTGTTCCCGTTGAACAGTTTTGCAGTTGAAGATTTCTGTTCCTGTTTGAAAAATCAAAAAAAATATAATACTTTTAAAAAAGAAAAAAATATATAAAACAAAACAAAAAAAAAATTATTTTCAGAACTAAGTAATTTTTCCAAAAAGAGCTCTATTTGTTACGGACTGTGTCATCTTTCTTTTGAATGAATGTGTAGTGTATAAATGACTAAATGAAATGAATGACAAAAATGGAGTAAGGGACTGAGCAAATGAGTGAGGTAAAGGAAGTATAGTGACTGAAGAAAGTGAAGTAAAAGAGTGACTAAAACAAGGGGGCTGATGTACGTTACATGGCGCATCTCTGCAAATCATCAGGGATGCGCCAAGTAACCTACGACAAGGAAAACCACCCATGCGCCACCATTGATGTGTCACATTTACAATGTGATGCACCATGGGGCAAAAACAGCACACATGCGTGACGCATCTGTGCCGTAAAGGTGTCGCATTGTTGGAGTTGCGTCGCATGCACGATGCAGCTCCAGCAATGCTCCTGGGGGGCACATTCAACTAATGCTGCTTCAAGCCTTACGCCTGCTTTAAGCAGGCGCAGGGTTTTGACATAGCATTGGCCTAAAAGTGATTGAGTGAAATCTTGTAGATTTCACTCAGCCACTTTTAGCAGGCGTTCCTGCGCAGGAACGCCCCCCCCTGCACCAGAACGCCTCCTTAAGGCGCAGGGCTTTACAACGTGACGCATCCCCCAGATGCGTCACGTTGTAAATAGCCCACACCATGGCGCATATTTTGCACCGCTGCTGCGTCACAAAAGTGACGCAACAGCGGTGCAAAACAGGCATAAAGGGCTTGTAAATCTGCCCCAAGATGTCTAAAGATAGGGTAGCGAGTTAAGGGAAATTAAAAATTATGGGAAGAGCAGTATGGAAAAGTAAGTAAATGTGAAGGAGTCACAGAAGTGGAGTGAGGATGGACATATGGAAGGAGAGTAAGGGACAAAGAGAGATACATAGAGTAGGGTTAGGGGAGTGAAGGTAAAATAAATGGAAAGATGATGAAGGAAGGGGATTTGAGGATGATAAAAGGGAGGTAAGTGAAAGTTTGAAGTGGGAAATAAGTGATTAAAAAATTGAGTAAGGGAATGAAGGGACTTAGGAAAGCATAGAGAGGGAATAGAACTGAGAGACAGATTTATATTACCCAACACATCTCTGCAAAATAGCAGAGATGCGCCAGGAAAGATGCGACACACAAGTTAATCCTTGCCCCACTCATGATGCACCGCATTTGCAATGCGCTGCACCATGGCGCAGGAATAAACAGATGCGTGTCACATCTAGGGCTGAAAGTTGGCTCAGTGTTGAAATTGTGTTCCATGCAGGACGCAACTCCAGCACTTTTCAAACTTGCTCTATCTGTAACGTGGTACGTCAACCTTTACACCTGCTTCAACAGGTGCAATGTTTTGACACATCAGCGTTGGTGAAGTGACTCAGTGAAATCTTGTAGATTTCACTGAATCACTTTTCAAGGGGGTTCTTGTGACGAAACGCCCACTCCTGCGTGGAAATGCCCACATGAAACCTGACACTGGTTTCATGTGCTGCAGAGTTTTAGAACGTGATGCATCTCTCTGCACTATGGTGCTTCTTTTGCGCTGCCACTGCATAAGAAAAGTGACGCACAGGCGGTATAAAAGAGGCGCAATGGGCTTCTAAATGTGCCCCTGAGGAATTAAAGTAAGTAAGGGACAGAGAGAGAAAAAGGTAGTTAGACAAGGTGAGTGAGGCTGAAAAAACAGTATTAATAATGACAGAAAGACTGTAAAGAAGAAAGAAGGGAAATAATGGGAATAAGTAAAGGAAACTAAAGGAAAGTAAAAAGAGTTAAGGAAGGCAAATAAGAGATAGATTTAACAATGAACAAGAGAGAAAGAGAAGTAAGAGAGTGATGAAAAAGTATTTTTGTTTGTCATACTTACCTTACAAATAGTAACAAACTAATAGAAAATTTCTTTTAAAAACATACTATCTGTGGAAGAAAAGAAAAAATAGAGTTATAATATACATTTCATAAAACAAAAGAAAGTAGGAGTGTAGGAAACAGAAAGTGAAAGAAAGGAAGAGTGATGGAGAGAGAGAGAGAGAGACAGAATGTGTAGTGTATAAATCAATGACTAAGATGACTGAGTGAAGCAGAGGAAGGCACTGAAGGAATGACTGTGGAAAGGAAAGTATGGTGAGGGAGGAAAGGAGAGTGTGATGAGTGATGGAAGGCGAGAGAAACAGTGTCTAAAAGAAAGGGACTAAGGGTAGGGGAGTGAGTTAAGGAGATTGAATAAATAAGGGAAGGACACTAAGAGAAACAGAGTGAGGAAGGGTGAGTGAGAGAAGGTGAACGGGGCAGAGACAGGGAAGGAGTGTAAGGGACGGATAAAGAGAAATAGAGTAGGCTGAGGGGACTGAAGTACGGATTGAAGTATGGGGAATGAGGATAAGTGATGGAAGCGGAGTAAGGGAACAAGGATTAAGGTAGGGTAAGAGAAGGGCATTGAGGTTGAGGAAACAGGGGTGATAGAGGGTGGATAAAGGTGAGTGAGCATGAGATAAGGCGAGTGAGAAAGGGAAGCGACAGAGGGAGTGAAGGAAACAGTGACAGAAGAGGACTCAGGGAACGAGCAAATCTTGCAATCATGCAATCTTTATGATATATACTGCTAGAGAATCTTAAGGAGCATGTCTGTTAGGCCTTTTAGTTGCCAAAAGGAATCACCATGGATCTTTTGGCAACTAAGAGACCTAACAGACATGCTGCCTAAGATTCTCTAGCAGTACATATCATAAAGCCTAACTGACTTCAAGACATGATTTTTAAACACATCTACTGAGCAAATTATTCACCCAGATTCATTTGAAATCAAGCTTCACTCACAGTGTGATCTTAGACACATGACCAGGATGTTACATGCAATCTTTATGATATGTACTGCTAGAGAATCTTAAGCAGCATGTCTGTTAGGCCTCTTAGTTGCCAAAAGGAATCACCTTGTGTGGTAAATAAAATTACCGGGACTATTTTTCTATACATTAATAACAACAAGAATAGCTCATAGAAATGAGAGGCAGAGTCCGTGGTATCTGAGTCATACGGGCTTTAATTAAGATGACTCGAGTCACTGAGAATCGGGTTCCATCACCACTAAGGTTCAGGAAGGGATATCTAACGTTTTATTAACATCACACATTATATATAGTAAAATCGTGCAATTGCAATGAATACAGTAGGCGTAACAAGTGCAGAGAGAGAGATAAGAACACATGGGCGTAAAAGAAGGCGTGTAAGGAGGCGTACACGGAGGTGTGTACCAGATGAGTCACAGAGGTGTCATAGGTGAGTGGATGCATAGAGAAAGTCTGCAGGGTCAGCAGAAACCTTCACCCTACATGTGCACGCAACTGAACATGACGTGAGATTGACGTGTAGCTGGGGAGAGCTGGGGGGCTTGACTTTAGCACTAGTAGAGGAGTCTGGAGTCTGGGATGTCAGAACGACCTGCACCTTTGGCATATCTGATATCTTGTGTTTGGAGGATGTGTTGTCTGAAGTAAAAGGTCTCTCGGGCAGAGGCCGTTCATCACTGAATGCTAGTGGGTGCATATATGTCTCCGTGCAATGTGCGGGGCCATAAGCCTACTATGGCAACGGGTTCAGTAAATTACTTGCAAGGAGACAGGAAGGCTGGGCCCTATGCTCTGCAGGCGGAAATATGTTTACCTATTTCGCCAGACTGGAATGTGTTTTTTGCGGAGGCTGAGCAGATAACTGTAGGCAAAATACCGTCTTGGCAGGCAGGCCAGGCCAGGCCGGGCACCGCTCAGCTGGGCAGGAAGTAAGGTAGAGGTCAGGGATGCATACCTAAACTGCAGCTTTCAGAGACAGAAAAGGCTTGGAGCCTGAATTCAGGGCCTGGCTCGGCTGAGCCACAAAAACGTGTGCTTCGCGATATTTAAAAGTGCACCATGTAGATGCATTGGAAACGTAGGCCTGAGTGCGGAATTAACATTACATACATGGAAGGCCTAATAGCTGACATGCTAACATTGGACGGAAATATAGGGGCATTACTATGACACAACGGGAAGGGAATTACATGATAACAGGGACATACATGGGGCATAGGTTCATAGGCATAGGCATAGGTACATGGATAGGGTGCGAGGGGGGGACACACTAACTACCTAAAAATTTCTGTTTCCTCATTCCTTCCTTGGCCCCCACTGCGCCCTTTAGGATATATCTATTTTCATGAGACCATCTATCTGTTCATATAACATCATTTGCTCGTCCCTTTTCATTCGAGCACGGGAACGTGAACGTGGACGGGGAATGCAAGCAGTGGCACACAAGCCGCAAATCGCTGGCCCACATTGCAGACAGAGACAGCAACTGAATACTATAAGCAGTACTAGTCCTAGGAATGACGATACGGTCCAGCCCCATCCCGCTATTACACTCCAGAGCCAGCCAGACCAAGACCATGGGTCCTGATGCAATTCACGGGCTATCTTATGGAGTCTTGTTATTGCAGTATACACTGATGGTGCGTTATTAGGAATAAACACACAACAACTGGAGCCGATCACTCTACAAGCTCCGCCCCTATCGGCCAAGATGACGTCAAGAACAAGGCGGTTCTGAAGAACAACAAGTCTCATAGCAGACTGCTCTTCGGTCAAGTTACCTAAGGCAAAAGTAGTTTCGTTCACTACTGCTTCAAGAGTTCTTGTTAACCTGCTAATTATTTTACTATTTTGGACGGGACCTATGAACCAGAAGTATCCTTTAATGTAATCCTTATACTGGTCCCACGCTGACTCAGAATAATCGATAACAGGAGGAAGGTCTCTCTTATGCCTAACATGCACAAGACGGGTATCTCGGTGATAATTGGATGGGGCTAGAAATACTGGTGGCAGTAAGAATGCAATATAACATGTTCCACCCCAATCTAAGGGCAGACGTACATAAGCTGTCTGACCACAAATAAAATAAGAATGGCGGGAAGCTTTGAAAGTAGATTTTCCTTTATCACTGAATTCGACCACAGTATTACAATCACTGTGTCCTAGATATACTGAACCATTTTTTCTAACGCATAATTCACCCTTCACGGGTAAGACTGTTATAAACGGCAAATCTGAATTAGTCTCAGACTGGACGTTCAGAATCATGAGGTTAAGGGAAAAATTTCCTAATTCGTACACTTCGTTTTCTAGATCGGTTCCTGTCCTTTGGGGAAGACCGTCCTTGTCTGGGAAACATGCTTTATTCATAACTGTATTCAGGAGAAGTGTGGCTCAGGGGTTAGAGGCGGCAGACCCGGAAGCTGAGATCGGCCCTGGACCAGGGTTCAATTCCCCGCCTCGGCGGGTCTTGGGCTCAAAAAATTCCACGGACTCGATAATTCTCGCTCCGGTGCCTTCTCAACTCACGGGTTCACACTCTGTGACTCTGGGCAATAGCTTGCTTAATCTCCACAATGGCCCCTCGTGGCGGGATGCCTGGCTTTCACCTTGTGGATACCCTGCCGGGGTTATCTCACAGGGGAATACCAGGACGGGTTCCCTAAGCAAGCGCCGGGAAACCCTTTGTGGGTAGCTGTGCGCTATATAAGCTCAAATACATTTACACATACATTTACATTTACAGGTCCCCCCATATCCAATCGCCCTGGGAAACTGTGGACTTACTGTCTAGTGAGGACATTAAAGCAAACCATGCTCCGCACGAACCGTTGTGTGAAAACGGATAAGGAAAGAGGGGCAGAGCTCCCTTCATTTTCTGGTAGGGTGGGAGTCGTCCACATACCCAGCAATTCGTGGCATTGCTGGTCTGGTGAGAATGGCGTAACATACGGATAAAAGTGTTGTTGCGCAGTGCTAGTCGATAGGATAGTTCGTGAGGTGGCAGGTCACTGAATGTGTGCTCTACAGTATCATTGAAAGAAGAATGTACATGTGAACCAAGAGGAGGAAAGAAAACATGTAGTGTCAAGCTTATACATATAATCGTAATACTTAGAAAAAACATAATAAGCAAGGTAACGATGCATCTACTACGTAGATTTTTACAATATTTCATTTTCATTTGTCTCTGTCTATCTCTCTCACTATTTGGGTCTATAGTCTTATACATGTCAGGAACCTGTCTAACCGCTTCACCCGAGGGGGACTTAAACAATTAAACGCTGCCTGACTTACTAGACCGTAGTTTGGAACGATACTCCTGTTGCGGAGTTTTTTCTAACAAAGGGAGTTTAGTGTCTCTTATCTCCGAACAGTTCTCAGAGTCTTTCGCAAAACAGTCTTGGGAATCTTTTCCTGAGCCAAAACCATGAAACCGTTTTACATGATGGGCATGGATCCAGCCCTTACGACCTTCCACTTTAATAGCTGTCCTCGTCGTCAGTAGCACAAGTTTCGGTGACTTCCAACGCGGCTCCAAGGGACTTGACCGGTCGAAATTATGCACAAGGACAAGATCACCTGGAACAATGGCGTGATCTTTAACCTGGGTGTTGTCTGGAAAAGCGGCGGCAACCTGTGAACGACAAGAGAGTAGTGCAGACATCAAGGAAGCCAGGTAATCTGTCAGCATATTCCTGTCAACGTCTGTAATTTTTCTAGGCATAGGCGTACCCCAAATATTTGGTGGTCTACCGAAGACAACCTCATAAGGAGATAGTCCGGTTCTGGAATGGGCTACCATACGCATGTAAAAGAGGGCAACCGGCAAGGCTACCATCCAATCTATGCCTTTTTCTGCACAGATCTTTGCTAGTCGTGTTTTCAGAATCTGATTGTGCCTCTCTACGAGGCCAGCTGCCTCTGGATGTCGTACGCAATGGAACTTCCACTGGTACCCTAACAGAAGAGATACTTGTTTCATTAATTCAGAGGAGAATGGTTGACCGTTATCTGAGTACACGACACGGGGCAAGCCGTCTCGTGGGAAGAATTCATGGACCAACTGTTTGGCAGTGGTCACGTCAGTGTAATCTGGGACTGGGTACGCTTCTGTCCATCTGGATAGGGCACATACAACTACGAGGACATACTTGAATCCTCGACATCGGTCCATCTGGATATAATCCATCTGGAGGACTTCAAAAGGGTGGTCAGGAGGATGAAATCCACCTTGTTCCACGGGAATCCCTTTGCCCGGGTTGAACTGACAACAGATCATACAGGTACGTACTTTCTGTTTCGCTGCTGCACGTAAATGTTTGTTGGACAACATGTTCTGTATGCTGTCTAACATGGCTTTTTCTCCTAAGTGTGCTGGACTATGTGCTGTATTAATGATAGCTTGAACCATAGAGTCGGGGAGAAACCATGTGGCTTTTCCCTTTGTCATCCGTCCCTGATCTGTCTGGACCCCTCCTTGTTCAGTCCATTTCTTGATTTCGTCTGGAGTGGCATGTGTCTGTATGTCGAGTATATCTTGTGTGGGATCCCTGACTGTCATGCAATTCGTCAGTGATGGTACTTCGGTCTTTGTCGTGCCTGCTGGAATGTCTGTATGAGTCTGTGCTGTAAGTTTGGCTGTTCGATCTGCCAGGTCATTACCCTGGGAAATAGTGTCAGTGATTTTCGTATGTGCTTTGCACTTCATGATGGCTATGCAAGTGTATTGCGTCTAATAGGGCATGAATAAGGGGACCATGCTGTATCTTGGCTCCATGAGAGGTCAAAAAGCCTCTTTCTTGCCAGAGGACACCGAAATCGATTCTACGTGTTTCTACGACTTCAGTATCAGTGGTCACTGCATACGCGGCCACTAACTCTCCTGTGCTTGTTCTCATACATGAACCATCCACATAAAGTGTCAGGTCTGGGTCGGGCAATGCAATGTCTGTCAAGTCTTGTCTTGGTTTCGTCATTGTATTAATGACTTCCACACAGTCATGTGGTGTAGGGTCTGCTGTGATAGAGGGTAAAAGTGTAGCAGGGTTCAATATGTTACAACGTCTGATCTCTATGTGTGGCTGGAACAATGTCAGTTCATATCCTGTCAGTCTTGCTATGGTCAGGTGTTGTGTCTGTGTCCTGTTTAAGAGAACTTCCACGGAGTGTGGAACCTGTACTGTCAGGGGATGTCCTAACACTATGGAGTCACTTTGTCTGATTGCTAGAGCTGTTGCTGCAACTGATTTGAGGCACGCAGGCAAAGCCTGGGCCACTGGATCCAATGTACTAGAAAAATAAGCACAAGGCTTGTGCTTTCCTGCCTGATCTTGTGTAAGAACAGATAATGCTGTGCCATCGCGTTCAGTGACAAAAAGTGTAAAAGGTTTGCTGTAACATGGTGTCGCTAAAACAGGTGCTTGACATAGAGCTTTCTTCAGTTCATCAAATGCAAGTGTATGTTCCTGAGTCCAAGGGAGGACAGTCGAAGTCGCTGCCTCCTGTGTTGTCAACTGTATGAGTGGTTTGGCTAGATATGCATACTGAGGAATCCACTGTCTACAGTAAGAAGTGAGGCCAATGAAGGCCCGTACTTCCTTTTGTGTCTTGGGCTGTGGAAGATGTGCAATTAACTGAATGCGGTCAGGTGTCAACTGTCCACCCCTCTTGGACAGCAAGTGTCCAAGGTAAACCACTTGCTGGGCACAGAATTGCAGCTTCGAAGGGGACACTTTATGCCCCTTTTCAGCCAGGAAATATAAGACTGTCAGTGATGCACGTTCGCAGTCTCGTTCCGTCCGCGCTGTGATCAACAGATCATCAACGTATTGAAGCAGGGCAGTGTCAGGAGGCATGTGAATACTGTCTAGTTGTCGTTTCAGTGCTTGGCTGTAAATACTAGGGCTTTCTGTGAACCCTTGAGGAGCCCTTGCAAATTTGAAGCTTCGGCCATTTAAACAGAATCCGAAAAGATACTGGCTTTCCAGATGGATCGGGACACTAAAGAAGGCGTTCTTGAGATCAATTACAGTAAAGAACGCAGCTTCGGAATCAATTGCAGTCAATAGAGAGGAAATGTCTGGGACCACTGGGTACTGGGGTATTATGCATTTGTTTAATTCTCGAAGGTCAATCACCAGTCTGTAGACCGGTGGCGCATTTGGGTCAGTTCATTTAAGAATTGGAATGATAGGAGAATTACATACATTGGAGTCAGTTTCTACAACCACTCCTTGTGCAATGAGTTCGTCAACAATTTTCAGTAAGGCCACTACAGCCTCAGGTGGTAACTTGTATTGTCGGATTCGGGGCAGTACAACTCCTTGTTTCAATGTGACACGGTATGGTGTAATGTGCATGCAACCTACATCAGTCGGACCTTGAGCCCATAAATGCTGTGGTACATTCTGTATTCTTGGATCAAAATCTCTCAACACATAATGTCCTTTAAAATCACGTAAAAACAATCTCACTCCTTCCGGAGAACAACAAATCACTGCTCCTAGTTCTTTCAACGTTTCTATACCAAGCAAGTTTTCTGGACATGATTTCGTAAGTAACAAGTCTGTAGTGCGGGACAATGGACCAACTTCTAGGGGAACTGGCTTTGACACTTCGTTAACAATAGGCTTTCCTGAAAATCCCAGGGAAATATTTCGTGAGCCTGAGAGGGGTGCCCCTGGAACCTCGTCATGACTGATGGTAATCCTGCTCGCCCCTGTGTCAATCAAAAATTTTCTGTCTTTCCCTAATACATGACTATGCACATAGGGACCCTCTTGATCTACAGGAACCTCGATAAGGGGCAAGCCAACCTCCCTCTCTAGGCTGTTTCATGAATATTGTTGATAGTCTGGGTAATCAGACTGTGCATACTGGTACATTTGCTGTGTAACATGTTGTGTGGCAGCAATGGGTTGGGGTACGGCTACTGTCTGTTGGGCGTTCTGTGGAGGGTGTGTGTTCTGCGGGATGTGTTCCTGTCTAGGAGGACGCGGTCTTTCTTTCGTCTTGCCTGTAGCTATATTGTGTTTCAGGACGGCACAATCATTTATATAGTGACCTGGCTGTTTACAGTAGTTGCAGGTCCCTTTTACAGGTGGCACGCCCTTTTTCTGACCATCAGCAGCCGAAACTGATTGGGCAACTAGTACTTTCATTTTCGTGTCTTTCATACGTCTCTTTTCGTGTTCCTGTTCCTCTCTAATTCGGTTCTGGTGGTACTGTAACATTTGTAACATTTGGGAAGGGCTATTGGCTTGCCAGGTACTCTCAACCTTTAGTACTCTATTTTTAACCTGGAGTAAGGAATTCTCTACTAATTTGGTCACAAACAGATGTGGGTACGATTCACTACTTGTCTTTAAGCCACTATTAATAATAAAACATTTCTCAAATCTAGAATAGAAATCACTAGTGTCTTCATCTTGTTTCTGTTTGCAGGCTGAAATGGCATCCCAATCTTCCTTTTTGGTAACCAATAATCTTGGCAAAACCTGTATCAATAGCTCGGGTAATTCTTTAGCCTTATCCTTGAGACCAGTACCAGGTGTTCGTATATTATCCTCGTTTTCTAAATCTGTCCAGTTAATCTTTTTCTCTCCCACCTCCCATTCTTTTTCTTTAAGTTTTTCGTAAATGCCTGCAGGTAACAGGACTTTTAACATTTTAATTGTATCAGCATATGTATACTCTCCCATGCGGAGCATGTCTTTTAATTCACGGTGGAACCCTGCTGGATCTTTGTCGTGACAGGGCAGCAATTTCTTCATTTCCAATAATTCCATTTTCGTCAAGGGTGTGTAAACGTACACTCGGTGAAACGTACCCGCAGTGTCTCTAACGGGATGAACCTCTCGTAAGGGATTCTGTCTGTCTATGTAAAAGGTCTTCCTTTCTTGGTGTGGAACAGGAACGAAATGTGGAGTCAGGAAAGTCCTGTATTTATGTCGTTGTTCTAGAATAACATTAATCAATTCAGTACCTAGACCTCTCCATCTTGCTAGGAGTAAATCGTCCAATAATTTATATAGGGGACCTGGATCAGAATGCTGACTCTCGTACAATGTGATGAGATGTTGCATCATGTACATACCAGCTAATCACTGTTCTTCTGGAGGAAGACTCAAAAATGTTTGCGCTACTACGTCATCCTTATATACGTTAGTATTGCAGCCCATTGTACTGCTGACCGGGCTAGTTCCTGTTCATGCATGGTACTAAGTTCACTACTCCCTACTCGTCTTTTTAATGCTTGGTCAGTGGCTTGGAATATGTGTTCAAGGGAATACTGTTCTGGTATGGGAGAAAGAAAACGTTTCTTGCATTCTGGGCGTATAGGTCTATCAAAGGGTCTTGCCCTCCCTACGTAATGTATTTTGCTAGTGTCCTCAAGTGCTAAGTCGTCGTCCTCTGAGACTTCGTCATCCTCTTTCTCGGCTTCTCTCTCCGCCCGTTCCCTCTCGTGTATCACAATGATTTCTTTACGAATCTTTTTGTACATGGCTTCTACACAATTCTGTTTATCATGTTTACCAGCAGCTATGTAGTCACTCGAGTTTGTCAGGACTTTAATCTCTTCTTTATCTTTACTTGGCTGGTCTTGTTCCCTTATCAAACAATTTATCAAAAACTGTAAGATCATACGTTGGACCTCCACTTTCCTATGTGTCATGGCCTCGTGAATACTATCTGGTCCCTCCCCCGTTCGAATGAAGTGGTATATTCTGTCTAAATGTTCCTTCATGTCTGGTAGAATACTCAAATAGTTTGCAACGCGTCGTATACGTAATGAATATATAAGCATTGGACCTTCACCTGGTACTGGGTCATATATACAATCAGTAAGGTACTGTCTAAGGGTTGCGTATGTAGCTGCTTTTGGCGTGCGCTGTAATGCTAGTTCTCGTAGTGATGATCGTTTTATCTGAGGCGGGGTGGAGTGGCCTCCTCCCGCCGCTCCCAAACTGGGGTCGCCTAGGCTTGCATCGGGTTTTACTGGCTGTGTTGCTGGTTGTGTAGTTACTGGTAGCGTTGTTACTGGTAATGCGGGTTGATCATGGGTTTCAGGTGTATGGAAAGGATTGGTAGGACCGGCGACAGGAGGAACAGTGGGGGAAGTCGTGTTATTAACAGGATTGGGAGGAGGATTAGTAGGTGGTACACGTACATTTACATACTCTGGAGCAGCGTCATCTAAATAGGAAGAAAGGAAAATGTCTGCTGCGGTCTGTTTGTGGCTACGGAGTTTAGTTGGGATCAGTGGTGGTGGTAAATTACTGGGTACTTCCGGGGTCACTTTAGGTAGGCCCTCGGCGAGAAGGGGATACATGCCTTTAATAAGGGCATTTCTTTGTCGGTCCAATTGTTCTGCTCTAACTCGTTCACCTTCTTCCAGTAATTCTTTTTCTTGGGCTTTTTCTGATGCTTCTCTACTTCTTTCTGCTTTCCTAATTTCTTTCTCTGTTCTTCTATGCGCTTCTTTACGCCATAATTCTATGGCATCTTTCTGGGATTGTCTGGCTTTCTTTTTCCACAGTGCTTCTTCTACTCTCATGATGCAATCAGCATCCCATGTCCCTGAGACAGGCCATCTATATTTCTCTTCCAGATCCTTAGTGTAGTCTACCCATAAATCTAAGTACAGTATGGCATCTAAGCCATGTTTATGGTACATAAAATGTCCGGGAGTATCCCTAGGCGGGACGGGAACTGCCTCTTCGAGTATCCCTTTCCTGGTTCCTATCTGACGTAATTTTGAAAACAGCGACATGTTTGAACTAACTTAAAAAAACACGAAAACAAATTGCAAACAGTCATTCATACCACGACATTAAAACGTTACGAACAGATACTTTCTGGTACATAGAATAACACAATTCTGAGAATCAATACTAGAATACTGGATGCACTGCTAGAACAGTACAGTCATACCGGTCCCATAAAGAGACACGTCATACCGTATCCACCTAGATGGACACGTCTATACCGGATCTGTGTACCCAGACCCGTCTTGACCGGGCTCAAATAAATGAACCCGTCTATATGCGTTCCCAACAACGGTACTCACCGGGAAGCAGAACTGAAGGCCTCGGAAACTCGACACTGGACTGGACTGCTACGGCTTCTGGTGCTACGCATGCGCCTCGGAAACAGGTGGGCCTCCGGATACCTTGGACCTTGCTCTCTCGGCTTGGGCTCTGGTCGGGACAGTCCGCATTCCTCACCGCCTCGTATGGATGCCTGGTCGCAGTCTCCGTCTCCTCCGTGGGCCTGAGGGAGTTAGCAGGAAAACCCACGAATGTGCACAGAAAGGGGTCCGTCACGGCTGTAGAAAGGGTCAGGGGCCTGCGTTACATCGCCGGCGCGTGGGGAAGGGGACTCGTCCCTATTCGGGCGCCAGTTTATGTGGTAAATAAAATTACCGGGACTATTTTTCTATACATTAATAACAACAAGAATAGCTCATAGAAATGAGAGGCAGAGTCCGTGGTATCTGAGTCATACGGGCTTTAATTAAGATGACTCGAGTCACTGAGAATCGGGTTCCATCACCACTAAGGTTCAGGAAGGGATATCTAACGTTTTATTAACATCACACATTATATATAGTAAAATCGTGCAATTGCAATGAATACAGTAGGCGTAACAAGTGCAGAGAGAGAGATAAGAACACATGGGCGTAAAAGAAGGCGTGTAAGGAGGCGTACACGGAGGTGTGTACCAGATGAGTCACAGAGGTGTCATAGGTGGGTGGATGCATAGAGAAAGTCTGCAGGGTCAGCAGAAACCTTCACCCTACATGTGCGCGCAACTGAACATGACGTGAGATTGACGTGTAGCTGGGGAGAGCTGGGGGGCTTGACTTTAGCACTAGTAGAGGAGTCTGGAGTCTGGGATGTCAGAACGACCTGCACCTTTGGCATATCTGATATCTTGTGTTTCTCCAGCAGTACATATCATAAAGCCTAACTGACTTCAAGAAATGATTTTTTAACACATCAAGTAAGCAAATTATTCGCCCAGATTCATTAAAAATCAAGCTTGACTCACAGTGTGATCTTAGACACATGACCACGATGTTACATGTAATCTACCATGTCTGTCTCTGCTTGTACTATGTGTGTCTTTGCTCATACCATCTCCCCATCTCTGCACCATCTTTACAGATTGCAGGAAAACGCTTGCAAATCAGTGAAATAATTACTGTCTGCTCTAAAAATATTTTATATACCATTTATTCAATATACCAAAAATGGTTGCAAAACTACAAAGTGACAGTTGAAGGAAAGAAAGTGAGGAAGGAGAAGAAGGAAAAAGAACTGACAGTGAATAAAAAGTAGTAACAGTGAGGGATTACATATCAGGATGAGTGACGAGCACTGAGGATAATGAAACATAATAAGAGAAATTTAAAAGTAGTAAGTGAGAGCAAATAATTTATATAAAGAGTGAGGAAACGAAAAGGAAGAGTAGTAGAAAGAAAATAGTGCCAGAGAGAAAAATGAGGACAGTCAGAGACTGTGAGGGAGTGAAACAGTTATAGTGACTAAAGCATAATTTAAGGTGAAACACAGTGAAAATGGAAAGGGGCGACCACTCGGTCCCCCCGAACGTATGGTTGGGTGCCCCGATCCCCCCGGGAAACCATTTTGGGCGGGGGGCGTGGCTCGGCTGGTATGCCTGAAGCAGCGTAGCCGGGGCGCGCCTTTTCCCGCCCAAGAGGGGTTGTCCTAGACACCTACACCGAAGTCCACACCCAGTAGGCGTACCGGAGGAGGGTACACGCCCTCCTGCAGAAGAATAAATAGAGCGGGAATCCGAAGAAGCGTCCTCTTGTTCCTGTGCTCTGAAGGCTGCACTCACTCGTTGCTCGTGAGCCCTCGACGGAACAAGCAGCAATTTTGAGAACTTGTAATCTTGTTGTTTCTCTTTCAGTTATTGGGAGTTCGAAGAGTCCAGGACCTCGTTGATCGACTAAGAGCGGAATACTCGAAACCATGGCTGGCAAGAAAGCGGGAAAGGGTTCCGAGACGGATAAGGTGTTACGCCTATTGTCGAACCGGATGGCTTGCATGGACCGAAAACTCGGACAAGTCCAATCGATCGGTAGAGGTTTGGCGGAGGTCAAAAAACAGCTGGCTGCACTGAGCAACCCGGGTCATCCTAAGAAGGTAATAGGCCCGGCCTTGCCGGGAGTCGTCCCCGAGGGTAGAGGGAAACGGGTCAAGAAGAGGGCGGTTTCGGGGGAGGTCCCGGTTCCAGAGGTACCCCCAGTCGCCCCCTCATGCCGGCAGACAACTCGGTACCAAACCCAGATATAGGTCAGCCGATCCCGGTTGTGATCACTCCCGCTAATGATGAGGAAATACCTCCCGAATTGGCCATCCAGTTGGCAGCATGGCTCAAGAAAAAGGCAGGGGGCGCAGTGGCCCCTGGAGACCCGGCCGAAGAGGCCAGAATACTAATCGAGCAATTGCGGCAGTCGAGAGATGTCGCAAAGGCGAATGTTCCTCTTGTTCCCCCACAGGTGGCACCGGTAGGACCTGCAGTTGGTCACGAGAAGACGGCGGGAACAACGGCCGAACCGGGTAAGCTCGCATTGCCAATGGCGGGGGAGGGTTCAATACCCTCGAGGCGGGAGAAGGTTGCACAGAACATCCCTATGGCCACGAAAGAGTTAATATGGGGAGACAAATATGTTAACATGTTTTCCTTATTAACTGACCATCGCGAGATGGAATATACTAAAACCCAGAAGGATTTGTGGCACCCGAGCGTCTGGCGCGCCAAGATGGCGGAATTTAGGGTGGATGAGACAGTAACGAACTGGGTTAAGGCCTTTTCTATATTTACTGCAGTTATGGGGGAACGTAAACCCGAGGTGATGACTGAGTTGACTTGCTATCAAAATCGTATTATTGATTTTTATTCAATGTATGAGGGGGAGGAATGGAAAGGTTATGACATGAAATTCCGGAAAGCGAAAGAATATGATGCTACTTTGACTTGGGATTGCCTGGACTCGGTGTCATGGCACAAGCAGCTCCTGCCAGGGGCGGCAGGTACGTCCTCGCCAGGCGGGAGTGGGTCAGGAGTCGTCCGCCAAAAGCCCGCGGTGCCCTTTCGAGCGGGCGCCGGTGGGGATTACCAGCCTAAGACCGGCGGGAAAGGCGGCAAGCGTGGGGTCTGTTGGGGCTTCAATCGAGGCAACTGTAACAGACCGCAGGGAACATGTAGGTTCAAGCATGTGTGTGCGGGCTGTGGGAATTCCTCACACCCGGAAAGTTCATGTAGATCTAAAAATAGCGGGACGGGAGGAAAAGGAGGGTCTAAGCAGGAGTGAGGTAGAACGTTGTGACCGATTGCCTACACCCGTTGATCTCATAGCTATGACTCCTTGGTTGAATGAATACCCTGATCATGTATCCGCTGGGGTGTTGAGGAAGGGATTCTTACATGGCTTCCACATCCCGGCGGGGGATTTTCGGGGGGACTCCTTTTGTAGAAACCAGTTATCGGTACAGCACAACCCAAGCGTGGCGGAGAAGAAAATAGCGAAAGAAGTCAGCTTAGGGCAAGTGGCAGGGCCTTTTCATCGCCCGCCGGTGGCGGAGTTCGTCTGTTCCCCGTTGGGGGTTGTCCCGAAGAAAGACCCAGGGGAGTTTAGACTTATTCATAACCTATCTGCTCCAAGGGGTTCCTCGGTGAACGAGGCCATTGACCCAGAAGTTTGTTCAGTGCGGTATGCATCGTTCGATGATGCCGTGGCCATGTTAAATCACCTGGGCCCCGGGGCGCTGATGGCGAAATCAGATATCGAATCGGCGTTCCGGTTGCTCCCGGTACACCCACAGGATCAGCGCTTGCTAGGTTTTGCATTTCAAGGTAGTTATTACATGGATAAATGCATGCCTATGGGTTGCTCCATTTCTTGTGCCTATTTTGAAATGTTCAGCTGTTTTTTAGAGTGGGCATTCACCGAGGCCACAGGGCATAAGCATGTTATGCACTATCTTGATGACTTCCTGTTCTTGGGAGTAGCCGGCGATATGAACTGTGCACAGGCGCTGCACGACTTCTGCATCCTCATGAGGGAGTTTGGAGTCCCATTGGCACCAGGTAAGACGGTTGGACCATCTACTTCACTGGAGTTTCTGGGAATTGAGCTCGATTCTGTGGAGGGATGTTTCCGTTTACCGATGGAAAAGGTGGCCAAGTTTAGGGCTTCCTTGACGCAATGCCTGGGCAAGGAGAAAGTGACCCTGCACCAGTTACAACAAACAGTGGGTCAGCTTAACTTTCCTTTGAGGGTGATACCAATGGCCCGCCCCTTCTCACGCTCTATTTCACAAGCTATGGTTGGTCTCAAAGAGGGGCACCACCGTACGAGACTGTCGGCAGAGGTTCACCAGGATATGCGCATTTGGTTGGCATTTCTGGCGGACTTCAACGGTCGAGTCGTGTGGAACACGCCGCCAGCGTCTTAAGATGAACTAGGTCTATGGACTGACTCAGCGGGGAGCGTGGGATTTGGCGCCATCTTAGGTAATCGATGGTCGGCGCAAACATGGCCGACGTGGTGGCACTCCAGCGGTCTCACAGGTAACATTGGGTTCTTGGAGTTATTCCCCATTTGGGTTGCTCTGATGGCATGGCCTGACGACATCAGGGACCGCTCAGTGGTGTTTTGGTCTGATAATATGACTGTTGTTGAATGCATTAACCAACAGGCAGCACGCCGCAAATGGATCTTGAGATTGTTGAAAGAAGTTGTGCTGCTTTGCATGAGACTGAATGTACAGTTCAGGGCGAAACATGTGCCAGGCGTACTGAATCATGCGGCTGATGCACTCTCTCGTTCACATATGCAGGCGTTCAGGGGTTATCTACCTACAGCGAACCTAGTGGCGGCACCATTCCCCGAAGCACTATGGCTAATCGGTGCCCCGGATTACAAGACCTCGTGGCAGCAAGCTTAGCCCCCAGGACAAGGAAGGCATACGAAGGAGCGTTTCGTTCCTATTGCACATTTTTGGGTCCCACAGGGAGTCAGAGCTGGGGTCAGGAGGAATCCTTCCTGGGGTTCCTGGTAGCGCTGCACAGAGAAGGCCGATCAGCGGCAACGGCCAGTAGGCATAGGGTGGCCATTTCATTCATGGCGCAGGTGCATGGCATAAAAGACCCAACGGGTTCCTTTTTGGTTAAGAAGGCCCTTCGCGGCTGGCAGCGCCTCGAGGGTCGCAAGCAAGATGCGAGGCGCCCGATTGGCTTACACAGGTTGTCTCTACTCGTAGCGAAACTAGACGAGACGTTCTCCTCCCATTTCGAAGCAGTTCTGTTCCGGGCAGCTTTCGCATTAGCATTCCATGGGGCTATGCGGGTGAGCGAACTGGTCGCAAGAAATAAGAAAGACGTTGAGGGAGGCTTGTGCAGGGATCACGTCCAAATTAGGGGTGATTCGATGGTGGTCTCGATAGCCAGGTCCAAGACCGACCAGGGGGCTATGGGAAATAGTGTTGTCGTGCAGCGCGCGCGAGGGTCCCCCACGTGCCCGATAAAGTGTATAGAGGAATACTTGGCACTAAGGGCGGCTACATGGGGGGGGAGTTTGCTAAGGCACAAGGATGGCACCCCACTGACGAGGTTTCAGTTCCAGAGGGTGCTAGCACTAACAATCGCTGCTGCGGGCATGGACCCGTGCGATTTTGGGACCCACTCCTTTAGGATAGGGGCTGCTACTGAGGCTACAGCCAGGGGTCAGAGTGCGGAGGAAGTGAAACAGTTGGGACGATGGTCCTCGAATTGCTTCAAAAGGTATGTGCGATTGCACATGTTGTAAAGATCAATTGACATGCACTCACGCTTCTTGTCTTTTGTTTGAATTACAGTTTCGCGAGCCTGTCACGCGGGGCAGAATTTGCAGTCGACCCGGCACCAGGAGACCAGCGGTCAAGGATCACCGTCTGGAGGGAGAGTGGTATGAGTCGTGGGCCACTCATATGTGAGGCGCGCCGGGGACGTATTCAAAGCAGGTGACGCGACTCACGCAGCTGGGGAATACGGGTACAGAGTGGCCTTCCATGGGAAGGGCGGGCTCTGTTTTGACCAATTCGAATCATTTTTTGAGGGTCTCTTAGGGCGGCAAAGGTCACCGCCATCTGTAGTCATAGTACACCTGGGGGGCAATGACTTGGTGACACTGGGTAGACGAGTGTTGTTTGAACAAATTTTGTCTGCTGTTAGCTGGTTGGCTAAAAGAATCCCGGGGTGCACGATTGCCTGGTCCCACATGATTCCCAGGAAGGTATGGCGGGGGGGCCTTGCGGTGTCAGCACTGAACCATTCGGTGAAAAGGGTTAACAATAAAATTGGTAAATTGTTTCGCTCTTCGCAGTTGCATAGCATTCCTCACGGGTGTATTCGGGGTGATCTCATGTATCTGAATGATGGGGTTCACCTGTCCAGGGAGGGAAATGATTTACTCATAGGAGACTTCATAGCATGGCTAAGGGGTTTGAGGAAGCATGACCTTTAGGAGGAGTAGGGGGGCCGGATAGTCGGTCGACTATCCGGCCTGTGGCGGTAAGGTCATGATCGGTGAGCAGTAATTTCAAGGTCCCTAGAGGGGGGCGCCACCCAGAATGGATGGGAGTGCCCGGGGGGAGGCGGCCATTGGCCCCTCCCACGGGGGGGCGGCATCCACTAAGGATGGGTCGCCTAGGGGGAGACGGCCATAGGCCCCTCCCAGGGGGGAGGCGGCTAGATGCCCCTCCTACTAATTTCCCGGGGGCCGGATATCCGCGACGGTGGATAGAGAGTGTGGGGATGGGGGGGAGTCCACGCTGTCCTTCCTACAGATACCTCACACGGGAACTCGGACGACCTTTAAGATGGCGTCGAGTGGAAAGGGGGCCCCCACCACGACAAGGGAAGTTACAGTTGACAACGAGGGTAGAGTCCTCTGCGCATGCGCCACTCACACCGTGAGTGCGAGAGTTTTGGTAGTAGGGATCTGACACCGGTTAAGACCTTGCCGTTGGCCCTTAATGATAGGATGTACAATTTTAATTTAGAATGGATGCATTTGCAGGATGTTAGACTCGGCTGGGAAACCTTTGTATTAGAGATCTGTTAAGGTTAGCCAAAGAACATGTCTTCATCGAAGTGTAATAAATGTAAAATTGTACATAATTATGAAACTTTTATTTAATGTTTTAAATTTTGTTTCATATTTTAATAAATACGGCCGGGAGGGTGACTCCCTCCCGCCTTCCAAAAGTTCAAACCTGTGTCCGACTTCTCCCATCCTTGGGGATTGTGTTGGGAGGGGGTGGCGGGCATCCCGGCCATAAGAATTAGAGACTCACCTTTAACAATGCTTTATTAGATGTAGAACAGTGGCAGTCAAAACCCAGATTTTCTTATGCAGAATCTCTGAATAATGCTTCTGTCACTGCAGCCTCAGAAGAATGGCACAGATTTCCTCTCAATACAGACTCCTATTCGTCTATATAACATTTTTTTTTTTTTTTTTAGTTTTATTGTTTTATTACAGGGAAATACAGCGATACAAATAAACAAACAGAAAAAAAGAGATTGATCTTTGGATGCATACAAAGCATAAGAAAACTTATAAAGTCCACAAATAATTAAATCCAATCAGCGATTGGGGCCCAGATTTTCTCCCCCAGAGTTCTTCTTTTGATACCTTTTAGCTTATAAATAGCAGACTCAATATTATACATAAATAATAATTTTTCACGCCAAGTAAAAAAGGAAGGGGGATCTGGATTGATCCACTCCCTAGTAATACAAGTTCTAGCCACTGTCATACAAATAAACAAAAAGTAAGAGACAGGTCTTGATCTAGAGATAGAAAAGTCCATTCCTAACAACACCATCTCGATATTTACTGTAATATCACAGTTAAGAACAGCTGCAAGAAAGCTTTCAATTTGTTGAAAAAAGCTCCTAAGTTTAGGACATTGAAAGAACATATGCAAATCGTTAGCTGCATACAACCCGCATCAGCTACAGCTTGGTCCAGTGGTGGTGCTCCACTTAAGTGGAGTGGTGTGGCTCACTGGTTAGAGGCGGCAGACCCGAGAGCAGAGAACGGCCCGGGACCAGGGTTCGATTCCCGACGCGGCAGGGTCTTGGACCAGGATCAGCGGACTCGATAATTCTCGCATCGGTGCCTACTCCTACCAGGGAGCACACTCGGCAACTCTGGGCATTAGCTTGCCTCAACTCCACAACGGCCCCTCACAAACGCCGGGGATGCCTGGTTTCACCTTGGAGATACCCAGGAGGGAACATCTCACAGGGAAAGCCAGGACGGATTCCCCAGCGGTCTATAGCGCTACGAGGCCTGCGGTGCGGGTAGAAGTGCGCTTTACAAGACACACACAATTACAATTACAATTAATAACCTTGCTAGGAGTATGATAAAGATTGTGTATACACATAAAATGCTGAGATTTCATCATCCCTGTAATTAAGCATTCTGAAGCACATTTAACTGAAGACAAGACATCTATACCAGGGAGACCTAATTTAGTAGCCCATTTCAGCTGGCATTGTTCCATATCATCCCCACATTCTTGAATCAAGCTTATGTAAAAAGGACCTATAGGGTTTTTTTTCTGAAGAAGTTCCAATAAAGACATTTTTGTCATTCTAGCTGAGGTAATAAATGTATGGCTCTGTAGATAACTGCGGGTCTGAAGGAATTTAAAAAAATCATTTCTTGCCAACGAGAATTTGTTCTGTAGTTCTTGAAAAGATACAATTTGACCGTTGTTAAATAAGTCACCTAAATATAATAGTCCTTTCTGTTCCCACCTGTAGACCGTAAGATCACAAAAGATATTTGGCAAAAGCCCAGGTGACGCTAAGGGGGTGTAAGGATTTAATTTAGATATGGACAAAAGCTTCCGTACTTTAGGCTGACTTCAACGTCTTATACTTTGTCTTTTTATGGTAGCTCGGCTCGACAACCTTAAGAAAGCTGCCTTTCACTTCTTCACCCATGATCAATTCATAGATAGATGGAGTTTGACATGTAGGAATTTCTGCTCTGTCACCAATTAAAAGAGGTCTGATAAATTGAAGCGTTGCTGCTAAATAGTAAAAAAAAAAATAAGGAACATTCCATCCTCCACACTCCTTGCTCAATATCATTTTTTTTAAAGCTTTCCGATGGCGCTTGCAGCCCCATAAAAACCTAGAAGTGGTCCTTTCTAAACTTTTAAAACAAGAGGGAGAAAATTCCAGCGGTATAGTGCGGTACATATATAACACTTTTGGCAGAATCAACATTTTTAAGATGTTGAGTCTACCATGCAGTGATAAGTGTAGATAATCTAAACGTTGTAGCAAGCTATTAATTTGGGATATCACGGGATTTATGTTACGTTCGGGTATTTTCTCTATGGGCAAGGCTAATCTAATTCCTAAATATATAACCTCTGAAATAGTAGGAATGTTTAAAGGTGTATTGTCACCTGAGCATAAAATCTGCGTCTTCTCTATGTTGAGTTTATACCCAGAGAATGCCCCAAATTGTTTAGCAAGTTCATTAATTGCAGGAAGAGCAGTCTGCACGTCGGTAGTTGTTATAACAATGTCATCAGCATAAGCCAATGCAAGGTAATTAATATTAGCTAAACAAATAGGGCTGATCCTTTGTTCCATAATAAACCGGTTAATTAAGGGGTCAATATAAAGTGCGAAAAGTAAGGGTGAACAGGGGCATCCTTGACGGGTGCCCCTAGTAATCAAAAAAAAAGGAGAAAGTTGGCCATTGATTCGAATACACGCTTTTGGAGCAATGTACATAGTTTTTAAAGCCGTTAGAAACCCTGGACCTAGTCCCTTCCTAGCTAACACGTCCCATAGATAGTTCCAAGCAACCCGGTCAAAAGCTTTTTCAGCGTCTAAAAATATGAGTCCAACACTAGACCGGGTTGCTTGGGACCAGTCCAAAAACGTGATCACCTGTCGGATATGATCCGAGGTATCTCGAGAAGGGATGAAACCATGCTGGTATTTAGAAACTAATAAAGATATGACATTAGATAAACGTGAGGCAAGGATCTTAGAGAAAATTTTGCTGTCAGCATTTATGAGGGAAATAGGGCGAAAGGATGACGGTAGCAGGGAAGGTTGGCCCTTTTTAAGAAACACAGTTATAATGGAATCATGCCAGGCTGAGGGGCTAGCCCTTGTTGAGCTCTTTGAAATAAATCCACCAGTTCTGCTTTTAATATGTTTCGAAAATCTTTAAAGAACTCTAGGGGGATGAGATCGGGACCTGCAGCCTTTCCGGAGGCCAAAGATAATAACGACACCTCAATCTCTTCCAAGGTAATGAGCAAGTCCAGATTCTCCCTCTCCTGCATAGATAAGATGCCATTCAAAGCCTGATCAATAAATTGGGTTGTTCGGTCTGTGCAGTCTCCTGCCGTATCATCAGTATAAAGTTGTAGCTAAAAATCACAAAACACTTTTAGTATATCTGCAGAACTATTAACTTTCGTACCTCTAATATGGTTAATTCTATCAATACTAGCAAAAACAGCTTTTTGTCTTGCCCTCTTAGCCAGATGTTTTCCTGAGTTTTCACCCACCTAATATACCTCTGTTCGAAAAGCCGCAAGTTGCTGAGCAAACTTTGTAGCGAATCCCTGATGGGTCTTAACCTTATGAGCCAGTAGCTCCTTAATGATATTGTCTGTGGCTAGCCCCTTCTTACAAGCCTGCATTAGACGAATCTCTAATAGTCTCAATTTATTCATCTCGCATTCCTCATAATTTCGAATCACCCTCTGTTTTTTTATTGAGTAGCTCAAAGTTTCTCCTCGAACCCCGCACTTAAATGCGTCCCAAACTGTCTCTAACGAGGCAGAACCCTTCTTATTAGCAAAAAACTCAGGGATCCAGGTATTCATATGCTCAACGTAAGATACATCAAACAAGAGCTTGCGGTCAAAAGGCCAAGGCCAGGGACTAAATGGAAAAGTTGACTCGAAACTAAGCATAATGGGGTTGTGATCTGATACAATTTTAGGTAGAACTCTGTATTCCATTTGAGTCAGCTCCTTGAAAAAGTTCCTTGCCACTAAGAAATAATCCAGCCTAAAATGTTTTTGATGTGGGGCAGAAAAGAAAGTACATCCATAAGTTCCCCCCCTTTTCTCAAAACCCACATCTATCAAACAGTATTCTTGAACAATCCCCTTAACTGCTTTGAATACATTATTTTTTCTCCCATATATGCAGTGTTTCCACAAATATTAAATGTTTCATCCAAATGGAGATTAAAGTCCCCACATAAAATTAACTTAGGTGACCATAAAACCAACTCTAAGCTTAATTGATGAAAAGCTGTGGGATCGTCAACCGTAGAGGCATAGACTGAACAGAGAGTAATGAGCGACTCCCCAAGTTTAAATTCAGCAATGACCCATCGTCCCAACGGGTCTTCTTTAACTCTCTTGACATCCCCCACACCAAACCTCTTCAAAATGGCTAACCCCCTTGTCATAGAACTTTGACGAGAGCATCCCACAACCTCCATTCCCAGGTCCTTAAGCCATCCCCTATTTGACCAGGAGACATGGGTCTCCTGTATACACATTACGTCAGCCCGCATAGCTTTGAACACATGAGCAGTTATACCCCTTTTTCTTTTATCATTTAACCCACATACATTAAAAGAGCAAATCAAAAATTTAGCCATTATCTTGTATTGGTATAATACCGCAGTTGATCCTACATTTACAAAGACAAAAAATTCCTACATTTGAACTCAGCCATACATATTTCAAATACCCCAAAACTAAGCATCCTTCAGCTGTACTTCCCTGCACCCTTTTCACTCCAGCCCCCCCCACAAACCACCCCACCCAACCCACCCTCCTCCCAAAACCCCACCACCAGAAGCTTAAGGGCGAAAGCCCTCATTGATGGAAAGTGAAGATGAGCTAAGTGGTTCTACCTGATCCACCCGGGCCCTTGATAAATCTCATATCTTATCCCCAATACTCTTAAGATGAGGACAAAGAAAAACCCTGGAAACCCAGAGAATTAAAAAAGAAAACCTGACTGGGGTATGTAGCCTTTATCCTGTCATCTACTGCATTTCATCTAAAAATTGCTGTGCTTTAACCTCGGACATGAAAAAAATGGTTTTCCCCTTATGTACCACCTTAAGCTTTGCAGGGTTTAGCAAAAATACCTGCCCGCCTTTAGACTGGATTGGGGCCATTAGCTGCTTAAGCCTCCAACGTTGTTGCACTGTTACTGGACAAAAGTCGGGCCTTACAAAAAACTCATGCCCCAATCCCTTTCTAGTCTTTGAAGGTCTAGCTTGGTCATATAAGATCTCACGGAGTAAGTAATTTTGCAAACAAATAAGAATAGCTCTTGGATTCTTATTCTCCCCCCCATGATCACGTTTTTGATTAAAGGGAAAATGATGAGCTCTAATGATTTCTTCATCCCAGACCCACCCCTGGAGATCTGGAAAAGCGTCCGAGAACAAGTCCACAACAAAACGACGAATGTCTCTCCCCTCCGATCGTTCTGCAACCCCCAAAATGCGCAGATTATTGCGCCATGCTCGATTCTCCAGGTCGGTCAGCTTTCAGTCGATATCTTGCCTGGTATTCTCCAAGTCCTTAATTGACTTATTCTGTGTAGAAAGTTCATCCTCCACAGCAGAAATACAGGCTTCAGTCTCATTAACTTTTGAAATAGTTTCACTGCTAGATTTGGCTAGGCGACGTACAACATTCTGCAATTTTCCTACAGCCCCTTGCGTACGAAGCCATTCCGCCGGCTTCGTACGCAAGGGGCTGTACGAAAATATTCGTCTATATAACCAATAATATTTCTTCCCACACAAATTCAAAATCAAACTAACATTGCAGTTGGTTGTACCTTTCAGTATTTTCAAAGTCACATAAAGTTCACCCTTCCCCCTCTGCCTTCTCTGGCTGTACCATGGTAACACATCATTCTGCACCTGGCTGAAGACACAGGTCAAAAGTTCATATCTCAATGTTGCAAATCAAACCAGCAAGGCTGATTGACCTCCAAACACACCTGCTTATCCACTGCTTTGTTAGTTTTCATGATTTTTTCACAACCAATAGCATTTTTTGTTTAAAAAAAACATTAACATGCAACCTAGTCTTCAATCTTGAATTGTATGAATCAACCAATCATTTCTAGTTTTTCAAGTGCACCAAACCTCATCCACTTTTTTTTCAAAACTCTCAGCTTCTAACTGCCATTTCACTTTCAGAACCCATCTGAGTACTACTGGATCTGCCTTGGAAATGATGAAAGTTTGGCTTATAGGACACAGCTATATTTACTGGAGTGAAAGATATACAGCAAACAGAGGTATTTCTAACCTTGATTTACCAAATGCGGACATTATGTGGATTGGCCAGAGAGGATTGAGATGTCAGCAATTGATACCATTGTTTGAAAACCTTTATGCATCTCCCACAACCTGACCTCATAATTGTGCACTGTGGTGGAAATGATCTAGGCACATTGACTGGGGTAGGTCTGGAAATGCTTTTAAAGGACACCTTTGGGCAATTGATGTCACTTTTTCCTCAAACTGCCTTTGTGTATTCCAATATATGCCAAAGACAGAAATGGAATTGGTCCAATCAATATTGTCCACAGATTGAGAAAGCAAGGAAACATGTAAATAAATCTGTTTCTGCTTTCCTCAGAGACTATGGCATGGGTTCTATATACCACAACAACTTGCGTTACAACATGCAAGGCATCTATAGGAGAGATGGTGTTCATTTCATGGATGAGAGGAATAGAATCTTCCTCTGTAACATGAGACTCTGCATCGGTACTTACTTGTAGGTACAAAAAAACACCCAATTAACACAACGGCTCTTTTTAGAGCCAACTAACATGTAAACACTCAAACTTGCAATTTAACTCCATTTTTTTTATTTTTTTTGTCGCTGTGCGCGATCGGGTGCGCGCACCTCGCAACTTTTTTGCAAAAAAAATATGTTTCTTTTTGGCTTTGGGGGTCCTTAATGGTCAGGGAGACTCTACCTTGTCCCCTTTCCATGTTCTGCCCCTTTGTTCTCTACAATATGTTGACTCGCACTGACAAAATGACGGTCAACACTTCCTGAATTCCTCCAAATCGAATGTTGACAGACGTCAAACAGCAAATCAGAATTCCGTTCGCGCACAGGCGTGCGCGCACTAGTGCGCGCACCCGTGCGCGCTTATAGATATATAATTGATTTCAACTTTAAATTTCTCAGCAACTACTGGACGGATTTACACCATTTAAGGAAAAGCGTAATCTGCGAGCCAGTCTCTACCTTTTTGCCAAATTTCTTATAATTCCATTCAGCCGTTCGGTCTGTAGCCGTGTCTAAACGTCTCATGGAAAATAACATGGGGAAAACACGTTTTGGGACCCCCTTTTTATCTCAGCCCCAACTTGACGAATCCCCCCAAAACTTTCAGGGAAGGAGCGGAGCGGAGCGAGTCATCTTCTTTGAGAAATTCGCACCGGCGCCAAAGTTAATCCAAATAGAATGTTGTGGATTTCCTATGGAAACTAGGTCCTCTTCTTTGAGAAATTCGCACCGGCGCCAAAGTTAATCCAAATAGAATGTTGTGGATTTCCTATGGAAACTAGGTCCTAAGTATAACTACCTGCTGGCGACCACCAGTAGGTAATATATATATATATATACTAGCAGCCCGCCCCGGCATTGCCTGGGGCAGAAGGGGGCTGGGGGCAGCATTTTGGGCTTTTGTGCAGTCCCGGGCGGCACCCGCGCGCCCACCCTGGTATTGCCTATACCGCCCCTCGTCTGCACGCCCGCCTGCCTCCCGCCTCCCGCCCGCCTGCCTCCTGCCTTACCTCAGCCACGCTCCGGACTTCACCGCCACTCCCGGGCCCCTGCCCCCCCCCGACATTGCCCGGACCACCTCCCGCCTCCCGCCTCGCCTTACCTGAGCCGCCGTGCCACTCCTCGCCGCTCGTCACCGCTCCTCCCCGCCTGTCGTCATCACGCAGGTGTAGGTCGCGGTCAGCGCTACGTCGCGGCCGGCGCTAGTTTTAGGGGAATACTTTGTTTGTAAATTTAAATTTTTTAATTTACGTTTTATTTTTATTTTAAGTCGCCTATGTCCATCTACACACCCTGAGGATTCCAACAATGTATTGGGTGTGTGGATTGGCACTGTGGTTCCCGAGTTTACCTTGCCAAAAGGTTTCTGTTCTCTCTTTATACTAGTAAATAAATATATATATGTATATATATATGTATATATTCACTTAAAAAAACATAGGTTTTAGGGGTGTTATAGTTAGCTGGACATTTCACTTCTACAAAACCATTGAAATTCCTCCATTATAGTTAGTTGTAGTTAGTTGTACTAACTATAACTCTGAATATCTGTATCACTTTAGCTCTCGTTGAATAAACTACTACATAAGTTGGTTACTAGCTATGTGAAAGCCTATATTAGTTATTGATTAGTTAAGTGTTTTCTTCAATATTGGGAAGAATTGTGGAGCGAATAAATAAGCCTGCTGGTGGCTAGAACAGGACCGCCCGAGACAGCTTGACTCTTTTACCAGCAACAGTGGAGAATATATATATATATATATATATATATATATATATATATATATATATATATATATATATATATATATATATATATATATATATATATATATATATAGATATAGATATATATAAATATATATCTATATATATATATAAATATATAAATATATATATATAGAAACATATATATATATGTATGTATATATATATGTATATATTCACTTTAAAAAATAGGTTTTAGGGGTGTTATAGTTAGCTGGACATTTCACTTGTACAAAACCATTGAAATTTCTCCGTTATAGTTAGTTGTACTAACTATAACTCTGAATATCTGTATCACTTTATCTCTCGTTGAATAAACTACTACATTAAAGGCTTCTATACCTGCATGAAATGCAAGGCCTGCAGGTTTAGTCAGAATGTCAAAAGAGTCTTCTTCCCTGTCGAGGCAGTCTAAAAAACAATTAATAAACATCTGACATGCCTTTCTGAGTACTGCGTGTATGTCTTGACATGTCCGTGTGCCAGGAAGTACGTAGGGAGCACCATGTTCCCAGCGAAAAAACGTGTCCTGGAACACATGAGATCCATTGACAACAAAGACCAAAATTCACCAATTGCACGTCACTTCGAAGAACTTCACAAAAGCAACAGAAATTTGTTGAAGTTTTTCGTAATTGACAAACTCCCTGCCATGAAAAGAGGTGGTGATAAAATCCGCAAGCTAAGACAAATGGAGAACAGGTACATTCTTGAGCTAGATACCCTGATTCCCAGAGGCTTGAATTCTGAGGAAGAAATGAAATGGCACCTAGGGGACTAGTATACAGGTTGTACTCCTCGTATAGTTCTAGAAATCTGTTCAAGATGTGATCTTGTTAATTCAGTAAATTATCATGTATTGAGGTCTAAGTCTATACTGTGCCTACTGCTGTTTTTAAAGTAATTTGTATGAATCGTTCAATTTTGTTTCACTATTTAATTCACTAGTTGTTGACTCAGTGCTACATTTTTTTGCTAAACCTCTTGGTTTGCTTTAATTTACCATGATTTTGATGGGCCTATTCTTTGTGTTTCAACTATAGGTATTGTAAAGGTGCACAGGAAGAGAAATCCTACTGAGGCATTGACATTTGGAATGGTTCGAGAATACGCACTCTTCCATAATCTCACTTGGGACTCTACACCTTATAATTTTATAACTTATACCTTGATTTACTGAAAGACTCTATTTACCCAGATGTTTCAGTTCCATGTAACCATACTCACTTGGGATGGGAACAGCATTATGTGACATGAGACAATATATATTCTCACTGGGGTTAGATACTAATGTCAATTTCTGACCATAAGAAATGACAACTCACTTGAGGGAGCAAATCGTACTGTGTTCCAAGTATCTGATTGAGCTATAATGCTATCTGAATTTGAAACGCTAGTTTAGCGTTAATTTTGGTTAAAGTTTCTTTGACACAACGGGTGAACGTTAAAAACGCAATGAATGTATAAGTATAAATATGCTAAAAACATGTTGAAATGCACTTATGAACACTCGTGGCCATTTGTTCTATGTAAGCATACTCCACTCCAAGATGGCCGCGAAAGCTAAGCATTGAGTCTGTTGTTTATTTTGTCACTTAATCACGTGAAACTTTATTTATTGTTTGCTCATTGTTTTTGAAACTACCCATGACCAAGGCGAGTTTCCTCGCGTTGGGTTGCTTTCCGTGTTCCATCACGATGCTGCAATTGATTGAATAAATGAAGTTGGAAAAGCGCACTTTGGATTGAATTTGTGATCTTTGGTTTCTCGAGGGGAGTGCAGAAGCGTAGCGCTGCTACGCATTGTGGACCCAAAATATTTACGCAGGGTTACCTTTGCCCCTGAACTGCACCGCGGTCTTGGTGTCTTGGTGTTGCGAAGGATGTGGACCTGAATATATATATATATATATATATATATATATATATATATATATATATATATATATATGTATATATATATATATATATGTATATATATATACATGTATATATTCACTTTAAAAAAATAGGTTTTAGGGGTGTTATAGTTAGCTGGACATTTCACTTGTACAAAACCATTGAAATTCCTCCGTTATAGTTAGTTGTACTAACTATAACTCTGAATATCTCTATCACTTTATCTCTCGTTGAATAAACTACTACATAAGCTGCTTACTAGCTATGTGAAAGCCTATATTAGTTATTGATTAGTTAAGTGAGTATTTGTATGGGATAGTGAATGTGTGTGTGTGGTTGGGTGGGAGGTGTGTGACTGTCCAAAGATGTGTAAATAGTTGATTTAGTAGGTATAGGAGGTTAGGACTGTATGTGGAAACAGTTGTTGGAGTGAGTGAATCTCTTTATGGGTGTGGTGATGAATAAATATATTTATCAATATTTACCAAAAAAGTAGAAATAGAAAATGCAGTGTATGTGACAGTGTTGTATATAAATAAGTAAACATAAAACTCAGTATTGTATGAGTGACTGTATCGAAAAATGTATACTTGTAATAGTCATTTTATAGCACACTAAGTATGATTTACCATCTATATGAATAAATAAAGTGGTGTTTGTATAAGTGTGTAGCTTAGTAAATGTAAATATGATTAATTGTTTGCATAAGTGAGTAGGATGACTGCATAAAAGAATAGGAGGTCTGCATGTGTGTAATGTAGATGTAGGTGTATAAGTATATTTAATAGTATTCTATTGAGATTTGTTAACATGTTTGAGTGAATTTATGGTGTTACTGTTTAGATGTGTGTGTAGATGTAGGAATCACTGAGTGGGTATTTAGAAACTTGTATTGGTGTATCAATGGTGTCAAACATGGTACTCCATATTTTATAATGAGTGTTGAAAGGTTATGCTACTGTATGATGAGGTGTATCAGAATGTCACGTGGATGATGTCATCAGTGATATCATCAGTGATGTCATTTGAGATGTCATCAGTGATGTCATCAGCGATGTCACTGATCATGTCATGAATGATGTAATATGTGACATCATCAACAGTGGATTGTGGGCGCGCGAGTTATAGTTAGTACAACTAACTATAACGGAGGAATTTCAATGGTTTCGTCCAGCTAAATATAGCACCCCTAAAACCTATGGTTTTTTCAGTGAATTTCAAAGGTTTTTTAAATGCAAATTCCTAACTATAACATGTCTGAAACCTATGTTTTTTTCAGTGTATTTGAAAGGTTTTTTAAATGCTAATTCCTAACTATAGCATATCTGAAACCTATGGTTTTTTCAGTGAATTTCAAAGGTTTTGTAAATGACAATTTTTAAATGCATTACTTGTTATATTTATTTTCTTGATACTAATTTATGACTTTTTTTTAAACTATTTATTTTTAGATATTTTATTTTTTAAATTACATTATACATTACATTACAAAATATACTTTCTCAGAATGAATTACTTTAGTTTAAATACTTTGAAAATAGGCAATAAACTTTTAAGTACAGTAGTTATAGTTGTTGCAATGGGCAACTCATTTTCAAACACAATGCAACATTGAGCTCAATGTGAATTAGTTACTTTATGGATTACTTTTCTAACCACAGGACTGGATCCTAGATTCAGTCCTGGGAAATCTCCTGTAAACAGTTGAGTAAAAGCGTTTTAGTTACAGTAGTGATTTTTAAGGAATATTATTGTATTTTAAAAGTTGACTAATGTTATCCTATGGTAGGAAATTCACTTAGCAGGTAAGTAGTGTTATCGTTACTTTTTCTTACTCATGGGGTGGATCCTGGATCCAGCACGGGTGCATCTCCTGTAAACAGTTGAAAGCATGCGGTTAAGTCATACATGCGATTTTTTAGGGATATTTTTAGTTTGAGAAAATAGGCACTTAGAAACTTTTATAGTGAAAACCAGACAATGGATTCCTATGGAAGAAAATACAAGTTACTGGCAAGTAAGGTTAGAATTACTTTTCAAGGTCAGTGCTGGGCTAAAAGATGCAGCACTGGGTTCTCTCCTGATAACAGGTGAGTAAATCGGAATTCATTGTTCGGATGATTTTAGGTGAATATTTCAATGTTCCAAAACTCCACACTTAGAAGAATTTCCAAGTGAAACCAGTCAATGTTAGCCTACAGAAGGAAATTCAAGTTACTGGTAAGTATGGTTAGAATTACTTTTCAGGATCAGTATTGGGCTCAAAGATGCAGCACTGAGGTCTCTCCTGATAACAGGTGAGTAAATCGGAATTCGTAGTACATCCAGAAAGCGCCTCAGAGCTGCGTAGCAGAGAGATGTAAAGAGGGGCACGGCCTACACCACCTCTCTGCTTGTGCCTCAGTAGAACCAATGCACAAGAAAGCAGTGAAACAAGGGTGGAAAACACGCAAAGGGGGCAGGGTAGAAGCACCCTGACCCCCAAGGCCGCCATAAGTGTGGCAGGGTATGCTCAGACGTGAGTCCCTTGCTCACTTTGCCACTGGATTCAAGCAAGCCGGGCTGAAGACAGCTCGAATGCCAGAAACTGGTCCTCGGAAGCTTGTTTCTGGTCCAGGGAAGACATGGCTTGGCAGTTCGGGCTGGACTGCTCCCATGAGGCACAGGGTCAGACTGATTTGCATATAACCATGTCTGAACTGGGGTGGCAGAGTGGGCTAAACAACGGTGATGGATTAAACTCAGATCTTTTGACTGGGTGTGAGTGTTTGATTGATTCAGATGCTCCGTCCATCACCACCCCCTTTTGCACCCCCTTTTGTACCGAAATACTGACCCCCCAGCATATAGAATGTGATCATTTCCTGTTTAATTGATTCCAAGGTATGGAGTCATTTGAGCCAATCAAATGGGTTTTCAAATGATACACCCACAGTTGTTTGCGCTCAAGCACCCTATTGGTCAGATTACCGTAACCTTTCACCTTCTCAATCAATGACTGTCCATTTCATGTCAATGTCACTATGTTTTTTCTCTAGATAATGGGCCGTCAGTTTCATTGGCTGTGATTGCCCGTCTTATCGTGCTTCTATGTTCGCTTATGTACACTTTAACTTTCCTGGCAATCATGCCAATATACATCAGCTGGCATGGACATGCGATCAGGTACATCACATTGTCGCTATTGCAATTAGTATGCAACCGTTGTTCCCATGGGTGATGCATACCTAAGTCAATTTCCTTAGTGTGTTCTGTAAGGGGGCAAACTGATGCACCAGACCAAGCTTGATAAATTCACCTACCCCAAGCTAGATGCCTTCTCTGAAGTGGGAGATGAACAGAGACAAAAGCAGATGACTGGGGAAGGAACACCTACTCTCCAAGAAGTAATGGTTACAATCGAAGGGGTACAAAATATGCTGGAAAATAAAATAGACACTGTTGTGATAGAGGTAACTTTGAGGCATGCTGACCTCTGCAGCCTGGGAGACCGGGTGCGCACTGCCGAAGACTCTATTGTCACGCTCCTATCAAGCACTAAATCAGTCTAAATCACAGTACAGAAACTCCAACTAGTGAGGAAGACAATGGAGGAGAGGCTGGAAGATCACGAGGGGCCCGCCCGCAGAAATAACTTGTGCATTTCAAGGGTCCCAGAATGGGTCGAAAGACCGTCTACAGCTCTTTTTTTTGTAAAACATATGTTTATTGGCATTTTGATAGGTAAACATTAGTTGCTTTACAAAAACAGAAGCACCAATGTCATATAGTACAGTACAATATAGCACATGAAATCAAAGCTGAGGGCCACATTCCGTATGCCACTGTACCAAACTGTGGAAAGGGAACAATCTATAGTGATTTGTACAGTTTCAAAAATTCAGAGGCTTAGTGAGTCCTTCCCTCCACTATGCAGATTCACAGTCCCTAGCATCATGCCCTATTAACGCTCTACCCTTCCAACCAGGAAGGTGCTCCAAAGAAAAAACAGAAAAGACAAAGCAATTAACCCAATAATCCCCCTATGCCCCCCCCTACCACTATGGCTCTACTAATGGGGGTCTGGTGTGTGGCTGGGCAGAAATGTAGGATGTTAGAACTGAAAGAGGTGCATGTTTCTAATAGTCATGGGCACACCGCCACCGGTAGGCCCGGTGTAAGGAAAGAGACTAAAGGACCCCACTTATATTCAAAGCTTTTATAGTCATTGCAGAATATGTCCACCATTCTTTCTAGGCAGAGGACTTTCCAAAGTCGTGTTTGACAGACTGAGAGGGTATGGGCTGTCTTCCCCTTCCATGCTGCAGCTAATGTTACTTTTGCTGCACCCATACATGTCCACATGATGGCTTTGTTGGCCTTGGTCTGGTGTTCTGGAGTAAGGTCTCGAATACCTAGGAGGACTCCTTCCATGGAGGTCAGTATATGATATACCAACATGGTTTTAAGTTGAGCTAAGATGTCCTTCCAGAAGGGACTAATAGTGGGGCAATCCTACCAGATATGTTGGAAATCCCACAAAAGCCCACAACCCCTCCAACATCTATCAGACGAGTTTGGGAAGAGTCGTTTGAGTTTGGCCGGGCAGAGGAAGCAGTCCATTCGAGATTTTAGATGAGCTTCCGGAGTTCCAAGATTGAATTTTGAGATATCGGACCAGAGTGCCGCCTATTCCTTGTCGTGTATGTCTCGCTGCAGCAGCCCCTCCCACATAGCCATGTATCTCGGTTGAGCCGCATGTGTGGTGGAAAGTAGATAGTTGTAGAGGAAAAGATCATCCCCCTCATTGAACCCACTGCTCTTAGGTACTTTTCAAACCCTGTTTTCTCCCTAGTGGCATTATCCCATATGTGGAGGATGAGCAACCAGTGTCTAAGTTGAAGGTAGTGAAAATGTTCCTCTGGTGGTAAGTGGAATTCCCGCCTGCAGTTATCAAAGGTTAAGATGTCGTAATTGTGGAATAAATGATCAAGCATAAGACAGCCTCCATCTCTCCAGGCGTCGAACGGGCCCTCATGAAGGGCTGGCGGAAAAGCCGGGTTATAGTGGATTGGAGTGTAAGGGGAGGGGAACATGGTCCAAGCCTCATCTCCAGAGACGGGATCCCATACCTTCAGTACATTGCGCGTGGGAGTGCTAATGTTCACATTCGCTGGTCAGTCTCTCTTTGGTTTCCAGATCAGATCCCATATCGTCCTCCCCGCCACTCCCCTATCCATATGGAGCCAGAGCTTCTCTGATTCCCATTTAAACCCCTCTGACACAATCTGCAATTGCCCCGCTTTGTAGCATAGACCTATATCTGGCAGTCCCACCCCTCCTTTCATTCTAGGACGCCGCAGAATTGAGAATGATAATCGGGCCAGTCCCCCCTGCCAGCTGAACTTTGTGAGCAAAGATTTGATTTTAGGCAGAAAGGTCGAATCTAAGTCTATGGGAAGGGCTTGAAAAAGATACAATCATTTGTGAAGCAGAGTCATCTTGATAGAGTGGATGTGACCAAGCCAGGAAATGATAATCGCCTCCACTGCTTACGGTCATTCTGTATTTGAAGGAGTGCATTCAGGAAATGGGCTGTGTTGAGCCCCTCTACTCGAGGTGCTAGTTGAATTCCTAGGTATTGGAGGGAGTGGCTCGACCACTGTAAAGGGGATTGTGATTGGATATCACTCGCCTCCGCATCTGTAAGGGTAAGATTAAGTACACAGGATTTGTCGCGATTGACCTTGAAGCCGACTATGACCTAGACTTGGGAGCGGGGCTGTGAGTAGTTGGCCTGTATCATGCGGATGAATTTATCTGCGAAACCGAAAGCTATATGGACCCGTAAGAGGAATGCCCAATCCATCTGATCAAATGCCTTTTTGGCATTGATAGCAAAAAAAGCGAGCAACCCAATATACCCTTGAGGGTTCGGGCAAAGAATATGGAAAGGTGAGGGTACCTTCAAGGGATTTTGTTTATATTAATTAAAGCATAAAGCTCTCAATAACAATTCTTGACCAGGAGTGCTTTGGGTCAATTTGTGCAAAAATGCAACAGTAATTACTTATTCAATTATAGAACAGTCACAATAGGTGATCTAAGAGAAAAAATAGATAGAGCGGGTGTATATGAAAGATTTGTGTTTAATACTCTATACAAATTAAAAAGGGTACAAAATCAATATCAACAATGTTACAAGAAGTACATGTTAGATCTATACAAAACTTCTTTGTGACAATTGTCTACGCTTTTCTTCCTTGTTACAATTAGTAAACAAATCCTGAAAAGCGTGGGTCGACGTTTCGGTCTCTGAAAAACTGATTGATGAGACCATCTTCAGGACAATAGACAATTTCTGAAGACCCTTGATTGTTGAATCTCAGATGACCTGAATGCTGACCATAAATATCTTCGTTTTTTTTCAACACATACAGGTATCTGGAGTGAAGGTAATCGTCACGAATGGACATTTTGATTAAACTCCTGTTCGGCGACGGCAAAATCAAGAAATTACCTGCTGCACCAATGTTATCGGCTACTCGTCGGTTTATTTAAAAGAATGCAATCGCCCTGACTTATATACATGCGGAGGTGACGACCGGCTAAGGACTTGACTCTAAAGGCACATTTATTGGCCTCTACCTATTTAAATTCAGGGAAGAGGAGCATACAAATTTCATGAAATTAGTGTACTGGCCTGCATTTTTTAAAATAAACATATGGGGGAAGTGGAATTCAGCAAGGGGATCTCTTTGTCTGCGTGTCAATACCACTGCCCCACTGATAGAGGAATGAGATCACAACATAACATAATGTTACCATCTGTTGTAAATTGATTAATGTGATGGGAGATGATTTATATGTCATGAGGCCAATGCTGATAATCCTGTGGTATAATTGTCGTGCTACCTTTGAATATGTACTAGTACACTATTTGATTTTGTATTTTGTACTTGACTTTCCTACATCCATAAAAAGAGTTAAAAAAACAATAAGGAGGATAATATCACTAGGCCCCCTTTAGCACAGCCAGAGTTGGAAGCAGTAGCAGGAACAAAGAAGGACCTGCAGCCTCTAATTGATTGACAATGCAAAACAGTTTGAAGTGTCCCAGGTTTCTTGCTGACAGATCAGGTTAAGAAGTTCTATAAAGCTATAAAGCAGGCCCATATCTCAGCATTAGCTTTGCTGGGTAGCCCTACGACATTCCAGCCTATAAATGTAATGACCACGGCAGCTCTCGAAGCAAAACATACTACAAGACTTTCTTGATCGTGAGCTATTGATCCACTTTTGTGGTTCCCGTCGAGTCAGTCATGTTCTACACAGAATTCAGAAGCTCAAACACATTAAAGATATTTAGCCAACTTAACAGGTAGCTGCCGCCACTGCATATTCAAAATTGGCGTATGTCTGGGAGTGTTAGACCAAACAATTTGTGGTCTTAATAAAAACCTAAAAGTGCCTACCTTCTCGAGCTTTCCAGCTCCTTTTGAAAACCCCTGCACAAGCGAGAGACTTTTGAGAACAGTCTGGACTTCAGAAAGCAACACAACAAGAATGCCCAGCTGGAAGAGAGAAGATTGCTGATCCTTGCTGCAAGGATGGACTCACGGACTTCTGATTTCAGTTAGCACAGAGGGACAAGGATTTGTTTCAGCCGGGCTTGTGTGAATGGGTCCCATACAACTTCTGCAGGACAGTAAAGAGATGGACTTATTGGGGGGGCTGGAGGGCTCCCCTGGATCTCCTGTAGACTGGCTTTGCAGGAGTATGACCTCCAGAAGGAGGTGAGCCCTGGCGTCTGCTGCCCTAGGTACTCTGCAAGTAGCCACTAGGTGTTTGTGGGAACTGGAAGGTGCAGGCAAAGAGGGCACTCTGCCTTGGACCTTTGGGGGTACTGCTGAGGAAGACTTTGGGTCCAGGAGGGGTGTCAGGTTTCCAGCAGGCAAATGTAGTGAAAAACCAAACTCCTATCGAAATGTTATGTTATGTTATGTTATTAATTTTTTATATAGCGCACGGATGCCGCAGCTAAGAGGCGTCCCGGCGCTTGGAGATCTGAATAACACAACACGAATGAGAAGGCAAAGACAGGAAAACAGACTAGACTGTGGAGAAGAGGAAGGTCTTCAAAGTCTTCCTAAAAAGAAACAGGTCTGGGATTGAACGGAGTGGAGCTGGAAGAGAGTTCCAAAGGGCAGCCGCCAGCACTGAGAACGAGCGACCACCCATTCTAGCCCGTTTAAAGCGGGGCACTGTGGCGAGGTTCAATCCAGCAGAGCGAAGAGCTCTAGCAGGAACATAGTGCAGAATAGTCTGTGAAAGAATCGGGGGAGAGGCTAGTTTAAGGATTTTAAAAGTTAAGCAGAGGGCTTTAAACTTAACTCTTTGCTCAATCGGAAGCCAATGAAGATTCCGGATAGTTTGGCGAGCTGAGACAAATTTCAGGAGGCCGACAAGCATCCTAGCAGCCGCGTTCTGAACCCTCTGAAGACGGGACAGTTCGGCCTGATTTAGACCCAAAAACAGAGAATTGGCATAGTCCAGTCTGGTAAGAACCAGAGCCTGGACCATAATCTGTCTTGTCTCAGCATCAAAAAATTTAAAAATGGGTCTCAGACAATGCAAAGTACCAAAACATACGCCAGCCACGCGTTTGGTATGGGAGATAAATGAAAGCTTGTCATCAAACCACACCCCGAGGTTTCTGACTTCACTCACAGGGGTAGGCACAGGGCCAAGATCAGTAGGCCACCATTGATCTCCCCATAGACCACTTTCCTTACCGAAAATAATGACCTCGGTCTTAGAGGCATTTAGTTGAAGCCGGTTGTCCGCCATCCAGCCAGAAACAGCTTTTAACGCTGACTGGAAGGTGACATTTTAGAGGCCAGGTGGGCCAATCTCAACAGCCCTGGTGGTTAAAGCTGGTCCCTGGGGAGGCCAGTTCCCAGAAACCAAAGAAGAGACTGTGCCAGGCGCTCCTCTTGCCCTCAGTGCCAGGGAGGCGGAGTGCACTGGGTCATAACTTTCCGCCTGCATGCACTGTTGGTCAGACAATAAGGATGCCTGCTCCGACATCGGCACAGAACTGAGTCAGGTCGGGGGGACCTGGCCGAGCCCCATGGGTGTGGGCTCCCAATTTGGCCCCATTAACTGCAAAAGCTGGGTACCACGTAGGAGTTGCAGTGCAAAGCCACTCATAAAATATTCAGGTCGCAGTGCAAAGAAGTGCCACATTAACCCATGGAGTGGGTAAAGATTTGCATATTTTGCTTCTGTGGTGCCCCAGAAAGGACAAGAGCACCTCCAATGAATACAAGACGTGTGCACTGACAAGGACGCAGCAGCTCCCACAAACACTTCTGGAGATAGTGCTTTAGCACAAAGGTGCTGGAGTGTGGAGACCCCTGTTGGTGGATCTTAAGACTACATTGCCTTGCAACATGTTAGAGATCGAAATACAACTTGTACACACTGTAGTGAAATGTCTGTGCTTTATTGGCAAAGACAGAACCAATATTGAATCATATGTTTTGATGAAGGGATCGCATTGTTTTACAATGCTTTATTGACAACCACAAAGTTAACAGTGATGTATCACTTTTCCGAATGAATGTCAGAATAAGATGATACCATATTGAGTGAGTTTAGTGGTGGTACTTTGGTTTATTGGACATATTTCTGCTTTTATCAATGTGGTTATACCCTGACAAACCAGTGTGGCTGCCTTTTGATACTGCAGCCCACTGTAATCAGTCCAGTACATCTATGATGTATTGCGTTTATAGAGTTCAGGGCTCACTCAAAAAGTTAAATGTCGGAACATTATCTGTCTTCCAAAAACGCAATATATTGATTTTTGCTAAACTAAGAGCAGTAGAAAGCCATTTAAAAGTATATGTAGAAATGGTGGTTAGCCCTGCAGCATCATGAAGTAATGAACCTCACTGTTAAGCACTGGCTAGGTGTTCTAATGCAAATGGTAAACATTTTCTTCAGTCTTGTAGCCCTCAATCGAACTCTGTTAGCTGTGCAAATCGCTTGGGCACAATTACATTTTACTTATTTAAGGGTCATTTGTGGCAATTGTATTCTTACAAAAAAGATTTTTGTCTTTGAACAGATGTGAGGAAGCTGGAGACTGATAAGTAGACCACAGAGAGAGGTCAAATACCAGATGTCCTAAGCAAAGTAAAATAAACAATCAGGGCAAAAAGAGCAAAAAGATGGAGGTCCTCCCAACTCCTCTCACTAAGAGGGCTATCTGATGCTGGGTAAAAAAAAGAGCAACTTTAGCGGTCCTTCATAGAAGTAGGAAGCCATTTACCCTGGCACAATTGCTGTCCCTATCTGAGCTCCCAGTGTGTCCTCTCGAATCTGAACTTCACCCCAGACTCCCCCTGTTTCGTAAACGTATCCTGTCTCACCTAAAGTGTGCTCCCCCGTGTCCATATTCTGTATAATTCCTATTTTCCTGACATACCTTGGTTTCCCATTTCCACTCACTTAGGGGGTCATTAGGATGGCGGGCGGACAAAGCCTATTCGGAAACGGGAACACCCGCCATAAAGGCAGGGGTCCCGTTGGGGGCAATTAGGATGCGCCTGCCACAGTGGCGGGCGCATCCTGCATTCCTGTCATTGTGGCGGGCGATGCACTCAGCACCGCCCGCCACAATGCAAGGAAGGCATGTTGCGCACTTCCATGCACAACATGGCAGGCACCGCGCGGAGTCTGCCATGTTGTGCATGGAACTGCAAACGGGGGTACCATAGGTACCCCCCATGTGCATCCCCCACCCTCCGGAGTACCTGAGGCCCACAACTGGCCCCCGCAGTCTATTTTCGCATGCCTCTCCTTGGCGCCAATGCTACCACGGAAAGGCATCTTTCTGCACCCATGTTAATATGGCTGGCAGTGTCTAACAGACACGCCACCATATTAATTCCTTTTCCGCCCGGTCAACTCGTTGACAGGGCGGAAAAGTGGCGAATGGTCTTTCCATCCGCTGAGGGCCCCTCCCATATAATATGGTTGGAGAAATGGGTGTCGGGCGGGGTTGGATCACGGGCAGATTGCCGCCGCCATGTGGGCGGTGGTGATCCGCCCGTGATCCTAATGGGCCCCTTAATGTCTAACCCTTCGAAGATTGGCCATCCTAAGGCTGGTAATCAACTCAGTGCAAGGGTTGCTTCTGGGTAAACTGTGTCTCAGTCAAGTCAAGTAACATCAACAACCATTACTGAGGTTAAGTTTGTGGACTTCGCCAGACTTGTAATCTGATAGTGAAACCCTTGAATGGTTCTACTCAGAGATACCTTTCACTCACCTTCTCCTACAGGAGTTTCCCAACACCCATCCCGATACCGGGCAAAGGCAATATTTCAAGACACAGTCTTTTGTCTTTTGACTTTAGATGCTTAAATATATGCTGCCAGTGGGAAAAGGAAAGGTCCCTTAAACCTTGAGGTTCTTTACATTTTTCCTAGAATGGCAAGTAATATATTCTAAAGCAGTATTTCCCAAACTGTGGGTTGCAATCCACTGGTGGCACGCAAGTCAATTTGTGATGTGTCGCAAAAGTCCAAGCAAAAATAAAGATGTTTTTAAATTATGTATTCATTTTGTCACAAATCCTGTGCTTCAAGACCGATGTCAAATGTCAGGCTATGGAGTGTGAGAGATTGGTGTTTTTTTAACATGCAAATTGGTGTTTACATAACTATCTCACTTTGTAGTTCGAGAAAGAAACATTAATTGAATTGTGTTACAATCTTGCAGGGGTACCGGTTTGTGAAAGGAAAGGCTGTAGGATGTCATGTTTTTTGTGGCACACAACATAGCTGTAAATGAACTGTACACATTCAGCAATTAGAAAAGCAAAAATGGAATACATATTTTTCCAATTCTGAAGTGTGATGGAAAAAAAGGTTTTAATAAGATCAAAACAAATCAAGACACTTTACTTGGTGGTTTCCAAATGATAAATATTTACTGAAACCCTATTTCTACACATTATCATTTGCGTTCAATATAGTTTTATCAGTAAAACTGTATGTCTTTGAAAATTTATTAGCCATTCCAATTGAAAATGTTATGTTGGTAAATGACAGTACGCTACTACACAATGCTTTAGTTACATTTCAGAATCGCCCACCTTGTACATTAAAGCTAGGGTTCGCAAAAGTTTTTCATTCTAAAAATGGGGTCTTTGTTCTAAAACAGTTGGGAACCACTGATTTAAAATGTGTATTAAAATCTTTATTTACCATAGCTAATATCAGAGGAAGGTCTCTGGCACGTATACTCCTGCGCGCCCTTCTTTAATAAATGGGCACAGCGTTCCAGAATTGAAAAATGTTTTTCCAGATATTGTAGAAATCTATCATGTGAATTAGAGGTGCCCCTTTAAAAGAGAGGCACTGAAATAGGCCCTTTTAAGATGACAGGAAGTGACTAATGAAATTATTTTTGTAAGTCGGTACTAGAGGCAGGCATAACACATAGGAACCACAAACTCTTATGTAGACCAGCAGCTGCAAATAAAAGGGGAGACCACATAGACGGTTGTTGTTGAGTTGGAATAACTGGAGGCATAATTACCAGACAGCCATTTAGTGAAGAGCACAGTGATCAGAGTGGTGAGGTTCTTTCACATCTCCAATGGTTCTGTTTTATGTCTGGGCTTAACAAAAACCTTTAAACTTTACTACATTTATATAGGCGTACCTATTAATAGGGGCTTTAAGCCAATATTCCTTATTCATTGGTCTGTTATTATGTCATTTGCATTTTACTTCCACCCACTAGAGCATACAGCATGAGACAATGACTCAGACCACTTTGGTCATTGGCGAATTGCACAGAGAGTGACAGTATTCTGCTCTTTCACAAGAAGCACATATGACCACAAACAATGTCCCTTATGTGCCAGGTACTGTTATGGCTCTGTGTGCTTTTTGGAGACCCCAAAACATTTTTGGTTTTAGCCAAGATGGGATGTATGACGTTACAACGCATGCTTTTACCACGCATGCTGTTACAACGCAGGTTTTACTACGCATACCATTACAACGCATTACACTTTGGGGTGCTGGATAGTGAATAGTTTAATTTACTATTCCAACTCCAGTCCCCGTGGACACAAGGGAAGGTGTTGGATAGTAAATTAAACGTATTCCTTATCCTAGAGCGCCCCCCAGTGTAATGCGTTGTAATGGTATGCGTAGTAAAACCTGCGTTGTAACAGCACTGCGTGGTAAAAGTTGCGTTGTAAAGGATGTTCCCCGCCAAGATGTGTCTTTTTTATTGGAGAGTGCCTGGCAGCTCACTAATCAAAAATGTTTTACAAGAACAATAAAAAAAAAAAAAAGCAAGCATTGACATAACCAGATACTGGTGGCAAACATCAGATTTACTGGTTTTGCAAATGCTTCCTATTTATTTTACTAAAATTATATCTACAATATATTTACTAACAGAGGCTTTCAGTCCCCCTCTTCATCCGTTGATCTGCTGTTGTGCCATTCACATGTTTCTTCTAACCACGATATCATATAGCATGGGTAGATGGGACAGCCCACTTCAACAACTGGCTAACCTTACTGTCAGTGTCTAAATTCTTCTTTTTCACTAGGAGCATGCCTATAGAGAAAGTAGTTCCCTTGAGTATCAGGTACTTATATTGCAATGGGTGCTTTATTGGCAGATCACACAACAATAAATATGCACGGAAACCATGACAAAACAAAATTAGTATTGACCCAGCCAAGAGCCAGGCAGCCAATTCCTCAACTATTGGATTTACCAAAGCTTGTTAGAATATTCATGAGTTTTCCCAAGTACATAATGTGGCTATTTGGTGTGCATTAACGTCCAGTGTCGGGCCAACATTCCCCATAACCCCTCTTCTGGCACCGGACATGGCTGCCGAGAACCACGCCTCCGCTTAGCCACTGGTGATCGCTGCCCCGCCTTCAGTGATGGTGGATTGTTCTGCTGGTTAGCAAGATGGGCGTCCTCACGTCCTTGCATTTTTTCGCGTCCTGGCATGCTGTAATGGTGAAAAGACAGCCGCGGATGGTGGTTTCCGGAGTAAAGCGGCAGCTTCTTTGGATATTATGGAAAGGGGCGACCACTCGGTCCCCCCGAACGTATGGTGGAGTACCCCGATCCCCCCGGGAAGCCATTTTGGGCGGGAGGCGAGTCTCGGCTGGTATGCCCGAAGCGGCGTAGCCGGGGCGCGCCTTTTCCCGCCCAAGAGGGGGTTGTCCTAGACACCAACACCGCTAGCCACGCCCTGGAGGCGGAATTGGAGGTGGGTCCACGCCCGCCCGAAGAAGGATAAAAGAAGCGACAAGCCAAGGAAGCATCCTCTTGTTCCTGTGCTCTGAAGCTGCACCTCCCCGTTGCACGTGGGCTCGAGACGGAACGAAGAGCCATTTTTGAGAATTTAATCTTGTGTTTCTGCTTTCAGTGAGTTCGGAGCTTCCTGGCCTAGGACCTTGAGGAATACGTGGACGATGCCTAGCAAGAAGGTCGGAAAGAGGGTCGGGACCGATCAGATGCTTCGTATGCTGATGAAGGACATGGCAGATATGAAGAAGCAGATGGCGGCAATGAATGGTGCGGGGGGACCGAAGAGAGTCATCGGACCAGCATTGCCGGGAGTGGTCCCTAACGGTAGAGGTAGAAGGGCCAAGAGGGGAGCGTCGGGTGGGGAGGCCCCGGTTCCCGAAGCACCCCCAACGCACCCGGTCACCCCGATCGAGGCCCCGACTCCGGTCCCGAACGCGGGGCAACCGATCCCTGTGGTGGTCACTCCTGTGAACGGGGAGGATATGCCTCCTGAGCTGGCTGCCCAGTTGGCGGCATGGTTGGGCAAAGAGAACGAGGGGGCCACGGCTGATAAAGCCAGGGCGATAATGAAGCAGTTGCGGCAATCGAAAGATGCTGCGAAGGCACCGTGTCCTTTTGTTTCCCCGCAGGCTCCCGTGGAACAACCAGTATCGGGCGTTGGTTCGGCAGGGACTACGGTCACGGTAGCCGGTTCAGGTAAGCAGGCATTGCCGATGGCGGGGGAGGGGTCGGTACCTTCAAGGAGGGAGAAAGTTGTTCAGCATATCCCGATTGAGGTAAAAGAAAGGATATGGGCTGAGAAATATGTGAACATGTTTTCCTTGTTGACCGATCACTATGAGATTGAGCATGTAAAAAATCAAAAAGAGTTTCTGCATCCTAGTGTATGGCGCGCCAAGATGGCCGGTTTCAGAGTTGATGAATCGATAGGCAATTGGGGCAGAGCGTTTGGAATGTTCACTGCAATTATGGGGGAACGTAGGCCCGAATTATTGGTGGAATTAGCCGTGTATCAGACACGTATCATGGAATTTTATGAAACATATGGTGGCAATCAATGGTTTTGTTACGATAGCATATTTCGTAAGTCCAAGGAGCACGACTCATCCCTGACGTGGGATTGTTTCGACTCCATTTCCTGGCAGAAAATGGAGAAGTCAGGCACGGCGAAGTCGCCATCTTTAGGGGGAAACATGGTCGAGTTTTCCCGCCACTCGTCTGGGGCGCCCTTTCGGGCGGGATCAAGCAATGATCAGCACACAAGGAATAATGGCAACTCAGGTAAAAAAGGGGTCTGCTGGAGCTTTAACAGAGGCAAATGTACTAGGCCGCAGGGATCTTGCAGGTTTAAGCATGAATGTGCAGGGTGCGGGCAGTCCTCGCACCCCGAGACCATGAGCAGAGCCAAAATTGTTGATACCGGAAGTAGAGGGGGCACCAAACAGGTCTGAAATAGTCCGAGGGGCGCCTCTCCCTACCCCGATTGATATCATGGCCCTGATTCCTTGGCTGAACGAATATCCGGATCATGTCTCCGCTGGGGTGTTGCGAGATGGTTTTTCGTATGGTTTCCGCATCCCGGCGGGGGATTTTCAGGGTAAAGCACAATGTAGGAACCAACTGTCGGTTCTGCAGAATACGGAGGTGGTACAAGCAAAGATTGGGAAGGAAGTGACCCGAGGTCGGGTTGCCGGACCATATGACATACCGCCAGTTGCTAACTTTGTTTGTTCGCCTCTGGGAGTGGTCCCCAAAAAGGACCCAGGGGAATTCAGGTTGATACATAATTTGTCAGCCCCAAGGGGTCTTTCGGTGAACGATGCAATTGACCCGGGAGTTTGTTCGGTGCGGTACGCATCTTTTGATGAGACTGTCGCCATGTTGAATCGCCTGGGGCCCGGAGCGCTGATGGCCAAATCAGACATTGAGTCGGCGTTCCAGTTGCTCCCGGTACACCCAGATGATCAGCGTCTCCTTGGTTTCATGTTTCAGGGACGCTATTACATGGATAAATGTATGCTAATGGGTTGCTCCATCTCTTGTGCGTATTTTGAGAAATTCAGTAGTTTTTTGCAATGGGCGTTCACAAGAACAACGGGCTTTACGCATGTTATGCATTATCTTGACGATTTTCTATTTCTGGGGGCAGCCGGGGATATAGAATGTGCACAGGCTTTGAATGAATTTTGTGATCTCATGACTCGTTTTGGCGTGCCATTGGCACCAGGTAAGACAGTGGGCCCGGCTACTTCACTCGAGTTTCTTGGAATAGAGCTCGATTCCGAAGAGGGGTGCTGCCGTTTGCCTAAGGAAAAAGTAACGAAATTTAAGGCATCGCTTGAAACATGTATTAGCGAGACAAAGGTAAATTTGCATCAGTTGCAGCAGGCTGTGGGTCAGCTGAATTTTGCCAAAAGTGAGACATCGGGGAAACCCGTTATCTAGATGGTAATGTTCTGCACAATTTAACTAGAACCTTTTGGTTCTCCTCAGGTGTACTTGCAAAAAGAAATACTGATAAATCATTCCATGAAATGCTCCTTATTTCAAAGATTTCTGTTTATTCTTTTCTTTTTTACTTCATATGCATCCTTTAGTTTCCAGGACAATTCAAAATAACATTTCCCATTCACCCAGTGCATTTCGGGTCTATGGTGACCCTTCTTCGGGGGTCTCTATTGAAAAAAATCAAGAAAAATGCAATCAGCCCTTAAACCTGTATACATATATACAAAAACATTTACATGTATTTATATCCACAATGTTCTTTAGTGCAAACAAACATCTCAAATCATGGCATGTCCTTAACTAACGGTCCCTGAATGGTCTCCCTTGCAATGTTCTCACTGCCCGCTGAAAATGTCCGTTTTTTCAATTAGCGCTAAAGCATACCAAACACTAAAACCATGCTTTACGTTCCCAGTGCAACTAACTGAATCTAACTTGACAAAAAATAACTCTAAAACGGAAAAGAGTTTAGCCTAACAAACATTTTGCTCATCGTCAGCGCATTACTTACTGAGAAATGAGATCGTCCCTCGTTTACGTGGTGTCGGCCAATCCGCTACTTCCTTACTGTCAGTGCAAGGCTATTTAAAGCTCCAAGCTCTCTGATTGGCTCAATTTGCGATCACGTGATCGCGACAACTGGATTAATGGTATTTAAAAGATACATCGACGACATCTTCCTTATATGGAAGGGTGAAAAAGAAGGACTAACAAACAACATCCAAAGATTGAATAGAGTTCATGATCGGATCAAATTCACTCACCAAATGGACCAGAAAGAATTGGCTTTTTTAGACGTGAAAATTCATCTTGAACAGAACAAAATAAGAACTACTGTGCACACGAAAGAAACGGATAGAAATAGTGGCCTACACTATGAAAGTTTCCATCATTTTTCTCTAAAGAAACACCTACCCACATCTCAATTCATTCGCCAAAAAAGGATCACATCTGATCCACTAGATTTGCTCTCCACCATCGACAAACAGATCCAAAAATACAAATCACGAGGTTATCCCATACCTTTATTGGAAGAATCCAAAAGCAAAGTTTTGAATATGAAGAGAGAGTCTTTACTAGTCACGAAAGAGAGAGGAGAAACTAAAAAGACAGTATGTGTCCTAAAACATTCTTTACAATCAGCAAAAATAGCCAGCATCATGAAAAAACATTGGGTACTTATAGCAAAAGAACCGGATTTGGAACCACTATTTGCTGATAAGATAACGTTTGCCTATAACAGATCAAAAAACTTGAAAGAACTCCTAAAAAAGGACAAACCGAATGAAGTCAACTACAAGGGTATGCAGAGATGCGAAAACTGCATCCATTGCAACAATGTGATCACAGGACAAATGTTTTCACACCCAATGACAGGAAAGAAGGAGACCTTGTTACACTCAGCAACTTGTGACACAAAGAACGTTATTTATGGAATCAAATGTCCATGTGGAAAATTGTATATAGGTCAAACTGAAAGAAAAATAAAAGTAAGAATAACAGAGCACAAGAGTAACATCCGCCTGAAAAACTTGAAATCTACACTGGCTACCCACTGGCTAGAAGCAGGACACAATGTGGCACAACTACGCTTCACAATATTGGAAGTTATTAAACATCACCCCGAGAAAGACTCACATAAATCTAGACTGAGATCTGAATATTTTTGGATAAAGAAAATGGGCAGCTTGCAACCGAATGGACTGAATGACAGGATAGAACTATCCTGTTTTTTGTAAATAGACTGTGGAAAGCTAACCTTATTTCCTTGCATAAACTCACAGTGAGAACTCCCCTACCTAAAATGGCCGACACTATGTTGTTTTAGAAATTATTTCATGAGTCATTATTTATCAACAACATGTTTTTCAGATGAGGTAGCCTTCCAAAAACCATATAAGAATTAAGTATATTGAATTATGATGAACAAACAGCGAACATGACACGGAATTAATTAATTGCAGTTATGTATTAGTTTTTGTTTGGTATTGTATATTCTCTCTAAAGAGATAATTTTGTACATTAGTACACCCGTTTTTGTTATTCTGTTTAGTTTCTAATACATAACAAGGACTGCATAGCAGTTCGTGGTCGCGATCACGTGATCGCAAATTGAGCCAATCAGAGAGCTTGGAGCTTTAAATAGCCTTGCACTGACAGTAAGGAAGTAGCGGATTGGCCGACACCACGTAAACGAGGGACGATCTCATTTCTCAGTAAGTAATGCGCTGACGATGAGCAAAATGTTTGTTAGGCTAAACTCTTTTCCGTTTTAGAGTTATTTTTTGTCAAGTTAGATTCAGTTAGTTGCACTGGGAACGTAAAGCATGGTTTTAGTGTTTGGTATGCTTTAGCGCTAATTGAAAAAACGGACATTTTCAGCGGGCAGTGAGAACATTGCAAGGGAGACCATTCAGGGACCGTTAGTTAAGGACATGCCATGATTTGAGATGTTTGTTTGCACTAAAGAACATTGTGGATATAAATACATGTAAATGTTTTTGTATATATGTATACAGGTTTAAGGGCTGATTGCATTTTTCTTGATTTTTTCAATAGAGACCCCCGAAGAAGGGTCACCATAGACCCGAAATGCATTGGGTGAATGGGAAATGTTAATTTGAATTGTCCTGGAAACTAAAGGATGCATATGAAGTAAAAAAGAAAAGAATAAACAGAAATCTTTGAAATAAGGAGCATTTCATGGAATGATTTATCAGTATTTCTTTTTACAAGTACACCTGAGGAGAACCAAAAGGTTCTAGTTAAATTGTGCAGAACATTACCATCTAGATAACGGGTTTCCCCGATGTCTCACTTTTGGCAATATATACATTAAGTGTTTTCAGACTAAAACACCCGGTACTGCTGCACAACAACGAAAGGATTAAATTGAAAGAAAACTACCAAAAAAACTTGAGTGCTGGACGGACCCTATTAAAATTCATTCTCAGCTGAATTTTGCCCTTAGAGTGATACCGATGGCTCGCCCCTTTTCCCGCTCTATTGCTCAAGCCATGGTCGGCCTTAAGGAAGGGCACCACCGCACAAGGCTCTCGGCAGAGGTCCGCCAGGACATGCGCATATGGTTGGCATTCCTGGCGGATTTCAACGGTCGTGTCGTGTGGAACAAACCAGCGGTTTCCTCTGTGGAGCTGGGGTTGTGGACTGACTCGGCAGGGAGTGTGGGCTTTGGCGCCATCTTGGGTAATCATTGGTCAGCACGAACCTGGCCGGCATGGTGGCACGAGAGTGGGCTGACAGGTAACATTGGGTTTCTCGAACTGTTCCCTATTCTGGTGGCCTTAGAAACATGGCCTGAGGGGTTTCGTGATCACTCTGTGGTGTTCTGGTCTGACAATATGACCGTGGTTGAGTGTATCAATAGTCAGGCAGCTCGCTGCAAATGGATCTTGAGACTGTTGAAGGAAATTGTCCTGTTGTGTATGAGACTAAACGTCCACTTTAGGGCAAGACATGTGCCAGGGGTGTTAAATCAGGCAGCTGATGCGCTTTCTCGTTCCCGTATGCAGGCCTTCTGGGGTTTTCTGCCATCAGCGGACCCGGTGGCGGCACCATTTCCCGAAGCTCTCTGGTCTCTCGGTGCCCCGGACTACAAGACCTCGTGGGAGAGAGTCTAGCACCCAGGACAAGGAAGGCTTATGAAGGGGCGTTCCGTTCTTATTTGTCCTTTCTGGGTTCAGCTAGGGGGGAGCTTTGGGGCCAAGAGGAGTGTGTCCTGAATTTTTTGTTATCATTACATCAGGCAGGCAAATCAGTGGCTACGGCCAATAGGCACCAGGCCGCCATTTCTTTCATGGCACGGGCCCATGGCATACAGGACCCCACGGCGTCTTTCTTGGTACAGAAGGCGCTGCGCGGGTGGCAACGCCGTGAGGGTTGCAGAGTGGATGAGAGGCACCCGATAGGTCTGGAAAGGTTGGCCCTGTTACTGTCCGTACTCCCTGCGACATGTTCATCTCAATCAGAGACTGTGCTATTCCGGGCCGCTTTTGCATTAGCGTTCCATGGGGCTATGCGGGTAAGCGAGCTGGTAGCGAGGAACAAGCAGGATACGGGGGGAGGTCTGTGCCGAGAGCACATTCTAATTAAGGGGGAGACAATGGTAGTCTCATTTGCCAGGTCCAAAACCGATCAGAAAGCGATCGGGGACAGCGTAGTGGTTCAGCGGATTCCGGGATCTCCCATGTGCCCGGGAGCATGCGTTGAGGAGTATTTGGCGCAGAGGGCGGCATCATGGGGGGGAAGCTTGCTGAGGCACGCCGACGCCACCCCACTGACTAGGTTTCAGTTCCAGCGGATGCTAACGATGGCAATCGCAGCAGCGGGCTTGAACCCGTGCGAGTTTGGGACCCATTCCTTCCGGATAGGGGCTGCTACAGAGGCTACAGCCAGGGGTCTGAGTGTGGAAAAAGTGAAACAGTTGGGGCGTTGGTCCTCGAATTGTTATAAAAGGTATGTGCGGTTGCACATGTTGTGAAGCCTATGTCATGCACTCACGCTTCTTGTTTTTGTTTGGTTTACAGTGTCGCGAGCTTACGAGGCGGGGCGGACTGTGCAGTCGACCCGACACCTGGGAACCAGCGGTCAAAGATCACCGGCTGAGGAAAGAGTGGTGTGGGTCGTGGGCCACTCATACGTGAGGCGTGCCGCAGACGTATTCAAAGCAGGTGACATGATTCACATGGCTGGGGAATACGGGTACAGGGTGACCTTCTACGGAAGGGGCGGGCTCTGTATTGACCAGTTCCAAGGTTTTATTGAGGGTTTGCTAGGGCGGACAAGGTCACCGCCATCTGTAATCATAGTGCATCCTGGGGGCAATGATTTGGTGACCACTGGTCGACGAATACTTCTCGAGTTGATACTGTCCACAGTGAGTTGGTTGGCGAGAAGGGTTCCGGGGTGCACGATTGCATGGTCCCATATGATTCCACGAAAGGTGTGGCGGGGGGCTAATTCTGTGTCTGCTGTAAATCATTCAGTGAAGAAGGTGAATAACAAACTTGGTAGATTGTTCCGTACAAGTACATTGCATTCTATTCCACATGGATGTATCAGGGGGGACCATATGTATCTAGAGGATGGAGTCCATTTGTCCCGGGTGGGGAATACTTTACTCATAGGAGACCTTGTAGCTTGGCTAAAGAGTTTGCAGACATGACCTTTAAGTAGGAGTTTTTGTGGGGGGTCCGGATAGCCGGTCAACTATCCGGCCTGTGGCGGTAAGGTCATGATCGGTGAGCAGGAATTAGAAGATCCCTAGAGGTGGGGGCGTCACCCATTATGGATGGGAGCGCCCGGGGGGAGGCGGCCATTGGCCCCTCAAACGGGGAGGTGGTCCCCTCTAAGGATGGGGACGCCGAAAGGGAAGGCGGCCATAGGCCCCTCCCTGGGGAGGAGGGGCTAGGGCCACTCCTGGGAATTTCCCGGGGCCAGGACATCTGCGACGGCAGATGTGGTAAGTTGTGTGGGGTGGGAGGGGGGTCTACGCTACCTTCTAGACACCTCACACGAGTCCTCGGACGACCACTAAGATGGCGTCGAGTTAACAGGGGGCCCCCGCTAAGACAAGGGAAATTGGAAGTTGGCACAGAGGTACAGTCCTCTGTGCGACCGCCCCTCACAAGTGAGGGGGGAGTTCTGGTATTGGGGATCTGACACCGGTTACGACCTTGCCGTTGGCCCGTAATGTTAGGATGTACAATTTCAATCTTGAGTAATGCATTTGCAGGATGTTTAGTATCGGCTAGGAGAACCTTTGTATTAGAGATGTGTTAAGGTCAGCCAAGAACATCGGAATGTGTAAAGGAAATTGTACATGATATGAAACTGTTATTTTAACGTTTTAATTTTGTTTCATATTTTAATAAATACGGCCGGGAGGGTAACTCCCTCCCGCCTTCCAAAAGTTCAGAACCGTTTCCGTCTTCCCATCCTTGGGGATTGTGTTGAGAGGGGGTGGCGGGTATCTCAGCCATATGGAAAGGGGCGACCACTCGGTCCCCCCGAACGTATGGTGGAGTACCCCGATCCCCCCGGGAAGCCATTTTGGGCGGGAGGCGAGTCTCGGCTGGTATGCCCGAAGCGGCGTAGCCGGGGCGCGCCTTTTCCCGCCCAAGAGGGGGTTGTCCTAGACACCAACACCGCTAGCCACGCCCTGGAGGCGGAATTGGAGGTGGGTCCACGCCCGCCCGAAGAAGGATAAAAGGAGCGACAAGCCAAGGAAGCATCCTCTTGTTCCTGTGCTCTGAAGCTGCACCTCCCCGTTGCACGTGAGCTTGAGACGGAACGAAGAGCCATTTTTGACCCACCCACCAGCCCCTGATGACAGCGATTTGTTGGAATAAAGTCGAGTGTCGTGATATTGTTTCTCTTACAGGTTCTTTTGAGTAAAAGTTGGTAATTTGGTGTGTAATAAAGTTGATAATGTTTTCCTTTTCAGCATGTTTTATTCAGCAAAGTAGTTGCACCGGATGCTCGGTAGAGGTTATACTTTGAATTGCTTAAGGATAAATTGTTTTTTCTCCACTTAGTCTTAGATTCTCGTATTTATTTCGGTCGGGCGGTAAGGTCATGATCGGTGAGCAGGAATTAGAAGATCCCTAGAGGTGGGGGCGTCACCCATTATGGATGGGAGCGCCCGGGGGGAGGCGGCCATTGGCCCCTCAAACGGGGAGGCGGTCCCCTCTAAGGATGGGGACGCCGAAAGGGAAGGCGGCCATAGGCCCCTCCCTGGGGAGGAGGGGCTAGGGCCCCTCCTGGGAATTTCCCGGGGCCAGGACATCTGCGACGGCAGATGTGGTAAGTTGTGTGGGGTGGGAGGGGGGTCTACGCTACCTTCTAGACACCTCACACGAGTCCTCGGACGACCACTAAGATGGCGTTGAGTTAACAGGGGGCCCCCGCTAAGACAAGGGAAATTAAAAGTTGGCACAGAGGTACAGTCCTCTGTGCGACCGCCCCTCACAAGTGAGGGGGGAGTTCTGGTATTGGGGATCTGACACCGGTTACGACCTTGCCGTTGGCCCGTAATGTTAGGATGTACAATTTCAATCTTGAGTAATGCATTTGCAGGATGTTTAGTATCGGCTAGAAGAACCTTTGTATTAGAGATGTGTTAAGGTCAGCCAAGAACATCGGAATGTGTAAAGGAAATTGTACATGATATGAAACTGTTATTTTAACGTTTTAATTTTGTTTCATATTTTAATAAATACGGCCGGGAGGGTAACTCCCTCCCGCCTTCCAAAAGTTCAGAACCGTTTCCGTCTTCCCATCCTTGGGGATTGTGTTGAGAGGGGGTGGCGGGTATCTCAGCCATATTGCCTTGTGGTGCACTTGGAAAATGGAAGAGTAACGTTTAGCAGCAGCCGATCCAAGGAGAGCGGAGGTTTGGCTATTTCGCTACAGCTGCACGGTGCTCAGTGGGTCGGTAAGATCTCGACCTCCTCTAATCTAATCAGAGCAGAGAGTTAGTCCCAGCAAAGGGCCTCCCCCGGGAATAAAACTTGATGGGAGCATTAGACGGAGCGGAGAAGAGGTATTTAGCGGCAAGGACTGGTGTATCCCCAAGTATTGATTACATTCTGGGAAATTGAGTCCAAGGCGCAGTAGTCTGTAAAATCTGTAAAATAGGGAAGATACTAAATACCCGCCCTCCTAAGGTTAAGACTCTGCGACTTCTAGCCAAAGAAGTGAAGGAGGCAAAAAAGGCAGCGTGCCTAGCCGGGATGGAAAGCACCCCTCCTTTACATGGTCTTGATTCCACTTTTGAAAGCTCTGAGGGGGAGGATGGAACTCCGCTGCCACAGTAGCAGTCATAGAACATCCAGTCCAGGTAGGGGATGTACCTGGGAAGGAAAAAATCACCACGAACCCTCCATTGCAGCCACAAGAAGAAGGCGAACTTGATTGCCAAAAAACAATCGCCGCGAAGCAGATTAAACAATTTTCACTATTTTTGCGAAAATCAACGCCGCAAACTTCCTCTCCTGGTCTCAGTTTGAGCATACAGATCAATAAGGAGCATCCTGGTATTGTAGGAACCACACTCAGGATTGATGCACCAGAAACAGGGTGTGTGGTCCCTGGAACAGATAATGCACAAGTAGCTCTAAATGCTGACTGTACTATTAATATTGAACGCCTGCCAGGTTTAATTCTCTACCACGATGAAGAAGCTGTTCAATTGTTTATCCAGAGTGGGATGCCTGCAACAAAATTGGCAGCAAAATAGGCACCCCTCGAAAATGCGCCAGGTATAATTCTCCACCACGATGAAGAAACTACTCTACTGTCTTTTCAGAGCGGGATGCCTGCAGCAAAATTGGCAATCCCTGAAAATGCGCAAGTTTGTGACCAGGCTGCAGATGCCTCTAAGAGTCTAGATAGTACTCCGATACCTTTGGTTAGAACTTTGGCTCAGTCTATAGCCCTCAACAGGAGGAGTTGGGGGAAGGAATTTTATCTCCAGCTGTAAATCATGCCAGCCCCAATCTTAATCTCAATTCTAACCTTAATCCTAATCTAATTGTTGTGTCAGGGGGGGATTTTCAAATGAGCATCAAAGACATGTTAAATCTGATCTTAGAGGAGGTCCGTGACTTCAAAAAAACTCAGAAAGCAGAACTTTGCCTCCCTCAATCTACGTTTAGAGAAGATCAAAAGTACAATGGGAAGTCTCCCAGTTAAGCTCCAGGAGGCTGAATAGAGGATATCAGCCTTAGAAGACCAGCTATCATCTGTTATGCAGGAAGTTAAAGCAGTAGCTAAAAGCAAGCATTGGAAAATAAAGTGGAAGAGTTGGAAAACCACTCCAGAAGATCGAACCTTCGTATACTAGGTGTACCAGAGAGATTGGAAGGGTCGCAAACCCTGCAATGGGTGAATATTTTTATTAAACAAAAAGTCATCCTTGAATTTCAAGGAGATCCCACGATTACGAGGGCTCACTGTGTTCCGGCTCATCCATTTCCCAATTCTACACTTCCACGCATTATATTGATTGATTTTGCTGACTTCCGTATAAAAGAAACAATCTTAAGGAAAGCGATTCAACAGCGGCAATTTGCAGTAAATGATACAACCAAGTGTCGTATTTTTTCAGACATGACAGCCGCAGCGGCTCGTCGAAGGAAGGCGAATGGGGTGCAAGCTTCAATCGCCCAGCAATCAAAGTTAAGAATGGTGAAGGGGAAATTCTTCATGTTCACTGATGTAGATGAAGCCCAGGAATTTTTAAAAGAGATTTCTCAAGTTCCGAAGAGCTAAAAAAGGAAAAATATATATATTTTCTGTATGATTTATCTCGCCTGCTTGGCCTATTACGGGGATTAGAGTAATATAGGGCTGTGGTGTGTTGACTATTATTGTTATGAGGTCAAATAGGGAGGGTTAAATAGAATGTTAGGTTTAACTATAAAGGTCTAACGAAATGTATTATGGGAGAAAGGGAAGGTCACATTGCTGGGTAGGTTGGGCAGGATCACCGGGGTGTACTTACATGACACTCGAGATTAATAGGGGGAGGGAGAAGTGGTGGGAGTGGTGGAGGGAGTAAGGTCCACTTTTCAGTGGGGGGCATAGTACAAAAAAGGCGGAAAATGAAGCCTGTTATTTTTCAAGTTGCGTTGATTATTTGTATTCATTACCAAATGACTCTAGGCAAGATGGTGGGTGGGTTAACATTTTTGTTCTGTTTTGCATATGGCTAATAGGCCAATGTTGAAAGTTGTTTCATTTGATGTTAACCATCTGAATAATCATAGAAAAATGCGTGAAATTGAAATGTGGATAAAAACTGAAAATCCGGGGGTGATTCTTTTGCAAGAAACCCACGTTCCGATCATAAAATTCCAGAATTTTCTATGTTCAAATCTTGGGCAGCTTATAGGGGATTTTCGTCGTCATCAGCGAGCCATAGAGGGATTGCCATATTTTTAAGTAAAAACCTACAAGCTGACATGGTTAATTCTGGTGAAGATCAACAGGGGCGTGGTGTTGGGTGACATGTTCATTTAGAGAAAGATATAGACCGTTGACATTTGTCAGCTTTTATGCACCTGTGGAAGACAGTCCTAACGCATATGAGGAGTTGTGTCAATCGCTGATTCAGGTTCCTGGCGATAAAATTGTAGGAGAGGATTTCAATATTTTGATGAACCCTCAATTAGATTCCTCAGTGCATGGGAAAAGACAGACAAAACCTAAGTCTATTAAGGCCTTGCAAAATTATGGTGTAATATTAAATAGATGTGACCCCTGGCGAGCAGCGTTCCCTTCTATAATTAAATACACGTGTTGGTCAGGGCGGTTTTGTTCCTCATCTCGTATTGATTTTTTGGGGATTTCTCAGTGCTTAAATTATTTTCAGCAAAAATTATTTTAGAACGGATTTTCTGATCATGCATGGCTGGCACTGGAAATCAACTTCGGGGTGGGTACGAGACTCCCTAAGCGTTGGATTTAAATAAACAATACTTTAATGATGAGGATAGGGTGAAGTCTATGGGGTGGGAGATTAAAGAATTTTTAACTCAGAATAATCAATCTGCCGCAATAAATATAGTCTGGGACTCACTCAAGGCTTTTGCTCGGGGGTTAATAATTGGAAAGGATGCAACAATCTCAAAAGAAGCTAGGTCAGATAAGGTAAAATTGGAAGATAAGGTCCAAGCACTCCATGAGGCATTTCTACATAATTCCTCTGCTTCTATTAAAATCCAGCTTTATCAGGCCAAATGAGAACTTAGCTCTTTTTATTACACTCGAAGTGAAACCATTTATCAACAGTATTGTCAGAGGACGTATGAGGAGAGCAATTTCACTGGTAGACTCCTAGCGTGGCAGGCCAGAGAGCAGGTGGCGGCAAATCAAATTAAAGCATTAACTTGTCCCTTGACTGCCTTGTCTACAGAGGACCAGGTGAAAACTGGGGGCATAATGCTTAATCATTCTGCGTCTATTTATGGCAAGCTTCAGACGGTGGATGACCATTTATTAGAAAAATTTCTTCATGATAATCCGCTACCAATACTTTCGGAAACAGAGACATTATCTATGGTTAATCCTGTTTCTCTGAAAGAGTTGGAGGAAGTTGTCCAAAGCCTACCTAATGGTAAGGCCTGTGGCCCGGATGGGCTTCATTCCGAATTTTATAAAGTTTTTTTCAGATTTTTTTCTTCAATTGATAAATTCTATGTTAGAAGGAGGGGTAGTTTCAGGATCTTTTAGACAGGGGAATATAGCGAGCTTTGTGAAGAAGGGTAAGAATAGGAGGGATCCTAATTCCTATCGCCCAATAACGTTACTTAATTCTGACTACAAAATCGTCACCAAACTTTTATCACTTAGGTTTAATCAGTATGCAGCGAATTTGATCCATTTGGATCAAAATGGCTTTATCGCTGGCAGACAATTAGCTACTAATACTCACTTTTTGATAGAGGCTTTGGATTATTTCGATACACAGAGGATACCAGCCTTAGTTTATTATTAGATGCCGAGAAGACTTTTGACCTCGTGGTTTGAGAGACACTGTTCACAATTTTGCAGCATTTCGGTATTCCATCGCAGATTATATTTTTGATCCGTAATCTGTATGCTGATGCCGTTGCCAATGTGGTTAATAATACGGCTGTGGCAGGGTCGTTGAAAATTAAATGAGGCACAAAGCAAGGGTGCCCTCTATCACCAGTTCTGTTTGCCTTTTTCATCGAGCCCTTGACGATAGCCATCCGGAACAGTGTTGATATTTGCCCCCCCAATTCCATCAATGCCAAAATTAAAATTGTATGCAGATGACATCATGCTCATAATTAAACCAAGAATTGGGGTACAAGCTAAAGTTTTCCAGTTGTTTGAAGACTTTGAGGCTTTAGATGTCAATCGTATCAATAAAGGGAAGACTGGAGTATTGCAATGTGGGAGAGTAGCTTTAGATTTGCACCCTGATATTTATACCTCTGTCAATACTAGTCCAAAGAGATATTTAGGCGTATTTTTTACTGAATCTGTCAATGATTTATATCAATTGAATTTTGTTCCTCTTCTCAAGAAAGTCCAGGGCTTGTTTTCTCGGTGGAGCATGCTCCCCCTCTCTATTTTAGGGAGAGTGGCTTTAATTAAAATGTCTGTTCTTCCGTTATTTAATTTCCTTTTTTCCACTATACCATGCACTTTATCTGGTTCCTTTTTTACTCAGGTAGAGTCTATGTTTACAGCCTTCCTTTGGGCAAAGAAAACAGCCTGTATAGACCTCAGCACTTTATATGAAGACTTGGATCAGGGAGGGTTAGCTCTTCCAAACCTTAGGGATTACTACTCTGCGTATTTTGCACAATATCTATCTAGATTTAAATCCTCACCGCAACCAAACTTTTATTGTAATAATTTTATGAACTTAATGTGTAAAGACAGTCAAATCCATTCCCCGTGCTGATTTTTAGAACTCCGAAACTGGTTCGTTATAAGTGCCTTCACTTTTTTTTTTTTAAACCGACAGGCTTTTTTCAAAAAGTACTCTATCCCTGCAATTAATTCAGCTACATTGTTAGAAGGAATCCGGCCTCAGGCGGGGGTAAGACAACCTTTATATCTGGCGTCAAAATGGGCAGTGGCTGGATTCACTAAAGCTATGGATTTCGTGAGAAATGGAAAATGGGTGACAGTAGCAAAAATGTCGCAATTGATTCCAAATGATTTTATTTTGGAAAATTCATATAGCACATTATATAAATATTTTACAGAAATAGATGTTTCTCTTTTAGTTGAACAAAGCCAGTTGGTCGATGAACTGGATAAGAAACCAGGCGCCTGGAAGAAATACTTATCCTCAATCAAGGGAGTGGATCTGCAGTCAAAAGCTATTCAAAAATGGTCGGATCAGGATAATTTTGAGATGTCATCTCACACTTGGTCAACTATTAATAAATTTAATTTTAGCACATTGAGAGGGGCAAATTGGCGGGGGATGCTGTTTTTTAGCAAATGGTTATTGTATCGAACTCCCCATTCTCTATCCAAAATGTATACTAACCAGTCCTCTCAATGTTTCCGCTGTATAAATCATCAAGTATTGGTTAGATCTATTTAGCTATTTGGAATATGAATGTAACATCCAATTGGTAGGGAACAATAAATTAATCCTCTTTGGATTTGATCCTGACCTTTCTTTCATGGATCCAATTATAAAATTCTTATATATAGCAATGGCAGTAGCAAGGTCGCTTCTATTGCATAATTGGCGAACAGATTTGATTCCCTCGGCTTTGGAGTGGGGTCATAAGGTGAAATTATTTTAAGAAAAGTGAACGCATTTTTGCACTACGGATGGGAGGTACTAAGAAATCTAACAAGATATGGGGTAGTTATTTTGATTAAAACAGGGGGGGGACTATTTTTATGATGTGTTAGTAGGTAGGGTTGTGGTTTTGAATTTTATGAACTCATGATTGTGTAAATGCATTTATTGATCCTTGCTGTGTGTATTATTAATGTACTATTAATTTTTTGTGTAAACCGCCCATGGGGGGATTCTTTTATTGGTGTAATGATGCAATATTTCTATGTTTTTGTTTTAAATTTCTGGCAT